>NC_142840.1:41260000-42600000 GCF_061612785.1 Hesperophylax consimilis
AAAATAGAAACTGAAAATTCTGAAATTCTAATAACTCTCCTGCATTCAAAGGACAAGGATATATTTCCATTCGACATGAGATGGTTCGCCCTGTCTGAATGTGCAGTTTTAGGCCTTAGCGGAATTACAAAAATATATCTTGAAAGAAGACACCATTGAAGTAGCTTTAGCGAAGAATAGGGAATACATTCGGTTTAGGGGAGTCACTCGAAAAACCGAAATTGAACTTGATTTAGACTAATTTAGGGCTGGGGAATCCGAATCTGTAGGTGTAGTAATCTGAATTAGGTGGAGGTCGGCACTATTAACTGAGTTATAGGGTCTTGAAATTTCGCACGCGACACAGAAACCATGTTTTATATATTAAATTCGGTTAAAGATTCCCACTCGAATAACCAAAATCGAACTTGATTTAGACTAATTTAGGGCTGAGGATTGTAGGGTGTGTCAATTATTTCAACTTTTGAATTCAGAAACGCCTGATGTCTCAAAAGTTGCGTCTTACAAAGAAAATGAGAACTACATTTAGAATTGTTTTTTTAAAAATGGTTATTAGCTCGCTAAAATGCATTGAAAAACAGAAAAAATACATAAAACATGTATTTTTAAATAATGGTAATTAATATTTTCTTCACAATAATTTAACCTTTTAACGTTTGTTTATTATTAAAAACTGCGTATAGTTGACAAAAATGAAATAATAAAATCAATTTTATTAATGCAAGTAAATCTACAAGAATACCGAAATTAACAAAAAAAATAAAAAATCCACTAAAACGTTTTCCATTGCCATTTAGTTTGCTCTAATTTTCAATTATTGGACTTGGTTTGATATTTGATAAGACTCAAATGAACATCTCCCCTTTCCTTTCGTCTGCTCCACCACCTCTTTCTCCTACCACTGTACCCCTACTCCTGCCACAATAAGATGTTTGTTTTTTGTCAAGTTTAAGTTGTTTGTCACCCGCACGCTCCCACCCGCTGCAGTTGTCTGTATTGTTTTATGCGACAGTGTATCGTTTTGTTATCTAAGTCTATAAAATTATTAACATTACGTTAGCAGTATGATTTCCAAACGTATAGACACTGGATTATCTACCAAATTGAGTATTTTCGACAAGTTTCCTGAAGAAATGAAGTGGACTACTCTGCCAAGTTATGAAGAAGTCATCAGGCATTACGAGTGGTTGCGGTATAAAATGAAGCTGACAACATTGAAAGAGCTGGTCCGTCTTCCGTTATAGATCATAGTAGATTACGAGGAGCTAGAAAGCAAACTAGAGATATGTTATTAAATAGCCGTAAATTGACAAATATCGAAGGTTTATTTTTCGATGGGCGCAAGGACAAAACAATGTTTATTATCCACAAATGAAGTAAATTTTATCGACAAATAAAAGTTGAAGAACACATAACGATTGTGCAGGAGCCAGGATCAGTGTATCTCGGACACGCTACGCCATAATCTGGTACTGCTAAAGACAGCGAAAATGCCATATGTTCACTTTTGGAAGAGGAAAATCGTCAAATGGAGAAAATTGTTGCAGTTGGTTGTGACGGAATAAATACAAACACTGGCCAGAAAAATGGAATCATTTCAAGAATGGAACAGAGACTTGGAAAGCCATTGCAATGACTTATCTTCCAGCTGCACGCCAATGAACTACCATTGCGACATTTGCTATCTTCATTAGATGGACCGACTAGCGGATCTGTAGCTTTCTCGGGACCAATCGGAAGAAAATTAAAAAAATGTGAGAACATGAAAATTATTCGGTTTGTTCCCATTCAATCATCCATACCGGAAAATATAACAGAAAAATTAAGCACGGAACAAAATTATTTATATAATATGTGTCTGGCTGTGTCAAAAGGTATGATAACTGTAGATTTGGCAAGGAAACAACCAGGGAAAATGTCTCATGCGAGGTGTATACTGTATAACAACTGCAAACAGACAACGGAAAACCCAACGGAAAATTTGCAGATATTGGCCACCTTTATTGTGAGAGTAGGTATATGCTCCAACATCGTTTACCATAAAGTGCAATAGTATTGTATAGATGGAGCCCGTAATCTCTGGAAAATGGTTAGCATTTCCAGATATCTTTCAGCAGAATTGAAAGCCATTGTCGACCCCGTGATTCAGAGGAACGCATATTTTGCACACCCGGAAAACATTATTCTATCAATGTTAACCGATGACAATAAATGTATAAGGGAGCTAGGATGTAGAAGGATCATTAAATATAGGGCCCTTCAAACTTCAGGAGTGAGAGAGTTCATAATTCCAAAAATTAATTTCAACTGCAATAGCTACATAGAATTAATTGACTGGCAGGCCACAGATTTAATTCTGACAGAACCTCCACTCCTGAGCAACGTAGAAACGGACGAATTACTTAAATTGTGTGATGAAGGAAATGTAAAAAGGTTCGATTTTCCTAAATTTCCTTGCCACACACAATCAGTGGAAAGGTGTGTGAAGTTGACCACAGAGGCGTCTTCTTCTGTTGCTGGTTACAATGCTAGAAAAGGTTATATTTACGCCAAGCAACATTCAAGAAACATAATGCCAAATTTTAATTCTAAGCAAGATTTTAAGTAATTACTGTTTTAAAAATATGTTATCATTCAATTTTGAGCATCCATTATTTTTTATTCGTTGTATTTTGGTCAAAATGTTGTTGTACGTTATTGTTTAGTATCTTGAATTTAACCATAAAAAGTGTCATTTTCCCCTTTTATATTTTTAACAAACACAACACATATGTATAAAAAAATATTTATTTTTCGTTCTTTGTACTGCAGTTATGGAAATAAAATGAAGAGTGCTACAAAATATAAAATATGGACCCATTGTTTTATTTTTTTCCCAAATCACGAAATCAAATTTTTTTCAAAACTTCCGGCCATTTTAGCGAGTTAATAGTGTACACCAATTTCATTTATTTTTACGTTTTCGAATAGCTACAGATCATACGCAACTTTTGAGACCCCAGGCGTTTAAAAATAAGGCAATTTTTTTCTCTCTATGGAGAGCGACACACGCTATAGTGAGAAATCCGAATCTGAAAGAATTAGGTGGAGGTCGGCACTATCAACTGAGTTATAGGGTGTTGAAGTTTCGTACGCGACACTTTGAAAACATGTTTTATATATTATTTCAACTATGAATTATGAATAGGTATGAATTAAAAACAATCAAATTAACATATATTTAATACTTTGACATTTCAGCAGTACCAACCAAAAAATAAAAAGTGTTGCCATATAATAATAATATCAATGCATGGAAAATTCTGAAAATAAAATATCATATGCCAGATTTGTAGTTTATTATTTAAAATCTTGTAAATATTAAATTTATACATATATAACCTAAACTAACTGTGATTTTCTATAACAAAAAAATGACCCTTTTTAATAACGCCCACTCGCGTCCCCTTTAGAGTTTTATCCCAGTTTTCAAGTAGTTTGTGGGCTACGCTAGGTTTGTATAGACTGGTTTGTGATTTAATTCTAATACCCTTTTTCTATGTTATTTCCTGTTACAAAAAATTGCCCCTTTAATAACGCCTGCTCGCCTCCCCTTTAGAGTTATATCCCAGTTTTCAAGTAGTTTGTGGGCTACGCTAGGTTTGTATAGACTGGTTTGTGATTTAATTCTAATACCTTTTTTCCATGTTATTTCCTGTTACAAAAAATTGCCCCTTTAATAACGCCTGCTCGCGTCCCCTTTAGAGTTATATCCCAGTTTTCAAGTAGTTTGTGGGCTACGCTAGGTTTGTATAGACTGGTTTGTGATTTAATTCTAATACCCTTTTCCCATGTTCTTTTGCCTACTCTAACCCAAACTAAAAACCTTACCTATTTTGTAAAAAAATATTATTATTATATGGCAACACTTTTCTTTTTTTGGTTGGCACTACTGAAATTTCAAAAGTATAAAATTAAATAGTTATTAATTTGATTTTCTTAAGTCATAGTTGATAAATAAAACATGGTTTCTATGTATCGCGTACTAAATTTCAAGACCCTATAACTCAGTTAATAGTGCGGACCCCCACCTAATTCTACAGATTCGGATTCCCCAGCCCTAAATTAGTCTAAATCAAGTTCAATTTCGGTTTTTCGAGGGACTCCCCTAAACCGAATTTTACCCAAGAATAGAAAAAGAATTAAAATGTGAGTTCATTTGACATTTACGTAGTAAAAACAAAAACCTTTCTTGTCTCTACTTAAACAAACAATTGCTCAGTCTTTCCGAAAAAAACATATCTAACTAACTAAACATCACGCCGTTTCTACTCAGGGATATGCAGAGAGGAGGGACCGCCAAACAACTCGGTCTTGGCACACACTTCTCGCCTCATTCTCATTCATACATAGTCTCATACAGACTATTCTATTATTCGACTCTTGACATGGCCCCACTCAAGTATCCGATTCTCTTGATTGTGCCATGTCTTCCTCGTGCGTCCCCCACTTCTTCTACCATTTACATTTGCGTTGTATATTCTCCTTACACTCATTTTTTCGTTTATTCAAACCATCTTAACGTCCCTTTCTTAATCTTCCTCATTACGCTAACATCAGCTTTGCATTCTTTGCGGATCTTCTCATTTATCACACGATCATACATGGTTTTACCACACATACGCCTCAGGGATCTCATTTCTACAGCATTCAGTCCAATTTCATCCGCCTTAATGCCGCACGTCAGGGTAGGTACCAGCACTCCATTGTGAACTGCCAGCTTCTCTTCTTTGGACAATTTGTGTTGGTAACTCCATTAATGGAGTTACCTGCATTTACCCTTCTTTTAATATCTCTGTCAGCCTTCTCATTTCTCGTAAATATACTTTCTAAATACCCGAACTCATCCACCTGCTCCAGGTATTCGCAATTCACAACTATATTGCACACCGTTTTCGTACTCTCTCTTTCAAACACCATGACAGAAAATATCAATCCTTCTATTTTTGAAAATAGTAAGTTTGTGATATAACTTATGAATACTAATTTATGGTATATAAGAATACAGTCCCCCTCCTTAATGACCACATCATCAGTCTCGCGGAATCTTTTTATTCGGGCATTCCAACCCATACAAACCCGTCCATTAATAGCCTTGCCCAGTACCCAAAACAAATCCTACGTAAATTACCCCCTAATTGCAGCCATGTTTTATTGCAAAAAAATTTTCACAAAAAAACTTAAAATTATCTTCCTACAACCAATTTAAACTCATGATGTAAGAGAATGGGACTTTTTTGGCCCGGAGCTCTGTATGCCATTATTTCAAAAAGTCAAAATATAAGAATACTAATTTAATACTGATACGGATACTATTTTCGGATGTAACTCAGAAAAATTAAGCTTTAATTTCACTCAATTTGAATAATTACTTTATTTTCAAATTTACTAGACGTTAGCTTTATAACGCATTTCAGCATTGTTCAATGAGAAGTTTGACGATTTGTTAATCTTTTTCAGATACCTATCTAATTTTACACTACATTCTGAAGGGAGCCTTTTACCTCTCGGTTGGTTGGTTATTTCTCAAGTATATTATTGTAGGTTGTAAGAACTAGATGAACGAGATGTTAAAGAAATATTTATGTATATTGGCACATGAGAAGCGACTGGACAGGACCTGGAGGACATGCAAAATATTTAGTAAAGTAGGAATATTAAAATAAAATACCTTCCAAGTACGTAAAGGTTTCACAACATAATAAGTAACAGTCTAAGGTAAATTTTAACTGCCGTATTTTTTATACCAATGGAATTTATATTAACATTTTAGAAAACAAGGAAAACAGAGCAGGGTGGTGCACAAGACGGGCCGAAGATAGTCGAGAGGGTCCATAGCAGTCAAATTATCCTTGTTTAGGCTTGTCAATTTGTCCTTTTATAAATTATCTAAAATAATGCAGTAGGAGACCACCGACCGTAGACTAGATGGACGCATGTCAAGAATGTTTTTTATTTTGTATTAGAAGTCCATTTAATATGCACATGAACAGTAACAAAAATAAAATAATGTGTTATTTCAACATTAAAGCTTACATATGCGGTAAGTTCTCTAAAATAAAAACAAAAAACGAATAAAGACATTATTTTTGCATGTCTCAAGAAACCTTCAAGGTTTACGTTATACAGTGATGGTGTGCCGTCAGCAATGATGGTATTCCCGAAATTGTTATTTTCCTAGATTTCAGAATAGGTTCGTATGAGGTATTCTCACTTGCTCAGTACTGGATTCCCCACAACATTATCAAATCCTGGAGGAGGGGTGGCTAGGAAATTTCGAGAAGAATAATTTCCCACAATATTTTCGTATTTTCGAATATTTCAAAATTTCCCTGGAATATTTGATATTCCTAATTCCTAAAATTTTACCCCCTTTTTTCAATATTTCTGAATTTCACTAAATATTGATTTTTACCTTTTCCCAAAAAAATGTTTTTTCTCCTCGATGTAGGTAAATTTTCCTCGATATCGCATTACTGATATCAAGGGGCATTTTATTAAGCCGCACCAAACCCCGTGTCTTATGGTACTGAATCAATACAGCTATTCTGCCATGTGGTATGCAAAGCAGATCGTGGTGCCATCATTGGCTGTAGTTGTTTGGTACAAACAATTTATAGCAATCCAATAGGTTTGAAATATCCGTCAAATTAATGTGTCATATCCACAATGAAGATTATTATATCCCCAATGTTGTAATTGCTGCAATAATAAATGTTCTCTGCATTAAATAAGTAAGGAATGAAAATATGAACACAGGAAGGAACAAGACAATATGCTATTTTGAAGAATAGTTAGTTAAGTTTTCACAGACCCAAAAATAGAACTACTAGACTAGACAGATAGAATTGGTAAAAACTATATTAATAATTGGATAATTTGCATAGAGCCGTTTTTGTAAAAATCACCTCAAGGGTAACGTTAGCCTACACATACAACTGTGAATAAAAACAATTTTATTCACAATTTTACTACTCGTGTAGTTGAAAATAATAATGATAATGTTGCTTTTAAGAAGGTGAAATCCTTGAACCTTGTCGGTATAATTAAGAAGTTATTCAGTTATTCAAGCATAATTTAAATACAAAAGTAAATATTCGAGTATCGGGCATTACCCTCGAATGGATTTGCTGCTTGAGTCCAAAACTGCCGACATAATTCGGCGCATTCGTTAGTGAACAGTGTTAGTTGTTGGCTAGTTAAAAATATCTACAATGGCTGAAGAAATCCTGTGGAAGTTCCTAGAACACTTGAATCTGGCAGATAGAGTTCAAGTAAAGGATTTCTTCAAAGCGAAGAACGTTTTTATCACCGGAGCGACGGGTTTTATGGGGAAGGCTCTGGTGGAGAAGTTGCTGTGGTCCTGTGAGGATATTGGGAACCTATATCTCCTCATTCGTCATAAAAAGGGAGAGACAGCACAGCAGCGAGTTGAGGACATGAAAAAGTCTCCGGTAGAAAACATAATTTTGACAAAAGTAGTGAAACAAAATTCGACACATCAATTTTATACCAAAATCGATTATTATATTTTCAATACTAACTTTAAAAGTCGGCTTTTCATTATTTTTTTAATATTATTTATTGAATTTAAGCAAAATTGAAACCGTGTTGTGGCGAGGTCGGTGCGAACGTGAATTATTACCACCATATCTCGCTTTCTACAAGTTTAATCACCTCTGTATAAATTGTTTATTTTTTTCATTTACTTTAACTTTCCTTTAAATTTCCTTTTGCAGGGAATGCGAACGGGTAAAATAACTTCCATCGGGCACATGCTATCTTTGCGGTGCTGAGTGGAGGGTCTTTTTGAGAACCAGAAGTAGTGAGCCTGGGTCTTTTAGTGTATTTTTGTTGTGTTCTATATGTACAACTCCATTTATTTTTAATATTCCTTTGTTTTTTTTTTTTTTTTTTTTTTTTTTTTATTTAAAGAAAGCAAGACAAAAAAAAATACATATTACAGTAAATAATAAAGTAAAAATACAGAAAAAAATAGAAAAGTTCCAATAAACTACTTTTCAGTAGTTTTTCGATGGCAACTTTTCACATAAAAAAATATTTAAAAAAGATACAAACTTATTTTACTTAATGACAACAGTGATAACAATAAAAATAACAATTTGTTTTAAAAATATAAAAACATATACACAACAGTAATAGTATCTACCTATAGTTTGTATTAGACTCTAATACAAACTATTTCTTTCAGCGAGCCAATTTTTCAACATAATATTTGTTTTTACATTTGTACATTTTTTTATTTCAGCAGGTAACATATTTAAGCACCTAGGTATCATGTAGTCCAGTGTTCTTTGTCCATATTTGTTTAAATGCTTAGGTACAATTAGTCCTTCATTTAACGTAAAACGAGTATTGTAAGTGTGGTCCAGTCTATTTATGTATATAGGGCTATTCATATGCTGAAATATAATTTTATACCACAGAATTGATCTTACTGAGAAAATTTTAAGATTCTGATAAAGGTATGGAACATTATGCCTTTGTTCGTATAAACTTTTATGAGCTAATAATTTAACTAGTGAATTTTGAACTGATTGAACATGGTTTATATTTGTTTTACATGAAAGCCCCCAAGCTGTGATTCCATACCCTATAATAGATTCAGCTAGTGATAAATAAATTATTCTAAGTGTACGTATTGGAACATAGAATTTTAATTTATATAATCTATTAACAATAGATCTCAGACGTTCACATACTTTATTTATTTGTAAGTCCCATTTGAAAAAACAATCAATAATAATACCTAAATATACATACTCTGTGACCAGTTCAATATTTTCACATGTACATATTGCAGGAATACCAACATGTAAGCAATTTGAAGTGTGTGTCTTTATTTCAGGTGTAATAATATTTGCCTTAGCATTGGGTGATCTAATATGTATCAATTTAGTTTTTTTGCCATTTATAATTAAACCAGAGTCATGAGACCATTTTAAAAGTTCAATGTAATCTTTTTGTAATAGTTCAATACATAATTGCAAATCACTGCGAGAAATCACCAATGCAGTATCGTCCGCATATACAAAGTGTTTTACATGTTTAAAAATGTACTTAATAAAAGATACATAAAAATATATAAAATTGGTCCCAATATGGAACCTTGAGGAACGCCTGCTAATATTTTCCTTTGTTTACTTAAGGTGTTCAAAAGTTTTATTTTCATGCATCGGTTGTTCAAGTAATTTTCAAAGAGTTTTAAAAGTTTCCCTCTTATTCCTATGATTTCTAATATTTTCAATATTTTTTTATGATCAATAGTGTCAAATGCCTTGGAATAATCTATAAATAAGACTAATACATGATTTTTACTATTTAATTCATTATTTATTAGGCTGGCAAACTTCTGAATTAGCATTTCAGTGCCCTTTTTTTCTGGAAGCCGTATTGATTTGTATCAATAATAGAAAATCTTCTAAATATTTAATCAATTTCAGCTGAATGTATTTTTCAAGGATTTTTTCGAGTGATGGCAAAATACTAATCGGTCTATAATTACCCAATACAGTGTGATCACCGCCTTTATAAATGGGTCGGATGATACTACATTTTAAGTCATCTGGAATTTTTGCCTCAAATAAGATTCTATTAACAAAATGGGTTATAATTGGACCTAAGGTAGATATGTGTTTTTTAATATCGCTCATTCTGATATTATCAATTCCAGGAGAAGAGTTTTTAAGTTGTCTTACAATGCTTTCTATATCAGAAATTTTGGCCCTTGGTAGGTACATACTTTGAGGCATCTCCTCTGGTTCAAACCCAGTTGTCCTGTAATTACATTTATGCAGTGCTTTTTTTTCCATTTAACGCGGTGGAACGGCGTTCCGGCACCTTTTTTCACGGTTTTATTTAAAAATTAATTAAACGAAAAAATATTTGCGCTTAAGTAATTACAATAATAATTCGTTAAAATGATAATAGTGAAGTAACCGTATAGTTTAAATAGCAAACCTGCGTATGTAACTAGCTTCATACGTATGTCTTTGCGTATTATGATTTTGACAGTTTGACGCATTTATTTATGGTTTGACGTTTATCGCATGGCGGCATCTGCGTATATTTTTATTTACGTTTGTTTAGTCAGTTTGTGTTACGATTACGTGTTGTTTTATATATTATTTAGTGCAACTCCAAGTTTAAATATGAAAAAAATTTCCTGTTACTTCTCAACCACCGGCAGCGGCGCCGATTCCGTAAATAAAAAGCTCAAAACAGTAACAGAAACGATGACAGAAGATATGGAAATATCGGTACATGTAGATGTTCCTGAATCATCTCGAGCTGATCTCGGGGATCAAGGTCGAACTCAAAACGATTGGCCAGACTGCTGGTCATTAGATCAAAAAAACGATTTTTGCTCAAAAAACGAATGGTTGAACGTACACAAAATGAAACTTGGCTGCACAATTTGCAGAAACGTTGGAACTCTTGGAACTGAAACGACAATGGGAATGAAAATATCCAAAGAATGGGCCAATAATGAAATTACGTATTCTGGGAAAGAGAGGAAGCTACAATTGGGGTCACTTTGAAAAAAAATTTTCGATCACAGAGGATCTATTGCACACAAAGCAGCGTTAAAAATCATTTCTGAAGCCAAAAATAAGCGGATTGAAAATACTTTTTTAAAATCGTTATCTCGCGAAAAAGTAATAACAGCAAACATTTTTCGAACTGCATATAAAGTAGCTAAGGAAAATCAATCATTCAATATGTTTGAAAGTGAAATTAATCTCCAAGAACTAAATGGGATCGAAATGGGTCATATTCTCCATTCCACTAACGCATGTATCAACATTGTAAATCATATATGTGATGAAATGAGAAAAAATGTTTTCAAAGAAATTGTTCAGTCGAAAAATATAATTTCTTTGATAATTGATGAGTCTACCACCATAAGCCAAAAAACCACCCTCATTGTGTATGTTCGATGCTGTGTCGAAAGTGTTGGAATGAATTCACCAATTAATTTGTTTTTGGATTTGATTGAACTTAAAGACGTAACGGCAAAAGGAATATTTGAATCATTACTCCAATCTCTTGATTTATATGGGATGACAGAAGAATATTTAAAAAAATATTTAGTTTCGGTTGCATGCGACGGCGCTGCTGTGATGTTAGGTTCTAAAAATGGAGTGAAAAAATTGCTGACAGAAAAATTTCCTTCAATTATAGTTTGGCATTGTGCTAATCACAGGTTAGAATTATCAGTAAGTGATGTTGTAAAGAAAATTTCAGGGATCAATAGATTCAAATCATTTATTGATAAACTTTATGTTTTATACCATGCGTCGCCGAAAAATAATAGAGAGTTGCATTTATGTGCAGAATCGCTAGGCGTTGAGGTACTGAAAATCGGAAGAGTTTTAAGTACCCGTTGGGTGGCATCTAGTTTTCGTTCAGTTTCGGCTGTGTGGAATAATTATGAATCCCTTGTGCGTCATTTTGAAGAAGCGATGAATGACCCTACAAGAGATAAAAATGACAAGTGTACTTACAGTGGCTTAAAGAACAAAATAACATCAACAGCATTTTTATTGGATCTAGCATTGATGTGCGACGCTCTCCAAGAATTGTCGGAACTTAGTTTGGATCTACAAAATCGCAATGTGAACCTTTACATTGCAAATCGAAAAATAAATGAACTCGTTCAAGTTTTTGAAGAAAGAAAACAGAATTTTGGACCCTATTATAAATGTGCTGCAGCTGCTATAAGCAATCTGCATTTTCGTGGAGTTTTACTTCACGAAAAAGTTTCTAAAAATGATCCTCCTATTGATCCGAAAATATTTTATTCCACGTTGAAAACGTCGATTGAAAAAAGGCTGCTAGATAATAAAGATGTCGAGTTTGCACTTTGGGCTCGCGTACTTGACCAAAAATATTGGCCTGAAGACATTGATAATCGGTTGACATTTGGAGAGATGGAAATTAGAAACATTTCGATCAGGCTACAACTAGATGAACGAGAAATGATTCGTGGATTTCGCGAATACATTCTCGAAAAGACATATTCTGAAAAACTCTTGCGTTTGGTATATGCTCTGAATTCTATTCCCATTTCTTCAAGTGAATGTGAACGGGGGTTTTCGCAAATGAATCTTATTATTACCCCAACAAGAGCTTCGTTAAACACTAAAACAGTTTCGGCACTCTTGTTCATCAAACTCGTGGGACCACCCTTGACACTTTTCGATCCTTCAAAATATGTTGATAGGTGGTTACTTAAAGGAAGACATTCGGCCTTAGACTCTAACACTAAGAAAAGGAATCGAGATGATGTATCAGACGAGAATTGGAAAAAACTTTGGAAATCACTCTAAACTTTTATTCAAGTTCATAAATAAATACATTACATATGTATTTACAATTATATTTTAAATTTAGTATTATTTGTAAAATATATTTCAAATATAATGTATGTATTTTATTGTTTCTGTAGCTTAGTCTTCACTAAAATAAAAAAATAAATATCGTAAAAATCAACCTTTTTTTGTTCGCTTCGTGGCATAGCTCCTTTAAATTTCATTTAAGTGACATTTGAATATAATTTTATTTAGTAAAAAGATTGACATGAAGTGAGTTCCGGCACCTTTTTTTTTTTAAAAAAAGCCCTGCATTTATGTAACATATTGCAAACACTATCAGAGAAATAATTAACAAAATCATTATTTACATTTTCTTTGGTCTGATCTTTCATCAAATATTTGGAGGCAACTTGGTCACAATTATTTTTACATTTCTTTCCTAAAATTTGATTACACACGTCCCATGTTTTTTTTGAATCTTGAAAAAGATTTTTGAATTTATCATTATAGTATGTGGTTTTTGATTTAAGTAACAATTTATTTAAAACATTTCGGTAACACTTATATTCTTTTTCACAGTATTTGTTTGTTGGAGCATTTTTCCAACGTTTATATAAATAATCTCCTTTTTTAATTTTATATAGTGCATCCGTAGATACCCAGTCATTTATGGCATGAGGTCTGCTTTTAGATTTTTTGCTAATTTCAATCGTGCTGTTTTTGTACAAGTCATCAAAATAATTTTTAATTTTTAAATATATAACAGAACATTCGGTTTCTTTTAGAAGCGATTTCCATTCATAATTACAAATTATTTTATCGATCAGTTTTTGCGAAAGAATTTTCACGTAATTTTTTTAAATTTTTTTATTTTTATTTATTTTATAAAATACAGTATAATGTTTAAATTTACATAGTAAGAACATATTTCAATAAAAATTAACATGTTTACCTTTACAAGAGTCTAAAACTCGTGTGTAAAGGGAAAATAATAAAAACTTAACATACATATGTAAATAGAAGAAAAAAAGAATCATAAAAACATATAAAGTGAAGAGATTTTAGTTTTTTTATACAATAATTTATAAAATAATATAGTGAGATATCATCGTCATTCTAATTCGTTAAATTATTTATTGTAGTGAAGTTAATTTTATTTTTAAATTTATTAAAGTCCGGTTCTAATCTCATCTCAGTCGTTAATTTATTAAACCATACCACTCCAGTGTAAGTGTAATAATAATATTTAATATTTAATAATAATATTTGGCCAATTTATATAGCGCCGTTTTCGTGAGAAATCACCTCAAGGGCGCTGTACAAATATATTTCTTAAATATTTAATACTAGAACTACTGACTTATCTCTAAGACTTATATCTAGTGACTTACGACTAAGGCCTATAACTACTATCTTAACGACATATACACGAGTATTTACATATTTGGCAACTTACAACTAAAATTAAAATTAACAATTTAATCTTACTAACGCCAGAAGAAGAAGGAAGTTCTATTATATTAGGGTGGATTTATTGTTAGCTGGATATATATGTTAAATGAATTAAATTAATGAATAAAATCAATCAATCGCCAATCTTAAACGCATTTAGATGATTCATCTGCCAACAATTAAACCGATTAACTTGTTATGTTCCCGCTGATATTGTCCATTGTCCACTGGTAGGCAAGTCAATAGCAAAATTGAATGAACGGAATCGCTAGATAATGTAACAATTACGGTATAAAAAATGAAAAAAAAAAATATTTGGATAGAATGACGGATTTATGGAAATGAGTGTCTGAAAAAGTGAGTTTTTAGTTTGGATCTAAATTCTGTTGGGCTGGTTATACATCTCAATTCCATAGGAAGTTTATTCCAAGCCTTGGGGCCGGATACTCCGAATGCACGATCACCAAACTTAGTGTTCGGATTTCGCTTAGGCTCTTTCAACCTTCCAATTGTAGATGATGTCGCTGATCTAAGAGTTGACTGCCTTAGACCAGTATTTTCCGGAATGCATAGCTCAGTAATATACGGTGGCGCCATTTCGTTGATAGCTTTAAACACCATCCAGCATAGCTTGTACTGGATTCTTTCAGGACACTTCAGCCAGTGAAGATTTTGGAGGTGTTCCGAAATGTGCGAAAACTTGGGTACCCCGGTGATAAGCCTTGCTGCGGCGTTGAACACTGATTGTAGTTTATCAGTTTCGCATTTAGGAAGATTTGCATAAATGCCGTTGCAATAGTCAAGACGTGATACTATATATGAGTTCACAAGTAATTTAGTTGCCTCTGTTGAAAGGTTTCTACGAACTGACTTAAGTTGTCTAAGGTAGAAGAACCCCGTGCTAACGGTCTTATTTATCTGACTTTTTAAAGAAAGGTCTGAATCCAGATAAACTCCCAGAAGTTTGACGGTTGTTTTAGCAGTTACGTCGTTGCCGGAAATAGCGATTGGTGAGTTTTCTATTAAATGTTGGCGTCTATGTGTGGCTGCCCAGAGAAACTCCGTTTTTGAAGGATTTAGCTTAAGTTTATTTGAGGACATCCAGAGATTGATTGCTTCTAGACACTCAGCTGTGCGAATTTTTAGGCCGTCGATCTCATTTGGTGAGCAGTAAAAGTATATTTGCTGATCGTCAGCATAACAGTGAGATAAAAGGCCAAATGACTCGATAATTTTTGCGACGTCATTTGTAAAAAGAATGAAGAGAAATGGACCCAAAACGGATCCCTGGGGTACCCCTGAAGAGAGTTTTGAGAAGTTGGACTGTTTATTTCCAACCTTTACTGCTTGCGAGCGATTGGATAGATAGGATTCTAGCCAATATTTGATGTTAGAATGTAAGCCAAACGTTACTTCTAGTCTCTTAATGAGAAAGTCGTGGTCAATGGTATCAAATGCAGCGCTCATATCCAAAAGTGAAATAAGTGCTAACTTACCTGACTCTATGGCAAGGGTTATATCTGACAGGACACGAAGTAATCCGGTTTCTGTTGAGTGGAACCTCCTATATGCAGATTGATGATTTGTGATTAATTTATTAAGATTTAAGTGGGAGATTATTTGAGAAGCCACAATTTTTTCTAGTAGTTTAGCTACGAAAGGCAGATTTGATACAGGTCGATAATTACCCAGGTTGTCGGCATCAAGCTGTGGTTTTTTAATAATTGGGGTAACTACAGCAGACTTAAGTGGCTCCGGGAAGTCACCTGTGCTTAGGGACTTATTAAACACGTGAACCAGGAAAGGGGATAACACGTTGCAACATTTCTTGAGAAGCCACGTTGGGATAGGGTCAAGAGTACATTGTTTGTTTGGCGAACTAAGGATCAACTTTCCTACTTCTTCCAGCGTTGTAGGTTCAAAAGATGACAGTATCCTTGTGGAATTGGCTGTAAATCTTGGCGGAGGGGCAGAAGATGTGGAGGCGCGTATGGTTTCTATTTTTTTACAGAAAAACTTAGAAAAGGCCTGCGGTGTAATTTCTGTAGCAGTTGGAACAGTATTACCAGCGATGATAGTTTTGACCGAGTTCCAGAGATGTCGTGGATTTTTCCCCTCAGAGTCAATTTTATTGATCCAATAATCGGATCTTTTGGCACTTATTTTGCTTCTGTACTCATTTTGAGCATTTATCCACTGATCTCGTGTAGTAACATCTGGGTTTCTTCTATATGACCTCTCTAGTTTCCTCATTCGCCTTTTCTGGCTTCGGCACTCTTCGTCGAACCAGCCGTCAGACTTTCGAACTTTCCGCGTTTTCGAGGTGGTTGGAGCATATTTTATTAATAAGTTTGAAAGAGTGGTGTTATACTCCTCGATTAGATCTGTCGTCGTCTTAATTTCCCAGTTGCTTTCTATGCATAGAGAAGAATTTTTGAGATCTTCAAGGAAATTTTCGAAATTAAATTTACGCCATTCCCTCGATTCTATTGTTTTATAGGACACTTTTGGCGGGTTGAAATGAATTTCGGTGCGGACAAGTCGATGATCTGATAAGCCTATATCACAGACTTTAGCGGTCAGTGGTGGGCTACTACACATGGATACAAAAATGTCTATAATTCCACCAGCATCATGAGTTGGTTCGTTGACCCATTGCCGGAGTCCAAAACTATCCAGTAGGTCAATGAATTTGATAGCGTTGGGTGATGTCTCGCGCTCGAGGTGAATATTTATATCACCCGTGATGATGAGAGTTTCGGAAAGACCCACTGCCCATTCCAAAAAACGCAAAAACTCCTTAAAAAATTCTACACAGATCGTTTTCGAACCGGGTCGGTACAGCGTTAATAGTATAAATGACGATCCCGCAGAAGAAACACGGCAGCCAATGTACTCAAATGTACTGAATGTGCCATTTTCGACCCTGGTAAGCCGCAGTCCTTATCGGGATATCACGACACCCCCATGATTTACGTGTGATATACTATTAGAGTGTTCCGTAGCTCTGGGTCGAGCCTGCTCCAGAACGACATACCCAAGAGCTTGAAGTCTTTTGATTGAATAAGATTCACTGTTTTCATGCCAGATTTCTGTGATGGTGAGTATGTGGAGTTTTTGATCTTTAAAAACATCATCCACCTTCTCTAACTTGTTGTTCAGAGAACGTGCATTCCAGGAACCCACCGCAAGCCGTCTGCTTCTAAAATTCGCATGTCGTTCTGATCGAATTTTATTCAAGTTCAGATTGTCACATTTATCAGAATCGCGTAGGGCTTCAGAAGCTAGGACGCTCCGTTTGTCAGTTGGTATGACCACTTGAATACCCTGTTCTAATAGAGAGTTAATATTATTAGAATTATTGTTAGTTTTAAAGTCTTGTTCCTTCTTGCATAGATATTTTTCCTGTTTTGTCCTCCACGACAACCCCGGTACCTAGCTTTCACATTTGGGTCACGCACAAGGTTGTACAAGGTTACTTTTGCGGCAACCAGAGGGTCCAACAATACACGTTTATTTTTAAAACTTAATAGTGTTGCCCTATTATACACAATAGTAGTGTTTATATTATGCATTGCATAACAAAGTAAACATCGTAAATCACTGCACTACAAACTGAACACTTGGGATTAGCTGCTAGGTCAAGCCACGTGCGGTATGCCCATGTGTCCAGTTGACCATCGGATGGAAGCGCAACTGTGTTTTAAGAAACGAGAGTTTTAAAATAATATGAGTTATTTTATTAAAAGTTAAATTAAGCTAGAAACTGCGATATTAAAATTATTTTGATTGTATACACTTAACATAAAAATGATTACGGTTATTTTTAGATATTTACACAATTTAACAAACAAGGACTTCCCAATATTTTCAAAATATATCTAGGAGCGCTAGAAAAAAGCAGCCGGCAAGCTTCGGGAGCGCCAGAGAACATAATAGAATATAGTGTTAAGAGAATATAGTATTGTGCAAAACTGGTATGCATTAATGGAGTCCATAAGCGACCCATTGTATTTTGCCTATTGCTCTCGACACGAACCATGGCATGCTGTGACTTCTTATACAGATCTTTGTGGATTTGAAGTAGCGTATTTTTCGTATATGTATTTTTTAGTGATGGGACTTGAAAATCTTGGAAAAGTTGTAAGGTTGGGTAGTCTGATGGTTTTTTTATTAAAATTTTTATTAACAGCCTTTGAGTGATTTCCAGCGGTAAAAGTGATGATTTGTAAGCTCCCCCCCACGCAACGATACCATACTGTATTATTGAATGGGCTAGAGCGTAGTAAATATTTTTAAGAATTTTTAAGTTAAATATATTTCTTAGACTAATAAATATGTAAATGAGTTTTCTTAATCTATTTATGATATTGTTTATGTGAGTTTTCCACTTAAGTTGACTATCTATTATTACACCTAAATATTTAATTTCATTTTTATTTCCTATGGATAAACAGTCATTATTTTGGCAAGTAGATTTTTTTGATATGCATTTTTTTGAATGTATTTTAATATTTAATGTAATAAAAGGGTTTATTTTGTTTATACAAAAAATTATATAATATGTTTTTTCAATATTTAATGTTAATAAGTTTTTATCAAACCATTTTTTTAACGTATTGATATCATTGTTAGCAATTATTTCAAGTTCATTCAATGAATTCGCTTGAAATATAATTGCAGTATCATCTGCATATGAAATGAGTTTTCCTGTTAATGGTAATTTAAAGATATTATTAACATATAATATGAATAGAAGAGGGCCCAATATGGTGCCTTGTGGTATTCCAAAGTCACTTGTGTTCGGTTCACTGAGAGTGTTGTTTATTTTTACATATTGACTTCTAGAGTTCAGGAAACTTTCTATCCACATTTTGGCATTATCTATAATTCCTATTTTGTTAAGCTTGTAGAGTAATTTTTTGTGACTTATGCTGTCGAAGGCTTTCTTTAGGTCTATGAATATTGCAAGAGATTTTTTGCCTTTGTCTAGTGCTTGATGTATTTTTGTTGTTAAATCTATGATTGCGTCCTGTGTGCTTATTTTTTCGCGAAATCCAAATTGTTGGTCACTCAATATATTATTAGTTTCAATAAATTTTAGCAGTTGCTTTTTTGCTACCTTTTCAAAATTTTTTGAGATATTTGATAATACTGATATAGGTCGGTAGTTATTAATTTCTTTAGTATCACCTGATTTAAAAATCGGTGAAATAATATTTTTTTTTGTAAATAGATGGAAAGATTCCTTTTTTAAGACTATTATTTATGATATGTGTAATAGGTTTTTTCAAAAAGTTAAGATTTTTTTTCAGAATTTCAACGGTTATCCCATCAAAACCTGGTGCGGACTCAGTTTTTAGGTTTTGTATTATAACAACAGTTTCTTGTTCGGTTATCGTTTCGAATGTTTTTACCGTTTTATTTAATGAAGCTACTGGAATTCCTGATGTGGTGGTATTATCTATGTTGTTAGTTATTTCGTTTGCGAGATTTTTTCCGACATTTGAAAAAAAATTATTGAAAGCATTCGCACATAGTTTTGGGTTATCAGAAACTTGCATCATATTATTGTTAATGTGCAGCTTTAAAATGTCACTTGTCTTTCTTTTTTTATCAATTATTTCATTTATTGTTTTCCAAATTTTTTTACCACTGTTACCTGAATTTAACATCTTTTGTTTGTAGAATTCTTCTTTGGTCATTTTAATTAGTGCCGTTAGTTTATTTCTGTATTTTTAAAAGTGTAAAATAATCGAATTATTTAGTGGGAATTTTTTTGTAAGTTTAAATAATTTTTCTTTTTCTCTAATGGAAACCACTAGACCAGCGTTTCCCAAAAGGTGTTCCGCGGAACCCTGGGGTTCCGTAGTAGCATCACAAGGGTTCCGCGTTCCGTCCAGATTTAACGTATGTACCTATTCAACAAAAAAAGAATGCGCACGGGAGCTAGATCCAGCGCGCTTGACCGCCGTCGCCTCCTCCCGCCACCCGCGACCCGTATCGCCCGCCGCAAGACTGTGACATGAGAGAACGTGTGTGTTCTCGTTCTTTTATAATTCGTGTGAAATTACAAAGGTGACATTCCAGTGATATTGTTATTCCTGTTCTTATAATCTTGTACTTACGATATCCGTTTTAGGTAAGTATTTTTTTTTTTACCAATTGCAGATAGTGCCAAAACAAATTAAAACGATTTATTCATATTCATGTTATTTTTTTATTTCAGCCTTTATTAAAAAATGGATAACTGGCTCAAAACAGGGCGCTTACAAAGTGGCATAAGTGCTTCATCAAGTTCATCGTCAGCAAATAATGAACGTATTTCAGAAGAAGCTGTTGATTTATCCGTAAGTAAATTATACTTATCTAGCAATAGTAATCATTTAGGCTCAGTTCATGAACATATTTTGATAGGTGACAACCGTGACAACCCTGACAAATTACTTTAATGTAGTATAACTGACGCATGGGTGTTCGACTCTAGCCTTTTAAACAGCAAATGCCATCTAATTTTGATATAAATGAATCACGCCCGAAAAAGGGGTCAAATTCCAGACTGTGCCAAAGGCAGATTGGGGGTGGGACTGTTCTTTTTAGCCAACACCAAACTGCATCTTGCCGTCACATTACTAATGTTTTTTTTATTTCATTCCAGGATATCGTAAATACTGAAGGACATTGTCCTGAGCAGGATAGACAAAATACACCAACGACTAAAGGGGCTGCTCAATCTCAGGACAACACTATTTCAAAAAAGAGAAAATATGACGAATGTTACTTGTCCTTTGGATTTATTTCTGTAGGAATGCTTGAGAATCCGGATGGTCAATGCGTTATCTGCAACAAAATCATATGTAAAGCTCGGTCCAGACATGTTCTTTTGTCCGTACCGTACCTCCGTTTCGTACCAGCGTCGCGATCAAGAACGCTAGTTTGGACGCCCGTTCGGTACGGTACGGTGGTACGGCATCTCGATACGGATAGAGGTACGCTCCGATCCATCGCGAGTCGGTTTTTCGGCCCGTTCAAAGGCGATACGGTACGGGTCTGCGCCAGTCTGGACGTGTTCGCGGCGTCTTACATCTTTCTCTGTTTTTGAACAATTCTAACTCCCACCAACGTCGCCTTTTTTGTTTTTTTTTCGTTATATTATTGTGAATAACAATGAAGGACGCGCAAGCAATCGTCAAATTCTCAAACACTTCCGCAGTCGACGACATGGTGGGAGGAAATGAACACGCGATGATCGCAGCGACGTTACGGAGATACGGGCTCTTGATCGCGACGCGGATACGAAACGGAGGTACGGTACGGACAAAAGATGATGCGTCCAGAGTTTTTGGATCGCGACGCTGGTACGAAACGGAGGTACGGTACGGACAAAAGAACATGTCTGGACCCAGCTTAATAGCTCTCTGGCACCTGCAAAGCTAAAACGACATCTTAATACCAACCGCAATTAAAAGGCAAAAGCTTAGACTTTTTTAAAAGATGCACATAAAACCAGTGTCGATGCTTTACATAAATATGTTAAAACTGATAACGAGAATGCCACCGAAGCATAATTCCTGTTATGTTACAGGATTGCTCGTGCTGGCAAACCACACACGATTGCAGAGACTTTAATAAATCCCTGTATGACAGAAATTGTCAAGTGTGTACTTGGCGAAGACGCAGCGAAGAAAGTTGCAGCAGTTCAGAGTTCCAATAATGTCATATCTGATCGAATCGATAAAATATCTGACCACATTGAAAATGAATTGATTTGTAGATTAAAAGTAGTGAAATCTTTGCAATGCAACTCGACGAAAGTACAGATGTCGCTGGACTATCAATACTGCTTGTTTTCGTAAGATACCCCTTCGGGGGATCTATTGAAGAGGATTTGTTTATTTATGCTCCTTTGGAGACCAACACCACTGGAGAAGAAATTTTCAAAGTCATTGATAATTACATGAATGTACATAACATTCATTGGAACAAATGTGTCGATGTATGTAGCGATGGAGCTGCCGCTTTGACTGGCAAAATAAAAGGTACTGTAACAAGAATTAAGAATGTTGCACCTAAATGCAGCAGCAGTCACTGCGTTTTACATCGACATGCCCTTGTCGTAAAAAATATACCACACGAGGTAAAGAAAGTTCTCGATCAAGCCGTACAAATTGTGAATTACGTTAAATCACGTCCGCTCCAATTGAGACTTTTTAAAAAAGTGTGTGAAGATATAGGAAGTCAGCATCAATCACTTCTTCTTCACAAGGAAGTAAGATGGCTTTCCAAAGGAAAAGTATTATCAAGATTGTTTTAATTGCGCAACGAACTAGTGGTATTTTTTTCCAAAGAATCGCTTTCTTCATCTTTGAGTAGTCTTGTTCAACTATTGCACGACGAGCAATGGCTAATGAAACTGTCGTATTTGGCACACATATTTGATAAACTGAATGTAATTTGCAAGTAATTGAAAGGAAGAAACACAAATACTTTAACAGTAAACGACAAAATCTCTTCTCTTAGAAAGAAACTAAACTTGTCTTCTGGATAGAATGTGTTGAAAAGAAACAGTACTAATGTTTTACTCTTTTAAACGAGTTTCTGGAAAAAATGAGTTGCAAGTAACCTCAGATGTTTAAAAATGCATTTACGAACATTTGATGGCCCTCAACAAATCTCTGGAAGAGTATTTTCCTGAAAAAAACCTGCAGGACATTGACTGGGTACAGAATCCATTCCTAGTTCACAGGACACCGTCGACTCTTACAGCAACAGAGAACAAGGCTTTGATTGATATCATGTGTTCTTCTTCCTTACAATAAAAGTTTAATTCAGAAAAAACTAATCTGGATGAGTTTTGGATTGGACTTAAAAACGAATATCCAGAAGTCGTCGAGAAGGCTATCACAGTTTTGTTACCGTTTGTGACCACTTACCGATGTGGAACTGGTTTTTCGGCTTACGATTACACAAAAAACAAATACAGAAACAGACTGGATGCAGCTCCAGATCTTCGTATTCAGCTGTCTGACATAAAGCCTGATGTCAATGCTATTTTAACAAAAAATGTAAAAAGATATCACTCTTCACATTAAATTAAGTTTTACACAAAACTTTTGATCTTTCTTTTCATGGTAAACATGAAAGTATTCAAACTACAAGTTTATCTTTTTCTTATAAAAATAGGGTTCCGCCTAGAAAAGTATGATCGATAAGGGTTCCGGGGCGAAAAAAAATTGGGAAACGCTGCACTAGACCATGGGTAATCCATGGTTTAATTTTTTTGAATTTTTTTTTATATATTTTTTTGTGTATTTCACAGCTTGAATCTTTTATATGCTTTTGTAAGGTGTCATGAAATTTTAAAGCACTATTATTTACATCTTCTGTGCAGAGTATAGATTCCCATGTTTCGTGAGACAGTTTTTCATGAAGTATTTGTTGGTTAATCGATATTTTAGGCATGTTAGATTTATTACTATTATTAATGTTTTGTTTTTCTATGTTAAGGTTAAGAATACATGTATGATGGTCCGTTATGTTGTTTCTCCATATTATTGTTTGAAGATTATCAATGTAGTTGGAATTACACCATATGTGATCAATACATGATGGTATTTGATTATTAAATTCTCTAGTTTATTTATTAATACAGGGTTTAAAATTTAAAGCGGTCATCATGTTAATATAATTGTCCTTTTCAATAGTGTGATTATTTTCAGCAATGTTAATATTAATATCGCCAATTAGAAAATTATTTGTACATTTATTATTTAAAATAATATTATTCAATTCTCCAATAAAAGTGGATATAACAGCAGAGTGTGTCCTGTATATTGATATTATTTGTATAGATAGTTTATTATTAATGCTCAGTCTTATAATAATACAGTTTGCATTAGTCATATTCGTTTCAGTAAAGAGTACGTCTTTAAATATCGTCTTCGTGTATATAACAATACCACTATTTTTTTAAATATATTATGAGCTCTGAAAGTAGTTGTAATTGGGGAGAGTTGGGATGATTGAGTTGGTGTTTAAATGTGCTTCAGTCAGTATGATTATGTCAGGATATTTGTTTAATAAATTTAGGTTTACTAGAAAATGATCAAAATTTTTCTTTATAGATCGTATGTTAAGATGCATTACGGTAAATGAATCTGGAGTCGTTTGAAGTATTGTGTTACAGTCATTAGAGTTGTCACAAATTACATTTTTTACGTAAATTTTTTTTTCCAGATATTGAATAATGTAGTCA
The DNA here is from genome assembly GCF_061612785.1 of Hesperophylax consimilis. NCBI lineage: Eukaryota > Metazoa > Arthropoda > Insecta > Trichoptera > Limnephilidae > Hesperophylax > Hesperophylax consimilis. Next base: position 41,284,085 of record NC_142840.1, read on the forward strand.
TCCATTTCTAGTTTTAGCAAAAGGATTAAATAATATATAAGCGTTTGATGCATTTTTGTTCAGTGAAGCGAAGGAATATATTTTAAAAATATTATGATATTGGTAATCGTATTGTATATAGTTTTTAAACGGTGGTGAAATGTTTTCTTTAAACACATTTAAAGTTTTGAAGAATTTAAACGATATTATAATTTGTAGTATACAATGAGAGTTTTTCGTAAATGGAAATAAATTGATATTTAAATTATTGGGAATTAATATACAGAATTTTATATAAAGTACTGAAGGTATATTATAGTTTTTATAATACAATCTAACTAGTAAATTAGTTTTATGATATAGTCAGAATTCTATTTTTTCCAAAGCTATTTTAAGCTTTCTTTGATAATATGGGCAAGCTTTATTATTTGCTAGGTGATTTGTTGGTATTTTTAGATTGAATCTTTCATTTGTTGTGGCACAATTTTTACATTTTGGAGAAGTTTCCTTATTTTCACAGTCCTTGTAGGAGTGGTCTCCTGCACAGTGCATACACGACATTTTATTTGTTACCTTTTGTAGGCATCTGCTTGATGTGTGCCCAAATTTAAGGCAAAAATAGCATTGTACGACAGGATTTGTGTCTTCCACGTATATTCGCTGATACCCCAGGTTGATTTTTCCTTCTTTTATTATTTCTTTTCTGACTTTGTTGTTGATTTCGACAATGTAGCTAACATTGTCATTAAATTTATTTTTTATTATTTTTTTAATTTCAAATAGGGTACTTCTGTTTAGACCTTGAGTTATTATTTTTATGCCTTCATTCTGGTTGATTATGTCCTCAACAAAGTCCTCTTTATTGTAGTCATTGGAAATTCCCTTGAAGATCATTGTAGGTTGTATTTTCTTTATTTCTTCTGCATTTGCTTCCCTGGCTTCGTTATTTATCATACTTGATAGTTTGTCTACATCTTTTTTTTCGGGACACTTTATGACGAGTCTGTTTGCAGAAATCTGTTATTAAAAACTTACCTTTTTAAGCTGTCATATCCTTAAATTAAATATACCAATCCTAAGAGAAAGTCCAGTTATATTCAATTTTTCAATTAAGTCCTAAATCCTGTATCTAAATTTCGCCAATAAACAATTAGATAATGTTAATTAAGTGTTAATCTCAAGTGACCTATCAGGTAAGTATTGAACTGTATATTTTCTCCATAAATAGTTAAGTAATAACATAGACCACTTTACAAATGTATTATAAGTTTGTACAGCGCCCTTGAGGTGTTTTTGCACAAAAACGGCGCTATACAAGTCATCCAAGTATTATTATTTTATTATTATTATAGCGTTGATACGAACACCTAATTTTCCCGGCTTGACCTTTTCTTGTATTTTTTTTTTCAGAGTTTCACTTGTTTCGCCGCTGTTTTTTGGTGTGATAAGAATGCAGAATTCATTTATTTGCTCCGAGTTTTTTTTTATATTGTTGGCTTCAGCGTCATCTTACTGCTTATAGGTTCTGTTGGGATTTGTTTTTTTATTTCAGTATATTCAATTCCGAAGTGTCCTATAAGGAATAATAATTGTTGGGCTTTCCCGGAAATAAAATTTATTTGATCCTTGTTATATTTTTTCTTTTCATCTTGAACAACACTTATCAGTTCATCAATAACTGTCTTAGCTTCATTTAAGTATTTATGAGAGGTTGACATGATTTAGATTTAGTTGATATCTGAATTTATGTTCGGTAGTGCACCAGCTTCCCCTTTTCGTGACAGCGACCGCCTAAGTAACGTGCCCGTAAGCAGGTATATACTGTGTGTTATGTTTACACAATACACATTTATGCGCAAACTGAGACGTTAGAACTTTTTTTTTTTTTTTTTTAAAAGAAAGACAAACATTCCCGGGTTACGAATAACCCAACAATGTTTGAAAATCTCCTACTACCACCACAGAAAGCCGAAAATGTTGCTTGTGTTGTGATGGAGGACTTAGCCAGCCGAGGAATCGAACACGCGACGCTCGGGTGAGACCCAAGCGCTATGCCCACTCAACCACTGAACGGTCAACTGTCGATGAATGTCACAATAATAATATGCAGGTATTTTTCACAATTTTGAACTGTTTGTTTTAACGGTTTATTTTAATTGAATGTTACAAAAAAAACACTTGAGATTACGTCTGGCACTTTCTCCTAAAGATTTTTATAATTTTCACTTCACTTAGATATGTTTATCGCTTGGTAATTTGATTTTTTTTTGTAACCGCTGAACACAAACATCCGCGTGGCTCAACGATTGAAAATACTATTAGAATTAGAATCAGAAGATTTGAAATGATCTATCGAGTTATAGTGTATACTAACAGCCGTTGTATTGTGGTCTGCTATGTTATAGTCACACACGCACGCAGATATTGTACTGGATAATCCAGCTGGTAGCTTTCCACTTAAACGCACATAAAAATGATCGATACATGAGCGGTTTATTTTCTGAAGAACTATTACTTCCCTAGTGGCGACATCTATACATTTTTTTAAATAGTTATTAGTAAGGATATTTTCATAATTTATTATGATAGCATCATTTTCATTTAATAAATTTAAATTTATATCGCCGAAAAATATAACACTTTCATTTTGTATCAGACGTAATCGTGTGACACACAAGACTGTAAGGGGCCGGTGATCCCAATCTGTGTAGGCGTGAGATGTCGTCCTTCAGTGGCGTGGAGGGGTAGAACGGGGCCGTCTCTGAAGCCGCTGTAGAGCTGGTCCGATCGCTTGTTCTTGAGCTGATTCCGAGTCTGGTCCGAAGGGGTAGGCAAGTCCGTGGTCCAGGGTGAGGCGGGGGTCAGAGTGAAAGAAGGCGAGTAGAAGCAGAAGTCGGAGCGAGGTAGAGGGCAGAGCAGAGAGAGAGGTGTAGAGCTGGTGGTGGTTTCTGGATATCTGACGTTTTGAGGGCATGTTGCACGTTTTATAGGCCACCGGCGGGCGCGCGGACGCTCACACGGGCCCACTTTCTCTTTGATGTAGCGACGCTATCGCGGCGCCCCCCCGGGCCGTCTACCGCCGCTCGACCGGTAGTTTCGGTTTCGGTAGTTTCTTTGTTTGGGCACGATCCTCAGAACCGTGCCCGTGGGACGTAATGACGGCGAACCACCGGTCATTTGTGACGCTATGACGGCGCATGGCGCACGGCGCGGCTTCTCACTACGTTTTGGCACGGTTCTAACAATCGTGCCCGAATTAAAATATGATTATGATTTTACCAGCTCTTATAATACTTCTCTGCCCGTAAACCTCTAGCCAAGCTCCGACGTTTCGTTTATTGTAACAATTTTACATTTACATAACAACTTTACATTTTACATAGAAATTTTACAAATTTCTACATTTTACATATTCATTTACAGGCGTTTATTCATTTTAAAAATAGATTGAAATATGGGGCGACCGCGTCCGATCCCGGAGCAGTACGTCCGTTACACATTTAATTTAATATTGTTATCAAACACAGAGGATATTTCTGACAAGAATGCTTGCTTATTTAAATTCGGAGGTCGGTATATTGCTAAGACATTTAAAGTGCTGTTATTTGGAAGTGTCAATATTCCAAAAACATTCTCAAAATATTTTGTGTCCAGAACTATTTGCGAGAAGGAGAGGTTATTCTTTACATAAAACAGAATTCCTCCACCGGATTTATGGCTTCTACAATAGTGATACGAATTGTATCCGGGAATATCATACAGATTAACAAGTTCCGAACGAATTGCAATTTCGCAAAGCATGAGTATATCAATTTGATTTAAGCAGTCTTTAAAATAAACATGAAATAGGTCCCAATACTTACATATTGATCTAATGTTTAGTTCCACAAAATTAAGTTTACTCGTTTTACATTTTATTGTATCTTGTTTTTGAAACCATTCATGCAGGTTATTTACCTTACAAAAATTAATATCATTTTCATCATCTATGTAACTAAAAGTCATAATGTTTGTGAAGAAAGTACTTAATAACTAAAATATTTTTTTTCACAAGTATTTGTATCTCATGTCGGTACAAGCCATTGTTATAACTAATTGTCAAAACTGAATTTGATTTTGATGACAAACTATAAATTAGCAGCATATGTACACGGATAATATCAAGGTTGACTTGAAATAGTTTTGGTGACAATATTGAACAACTTAGCATTATATTACTAGTGATAATATTATAAAGATGATACATACTATGTAGTATATTAATTTTGTTTTGTATAAATAATATTTTACAAACATTAACACTTTGAGAGTAGGCTAATATGTTAATGCTTTGTTTTTGTCTTAAAATTTTACAGAAATAGATAATTAAATATTTGTTGGATATTTCTGATAAATCGTTAGCTCTTCGATGGCAGATTAATAATATTAAAATGTTTCTCAATTGTTTTAAAGTTTTAATATTTATAGCTAAATTGTGTGAAATGTCAGAAAACAAGCGTATTTGAAACAAAAAAATAAATTTTGGTATTGAGTTTTTAGTATTGTTAAGAATTTTAAAGTTAGTTATTAAGAATGTTAAAGTAGGTACATACCTATTCATAATTTATACGCCCTTGGGCAATAGTCATAATTTTTTTTAAATACGTACAATTTTTGCTATTTGCTTTATGATTTGTATCGTTTGTTGACTTAAAAGTATTGTTTTGGAAATCACAATTTTTGCATTTTTCTTCTTTGTTTTTATTGGGACAGTCTTTCCAAGGATGATCCATGGCGCAGTGCAGGCACGAAGCATTCTTGTCCTTATTAAAACAGTTGACGGCTAAGTGACCAAATCTCAGGCAATGGAAGCATTGCATTATTGGATTAGCATCCTCCACCTGCACTCTGTGGTATCCAATATTAATTTTCTCTTTAGATATGAGATATTTCCTAAGTTTTTCACTTGTTTCAATTATATAATTTGTAAGATTCTTTTATTTTTCTTAGTTTTAAATATTATAATTGATGCGTTAAAATCCATTATTAAATTGTGGTAAGAACACACGGAGACTTATTTTTATGCATTTATTTTCCCATACTTTTTAATGTTAAATAATGTTGGGAATATTCTACCTACATCGAAATTCTATCATGGTAATTGGAACTCTTTTTTGTAAGGCACTTGGTATTGAAATATAATTGTTCCGCATTTGGTGTTAACCCGTCAGGCCTCAGGCATATAGACCATATAAAAAAATTAAAATGCTGTCAGAAATACGGAGAAGTAGAGTTTTTTTAGAGGCGATGAAATACGCTCTGAAATTTTATTTTTAGAAATAAACATGTAATATTTGAAATTTTAAAATTTTGAAATCTTACGAGAAAGGCTCATTTTGCGTTTTTCATCTCAACGCTGAACACAAACGAAAAAAATGGTAAAGCTGGTAACGAAAAAAAATAATTATTAGACAAATGCATTTTTGCTGTAGCATATTTTACTGTAACATTTCTCTTCGTGTAATATGTAATATAATAATAACTTCGAATATGTAATGTAGAAATAACTTGTAATATGTAATGTGTTAATTAGACTTGGTTCATTAGTAAATAAATAAATAAACATTATTGCCACCTCACTTTTTGTAGTTTCATATAAAAATAATTATTAAAAAAATCATAATTTTCTCAAGTTTCATAATTTTTCCTCAAATTGCGGTCGGGATATTTGGTTTCATAGAAGTAAACATAAGAATCATTTGAAACCATATGAGCTGTTCCGAAAAGTAAACAAATTGAATTTACGGGTTTGTTCCCATAACCGAAATAATTTGCCTGAGGAGTTTAGAAAAAATACGTTTTACTTGTAATTTAATAAAATATATTAATAATTCCAGGTTTTTGAAAGAATACGACAAAGAGATGAACGTATTCTGTCAAAGATGTGTGCTATTGGCGGTGACGTTTCGGAAATTGATTTGGGTATAAATACTGAAGACAGAAGATTACTTGAAGATGCTGTGTCCGTGATTTTCCACGCAGCTTCGTCTGTCAGATTTGATGACACAATAAAGAAAGCTACGTTGGTTAATGTTCGAGGTACAAGAGAAGTGGTTGACCTTGCAAAGGGTATGAAAAATTTGAAGGTGAATATGTTTATTTTTTTTCAAACTAACTAACCATCTGACTCTTGACATGGCCCGACTCAAAAATCTGATTCACTTTGTCATGCCATGTCTTCTCGGGCGTCCCCGACTTCTGCTACCATTCACATTTGCATCGTATATTCTCCTTACACTCCTTTCTTCGCGCATTAGCTCTACATGCCCAAACCATCTAAGCGTCCCTTTCACGATCTTACTCATTAAACTTATATCAGCCTTGCACTCTTTGCGGATCTCAGCATTTCTCATACGATCATACATGGTTTTACCGCATATACGCCTCAGGGATCTCATTTCTACAGCGTTCAGTCTACTTCCATCCTTTTTTCTGCCAGTTCCATGCCTCACTTCCGTATATCAGGGTAGGTACCAGCACTCCATTGTGGACTGCTAGCTTCGCTTCTTTGGACAATTTTTTGTTAGCCCCAACTGCGTTCAGTCCGTCATTAATAGAGTTACCTGCATTTACCCCTCTTTCAATATCTCTGTCGGCCTTCCCATCTCTCGTAAACATACTTCCTAAATACACAAACTCATCCACCGGTTCCAAGTTTTCCTCATTCAACTATATTGCTCACGTTTTTCGTACTCACTCTTTCAAACACACATTACTTTAGACTTACTTACATTCATCATTAACTGATTCTTCATGCATACTTCGATCATCCTAGACACGAAAGATTGTAGATCATCCATACTATTAGCAATCAGCACCACAACCAACATACTTCCAGATTATTCAAATTCGCGCCCAATCCGACCTCTTTCAACTCTTGCATACAATTATCCATGAATAGATTGAATAACCACGGTGACATTACGCGGCCTTGTTTAACACCTTTTATGATATCAAACCACCTCGTAAAACCACCGTTTACCCTAACACATGCATCGCTTCCCTCATATGAGTCAGATTCGTATTCACTCCATACTTGGACAATACCTTCAATACGTAGATGATTACATCTAGCCATTAGGCTATAAAGATACTTTCCACAAATATACAAAAAAAAGGTTTCAGCACAAGGAGAGGACGAATTATTCATCGCGAAGGTTATCACTAAAAATGAAAAGCTAAATATTTAAAGAAAATTTCATTCCCTTTGTATTAACGAACGATAAATTTAACAGGTATTCGCATATATCTCTACAACCTATGCCAACTCTGATAAACCAGTGATAGAAGAAAAGTTCTATAAACCTAACGGAGTTGACTGGAGAACACTACTCAAATCTGTGGAAACTATGGATGAAAACACGCTAAATATTATAACACCAAAGTAAGCAAATATATTTTCAATGACGCTGCATCGTATTTCTTTATTAACCTTCATGTAAAAATAAACGTTTTTTTGTAAATAGTTTCTTAAAAATCAATTATATCCTTATTGGGATCTCCCCTGCTGAGGATTTCATTTGCGTACATTTTAATGAATTGAATTACACGAGTTGCTGAAATAAGTATTACAATATATATATATATATATTATATATTGTAATACTTATATTATATATATATATTATATATTGTAATACTTATTTCAGCAACTCGTGTAATTCAATTCATTAAAATGTACGCAAATGAAAAAAAAAAATATATATATATATAATAATATGACCGGTCAGTGGTTGAGTGGGCATAGCGCTTGGGTCTCACCCGAGCGTCGCGTGTTCGATTCCTCGGCTGGCTAAGTCCTCCATCACAACACAAGCAAAATTTTCGGCTTTCTGTGGTGGTAGTAGGAGATTTTCAAACATTGTTGGGTTATTCGTAACCTGGGAATGTTTGTCTTTCTTTAAAAAAAAAAAAAAGTATTTTACTACAGCTGTGTGGTTTCTGGTTCAGTCTTTGTATGGGTATTTTCGCTAACTATGAAAACCGAAATGTATGATTATCATACTGAAATTCGTAAATTTAATTTTATCATTAAAAATTATTGATTTAAAAAAACAATCTAAAATCGCTTGTACGGGACGTGTTTGCCTGCACAAGAAGAGACTGTAAATAATAAGCACCGGCACACATCAGTCCTCGACCTAAAAACAACGTGAGGTGTTCTATCCAAACCATCATAAAGATAGACGATTCGAATCAAAATTCACATTTTAATTGCAAGTATTGTACTAGTATACAGAACGTACAAAGGGGTGTAGCTTATATGTACTTTCTATTTTTTACAGCCAACCCAATTCACAAGAAATAGTTATATATATTTCAATACAACTGGGATTTAAAACACAGATAGAAAACTGATACAATCGGAATCCTTTCAGCGATAATTTCAGATTGGAGCACATTGTGCATCATCGCGCCATACGATACAGCAAATGGCGTAGTCGGCTGCTGGAGCAGTGGCCAGTTCAATTGGTAGCCAGGAGGAATTGGCCGGCCTCTAGGTTGTCAGCACCAATGGCTAATTCAGTCGGTAGCCATGAAGAATTTGCCAGCCTCTAAGTTTTCAGCATCAATGGCTAATTCAGTTGGTAGCCAGGAAGAATTGGCCGGCTTCTAGGTTTTCAGCATCAATGGCTAATTCAGTTGGTAGCCAAGAAGAATTGGCCGGCTTCTAGGTTTTCAGCATCAATGGCTAATTCAGTCGGTAGCCAGGAAGAATTGGCCGGCTTCAAGGTTTTCACCATCAATGGCTAATTCATTCGGTAGCCAGGAAGAATTGGCCAGCTTCTAGGTTTTCAGCATCTGTGGCTGGTTCAGTCGGTAGCCAGGAGGAATTCATCAGCCTCTAGGTTGTCAGGATCAATGCAGCAGGGATTGGCCAGCCTCTAGGTGATCAGGGGCAGCATGGTCATTTGATTATAAGAGCCGGCACACGGAGACGCCCCATTATTGTAATGATGACAGATGCGTCTGGCTCAGCTAATAGAGTGCCGGCCGTAAACAGCTCGTTAGAAATAGTTGTAATCTTTAAAACGATTGTGCCGTGATGGAGGAACAGAAGCGACTACAGATTTCAGTTGACACTCAGGAATTTATAATTATAATTAACAGATTGCGTTTTGACTGGAGGTGTTCCGTCCACTCGTGTTAATTTTTGAAATTTGACTGCCGAATATTGTGATGTTTTTAGCTATTTATAATTTCTATAGCCAGCGTTTGTGTGACGTCAGCTTGCAAAAACATGTTTACGTTTTTCAAAAGGCAGGTATTTTTTGTGCCAATAACAATTTTGCCCAGCGACTGCCTCGTCAACACTTTGATTTCGTTTCAGAAAATTGGATCATCGAACCGTCTTGCTGCCTGGTAACAAGATTTTTAGATTTTTCAACTGGAAAACATTATGATTTGGAAAAGGAGTCATCAAACTTGCAGGTGTTCAACCTTAGTCGCAATCAAAATCAAATGCAGCAAAATCATGTTTTCACGTTCGATACACCGCTCATTCCGAAACGCTTTTAACTGGCTACAACGTCATTATGACATGACCGGTAAGACAGCTGTCACCAACGTCACCAGGCGTGACTTCAATGCCGCTGAATTCATGACTTAAAACGATCATGATTTATATAAATTAGTCAAGATAAATATATTTACATTAGCGCAATTTTCTTCTTCGTTTTTTTTCGAGAATAAACTAAGAACAATGCAAATACCCTATTGGTGCTAGGATGATTTAATTTTCAGATCCGTTTGTATCCAGATTTTTATTTAATTTTAAACGTGATGAATTTGGTATAGTAGCATTAGTTGAGTCAGTGTAGTGGCGAGATATGACTCTGGACCGATGCTCACGCAGTTGTATGTAGTGGACGGTGAATTCCCCAGGCCGAAGATCGACACAACGTCGGTGGATGTAGTCAGCGGCGAATTCCCCAGGTCGAAGATCGACACCAGATTTAAGCGGAGATGATGATGGTGCAGTGGTCGAGGCGATGAAGTGGGTGGCTCGACACCGCGTCAACGGAGACCGGACTTGTATATGGTGCTCAGCATTGGGGATGACGTTGAGACATCCGAGTACTTCAGTGTGAAGGAGTGAGATCCGTTATATGTGCAAACATTGCAGTGTGACTCTCCATTAAAGCCGATGTTGGAAAAACTACCATACGAAAATGAGATACATTAAAATGTTTTAAATAATTGCGAAAAGTTCAACTGATTTAACCCAGTATTTTCATAATTTTAAAACTTTTAAGAAACCAATTAATTTAATTTAATTGCACAACACGTGCAATTTCGCAAAAGTGAAATTTCATGTTTTGTGAAGGGTGAGTTTTATGTGTATTCGGCCGGTGCTCATAGTGTTAAGTACTAAGTCGTAGCTCAAAGCACTGATCGTGTCCAGAATTAAGGATAGAGATTTAATTATACTTTTACATTACAGAGTTATCGGAGACCTTCCAAACACATACACTTTTACTAAAAACCTTGCTGAGAGTGTTGTACATGAAGCTCGGCACGAGTTGCCACTGTTGATATTTCGGCCATCTATAGGTAAGTTTTTTACCCTCCTCTGTACCAACATCTTTCAAGTAGGTACTATAATTAAAAATGATAGCTGAACCGTTACTACCCACTGGCTTTAATCTTCCACGCTCATTCCAGAATATTTCTTCTGAATTCGTTCTGAATTTAAGTAGTTTATTAATTAATGGTGGCAGAATGTTTATTTTCTCCCTCAAATCTATTCTTACGGCCGTACTTGTATAGGCACAATTCAGTATGAAGTAAATCTGCGAAATCAATCTCTTGGAATTACAAGGTTTCATCTGACATAATGTTTTTACGCGATAATGAGCTCAAGAGCGAGCCACTTTAGAATTCACTGTCGCATAGCATTGCCATGTCAGATGGAACCTGTTAAGTAGGGTTTGACCCAGGGTACAAATAATAATAATTGTATAAACTTTGTTCGGTAGAACGCGCCAATCTAGGTTAGAATTAATCATCTAGAATGTTTATACTCAATAATCTCAGGTGTGAAAGTTCGCAACCAAGGTCGCGTGTCAGCATCATGATAGTTTCTTTTGTTTTAGGATGGTATCTCAATGTACATAAATAAAAGGCGGTGCATGGATAGATATGTATTAGAAACCTTTTGGACATTTTGCTGATGAGCCCTAGCTCAACAGGTTAACATAATTATATAATTTTGACTTACCCCGAAGACCGACCAGTTTTTAGCTATCTGTATCTAAACTATGGGAGAAGCGACGGAACGTCCCGCACACCCATTCGGCGGCGGACGTAACTCCGTAGAAGCGTGATCCGTCTTCTGGAAAGGTGGATATACTCCTCCTGGCCACATCCATGAACTCCAGCTATCTATAAGCGCGTAGCCGTTCCTGGGGATGCTGCAACCCATACATAGGGCTCTTTCTCGGCCCGTCGAACACGTGCGATGTCGGGATTCAAACTCCAGAAATCAAAAAGAACGAAGTTCCCGATTGACAGCCATGCATGGCACAAAATATAAATCGCGTATGATCCAATCCTACACAGGATTGACCGTTACTTTACGGATTCCCGTTCAATCGTATACGGCGGTCGCGTGGTCCGTCCGTAACAACTTCCGTCCAGCGAGATCACTATTACCCACTTCGGGAATGGTTATTTTACGGTCACAAAAACGTTTACCGCCGTGCCCGTAAGCAAAAATCGCACTCATCGGCGACAAAAAATAAGAAATTACATTCCGTACAATTAATTATTCAAAAACGAAAAGCACTGCGACCATCGTCTGTACAGTCTACCAACCCACGCGTTGACTGTCCAGCCAAGAAGTGATTTCCTGTTTTCAGATGTTTTTCCTGGTACAGATTTTAAATTTTAAATTATGATTCGAAATTTTACCAAAACCAATACCAGCGACAATCGCCCAGTTCCTAACTAGGTTAGAGAATCGGCGAGGATAAATGTGATGATGCGGAACAAATTAATGATTAAAATATTAAAACAAAAGGAGTCTAGCCCTGCATCATAACAAACCTTGACATTACAAGAGTTCGCTATGTCATAAAATTATCTTCTATTTCTACTTATTATTTCGATTGTGTGTTTAGTAATAAATAGCCTGAAAGAACCGTCGCCTGGTTGGGTGGACAACTTAAATGGCCCCGTCGGAATATCAACAGGCTACTTGACAGGTGTGGTCCACTGCATGCTCGTGGACGGCGACAAAGTAATGGACTATATCCCCTGTGACTACGTTACGAGTGCCTTCATTACTTCAGCGTGGTACATGGGACTCCTCAACACTTCTGACTGGTAAATGAGTCAAGTATTTGCTTTTTAACATTAGCAATAGCTGACGAAATCCGGTGGAAGTCCCTAGAACCTTTAAATACTGCAGGTAGAGTTCACATAAAGGATTTATTTAATGGAAAATTCGTGACAGATTTATCGAAGGTTATAAATGGTTTCTTACTTTTGAAGAAATTTTGTTTTTGTGTAGGTACATGGTGTCCGGAAACTAGTGATACAAGGGGAAACTGGTGAATCCACGTCACAATTGGAGTCGATTTTATTGTAAACATTTTTACTCTTGAGCTTTCGTTTCGAGGAAATCGATTTCTAAATTGAAAATTTTCAGGAAAAATTTGAAAAAAATCTGTCAATAGCTCTTAATAAAATGCGTCGACTATGATCGAAAAAAACAGAGTTTTTTTGGGTCTTTCGTGTGATGTATATTCACAAATTTCCCGAAAGAACCACTATTTACAGACACTATGCAAAAAACATTATTATATAATTATTTGAATTATTAATTATTTGAATGTTTGATTACCCATAAATACAGATTGTCTAAAACTTCTTGGAAACTTTTCAGTGTTATAATACACTCCGCTGCAGGGGACAAAAGTCGTGTAACTTCCAACAGCGTACTAAAGACGAGAGACTTAGCATTGAATAAAATGCCATTTCAACGTGTTATATGGTATCCATCAACAATTTACACTACCAACATCTTTGTATATACCATACTGTTTTATTTTACTCATCTGTTACCAGCTGTAGCTTACGATGTCCTACTTCGATGCAAAGGAGAAAAATTCAGGTACGTGTTTAGAAAAAATATATATCTTCTCTTTTTACACGAAATTAAAATTTTTATTAACTATATCTCTAATCAAGTCCTCAAACTTGCTCCTTCCAAAACTGTTCCTGCAAAGTGTCGTCTCTAGTAAAGCCACCAGCTTCTTAGTCTCTCCTGGAACATATTCTAAAAATATGTTTATTATTTTTGGAATGACTTTTTAAATTACTTAATTAAGATTATATCCATCAAATATTACGATTTTATTAATAAATCGATAGGAAACACAAAGCAGAACAACGCACTATCTACAGTAAAAACCAATTATTTTGAACTTTGAAATAATTCAAAAAGATATTTGCCAAATGTAAGAAAAATTAGTTGTTGCAAGATTAGAATCTTAATTCTGAAATAAGAAATCGATTTTTTTTTTGTATAATAATTAAAAATAATAATAAGGAAAAAAATATTATTGGAACCTACCTATCAACACTCTCCGATATTCAAACATATAGAAACCATTATAAAGACCTAGAACATCTCTTGTCGAAATTCCCTAACTCAAAACTTGTTATTCTTGGAGACTACAACCTTCCAAATCTAAAATGGGAATCCAACGACAGCGCCTACATTACAAACGAAAGCGAAAATGACCGGGCACGAGAAATCTTGGACACAGTAAATTTTTTAAACCTGTACCAGCACAATTTTATTTAGAATAATAACGATCGCTTACGAGACTTGGTACTATCAAACATTCCTAAAATATCTGTAGAACTATCTAATAATCCGCTCCTACCTGCCGACAATCACCATCCTCCCCTATACACGAAACTAAACATACTATATGATAACGATTCCAAACCTTAAAAAAAAACTCTAAACATTAAACGAGCTGATTTTGACTGCCATCTCTCAAATATAGACTAGTCTTTTTTGTCTGATGAAAATATTGATAAATCTTTAGACACACTTTATTTTACATTTTCTAACACTATTAAATCCTATGTACCTTTTTACACACCGAAAAAGTATACCTACCTAGTTTGGTTCTCATCGGAGCTAACTGCCTCTCTTCAGCAAAAAAAGGTCAACACAAAAAATTCAAACAAAGGAAATCCATTGCTGATTATATAAACTTTGGAGAAACTAGGAAAAATATAAAGATCTTTCTAAACATTGCTACAAAATGTACATAACTACCATCGAGTATAATGTTTTTAAATTAAAAATCTCTGGAAATTTCTTAAAAAAATAAACAATGATAACACGGATTACCCACGAATAATGCAAATTAATGGAATCAGTGGAAACAATACACAGGAAATTGTAAACCTTTTTTCAGACTTCTTCAAAAACGTATACGATGACGAAACCCCAGATGATAAAATACCCGAATACAAATTTAGTAATACTACACACTTAAAAAATTGCCATATCACACAAAAATCTTGCGAATAGAAATTACTTTCTTTAGACACTGAAAAATCTGCTGGCACAGACAACATTCCACCAATATTCCTTAAAAAATGCTCCAATGCATTATCTAAACCGCTTACAGTACTATTCAACCGCCTCTTGTTCCTTAGATATTTTCCAAGCCGCTGGAAATCGAGCTTCATCACACCTATGTTCAAAAAAGGAGACGACACTGACATAGCCAATTATTGCCCCATTAATAAACAGTCAGTACCTACTTCCTAAGCTTTTTGAATCACTGGTCCTTGATGAAATCTATCCCAAATTAATAAAACTAATTGACCAAAAACAACACGGTTTTATCAAAGGTAGATCAACCGCAACTAGTTCAACAATATTTCAAAACTTTAAATTAGAATCTTTTGCAAAAAAAAACAAGTCGACTGTATATATACAGACTTTTCGAAAGTATTCGACAAAGTATCACATAAACTACTAACCCGAAAACTATTTGCCCTAGGAGTAAGAAATAACATGTTAAAATGGTTTACTAGCTATTTATCAAATCGTAAACTATTTGCTAAAATTAAATCATTTCTATCGAAAGTTTTCTGTGCGACCAGTGGCCTACCGCAAGGTAGTCACCTTGGTACGGTTTTGTTTCTCATTTTCATTAATGATAAAACAAATTGCTTCGACGATGTCGAGGTATTGCTCTTTGCTTATGACATCAAGCTATTCAAAAAAATAACTGATGTAAATCATTGCCAAATACTACAGTCAAATATTAACAAGTTTAAGGATTGGTGTACAAAATAATCTGATTTTAAATGTAGACAAATGCGATACCTTGACTTTCTGCAGAAATAAAAATACTATTTGAATATTCCATTAGCAATACAGCTTTAGAAAGAGTCACGGAAATGAGAGACCTCGGAATTATTTTGGATGAAAAACTAAGTTTCGCCAATCATATCCACCAAATTGTAAACAAAGGCATGAAAACAATAAGCTTTGTATTAAGAACAACTAAAAACTTTAACTCCATACAAGCCATTAAACTGTTATACATATCTCTAGTTAGAAGTATAATTGAATACAACTCAGTTGTCTGGTTTCCCTCTTACAAAATTCACATTTATAACATTGAGCGAACAATTTTTTTTTTTACGTTTTATAAATTTTAAATTAAATATCCCACTAGAAGATTTACAATATCATTTCATATTAAATACTCTAAAAATACACACATTGGAAGACAGGCGTAAAATAAACGACTTAACTTTTTTACTCAAAATTCTAAACTCTAAATTCGACTGTTGCGAACTTCTGCAACTCATAAACATACGAATACCTACAATAACAATACAACAAAATACACTATTTCACTGCAACACACATAAGCGCAATTACATTGCGAACTCCCCAATACAACGGTTTCACACTATGGGAAACCAATACTCAGATGATGTCGATATATTTAATATTAACTTTGCGAACTTTGTGGATTACGTAAAAGATTTATTTCAACACTATTCCTAAATGGAAGTTGTATTTTTGTAAACCAGTCAAATCGCTGTATTTTTTAATTTATGTTCTTGTTCTTTTTATTTTTGTTTCTTGCATATATTATTTTAAAATGTAATTTTTTCTTTCTCATGTTTCAATATTGTCTGTCATCAAAATTGTACCACTTACGTGTAAAAGCCCTCTGGGAGTTAAATAAAAAAATAAAATAAAATAAAATAATTAGGTCCCAATGGTCAAGTGGTTAAATTCGTTGTCCCAGTAAGAAAGAGATCCTGAGTTCGGTTCCCTGTAGCGATCGTTACCTTTTTTTCTGTGTCTTGTTCTGTTTCGTTTAGCTTTATTTGTATAATCTTCTTCAAAATTTTAAATAGTTCAAACGGATTTTTCACCTACGATCTTATCATCGCATTGTCACATTCAGTTACTTCACTTCACAGAACAGGAACTCATTTAGGAACTCTTAGCCACCAGACGAAGCTGATCATTTTGCTTGCCATTTAGTACACTATAATATTTACAATTTTCAGAATGATGACATTGTACCAGAAAATCTTCCTGGGAAACAAAGCTCTGTCATTTTTCACTACACACGAATGGAAAATAGAAACGCAAAACTCCGATACTCTTAGAGATCTCATGCATCCAAAGGATAGGGAGATATTTCCATTCGACATGAGAGAGTTCGATCTACCTGACTGTGTAGTTTTAGGAGTTGGTGGAATAAAAAAATATATCTTGAACGAAGACACCAGTGAAGCAGCTTTAGCGGTGATTAGAAAAAGAAATAAAATGTGAGTTACCTCTTAAACCCTTTACCCCCTCTAAAACAAACATTTTCTAAGATAAAAATGTACTTCATAATTCATATTCAGCAAAATAGTAACACTAAACACAAACCGTCTTTCTTATTTTGGGGGGTAAAGAACCGGTTAGTAGAAAACGTTACTAATGATCATCAGTACTTCAAATACCGGCTATAATAAAATAGTATTAGAATTTGACAGATTTTTGAACCGCCCGATTTCCAGGTTTGAAAATGTATCACGATCTTTGTTAACAATCTGATTGAATGGACAAATATCGATCTGCCACGCAATGAATATGTAAAAACGCAGTAATACCCATTTGAAGCACTATCAGAAGGAAATTTTAAATCGAAATATCGATTTACCAAAGCAAAAACGAAAAATTCAAAACAGACCCCCAATGACATCGCAAACGTCATCCGAAAAGACGCAAAGTTAGCTTTTAAATGCGAAATGCGAAAATATCCGTATTTTTGAGGATTGGAATACGCCTGTTAAAAAAAACTTGCATGAATATTATTATGAGTGAAGATTTTAACCCGAGCAGTATACGGCCCTCTTCACATTATAACTATACCAACGCTGCAGCGGCGTATGAGGGAATCTATATAAGTAAGACTGAATAACTTTGTTCATATGGTATTAATGACAAAACAACACAAGTTTCAACGCATTGGCTGGTTTCGATACATAAATGAGTGATTTTTCAACTAATATATTGTCTGGATGAAAACACAGTAAGTTGTGTAGAAACTGGTGAGCATCTTAGTTACACAAATTAATTATGTTCACAAAGTTGACGTATTTATATAAAAAAATACTCTCTCTGATTTCAATGGGTATAAAATGCCAAAATCTTCCTGAAAATCTTAATTTTCATCAAGGACGTGTTTTGCAAAACATTTTTAGTATTACCCAAAACAAAACTAAACGCTCGGTTGATTAATTAATCAAAATTACAACTCTCACTTTATTGTTTTTTTTCAGATTTCTTAGTCTGCACTACATTCTCAAAGGCGCCTTTTACCTTTTAGTGGGTTGGATGCTTCGCAAACACATTATCATACCATTTTACTCATACGCTCATAATTATGGAATGAAATAAATTAAAATCGAACTCAGAATTTATTTTATTCTATGAAAATAAAAATGTTTACAGTATTAAAAGTTCTATAAATTTTTTCCACTGTGCGAAAACTCGACAAATCGATATATCATATTGGAGCTATTTATAGAACACTTGACTCGAACGTTACTTCGTTTATAGGCCATGGGTTATTGGGTTGGTAATACACTTAAGCTGTCTTCATATTATTTTAAATAATTTCTTTTTTTTAAAATATTTTATTTTATTATTTTATTTGTTTTTAAATATTTTAATTCCCAAGTAATTTTTATACTAAGGCTGTCTCCATAATTTTTATAGTTTCACCATTTGCATATTTACTTAAACATATTTTGTATGTTGTTTTTAAACCGTTTTTAATTTAAAAATTATTGAAAACTTAGAAAATAGAGTCAAGACTGAATATATTAACTTTATGACGTGTTGAAGTACTAGTGCGTATTAAATTATTTGGCGTGTTGGAAATAAGCCGACGTAGCTCAGTGGTCTCAGAGCAACTGACCGAACAGAAGGCGCAGGTTCAATTCCCGTCGCTGGCATTTATTTTTACTAGGGAAATATTTTCAATTTGTATGGATATTTCAATCGATTAATTATTGCTTATTGAGTTTAATAAATAGCCAGTCAATAGTAATAAAAAGGCCAATCTTGCAAAAGGTGGTCTAAGAGATATTTTGATTTTATGTTATCTTTGGTAACCTCCGCTAAGGTCGCTATTTTGTATTAAAGGTGCCACAAATTGCTTTTTCAAAATAATTCCTCAGCGTTTGATTTTACGACAAAGTTTTCAACACAAACTAAAATAAGATAAAATTTCTAATATTTTAATCTCTTTGTTTTTTAAAGTTTAATATATATAACAAGTTACAGCGACCGAAAAGTTAACTTTATTTTTTTAAAGTAAAATCCCCATGTTTGTAATACTATTTAATTATTTCTGGCTATTTATTACATAATTATGGTATTTTGTGAACTCATTTCCACACCACGAGGATGCTGTTTTTTTTTAATGTGGTATACATAGTTGGTCTAATCCACACAGAGTCGGCTCTAGGGATCCAGGTGTTGTAGGTCATTTGAAAAAAAATGTGATTAATCTTTATTTGATATTGTGAAAAATGCCATTATATTATTTTCTATATCAATTTGTAAGTAGGTACGTCATGAGTCCGCGACTCTAAATACATATTATGTTAATATAGTAAATTGGAAATAACTTCACAATCCATCTACTAACGGCACATTATTTTAAAGATATTACGTTTAATGTGGTTATTCAAAACATTAAAGTAAATAAAATAAGTGTTTGAAACGCCTGTCCGCAGTATCCAAGATACTGGGTGCGAAGCTAAAGGTATTGTGGTTCCGTGGTGAGAAGCGAAGCGACGTTTATCCCTTTCAGCACTGAACAAAAAAAATAGGTTTTTTTCCAGAATTTTGTTATTTTTAGAATAATTCAATCCCATAAATGCACAGAAAAATATTGGAAAAATTCGGAAAATCCAATTTTCCGAGTAAACTCACCAGCACGATCGTGACGGTCAGGACTTAGGGAAAAAGGTCTATTAGGGAAAAAACTAAACGTACATACTGTCCTAAATATAGACAATCAAAATATTGAAGAAGTAAAAGAAATTAAATACTTGGGAATCATAATAGATAACAAGTTAAAATTTAACACTAACTTTGAAATTTTAAATAAAAAAATTGCGAAAAAGGTTAATTTCTTAAGTAGGATAAAAGGAAAATTGGACATTAAAACAAGGATATTGGTCTACAATACCACTGTAGCATCCCATCTGAATTATTGTACGAGTGTAATATTTCTAAGTAACAAAACCAAAATTAAGAGAATGGAAGTAATCCAGAACAGAAGCATGAGGTCAATACTGTGTTGTAGCAGGTACACCAGAATAAAAACCATGCAACGTCAACTCAATCTTTTAAGTGTGTGGCAACGATTAGTTTATAATATCTTAGTGTTTATATATAAGCTAAAAAATAAAATGTTACCTGACTATATGTCGAAGAATGTTAGAACTAATAGTGCAGTCCATTTATATCCTACGAGAAACTGCAACGATTTTAGGCTTCCTAAAACACATTTATCGGGAACACAAAACAATATTTATTATAACGGTTTTAAAATGTTCAATGAACTCCCGGTAATTGTTAAGGAAGCTAAAAGTCTTGCAGTTTTTCATGGATTATGTCTCAATGTTGTGAAATCTAAATTTTAGTATGTAAGTGGTAAATAATATTATTTGAAGTTTTTTTTTTAATTCTTCGCGATAAAACAACCATGAGTTTACCAAAACCAAGTCCAAAAGGTTTATTATGGTTTTTAGGGTCCATTTTTTTGTTTTGATCCACGTACGGTAACACTCCATTAGCTGGTCGCAAATATCCACACCTCCCATTAGCTTGTTATATTTTTTTTATAATTTGGGGTGCCCGAACAGCAGCGTATGTCTTTGTGGATTTGTTCCTCCTCGTGACAGTTCCTGTACAGTTTGACCTAATTAAAACTGTTTTTGTATCTCGCCATTTAATTAACGCGATATCCTCGTTGACAAGCTGTTGATGGTCTCTTTGTTGCATCAATTTATCAGGTTTTAATTTCAAACCTCTTAAACGGTTAGCCATAATAGTTCCCGTCCCATGAAAACCGATTTGAGCTAATTTTTCTAGAAGGGCGAGTGTTGTAAAATACCTATCGAAATAAAGGCAGCTGTTAGGTGGTAAAGTTTGTGCTAAGCGCAGAACGACACCAGGACCTAAGCCTAACTCTCTGTTGGGAAGTGGAGTGGACGGTCCTTGATAGATTTCAAAATCTAACACTAGCCCATTAGAGGAGGCCTCCTCACAGATGAAGTAGATGCAACAGGTTCTTCATCATCATTTTGATCGTCATTCTCTTCCACGTCTGGAATCTGAGGAATGGATCTGTCCGCTAATAATGCGAGGGTATCAGCAACAAGGTCCTCATCCTCACTCGAATATCCATCTATTTCCGAATCGTTTCCATCTCCAATAGCATTCAGGACAAAATTTTCGAATCCTTCATCATCTGGTGATATTTCAGGAATTTCACGATAAAAAAAAAATATTTAAAAAAAAATTAAAAAACATACTCCAATACAATTTTATTATGCCCAAACATAGTAACAATGAATATCTGGTGTTATTAGTGAGACATTATCTCATTGAAAAAGAAAGAAAAAGAGAAAAATTATAACACTTTGCAAATATTTATCGGACATAATTGGAATGGAATGTATGAGAATAAACCTGACCAGCACGCCCGTGCTGGTGTTAATATTTTCATTAATAAATAACACAATGCTGAATGCCATACTAAAAAAAAAGAATGAACTCATTGATTAACATGTTAACTACAATAATAACTCCGTGAATTACTTAAATAGTTTATAAATTTGTATTTATAAATAACTTACGAGGCAGAAGTTGGCTCCGTTGTTGACGCGACATTTTGACAGTCTTTAATGATGCCCCTAGCGGTAAATTTTGGAAAAAATGGTCAGTAGGGCTTAGATACAAGCCCGCACGGTCATTGTAGGCGGAATACTAACGAAATTTAAAACCGTTTTCGAGAAATATTTTTATAAACGGATCCGCACGATCGTATCAGCCAGTGCTGAAAGGGTTATCGATTCCATTTAAATTTAGACTTGCGATTCTATTTGATAATGATCTTTTATGATTTTTGTTTCATTACACAACACACACAATTTTTTTTTGACATCTTAGTATAAAATAATTACCAAGAATGTACTTAAAATCACCCCGAAGGAAGCATTTTATTGCGACCAATACATGGCAAAATAATTTGATATGCCAACGATATAATACTTATAATAACCGCAAAGAAAAATATTAAATTAAAGGACACCGAATATACAAACACTTTGACTTCCTTCGAAATTAATTTACTCTCACTACATGGTGAAAAAAACGTTTGTCGTTCCATTAGAATACAAACAAACCATAACCCTAAAAATCTTTTCATCTTCGAAACATGACAATTCAAAACACACAATAGAAATTGCGCACGATATTAAGACGCCGCATTTTGCATTTTGAATTGTAAATCGGCAACGCCCACCACTTTTAGTTTTCATAAAGTTCGTATAGAGTCACCATTATAAGAGAATTTAATTAGTTTACTAATCTGTTGACGATAAAAGAAAACATTGAAAAATGTATCTAAGATCAAAACCAATAATACGCGGGAGTTGAAATGCCCATAATTCTCAAATTACGGATATTACGGATTTAATTAATTAAATATTTTTATATTAAATTAAAATAACCCATCTAAAGATACATAATTTTAAAAATGAATACATATTTAAAAATTTCTCCTATAAAGTTAAAAACAATTAAAAAAAAAATAATTAAGGTTTTTCTTATAAGATTTATGCATAAATATATTAAACCTACTTTGTTTACATAACATACACGTATATTATATATGCTTATAATAATAACATATTTAAAAAATATTTTTAATTGTTTTAAGCTTTTTTATATCCACAGGGTTTGAACTCTAGGTTCCTCCTAAGGACTTGTAAAACAGAAGACTTTTTGTAATTATTTATTAATTCATTTAAACAGTACAATAATTTTAAAGAGTTATCTAATATGTTTGCATTATAACATTATGAACTACAATCTACCATTTTTTTACCCCAATACGTCGTATACGTGCTGACGGAAAATCGGCTCTACTCGGAAATAAAATCAACAGAACTCGGACTTAAGGCGAAGCTTAATTAATGCTAAATAGTGATTTTCCATTAATCTTTATAACGAATTTGTTTACATTATGAATACCAAATAAAATGCTTTATATAAATTGATGCTTTTTTTATCTTTTCCCTTGAGGAGAATTCAAATAAAAAAATATTAACTCCGTATAAAATATAAATTTAAGCTACTAAAAAATGTATTTATTCAATAAAAATGTATGAATGCACAAATGAATCAACTTTTAAAAAATAACATATTATGGGTAAGATTATCTGTGACAGTTTCCTTTGATTAATTTTTTGCGTACTTATAAATTTTTATACAAAATAAATAAAAACCACTTTTGCGCATGAAATCGAGTGTTTCTTGACTCCATTTTCCAAGCGATATTAATGCCTATTACCTGTGTATTCGTCACGAAATAAGGCAAACGAAGAATATACATATTTTTGGCTTGTAGCTTCCTCTTAAGAGGACATAAGACGTCAAAATAATATCAGTTATGGTCGTTTTTAGTGGGCGCGGCTATAGCCCTTAGAGTAATACTATAGCCCAAAACATTTCGTTTACGCCCCGCGTTGGTCAAAATTTCGCACAGTGTGACATAGTTTGATTTCACACGGACAAGTTTTATAATTATAAATTTAAAATGATAATAATAATTTTCATTATTGTTGGCATTAGTTAATGAATTGCATAATTTGCATGGTGTTTTGAAAATCGTGGTATCTACATACAGTATATAATCATCTGTAGTATGCAAGGCATCCCAAATAATCATAAATCACAAATACTTTTTTGTTATTATTTTTTTTCTTGATAGAACAATCCCGATGAGTTAAAAAACTCACTGTAGGACGGGAGGAACTTACAATACATACGTGGGAGTAATTAGGTACAATTTTACATTGGTATTTTGATATCAAAATTATAAGTTTCACATACGAAACAGTACAAAAATAGAAAAATAAAATATTTTTACTAATAAAACTTTGACATAGAAAATAGTTCGTACATTACAGTTTTTTTACATCTCAGATTTTAGATTTTATTTCTTGCTAGAACAATCCCGATGAGTTACAGAACTCATTGTAGGACGAGAGGAATTTACAATACATAGGTGGGATTTAATGGGTAAAATTTTATGTCAGTATTTCGATATCAAAAAACCTTCACCGTCCAATGCTTTGTTTTTCTTTTGAAGTGGAAAAAATATGTCATCGGAAACCAAAATGAATGTACTTCTTATACTATCTACAAATTGAATAAGCTCAGGAATCGCTGGAAGTTTATCGAGTGCGTATACATGTATATACCTACATATTTATAGATGTATAAAATTAATTAAGCTGTCATTTTACAATTATTTTCTGTAGAAAATTTAGCCCAAAAATTTACTTTTAAGTGTTTATTTATGTAGTACCGTCTCAATTCCGTTAAGCATTTTCCTTGGTGCCGTCATTTTGTTCGAGATAAAACTCATTCTGTCTTCTGTTTTCCCATATTTAACTGAAACGTACGTATATATTAGCCAAGAGATTTATTATAAATTGGTTCAATTTTACCTTAAATTTGAAAATCATTTCAACGTAAGTAAGTGCAGTAACTTGGGGAGATAATTGTACAATTCTATCTACAACAAATGATCTAACAATCTAAACTTAAAAGATGAATAACTCTTTTTAATATTCGAATGACTTTAGGTACTTTATAGGTAACATATGTCTAATTGTCTGTATGGAGAAAAATTTTCGATGTAGAGTATTTGTTTTATGGAAAAAAAACTTTCGAATTTCCAAAATTTTATACCGGTCACTTTGTATAATACCTTATACTAGGGCAGACCCAGTTAATTCTTGAAAAATCTGTTTGCATTTTAAAGTAAAAGTTTTTGGTTAAAATATTATATTAGGTATTTATGGCATGTCTGAGTTCTTCACAATCAGTTCCAATTTTTCTGTGCCCAAAAATTGGTGTGACTGAAACCCAAATAATATAATTTATATGTAAAAAGAAACTACATTGTTTATAATTATTATATTTGAAATACTTTTTATATGAAATAAGTTTTACTTGATAATCATTTTTAGGTGTGACAATAACAAATAAAAATCGCACATAACAGCGGAACTTTTTATTCAAAAAAATATTTAAGGTAATATTTAACTATTAAAATAAAGAAACTTAAGAATTAAAAAAACTTCTACCAAATAAACTGTTTTCATATTTTTTTAACAATGTCCAAATTTATCTGAAACATGACCACTGTGCACATTTTAAGTATAAACAATTGAAAAAAAGTAATGTTTTCTTTTATATTGGTGAAACATACAAAAAACCTTTACTCACTTGAGGAAGGAGTTAAATTATAAAAAACAGAAAATTTCACTAATAGAATTAAAAGTAATCGTTTGATTGAATAAATAAATACGTAAAAGAAATCACCGTACATTCGGGCCGGAACAGAGGCGACCTTTCCGGCTTGAGCTCTGGCCGACACTGACCTGGAACGGTCTAAGTACTTCAGCACCTGCACACGAATACAGTTGCGTGCGTTACAGTATTAAAGTACTTACGGCTGTGTTTCCTTTAGCGGTATAGAAATTGGAAATTTCAGAGTGTTATATTTTGATTAATTCTTATGAATACATTAATAAAATCTCTAAAGTTTCTAGAGGGATTCGTCGGGAAGTTACTAATTCATCGTCTACAAAAATAAAATCTGGTGCTTGCCGCTTATCTTACAACATTTTACAATGAATAAAATGTACATACCTTTTTCCATAATATATTTAATGATAAGGTCCTGTTTTTATTAATCTTATATATAAATAACTTGCATCCCTTCGAATCCCTCTAGAAACATTTAACATTTTAGTAATAAGCTCATCAGAAATAATTAAAATGTGAACGTCGGGGCAAATCCCCGTTATCAGGGTATTGTGTCACCTTAAGACGCGGCATTCTGCATTTCGAATTGTAGATGGGCGTTGTCCACCACTTTTACTTGTCATAGAGTTCGTATAGGGTTACCAATCCATTGTGTTTTTTCTTATAGAACAATATTTTTCCATAGAAAAATATTTATTTATCCTTTAGTTTATTAACTTATTTACCTGAAATTGACCTTAAAGGGTTGGAATTTCAAAAAATTAACATTTTATTTTTTACTTGTATAATCACGCAGAATTACCTGCATCCTGTGTGGAGTTACGTAACAAAACATCATCATCATTTAATGGCCAATACAAAACAAACTTACTCGGTTTTTACAGTTATCAATGCATTAAATATGTCTTTAAATGGACGCAATCTAAAAAATAATACAAAGTATAAAATTATAAAAACAACTTGAAAAGTTGAATATGTTTTGTAATACAGAGTTGTCCCTTGAGGATAATTTCCAATACTCGATTTTTTGCTTTACTTCACTTTTTTCTTTTTTAAATAAAAATTGAATTTCATAAAGATATTTGCAAATTTTATAAAAGTATACGTGATAGATACATTTGAATTAAATATGTTATTCAAAATATATATTTTTTGTTTTAAACCACTTTATTTTGCTATATACGTCGACCGGTTTCGGTTGATCTCAATCTACTACTATTTCTAATGCTTCTAAATTATTAAGGCGTATTCCTATTTTATTTTTATTTATAATTTTGACTCCTGTATTTTTATCAAAAGTATGGTTAGTATTAATTAAATGTTCGGCAAAGTCTGAATACCAGGTATTTGTTAAACACCTGACGTGTTTTACTCTAATATTTCCAGAGTGGCAAAAAACGACTGCGGAATTCATTCAAGAAATAATCTCACAGTTTTAGAACAATCAGCTTCCATTGCCTTGTGGCAAACGAATTTTTGGCGAATCGTAAAAAATGGTATACTTTTGTACAGAAGCCGCGGCTTTTGGAGATTTCATTTATGTTTGTTAATTATTTCTAACTAACTAACTAACTAACTAACCATCACGCCGTTTCCCCGCAGGGGTAGGCAGAGAGGACGGACCGCCAAACAACTCGGTCTTGGCACACACTTCTTGCCTCATTCACATTCATACATCGTCTCATACATACTCTTCTATTATTCTGACTCTTGACATGGCCCGACTCTAGTATCTGATTCACTTGATCGTGCCATGTCTTCCTCGGGCGTCCCCGACTTCTGCTTATTTCTTATTTTTGAAAAACAATATTATTTAACCGATAAATGCAATATTCACTTTAAATAAGTTATTCAAATATTTGAAATTAAATATTATTTACAATAAACCACGTAATTTTATTTACAATAAACCACGTATTTATTAATTATTTCTCATTTTTGAAAAACAATATTATTTAACCGATAAATGCAATATTCACGTTAAATAAGTTATTCAAATATTTGAAATTAAATATTATTTACAATAAACCACGTAATTTTAGATGCCAAAAATTCTGACACACGTCCACTATGCCTGCCGACTGCGCGGGGACTGACGAATGTTTGAAATGGTCTTATGTAAATCTTAATGTTAGAGAGAGCGCGCTAATATTTAACGCGATTGAAATGAACAGACGTAAGCGACTGCTGTGAAAATATTTAATAAAACACGACACATTTAAAATAGAGCAAAAATCTCTCGTTATAGTCTTATTAGCATTTAAACATACACTCTAATTTTTTTTTCATTCCTTTAACATATTAAATAACAGAACAAAACGTGTTTTTAATAAGTTTCGGAGCTTACTTTGCTATTTTTTTCTATCGAGGGAATTTCATATAGTTAACGTTTCGGCAAAACCAATGTATAGATATAATCTTCAAACATAACATTTATTTTTTTTGGAACTTCAAGACTTAAGGGGTTAGCGAGAAACTGCTTATAAATCGGTAGAAATTGAAAATGCCGGGTCTTAAAAACAGCAAATTATGTCATTTAAGTACTTCATTTGTGTATAACCATACATTATTTACGAACTTGCCAAGGATGTATCTTATTTCAATTATGTTTTTCCACTATTCATTTTTTCTTGTATAAGTTAAGTTTTTCTTCTATTATTTCACTTTAAAATTTACCTCTTGTATATTTTGAACGTTTACAAAAATTACTTAAAAAAATTAACGTACTAAAAAACATGACCAAATTTATAATTTATAATTTGTAATACACAGTTTAGCGTCCTTCGTGGCAGCCGGACACGTCCTCCAACCGCTTTGTGTTTTTTATTATTTTCAAGGGAAATGAGGCAACATCCCTTTCAAATTATTTTTAAAATCAGTCAATCAACATTTTAAATAAACTTAACAACCAGTAATCAGAACTTTATAATGTGTTTAGAGTGACAGTGTGACTGTGTCTACCAAGAGAATCAAGGGTTACCCATGGGTAGTCAGACGAGTCCCATGTTAGCAGACATTTTTTTGAATAACCTAGAAAATAAGATTTTTAATTGTAAATCGGAACTTTCAAACAATTTTCTTACCTGGAAGAGATACGTTGAGGATATTTTCTGTATTTGGACTGGGACAGAGCGGCAACTAATTAAATTCCTTCTTATTATAAATTCATTCCATAAAAATATCTAATTCACTTTAGGGATAGGCAGTAATGCATCGATTATTTTTTTAGATTTAACGTTAACTTCAGTAAATAATAAAATTGAATTTAACATTTATCTAAATCCACATACACTGATACAACCATACATAGCACGTCAAACCATCCGGTAACACATAAACATTCTGCCTATCATTCGATGGTACACCGACTAGTAAAAATCCCCTTATCATCTGTTAATTTCTCAATTGAACTATCTAAGGCCGGCATAGTCCAGTGGTAACGCATTGGACTGCCATTCCGAAGGTCGCGGGTTCGAACCCGGCGTGCGCAAATAAATTTTAGTTGATTAATTTGTGTTATTTCACAATTAATTAATTAAAATAATATATAGTATATTTTCGGCACGTTCCAGAGTGGAAGATACTACCAGTATCGCCCTGGTGTAAGACCACCATTCAGAATTGAAACGTTGCTCCAAATGGCTTTAGCCGTGTTTAGTGACTAGATCTGAATAGCCAGGTACTTCCCCACCTTCCTCTTTCCCTTCCCCACTTACCTTTAGCCTCACAACATCCCCCAATAGGGGATGCCATAGTCTCACTGGCTCCAGACGGGAGCAGTTGGGACTCTTGTGAGGTATTCACTATAAAAAAAATATAAAAAAAATAAAAAATCTAAAATTAAACAAGTTGCTCTTAATAATGGTTACTCAACATACTTAATTGATAAAATCCTGAATAAGAAACTTAAGCTCGTTTCAACTAATATATTTTTTATTTGGAGCCCTTTCAATGGCTTAGAATCTTATATATATATCCAATTTTTCTTCAGTTAGTACAAAAAAATTACCTTCCGTTGAGCCACTCAGGCATTTACCAACTATGTTGCAATAATTGTCCATCATTCTACGCAGGTAAGACAACCAGAAATATAAATATTGGAATCACGGAACATTTAAGATGTTTAAATAACAATCATTTTTCAGAGTTTGCCACTCATCTCATTTCCACCATTTCCACCACCATTTTCCATCATACTTTTAATAAGGACACATGGGTTAAAATTCTTCACCGTAATAATAAAAGCAAAAAATTAAATAACTTAGAAGCCCTTGAAATCAAAAAATTCCTAAATAATAACGCTAGTATATTGAATAACCAAATTAATTTATCGTTTAGTCCCATTCTAGATATATTTCCAGTAAACCGATCTGTTATTGCCGGAATTCCCGCAATTTCCCGTCCCCCTTTGTTAACCTCCCACTCAAACACCTAAATTATATTTTTTGTGTATATATCTATCAATATTTTATATCATAGGTTAGTTTAAATATTCTCCTGACGAAGGAAGGGTGCTTCCGAAACCGGTAGAGTACAATTAAAATTAGAGTGGTCTAAAACAAATTTATATCTTTTATTGTAAAGGATATTTTTCGTTATTACATAGTTGTAGTACCTATTACGTATGTCCATAAAATATCATTACGTAATTTCGCCCGAGATTGTTATAAAAGGAAGAAAGTGTGTGGAGAGAAAAAAATATTTATTGTTTTGGTATTTAATTCGTAGAACTCCATTTAATTTTTTTAAATAAATTTAAAATAAATCAAATTTAATAGTGTTATAACAATTATTAAGTTCTGCAAGTATTTCTGTTATTTTTACAGTTTTTAATGTGACAGCTGTTTCGGCTTTTGAGGCCATTATCAAACTGTGGATATGTCCACACGGCGACGACTTATTTATATGATTTTATTTATCCCCACCCATTTAAATTTCTATAATGTTCAAAAAAATGATTCATTAAGAATTGGAATAACCAAAATATTTGGGAATCCAGCAGTGTTTGCACACCTGTTAAAATTAATGACCTTAGGGTTTTCTTAATTGTTGGTACGTGGGTGATTATGTTAAGGAATTACATTGCTTGGGTTTTTTGAAAATATTAAGCAGGGGAGAATTGATCATTTTTGTTTGATTATTAATTAGGGTTATGTTTGGATCATTAGTACTTTTATTTATCTCTAATTGTTCTAGTAAATTTAATCTAAAACCCTTTCTTTCTATGTGTAAAGGTTTAGGCTCGTTGTTGTCAAGCGGGACGTGGTTTTTCTCCAAGAGGTAAGCTGCAAATTTTGAATCAATTTTATTATTTTTATAGCAACGCATATGTTCTTTGAATCTAGTTGAAAAGGCTCTCCCAGTATGTCCAATATAAACGGCATCATACCGTTGTAATGCATTTTAATAATTTTCAAAGAATAATCAACCATTTGAGGACTTGTAAATCTTTTTCATGTCTCTAATTTTATACTACATTCTGAAAGGAGCCTTTTACCTCTTGGTTGGTTGGTTACTTTTCAAGTATATTATTGTACCAACATTTACAAAGACGTGCAATAAAAGTTTTATGAAATAATTAAAAAGCGACCTACATCGGAATCGATTTATATTGTCCTGTGAAATCTAACATTTTTAATAAGGTGCTCAAGTAGTTAAATAAAATTTACAATAACATTGTTATTTTTCTTTCAACAAATTTATTCCAATCTATTGAAGTAAGCAAGTTTATTTCACTGTCTGCTAAGGGTTGAATTAGTTCATCGAAGAATTGGAATTCGCCCGCTGCATCTAAATCATTCCTTGTACTTGTATGAACTAAATGAACGAGATTTCGAAGAAAGAAATATTATATTCATGATCTGTGAGTTACATTCATGACTGGGCAGGACCTGGTGGACTTGCAGAATATTTAGTAACGTAGAAATATTAAAAGTAAATACATTCAAGTACGCAAAGGTATCACAACATAATACGTTACAGTCTATGTTAAATTTAATTAAACGCCCATAGGGCTTTTACATATAATAATCTACATCTTTATTTTTGTTTAGCTATATAGATTATATAAAAATCAGTGTTAACCAAATATAGGTTACATAAAAAATATCAGAGTTAGAAAAATATAGGTTACATAAAATATAAGAGTTTAAAAAATGTAGGTATGATAGAGTACAAATAAATGAGACAAAAAATAGAAAATCTGCAAAAATGCTCCAAATCAACGTAATGATAATAAGAAGGTATAAAATTAGTTGATAACAATAGTTTACAAAGTAGGTAGAAATAGTTCGCACATACTCCGTTTAAAGTTTGCCTAGTTCAAATGATTGTCAAATACATTTATATTATAGCTACCAAGACTGTAAACGTTGTATTGGAGAATGAAAACTATAGTTGGAATGAGATGTATGTATGTAAAATGTTGATATTTGCCTATTTGTTCGTGTAGGTATGTGTAGATTTATTAAATGCAGGATTTCACAACAATTGAATTTATAGTTCAATAATTTTATTAAAAAGGTTAGGTCGTTTATTTTTCTTCTGTTTTCTAATGTTGGAATATTTAAAGGATTCATTAAGAGTGATTGTATACCTAACAAAATCAACTATTTTCGACACACACGAACTCTGTTGTTCATTTCCAAAACAATATTTTTTCTAACTAGAATTTATTTTAAAAACGTTTGCCTGAAAACAGTAAGATGGCGGTAATGTAAATCTTCGTTATAAAAGTTATGAATTTCAGTTACCAGATGGCACTATTTTTTGTATTATTTATTTAATTAGAATATAAACGAATATATACAAGGTAACATTTAATTTAATTGTATGTATTTTAATATTTTTACAGAAAGCCTGACATTTCTTTTTTTTTATGCTTGGGAAATGGGAAAATAATTCACCGACTCCAGATATTTTCATATCAGAGGGTTCGGCTCGGTAGAACTTCTAACAGGGCCTATAAATCCTACTGATCCCTCAACATAAATATTTAAAAAATCTTTTGTTATCCTACATGTATTCAAAATGACCGACTTTTGCATCTTTATATATAATTTTTTTGAAAGATCTAATACGCCTAAATTTTTAATTAGAGAGCTAGGTATAATGCCAGTAGCCGAAATAACGAATGGTAATATTTTTATATTCTGAGAATGCCAAATTCTTTTTATTTCATTTCCTAAATCTGTGTATTTTCTTATTTTTTCGCTAACAGATTTTTGAATATTACAGGAATTTGGTATAGCGACATCAATGATATAAGTTAATTTTTTTAATTTTTTCATGTAAAACTATATCGGGTCTATTATTACTAATCGCTTATATTATTATTATTTCTTCGTATATCTTTAGTCCTGATTTTCCATATTATGACATGTATGATGATGTATGTGCCAATTTCTTAATTATGTATATCTCTATTAAAAAACATTTTGGCATTTGGTTTTACATACTTTTATGCACAATAATTAACACATTAAATTCAATAGATAACAACGAATTAAATGAAATAATATAAATAAATAATTTTTTAAGTACTTAAAATTTTAAATACCAAAACACTTTTAACAAAATAAAATTTTATTGATTCTGTGGTCCAGAATAAATATCTAGGTTCAGATATAAATGCTAATACTTCTTTATTTGCGTACACCGGGTTCGAACCCGCGACCTTCGGAATGGGAGTCCAAAGCCTCACCCCAAACTACGCCGGCCGTCAGATGCACGCATTGTAAAAAATATGCCTACATCTGGTCAAAAAACAGAGTACCTGTGTTCGTTCTACCTCGGTCAACAATAACCGTTATAAATAACATTATTGTTTTCTAAGGCCCACAGAAACGCCATCGGGCCCAAAATTCGCTTGTATTCAACAGTCCTTTGTGAAGCAAAACGCCAGATTTGGCAACATTCAGTTCATTTAGAACAATGCCACTTAGCACTCAGAACTAAAAAGCGCCTTGCGCGGGTGGACATTTTTGTAAGTTGTTTTACAGTGGACGGTAAATTGATATCCCGACCTAAAAATGTCCGACCGCCCTCTGCAATGGAGCGAACTGGCGCGTTATGAAATGATACATTTTTACTAAGGATATCGGTGTAAAAAAAATTGTTGCACGCCTGCGCCCAGTAGGTACGTTTGTATACAAGATGCAACAAGATATTCATTCAAACTTCTCACTTTCAATAGACAGTTTGTTTTCAGGTCTGGTGTGTTTCTGGATGTCAAAAAAATAAAACATATATTTTTTATATACCGCACAAGAGTCTCAACCGCTCCCGTCTGGAACAGCGAGACTGTGGCATCCCCAATCTGAGTACTAGGGTGAAGGTATTGGGGAGGGGAAGAAGATGGGAAGACAAATGTAGAAAAGTACCTGGCTATTTATATCCGGTCACTAAACACGGCAAAAGCTTAGAAATAACGTTTCCATTCGGAATGGTGGTCTCACACCAGGGCGATACTGAGAGTAAATTTCAATCTGGATCGTGCTGCAAACACACTTTATTTTATGTTTAATGTATTAATTGTGAAATAACACAAACAAATAAAAATTTATTTGCGCACGCCGGGTTTGACCGTCAGATGACCTTTATAAGCGTTGACTCACACTTGCACCATAATCACGTGGCACTAGCAATTACGCTTGCTCGCTTAGACTTTCAAAATACTCAAGCCACAAAATATGGCAGTCAGGTTATTTGTGTTTGGTCTTTTCATTCATGTTTTTTTAGAATAATTTACAAAAACAATAATAAATATCGAGATATGGCCCGACTCAACAGGATGACGACCTCCGTGACGTCGCGGGTTACAATCTTGGCGTGCACGAGTACCAACCTACATTTTATTTTAATAATTTGTGTTATTTCACAATGTACATAAGTATTATATTTGCGGCATTTTCCAGAGCGTTAGATACTGTCAGTATCGCCCCGATGAAAGACCACAAATCATTATTTAAATTTAGACCGCAGAACGGGTATTATTTATTGAATAAGTGAATCTACCTGGCTATTCAGATTTGGTCACCAAACACGGCTAAAGCCATTTCAAGCAACGTTTCAATTCTGAATGGTGGTCTTACACCAGGCGATACTGAGAGTATCTTTCACTATGGAACGTACCGCGCATATACCATACGTATATTAATTCATTAATTGTGAATAACACAAATTAACCAAATAAAATTTACTTGCCCACCCCGATATTCGATCCCGCAAACTTCGAGGCGAGAGTTTTACAGTATAGTGTACAGAATAGCATAACCTAAGCCAGTGGCCGTTTGGCTTGAATAACTGAAACCGATTTATACATTGAATATTGGCGGACATGGGAAGAGTCGATAGCGAACCATGATAGCGCCATCTGTTGGGATATTTAAAAGAAGCTTTTAGTTCGATGTTCTACCGTATTTAAAATTTCAAATAGGCGCCAGCAGACGGCCTATTTTAAAATTAATTTAAAAATCTTAGTGTTCTTTCTTAAATTGTAGTATAAAAAATATTAAATTAACTTTAAAAAATGGAAAAATATAATACCAATAATTTTTCGTTTAGTTTTGTTAAATAAACGTATCCAAATTTTTATAATCTGCATTTTAAAAACAAGTACAATTAGTGTTTATGAAAAAATTAAACTACGAACCTATTTTATTTATTTTTTAGTTTTTTTTTTTC
The DNA here is from genome assembly GCF_061612785.1 of Hesperophylax consimilis. Lineage (NCBI taxonomy): Eukaryota > Metazoa > Arthropoda > Insecta > Trichoptera > Limnephilidae > Hesperophylax > Hesperophylax consimilis. Next base: position 41,318,928 of record NC_142840.1, read on the forward strand.
GTACATTTAAAGAAAACCCCTTCAGGTATTTTTTGACGATATTCAGCCTTTAATAGTATTTTTTAAAACGCACGTATTACGGTCTGAAAAAGGTCATATTTTCGATTTGATTTTAATAATTACTAAGCCTATGTTAATTTAAAAAATGTATAAAAAAAATTTTACTTGTTGAAAACACTATCATAATCGATTTGCTTAATAATATAATCATTATTTTAAATTAATAAAAAACTACACTCGGCCTTAACGACAAGTAATTTATGTGTTATAAAGGGATGTTAAGTTTAAACTTACGAAGCGTAGACATTCTCTTTGAATTCCTTCAACATTATGAATAAGTACATTGTAGAAGGGCGACCAAAATTTTTAATTCTTCTTAATATAAATCCTAATGTTTTCATACACATTTTTGCAATTTGTTGAATGTGGGCCGTAAAGTCTAGTTTCTCATCCATTATTACGCCAAGATCTCGCATTTCCATTAGTCTTTATAAATTTGTTTCATTTCTCGCCAATAGCCAAAAAATTGTGATAGGTATATAAATTATCTAAAACAATTCAGTAGAAGACCGCCGACCGTAGACTAGATGGACGCATGTCAAGAATGTTTTTTTTATTATTTTGTATTAGAAGGCCATTTAATATGCATATTAACAGTAACAAAAATACAATAATATGTAATTTCAACATAAAAGCTTACAATATGAGGTAAGTTCCCTAAAATATAAAAAAACATTACATGACACAAAATTATTTTTGCATGTTTCAAGAAACCTTCAAGATTTACGTTATGCAGTGATGGTGTGCCGTTAACAGTGAAGGTATACCCGAATTTTTATTTTTTTTAGATTTAAGAATAGGTTCGTATGAGGTATTATCACTTACTCAGTACTGGATTCCCCACAACATTATTAAAACCTGGGGGAGGGTTGCTAGGAAATTTCGAGAAGAATAGTTTCCCACAATATTTTCGTATTCTCGACACAAATTCTATGACACGAATAAAGAGATTATTTTTGCGGTGACCAGATAAATCATCACAATGATAACTCATCACATCTTTAAAAAGTTATATAAAGTCATGGAAAGTGATGAAACAAAAATTTTACTAACTGGGTTAAGTAGGTTAGGTTAGGTAAGGTTAGGTTAGGTTAGGTTAGGTTAAAAAAAAATACATCGTTTCTAATGACTTTATATCACTTTTTAAAAGTATGTTGAATTGTCATTGTGTTGAGTTATCATGGAACCATTTTTGCATGTCTCAAGAAACCTTCAAGGTTTACGTTATGCAGTAATGGTGTGCAGTCAGCAGTGACGGTTTGACGAATTTCCCGAAAGATTTAATTTTTTCCCTTTTCTGTAAAAAAATATTTTTCTCTCCTCTATTTAGTTAAATTTTCCTGGACATCGCATCATTAATATCAAGAGGCATTTCATTTAGCCGCAACACACCCCTTGTCTTATGGTGCTTAATCAATACATCTCTTCTGCCATGTGGTATGTACAGAAGATCGTGGTGCCGTCTTTGGTTGTAGTTGTTTGGTACAAACAATATATAGCAATCCCAGAGGTTTGGAATATTCGTCAAAATAATGTGTAATGTCCATATTGATGATTATTTTATCCCTAATGTTGTAATTGCTGCAATAATAAATGTTCTCCGCATTAAATGAGTATGGAATGAAAATATTAACGCAGGAAGGAACAAGTCATTATAATATACATTATTGAAGAATAATAAGTTGTGTTTTCACTGACCCAAAAATAAAACTACTAGACTAGATAGACAGAATTAATAAAAACTATAATAATAATAATTTACATTGAGCCGTTTTTGTAAAACTTACCCCAAATTGTTTCCTATACATGGCGTGTAGTTTAAAATATTATTGATAATGTTGCTTTTAAGAAGGTGAAATCCTTGAACCTTGTCGGTATAATTAAGAAGTTATTCAAGCATAATTTAAATACAAAAGTATATATTCGAGTATCGCGCATTACCGACGAACGACATAATTCGGCACAGTCGTTAGTGAACAGTGTAAGTTGTTGGCTAGTTAAAAATATCTACAATGGCTGAAAAAATCCCGTGGAAGTTCCTAGAACCCTTGAATCCGACAGACAGAGTTCAAGTAAAGGATTTCTTCAAAGCGAAGAATATTTTCATCACCGGAGCGACGGGTTTTATGGGGAAGGCTCTGGTGGAGAAGTTGCTGTGGTCCTGTGAGGATATTGGGAACCTATATCTCCTCATTCGTCCTAAAAAAGGAGAGACAGCACAGCAGCGAGTTGAGGACATGAAAAAGTCTCCGGTAGGAAACATAATTTTGACGAAAGTACTAAAACAAAATTCGACACAATTTTTTATCAATATCTATTTCTAGATTTGCAATACTAACTTTAAAAGTCGGCTTTTCATTATTTTTATTATTATTAATTTATTGAATTTAAGAAAAACTAAAACCGTGTTGTGGCGAGGTCGGTGCGGACGTGAATTATTACCATCATATCTCGCTTTCTACATTAACATAAAAAAGTTTTATCATCCCTGCATAGTTTGTTTATTCTTTACATTTACTTTACGCAGGGAATGCGGACGGGTAAAATAATTTTCCTCGGGCACATGCTATCTTTGGGGTGCTGGAGGATCAAGGAGGATCTTTTTGAGAACCGGAAGTAGTGAGCCTGGGTCTTTTAGTGTATTTTTGTTTTGTTCTATATGTACAACTCCATTTATTTTTAATATTTCTTTGTTAGTTTTCAATATTGTGATAGATATGTTATCGTTAAAATCCGTTATTAAATTGTGGTTAGATCACAAGGAGACTTATTTACATGCATTAATTTTCCCTTACTTTTTAATGTAAAATAATGTTTTACAATAAAAGATATAAATTTGTTTTAGACCACTTTAATTTTAATTGTACTCCACCGGTTTCGGAAGCACCCTTCCTTCGTCAGGAAAATATTAAAAGAGTTTTAACCCTCACTTTTTATCGTTTCATATAAAAATAATTATTAAAAAAATCATAAAGTTCTCAGGTTTCATATTTTTTCCTCAAATTGCGGTCGGAATATTTGGTTTCATAGAGGTAATATTTGGTTTCATAGAGGAATATTTGGTTTCATAGAGGAATATTTGGTTTCATAGAGGTTATTCGAAAAGTAAACAAATTGAATTTCCGGGTTCGTTATTCTAAAACTACTGGCAACATTGTTCACCGATATTATAAAGAGTGGTTATCTACCCAAAGACATGACAAAGACAATCATAATACCGATAGTAAAATCTAAACTGACAGACATAACTTTACAGGAAAATTACAGACCGATATCCATCGCCACCGTCACCGCCAGAATATTTGAACGAGTTCTCTTAGATCAAGTCGGACCCCAATTGAAAACGAAAGATAATCAGATGGGTTTCAAAACTGAATGCTCCACAGACTCAGCCATATTCTGCGTAAAACGGACGCTGGAATACTACAGGAAGAGAAAAACAACAACTTACGCATGCTTTCTGGACCTTAGCAAGGCCTTCGACAGAGTCTACCATCCATTATTATGGACCAAACTAAAAGAAAGAGGCCTACCATGGAAAGTAGTACAAATTCTCGACACATGGCACCGTCAACAAGAAAACATAGTTAAATGGAAAGATGGTGTCTCAGAACCCTTTTTCTTAAAGAGTGGGGTCAGACAAGGAGGTTGTTTGTCCCCAGTACTGTTCAACATATATATGGATGAATTACCTCACAGGTTAAATAACGCTGGGGTAGGCTGCCATATTGGAGGAGAATGCATCAAAAATGTGAGCTACGCAGACGATATGGTGCTGATGGCACCGTCAATAAGGGGATTGAGAATTCTCTTGAAGATCTGCGAAGAATATGCACTCGAAACTAACATGTTATATAACACGAAAAAAACAGCACTGCTGGTCGTCAAATACAGAGAAGGACCAAAAAATATTCCCCCAGCATTTTTAAATGGAGAACCTCTCATAATAGTCGAAACAACGAAATATTTAGGGCATATCATCACCAACAACTTAACGGATGACGACGACATCGACAGGCAGAGGCGAGCACTGAGCATAAAAAGTAACATGCTTAGTAGAAGATTTAGACTCTGCAGCCCGAAGGTGAAAAGGACACTATTCTTAGCTTTCTGCATTACCTTGTATACTTGCGAGCTGTGGGCCAATTTCAAAAAGCGTACCATGGAAAGGCTTCCGATTCAATATAATAATGCTTACCGCATAATGTTCGGACATCCAAGGTACTGCAGTGCCTCCTCGATGTTCATGGAGGGGAGAATTCCCGGCTTTGCAGCCCTAATGAGAACCATGGTAGCAGGAACGAGAGGAAGGATCAACAACTCCAGAAACGTCCTCATCATCGAAACCCGCCAGACCTCAGGATCGAGCATCGAAAAACATTGGAGAAAAATATTGGCCCCCATAATTATCGCTCCGATATACCAATAAGCTTCCTATGATATCACTCTTCACTCTATATATTTCCTTTCATTTTTTCTAATGTTTTATTTTTTTTTTATCATACTTATATTTCATATTTTATTTAATTTGTACCTACTTATCTCTGTATATAACATTGTAGTTATATTTTATGGAATGTGTGGGATTGCACTCACCTCCCGACATTCTGGAATAAACAATTATTAATTATTATTATTATTATTATTATTATTGTTATCAAAACCAAAAAAAAATGTCTGAGGAGTTTAGAAAAAATACGTTTTACTTGTAATTTAATAAAATATATTAATAATTCCAGGTTTTTGAAAGAATACGACAAAGAGATGAACGTATTCTGTCAAAGATGTGTGCTATTGGCGGTGACGTTTCGGATATTGATTTGGGTATAAATACTGAAGACAGAAGATTACTTGAAGATGCTGTGTCCGTGGTTTTCCACGCAGCTTCGTCTGTCAGATTTGATGACCCAATAAAGAAAGCTGCGTTGGTTAATGTTCGAGGTACAAGAGAAGTGGTTGACCTTGCAAAGGGTATGAAAAATTTGAAGGTGAATATGTTTGTTTTTTTTCAAACTAACTAACCATCTGACTCTTGACATGGCCCGACTCAAAAATCTGATTCACTTTGTCATGCCATGGCTTCTCGGGCGTCCCCGACTTCTGCTACCATTCACATTTGCATCGTATATTCTCCTTACACTGCTTTCTTCGCGCATTAGCTCTACATGCCCAAACCATATAAGCGTCCCTTTCACGATCTTACTCATTAAACTTATATCAGCCTTGCACTCTTTGCGGATCTCCGCATTTCTTATACGATCATACATGGTTTTACCGCATATGCGCCTCAGGGATCTCATTTCTACAGCGTTCAGTCTACTTCCATCCTTTTTTCTGCCAGTTCCATGCCTCACTTCCTTATATCAGGGTAGGTACCAGCACTCCATTGTGGACTGCTAGCTTCGCTTCTTTGGACAATTTTTTGTTATCCCCAACTGCGTTCAGTCCGTCATTAATAGAGTTACCTGCATTTACCCCTCTTTCAATATCTCTGTCGGCCGTCCCATCTCTCGTAAACATACTTCTTAAATACACAAACTCATCCACCGGTTCCCAGTTTTCCTCATTCACAACTATATTGCTCACGTTTTTCGTACTCACTCTTTCAAACACCATTACTTTAGACTTACTTACATTCATCATTAACTGATTCTTCATGCATACTTCGATCATCCTAGACACGAAAGATTGTAGATCATCCATACTATTAGCAATCAGCACCACAGCCAACATACTTCCAGATTATTCAAATTCGCGCCCAATCCGACCTCTTTCAATTCTTGCATACAATTATCCATGAATAGATTGAATAACCACGGTGACATTACGCGGCCTTGTTTAACACTTTTTATGATATCAAACCACCTCGTAAAACCACCGTTTACCCTAACACATGCATCGCTTCCCTCATATGAGTCAGATTCGTATTCACTCCATACTTGGACAATACCTTCAATACGTAGATGTAATGGCTATAAAGATGCTTTCCACAAATATACAAAAAAAGTTTTCAGCACAAGGAGAGGACGAATTATTCATCGCGAAGGTTATCACTAAAAATGAAAAGCTAAATATTTAAAGAAAATGTCATTCCCTTTGTATTAACGAACGATAAATTTAACAGGTATTCGCATATATCTCTACAACCTATGCCAACTCTGATAAACCAGTGATAGAAGAAAAGTTCTATAAACCTATCAAAATATCTACAAAATATCTAATGTACCGAAACTTACTAAATAGACTGATACGAAACTGCAAAAAGAAATACTATTGTGAACAAATTGAAAATGCTAAAAATAATACTAAAAAAACTTGGAATATTATAAATGAAATTGCCAACAAAAAAATTATGTCTTCAAATATTGTAAATGAGGTTAAAATAAATAATGAAATAATAACTAACAAATCGACCATTGTAGAATGTTTTAATAACTTCTTTACAAATATAGTAGACGAGGTACTTCAATCTTCCGGCATTAATGTTAATCATGATTATATGGAGACATCTCCTCAATTAGACTCTAATAACGATTCAATTAACTCAATAGAATATTTTTCTCCTATTACATTTAATGAAATTGAAAAATATATTGATAACCTAAAACCATCCAACTCTAAGGGAAATGATGGCCTATCATGTGATACATTAAAAAAAATAAAACAACATGTATTAACGCCATTACAACATATCTTTAATATATGCCTCAAAGATGGTCATTTTCCAGAACAGTTTAAAATCTCCACTATAATACCTATTCATAAATCTGGGGATACGCATAAATTAGACAATTACAGACCAATATCCCTTGTTTCAAACCTATCAAAAATATTCGAAAAATGCATCAAATTTACAGTCATTGAACACTTAGAAAAATATAAAATTCTATCGAAAAACCAATACGGCTTTCGTAAAGATCTAAGCACTGAGGATGCCATATATGAATTGACAAAAAATATTTATACATCTATCGATAAAAAAAAGAAATGTCTTGCCATATTCCTAGATTTAAGAAAAGCTTTCGACACCGTTAATCATAATTTACTCATTAAAAAAATAACTCAACTGGGCTTCAAAAAACACACACTAAAATTACTATCAAACTATCTTAAAGACAGAACACAAAAAACAAAAATTGGGAATAATTATAGTTCAGAAACACAGATAAAAAACGGAGTTCCGCAGGGAACTGTTCTTGGCCCGATTTTATTCTTAATTTATATTAATGATTTATGTAATTTTGTAATCCCTGGTAAAATTTTTTCTTACGCCGATGACACGGCAATAATAGTGGATGGTAATAATTGGACAGAAACTTTTTCGAATGCAACTGTATGTATTTCACTTGTTTCAAAATGGTTAAAATACAACAAGCTTGTCTTAAACTACAGCAAAACATTTTACTTACCTTTTTATAAAAACATCAAAAACAAACCAAAAGACAACCTTAAAATTAGAATCCATAATACAACTTGCAATCAAGAAATGTGCTTCCTGTGCAACGAACTCGCTAATGTCAAAAATATAAAATATTTAGGAGTATCAATAGATATTAATCTTAATTGGAAATCTCATATTAATCAAACCACTTCTAAACTAAGATATCTAACCTACATATTTTATAGACTCAAGGAAATTTTAAACGCTGAAAAATTGAAAATGATCTACTTCTCTCTGGTGCAATCTGCAATCACTTATGGCATAATAGGATGGGGTGGTGCACCTGATACTTTTATTAAGCCTCTACAAATAATTCAAAAGCACATAATTAAAGTCATATATAACAAAAATAAAACATTTTCGACCGACCTATTATACAAGGAATCTAAATTATTTAACATTCGTAAATTATTTATATTACAAACTATGAAATATCTATTTAAAAACAAAAACAATTTCAAAATAAATGAAAACAGAATGAGCAAAAGAACAAATAATATATTTTACACCCCCCAAACCAATACTAAATTAATGCAGACGCATAGCAGTTTCATTGGTCCTCGTACATTTAACCTTCTACCACTACAAACTCAAATGATAAACAAAAAGATAGAATATATTAAAAAGGTAAAATTATGGCTGATTGACGCAGATATTGAAACGCTTTTACTATAAATTTATTTATCCTTTCTACAACTCACTTGCTGAAACTTTATAAATTATTGTACATAATGTTTTTCTCTTTACTTTTTATAATAACTATAAACAAAAAAAAAACTTTTTCTACTAATGTATATTATACTTTAGGTACTTGAAATATAGTAATCGTTTTATATTACCCACACTCAGGCAGTCAGTGCCTTAGTGGGTTTTCATTTCTTTTGTAAACTATTTGGTATTATATATTATGTTATTTTATATTATCTATTAATATGTATAATATGTGTAAAGAAATGAAAATAAATAAAGTTAAAAAAAAAAAAAAAAACCTAACGGAGTTGACTGGAGAACACTACTCAAATCTGTGGAAACTATGGATGAAAACACGCTAAATATTATAACACCAAAGTAAGCAAATATATTTTCATTATTTTTCGGAATAACTTTTATTGAGTAAAACCTCAAATTGTAATATTTAAATATTGAAGACAATATTAGTGATTTTTTAAACGAAAATCTGAAACAGAAAAATCAGAAAAGGAAACGGTCACATCTGGGACTCGAACCCAGGACCCTTGTCTTTCCGGGACAATGCTCTACCTGCATCAGATTTTCGTTTAACACGTAAAACCCGGAGGTTGAAAATGAAACACATGCGGCGGTGGTGGGTCCAGATTGACCCGGCTGAAATGATGAAATTAAATGGCTTTTTATGCATTTTTCGTTCATATTCTTACTTTTATATGATATTATTGTAGTTCCTCATTAACTCATAACATATCCCCTGTGTTTCTTGTATGAAGATGGAAGTTTTAGAAATTAGTATTCCGTAAATTTTGCGGTTCGTCGATATACAGCGGCGCGGACATCCCGCGCAACAGCTAATCAACGACTGAATCGACGACGGGCCTGACACGGCCGAGCGGGTGCCGGGTTGACGGTCAGGGGAATGAGGAGGGCAGTGCGGGAGAGGGGGACAGGAAGCGTTCGTCAGCGGAAACAAACATTTTTATTTCTATAATTATTAAAATTTTCGATGGTGTGCATTTACAAAAATATCGTGTATTATTTAAAACTAGCAGTTAAAAACCCGCTCCGCGGGTTTTTTTCTGCTAGGCCCTGCGGGCGGCACTTGGTTGGGCTTCGCCCAGTTTGTGATACTAACAACAGTTACATTTAATAGGTAGATATTAGGTCATTCACAGAGAGAGGGTGAGTATATATTGTTAAAACACGGAACAGGAAGGCGTTTAGGCATAATAAGAATGACAGTTGTTCGGGTAAAACTTTACCTTTCCCGAATAATTGCCTAAATGGCTAAAGGTAAATTAATATAGGTAAATATTCGGAATCGCTGGACACGGAAAATAGGAAATATTTTTAAATAATACCTTCTGATTTACCTTACTATAAAAGTAATCGAACAGCATTTGGGAAAATTTTAATTTTAGCTTTTTAATTTTTAATTACCTAAAATGAAAATTTGCTTTCGCTGTATGGGATGACAGCCTGAATAATTTCTGTTGATAACATTTTCTTTTGTCGGTATTCCTGAAATGAGCGGCTAGAGACAATCGAAAAACGTAAATTAAAAAAATATAATGTAATACAATATTCCGGCAAAATAGTGCCTACTTAGCACAAATGATTTTTTGACTATTATTTTATTTAACTTCACCTATAATAAAATAACCTAACCTATAATAATCCAGCCTAACCTATGTCCTAACCTAACCTAAAATAATCCAACCTAAGCTATATCCTATCCTAACCTATAATAATCTAACCTGACCTAAGCTTACCTCACCTATAATAATCCAACCTAACCTAACCTATATCCTAACCTAACCTATAATAATCCAATCTAGCCTAACCCAACCTAACCTAACCGAACCAATCCCAACCTAACCTATCCTAACCTAACCTAACCTATACAAATCCAACCTAACCTATAATAACCCAACCTAACCTAACCCATAATAACCCAAACTAACGTTACCTAACCTAACATAACCTGACTTATCCTAACCTATAATAATCCAACATAATCTAACCTTATCTATAAACTAACTTGAACTATACTAATCCAACCTAATCTAACCTAACCTAGCATAACCCAACATAGCCTATCCTAACCTATAATAACCTTTTTTTAAATATTTCCTTACTTGTAAAAGAAACCAAAATTCCAAAATAATATTTGCATAGAGTAAATTATGGTAAAATTATTTGAATTCGACCAATCATAGGGCCCAGACCGTCCAGACGATCGCATAATAATATTATAGATGCCATTGCAAAGTTTAAATAAACTTCCAGAAGAAATATTTTTATAAAACGCTTGTTAATGGTCAAGTAATTTTTCATATTTAAATATTCGCGCCAGCCACTTTCGGTTCGTTCTTTCACCGCCAGAGGAGCGCTCTGTCGGCTATCTATTGACACGGTGCGTATCGTCCATGTTGAATGAACGCGTGCTTTTTTCGTCAAACGTCAAACGTAATCACGTAATTGTGGATAATTTTCACTGTAATGTAATTAATCCAATGGATCATGAACTTTCTAAAACATATTTTCTTCGATATTATCCAAAAGTTGTATTTGCAGAAACGATATTTTTGAAGAAATATCGTATTACATGTGGCGATTCTATTTCAGTATGAAATCGTGTCTTAATCTTTAAAGTCTTATTTAAACACAATTTGAATTTGACCAATCACAGGGCCTACATCGTCCAGACGCTGGGACAATAATACTATTAGATACCAGAAATAAATCACTTATTTGATAATTTACTTGTGGCTGTACCTCTAATAGAAAGATGTGTAAAGAGAAAATAAATTCAATTTATAGCCATATTAAACGATGATTGCTTATGCAAATATTAGAAAATATTATATAATGGCATTCAAATTCAAGTTGAGTATTTACTTTCCTCACACATTTATTTGTCACTATTAAAACCATTGAATGACACACATTAAAAAATACCAAAACTTTTATTTTTCAACAAAACAAATTTAAATTAACAATTTTCATTTAAAAAAACGGAATAAAAGCAATATTCTAAATACGAAAATACAAAAATGATTCGACGATTAATAAAATTTATATACATACACAAAACACCAAATGGATTTATTATTAAAAATTCAGCAGCAAAATAATTATATAGCACTATCAATTATAAAAAGTTTAACAGTTTTTTATTAGTTAAAATATATTAAAAATGCTAAAATTCACAAAAATAATTCATCGATATATTATATCATTCAATAAATGTTATCGAAACGTATATTGCTAAGAATATAGCGGAAGCGATCTCTAGATAAAGCGGAGGGGAAAAAATGCTGCCGGAATAAATCCTCGGTAGTCCAAAGTTCGCTTAGTTCTAACTTTCGGCCGCGATTTCTTCCTGAAGCCAAAAGAACTCCAAAAAATGCATACATTTCTGTCTTCGTAATGTTAGGAAAGCTAGAATTTTTCGGATTGAGCTGACAGAATTTATTCGTATTTTCAATAATTTCCTGCACCATTTCATTTGAAATAAACAAATCAAAAGCATCTCTGATGGATACTATGTTCTGGCTACCGTTTTTCAATCCAGGGGTAGAAGAAATAATGTTATGGCTTCTGGTACGTGAGCTGGCTGGTGGCGCAGAATTCCATTGGAATCCGGAATTCGACACGTATAAATGTTGATCTGCAACGGATTCATTCGAATTTCCTACACTAACTTCATTATCACTTCTTTTTCCACTTTCAGATATTTCCTCTAGTAATATTTCTTCCGGATCACTTTCAAATTCTGGATCTAATGTTTCGAATTCCAAGTCGCCATCATCACTGATCTCACTGTTCGAACTGAAGTAGCTTTTCGATCTCATTATCAGATAAATAATTTTGCTTTGCCATTGCGTTCGTACGCTACGAAAAAAAAAATTAAAACAAAGTCACAAACAAAAATCACAATACTAGAAATGTGCCCGAATGGTTGACAACATCTGCGCTGACTGTGAGAGACAAAGACGGAAGGACAGAGCGAGAGATATGCTGTTTCGTCGGCTGCTCGAATTCAACTGAGAAGAAATGGAGTTTTTGCGTGTTTTTATACACAATTATTCTTATAACTTTTTTAAAACGTGTCCGATTTTAATCATTTTTGAGTCGAAATGTGGGTAAATATTTGATGAAAGAATAGACAAAAGGAAATTAGCCTAAACGAGATATTTGCGGCAAAATCTTTTTTTTTTAAAACACTGGGTCAAACCAGACCCATCACCGGAGTCGAGGTGTTAAAAAATCACTAATATTGTCTTCAATATTTAAATATATTTTCAATGATACTGCATCGTATTTCTCTATTCACCTTCATGTAAAACAAGTTGTTATATTTATATCCTTATTTGGATCTCCCTTGCTGAGGATTTCAATTATGTACATTTTTTTAGTTAATTAAATTGCTCGAGTTGCTGAAATAAATATAATATTATGTAGTATTTTACTGCAGTTGTGTGGTTTATGCTTCATTCTATGTAGGGTTATTTTCACAAACTATGAAAACCGTTTAAAATGTGTAGAACATGTGTATAGTTAATTTCCCTGGTTATGATTATCATACTGAAATACGTAATTATATTTTTTCCTTGATAATTATTGATTTCAAAAAACATTTTGAAACCGCTTATTCCGAAACGCTTTTAACTGGCTACAACGTCATTATGACATGGAAAACGCCAATGCCCGGTAAGACAGCTGTGACCAACGTCTCCAGGCATGACTTCAACGCCGCCGAATCAATGACTAAAAACGATGATGTCTTTTGGAGGCAAATCTAAAATTTATAATTTTTATAAATTAGTCAACATAAATATGTATTCACTATCAGAATATTCTTCTTTTATTTTTTTCCAGAATGAACTAAAAACCATGCAAATTCCCCTTTGGTGCTAGGATGTTTTCATTTTCAGATCTGTTTGTATCCAGATTTTTGTTTTTTTAATTTAATTTTAAACATGATTAAATTGGTATTTAAGCATTAGGTGTTTGAGGATGTGGTAAGGAGACGGATGAGAGAGGTTGTGAGTTGTGAGGTCACAGCGTTTATTGAGGCAGTGTAGTAGCGAGATATGATTCCGGGCCGAAGCTCGACACCACGTCATGTAGTCAGCGGCGAATTCCCCAGGTCGAAGATCGACACCAGATGTAAGGGGATATGATGGTGGTGGAGTGGTGGAGGCGATAAAGTCGGTGGCTCGACAACGGGTCGGCGGAGACCGGACTTGTAGATGGTGTTCAGTATTGGGGATGACGTTGAGTCTACCTGGTGTGAAGTGAAAAATTCGAAGGTATGAATGACCTGTTCGGCAGATGAGCAAGAGATGCAGACCGACGAATAAGATGCAGACCAGCGAAGATGTCACTGGGCCTAGGTGCGTGGAAGGCGCAGGCCGGGGATGCTATCACAAGGCCAAGGCGCTGTTGTAATCCCGTGGAGTCAATGATTGTTTGTAGACTCTCTTTACGATTTAAAAAAGGAGTGAGACCCGTTATATGTGCAAACATTGATATGTAACTCTCCATAATGGCCAATGTTGGCAAAACTACAATACAAAAATGATACATTCAAATATCTTACAACTTTTAAGAAACCCTTAACAAAACGTGAAATTTCACAAAAGTGGTCTGGCACAGGGTAAGTTTTATGTGTATTCGGCCGGTGTTCATAGTGTTAAGTATTAAGTCGTAGCTCATAGCACTGATCGTCTCCAGAATTAAGGATGGATATTTTATTTATACTTCTACATTACAGAGTTGTCGGAAACCTTCCGAACACATACACTTTTACTAAAAACCTTGCTGAGAGTGTTGTACATGAAGCTCGGCACGAGTTGCCACTGTTGATATTTCGGCCATCTATAGGTAAGTTTTTTACCCTCCTCTGTACCAACATTTTTCAAGTACTATAATTAAAAATGATAGCTGAACCGTTACTTCCCACTGTTAATCTTTCACGCTTATTCCAGAATATTTTTCTGAATTCATTAATAGTTTATTAATTAATGGTGGCAGAATGTTTTTTTTCTCCCTCAACTCTATTCGAACTACCATATCGCCCTTTTAATTCTATAGGCACAATTCATTCTAAGGTGAATCTGCGAAATCGATCTCTTGGAATAACAAGGTTTCATCTGCCATAATATTGTAACGCGATAATGGGCTCAAGAGCCATTTTACAAATCACTGTCACATAGCATAGCAATATTAGATGGAACCTCGACATTCCAAGAGTTCGCTATGTCATAAAATAATCTTCTATGTCTACATATTATTTTGATTGTGCGTTTAGTAATAAATAGCCTGAAAGAACCGTCGCCTGGTTGGGTGGATAACTTAAATGGCCCGGTTGGAATATCAACAGGCTTCTTCACAGGTGTGGTCCACTGCATGCTGGTGGACGGTGACAAAGTAACGGACTATATCCCCTGTGACTACGTTACGAGTGCCCTCATTGCTTCAGCGTGGTACAGGGGTCTCCTCAACACTTCTGACTGGTAACTCAGTGAAGTTTTGCTTTTATTTATGATAGTTCCTACTTTCATGATAAATTCATGGTATCATGGTCGCTATTTTCAGAACATTACAGCATTAAATTCGTTTCCAAGCGCCCCCACTGACGTACTAAAGGAAAAACCAACTTATCATAAATGTCCATGTTCATGAATTACATACAGTTTTCCAATATAATATATAACTGTTAATATCCGCTTACCTAACTTCGAAAAAAACTATATTTATTTATTTATTTGCAAAAACAGTATAAACCAGTACATTGCAATATCGGTTATTAAAAAATACAAAAAAGTGAATAACAAATACATTTACAAGTGGGAAAAAAAAAGTTTTAAATTTATGTTAACAATGTTAAGTCTTGAATAATAATATTTCACGTTTAAATACATTGTAGGACATGTGGAAAATATCCACATTTCCTGCGAGGCAGTTAATTATCCTAATGATTTTTCCTAAGGGCATCACCATTGGTAAGTTAGTTCTGCACCTAGGAAGAATCAAAAGCCTGTGTTGGCGGCCTCGCGCAAAATTATCGGGACATTCAATCCTATTTTAGCCAGAATGTCTGGTATTGATACTAAACCGTTTAGAAGCTTAAACGCCATCAGGAGTAATGCAACATCCCTTCTGGAACTAAAGCCGCATACACCCAGCATTCCTGAGATAAATGCTGTTGGAAACAGCATATGACTGAACATTTTTGGAAGTTGATCCCAAGTTTGTTATCAATTCTCCAGTCAATAATTGCATCGATATCTTCGTGGAGCTTTCTCCAGTCTTTTAACAACCTTATTCTCAGAAAGAGTTTAATGTCATCGGCGAAAAGCAGAAAACGGACAAAAATTTAATCTATAATAAAAATATTCTCAGAAGTGTCGAAGTGCAAATACCTACTTCATCATGGACATCTGCGGTCAAAGCAAATCACTTGTTAATTATAAACGCGTGCCTCGGGGTACGTACTTTAATTCTATAATATGTTCTATCATATCAATCTATATATACTCCACTATATCATAACTATCATAATCCGTCTTACTTATCATAGATAATACGTAGGGATAATAATAGATTAGTAGAAAACGTTACACATAATCACGTGCATGCGTACTGCGTATTCCGGTTTTAATACCGCAGTGTTAGTGGCTGACCCCAGGATTAAGGACACATTACTATAGTATTAAGACGGAGATCACGGATTTTGTTAAAAATCGTTGATTCGAAAAATATTGATCGGTCGCATAGTGAAAATGTGAAAAAGTAGTAATACACATTGGCAGTACTATGAGAGGAAAATATTTTAAATCGAAATATCGATTTACCAAAGCAAATAGGGAACGCATAATCAAATTGGCCAAATTTCGAAGCAATTCAAAGCAGACCGGTTCAATGACATTGCAAATCTCATCTGAAGAAAGTGAAGTTAGCAACTTAACGCGAAATTCAAACATGACCGTGTTTTTGAGGATTGGAACAAACTGGTACTAGTCTAAAAAAATCTTGCTTGAAAATTATTATAAATAAATATTTTAATCTGAGCATTATACGGCCCTCCTCGCCGTATAGCTATACCAGCGCTGCAGCAGCGTATCTGGGAATCTTTATAAGAAAGACTGAATAAGTTCAATCAAAGTTAGTAGTTATAATTTAAAAAAAATATTACTTGCTAGGTTAGTCATTAATTCATTGCATTGGTGGGGAGGCGCGGAAGAAAAAATTGCAAACCCTGTAAAGGTGGTAGAAAGTCTAATTATTAAATTAATTTTGAAAAACAACCTACATTCCCGCGAGCAACGTTGTTCAAAATTAAAGTACCAGAAATAGAAGACATCTATAAAAAAACTCAATATTACAATTATTCTATGATAATACGTTGAAACAATTAAAACTTAATTTATTATAAAGACATAAATATAACATCCAAATTCCTCTATTTTCTACACAACAAATGCACAATAATCATATTTATAAAAATATTTTATTAGTTTTTACTCCCACAACAAAATCAAGAGCTAGCTCTCTTAATTGGTGTGGAAATATTAAAAAAAAAACATATATTTCACCATTTTGTTATTAAAAACTAATAACTTTCACATTTTAGATCTAACCTACTAACGTAAACAGTGATTTTTGTTAGATTATTAAGTTAATTTCAACCATTTTGTACCAGAAAAACTTTTGCCTGATTTAGCCCATGTTGTATATAGAACATATGTCTGAGTATTTGGTTGTAGAAAATTAGAAATATCTTCAGCCCATCACTGTTTGTATAACTTTTTCGGTGTTTTTCAAGAAAACGGTTATTTTTCGTTTGAGAAAAAAGACTAACATTTTGCGATTTAGAAAGTACTGTTTAAACATACCAGATTGAAAATAATTTAGAACCAGTTAAATGTCAGTCAGACAAAAATGCATATTAGCAATATAGAATATCTATCTAGTGATTCTAATGTAACTTTAAATGCCCCACATCAAAGACACTAAGACACGGCAGCAAGTCTTCCTTCGGTTGTGTAGTGGTGCCCGCACTGCGGTTGATTTGCACAATAACACAGGTAGTAGAATATCACAGGCACTTCTGAATGTTGATCATCTCCCGGCGAAGATACTACTTGTGATGAATATGTACTTTTACACGGCGAACTGTAACAACCTTGCTAGGTCGTTACAGGGCTGTAGGTAATCGATTACTCGGCGATTACGTCGAACTGAACAACAGGGTTGTTGATGCATTCGTTCTGAAATACCCACAATATCAATATTTTCGTTTAGATTTTTTCTTCCGTTCAGGCCTTAAAAATAGAAATTTTCTGCTAAAGAAAACGAAATTACAGAACATTCTCAAAATATGGTAGGATAATCAAGAAATATCCAGAAGTCCCGCGTTTTCCCTCCTACAAAAACCTTATAATTCCTCAAAATCTTAGGAATTCCCCTTTAATAGTTTGTTTCCTAAATAAAAAGAAATAAAAAAAAATATATATAGAATTGGCAGCCCTGCTAAACAACGGCATCGAGCGGCAATAATATTTTTTGGCAGATTTAAACATAATGTTGCTTGTCATTGGTGGAAAAATAATCAAACCCATAGTGAACTAATGATGTAGATATGCCATTTCGAAAAATACACATACACAAATAACAAACACATTTTGAAATTCGTGACAGATTTATCGAAGGTGATAAATGATCTCTTACTTTTGAAGAAATTTTTGTTTTGCGTATAGGTACACGGTGTCCGGAAACTAGTGATATAAGGGGAAACTACGAATCCACGTCACAATTGGAGTCGATTTTGTGGTAAAAATTTTTTCACTTGAGCTTTCGTTTCGAGGAAATGGATTTCGAAATTCAAAATTTTCAGGTCAAATTTGAAAAAAATCTGTCAATAGCTCTTAATAAAATGCGTCGACTATGATCGAAAAAAACAGAGTTTTTTTTAGTTTTTCGTGTGATGTAGATTCACAAGTTTCCCGCTAGTACCACTATTTCCAGGCAACATGCAAATACATTATTATATAATTATTTGAATTATTAAGAATCGTAATGTTTGATTCCGATTGTCTAAAACTTTTAATACAGATTGTCTAAAACTTTTTGGAAACGTTTCAGTGTTATAATACACTCCGCTGCAGGGGACAACAGTCGTGTAACTTCCAACAGCATGCTAAAGACGAGAGAATTAGCATTGGATAAAATGCCATTTCAACGTGTTATATGGTACCCATCAACAATTTACACTACCAACATCTTGGTATATACAATACTGTTTTATTTTACTCATCTGTTACCAGCTGTAGCTTACGATGTCCTACTTCGATGGAAAGGAGAAAAATTCAGGTACCTGTTGTCATTTCTATTTACACGAAATTTATATTTTTATTAACTTTATCTCTAATCAAGTCCTAAACTTGCTACTTCCAAAACTCTTCCTGCAAAGTGTCGTCTCTTGTAAAGCCACCAGCTTCTTAGTCCCTCCTGGAACATATTCTAAATATATGTATATTATATTTGGAATGACTTTTTAAATTACTTGGAAGATAAATCCATAAAAGAATACGATTATATTAATAAATCGAAACGAAACCCAAAACAGAACAACACACTTTCTACGTTACAAACCAACTCTTTAGAACTTTGTAATAATTCAAAAAGATAGTTTCCAACTGCAGGAAATTTTTTTTTTTAAAATAAATTAATAAGCAAGATAACATTGTTATTTTTGAAATAAGAGATCCACAAAAATTACTTATAATAATTAGGCCCCAATGGTCGAGTGGTTAAATACGTTAAGACAGAGATCCTAAGTTCGATTTCCTGCAACGATCGTTAGCTTTTTATTTTCTTTGTCTTTTCCTGTTTCGTTTAGCTTTATTTGTATAATCTTCTTCAAAATTTTAAATAGTTCAAATGGATTTTTCACCTACGATCTTATCATCGCATTGTCACATTCAGTTACTTCACTTCACAGAACAGGAACTCATTTAGGAACTCTTAGCCACCAGACGAAGCTGATCATTTTGCTTGCCATTTAGTACACTATAATATTTACAATTTTCAGAATGATGACATTGTACCAGAAAATCTTCCTGGGAAACAAAGCTCTGTCATTTTTCACTACACACGAATGGAAAATAGAAACGCAAAACTCTGACACTCTTAGAGATCTCATGCATCCAAAGGATAGGGAAATATTTCCATTCGACATGAGAGAGTTCGATCTACATGACTGTGTAGTTTTAGGAGTTGGTGGAATAAAAAAATATATCTTGAACGAGGACACCAGTGAAACAGCTTTAGCGGTGATTAGAAAACGAAATAAAATGTGAGTGACCTCTTAAACCCTTTACCCCCTCTAAAAAAAGCATTTTGTAAGAAAAACATATACTTCAGCAAAATGTAACATAAAACACAAACCGTCTTACTCATTTTGTGGGGATAAGAACCGGTTAGTAGAAAACGTTACTCATAATCATGTGCACGCGTACTGCTTATACCGGCTATAATACGATAGCATTAGTAGTTGACAGATTTTTGAACAGCCCGATTTCCAGGTATGAAAATGTATGACGATCTTTGTTAACAATCTGATTGAATGGACAAATATCGATCAGCCACGCAATGAATATGTAAAAACGCAGTAATACCCATTTGAAGCACTATCAGAAGGAAATTTCAAATCGAAATATCGATTTACCAAAGCAAAAATGGAACGCGTAATTGGCCGAATTTCGAAGCAATTCAAAACAGACCCGGGCAATGACATCGCAAATGTCATCTGAAGAAACGCAAAGTTGGCTGTTAAATGCGAATGCGAAAATATCCGTATTTTTGAGGATTGGAACACGTCATTTATAACAAAACAACACTAGTTTCAACGCATTGGCTAGTTTCGATACATAAATGAGTGATTTTTCAACTAACATATTGTCTGTTTGACAACACGGTTTGTTGTGTAGAAACTGGTGGGCATTTTAGTTACGCAAATTAATTATGTTCGCAAAGTTAACGTATTTCTATAAAAAAAATTCTACTCTCTCTGATTTCAATGGGTATTAAATGCACAAAATCTTCCTGAAAATCTTAATTTTCAGCAAGGATGTGTTTTGCAAAAGATTTTTTAGCATTATCCAAAACAAAACTAAACACTCCGTTGATTAATTAATCAAAATTACAACTCTCACTTTATTGTTTTTTTTTCAGATTTCTTAGTCTGCACTACATTCTCAAAGGCGCCTTTTACCTTTTAGTTGGTTGGATGCTTCGCAAACATATTATCATACCATTTTTTACATACGCTTATAATTATTGAATGAAATAAATCAAAATCGAACTCATAATTAGCTGTCTCCATAATTTTAATAATTTCATCATTTTCATATTTTCTTAAACATATTTTGTATGTTGTTTTTAAACATTATTGAAAACATATAAAACTGTATCAAGAATGAATTCACTTAATGTAGGCCATGTTTAAACAAAAACAGTAGAGAAATAAAACTTCACACTTCATCTTGCTTAGAACATATTTTTGAACAGTGTAAATATTTTTTTTTTTTTTTAGATTCTCACGGCCAAAAGCATTTTTGTTTATTGTTATTAAGTTTAATTTGTAGACAGTTTGATAATGCCTTTAGAGGGCGAAACAGCTGTCACGCGTAATAATAATTACACAGCAGAACTTGTTTAAATATAAACTGTTTTTATAAGCCCAATAATAATATTATTGTATATATAAAAAAAAAAAAAAAAAAAAAGCATTTTCGTTGTTTGTTTTTGGGGTGTTTTCGGATCTACCGGATCTGCCCTGATGATGGACACTGCAACGCTGTCCGAAACGTCGGCTAAAGAAAGAGTTAGCGCAACACGGCATAAACCCCAAAAACAAACAACAAAAAAAGTGTTAATATTATTAAGATCATCAAAATTAAAGTCATTTTTTTGAAAAACTAATATGACCTTAATATTACTGACCACCATTAATGCATACTTCTGTATAATTATAAAACAAAATTTACTAATCGAAATACCACCAATATTTTATCTGGAAATCTAAAAAAATAATATCTCGACATAAAATATGTCAATATATTGTTTATGATAATTTCAGTGCATGATTAATATTATTTTTATAACGAATTGTGAAGTAATGTAAGTAATTATTTTTTGTATTTAACCTTCAAGTACAAAATTGTTAACACCTCAATGTACCGATGTAACAGCACCATTGGCGTATAAAAAGAGTAAATAAATAAATAAAGCAATTGCCAATAATAAATTCGTACATTTTACGAATAACCAAATAACGGTACAAAAATATGTGGGTATATTTTTATCGATATCGGAAAGGCTTTAGGTGGCTAGTGAGGTGGATTATACCAACAAAGTATGTTAGTAATTATAATAAAAATTATAACGCAATTAATTGGATGCAGAAGAATGAACCTTAAAATCACCCTAGGTATTGGCCTCAGAACAGGCTAAGCCTAGTGAGGTGGATTATACAAATACAAATGTATGTTATTTGATTGTTTTTTTTTTAAATTTGTTAAAAATTTTATAAAAATCAAATTTAATAATATAATTATTAAGTTCTGCAAGTATTTTTTGGTTTTTGTTATTGTTACAGCTGTTTCGGCTTTCAAGGCCATTTTCAAACTGTGGTTTAGCCACGTTTAGACGACTTATTAATGTGACTCTATTTTACCCCCTCCCAATTTAAAATGATTTATTACCTGTTAAACCAATTTACTGATAAAATAATTCATATTCTGTGGGGGTATTTTGAAGTCTGCTTTCCCCACATTAATGTTATCTTAATTTTTGTTGTTTGTTTTTGAGGTGTTATGCCGTGTTGCGCTAACTCCTTCTTAAGCTGACGTTTCGGACAGCGTTGCAGTGTCCATCATCAGGGCAGATCCGGTAGATCGTGACGTGATCGTGGTAGATTTTGGCCGTGAAAATCTAAAAACGTTATCTTAATTGTTTACTAATGATGTAGCAGTTATTAATTTATTTAAATGTGTTATATTATTTAGGTTTTGTGAACATACTTAGAAGCGGGGAATAAGTAATTTTCCTTACTTTATTAATTAATGTTAATATATTAAGAAAATAATTTGTTTGTATCTTTTTAATGATACATATTTTGAGCAATTGGACGGACTTCCCATGGGATCCCCTTTAAGCCCACTTTTTAGCGGAGATATTTATGGATCATATTGAAAATATAATTCTTAAGTCTCCCTTAGCTTAATATATAATATACTACCTATGTCAGATATGTAGACGATATCTTAATATGTTGGAAAGGCACCAACCGTCAATTAGATCTTTATTAATTGGGCCAACACTGTTAATAATAAAATCTGCTTCACAGGCAATGGAGTTCTACGAATTAAACACAAAGACAATAAATGGTTATTTGATTGGTTAGCAAATAATGATAAAATCACCCTAAAACAATAATCTTGAAGTGATCATGAAATACCAGACTTTGGAAGCCGCAAGGTACGGTGCTTGGACCAGTCCTATTTTTACCACTAGGAGAGGCCCCGACTAGGGCCTGAAATAAGTTCCTTAATGTATAATTAATGTCAGATTTGGAGATGCTGTGAAAATGACACAGGAAACCAAAATTAATTTTTCACAGGCAAAAAGGCCGCGCTACCATTAATCTTAAGTAATTTTTCTTTCCATAAAAATCACGTTCATAATACACTCATTCCTCCCAAGAGCCCCTTGGTTATGTTTGCTGGTTGCTTTTTGAGTCCTAGATCCGCCCCTGCTGCGTGAATGACTATTAACTTGTAAAAGGAGATATGAAATAAAAACTCCAAATATCACAGATTGATTTATTAATTCTAAATAAACTTTATAATTATCGACTATGAATTAATGTCAGATGGATGCGAAACTACGACACTGATTGGAGGGTAATGACCTGAGCGACTATTGGAACAGATTGTTTAGGGTACGGGTCTGCAATCAATTCAGGCCACGTCTGCGTTTGTTGCGGTGTTACCATCGTAGGAATTATGTGCGATAATTGACCTGAGCGACTGTAAGAACAGATTATAAAGGGTCCGGGACTGCAATCAATTCAGCGTAGTCAAATAATAAAAAAAATTGAAAACCATCGCTGGGGAGGTGATGAAACTTACTAAAATTTCAATATCCATATTTCCGGTTGTAAAAATATTTCAGAGCGCCACCCAAGAGGAACTTAAGAAAAATAAAACATGTACAGACTTGATAGCGTGAGGATCATATAATTTCACACAATTTTTCTTGAATATTCTTATTTTTTTTAAAACTATAAATCTACTTTTTAAGCCTTACTCTTTGTCTTGCTTATGTAATAATTCAATGCAAATATTATCCAGAAAGGCCTGTAGAATTATTTGGAAAAAACTCATTTGACAATCAATGACAAGCACCATTTTGATATGCCTTATAAAGCGTTCACAAGCGTGGGCAAATTCCCCCAGCCTTTTTCGGCCGGGAAGCAAATGTCGCTTGGAACCTTCTGGTGCCCACCTCCTTAAGAATGACTGTGGGTCATAGACTAAATAAGACTAGACACGGCATAACCATTGAAAAATAACCCCAACAAAATTTTGGTTTGGTTCACGTGCACATTTATGAAAAGGCGCACGCATTGTGTCGCAATGCGAAATGGGCACTGTGCATTGCGTTTTACCTTTTGTTGGTCTAGAGTTAAGCTATTTTGCTTGTCAGCTATTTTTGCTGGTAAAATTCCTGACGTCACATGAATAACACACCCACAAGGAATCCACCAATAGGGTGATTCATGTTAATTATTATCACGTGCGGATATACAAATATCACGCAACCAATGCGTGATAATTATTGATGTATTAGTCGTCTAGCGTTGACACGCGTGACAGCTCAAGTGCGTGTGAATTATTTGGTCCGTGCATTTTGCCAATCAGGGTTGTATTAAGTCGTTATTGCCTTTCGGGTAATATCTGCTTCGCCTTTTCGATTTTTTGTAGAAGAATTGATAGAAATAAATTTGCGTCATTTAATGAATTCATTTTTTTAATGGGTATTTTCGCTTAGCTTTCCCCACAAAACCGGAAAAAATGGAGAAATGGTTAGAAACAATCCGAATTCAATTATGTGACAATAACTGGGTACCATCAGCAGGAAACCGCGTTTGCTCTAATAATTTTCAAACATATTTATCTCACTGCAAGCGGCCTCCGACGTGTAGACTGCAAAACTTTGCCTCTTTTTCCGGTAATTATAAAAAACTTTATAAAGTTTATTATGGATTGATCAGGTTTTAATTGATAATGTCGGTGTTTTCAGGCTGATATCGGGCAGTCGCTGTCCACTATGGGCACAGGTCCTGCGAAAAGAGATACCGTCATTGTTTTTTTCTCGAACAGGACTAGTTCTCGATCCAGCTGAAACTTTTTTTGCAATCGAAAAGCCGGTTGTTCCTCTATCAGAATTGCAACAACCGATGTGCGTGAATGCCGTAAATAATACTTAAAATCCTATTTAACGGGCGTAAATAAATAAATAAGTATATATTGTAATCATGTAATCTCCACCACCCTTAACCCTTACCCATACGCTCTCTGAAGCTCTGTCATAATCATTGTTGCTTATTCAATTAGGTTGCTTCGTTCCTTTCCCATAATTCGTGGTTCAGCTCGCTTGTGAACCCGCAATATTTTATGATTTATCTCTCTCTTTAGGTTAATCTTACATTATGTTTAATGTAAAGTCGTTAGGTTAGTTTTAGTACTTAGGTTAGTTTTCAATAATGCTATCTTGAAGAAGGTTGAGAAACTAGCTGACCAAAACTAGTTGACACAATGTCTTAATTCTAACAAAGTGGTTGAAGACAAAATAACTTTTAATTGAATGATAGTAGTATAATTATTAAATGATACGTAGTGTTGTTCTAGTCTCTATAATTTTATGTTACTGTTCAATTTTTAACTAATATTATTTTATATTCATCAGTTTTAATTATTTTGTATCACTTTCGACAGCTTACAAGATATATTCTGTTTTAAAATGCATGCAAAAGCCAGACTGGGCATAAAACCAAATTAAATTAAATGATTTCAAGTCACAAAGTGATTGCTTTCTTCAATAATTATATATCATTATTTATAAATACTGTGGTAAATTAAAAAAAAACCTATTCACAATAGTAAAAATATATACGTTTTTGGTTCTATAGGACCTGTATAAAATTCAAAAACAAAATATAAATTAAATTAAAACATTTTGTATTATTTATCAATTCTTTCCTGATTCAGCCCTTATTCAGCACATAAAATTTGCTGTAAGTGTTAGTTTCTTTTTGGCTTTATGTCCATATTACAACACCTCTGACAACAAATTCTCCGAGGTTTTGCTTACGAGTTTGAACGCTTGTACAAGGAGTTTAAACAGAGTTGGGTTGTTAAGTTCATCTCCATATTTTTGACGTACGCTATGTGGGGTCATTTTAAAAATGAATTTAGCTAGACAGGGCTAATCTAGTATAATAAATCAATGCTGTGGGTATATGCCCACGCTTGTCAACGCTTTATAAGCCATATCAAGCGTTCACAAGCGTGGGCATATTCCCTCAGCCATTTTCAGCCGGGAATCAAATGTCGCTCCCGAGTCGGCCTAATTGAATATAAATAACGTATTTTAAAGAAATAAATCATTTCAACACTATCCTTCAACAACTATTTTTACTTACCTTCTGATCTCACCTTCTGGTGTTCACCTCCAGAATCAGCCAACCTTGTTAGGGAACCGCGAGGTGCCAGAAGCAATCGGAGGTGAAGCACATCCATTGCCGACCACTTACCAAGCACTGGGTGCGATAGGCAGTCCATAGACACAACTACTATCATCATCATCAGCATCCACAACGGTTGAAGACACGGCCCGGGAACTGTACCTAAATCTACAGTCTTGTACAAGCAACCCTTCTGGTATAGCTTCTTAGGTATAAAAAGAAATACATAAAAGAAAAACATTGTTGTTAAAAAACTGAATTGGCTTGAAGTTGGTATCTGATACTTGAACTGGATGTGGAGCTATCTATTGGTAGCTGTTTCTGAAACTAGATGTTGGATGCTGTGAATTTTTTTTGTATGTTTCCAAGTCACGGTGAGGTTGTGTAAGAGGAGAACAGAGTAAATTGCATTTCGTCAAGGAAGTAATGTGTCGTTCTTCCTATCATAGTACTTCTTACAAAAACAAACAAAAGTTTATTAGCATCGACAGTATATTATTTAAATGCAAGATGCACTTATATTGCTGTGAAAAGTTAATATTATGTAAAAGATCCAAGTTCACCATTGTTTGATAATGCCGAAGTAGGTGCTTGGTATTTAAATAAGTTTTCAAAGGGGACGTACCAATTTTTGAAATTACTGAAAAATATGTTTCAAAAGTGTAAATTGTTGAAATTTTATTAATTATTTATGTCAAATGTTTGATTCAAATGATTAAGTTATTGTTATTAAGTTTAATTTGTAGAACTCCATTTTATTTTTTTCTTTTTTATATATTCAATAATATTGTTATTGGGTTTATAAAAACCGTTTATTTTTAAACAAGTTCTGCTGTGTAATTATTATTACGCGTGACAGCTGTTTCGCCCTCTGAAGGCATTATCAAACTGTTTGATAATGCCTTCTTAGTGGCAGTCATAGAGGCAAGCGATGTGAAAGAAAAAATATTAGGCATGGAAGTTACCTAACCACCAACTTGCGGGCTTGGAGGATACCCAACCATCAAGTAGTAGTAATGAAGGATACCTATCCATTTGCTGCTTCTGATGATGATACCAAATATATTCTAAATATACTTACACTTATTTTTTTTAAGATTAGCTATACAGAGGAGGCCCTGAAAAAAAATCCTTTAGGGCCCTTGTCGTACGCTGTATGGAGGGTCATTTTAGGGAAAGGAAGGAGAGGAAGTTCTGGGAAGGAAAGGTGTAGGAGGGGGAGGTGGGAATCTGGGAATCAAGGTGTCCAGGAATGACGGATATATGAATCCATCCCTCCCACTGCAGTGGGTAGACAGAGTCCAGCTGGAGAGGTCAAAGGGTCTCCCTCAACCAGTCTCTCTCGAACCGGCCCACCACGCAGCGGGTTGGCAAACGCATTAGCCGTCAATACCTAGACAAACCTCACCCCACAAACTCGGGCACTCCTGCTAAGTCAACAAAGCTAGTAAACTACTTGGGATGACTTATGGCAGGGAGTTGGTTATCTAGTAGTCTTATATAGTGATTTATCTAGGTAATTTGGGGGTTTTCATAGAGTTATCAAATTTGTCGAAAATACCTTCTTCTCCGCTTGTAATTTAACTTTTTAATTATGAAACTGTTAAACCACGATAATATTATAATGACAGAAATGAAGTGCTCTGAAAAATATGCTGACAATGTGCGTGCTGCTGTTGTGATTCTTCTAGAAAACATCGACGAACAGATGGACGAAGAGCATATTGACCTCTGTAAGTTCATCCATTGTTCAATATGTTGAACAGAAAATATCTTCAATTCAGTGTTTTCGCTCACAAACTTTCCATCGACTAGCAAATGGTGACCTATTTCGGTCGATATGATTCACCTGATGTGATTCTACATGACAATAAATTAGGTCAAGGATCATCCATTGTATTGTCGATGATGGATTATAGTTCCCCACACGTCTTATTGTGGACAATTTGTTCACATCCCTCCATTTGATGATCCTCAGGGATATAAGAACGTGCACTGCTTGCACTAATTTGTACACCTATTCTACTCCCTAATTTTAAAGCTTCAAGCATGTTAAAAACAGGCAAGCATTTGCCAAATTGTTACATTTTCATTCTTGTGGGTAGCTTTCATCACCACTATGTAACTCTTTTCGTTCTTTTAATTATGGGCGAATTTGATGAGATAGTAGAAATGGAAAACAAAAGTCGTAAATAAAATGTGACGTAATAGTGGCCACGGAATTAGAAATATTAGGGTCAACTTTGGTCCAAGAATGGTACTGGTCTTTATTTTTGCCTTGCATCTCTCATGTAAATGGGTGGAAGTTGCACTGTTTCTTGTAATATGATCATGAGTTGGCAGACCAGATGACCAGACGACAGATAAAACCTTCTCAGAAGGCATTCCATGTAGGAAATTGCCGTACCAATAATTTAAAATCGAAATGGAAATTAATTTTTCCTGGTTCTTTGATGTTTTTTAGAATTTCAATGTTAGTTTTACATGTATTTTCCATTAATTAGGCGTTATTTAAATTTAATTAAAAAAAAAATAATGTATCATTTAATTTTGTCAATACATTGCATATAGTTGAAATTCAATTTTATAAATAGCTAAAATAAATTTAAATAATGAAGACAATATTAGTGATTCTTAAACGCAAATCTGAAACAGAAAAATCAGAAAAGGAAACGGTCACATCTGGGACTCGAACCCAGGACCCTTGTCTTTCCGGGACAATGCTCTACCAACTGCGCTAATGGGACCCAGATGTGACCGTTTCCTTTTCTGATTTTTCTGTTTCAGATTTGCGTTTAAGAATCACTAATATTGTCTTCATTATTTAAATATTATAATTTGAGGTTTTACTCAATAAGTTATTCCGAAAAATAATAAAATAAATTTGCTTAGGGGGGTTACCTCCAAGCGTTGCGTTTAGGCATCAATTTTCTAGGTGCTTTGGTGAGAGGGTGGGTTGGCGGGAATTTTAATATTTGATTTCGGACTGTCCTTTAAGTCTAAGTTATCGAGTTATAATGACGATTTAAATTGAAATAAAAATCTTGGAGGTAATGGGATGGTTAAATAAAAATAGAGAATTTTGGCAAATTGACCTTACCTTATTACATATTCATCAATTCAGTTTTTCGCTAATACTCGAAATTTAAATACAAAGCAAAGTGATTATGTCGCTAGTAATTCGCATCCATAAATACTATATAAAGTGCAGTCATTAGGACCAGTCTTATAAGTTTTCGGCAATTATTCAAAGCTTCTGAAATGGCTGAAGAAAAACCGCGAATGTGCCTGGATCCTCTGAATCCTGCAGATAAAGTTCAAGTAAAAGATTTTTTTAAAGAAAAGAATGTCTTTATCACTGGTGCTACTGGATTCATGGGGAAGGCTCTGGTGGAGAAGTTGCTGTGGTCCTGTGAGGATATTGGGAACCTGTATCTCCTCATTCGGTCTAAAAGGGGAGAGACAGCACAGCAGCGAGTAGACGACATGAAAAAGTCACCGGTAGGGTGTCATTGGTAATTTTTTTATAAAAAAAATTTGAATTCACTTTAAAAAAACTGATATTTCCAGGTTTTTGACAGAATAAGACAAAGAGATGAACGTGTTCTATCAAAACTTGTTCCCATTAATGGGGATATTTTGGATATTGATTTGGCAATAACTACTGAAGACAGAATATTACTTGAAGAGAAGGTATCCGTAATTTTTCATGCAGCTTCGTCTGTCAGATTTGATGACCCCTTAAAGAAAGCCGTTATCATTAATGTTCGAGGTACAAGAGACGTTGTTGACCTTGCGAAAGCAATGAAGAATTTGAAGGTTAATAACATTACATAACAATCACATGCAGAATACATCGTGACAGAAAGATTTGGTTTTGGCATTATAGGGTATAAAGTTAAAAATAATATTTTTATTTAAAATTAAGGGTTTAAACTATCACTAGATGCACCATTTGCTCACATTTACTGATTTGAAAGTAACATGTACCTTTGAAGCCCATTTTCGCGAATTATTGAAATGATTTTACTAATGCATTTTTGGTTTACCTTTTCACAGGTATTCGTTTACGTCTCCACAACCTATTCTAATTCTGACAGGCCCGTGATAGAAGAAAAAATTTATCAATCTAACGGAATAGACTGGAGAACAATGATCAGTTCTGTGGAAACTCTAGATGAACACACATTAAAGATTATTACACCAAAGTAAGCAAATAAATTTTATTGTCTCCACATGACAAGGTATTGCCTATTTTATAATAAACAAGAATTACTTCTACAGAATCATTGGAGCTCATGCCAACACGTACACTTTTTCAAAAAACCTTGCTGAAAATGTTGTCTACGAAGCACAAAATGAAATTCCGGTGTTAATATTTCGGCCATCTATCGGTGAGATTTTAATCCTTTCATTTACGAAAATCTATTCTAACTAGATCCACAAATAAGAATATAATACTAATTTTTGTTTTTATTGTATTTGTAGTAACCAGTAGCCTGGTAGAACCAATACCTGGTTGGGCGGATAATTTGAACGGTCCTCTAGGAATTTGCACAGGCTACCTGACAGGCGTAGTCCACTGTGTTTTCATGGATGGTGACAAAGTAACGGACTACATTCCTTGTGACTATGCTACGAATGCCCTCATTGCTTCAGCTTGGTACAGGGGACTCGTCGACACTTCTGACTGGTAAGATTAAGGCCAAGTTGTTTTGCAGAAATTCACGTGCGAAAAAGTCATCAAATGGCCACTCAGCGCCTTTATGTTTTTTTGACAATTGAAGATTTCCATTTCAATGCCGATCCAGTCCATTTCAGCTTTTGAACAAATTATTATCAACAAGCACATCAGCTTTTACTAGTAACAAATTGGTAGATAGCAGAAACGGCTGTAACGCATCTAGAATCAGCTTTTAACATGGAACAATTCAACATAACCATTTCAACGAACCAGTAAACGTAAAAAAAGCGTTGAGTGGCCATTGATGACAACGTTACATTTGAATTTATGTGAAACAACTAGTCTTTAGGGAATTGGATTAATTTGTTCAAAAAAATGTTTCAACTGAAGAAATGTTTGAAAGATGAACATAAATTTGGCGAAAATATAATGGAGACCAACCTGTTTCATTTATGCACTTATCAGAATAAAAAAATATTGCATGATTTATATAACTAGCTCGTGAAGAAAAGAGAAGGACGTGAGCACAAATTAGTACTTGGCTCTAGCAGATTAAGCTTCTTACCATGGCAAAAGTTATTTAAAATAACCTTTCATTCATTCTTGGTAATCTCTCGTCGGGATGATATCCGGGGCATGCATTTCACGGAGACTGGAAAGAATAAGATACGATACATTGAGAGGTACACACCCTGTGAACTGTGCGCGCATGAGTATCTTCTGCACCAGAATTAGGTTCGAATTAATACCAAAAAGCATTGCTATCAATAATAACATTATGATTGTCTTTTTTCAGCGTTATCATACACTCCGCCGCAGGAAACAAACAGAGTATCACTTCGAAGCATCTCTTTGCATCATTTGACCTTATCCTGGAGAAGATGCCACTTGAGCGGGTGATGTGGCATCCCTCGGTGGTTGTCACTTCCAGCCGCGTTTTTTACTTTATATTGCTATATTTTACACATTTGTTACCAGCCATTCTTTTGGATATCATTTTTAGAATGAAAGGAGAAAAGTTCAGGTACCTACTTCTTACCACTCTAAAATGCATAAATTTATATTTGTTCACAAAGTTTTACTTTTCACGTGGCACCTTTTTGAGAGCAACGCTCGTGTAAAAAAGTAGAAAAACATAGGAACTATTTCATCAAAAAAAGAAATATAAGAAATTATAGAAAATAATACATGTGAAAATAAAATAACAGGAATGCACTGGGTAATATAAGGTATATCTAAGGGTACAGGATTGGGAGAGACTGGTTAAGGGAGACTTTTTGACCTCTCCACAGGACATTCTCGGAACATCGCCTTGTACCGCAGTGGGGTGGATTCATTCGTCCATCACTTCTATACTCTCTGACCCACAGATTCACATAGGCGCCGAGGGGAATAATAATATATTTATAAAATTGTTAGGCTTTGGTGGTGTTATGGGATTATGGGATAGTTTTGGAGTAGTTCGTTTTTATCCAAACAAACCATTTTTGGAGAAATTGAGTTAAGAATGCAGTTGTTCTCCGAAAGCATTTATTTATACGATACAAGTGAAAAAACATATTTTTAGTGTGTTTTCAAGACGCAGTTTGTCTTAATTCCAGCAAAATTAAATTAATATTCCGAGCTTGTTTATTCAACACTGTGTCCTACATTCAAATTAAAAAACGTGTTTTCTGCGTAATTTTAAACATTTGGACAAATTTTACCTAAAAATAATAAATTTATTAAATCATTTTAGTAAGCTTATAATGAGCTAATTAATTAGGCAAAAAAAACTTTGAAGCCTTATTTCTCCCGATTTACGTTTTGGTCTGTTGGACAAAAACGAACTGGAGCGACGATCAGTCGTCAACGTCCACTAACAAATATTTTTGTGCCAGGATGATGAAATTATACCAGAAAATCTTCCTGGGAAACGAAGCTCTTTCGTTCTTCTTGACACGCACTTGGAAAATAGAAAATAAAAATGCAGACCTGCTCAGAACCTTCATGCACCCCAAGGATGAGGAAATATTTATGTTTGATGTGGAGGTGGTTCACTTGCCTGATGTCGTGATATTAACCATGCAGGGGATAAAACAGTATATCTTGCACGAAGACACGACTGAAGCTTCTTTAGCGGTGAACAGAAAAAAAAATAAGAAGTGAGTTTTTTTAATTCATTTACTGTACATATTACATAATGATCTCAGTTTGTCCAAAATTATTGTTTGTAAATTAGATAAATTTGTCGTGGTCGGCTTGTGGGAACTTTCTCGTAGGATCCCATGTTTCATATTTTTACAATTTTTATTTTTATTTTTAACAATGTCTTAATGTGGTGGCCATTTTGGTTATACGACTAAACTACACAGGTTTACATTTCATGTTTCAACGGCTATGAATTTCTGATGAAATGGAAAGAATTACACCTACTGGAATTACGCACATCGGAAAAACCTAATCTCTTTTAACTTTTTTTTCAATTCAAAATTTATTTAGCCCATACATAAACATATTAATAATTGAAACTTGTCCACAAAAATTAACCCTTAAGAACAATTTTTTATCAATTATCGACTTTTTTTGGTTTGACTGAGGATTAAACCTTCCTTCCGGACTGGAATCAACACCGCTAACACCTTAGCCAAATCCTCATTGGATAGCACCGATATTATTTTTTTGTATTAGCTGCTGTAAATTTTTAAACATGGCGTCATCCAATTTCATCGGGTGTCGGGAAATTGGTTAATTTCCGCCTACAAGATTCCATTCCATTTAGTGGAATCACGCAAGGAATTAGTCATTTCAAATGCCCAATAGTATTAATAATTCGCCCAATTCCAGCCAAATATTGGCAATATCAAACACGCTGTCCGCTAGAGGCGCTACTGTAGCATGTTGCAATCAGAATGTAAGGGAAATGTCAGAAGTTGGAGGTATTATTAATATTATAGGGTATTTGGTCATACGCCATTCCATATATTATGGTTAGCCCATTGTAAATTACCACTTAAATTTGAAACTCCATTGTTAATTCCATTTTTATTTCTGTCTCGCTAGATTGTTTAAATCATTTCACTGTGTGACACTGGACATTTAAGTCACAATGTTCTTGGTCAGAGTTCATGTTATCATTATTATGATAATATGCATTGCTAATAAAAGAACGCAATGGCTGCCCTTGTGCTCGCTACTTAATATGCAATTGACGTTAAATTATATGTTTAATTGTGCGAATTGATTTTAATTTATTTTTGTTTTTCAGGTTTAAAGTTCTTCACTGCGTTGTAAAGGGATCTTTTTATGTATTAGTGTGTTGGATACTATACGCCATTGTTAAATTTTTACTTGATATATGCATCACCTTTTTTTCTGAAATAAATAACAAGACGCCTTTATTTGAAATATGTACATTTAAATGTTGTTTTAAATTTGATAATATTTATTAATAAATAACATCAAAAAAATAAAAACGTTGCCTTCTTCTTTAACTGTGCATGATGTCCTTGATGACCTACCTGAAGACCTGTAGTAAGGGATTTTCAATTATTTTAACATCGATAATAAGAAATAATATATTATGTCATTCTGATTAATTTGTTGGCATGAGTTGATGGTTCCCACATTGAGTTAATTATATTTATCAGCGCAAGTAAAGAAAGATTATGTTTTGGTTTATTCCAGTACCATCTAAATGGTCCAATTTAAATTTTGGAAAACAAACACATAGTGTTTAAACGACTTAAAAATAACACAGAATCAGAGATGTGCTTTATTTCAAATAAATCCATTTCAAATGGAAATGCAAAATGGGTATTTTCCATTTTGCATTTTAAATGCTTTTCTAAAAACCATTTTGCATTTTAAATGCTTTTCTCAATGCGTTTTCCATTTTAAATGCTTTTTTGCAACATTTTTCCTACTATCTCCACTCATCTTTTTTTCATAAGCCGCAAATATCCTCGCTATGAGAGATAATTTAAATTTGTCAAGTTGCTCCCTGGTAGGAGCCCTGGCAATTTGAATCAGTATTTTTTGTAAGTGATACCATTACAAAAAATACTGATTCAAATAGGTACTGAACAATGAACATGGGACCATGACGCTGTAATAGTAAATGTTAGATTGCAGTTTCAGTTTCAGCAGTTTCTATGTTTTTACGTTGGCAACATTAGTCCCGCGCAAATTTTTTGTGGTTTCATAACTGTAATCGTGGTGTTTTTGGATTTACTATCATGTAATATGTTTGTTCTGCATTGATGTCCATTATTAAATGACAAAATTGTTTAAAAATTCTATAATTATTTTAATTGTTTGACCTGAGAAACCATTTTGCATTTTTAATGCATTTTGAAAATAGGTATTTTGCATTTTGCATTTGAAATGCTTTTCTAAAACCCATTTTGCATTTTGCATTTTCAAATGGAAAAGTTTTGACCCATGCATTTCAAATGGTTTTGGGTACCCATTTTGCACATCTCTGCACAGAATAAAGTACATTTAATTTATTAATAAAGTGCATTTTGCATTTGAAATGCTTTTCTAAAACCTATTTAGCATTTTGCATTTTCAAATGGAAAAGTTTTGACCCATTTCCATTTTGCATTTCAAATGGTTTTGGGTACCCATTTTGCACATCTCTGCACAGAATAAAGTAATTTTTAATTATCGTCCAGATAACCATAATACCCAAAAAATTACAATGAAACAAACTTACTGAAAATCAGAATACTATACGAATATAACATACACACGAACACAACATTTATAAAATATCACAAGAATATGAACACTACACTAGAAAACATAATAAATTATACACAAATTAAGTAAAGACTGAAAGTGGTAAAAGAAACAGGCCATATACAATCTTCTTATCCTAATCTAGAAAAGAGTATTAAATTAATATTTTTTAAAACTGTTTAATCTGAAGATTAATGAGCTAAGTCAAAATGTACTTACGTAAGAAAAATATGTTACTGGAAGTAAACAATAATAACACACTTTTAATGTGTTCTTTAGTTAAGAAAGTGAAATATATGTAATTTATTTTTATTTAATACTATATTAACTACTACAGGAACTGGTATTTAATATTGAAGACAATATTAGTGATTTCTAAACGAAAATCTGAAAGAGAAAAACCAGAAAAGGATACGGTCACATCTAGGACAATTTGAGGTTTTACTCAATAAAGTTATTCCGAAAAATAAATGGTATTTAATAGTTCATGGAAAGATCAGCCCAAGGGTTGTTTGTCTGTGGTATAAAATTGAAATAATAAAAATTTTTCTTCAAATTCCGGATTTTTTCCAAGACATTTTTAAATGTTCTATATTTACTTATTTATTTATTGTTAGAAAAAAACAGCAATTTTATACAGGATAAGTTATACAAGAGGTTAAATATGAGGTAAGCCAAAATAGTTTCTTATGCTAATGTTGGTTAATGTGATATAATACAAAATTGTAATTGGTTATAACCATTAACTGAAAATGAAATTAACAAAAGAATAAAAATCATATAAATATATTCGAGGGAAGAAGGAATAGAAAAGGGCAAGAGGCAGAGGAAGATGGGATGGGGACAGGAGACGCTCATGTTGTACCTTTTCTATAACTGTGCATTAATTTAATTAACATTTGTGGTCGTGCGCTTGACTTCGTTTCGGTATTTCACAAGAGTATTATTAAGAATATCGATATTGTTAAATTGCGTGTTATATTGCGCGCATATACGGGGGATTGGAGAATTTTTTCTAAGGTTGGTTCTGCACGCGGGCAAATGAAAAAAATGGTTTTGTCTGGTTGGCCTGTGAGGTATGTGAATTCTTAAATAATTTACGAGTTCAGGAGAGTCCAGGCCGTTATTCAGAATTTTGTATAAAAATATTTGATCAGATATTAATCTACGTGTTTGAATTGGAGTAAAGTTGTGAAATTT
This sequence comes from Hesperophylax consimilis, assembly GCF_061612785.1. Lineage (NCBI taxonomy): Eukaryota > Metazoa > Arthropoda > Insecta > Trichoptera > Limnephilidae > Hesperophylax > Hesperophylax consimilis. The sequence continues at coordinate 41,355,552 of NC_142840.1, forward strand.
TAAGGATTCGGTGTTATTTGCAAAGAGTAATTTAAATTTATAATTTATGTGTTTAAAAAATTTGTTTTGCACACTTTCGATTCTGTCAATATGGCATTGGTAGAACGGTGCCCAAATTAGTGTGCAGTATTCTAAGTGGGGGTGGATATACGTGGTGTAAAGGGAATACATGGTTTTAATATTGCGAAAAGGTTTAGATATGCGAATTATAAATCCCAATATTTTATTGGCTTTGTTGATTACTTCGTTAATGTGTTTGATAAAATTTAGTTTTACATCCAGTACTACCCCAAGGTCACGGATTGATTCTATTTCATTGATATGTGTATCATGAAAGTTATAATTAAAATAAATTTTATTTTCGTTGCGCGTAAAAGATAATTTGTTGCACTTAGAAATGTTTATGATTAATTTGTTTTATCTACAGTATGCAAAAAGACGATTTAGGTCTTCTTGAAGTTTTATGCAGTCATTGATAGATTTGATTACTAAGTATATTTTTTTGTCATCTGCATATGCAAGGTAGTTAGCATGTAAAAAACATTTATAAATATCAAATGTATATACATTAAACAGTAATGGTCCCAGATGGGAAACCTGCGGTACGCCAGAGGGCACAGTTAAGAAACTAGACTTAGTTCCCTCAACTGATACGCACTGTAGTATTTTCTGCAGATATGAAGTTAGCCATCTAAGTAAGTCGCCATGGATTCCTAATTGGTGTAATTTTTTAATGAGGATAGAGTGGTTAACTTTGTCGAAAGCTTTCGAGTAATCTGTGTAGATAACATCTACTTGGTGTCCATTATCCATATTGCTTGTTAAGTATTCAGTAAAGTTGACTAAGTTTGTTATTACTGACCTTTTTTGTAAAAAACCATGTTGTTGATTTTGTATGCTGCAGACAATAGTTATATAAATTTGATCGTACACAATACGCTCAAAGAGTTTACTAAATACTGTGAGTATTGAGATTGGGCGATAGCTTGCAATGTTACTTTTGAACCAGTTTTATGGATGGGGATTATAATGGCTTCTTTGAATTTTGTAGGAAATATTCCTTTTTTTAAAGACATGTTAAATAAGTTAGTTAAAGGAAATGCAAGATTTTTGGCACATTTTGAGATAAAATATGGCGAGATACCATCACTGCCCGCACCCTTTGTAACATCCAATTCTTTCAAGTATTTATTGACCAATAAGTTGTTTATTTGTACGTCCCCGATCGGGTTATCATTATTAACGCAGGTAGAATTATTTATATTACTGGGATCATCTGAGCCCTCATCGCTTACGTAAGTAGATTGGGAGTGTTTACAGAACAGTTGGCACACTTGATGAGCACCGGTGCCTGACTCGTCTTTTAGGTTCATGATTTGTGGTATGCCATTTGTCCTATTTTTGTTCTTAGAGTAATTCCAGAGACTTTTATTGTTAGTTGGAATACTAGACTCAACTGAATTTATATATTGGGTATAACAATGTTTCTGTAAGTGTTTTTGTTGTATTCGTTTGATAGAAAACTCTATATATTAATTAAGATTTACTTTTGGGGTATTATGCCGTGTTGCACTACCTCATTATATAGCTAACGTTTCAGACAGCAATACACATCTGCCCTGATTATGGACACTGTAATGTTGTCTGAAACGTTGGCCAAATAATAACACCCTAAAAAATAATCATTAGTTAACTGATGTGCAAAAGGCATTAATATTGATGAAGGCAGGGTTAATTAGGGATAAGTTAATTAGGCATTATTATTTATGAAGAAGGGTTCTTTCGAAATCGGTAGTTCAAATGAAATTAAAGTTTTCAAAAACAAATGTGTGTGTTTTTCATTGTAATCATACAGTTCTGTATATATCTTCATTTAAAAGATGTCATAAAAACCAACACTTTAGGAACGACATAAGCTTACATTTCAGATTATCATATTTCAAATATGAACAAAACACGAAAAAACTTTTAATGGTGAATTTGAAAGAAAATAATGACTATTTTTACCTGGTTCATATGATAAGAAAAAACAAACATTTTTTAAAGTTTCAATTAAAAATTCCCAGAAAACAAAAGCAAAAAAAACAAATTTCGAAGGAATTGCTTGCATATCATAAATTTCTTCTATACGTGGTTACCAATACGCGCATAAGGCATTTATGTTATACAAAAACATCCCTTCAATGAAGTTCTTATAAAATATAGACCACAAAATTCAATTTGAAAATTGATTTAACCGTTGAACCCCACTTTTTACGTAAAACGAATGTAAATTTTACAATATGCAATTATTGTACAATTATTAGACTAAAACCGACGAAAAATAACACAAATAAGTTGTAAATATAGTAAATTGAAAATTTTATGAACAAAAACAGGATTTATTAGTATATTACTGAAGGCATTAAAAAACTAAAGCCTTCAATTGCAAAACACATCTCAGCGGGAAAAATAAATACAACTGGATATGCGTGATTTCATTGTCAGATTCGAAATGAGATGTTGCCGAAGAGTGATACTTTTTTATTTAATAGTATTAACTCGAATCTAAAGTTTTACAGTCTTTATACACGTGTCACAAAAATGCCGTTTAACGGTTGTTGTTTCGATAGCTCTTGAAAAACTTTAGCGTCTGTGTCGGGTGCAATTGATCGATATACGGGAACGGGAATAGGAAGTTGAGGATGCCACCAGAATTAAGGGAAAGTCCTACCTTGTACTGGTATCTCCTTACAGCCTCCGTAGTAGCACCAAACTCACACAGTATTAATCTATTTCCGTCACTAGATATCGACCACGAAAGAAATGTCCATTGAAATGTATGACCCGAGACGCGTATCGGTAGGTGGTAGAAATTGTACTAGCGTGCGCCGGTCAGACGAAATCCCTATATCCCGATGGCAAGGTGGGAACAATAGGATGTAGGTAATAAAATAATTATAATTTATAAGCGTTATGCCCGAACATATACCGCCCGCCAAAATTAACAATTTTTCAATACCCATCGAAACTGGTCGAACCCGAAAAAAAAAAAAAAAAAAAAACAAATAAGCTACAAAAAAACAGTAGGTATGTGAAAAGAAACTTAATCCTAACAGTTAGTCTATTACTTACAAACTAGATGCACGCGAAACTAAATTCTTTATTTTATTGCGGGCAAATATAATCCAGTAATTTTGCTGAATCAGGAACTGCAAGGTTCGTGATCTGGCATGCAAATATATATTATGGTAATATAATATAAGAAGCTCAGCTATTTTACTATTCTTCGCAAGGATTATTGGAAACTTAGTATTGTAATTTAAACGAGAATTGCAGAGCCGCCCGCCAACGCGAAGTAAATTCTCGTTGTCAATGAAAACATTTAATTTTTGAAAAGCCACTGTGGTCACCCCATCTCCTTTGAGCTTTCGGAATTCAGCAGGAAAATGAAACTGTTGATCGCATTTTATCAAGACCATAGTCGCGTATTTTATTTCTGAGCAGGTTAGAATTCCACGCTTACAACCGCTCTTGCTCTGTTGCCTAGCATTGTTTATGAATCTGAGGGACCAAGCAGCCACATTCACGAGACGTGTCCACGATGAAAACCGGAAAAATCCTAGGCCCTTAAAATAGTCATGCGGCTCATGAACCGTTGAGACGTGAGACTTTACCTCTGGTCATTGTTCAACCTTTAATGTTTCCGGTAAAGCTAACGGCCACTTCTGTAACGACTGAACTAGCCACGGAGGGCCTTGAAACCATAATTCATTATCTATTATTTGAGGAGGATATAAACCGCGAGAAGCTAAATCTGCTGGATTTTCCTTTGAAACAACGTGATACCACTTTGCGTCCTCGACTTGATCGAGTATTTTAATTACGCGGTTCGCGACAAATGTTTTTAAGGTATGAGGAGGTGTCTTAATCCATGATAAAACAATTGTAGAATTCGAAAATAATATTATATCTGTAATTGGTATAAGAGTTGATAAGTGTTGGTTAAAACCAGGGATCGAACCAGGTTATGTATTGGCTAGCTCAGTAAAAAGGTAAGCAGATGAGACTCGTGTACTATCAGGGGTGAGCAGCTTCCTTGATCATCAGCTCGTCCATCGGTTAGGAGGTTGGAAAGGTCAACACACAATAAGAACACATGGGTAGAAAGGCACAAGGTATATTAATCATCTCGAGAAATACAGGGTTGACATAGATCTCTCTCTCTCTTGAATGTAACGACAGGATGAAGCGTGGACTTTACATGAATTTATATGATTTGAACACAAGAAGGGGGTATACTGAGAAAGCTTACGATTCGCCTTGAGATGTGGTAGGGTACATCATGTTGAGCCGGTTCTCCCGCGCTCAAAGGCGGCGGTACCGTGCTGATGTGGTGAAACACAAGATGGCTGATGGAAGCGTGGTCCCAACGAACAAGAGTTAATTTTGGGATGTAGAATCATGTTTTCGAATGATGCGGCAAACTATTGATTACAATAATTGAGATGGTTTAAACACGCGAGAACTACGTGAGGTTCGGGTGAATTAATAATTGCCAACTGTAAGAGCGCGTGACTGTATTACAAGCCAGAGCAAGATCGCGTCTATTATCGCGTAATAATGCGCGCCAGACATTGCGAGCGATTGCAGTTTTGCTCTGCGGGGGAAACTGTTGCCGGTCCCGAGGTCCGTTTTTGACTGGCTGGTGGGCCGGAAGCGGCCCGTGTTGAACCGAAAACGCTATGTGTGGTCTATCTTGTGCTTTGACCATCTGGTCGCGTGGTCGCCAGGTCGCCAGAGTGAGGTGACCAAGGCGCTCTTTACTTATAGGGTAACCAACCTTTTAATTGTAGGGGGATTATATTACGTAACACATTCCCCCTCCGCCAGTAAAAGGCGACGTGGTAATGAAGCTTTAGGCGCTAAAAATCCTCTTCACCTTGTCGTGAGGGAAGTAGAGAGAGAAAAGAAAGTGTTGATTTACAAAAAAAACAAAGAGAAAAAAAAGACATGGTTATGCGGTGATGAAAAGACAAACATACAAGTTTATGCAGTGATGACAAGAACAACATACAAGTTTATGCAGTGATGAAAAGACAAACATACAAGTTTATGCAGTGATGACAAGACAAACATACAAGTTTATGCAGTGATGAAAAGACAACAACCTGACTCTAAAATTTCATTGGTCTGTAAGCTAAGTTTGAAGAGCGTAGTTTTTCGTTGAGTACCAAGTAGACGTAATTTCACTGAAGTTATTGAAGTTACATTTTCACTGTAACTTGACCCATTTGAGATTGCACTCAAGTATCACTAGGGTCATAGAAATTGAACTGTGCTTCTTGGTTGTGGTTGAGAGATGGTGATGCTGAGGGCCAGAAGTATCCGGGCTCTGTTGTTGTTGTACCAGCGTGGATTCCATTGTGCTGATGTGGTGGAGCAGTGGTTGTCAAGGTGAAATGAAGTTGGTAATAACACGGAGTAATACCAGTAAGTTGATTGATGATTGATGCGTGTAATGGCTATTATGTTGAGTTTGCGCATCGGCAAGTAGTTGATTTGCCCAACGGCAAGTGGTTGATTGTACAATGGCAAGTAGTTGATTGCACAAACGGCAGGTAGTTGATTGCACAATGGCAAGTAGTTGATTTGCACAAACGGCAAGTAGTTGATTGCACAATGGCAAGTAGTTGATTTGCACAAACGGCAAGTGGTTGATTGCACGACGGCAAGTGGTTGATTGCACGACGGCAAGTAGTTGATTTGTACAAATGGCAAGTGGTTGATTGCATGACGGCAAGTAGTTGATTTGTACAAATGGCCAGTGGTTGATTGCACAAATGGCAAATAGTTGATTGCACAATGGCAAATAGTTGATTGCACAATGGCAAGTGGTTGATTTGCAGGAACATAACTAACCTTGAGCTGGCATGCTCTGAGGTTGGTTCTTTTGAATGTGGTTTGAATGATGAGACAACTTGATTTGCAACTGCACGCACGACTCACACCTAATTTGGGTGCGGTCGGGTGTTTTTGGTACGCACAGATTGGAGAGAAGTGAGTGATGGAAGTGAAGGCGGCAAAGAAGTGAAGCTCAGCTTGCAGGTGATGAGGAGGGCTGCTGGTCTTCTTTTTTTAATCCGGGGACAGGTTATTATTAGAGCCAAAATTCTTGAAGTTTACCTGCCTGGTAGACCAATGATGCAAAAACGATTGGAGAGAAACAAATTGTGTTCAAGAGAAAAAAGACAAAAAAACGCTGTTGGTTAGAGAGGAGAGAGAGTAGAGAGATCTAATGTGCTGACTATACCATGAGTATCCCGAGATTGGGGAGACAAAAAACTATCACGACTGGCGTGAGGTTACCTATTTGATATACAAGGTATAGGTAGGTGGTTGTACAGTAGTAACACCAAGTTTCTGAAAGAAGTTGGCCTTCCATGGCCGGTGTTAGCGCTTGAGCGATAACAACTTACGACTTTCAAAATTACAAGAAATGTGTTGATTACCTAGGAATGGGGTGAAAAAGGGACATTTTTGAAGCAAATTTCATGGATAAAGATTGTCTTGTAGACAGACGATACGCTTTGTGCGTAGGGTACACCTTCCAGATTCATGAAATTAACCTCAAGGATAATGAGGGATGAGAAAAAAATGGCGTTGAGCGAGAAGGTCTGCTGGTGATGGAGCTGATTCTCTGTTTGATCTCTTTCAGAGAACGAAATGTGGTCAACCAGCAGGTTTCCTAGCTTCTTACAAATGTACATGAGTTTGATGGAAGGGTGAAGGATGGAGGGTTGAGTAGCGAAAATTGATAGTGACTGAGCTAATTCTCAATTCGATCTCTATGTGAGGACGAAATATATCAACCAGCAAATTTCCTAACTCTTTACAAATATACATGAATTTTTATGAAAAGGTGAAGGAGAATACACAGTAATAACAATCTAATCTTTCACGTGTATTTGGTGAAAGATTAGGGGTCGTTTTTAATCTTCTACAGTTTGTGAGAACATGACAGACCCTTGCTCAAGCTTCACAAACCTGAGAGTTTTTCTTATTCGTCTCCCAGACAACGATTTAGGTGGTTTTGTGTCACTGTCTCGATTAACTCCCACGACACGATACCTCATAACCAACAGTGAAGCTGATTGGTTAATGGATAGTGGATGGTTCTTGGGTCCGCTAACAAGAAGTCCACAGGTATCAGTTAGCGAAAAAAATTGCTGAATGCACAGCTTCATATTTGTTTGAATAGAACAAAAAATTCTCACTACAGTGAAGGACATTTCCCTCAGTGTCATGAGTTATACAAAAGGGTCCCAATTAAGGGCGACAAGTCAGGGAAAAATGGTCTACGTCTGGTAGAACAAGTACATAGTGTCAACTTATTTAAAGAAAACAACAACAAGATATTGTATCGTTCGCACGAATCATGGTAAGTATTATAACGTCTCCACGTCTCATGTAGAAATTGAACGAATTACGAAAGAACCCTAGTATTGAAAGGACGGTACAACATAGATATTTATAACCATTTATGGAACAAATTATCTCTTTGGCCACAGTGTATGTGAGCCAGTAAAAAAGTAATTATAACGAACTTCTCGTATCATGGTAGATATTATAAAATTCTCGTGTATAATGTTAGATTTTATAACGATCCCTCGTCTCATGGTGGATATTGTAACATTCTCATGTATCATGAAAATAACATATCAACGTTCAATAATAAAAAAAGTACCATTTCAATACCGGAAAAAAGATACATACACAATGTCAAAAACAATTAAGTAGTGGCTATTGGTATTATCAAAAAACGATGGCATAACCTTTGGTTGGGTTTATGCGTTAAGTTGGCAATAATACAAGACATATGCCTAAGGATGTCTTACAAGACACACAGTATAGCAGAAGAGACCTATTGGTTTTACTAACTCTTTGCTTACAAAAAAGGTTTGTAGTGGTTTATTTAAGACCTTTTAGGGTTTTACTTACTTAAAATGGCCAAACAAAAGCGGGAAACACACTTGGTGTTGCCAAAATTGCCATGAACACGAATGTTGTGAACTTTATGATAAAAATTTAATACAAAAGGCACCTAGAGACACAGGATGACTTAATATGAGTGACCTGGCTTGGTGTATTTGACAAGGCAAATTAATGCTATTTAAGTCAAAATATAGTACATAATATAACAAATTGGGGTCAGGAAGTTGAGATCTTAAGATTTTACATACTCAATGTGACCAAAAGGTGTTATGTATGATACATTGTTATTGATGAGGAGGACAAATCGGCGTTTGTTCTCCTTTACAACAACCTTTTTCAGAATTGACGTGTCAATATCAAATTCTGAAAAAAAAACAACAATTAGAGCAAATGGGAATGTTGAGCGCCATTCAATTTTTTAGACAAAACTGAAAAAACTTTAAACAAAGGTAATTGTAACTTTTATTTGTTACACCTATGTAAACTTGAATCAAATGACGATACCTAACTGGAATTTACACACGCATTATGATTACAAGTTACAGGGGTAGAATATTCACCACAATTGGGTGTATGTTGCAAAGGGTCATTGTTTTATGTACGATGTAACCCATTGGAACAAATGTGACGAACAAATGTGAAAGAACAATGTGAAAAAACAATGTGAAGAACAAGAACATGAGAGGATTAAAAAACATTTACATACAATGTTGTACGTGACTTTTGTGGTAGTTACGACAAAAAATAGTTATGTATTTAGTGTCGTAAGTGTCAGAATGGTGACGACTAACAATTAATGTCCAGGGTCATGACTCCGGGAGCATCAATCGTTCGGGAAGCAGAAAAATCTCTTGACTGGAATGATCAGTTCCAGAGAAGATACGTACAAAATATGAGTACAATTTATATACATTACACGGTGAGGTGTGACAAGGAAACAAAAATAACAAAAGGTTTATACAAAAGAGCATAGTTGTACATGTATGGGTGAGAAATGATTTAAAAACCACAGTTGACACTTCTGTGTTTTTAGAAAAAATGAGAAGGTTACCTTGCAGAGGTCGAAATGCGAGTTTTTATATGAAACTTACGCGATAAGACATGCCGTTTGTCTGCACGAGGGCCAAAGCTCGTGGGACAAAGGTAGAGCCAAAAGTTTGTTAGCTATGTGTGTGGTGACCTAGTGAAGGTGGTATCCATTGTGTCCACACTTCCTAGTTTGACAATATCTTTAACGTGGTAGTTACCGATGTGTTAACCAGAGGCGTCCGATAGGGTGTATACTACATCTGAGATTTTTCTCAGCATTTTTGCTTTAACAAAGCGAGGAGCTAGTTTTGCAGAGAAGTACAAAGCACCTTGTGAGAGTGTGTTGTTGCGTCTCCAAACTGTGTCGTTTTCCTTAAAGGTAACATGTTTCCTGCGTAAATTGTTTATTCGTAAATTTCGTAAAATTCGTAAAATTCGTAAATTTCCTGCGTGAATTATTTTGGATGAAAAACTAAGTTTCGCCAATCATATCCACCAAATTGTAAACAAAGGCATGAAAACACTAGGCTTCGTATTAAGAACAACTAAAAACTTTAACTCCATACAAGCCATTAAACTGTTATACATATCTCTAGTTAGAAGCATAATTGAATACAACTCAGTAGTTTGGTCTCCCTCTTACAAAATTCACATTAATAAAATTGAGCGAATACAAAAAAAATTTCTGCGTTTTATAAATTTTAAATTAAATATCCCACTAGAAGACTTACAATATCATTTCTTATTAAACACTCTAAAAATACACACATTAGAAGACAGGCGTAAAATAAACGATTTAACTTTTTTATTCAAGATTCTAAACTCTAAATTCGACTGTTGCAAACTTCTGCAACTCATAAACTTACGAATACCTACAATAACAACACGACAAAATACACTATTCCACTGCAACACACATAAGCGAAATTACATTGCGAACTCCCCAATACAACGGTTTCACGCTATGGGAAACCAATACTTAGGTGATGTCGATATATTTAACATTAACTTTGCGAATTTTGTGGATTATGTAAAAGACCTATTTCAATACTATTCCTAAATGGAAGTTATATTTTTGTAAACCAGTCAAATCGCTGTATTTTTTAATTTATGTTCTTGATATTTTTAATTTTGTTTCTCGCATATACTTATGTAATTTTATTTTTATTATTTCTTTCTTTTCTTTCTTATGTTTCAATACTGTCATTAAATTTGTACCACCCACATGTAAAAGCCCTCTGGGCGTTAAATAAATAAATAAATAAATTGTATCTGTTTGCACTCTTTTTGTGAGCTAGTATTAACGCATCTGTGACTTCGCTGTAAATAGCGGAAAGTTCTTCAAGACGGTGAGCGTAGTTCTCTGATGGGTTATCAGTAGAAAGAGAAGATGATGGGAGGCTAGCGTCCCAATGCAAGGATCCATGGACAATTTGTTCCATACCATGTTTGAGGAAGAAAGGGGTGTATCCAGTAGTGAGGTTCACCGTATTGTTTAGTGCAGCTTGAATTTTTTCCAGATTTTTGCACCATGTTCGTTGATCTTTGTCAACCAGGATTGCCAGAGCCGTGTTAATAGTCTGGTTGTAACGCTCTACTGTATTATTTTGAGGCGTGTAAAGTGTATTATAGAAAATATCTTTTATGCCGTATTTGGCTAGAAATTCCTTGAATTCCAGAGCTATGAATTGTTTTCCGTTGTCGCAAATGATGGTGCGAGGAGTGCCGTAGGGGATAAAAATGTTTTTTTCTAACAAGTTTATGATTGCAGATGCTGTGGCTCTTTTTAATGGGAAGATCCAACAGAACTTGGTGAATATATCCACTATGCTAAGTATATGCATGTTTCCGGCGTAGCTTCTGGGGAAGGGGCCGATGAGATCCATAGAAAGTGATTGTAGTGGCCTGTCCGCTCGTTTGGGGTTATTCATGAGACCAGATGGGGGTGCAGTACTATGTTTGTATGCTTTGCAAATGTCGCACTTAGAGATGTAGTTGCGAACTTGTTTAAACAGGCCTGGCCAGTAATACCTTAAGGCTATTTTCTTATAAGTTTTGAAAGTTCCTGGGTGTATGGATCCGGGGCCGCTGTGATTGTCGATGATAATTTTTTGTGTATCCTCTGAGGGAATGACTAGCTTCCAAGCATAGTCCTCGAGTATAGACAGTGGTGGTTTGCAGTTACGATATAACCGACCTTCCTTTATAATAAAGTTGGGAAATTTTTGCGGGTTGTTCCTGCATTCCTCGTAGGTTTTTAAATACCAAGTGTCTTTGGTGTTGGGAGTTGGTGTTGCTTCTTCGGAGGTCAGAGTGGCGAGTTCTATTCTTGAGAGGGCGTCTGGGACAATACTGTCTGCGCCTTTACGATGGATGACATCAAAGGTGTATTGGGATAGGCGAGACGACCAGCGGGCCAATCTGCCAGAAGGGTTGCTTAATGAAATCAACCATTTTAGGCTGCTGTGATCGGTGATGACTGAGAATTTACTGCCTTCAATATAGCCGCGGAAATGGTGGATAGAGTCCATGACTGCGAGTAGTTCTTTTTCCGTCATCCCATAGTTTTTTTCGTGTTTGTTTAGAGAAGTATGCCACTGGGTGTTCGCCGTCGGGGAATTCTTGTGTTAGGACTCCGCCGATTCCAACGTTGGAGGCGTCTGTATGCAGGGTGAAAGGCAGATTGAAATCTGGACAGTTTAGTACCGGTGCAGATTGCAGTGTTGTTTTTAGAAAGGTGAAAGCCTTTTCAGTTTCAGTAGACCAAACGAAGTTACTGACACCTTTTCGGGTACCGGTAATTTTATTAAGAGGGGCCGCTATTGTGGAGAAATCCCTTATGAATCTTCTGTAGTATCCGGCGAGACCAAGGAAACCTTTAACTTCTTTAGCGTTCTTTGGCCTGGGGAAGTTTGTCATAGCTTCGACTTTGGCAGGGTCGGTCCTTAGACCTTTTTCGTCTATTACAAAGCCGAGGTAGCGTAGGCGTGATTTGCAAAATTCGGATTTCTTAAGGTTGATGGTTAATCCGGCAAACTTGAGTTGTTGGAATACTTTTTCTAGGGTGGTGATGTGTTTTTAGGTTGTCCAGGTAGCAGAACAAATTATTGTCAGATTCGGGGCCAAACAGTCTGTCCATTAGTCTTTGTAGCTCAGCAGGGCTGTTTTTTAAACCGAAAGGGAGTCTCTTAAAGTGGAACATTCCTCTGCCGGGCACTACAAATGCTGTTTTTTCACATGAAACATCATCCAGAGGTATCTGCCAGAATGCTTTGGACAGATCTATTGAAGAGATGAATTTTGCGTTGCGTAGTTTATCCAGGATTGCGTGTACAAGGGGAAGTGGGTACGCGTCCGCCTCAGTGCAGGCATTAAGTCTTCTACTGTCGAGGCAGAATCGGGCGGAACCGTCTTTTTTGGATACCAGAAGTGTGGGGTTGGTCCAGGCGCTTCTGCTGGGAACCACGATGCCCATATTTAGCATATCATCCAGTTCCTTCTCCAACAGTTTTAGTTTCTGGGGAGCCAAATTGTAGTATCTTTGTTTGATAGGTGGTCCATTTGTCTTGATGTGGTGTTTGACTAAATGTGTCAAACCAAGTCCACACTTTTCGAACGAGATTGATTCAAATTTCTTGATCATGTCTTCCAGTTGTTCGGCCGGTGGTGGGTGAAGGTTCTCGTACGGAATTATTGTACGGATTTCGTTGATTGAGGTGGTGGGTGTGGTGTTGTTGCAAGGGTTGAAAACCTGAGGTGCGATGTTGAAGGCTTTCCAAAAATCAACTCCAAGAATAAATTTCTGGGTGATAGTTGGTACGATTAGAAAATTTATTGGAAATGATTTGCTTCCACACTTGACAGGTAGGACAATTGCTCCTGTGACTTTTTGAGTGTTGTTGTCTGCAGTGGTGACGAAAGCGGGGTGTTTTTTGATTGTGAATCCGTTGTTGACAAAGGGAATGTGGGCGTTACCGCCGAGGCAGCTAACTGAAGCTCCACTATCCAGTAGTCCAGAGAAGACGACGTCATTAACAGAAAAATGCGCGTATGGGCGACCATCTTTAGCTTGGGTGCAGCTCACCGTAGAAAGTTGTAAGGCCTCTTTGAAATATGCAATGTGTTTCAACCACTCGGTCCATTCAGTAGGCCTGGATATTGAATGAATTTGCGAGGGGTTGGATCTTAGTTTTTTGAAGTTCTCTTGGACCAATTCGGCGGAGGTTTGGAGAAATCTGTAGGTGGTTTTGCAATTAAGTTGTTAGAAGGATGTATTCTTTCAAGATTATTTCTTGATCTTTTGAAGATTTCTCTCAAGTTGTCCTGTTGAGGAGAATGGTCACGGGGGCGCTTTTGGTGGCCTCTGTTGTCTTGGGTATACGAAAGTTTTGCTTTTTTGTAGCAAGATGATTGTGAGTGTTCGGTTCTTTTGCAAAAGGTGCAAAACTTCTTTTCGTTAAACTCTGGTTTGATTTGATTGGTTGACCGAGAGGCGAGGCTTGGTAGAAGGGGCTCGTCAGAAGGCTTGGTGTTTCTCCTTTTATCTTGGTAGTTTTCCAATAGTAGACAGACATCTTTGAGTTGTTCTACTGAAGATATTTTTTGAGAGGTTATTATGTTCTCATATCTTGCTAAGAGACCATCAGTCAAGATAGGGACTAGCTCTGTTTCAGGGACTGGAGTTGTCAGTTTGATGTTTAGGAGATCTGCTCTCTGGGCGTATTGTGCTACAGTTTCGTTGGAGAATTGTTTGATGGAAAACAGAGTAGACTTAATCCTATGCTGTGTTTCTTTTGGTGCGAAACTTTTCAGGAGAGCAGCTTTGAGTTCGGGCCAGGAGTTTACTTTTTTCTTGTGGATTCTATGCCAGGAGAGTAGCTCGTGCGAGATGAGATCTATGAAGTTACGGTGTAGTATCTCAGTAGGAATATTGCGTATCGCGGCTGTTTCTTCAATTCGGTCGATGAAATCTTCTACGTTAGTATTGCCGTTGTACTTTATTTTCCATCCAGTTAGGTCGAAGGGTTTTGTGGTTTCCTTGATGGGTATAACTGGTGGTTTAATTTCTGTGCAAGTAGGTATGCTTGTGTCAGGGATTGTTATACTGCCGGGTTGAAATTGCAGTCTCCTAATATATTTCCTGTTGTAAAATGTTGCGTACTTAATCAGGACGTTTTTGGTTTTGTTGAAAGGGGAAATATTCCTGTCTTTTAATTCCTTTTCTAAGCTTTGCGTACTTTGAGAGCAGATGTTGGCTATTATGCCTAAGGTGTTGTTTTGAGGATTCATTTTGTGGTAGTCAAGTTAGACTTTGTGAGAAGAAAAAGGAATTGTCAGAGTGTGTGGCTGGTTATTTTTCAATAAAAAACAACAGGGCTTGCTTGTGATGGTGAGTGAAGAATTTTGTGAAACTTTTCAAAGTCCCAATATGGAAAAAAATGGCCAGCGGTTTCCTTGTGTTTTTGATGGAAAATCTCCTGAGATGTGCGTTTTTGAAAAAATTGTCCTTGGTTTGTGAAAAAAAAAAAAACGGCGAGGGGTTACCCTGGGATTTTAGTGAAAAAGTCCCTGAGATGTGTGTTTTGAAAAAATTATCGAAAAATTTCTAAGTCCTTGGTTTGTGAAAAAAATGGCCAGGGATTACCCTGGGATTTTAGTGAAAAGGTCCCTGAGATTGTGTGTTTTGAAAAAAAAAATTCCGAAAAAATTTTCAAAGTCCTTGGTTTGTGAAGAAAAAAAAATTTTGAAAAATAATTCTTCCGAAAAAATTTCAAAGTACAGATTAAGAGAGAGTATTGTTTGTTCTTTCAACAATTATTGGAGGGTTTTTTGTGATTCGTGACCAATTGTCTGAATTTAAGCAGAACCAGTGTTTGGTTATTTACACGCTAGTTCCTTACATCCCGTCAAAGTTGCGCCTATTAGCAATGTGTGACAGATGGGGCATTCACGTCAACGCGAATCTCAATTATATGTAAAGAGTGGATCGGCTTTCTAGACTTTTTTTCAAAAGGATACTCTACCCACCTTCATTACATATAAAACGGAATTGTCAAATGGCAGAAGGGCTTTAATTTCCTTGGTTGTGTTCTGTGCAGAACGAGCTGACTGATAAGTTCCACGAACAAGGAATTATTTTGTATCATGTACAAGATTTGAAATTGTTGAATTGTTGTTTATTGTAGCTCGTTCTCTTTAATAGTTGTACTTGGAAAGTAAACCTGCATGGTTTGGGATCACTATGTGATGTTTGAGATGTCCGAAAAGAAGTAAACGTTGATTGCGCACTTTGTGATAGAATACCGGTAATTAAATTTTGTCGAGTGACGATTCGTAAAAGTTGTAATTTAACACAGAATAGTTTTAATGTGACACGGTTGTTTTAGATTTGACGCGATGGTTTGTAGAACAGCTAAGATTTATTGGAAGAAAACATAGTTATTCAATGGTTAATACAAAACAAGGCATGAAAACACAGTGAAAGAGTACAAGGTTATTTCCAATTTGACCTCCCGATGGACGATTAATAACCACAGAAAACCCACGTTTGCGCCAGTGCTAAGTGTTGGTTAAAACCAGGGATCAAACCAGGTTATGTATTGGCTAGCACAGTAAAAAGGTAAGCATATGAGACTCGTGTACTATCAGGGGTGAGCAGTTTCCTTGATCATCAGCTCGTCCATCGGTTAGGAGGTTGGAAAGGTCACAACACAATAAGAACACATGGGTAGAAAGGCACAAGGTATATTAACCATCTCGAGAAATACAGGGTTGACATAGATCTCTCTCTCTCTCTTGAATGTAACGACAGGATGAAGCGTGGACTTTACATGAATTTATATGATTTGAACACAAGAAGGGGGTATACTGAGAAAGCTTACGATTCGCCTTGAGATGTGGTAGGGTACATCATGTTGAGCCGGTTCTCCCGCGCTCAAAGGCGGCGGTACCGTGCTGATGTGGTGAAACACAAGATGGCTGATGGAAGCGTGGTCCCAACGAACAAGAGTTAATTTTGGGATGTAGAATCATGTTTTCGAATGATGCGGCAAACTATTGATTACAATAATTGAGATGGTTTAAACACGCGAGAACTACGTGAGGTTCGGGTGAATTAATAATTGCCAACTGTAAGAGCGCGTGACTTTATTACAAGCCAGAGCAAGATCGCGTCTATTATCGCGTAATAATGCGCGCCAGATATTGCGAGCGATTGCAGTTTTGCTCTGCGGGGGAAACTGTTGCCGGTCCCGAGGTCCGTTTTTGACTGGCTGGTGGGCCGGAAGCGGCCCGTGTTGAACCGAAAACGCTGTGTGTGGTCTATCTCGTGCTTTGACCATCTGGTCGCGTGGTCGCCAGAGTGAGGTGACCAAGGCGCTCTTTGATTATAGGGTAACCAACCTTTTAATTGTAGGGGGATTATATTACGTAACAGAGTTTCAATCGACGATTTCGTCATTTTTATCAAATGCTCATCGAAAGCAGATGAGCTCCCAGGAGCTCAAGGCGCGGTATTGACAATGTCTTCAGTGGCGCAACTTTAGATTTACTAGTAAGCAATGTCACTTTAGGGTGCGCTTCCTTCGTAACCAAATATACACAAGCAGCATAACCCAACTCACTAGCATCTGAAAATCCTACTAAAATACAGTTTGACTGTTGAATTGTATTGCAATGTCTAGGTATTTGTAAAAAACGTAACGATGGTAATCCATTTAAGAAATTTTGCCACAAAATGACAATATTTTCACGGAACGAGTCATCCCAACCTATCTTGATTTTCCATATTTCTTGCAAAAGGCATTTTACTTTGAAAACCACAGGGGTTATTAATCCAATAGGATCGAATATGCGAGCAACACAGCTTAGTATCGCACGCTTTGAAAATACCGTTAACTTTTCTTCCACGGACTATGAAAAGGTATCCTTTTCTGGATCCCAAATTAAGCCTAAAATTTTTAAGGAACCAGATGTTTCATCATTAAATACAACCTGACCACTTGAGTGGATCCGATGTTCACTCGGGATGTCCTTTAATACCGGCAGCGAATTACTCATCCATTTTCTTAATTGAAAGCCTTCTTTCGCAAGTAGTTCTTTCAGCTCCCTCTGAAGCTGAAAGGCGCTGTCTGGCTCCCAATCACCAGTAACAATATCGTCTACGTATGTATCCGACAACAGTGCCTTGGAAGCCTTTGGGAATTGTGCACCCTCATCCTGCACTAGCTGATGTAAAGTTCTGATTGCCAAATAGGGCGAAGAAGTCACACCAAACGTGACTGTGCTAAGTGTGTATTGCCCTACCGGCTGCAAAGGAGAAAAACGCCAAAGAATCCTTTGATAGCTAGTGTCTTCTTCTCTTATTCGAATTTGCAAAAACATTTTTTGAATATCCGTAGTAAATACTACCGGGTATATACGAAACTTTAATAAAATTTGTCCTATCTCATTTTGTAATTTGGGAACTGAATATAAACAATCGTTTAAAGAAATTTGTCGGTCTGATTTACAGGAAGCGTCAAAAACCACTCGAATTTTAATATCATTACTAATTTTTTGCACGACCGGATGATGGGGAATGTAATTGGTATTCCGTATCTCAGTCAATTGGGTAACTCTTGACATGAAGCCTTGCTCTATAAAATCCTTCATATATTTACAATAATGTTCCGCTAAGGTTGGATTTAACGACAAACGTTTTTCCAAATTATATAATCTCTTAAGAGCGATATCATATGTACTTCCTAAATTTACTTCCGATTTATTTTTAAAGGGTAGCGCTACTACATATCTGCCACAAATATCCCGTTTAACCGTTGTCTTAAATATCTTTTCGCATTCACTATCATCTTTATTATGAATAATTTCGTTAGAAATCTCTTCGACTTCCCAGAAACGTCTTACCGCGTAATTTAAGTCGTTGTTTTCGACTGCAGTTAAAGCTGACGTCACAAAAGCCTGTGTTTCATCTTTCATTTGTGCTACACATGAACCCATGACTACGTATCCGAATATTGTATTCACGGCCAGCAAATTACATTTACGGCTTGAAATACATCCTGGTCTCCATATTTTTGATATCAAGTCAGTTTCCACTAAGAAGTCGATATCGCCTGGAAATTGAAAATCTGGATCCGCCAGCTTCAACTGTTTGAATTCTTCAAACGGTTCATGCATATTAACGGGCGGAAGCTTGGACGTAATATTTGAAATAACTATCGCTTGTCCTGACATAAAAGAATGATTCTGAATGGGATATATTTTACAAGTAACTAAACCTTGCACATTGTTGACTATTGCATTATTGACCCCAGTGACAGTACCTAACCATTTCTTCGATTTCAATCCCAAAGCATTATATAATTTTTCAGACATGAATGAAATTTCACTGCCAGAGTCAATTAATATTCTGGCGCGTTTTCTGCGTCCTGAAATGTCAAGGAATTCTGCCAGCGCGGTAGGTAAAATAGAGCGTTTTGTCACTGTGTATGCAGCATTACAGTTTGCTGAATTATTGTTTTCAGAATCGCGGTTCGGTGAAGGTGACCTTTCGTCACTATGTAAAAGGGTATTGTGTGACTTGTTACAACTTCTACATCGGAATTTAGATCGGAAATTTTTAATTAGATGTGGATTTAAACAATTGAAACATAATCTTTCTCTTTTGACGAAGTCCCTCCTACTGTCTACTTGTAATCCAAGAAATATTTTACATTTTGTAATGTGGTGATCGGCTTTGCAATGATTGCAAATAATTTTCTTCGTGTAATCGTTTTTAACAAATAAAACCCGTTTAGACTTACGATTTTCTTTTAAATCTGAAAGCATATTTACGCGGTTTTGCGTTGCCAAGAAATCAATTAATTTTTCGACATTCGGAATTTCATCCTTATCAATTCTAGATTCAAAGGACCGCCGCGTATTCAAATCAATTTTTTGTAAAACAAAATGGCAAATAAATTCCTCGAATAATTTGTGTCGTTTTAGTTCGTATAGACCGGAAAGATTTTCACGTAAACCATTTAAAATCTCCACATTGCTTGTGAAATCGCAATTTAAAATAGAGTTTGCATAGTGTATAAATAATGCTCTCGACTCCGAAAATTGATTTAATAATGTTTCCCAGGCTAATTCATAGTTTTCTCGTATTATTGGAATTGTTTTAACCAGGGATAATGCTGTGCCCTTCAAAGAACTTAGTAGGTAGTGAAATTTTTCAATATTAGTGAGAACTGAATTTTCGTGAACGAGACTCCTAAATAAATTAAAAAACGGAGGCCAATCTCTAATGTGGCCACTGAAAGATGGTATTTTTATTTCTGGGGCCAAAAAACTTCGACCCGGGCGCTGCAATTCCTCGCCTGATGAGTCATTATGACCATTCTTATTCGCCTCGAGAGTATCACGCGCCGACGTGACCTCGAAGTACAGTTCATCAAAAACACGGGAAACTTCCAAAATATCATTTTTTGACTCAAATTCGGGAAGTGAAACCAGGTCCGACAGTTCGCATTGTATGCTTTAAAATTCCTCATATGTCGACTCGATTTTATCCATTCTAGCCTTAAATTGACAACTTTGAACTTATACTTAAATCTTTAATAAGATCATATGCGGCCTGTATACGCCCAAATAATCTTTGCCTTTTTAACTTTAAAGAAGCAATCTTAGTTTCATTCTTGTCCATTTTGAAACATGTACTGAAATTAATACCCACCTATGAAATGCAACCGCGGCGCGCGGTAAGAAATAATAACTACTTGAAATAATCTTTTAATCGTACGATTATTGAACCATTTAAAACTATTTGAATACAATTACTACGCATTAAACTAATCTTATCCGGCTCGAAGGACCAATGTTTCTATAGCTCTTGAAAAACTTTATCGTCTGTGTCGGGTGCAATTGATCGATATACGGGAACGGGAATAGGAAGTTGAGGATGCCACCAGAATTAATCCTTACAGCCTCCGTAGTAGCACCAAACTCACACAGTATTAATCTATTTCCGTCACTAGATATCGACCACGAAAGAAATGTCCATTGAAATGTATGACCCGAGACGCGTATCGGTAGGTGGTAGAAATTGTACTAGCGTGCGCCGGTCAGACGAAATCCCTATATCCCGATGGCAAGGTGGGAACAATAGGATGTAGGTAATAAAATAATTATAATTTATTAGCGTTATGCCCGAACAGTTGTGAACTTATTTTTTATTTGTAAGGCTGTTAAAGTTTTAGCTAGGAACTAGAAAAATTTCATTACGATACGCGTATCAAAGTGTCCATGATGTTGAGATACACCGATTTAACCAAAAAAATATTAACTAAATGCTAAATGCAGTTTACTGGAATGAGTGCATATTCAATAATATAATCAAGTTAGGTTATCTTCGGAATAAAACTGTAGATGTGCACAAAAATCTCGGTTGGGGTTATTAAAGTTTATTTCTTTTGTAAATAATTTTGGTTTTAAATTGTTTAGATTAATTCCTGCTTGACCAATTTTTATACTATATTTTTTCATTGATGTTTGATGTGTTGTCAAACTATTAATTTTCCCACAGCTAAAATTTGAAAAAAAAATGTAGGTGTGTGACGATATAATATATTAAATACTAACCCCTTCTTAAAAATAGATATTAAAATCAAAATGCTGATTTTGTTCATTAATAACGTTAAAAACATGCAAGTAATTTACATAAGTGTTTGTATTAACAGAAGTTACTGACTCCAATGAATAATTATAATTTGTAGGAATTATTGAATAATTAGGTGTTACTGCTTAAAACGATTAAGTCAAACATGAGACATTATCACGCTTGCACTCGTTCTGCTTACAGTGTTGAATATAATAATTACCGACACCCCTGTTCGGGAATCCAGATTTATAAAATGGCAGAAGAGATCGAAACGAGCCTCCCACCTCTCGATGCGTCAGATATTATTCAAGTGAAGGATTTTTACAAAGGAAAGGATGTTTTTATCACTGGATCAACGGGGTTTATGGGAAAAGTTTTAGTAGAAAAGTTGTTGTGGGACTGTGAGGATATTGGGAATCTATATCTCCTTATTCGTCCCAAGAAGGGAGAGAGTGTACAACGTCGAATGGATGACATTCTAGAGCTACCGGTATGTTATAAGTTTGTTAAAATCATTCTTTACGTACCACATTTTTAACAGAATATTGAATAGAGCTAGCTACTAACCTCTTCCTGTTCCACCAACGGTAAAAACTGCTCTACACCTTGAACAGTGAACACTTACTAGTGCCAAATCACGTGTTTTTTATTTGAAAATTTGAATGCTTAGAAACATTACAGATTCTTTAATTAAATAAGTCAGTAGAACGGCGTAGAATATATTTTTAAAATACATCTATTTGAGTTTGACTTTTGTTTTCGTGAATGTATTAATGGAAATCTTGGAAGCGGAAATTAACTCACTTCCTGATATTCGATCGAAAAGAAACTTAGATCGACTCGTTGTCGATGACCATGCATTATATCAAAATTTGTTTCTCTGAAATCGTATTACATTACGGCAGTCAAAATATAAAATAAATATCGATTCCACCCAATCGGGATTTGGCGCAGTTGCAAGCGCGGTTTACTTCAGTCCCTGTGAGTTAATATAGGTACCTATTTTCAAATATTTATTCATGAAAATAGAGGTACTGTTTTAAAAAAAATCGTTTTTTCAAACAAAAAAGTTGTACAGTAAATACATTTTTTTAGTTTCTAGAGTCCGTGTGTTGAAGGACGGGTGAAGTTTACAGATTTAATTTGATAATAAAAATTATTCTGTTTCTTATATAATTATTATGTTTCTCTAATTATTGTTATATTTTATCACATGTTTTTTTGTACGTGGAACGTGTAAATTATTCTTTAAAATATAATTATAAAACACAAGTAATTCTGCCTGAACCGCAGGCACTCAATAAAGCAAAACGTGCGTTTTAGTCATGTTTTTGTTTTTGCATAAATTGAATAAGGTGTTAGGAATTTTAGCCTTATTGCCATCTGCATAAGGAGTGCGAGATTTACCTCTATTTCGGGTCAACGACAGATCTCCTCAACGAGAAAGTTCTGTAAATTTTGGCATTTACCTGATTTTTTCTTAACCATCATAGCATGTATTGCATCTAATGTAAATGAATTAAAGGATACCAAATGAAATGGTGTTTGTTGGGATTGGGTTTATAGTGTGTGTAAGGAATTAAACAAGGCACGGAAAGAAGGAAAACAAGATGACCCATCACTTACCAGAAGGAGCACACGATATCACTTAATTCCACCGCGATACCTCGAGGTAACTATCGCCACAGCAAAATGAAGGAGTACTTAAGCATATAGTCCATCTTTTTAAAGATTGTGGACACGAAAAACACAAGCAATTTGGTTCCAATAATTTAATTCTTCTGTTTTTACCAAACAAATGCACTCGATTTTACAGTGTTCTTGCTATTGTTCCAAATTTCAAACACTTTTCCATCAAGCTGACGGTTACAGATAGGTAAGAACTGGATAAATTACATGCCGGAAGGAACTAAGCACACTCATTTCAAAACCAAACAGTATGTGTCCGAGTTACGACGATTCCAAGTTTTTTTTAAATTTTGTTGATCTCCTTATCCTCAACATTGGTTATTTTTATTGTTATCGAATTTATCTTCAGCAAGCACCAGTGTATGCAATTTGGTAAGAAGTTACCGTTCTTCATGAAATACCTTCAAAGCTTGAACAAAACATTGTCGATATCTTTCTAATGCGCTTTTATTCGACAGGTAGCTGACGTTCTGACCTATTATAGTATAGATTAAGACTCAATCTATACAATAACTACTGTTTTGTATGGTAAACCATGTTGGATCATTATAATTGCACAGCGAATACGGCCAATTTTGTTGTTATATACGATCATATAATACCTTGGAATAACTTGAAATTCCTTTATTGCACTATTGTTGGAATTCCATGTATATAATAGTATTACTTTTACGCAAATATATGAAGGATGCTAACATATTTAGTTTTAAACTGGAGCTAATTTAATAGCGTGTCACTGTAATAATTATTTAATATCCTGCTAGTATTTTTAGGCACCTGGAATCATTAAAAAGTATGTGGAATCCTACCACAATCAGGTCAGTGTGTCTGTACGGTGGCGCTTAGGTCACGTCCCGTTCTGGGTTAGAAAATGCCTGAGAATACTTGAAATTCTGGTAGGATCGCGATTCCCCGAACCAACACACAGAGTAAAATCGCAAGATTTGGACTTACCAGCTTTGATGATCTTGCTGTAAGTTGATGTCAATTTCGGGCCCGCTCTACGATAATGTTCGATAAATGAATGACTCGCAAAACTCCAAAAAATGAATCAATGCACACACACGGCGATACCTTGTTGCACAAGATTACGTTTTTAACGGCGATATCTCCCAGCGGTTTCAACAGTAGGTACTGATCTTGAAAATTTTCCAATACGTACTATGGAATGGTTTTTTCTTTTTTCGAACGTTGTAATTGGGCTGGAGTTGATCCAATGACTCTCGGTACCTTTGATATGTAAAGTGGAACACTTTACGGTGGTAAGTATCTTCTTAAATCTTAAAAAAAACAGAAGTTGATTGACGACTCAGCGGAATTCATGTATAAATCAAGCACGGATCAAATTCAAGGTATGACTCTAGCTTTGTGGTTGGTGGGAAGCCAAACGAACCCACCGGTGACAAAAAATGTCAATACGGACCTCAACATTGACCATTTGAAGAAGCCTATTATGTATTGGTAGAATATTGTGATTGACTGTTTTTTTTTTACATCAATTTTTCATGGTTCAAAACATGTTTAGGACTGATAAAAGAAATATGGATGGAATTAATGTTTCCTTTTATTGAACTTACCTTGGCCATAACTCTTCCAAATATGCAATTATTGCTAGCATAAAAATCTCTTCTATCCTTGATTTTTCAGACTCTTTATATATTACATTACTAATACATATATTTGATTACTACGGTATCCGCTTAATTTTGTAAAATATTTTATTTAATTTGAATACCAATCCCTGATTCTTAGTAGGAACCTGTTAATATTCCATTTAGAAGGTGGTTGTGGGTACCTCTGCCCGGGGAAGCATTCATTCATTCCATGTCTTGGTGGCGGATGCGCCTGCTTTCCAGCCACGTGGCGGGAAGGATTGGGAAAGGCTGGATGAGAGGGGCCATTTGATATGTCTCATATCTTTTCATGCCCCGAACTTCCTCTCCTTTCTTTCCTTAAAAAGACCCTCCGAACAGCATCTCTTAGATGACATAGACCTTCAGGGAAATTATTTTCCTCAGGGCCCCCTGTGTGGAATTAACCGAATGGACCAGTATATTAAATAAAACGTAGGCGCTCATGGCAAACAGAATAAACCAATATTTTAAATAAAAAGTAGGCACTCATCGTAAACAGAATATTAATTTATTTATTGTTTTTGTGTTTAATTCGTAGAACTCCATTTAATTTTTTTTATAAATTTAATTTAGATTAAATTTGATAATATTATTATTAAGTTCTGCAAGTGTTTTAGTTTTTTATTATTGTGACAGCTGTTTCGGCTTACAAGGCCATTTTCAAACTGTGTGACAAATGTGGACTAACCACAGTTTGAAAATGGCCTTGTAAGCCGAAACAGCTGTCACAATAATAAAAAACTAAAACACTTGCAGAACTTAATAATAATATTATCAAATTTAATCTAAATTAAATTTATAAAAAAAAAAAAAAAAAAAAGTAAACAGAATAGACCAATATATTAAATAAAACGTAGGCGCTAATGGTAAACAGAATAGATCAATATATTAAATAAAAAGTAGGCACTCATGGTAAACAGAATAGACCAATGTATCAAATAAAATGTAGGCGCTCATGGTAAACAGAATAGACCAATATATTAAATAAAAAAGGCACTCATGGTAAACAGAATAGACCAATATATTAAATAAAAAGTATCTACTGTGAAAGGGTTGGGATTAAATAATGCAGAATCATACCATATTCTTATTTTGTATTTCAGATTTTCGACAGGATAAAATACAGAAATAGTAAAATTTTGTCGAAGCTCATTCCAATTGCTGGAGACGTCATGGAGGAAAATTTAGGAATCAGCTATGAAGACCGTCGACTCCTGGAGGATAATGTGTCAGTATTCTTCCATGCAGCTGCTTCTGTTAGATTTGATGATCCCATAAAGGATGCGGTCCTTATTAATGTTAGAGGGTCAAGAGATGTTGTTAATCTTGCAAGGAATATGAAAAATCTTCAGGTAAATACAGACAAAAAAAAATAAAAAGTCACTTTGAATGAATTTGTGCAATGATAGTACCGAAAGTGTCAAAAAGTTTTTCTAATATGTTTGGAATATCCGTTCGCAGTCCCCTCTTACTCCGCATTCTCAAATATACTGCGATTCAATATTTCAAATTACATTCTTCAGCTTTCTAACAAAAACAAAATTTATTATTATTAAAACAACAAAAAATATTATTAAATTTAACTATCTTTGATCCACCCAGTACACCAATACACAAGCAAGTGTCTATTTTCAATGTATACATATTTAGATGTTTGATGAAAATTCTTATATACGAGTATATCCTTAAACGTTATATCAGTCTTTTGATAACCTTTATAATTACTCGTGAACTTACTTTTGATTCAGCTGTCAGTTAGAGACAGAATTGTGTACAATTTTCAAAACGGGTAATTAGGTCCATCCCTCGACGTTTGGGCCCCTCTCCAATCAAGCGGCAATATGCTTCCGATCTTTTCTCGCGCACTAAACAAAGGAGACGCCCGCACCAACCGTGGCAGCCATTTTCATTCTCGCCCAAAGCGAAAGCAGGAGATCACGAGGATCGGCGAACTCGTTTGAAACTCCTCACATTACTAGGTAGAAATAACACACTCATTTAAACTGTGTCGATATTCAAGGCAAAATCAGTTTTCAGTGTTGCAAAAAGCAACCGCCGCACCAGCCCGACACACAAATCACTTCACTCGCCATGTTGCTTCCCTTGCCACCTCCGGTTTCCGCTCTCTTCTCTTCCGCCAGGCTCACCTTGCCACTGCACAAAAATAAGGTCCATCTGCAGTCCGGCTGGAGAGGTGATCTGGAATGTTTAGATGATTTCTGTTTTGTTTATCACAAGATAAAATTATATTATAATTTTTATTAATTTATTATTTATGCATGTTGTTCTTGAGGTATAACCTAACTATATATTAAATATACAAATTTTATTAAGCTGTCAATGTTCCCAATAAAATAAAATAATAGTTGTTGCTGTCAACTGTGTAACTTCCTATTTTGAAATTAATTGTTCTAAGAAATTAATGGTGGATTCTCTGAAAGGAATTTGCATGACTACTATCGAAATGGTTCCATGTAGGGGAGTTATATTGGAATTTCGCGTTAGTCAACGAACCTTGTCGGTTATCTTCAGTTTATTTTGGTTTTTATGTTATTTGGTTTATATATATTTTTGAAGGTCATTGTCCATGTATCTACGACTTACGCTAATGCTGCTGGCCAGACTGTGCTAGAAGAAAAAGTCTATGAAGCCGGAGGTATTGACTGGAAGACTATGATCAAGGCGGTCGAAAGCCAAGATGAGATCGTTTTAAATACGATAACCAAAAAGTGAGCCATTTTTAAAGTTATTCGTAATAAAATATTGTCGTACTTTGCGCGTGGAGCTATAGCGGTTTTCCGCTCTTGATAAGGGATTCAATAGGCTCCGCTATACGTACACATCGAAGCTGCCGTGGGCGGTACCACGCGCCACTTCAGGCCGCCGCGCACAAAAGTAAAGTCGGAGAGTAAGGTCGGTTTACAGTAGAGGTGAGTCGTACCAGCTCGTCTTAATACTTGGAACAACTAGTACGAGTAAAAATAAATACTTATTCCAAATACCTGTTCCCAAGTATTTTGCACTTGTACCTACTTACCTACCAAGCATGCACGTCGCCCGTGCAAAATACTGCGACGAGACATGTGCTGGCGCCTGACCTAATATATATTTGGGAATAGGAAAAATATTAGTTTGAAAGGTTTGTACCGCCCAACATTCCCAACTGCTCCCTGTATCATAACTGATGAAACTGTGAGACAATGGCATTCCCGATTACAAATCTTGTAAGGCTGAAGGTAGAGTGGAGGAGAATATGGGGAAGTTCTTGACTATTCAGATCTGATTCAGAAACTCGGCTAAAACTATTTCATGCAAAGTTTCAAAAAAAAAATTATTGATTTCGGGAAAGACAACATTAATTAACATTAATAAAATAAAAGAAACTTATATTTATATAAGACAACGAATTTAAAAGGGAGTTCAATGAACAGTCTACACAGATTTTAAAACAGATTTAACAAACGAGTAAGTGGAAAACGTTTCATAAATACATTAAAAGAAATAAACACAGAAGTTCTTTTGGAGTTCCAAGAATGTGTCACTCATTAATAAAGTGTCGAGAAAACAGCTTTTGATAAGCGTATTTAATTTCTGATCGTGTTTTGTGCTGGTGTATGTCGGAATTAAATACTGACTGGTGGACTTAGTGTTGGTGTGTGAGGAGTGTTGAATTATTTGTAGAATGTCTGTTGTGATTTTATATATTGGCAGAATCGTAAAAGGAAGTATTTGTGTCTGTGAGTATATATCTTTGAGATGTGTTTATCATGGTAGATTACATATATTCCTTACGTGTCTATTTTAAATTACTTATATTTCGGATGTTTGTTTTTTGGTTATCGTGCCCCAGATACTAACTAGATAACTCTGGTGGGAAAGGATCATAGCATAAGATGTGCACGCAGTAGAGATGTGGGGAGCATACCTTGAAGTCGATAGAGTACATCGGTTATCGGGGAAATTTTGGATTTTATATTCTTAACACGGGGGTTCTAGGAGAGGTTAGAGTCTATGAGTAACCCCAAATATTTCGTTACTTGTACATATTAGAGGTTTCATTTCCAAGAATGATATTCATGCGCATGTTATATTTTTTCCCAAAAGTAAGTTAATGTTTTTTTTAACATTGATGCTTATTTAATCGCAACCATTTGGCAAGCTTTGCGATATCCTCTCCGAAGCCGCTCCGAAGTACGTGTGGTAGAGCCCAATATGAATAAGGCGGAGATGGTTTCCAATGAAATTGTGCACATTGCAGACAATTTATTTTCAGGAGCAGTGAAGAATTCTTTTGGACCTATTTGAATTTCGTATCTACTATAAGCAATCTGCAATAAGCAATATTTTTTCGGTTAAACTGATGCACTTTTCAACGGTTTCTTATATTTATTTCCTTATCATTGATTTATTTTACGTATGTAATGTTTTCTCGTATGCTCATTGTATTGTATTGTATTTATATGTATTGTCCTTACCGCCTACTAATAATTTTATACACTACTAACAAAAACTTTTTTTTAAATATTTATCTTCCATAGAAGTAGCTTGTATGTGTTGGGGGGGGGGAGGTTTCTTACAACCCTAAGGTGGTAAGCAATGATTTTATTTAAATAATGTATGTCGTCGGTATTGTTATACTATCTTTTTTTGAAAATCCATGTCAGTTTTAAAAATAGAAATATTAAATTTTCCAATGAAAGAAAGTTTCGGTTTATTTAAAAAATGTTTATTAATCTTCTGCGTTTTGGATAATTTGATTGTTCAAGGTGTGGTACTTTTATCTGTTATATTTTCTGAGCATTTAAATTGGAATGACATTCTTATATGTGGAACTGTTTATTGAATACCAACAGACGTGTTTACAATAAATTTTAATGTTGTCATGTATAATTTTGTCGAAATTTGGCGAATTGTATAACATGGGCTTTATCGCTAGTATATTTATTTCTTGTGCTGTTTTTGTTCGACTGTATCCCATTTGTATCTGTTTCAGTGAGTACTGTGTCGTCTGTATAAGAGGTGATACTACCATGAAGTGACTGAAAGAATATCCCATTTACATATAATATAATAATAACAGTCCGAGTACCGTACCTTGTGGGATTCCATATTCGGAAGACTTTTAATCACTATACATATTTTATTTATTTTGACATACTGTGGGCGATTTCTAATGTTATCAAATGTTTTAGAATACTTGGTTTACATCCGAACACATACACCTTCACTAAACAGATGGCCGAAAGAATTTTCTACGAGGCGCGTCATGAAATACCTCTGTTGATTTTTCGCCCTTCGATTGGTGAGATTTATGTACATTATTCCAAACACAGCAAATTCCAATATTAGGTTATTGTGAGGCCTAAAATAAGGTGGCTGGATAGTTTGGTGGCAAATATTATAAGCATGTGGATCTTTATAATGAAAGAATAAGATCGTCCTTTCCCAGAACCCCCACAACCTTAAAGGGTTGCAAGCCGATAACGAGTTTTATATTTGCAAATTGGGTGGCGAATACTAATCTTCATGGTAAGTATTCAAGCATTTAAAAAACTTATAATATGTTTGATACGCATGTATTCCATTATTCGTGATTCCAGTGATACATTGTGTTAAATCTCCCATTCCCGGATGGCTGGAGAACATGAATGGCCCCCTGGGAGTATCGACAGGGTTTATATCGGGAATCCTACACACCGTGTTCGTGGACAAGGATATAGTGACGGACTATATCCCTTGTGACTTTGTCATCGATGCCCTCATTGTGTCAGCCTGGTACAGAGGCCTTCTCAAAAGCACCGAATGGTAAATATGGCATTTCACAATTGACGCTAAGATCATAGATAGTTTGGTAATACTCTTATAAATGAACGGAGAAAGTAGTGTAAGGAGAATATATGACACGTAAGCGAATACAATACAATAATAGCGTTAAGGATGCCCCAGGAGGACATGGTTTGATCAAGTTAATCAAATACTTCATAACAGCCCATTCACCTAACGGTCGTTTTGTCAGAAGAGTACGAATTTATGAGTTAATTGAGCAAGGAGTGTGTGCCAAAGCAGCCATTTGGTGTAATATCATGAACCCTTGTTTGAACAATTAAACAATTGTTAATAATTTAGTTATCTACATCATTAATAACAAGTTTGTGAACCCCAATTAAGTTCACGGATTTACTTGTAATAATTTTGAAAGCACTAGAGGAAGTATAATGTATTTAAATGGGATTCGAAAATTCTTTTCAATCTATAACGATTATTTGTAGTAGCAATTTGAATAATGACCGCAACGATCGTTGTTTTTCACCAGGGAAATACTAAGAGTATTTATCAATTGGTTCTATTATTAAAATACTATAAACAATGTTTATTTTAATATATACCATAGAATAGATTGAAGAAGAAGATAATACTAATAAATCTAAACGAAACATGAAACAGAAAAAGACACAGAAAAAAATAAACCGGTCACAACAAGAAATCGAACCCAGTCTTACCGGGACAGGCGTCTTAAACCACTCGACCATTGGGACCTATTTTTATTTTTTTATTTTGGTACATTATTTTTTACATTTCAGAGTTATCCAGTATTGTTGACCTCACTGGGTATCTTACTCGTGCTGAGGCCTTCATTTTATAATATAAACATATAATCTACATAATACATTTAAAGAGAGAATAATACATTTAAAATATAATTACTGTGTTTGTGAGCTTTGTTTTTATTTATTTTTTGTTATTAAGTCATGTTAGATAGAGCGTTACCCACGGAATTGAACCGCGTATAGAAATGCAATATACGAGGCGTATCCACAAAGTAAGTGTACTGAATGTTTGTAGGTTACAAATCTTTTTGTTGAAACAAAAAAATTACATGGTTACCGTAGTACATATGTAAGCTGTTTTTCGACATAGTCGCCATTCTCAATGCAGGTGGTGAAGCGGGGGATCAACTTTTTGATGCCTTCCTCGAAGTAGTTTCCCGCCAACACCTTCGTCCACTTTTCCACCTCCTCCTTTACCTCCTCGTCGGTTAAAAACCTTTTTCCACCCATGTACAGCTTCAGGGAGGTAAAGAGATAATAATCTTAAGGCGCTAGGTTAAGGGAATGCGCGGGGTGGTTCAGGATATCCCATTTAAACGAAGCAAGCAGTTCCTTCCTGGCGTTGGCCGTGTGTGGTCTGGCATTGGCGTGCAGCAGGCTGACTACCTTTGTCAGCATGCCTCTCCTCTTATTATGAATCGCCTTCCGCAATTATTTTAGGGTCTCACAGTATCTTGCAGAGTTGATGGTCTCCACTTGAGGCAGATATTCAATCAAAATTATGCCTTGACGGTCCCAAAACACGGATGCCACGATTTTCTTGGCTGAAATTGTGGTTTTGAACTTTTTGGTGGAGGGCGAAGAGGTGAGAACCGTTTTTAAACTCGCGATACCACTTGAACACACTCGTAACTTCATAGCTTTATCACCATATGCAGTTTTAACCTCATTATAAACCTCAAACGGAGGTTTTTCCTTCCAAACGAGATAACGGATGACGCCGCGTATTTCGCATTTGGCGGGAGATTGGATTGACTTTTTTCACGAAACTTGTTGTCGCGTTGACACTTCTCAACGTACTGACCTTGAACAGGTCTCGTTGCGGAGGGGAAGAGTCAGACTACACGTAAGTGTAGCCAACATATCGAAAATAAAATTCATTCGGTCGTGAGAGCCTCGGAACACTTACTTTCTGGATATGCCTCGTATATTCAAGGATACCTGGCTAGCTCAAGCAGGGTTCCGTGTTTTCAGTTCGTTGGTATTAAGAGAGAACATACGCCTTCTAGAAGTGGGTAGAACAAAAGGGTTTCTTGGAAATAAAACACTATTATTGTGGTGCTTTTAAATGCCTTCAAGAAGACCTATATACAGCACTGGAATCTACGCGTAGGAAAAGCTTAAATCTCTTTGTGGACGGTTAAAAGAATGAAAAATGATGTTAAATTAATGGGAAGAAAGCAGACACAGAAATTAATAGAATTAAGCATGGAACGATACCGCAGGTAGTTTTGTAGACGTCCAGGGGGCAGGCAGTAGAAAAAATGAATCGAAATATACAAGTTATCAATTGACAAACACTGTAGAAAGAATGAATCGAAATATACTAGTAATTAATTGACAAACACTGTTTAGCAAAGCAAGTCTCGAATTCAAAGCGGAGCACGTAACACCCTCTCGCTACCAGAGCTAAAATCAAAGAGAGCTCGTGTCTCTTCCAACCGAGCTGAGGACTGGCCTTTGCCCCGCCTCCTCCGATAATGGTCAACGCCCCCAAGGGGTTACCATATGAAAATATTTAAAAATACAAAGTACTTGATTTTAAGAAAATATTACGGGGTTGAATGTTTTAATTTTAAGAAAGTTCGTTTCATAACAGTCATTTTTGTCGATCTCATATTTCAAACCATCTTGAATCAAATTTTACCATATTTTTGTCATCTTCCTTTAAAATGGAAACATAGTTTCTAATGAAATTGATAAACATATCCTACTTTTATTTACATGGGATACCTTGCCCTTTTTTTAAAAGTCTAATTTCTGTTTCATGTTTCATTTCGATGAATATTCCTGAATACATGATTTTATTTGAAAAATGTGAAATGTGAAATAACATAATTTTATCAAATAGAAATTTACATTCAGAAAGATGATTTGTGTTTATTCTCGACTTCAACTAGCACCCTTTAAATATATAAATATAGTAGTAATTTAACAATTATATATATATATAATTATTATATATATATATATATATATATATATATATATATATATATATATATATATATATATATATATATATATATATATATATATATATATAATTGTTAAATTACGTTTTGATCGTGGTTTTGCAACCCACTACTTTCTACAACTCTGTTTAATTTCACTGTTCTTATTTCTAAACCTTGTTTATTCACCTTCATATTCTTATGTCCTTATGTGCTGTTTTGAAAGCATTCAGCTATTCAGACAAATGCAGTACAAAATTACGTAGCCCATTTTCGTAACAATTTTACTGTTTTTCCAGTATAGTAATACAATCTGCTGCAGGAGATAAGCAAAACGTCACCACCCAAAATTTAAAGGATATTAGAGAAAACATAACTGACGATATGATACATTTCGAGCGGATGTTATGGTATCCGTTCATGTTCGTCACCAGCAATCCCTGGCTATATCTTTTACAGGTTTACCTGTTCCATTTGCTGCCTGCTCTTCTCGTGGACACTTTTTCTCGTTTCAGGGGGAGTAAATTCAGGTATTTATTATTAGTTTTTTCACTATTGAATATTATTATAATTTTTAATTTTAGACTTGGAAATCATTTCAAATCATAGATTACGATTTTTTAAAATTACATTCACTGAAGTTGTTGAAGTTATGTGACAAAAAAAACAACTTATATTTTTAAATAAAACTGTAAATTATCAGTTAGATTGCCTCGATATATTAATTTTGTTTCACTTTCGTGTTCCTACCATTAGATCAAGCTTCCCTAATATGTATTATGGTGACAATTATACTACGGTTGATATAATAATATAATACAATACGGTTATAATAATGCTACAAATCTGTTTTAAATAGATTACGCACCATTGGTATCTTTTTTGCTATTTAAGATTTTTAATATGCATCAATTTAAGAATAAAGTTATACTAATTAAACATTTTAGCGGTAAATATTATAAAGAGGTCAACGTATAACAGGTGTTTTTGTTTTTGTTTTGATTTCTTCTTCGTTTACTTTATACTAAAATGCAATCTTAATTGTAATTTGACTGTCAATATATGTCGTATATGTAAATGGCACATGTGACATTCATTCAAAACAAATAAATAAAATGTGAAAGAAGCAAGGAGTGTGTGCCAAGACGGAGTTCAAACGTCAGTCCAAACTGTACGTTTAGCCCTGCAACGGCGTAAGGGTTAGTAAGTTAGTATGGATGAATCAATTGAAAAAAGCAAGGAGTGTGTGCCAAGACCGAGTTCAAACGTCGCGTCGTAGGTCCAAACTCTCCGTTTAGCCCTGCAACGCGTAAGGGTTAGTAAGTTAGTATGGATGAATCAATTGAAAGAAGCAAGGAGTGTGTACCAAGACCGAGTTTAAACGTCACGTCGGTCCAAACTCTCCGTTTAGTCCTACAACGGCGTAAGGGCTAGTAAGTTAATATGGATGAATCAATTGAAAGAAGCAAGGAGTGTGTGCCAAGACCGAGTTCAAACATCGCGTCGTCGGTCCAAACTCTCCGTTTAGCCCTGCAACGGCGTAAGGGTTAGTAAGTTAGTATGGATGAATCAATTGAAAGAAGCAAGGATTGTGTGCCAAGACCGAGTTCAAACGTCGCGTCGTCGGTCCAAACTCTTCGTTTAGCCCTGCAACGGCGTACTT
Source organism: Hesperophylax consimilis (assembly GCF_061612785.1). Lineage (NCBI taxonomy): Eukaryota > Metazoa > Arthropoda > Insecta > Trichoptera > Limnephilidae > Hesperophylax > Hesperophylax consimilis. Next base: position 41,389,964 of record NC_142840.1, read on the forward strand.
TGGACGGAATGGAAAAAAACGCGAATTAAGTGGTTTTTGCAAATGTTATTTTTTTTAATATTTATATTTTTTTAGTGTAGTACAATAGTTTCTGCATTTTATGTGTTAATTTAAATATGTCAATAGGGCTTGATGGAAGTTTGGCAACGCTGCAAAGTGTGTCGTAAGTTGGATGTTTGGCATCGCGTTTTTCAGTTCACTCCTACGCGTGAGCAGAGACGGTTGTGTAATAAGTGACGTTTGGATATATTTGCATAAGTTTGTTATGGCTGACATTCCTCAAGGTATTCTTAATTTAATTTACTAAACTATATATCAATATATCATGTGTGTGAGATTTGAAATAACATCTAATTTTACACTATTTTTGATTTTTTTTTCTGTTAAAATGCATATTTCAATTAGCATTTAGAAACAAAACATCGTTTGTTCCCATTTATGAATATATAAATATTGTAGAATAAAGTCTCTTCTTTAATGTCATATATAAATTGCGATCATCTTTTGTCCTTCCTTGAACAATTTTTTTTATTTTCAGGAAGGCCTATATGCATTCCCCGGAGAGAATTATTTGAGGCATTAAAAGAACGGGGTATATTAAATGCCACTTCTGTGAAATCAAAAGAGTTTTTAATTAATTACGTAACACAAAAATACCACATAGCGGCAGGTTCTAACATTTTTAGCCCTACATTTTACAAAAACATTAAGAATTTTTCACTACAATTAATGAAAAAATGGAGAAAAAGCCGCAGTTATATTGTGAGGTTTGAAAAACACAATTTAGAGTGGTTGCAAGAAAAGATAGTTTTCTCCAAATCTTTGGGTAGACCAATAAAAATATTTCAAGAAAGTGGTTCTAGATCAAAGCAGAAAAAAGTGCACGATCTGTTAGAGTCTCGCACTCTTGATGAACTCCAGTTAGCAGCAGAAATGAGTTTTCGAAGCGCAGGAAAAAGTGATGCTGCAAAACTCGTAAAACAGATAACATTTTCACCTCGTCGAGCATCAAGAATACGTCAAGCTTTTGCAATGAAATGTAAAAACATCCTTAATCCATACTCACCGGAAGAGGCTTTAGCGCTTATTGTGGGCTTAAAGTTAACGAAAGAACAATACAAAGGTTTAAGAAAAGAAGCAAAAATCAGGTATCTGAAAACGTTATATCCGTCTTACGATTTAGTACAAATAATTAAACAAAAGTGTTTCCCTAAAAAAGAAGATATCACAGTAAAACTCCAAGCGCTTGTCGATCATACGGTCAGTAGATTGTCAGAGGTTCAAAGGGAGGTTTTAGAAATGATGCAATCGACAGAACTTTTACCACCTTTGCAAATGATGTACAAATGGGGCTGTGATGGTTGTGGTAGTCACAGTCGCTACAAGCAAAGGTATAGTGATGGAGAGTATCATGATGACTCTAATCTCCTTACAACGTCGTTGGTGCCACTTCAGCTCTACAGCAAAGGAAACTCAAGAAGCAAGACGATTATATGGCAAAACCCACGACCTTCATCCACAAGATACTGCAGACCAATCAGATTACAATTTTAAAAAGAAACTCCCGACATAACAAGAAATGAATTTGCGTACATAGAGAGACAAATTTCAGAGATAGTACCTACAAAAGTATTTTTGGAAAATCAGGAAATTGAAATTGAACATGTGTTTTTTTAAAACAATGGTCGACGGAAAGGTGTGCAACTCACTGACAAACAATAACTGGACACAAATGTGTTATATATGTAAAGCCAGACCCAAAGACATGAATGATCTTAGTAGAGTGTTAAATCTGGAGTGTGAGATTAGCACGTTTTCATTTGGTCTGTCAACGCTGCACGCACATATTAGATTTTTTGAATGTCTATTGCACATTTCATACCGTCTCGAAATTAAATCATGGCAAGTCCGTGGACAAGAAAATAAAATAAAAGTTCGATTAAGAAAAACGAACATTATTAACGAGTTCCGAGAAAAAACTGGCTTATTGGTAGATATGCTAAAGCAGGGTTTCGGTAGTACCAATGATGGCAACACTGCCCGTCGATTTTTTGACAATCATATTTTGTCTTCGGAAATAACAGGAATCGATGCGGATTTAATATGGCGATTTTCAGTCATTTTAAAAGTAATGTCCAGTGGATATGACGTTGACGAAAATAGTTTCGAACAATATGCTTTAGACACTGCCAGACTTTATGTACGTCTATATGAATGGTACCCCATGCCGACAAGCGTTCATAAAATTCTAATACATGGTGCGTCAGTAATGAAATTCTTTTTACTCCCAATAGGACAACTAAGTGAAGATGTGCAAGAATCGAGGCATAAAGAGATAAGGTACTATCGAGAACATCATAGCCAAAAAGTTTCCAGAACAAGCACCAATCAAGATATATTAAATAATTTGTTAATCTCATCAGACCCCGTAATTTCTTCTATTCGACCACTTCCTAAAAAAAAAGTTCTGTGTTACCAACTGAAGTTTTAAGTCTACTAAGAATTCCGTCCAATGGCTCTGGAAATTTGAGTGATGATTTAGACTCCGATGACAACGGAGACACCTTTAGCACCTAGATTTTCTATACGACCATATTTCTAATAAAATATGTGTGTACCTGATTATTGCCCATATTTTTGTGTTCATAGAAGTGACTTATAATATGTAATATTTATGATTAATATGTTTTATTTTCCCAGATATTTGTATATCTTCAAATTGTATTGAATTATTTGTCGTTGTAAATTTCTACATAAGAGTATATTAATATTTTTACTTAAAAATAGTTATAATTCATTAATAAAATTAAAAAATATATATTGCACTAATATTTAGCCAGCAAACAATTAATTCGTGTTTTTTCTTCATTCCGTCCACTGTGCGGCGTAAGGGTTAGTAAGTTAGTATGGATGAATCAATTGAAAGAAGCAAGGAGTGTGTGCCAAGACCGAGTTCAAACGTCGCGTCGCACTATGGTCCCCTTTGAGGAAACTAGCTAGACAAAAAGATTTCAACGATGTTTTTATTTATGTACAAAAATATTCTCACGACATTGAAAAATGTCCATAGTATTATGTTCACATCGATAAAAAAATTAAAACAATACGCGCGATACGTGGCAACGTTGTAAACACGACACTTCGGATGTGCCAATCGTTCGCCCAGCGGTCGGACGTTTTCGGGTGTGCACGCTGTTCGATCGATAGTGTTGTTATTTGAAATCGGAGAGAAATTATGTTAAAACAAAAATTAAAGTTTATGGTATGTTCTTTTAAATTAATCTAATTATTTTATAATTTTCTTATTCAACATTACATAATTATTAATTAAAAATGGTGAAAAAAGTATCAATATTTAAAATTATTTGCCAAAGTTTAATTAAACTTTCAAAATCGTGTACCGATTTGTACCACCAAACAAAACTAGTTTCATATAAAACCATTCTTTATGTATAATATCTTATAAAATTTGTTTGCTCAAACTTGCTCTTTTGTCTTTTACAGGGCCTCTACCTACAATCTATTGTTTAGATATTTTGGACATTCTAGAAGTAAAGGGCACGTCAAAGTTGAATTGTACTGCAATACGGCAGTGTGTTTATGAACATTTCAAATATTTATTGAAGAAAAACAGTTTTTAAAGTCTCGAGGATAGTTTACTTAAGAAAAAAATCCCTTCGTTTATATTAATATTTTGAAAATGGTTTGAAGTCGGAAGAAGTACTTTAAAATTGAGGTTTAAACACGCAAAATGGCTTAACACAGTTTTTATTCTTTCTGTAGAGACGCGTGATGAGAGACTACATGGTAGACCAGAAAAAAAAATTGGTTTATGCTCGTCAAAAAGCAAAACAAGAAAATCTCGAAGTCCACAAGAACTCTCTCATACTACTCAAATCAACTTGAGGTCACATGGAAAACGGGATGCTGCCAAAATATCAACAACACATTGCCATGTCTTACCTAGTGGTGTCTTAAAATTATTATGGATTCCAGAAGTTCTAGCGAAAAAAATACAGAAGTCTGTTAACAAAGCCAATGTTGGAACATTAGCATTTAATAATAGTGACGATAGCGACTCGGCTAGTAATTCATAAACAAAAAATGTCATTCGGTTTTGTTCTTATATTATGTTAAAAAAATATTTTTAACTAATAACTTAAAATAAGTACTTCGTTGTGACTTAACCGAACCATTATACTATAGACATTTTATTAGTAATTAATTTTGTTTTAAAAAATCTGCAACAATGGCTAAAATAAATGTATATTTTTTTTAGTATTTTTTTTATTACATTGTGACCCTTTTGTATCAAATGCCATGAAAAAATATTTTTGTCTAGCTAGATCGGGATTTGGGACCACTGTGCGTCGGTCCAAACTCTCCGTTTAGCCCTGCAACGGCGTAAGGGTTAGTAAGTTAGTATGGATGAATCAATTGAAAAGAAAATCAATGTTTTTATAAATTATTTTAATTAAATCTTAATAACAGCACCCAATTATGTTTGTACGAAATACAAAAGAAAATCCAATATTTATCAATTTTCAGGTTGATTCGATTATATCGGAAGATTTTCATTGGAAATAATGCCATGGCGTACTTTATGATTAACGATTGGAAAATTCACACGAAAAATTCGGACATTCTGAGATCTTTTATGCATCCAAAAGACAAGGACATCTTTAACTTTGACATGGACACATTCGTCTTGGAAAGGGTCATACATTTAGGATCCGTTGGTCTTAAAAAATACATTCTACGCGAAGACACCAGTGAAGAAGCTTTAATGAAGGCAAAAAAGAATTTTAAAAAGTAAGGAATATATAATACGATTCACTCTTCTTCAAATTCCCTATATTTTTCTTACTAACTGATTGTACCCGGGGGCGTACTTGCCTTCTGCAGGGTTCGTTGTAAGATTGGCAATCATCGTTGTACAAGTGCATGTTGAACTGAAGTAAATTAAAAATAATAATAATAGATACTATTACATTGACACAGGAATGCCCTAGTGAGATGTGCAGATTATATTTTTTTACGTTAAAAACGATTTTCTGAATAAATAAATAAATACTAATATTTGAATGATTTGGAAAAAAACGCCTTTCGAGGCACTACTGCGGAAATTCTCTTAAATAACGCACCCTTCCATCATCATACTTTGAATCGTTTCGTTTGACTTAAAATTTTAAAATACTTTATAAAAGAGTTAAAACAATTTTGACTAATAATTTTTTATGTCTTTTTTACAGAATGTCAATTATACATAACGTAACAAAGGGCACCTTCTTCATTTTCTTTTTATGGTTTACTATCAAAAAGTTGTTCCCTTATTTGTTAAAAAGGTTTTTTGATTTGAATATACATTAAAATTATTTCGATCTCACAGTTATATTTAAAAGCCAACCAACCTACAAACAGAGATGTTGCAGATACGAGAAGTTACTGTTCTTTAAAGATCATTTAGTGATCGAGGGATTTATTATTTATATACTCGTATGTTATATTTTAGAGAAAAAAATCGAAATAAAAAGCGGTGTTTGAAATTCATTGTTTTTCCTTCGCTTGTAAACAAACCTGATCAACTTCGATTAAATTACATATTACACATTAAGGCCTTTTTTTCCTCTATGGCAAAGTTGGTACATGATGTAGTATAAAACAAAATATAATAATATCATAACAGTTCTTACAGTCCTCCTCGCTGGGGTTTCCTGTAATGAGGCGGTCTGTAGTTGTTATTTTAATATTCTATGTTTGTTAGTTTATTATCACTTTGTTTGATAATTTAGTTTTAAAACGGTTCATTTTGTTCTACATGCCTGTACTTCCTTTCATCCGTTTATTAGCCGCTGGCTTTTTAGCTTTTTTTTTTCACGACGACCACTGCAAACCACAACTTCAATAGAAAAATTGAAAAATGTTTAAAGATGTGATTAATTTTATTTAATGAAAAATATGTATAACATAGATTTTAAAATATAATATTATCGTTATTAATCAAAGTTAGGTATAAACGTAAGTATATATACAATATTTACAAAAACGCTTTATTATTAAAGTTCTATAGGTTCATAAAAATGTTTGCGAATCAAGGAAATCGAAATCAATTTAGTTTTTCGATTATTTATTTTGTCTTTTACCACCGGGGGGCGTTCGGTGCATAATTGTATCGCTCTATTACCAAAAAATCTTTAAACATATTTATTCGTATTTAAGTGCTTCAATGGTTACATCCACATTCCGCCGCACAACGCACCGAACCACTCCCAAGTTGCAAATAAATATTTAAGCACTCAAAAGGGCAAAATAAAGTACGAAATCGATTTTGTAACTATGTATAATAGTGTATTCAGACCTGCACATCAATTTTTTAGCCCTTTTGAAGGCATTACTCAGTTTCCTACATTGATTTTATTATTATTACCGAGAGCGTTAATAATAAAAAAGATTCCATATTACGCCAAACAATTAGAGGCCCAAAAAAGAAAAAATAATATATTATCGGTCACAAATCATTTCATATATCCTTTTGACATTTTGCTGCAAACATGCTCGCCGCGAACCGCTATTCCCGTATCACTGCCGATTGTAAAATTATTTATTTGCTATTAGGGAGCGGCTCGGTGCGTTGTGCGGCATAATGTGGACGTAGCCAATGAGAAAAATTTGTTAAGCTCTCTGTAACGAATTTAATCTTATCAATTCTTGCATAAGTTCCGACTTATATTTATTAACAGAAACATGGAGAAATTTCACACAAATTTGATAAATATGGGCAAAGCAAACTTGTGGAAAATTCACTTAATATAATATTACATAATATAAGTTCTTTGTGTTCAATTTGTAGGTATTTATAAAAACATTAGCAGCAGTTTTGCTTCAGTTGTTTAACTCAAAGGCATATTAATTACAAACTAATGGATATTTAAATAAATTGCACGCAATACCTTCAATCTACCTAGACATAAATTACTAATTTTAGAATTACATATAAACTTAAAACTCAATTATAAAAAATGACTCGCGTAATCCTATTCATTGAACCATTGATGTAAATGTATCACATTTTAGCAAATAGTCTTTTTATTCAGGGGTAGAACCAGGGGCGGATCTAAGACTCAAAAGGCAGTCAGCAAACATAACCATGGGGCCCCTGGGGGTGGAAAAGGGAGGGGGTATATTTCAAACATGATTTTTGTGCAAGAATTTCACATGAGGAACGGTATAAAGGCATTTTTCAACAAAATACAAACAAAAATAAAAAACTACGTGCATACTGAGTTTGGGGGCACATTTTGAAAATCAGGAAAACAGAAAACCAATTATTAAATATCAATTTTTCACTTGTAGCAAATATCAAATAGTTAATATCAAATTATTAAATATCAAATAGTTAATTGTAGTATGAAAATATATTTTGAATTTGGAAGTTCAAATAAAAAATAAATATTATTTTTTTGGGTAGCTAATTACTGAAATATAAAAATACTTAAACTGCGAATACCTCACATAAGTCACAGTTCGTCAATACTCTCGGAGCCTGTGGAGCTATGGAATTCCCAACTAAAGTAGGTAGGTGACGAGAGTGAAAGAAGTGAAAAATATTTTGTAATTTTTCACAAATAAAAAAGCGCCGCAGCAAAATTTTTTTGCAAGGTATCTCCGGATGAAGTACATATATATTTTAGGAGAAGGGAGTTAAAATATGAAAATTCACAAAAACACAGAAAAAGCACAGCTTTAGATTTTTGTTTTTCGGAAAGTCACTATTCCAACAATATTATACGCAAACCTTTCACTGTTTTCGGAAATGTAAATAGTTTAGGAAATTGTTTAAAACGAAAGCCTTTAAAACATATAAGTTTAATCAGCTATTAGCCGACTGGACAAATGCGTCGGATTCCCCCCCTAGGCGTTCCCAACAAGTTTTAACCACTATCGGTGTGAACAAATACATTCAAACGTGCGCTAAGTACCTACCTAGCAATTTAAGTCTAATAACTAAACATATTTCAAGCCAACATAATTCGAACATTTGGTACTGAGATATTTTGTTAACTCTTTACTAAGCAGAGGCGCGCCTCATCCAATACTCACTATTAAAAATAAAACAATAAAATGGTTTTTCAGGTTTTTTCATTTAAGTTTATTTAAATCAAAACTATGAACCTAATGGTAAGTATACATTTGCGAACCGAAACGCGAACCGAGCCACGAATTACGGGAAAGGAACGAAGCAACTTCAAGCGGCGTTTCGCGCCATTTGCGGTAGCTTCATACCTTTCTCATAAGTAGAGGTTCAGTTCGGCAGTTCGGCTCGCGAATGTATACGTTGCATAAGAAAATACTGTAAAAAATAGTTTCTTAGAAACTTAGTTTACTTTTGAAGTGAAACTTCTTTACGCGCGTCATGCAATTTCGAGGACCGGAGTAAAACCGACTCATGACCGAAACGAAAATGCGGGTACCCCCACCACCGATTAAAGTTCATTTGATCTAGTCAAAGTTTTGAAGTAACATATAAATGCTTCTTAGCTCATCCCGACAACTGGCGTTGGTGGTGTAATGGTCAGCATAGTTGCCTTCCAAGCAGTTGATCCGAGTTCGATTCTCGGCCATCGCACATTATTTTTTTGTTTTTAACGCCTTTTTCATTCAATATCTTATTTTTTAGTAGGTCAGAACATTTTTTAAAAGAAAATAATATTGCAAAATAATAAAAACACTTATCTCACTGTGATAAAACATTACTCCGCTAGAGCGCGCTTTGCGTTATTGTGTTGGATTAAAATTATTATCTAATCCGTATATTATGATAATTGTATTACATTTATTTAATTAATTTATTTATTTTGATAATATGTAATAATTTACAGAAAAAAAAATTAAAACTATCTCCCTCTGATAAAATATCCGTTCGCTAGAGCGCACTACGCGATCTTGTGTGGGATTCTATTTCTGTACATTGTACATTATTTTTAAAAATATATTATATTTTGGGTGTGATGTAGGTAACATTATAAAACATAACAAGCTCTCATATTTTCAGAACCTACATAATATAATCAATTTATGCGGCTTTGCTTACAGTTGGTGCTCAGCGTGGTTGGCTTTCAATCAGTTAAGCGAGGTTCGATTCTCGGCTGTGGCATTTTTGAAGTGAAACCTTGTTGAGGTGGGGGAGCCGCTCACGAACGTTCTCTCTCTTCTCTTCTTTCCTCTCTCTCAGACACCAGCGAACTGCGCCACGCCAAGCATCAGCTGAAACTAGAAGTTTCACTTCTGTCTTGCGTAGGCTTGACACACCCACTTTTTATTTAAAAAAATAGATATTCTTCATTGTAATTAAACTGATACGAAGCGTTCTTGTTTTATATAATGTGTGCGTATCGAAGATGAGGTGCGCTTTGCACGTATTTTATCAAAAATTCGAACCGCATCTTTTCATTAGTAATAATATTTACACTTAAAATAAATTGTACATTTTCACTGTCCTGAATTAAAGTCTTAAAGATAATTTTTTAACAACATTTTGAATAGTTTTTCATCGCACTTCACAGAAACAGTCTAATTCAGCTATTCGTTGTTGCTGGTTCAGAAAATGGCGTCACCACTGAAACAGTCCAATTCAGCTGTTCGTTGTTGTTGGTTCGGAAGATGGCGTCACCACTGAAATAACCTGAAATTAAAAATAACCATATTATTTTAAAATTGTTTTAATTGTGAAGAAATCAGTGACAACGCCAGGTTTGGTGTATTTAGATACGGAAAGAATTTAAAAGAATCGCGCCATGAGTGCTTTAACATATTAAGTTTTATTATGCAATATTTTTGTTTATTAATTGCTAAAAAGTAGTAACTGAAACAGTACATGAAGAAAAAAATTATGTGACACCTCACATGAGCGCCCCTGTCTGTACAGTGTAAAAGCAGGGGCACTATGTGGCCACCCGGATGGACAGCGTTGATAGGCGGGTTAAAGTAGGGGCTGTAGGAGGAAATTTATTAATGTGGGTCTTAAGGAGGCCCGGATTATATGAAGGACAAAAACAGATGCTGGTAGCTCCTTCCGCAAACTAGCCGTCTTAAGAAGCGGCCAGTTCTCACGAAGCCAACTACTTGCATCGGGGATCAATGCTGCTAGAGAAGGCTCCATTAAAATACACATAGAACATGCATGCCCACATTGCGTCTGACATTAGAGATGACAATCGGTAGGTTAACAATGGATTTTCAATCAACCGGACCGCCAAGTAGGTTTGATGAGAATCAAGTAGGCTTATGAAGTATTGTGGGGCTCCAGCCCAGAGGTGGCTACCAAAAATTTAAATGGTTACATGGGTTCCCATTACTGCGGCGCTATGGGTTTTAGATTTGATTGTCTGGTTTGTAGTTATATTATCAGGTTGGTTATACGGTTAGGTTTGATGTTGAATTGTTAGTAATGTGCCATCTATTCCGGGGTTAAATTTGGTATTGTACTATTAGTAATTTACGTATGCATAGTATACTCATATAGTGCGAAATTAGGTTTGGTATTGTATTGTTAATAATTTACATACGTACAGTATCTAGTGCAGGGTTAGATTTGGTATTGTATCGTTAATAACTTACGTTCGTATAGTATACTCGTATAGTGTAGGGTTAGGTTTGGTATTGAATTGTTAGTTTATTTATTTATTTATTTATTTATTAAACGCCATAAAAGGCTTTTACAGTAATGTGAAACATGGGATTATAAGTACACAGTTCAGGGCTGTAAGAGACTTGACAATTAGAAATAGCATTTTTCATTAAAATAATACATCCACAAGCAGTTTTTATTGATGCTATACATATACATTTCACATATATGTATATATATGGAATGTATATGTATAGAACACCATATATATGTTACACATAAAGAAGAACACAACAGTCAGTATGATGCAGTACAAACAGACATTTAACATTTCACAAACATATCAATTACATTCATAACCAAGTATTTTTGCCTTGATGCAAGACGGTGAGGTTTTGAAAATATCAAAAAGGTCTGTATACGTGTTGGCAGTGCGGTGAAAACGCGCCAACGGTGAATGATACAAATAGTTAGTGCTATGATTGTCACTGTGGAAAAGATGGTGGAGTCGAGTTGATTTAACAGGGACACGAAAATTTATAACACTTAACATTTGAGGGCAGTCTATGAGATTGTTCAGTAATTTAAAAAGTATAAGAATGTCATTAATAGTTCGCCGGGTAGAAAGAAGTGGTAGATTTAGACCAGACATTAATGTATTATAGCAGATATCAATTACAGGCTGTCTCAATTTGAATTGAACGTATCGAAGAAATTTTCTTTGTACTTTCTCCAAGCGGTGTAAGTTACAGGTATAAATCGGAGACCATACAGGAGATGCATATTCTAGGTGCGATCTCACAAGAGAGCAGTAGAGTAATTTAATTGACTCAATGTTTTGAAAAGTCCTTGTGTTACGCATTACAAAACCTAGAATTTGCATGGCCTTATTGGAAATTGTTTCACAGTGACGATCAAAGGTAAGTTTTCTGTCAAAAATAACACCAAGGTCTTTGATAAATGGTACTAATGCAATTTCACTATCGTTAATTGAATACGATATGGTTATTGGAGTCCGTGAACGGTAAAAACACATGTGGAAACACTTTTTTACGTTTAGGAATAATTTGTTTATTTCACACCAGCTAGCAAGTCTATCTATATTATGCTGAAGGATAAGTGCATCATTTAAACATTTTATAATCTTAAAAAGCTTTAGGTCATCTGCAAATAGAATGAATTTGACATTTTCGAAACATAAAGATAAATCATTTATAAACAATACGAAGAGAAGTGGGCCCAGATGAGAGCCTTGAGGAACTCCAGATGTTACTTTAAATTTATATGAGACTTTATTATTTAATTTTACCATCAGTTCGCGGTTACAGAGGTAACTATTCAACCATTTTAGGAATGATCCATGTATACCAAGGGCTTGCAGTTTCGCGAGAAGGATATTAATATTTAACTTATCAAAGGCTTTTGAAAAGTCAGTATATATTGAATCTACTTGTGCACGAGACGTGAAAGCTTCACAGATATAGTGTTCATACAATAGAAGATTGGTTGTGGTAGACCGACCGGTCACAAAACCATGCTGTTCTGGAGTAATAATATGCCTAAACTTAACAGCAATTTTATCTAAGACAATACTTTCAAACATTTTCGGGGTGGTAGACAGTATGCAAATTGGTCTATAATTTAAAACACAATTTTTATCACCTGATTTAAATACAGGTGTCAAGTGATTAAGTTTCCAAGGATCAGGATATATTCCAGTTTGAAGTGACAGATTGAATATGTGTTGAAGTGGAGCTGCTATAAACTGAGCGCATTCCTTTATGAATACCGGTGGAATTTTGTCAGAACCTGACCCCTTCTTACAATCTAGAGATCTGATCTTTGTATTAACATCATCCAGAGAAATGTGGCATGTTGATATGTCAGTTACATTGGTGTATTTAAATTCAGGTATAGTTACATTATCATTTTTCTGTTCATAAACACTTGAGAAATGATCAGCAAAGAGGTCAACTATTTCTTGATCACTGTCAGCATGTTTTCGCCCTGAATACATTGATCGAGGACAGCCGTTGTTGTCTTTAAGAGAATTCACATAATTCCAAAAATGTTTTGGATTTGACTTGATAGTCTGCTCTACATCTGTAATATAATCTGAATAGCATTTTTTAGATAGACTTTTACATTTATTTCGTAAAACAGAAAAAATTTTATAGCAGTCAGTGGAGTTATCGGATTTAAAGTTAATGTGGGCAATTTTTTTACATTGAATGAGTTTTTTTAGTTCAGTACTAACCCATTTTGGGTAACAGTCGTTACGTTTTACAATAGAAGTTGGTATGCAATTTTCAATAGTATCATAAAGGTTTGAGTTGAACACATTTGTTGCTTCTTCTACGTTTGTAGACATAAAAATGCGGGACCAATTGAGCGAAGAAAGATATAACCGCACTTGATTATAATCGGCTTTCTTGTAGTTTAGTTCGTGAACGGGAGGTTGGGGACTAAGGAGTTCAATGGGTGCCAAATAAATGGTCGCTTGTAAAGGGGGATGATGAGAGTCAATGGATACTATTGATTCACGCGATTCGCTGACATTACTATTATTTATGTTTGATATGACAAGGTCAAGAATTCTGTCATTTATATTTTTAACATGATTTAATTGTTTTAGGTTGAGAAAGTTGATGATATCAATGATTAATTGGGCTTTAGCAGAAATGGGATTTGAAGACTCGGTGGGTTGTACCCAGTTTACATTTGGGAGATTAAAATCCCCAAAAATTATTAATTTTGCATCAGGATATTTCAATTTCAAAGATTCAATTTCATCACAATGTTTACAATACACATCAGCACTAACTTGGGGGGGGATATACACACACACAATTATTATTTTTGTTGCTTTGAGTTTCACTAATATAGCTATTTGTTCAATGTTTTTATTTTTTAGTTTTAATAGTTTTGAATGGAACATCTTTCTGATCGATATTAAAACCCCGCCGCCAATAATATTTTCACGATCCAGCCGGTAAACATCGTAGTTGGTGAAGCCTAATTCAGGGGAAGATATATTTTCATGAAGCCAGGTTTCTGTTAGGCAGTACACATCGTTATTTATCGTTGGAATATTACACCTTAGGGTGTTGAGCTTGGTACGCAAACCTCTAACATTTTGGTAGTAAAATGTTAGTTTCGTGGGGAGTTTTTTGTATTTACAATAACAGGTTTATTGTTCTTATATTTGATTGTGAGACCTATTTCACCGTCTCGGGTTCTTTGGTCTAGGGTTAATCGTAAATTGGCGAGATAATTTCTTTGGGCTGGAGTTTGGTCGGAATAAATTTTAATGCCAGGGTACTCTGTTATGCTATTTTTTTTTTCGCAAAATATCAATGGCTTGGGTGGGATTGTCAAGCATCACTTTTAGAGGTCTGGGTTTGTCCGTTTTTTTTATCCCCAGACGAAAGGTTGTGATGTTGGCCTTGGTGATGGTTGAGTTTATGGCCGTTAGTGTATTTGATATTTTTGTCGTGTCATCTGTAATTTTGTCAATTTGAGAGCAGGCCAAGCTTTCAGGAAAGTTGAAAATAATAATGTTTTTCGAACGTTTTTTCCTCTCCTCGAGCTCGTCAGCAGCTTCGCACATTGTTAAATTTGGTAAATATGAAGATTCATGTTGTGAGGTTGATTCTATCAATTTTGAGGAGACCATGTGTTCATATGACTTAACCTGTCCCTCGAGGATTCCAACTTTGACACCAACATCCAGCATGGTGCCAGAGAGGTTGGAAAGTTTGTTTAGTAATTTAGTCATCTGATCTTTAGTTAGTTTAAGTGCCGGATCAGTAATATTACTATATAAAGCACTAATTTCCTCCTTAGCCTTGTTGATATATGATAGTGCATCAGTGGTACTCATCTTGCAATTGGATTTTGTATATTAATAATTTATATAAGATGCAGTGACAACCCTGTTCATGCGTTGTCTATGGCGAGAAGTGGGTGGGCGTTTCACTTGTACTCTTCGAAACTTTGATTGTATTAGTATTCTTCCTTCTAATCGGCTTTGTATGTGTGTGTCTAATGGAATCCAGTGACAGTTGAAATTTTAATTAATAATAAAGAATTACCGGTTAGGCAGCTGCAACTGTTGGTACACAATGTTAATTTTTGATTGTGGTAAAGTACTCGTGGGTGAAAAACACTACTTTAAGCTCTTAATTTTAATATAATTATTAATTTGTGTGGAGCAAAAATTTACGTGTTGACTGTGACACTTAGTATTGTAGTGATGTGTAATATCTAATGTAGGCTTGGGTTTTTAATTTAAGTTCATATAGTATCTAGTGCAGGGTTACATTTGGTATTGTATTAATAGTAATTTACCTTCGAGTGGCCAGTTATCGTGTGAACAGCACTGCCCCCTGGTGGAGTATACGCCGTCACGGCAGATAGTCCAAACAAACTATTGCTCGCGCTCTCCGTGGTTGTTGTTTCCTCCAAGTGGTTTACTGCAATTGAAAAGTCACATGCATTTAACTTAAGGGTAAATTTAAAAGAATTAATAATCTGCCCTTTGGTAAATGGCCATAAATTAATTATTTGTTTGCTCCCATACATACACAATATGAATATGGATTGAATAACCGATACAATATTGTATTTGTATGCCTTTCTTGAAAGAATTGAGTTTATATACGAACAATACTATTTATTCTTATTCATATTGAGATTCGTCTTAATATTTTTAAGCATAACTTGCAAAAAATAGTATTTAAGTGAAATAATCAATTAACGTCTATGAACTAATATACTCGTATTATAACGTACGTTACGTTTTCCCTTAAATCATATTATTTTTGGAGGACTGTGTGCAACCAATAACATGTCAAATATCCAATCAAATTTTACCTAATTCATAATAATATTGTTACTTGATCTTTTTGTAGCAATATCATTATTATTGTGGAAAATAATGTTAAAAATTCAATAATGGAAAAAATAATACATACATCCAAATAAATATCTTAACTTCAGCCCTTCTTGTGATTTCACAAAATAGGACAGGTAGATACATAATTTTTTTATGATGAAATTTCATCGAAAAAATGTAGTCAAAATTATAAGGAAAATTTTCCAAATGATCATAAGTTTAAGTTTATTCCCTCAAATAAATTTTGGGTGTATGTACGTCAATAAATTTGGTTCAATGAACTCTAGAACTCAGATTAACTTTGAATTTAAATTCAATTTTTAAAATCGGAACTGATTAACTGAGGAACTGTGATAAAGTCATAATATACCTATAATACAATATTATTTCACCAGATTTCTCTTTTAAGAATGTATTTAGTACTTAAAGTACCAACCTATAAAAATATAATATTTTTTACCAGAAAATTATTTTATTTTACCAAATTTGAAATATGTATCTTTTATTTAAATTTCTTAGGGTTACAAGTAAAGTCGAATTTAGTGAATTTTCAAGGGTCTGCGCTTATTAGTTAACGTGCAATTATCAATCCTACAATTATAATCACCCGTCATTTTTTACGGATAGTTTATATTGTGTATATCACAAAATTAAAATATAAAACAATATAGGTAAACACTTACTTGATCGTAGCCAGTCAAAACCAGATATGGGGATATTAGATTGTTTTTCGGGTCTCACAGTCGTAACATGTTCCTTTTGACTTCCTGTAGGTCCAGGAGTTGGTCTAACCAAAAATCTGGGAGATTTAAAGGTCAGAGTACTCAATCCATCTCTCAGTGGCGTACTGAAAGATGGACTTGTGGATGAAGTGTTTGTGTTATGTCTATCGTTGTTGGTTGATCCAAATGATCTTGGTTGAGGGGTGACCACATAAACTTTCTCCTTGGTAAGTGGCGATATGGATGTCTGAATTTTATCCCAAGAATGTCTTGTTGTTTTTGGTGGGATTGTGGTAGTTTCCGCATAAGGAGTCGTTGTTGGAAGAGGTGTCGTGGTGTAATACGTAGTTTGCGTGAACGGCATAGTATTGTCCTCGAATATTTCATTGTTGAAGTTTTCAATGAATTTTTCACTATGTAAATCAGTCTCGACAGAATGTTGTATGCTTCCAGCCGCTTCATTATCCAAGAATGAGGCATTCAAATCGTTTATTGTTGATAAGAATGATTTGCTTGTTTTTCGTTGTGGTGAAATTGTCGTGAAATATTCGTCTGGTATTTTTTTGGATCTCTTCAGGTGTGATATGGTACTAGCTTTCTGTTGCCTTCTGTATATTTTGGAGAACTCTTGCGCAGTCCAGTCGTCAATGTTTTTCTGAAGTTTCTTTATATCAAATGTGGTTTTCCTTTCGGTGTTGGGTACAGTTTGATAAGTCGTTAATATTTCTGGAACCGTGGACGGATAAGTCGTTCTCAAATCGTAAGTGTTAGTTGTCGTTGAGTTTAAGGACGGAGTAGATGATGATACTATTTTTGATTCAGAGCTTTCGTGATAGTCGACCAAGGAATTTGTAGAATGCCCATTGAAACCACTCAACTGAGAAGGTGGAACTTTTCTTCCAGAGTTAACGATGTCATCGGTCATGGGAACCCAACCAGAAGAGGATGCAATATTATTATTAGAGAATTTAAATGGACTAGGTTGATTTTGCGATGTATATGGGATAATTATTTGAATCCTCTTGGGCTTTTTTGTTGGATTTGTGATACCCTGACCCGTTGAATCAATCGGAGGTGGCCATTTTCCCGGGACAAGGCCATTATTGTTATTGTCCACATATCTATATGCATTATTCCAGGGATTTAAGGTTGAAGATATTGGTGGCTGTGAAGAGGTTGAAATATAATTGTTATAGCTAGAGGCGGAGTTGATATTCTTTTCTTGCGTGTGTGGCAAATCATCATTTAAAATCTTCTTGAATGATTCCGAGTTTTTGTGAGGTGTGTTTGGTTGAAGGTAAAGTAAAGGGGAATCTATCGACTGTAGAGTTTGAGGATCTGCAGTTCTGAATGGATTTGGTTCAGGGGTCCCTTCAAATCTTGTAAACGCTGGTCTGTATGATATTGGCTTTTGTGTTGTGGTATGAAAAGTTTGGTCGATAAAGGTATATGAAAGCGAAGGTTTGCGAGTTTTGTCGTATTCATTTGAAATAGTATCTACTGAATTAGGTGTGGGCAAAAACTGTGTTCCGGTTTTCGGGTAATTCTCTGTCGTTGTATACTTGTCATTATTATATACCTTAAATCGCGTTGTGTGTTCTGTATCATGATCACTTCCACCAGATGCTGCAGAATACGAGTCATAGGTGTTTTTAGTATTTTGATTTTCAACTACAATGGGGTCAATATTAAAGTCAAAGCTGTCTTGACTTGACTCTTCCTTGTGATCTTGCTCTTGCGGCTGATTTTTACTGGTATCTATGTCTAGTAACGGAGACTGGACTATGCTTATCGGATACTGAACCAAAGACGTGAACTCAGCTATGGGGATACTTGGAACAAGCTCAAAGTTTCCTGTCGACGGGTATTTTTTATTTGCGTCATATGATGGAGTGTGAGATTTTGTTGGAGTATGAGATGGAGATGAATATAGTGGAATTGCTCGAATGGTTGTTGATGGATGATTTCCAATATTTACTTGATGTTTCTTCCTGAATGGTCTGGCGTTGAATATTGGTGGTATTGGAACTGGACTCAAATTCGGAAAGGGAATTGGCTGTAAGATTTGTCCATTGTTTTGATTATATAATACGTTATTATATCTGAAAACTGGATAGGCAAATGGATCATCATTATGTTCCAACGACGATGTATCGGGCGAAGAAATAAGATTGCCCGGTGAAGAACTAATGTGTTCTTTAATTGGCTTCAATCGTTGTGGTACATTCTCAGTAGGCTTAGAGACAAGACTATCACCATTTGAATATTTTTCTCTATTTTGATCGTAACCGCTCTGGTGATTATTCTGGAAATTGTTCCCTAGCTGCCTCTGGCCATGTCCGATTTGATGTTCAATATTATCATTTGTCTCAGAATATGGCGAACTGTATGCGTTTGACGCAATGGGAGCACCATAAGAATTAGTTAGGGGTGTCGGGCTATCATGGTTCAAATCGATTTGAGATAAACTAAATGCTATTTCTTTGTGTTTATTTGGAGTACTCACGAAACCACTGGCTGATGGTGGTTGCAAATAGTTATTAATATGAATCTCTTTGGCGGGTAGAGAGAGTTTTGATGGTAAAAGTGTTGCATGCGAAGGCCCATTACTCTTTAAACTACTAAAATCGTTTACGCTTTGTGAAGGTATGTTATTGTTAAATTGTATTTGAGGGGGTGGTTTTTTCCCTTGTGATCCTTGATGCCTTTGCAGTGGAATCCAAGGCACATAATTACAAGGGTTACAATTTTTATTGTTTTGATTCTGATATTGATTTTGGCGTTGATATTGTTGTAATCTTATCGGAGGTCCATGGGAACTCTGTGGTTGGGGTGGTCCGTATGTCGATAGAACAGCAAAGGAAGGTGGAGGTCCAAATGATTGTTGTGGTGCTTGATCATTGTTCTTTGGGAAAAACCAACCAGATAGTTTTTGCATGAATGACGGTGGCTCTTTGGGTTTTTCTGAGATTATTGGGTATCTTTCTTGATGGAATGGTGACGTTCCAAACGCCCCTTGGCTAAGAGGAAACTGCTGTGTATTGGGATTCTGTTGCCTCTGGAATCGCTGGCCGGGACTGGAGTGTTGGACCATGATGTTTCCATGAAGAGGTGGGGGAGGGGGTGGTGGTCGTAGTATTTCATCGTATGAATCTATTCTAGATTTTATCTGCTTCTTTGGAGGACTCGTCGTCGTTGATAAAGCAGAAATTGTGAAAATGTGTATCAGCAAAATGCCGACTATCTGAAATCAAAGAAAAATAGGAATTAAATAATCGTTCTTTTTTAATGCGAGCACCGCTCAACTACACCCATCTTTCTGGAGCCAGTGGCATCACCAATTGGGATATGTTATGAGGCTGAAGCTAGCGAGAAGGGGAAAGAGAAGGAGGATATATATATATTACTTCAAATTAATTTTTTTTAAATAAAATAAATGAATTAATGAATCAGATTGCACTAGTAGATACACATTATTAGCATTTTATGTTGTCATATCCTTCATCCTTGTGACATGCCATTTAGTTTCCAGCATTTTTTTAACAAAAAATTTGATTTCTTTGGAGACAGTACTAGGGTTATCCATTCTCATAAAGCGATGATTGTTTCACTCTTTCTTTTCGTTGAAAGAATGAAATATGAAATGACGACGCTACCTACCCAAATTAAAGATTACTTCTCATTACAAGAAAATTGACCTTTATTATTTTGGAGCACGGAAACGTTGTTTATTTTCACAATCACTTTACGAGAGTAACATTTTGTTGATTTGAATTCTTTTGAATATTGTTTTCACTTTATCGCGGCATGGATTTCCATTTAAATTAAGATATTATCTTCACGTCTTCACCTTACACAATGCTTTTCGGTAGATTAATCATTGTGTTATCATTGGGAATAACAACATAAATAAATGCTTAAGGAGAAGCTTAATGCTAAATCACTATTTTGATTAATATTTATAACGATTTGGTGTACATTATGAATACCTACAAAAAATATCCTTTTGATAAATTGAAGGTTTTCCTGTCGTTTCGTTTGAGTAAAATACAAATAAAAAATAAATTACTCAATAAAAAATATAAATGTAAACTACAAAAAAAACATTTTTTCAATAGAAATGTATGAAGGCGTAAAGGAAACAACTTTAAAAAATACAGTATTATAGTCAAGATTATTTGTGACAGTTTCAATTGATTAAATTGTTTACTTTGTTATAAAATTATTTACAAAATAAATAAATAATATATTTATTGTTTTTGTGTTTAATTCGTAGAACTCCATTTAATTTTTTTATAAATTTAATTTAGATTAAATTTGATAATATTATTATTAAGTTCTGCAAGTGTTTTAGTTTTTTATTATTGTGACAGCTGTTTCGGCTTACAAGGCCATTTTCAAACTGTGGTTAGTCCACATTGAGACGACGTTTTTATACTATTTCAAATGTAAATTTCAATCAATAAACGAACGAATGACCCAAATTTAACACTAATTAATAAAGTACGGAAAATCAATAAACGAACGAATGACCCAAATTTAACACTAATTAATAAAGTACGGAAAATAATTTACTCACCACTTCTCAGTATTTTCACAAAACCCAAGCAGTATAATGCACCCAAATAATTCATAGCAATAAAGTCATTAGTAAATAATTAAGAACCCATTACCATTTACTGAGGGGAAAACATAGATTGGTTTAACCAACAATAGATCATGTCATCGGTGTAACCAGTAATAAATCAATGTATGCACCTTCAAAATTTACATTTGAAATAGTATAAAAACGTCGTCTCAATGTGGACTAACCACAGTTTGAAAATGGCCTTGTAAGCCGAAACAGCTGTCACAATAATAAAAAACTAAAACACTTGCAGAACTTAATAATAATATTATCAAATTTAATCTAAATTAAATTTATAAAAAAAAAAAAAAAAAATAATAGTTTTGTGCTTGAAATCGAACGTTTCTAGACTCCGTTTGTCAAGCGATTTTAATGCCTATTACCTACAGTATAAGGTATACAAGAATATACACATTTTTGGATTGTAGCTTCCTCTTAACTGTGTTTGAATTTTTGATAATTTTTACTCTCTATTATATTCTCTAGCTTAACCTATTGGCAATTACTCAGTCGCGGTCGCAGAAATTTAAAAAAAATGCATTTAAACATTTTTAGGATGTACTACGAAGAATAAATGAAGAATGTGCTGTGAGTTAATAATTAATGTAAGTAAGTCTTAAGTCATGGGGTTTGAAAGAGAGAGAACGAAACTGTGATCGATATAGTTGTGAATGATGAATAATTGGAGCAGGTAGATGACTTGGGAAATATATTAACAAGAGATGGAAAGACTTTAGGGTTATTTAATTAAGGATAAATACTGGAAACTCCAACAATGGAGGACGGAACGTAGTTGGCGCTAACAAAACAATGTCCAAAGAAGCAAAGCAATGGAGTCCTGAATGCAATCCGTATACAATGTATGACAGAGAGGCATGGAACTGACAGAGAAAGAATGAAAGTCAGTTGGCTGATTGCTAAAACCATGTATGACCGACTTAACGGAGTTTAAAAAAGAATTCAAGTAAGCGCATTGCGCAATACTAAGAAAGCGACGCTTAGATGGTTTGGGCATGTATAACGAATGAATGAACGCAACTGTTTCCATTATTTGTCAATTAACGCAATGAAAATAATATCAGGAGCCATATTTGTTATTATTTCCGTATTTTGAGTTTCATAAGACAAAAATTCTACCCGGAAAATATGAACAGAAGCAGTAATGTTGTGGGGTTAGAAGAGGTATCCTCAACAAAACAATTCATCTACACACAAGAATCTACTCTTACCATAGAATCATCAAATCACTCTGACCTTTACGCTACTATCGTGTGGTGTATACTGTGCTGGTGTGGATAGGTATGATAGCGAAAAAACAAATTGCTCTCTTCCATTCGTCGTCATGAATCGAAGTGAAAGTAGAGATGATCTTTTAAACGGCGCCTATTACGTCGGATTCTTGGACAAGCTGAAAAGTTCCATTTCAAATTACACGTTCCCACAACCACGTATCATGCTTTATGGTCTGAACCACACATCACTTACGATCAGTATCTGTGGCTTAATATAATTTCTACTTGGTATACTTACATTTTGAAATTCTGGTAGAAATTCTTATAGAATTCATAAAGTCATTTATGACGGTCTTCGTAGCAGATCGGTAAGTTTCTGACCCAGAGGTCGCTAGTTCAAAACTCCAAAATTAAAAACAGTTTTTATAAAAAAACTTCATTCTTGTGGATTGGACGATTCTGGTTGTAGCGTTGCTTCAAATGACTTCAGCTATATTTATTGGTCATACACGTTTAGCTAGGTAAGTCCGAACCATTATATTTCCCCTATCCTTTCTCTCACCCCCTCCTTCACCATGGCAACATTACTCTAACAGAAATGCCAAGTTACACTGCCTCTGGTTGAAAATCTCGTGTGGTATTACATTAAAAAAGAATTAAACCAATTAAAAAAAGAAACGTGATCTCTGACCCAACACCATACGAGAATATTATAGAAATTAGACAGGCATTTGTAAGACCACACGGTACAAACTATTTAATGAATGAATGAAGTAAAGGAAATGATTCGTATAAACACAAACACGTGATCACTGAACCCAACAATGACCACCGCATGTCTCTATTAGAGATTATCAGAATAGCGACGCCTACTACCGCTGTTAAGTACCGAGATCTGGTCTAGTTCCCACGAGCTGGGCTACTTTCCCACGCCCAATACATGCAGAAACTAAACACGCCACCGACATGGAAGACGTCTAACAGACTCTGGCAAAAAACCACAAGCTCACAGACAATGCCAGAGACCAGAGACTAGGTATTGTTCAGTATAGTTCCCCTGAAGAAGCCCGCCTATATACAATGCGAATCACGCGTCGTTCACACGTAACAAGCAAGTTTCACAAAAGACGATGGTTTTCACTGACACAAATATTCCGTAACTACATCTCCAGTTGCCAGTTGGGCGGATACCTTGTACATATTCACGGGGAAGCGGAGATTCCCATGACAATTTATTGGCGCATTGATTGTATTTGAATAATTGCGATGATGCATTTCTATTCGCGTTGCTCTTTGATGATTATGCGTTGCATCTTATTTACGAGTGCATCTATATTAAGATGAATAGATTAATTCGAACAATTTTTTTAATCTGCTCAAGTGATGTCAATATTTTTATGTCTCGATCAATCTGTAAAATTTTGCATTTCAATTTTTAAAAATTATAAAATAATAACTTCACGACATACTGCGAACAGTCGCATAATTTTATAAAATAATAACTTCACGACATACTGCGAACAGTCGCATAATTTCAAATCAATCCGCAATTTTTTTGTAGTTTTGTTAACAGTTTGGCTGCTTTGATTTCTAGCTTAGGTTTTTGTATATTATAAATTCTCTTAGAAATTGTCCTTGTATTTTTTTTTAAATTTGCGTTTCAATCATGTGTACAAATTAATAATCGTTAGGTACTTATCTATGATCCTTGGGGCAACTCGCTTTAAACCAATTTATTATTATCGAATAAACATACTGAAATCAAACAAGAACAAAAATAGATCATTTAAACAAAACTATCAGAAAAAAACGAATGCATACAAATTGCAAACAATTGCAATAACTACAATATATCCCTACAAAAAATTACAACAAGCTTTACTGTTTTTAAATGTTCTATCAAAATTTACGAAGATTTTTTTTTTGAATACGAGTCCAACCGTTAGGAACCAGTGAGACTATGGCATTCCCAATTGGGATATTTTGTGAGACTCAAGGTGGTACTTAAGGAAAAGAGATGGGGGAGAGGTGGAATCGGATGGAAGTTCCTGGCTATTCAGATCTAGTCACTAAATACGGCCCAATCCATTTCAAGCAACGTTTTAATTCTGAATGGTGGTCTTACACCAGGGTGATACTGAGATTATCTTCCACATTGGAACTGGCCGCAAATATAATATGTATTATTTTAAAAGAGTAATATGTGAAGTAACACAAATTAATCAAATCAAATTTATTTGCGCTCGCTGGGATTTGAACCCGCGATCTCGTCGAAAGCCTTACCCCTCGACCACGGAGGCCGTCGAGGAACAATGGTTCAATTCTAAATCAACAGCATTTATCCACTATTATATTTCTCATACATTTTTGTGAGATGTTTATTGCTTTATTCCGCCGGGTCTTTGAAGTTTGATTTCGTGTTTGAACGCTGTGTTCCGTGTTCCTGTTCTGTATTGGCTATTAACTCTTAGCTGACTCAGAGAGATAAGTTGGTTCATTTCTCTTTCTCCTGCGGTCACTGCCAAGGACAATTAGCTCTTGTACCTCGAGTAATTTGATTGAAGGTATCGCGTGCGTGAGAGGCTGTCTCGCTTGTCTAGCGGTGATCGAGTTGTTTCAAGGTGTAAGTCTTGTAAGGCCAAATTATTTTGAATGTTTTTACTTTTTTTAAATTGAAAAGATGAAATAATTTCACGATATTTGTGTAGCGTGGGGAAATTAATGCTTTTATAAGTGGTAATTGAAATGAAAACAACATTTTTTGAGCCTATCAAACACGAAATATAATGACTTTTTTACCCATATCACATCAACGTCTATATCGAATTTTTATAGGTGTCTTGAAACACTTTACCTGCCCTAATATATTACGTTGTAGAAAATTGCATTACGGTTATAAATAATCATTATTTTGCCTGTAAAATATCCACTATCCTGAATCTAAATTAGACAAAAACAGTCAATTTCCTTCACGAACTCATGGTACGTAGATACTGTTCTGCTTGGACATATCTGACCATATTAAATGTAACATGGTTGATTACCAGCAATTATAGAATTTTACGAGAGACATAAAAAAGTTTTCATTTTTTTCATGTTAGGTTTAAATATGTCACGTTGACAATACCAAAACAGTAGTAACTATGTTACTTATGAGAAATCTTATTCTGTTATTTAAATCGAGAGCTAGTTTCACTCTCCTTTCTAATAATCTGACAGCGACTTGAGAAATGCGACTCATTACACTTTGACCTCTGGTAAAGCAGTATACACATCACGCGTTTGACCATCGGTTTTAGGAGATGTCTAACTTAATACCTAATGCCTTACTTAAGGAGCTATATAGTTTAATACCTAGTGCCCTACTTAAGGAGATATCAAGCTTGATATCGAATGCATTACTTAATAGCTATAAGACTAATGAAATCTAACTTATCTAACTACCTTATTCATATATAGTAGGCCGTTAAGACCATCCGCCTCATCATTCATCATGCGTTAGACTTTTCTACTTCTTAACATTAGCATTAGCTAATAATGATGTCCGGTGCAATATTGCTTTCCAAATAATGAGGAGGCTGCTTTCGCTGCCAGACACAATTACAATAAAGACATTGAAAACCACCGATTGACATAAAAAACATCACCATTCAAAAGCCAATTTTTAAAATATTGATTAAATTGAGAACTGCAAATTCGGTCGCTCTAAGCTGAAGACCGTTTTCATAAACGTTTGGATGGATGTTGTAAACATTGAGTTAACAACTTCCAATTTGGTTGGGAGGTATTTTCTCTATTTTGGTCATCGCCTTTTCTATGTGCATGCCCCACACAGCGACAAAACTTTTCACTTGTTTTAGGTGGATAATTTGCCGTTACCTAATAATAGGTAGACTTTTAACAAATCATTCTACATGTGTTAAAAGCTATTATTTGTCAATTGTGGCTTCAGTACCTACACCGGTTAAATTCGATTAAATAAATGTGATCAATTAGCGGTAACATAGCCGAGAATCAAACCAGCCAGAAAGGTAATTACAGCGACACCGCGCGGACTAGCGAGAAGTGAACGCGCCGCGGGAACTTTAATAATGTTTAGACCAATTTGGGTTTCAGACACATTCATGAAAAACAATGCAAGTTTCACTTTATTTGGCCTATTCAAAATTAATATTTCCCACTGGCGGGGATTTTGGACGAGTGTCGGGGAAACAATGAACAAACACTTTATGGAAGAAAGTGGATCTGAGGGAATACAGCTAAGATAGCAAATATCACTAATAAGCATTTAACTAAGCATTTGAATACACGTTTGAAGTATGATGGTAACTGGTAGAGATGGAAAACCTTTTGTGTTAACTAGGATAAGATAAATATGCAACATATATTTATTTCGAACATTTTAACACAACGGTTAACAATATAGTGAAAAGATTCAATACCCAAATTAAGAAGGTCATCAAAAAGTGACGACAGGAGGAAATGAGAAACATTTTTAGATTAAGATCAGTGTAAAAAACCACTTTTTCGGTAAAAAGAATAAGGATTTTTTATTTAGCTAATTTTCATTATTAATATCTAAAACCTCCTAAAATTTACTATTTCAACTTTTAATCGTACAAATATATATGTAATCGTGTTTTTGAAATTGATTTTAATGTGTTGTTAGGCAGAAAGTAGCAGGGGGGAAGGATCCAGGGAATTAGAATTTATATAAGTCTGACATATTGGGTACCACACCAGCAAAAATATGTAGGGATATTGGAACAAATATATCTTTGTACGAGAATGCACTCTCTTAAACACGCTACATTCGTCTCCAATATAAGAGTATAAAAGGATTTAAAATCATAAACTATTTCATTAACAGCCCAACCTCTTGGAATGCTATAAATTGCCTCTACCAAACAAATACCGCCAGATTCGACACCACGACATAATATGTATTCCTGTTAAAAATAATAATGATTATGTCCTTCCACTCTTACATCATTGTGTGTCGCGAGAACTGAGACGAAATTGAACGTTATTTTTGAAGTTGTCGTTAAAAGAAATACCCTTTTAGAAACTAGATAAGATTATCTTTGAAATTATTGAATTTGAAAACATTGATATTCGTGAAAAAAATATTTTTAATATCAAACATGAGAATGTCAACAAACAAACTTACCGGGATATTTGACTCAGAAAGTTCATAATTTTGAAAGAATTCGATATTTTTAAAACACATTCTTTTTGTCTAGGTAATTAGTAAGAAAACTGTGACTTCACTTATTATGGCGTTTATACAATAAAAATATATAAATAGTTTTTTGCTTTGATGAAAAAATCCGGCCAATTCGTAATCATAACCTTTGACATTTTTTTTTATTTTATCCATGTAATAATGTATAAATATTTGATACAAACGGAGAAGAATAATTATTTATCTTTCCAATGTCGAAAAAAATCACGTATCTACGCGATATAGCGAAAAGTATAAAAATACTTTTATAATGTATATGTATATACTTTTATAATTAAGTCCGGAAATCCTACTGACATAACAAACTACAGACCAATTTCTATATTATCATCACTATCAAAAATTATTGAAAAAATAGTAAAAAAAATACTTATCGCCCATCTTACAAAATATAACATACTCTCGTCAAACCAGTATGGCTTTAGAGAAGGACTCAATACAGATTCAGCTATTTTAGAACTAACATCACATATAACACAAGCCTTAGACAAAGGTGATAAATGTCTGGCAATATTTCTGGATTTAGCTAAGGCATTTGATACAGTATCTCATCCAATCCTTCTAGCCAAACTCAAAAAAATCGGAATAAAGAATAAGGCATTTGATTGGTTCAAATCGTACCTCACAGACAGAAAGCAATGTGTTAAGCTACCATCGCATAAACCATCCCATTCAACTAGCATTAACTTTGGTGTGCCACAGGGCAGTGTACTCGGTCCCACACTTTTTCTCATTTATATCAATGACTTATGTAAACTATCTATTATTGATGGCAATATAATCACTTTCGCCGATGACACTGCCCTAGTACTAAAAAGTAAGACATGGGAAGAAACATTTCACAGAGCGGATCTAACATTGCAAATTATTAAACAGTGGTTGGATGATAATCTACTCACCTTAAACATAACTAAAACGAAATATATAACGTTTAGTCTTAATATTCCGAGTCAGCCTTCAATCAATCATACACTAAAAATACATTCTTGTAGAGATAACTCTAGTTGTCTGTGCAATCCACTAGAACGAGTAGATTCCATTAAATATTTGGGTGTAATAATTGACAATAAACTACGATGGGAAGATCACGTAATAAATGTTACAAACCGTATACGGAAACTGGCATATATCTTCAGGTCATTACGAAATATTCTTAATAAAAATACACTAAAAACGGTATACTTTTCTTTATGCCAATCAATTATATCTTACGGTATAATAGTCTGGGGAGGATGCTCTAACACGATATTAGATCCATTAATTAAAGCTCAAAAATTGATAATGCGGACTATTTACAAAGTACACTATATTCACCCCACGAAGGACTTATTTAACGACTTCAAAGTACTCAACATAAAATCCTTATACGTCAAAAACATATCCTCCTACTATAAATTCAAACATACGAAAAAAAATATTTTTGAATCGACCCATAATACAAGATATTCCAACAAATCGAATTATACTATTCCCCCAATAAAAACCTCAATGGCACAAAGACAATTTAACTTTTTTGCTCCAAAAATATTTAATAATTTAACGTTAGAAATAAAATCAATAGCCAAATACGACAGTTTCAGGAAAGCGCTCGGGGATTTTTTGATGTGTGATTGTTATAGTGTTAGTAGCCTATTCCAAGTACTCAGATAGAGGTGTATATATTGTTTATATGCGTGAGGATGCGTCATATGGGTGTATGTATACATGTGCTGTTATATGTATATAGGTATGTCTGCTGCTATATACACATGTGTGCTTGCATGCACACATATTAAAAATGATATATATAATTATGTACATTTTTACAATCTAATGCTAATTTACTTCTTTCTCCTTTCTAATTTCTATCTTCTACTTTTTATTACAATTTTTCCAAAATTTTAGCTTCATCTATAGTTACTAATTTCATATGTTTACACTAGATTTCATATTTCATACAAATTAATTACACTCAATTGGTCACCATGAAACAGGCAGCCGCCTAGTATGGTGATTCATTATATCTACTTTATGTAAATTTCATAATAATGTAACATGTATTAAATAAATAAAATAAATAAATGTACGCACGCCCCGGTTAGATCTGTCCTTCAGATGCTCTAATGGAATAGGATGTTTTTGGCTAGTAATGTCCTTCGATGCCTGAAGGGTTAAGTTAGTTACATATATGTTTTTAAACATAAGTTTATACATTCTTTTATATTTAATATCGTATTACTTAAGCAGGATCTCTATTTGGTTTGCTATTTACTCATGTTCACTTCTATTCACTATCCTTGCTATTTGACACGATCATAAGTGCTCTTTATTACTTAGACATTTCTAATTTGTCTTAGACTCTGTATCATATGTAAAAGCCGAAAGACGTTAATTTTATAAATATATATTTTTACAGTTTATTTTATCATATTGTTGTACTTAACTCTAATGGATAAAAAAACCGGAAACGTCCCAGAAAGACGCCACACAATGAGGTAATAAAATAATTCTGGTACTTAATTTAAATCAATTTTACATGTCGTTTAGTATTTATAGCAAATGAGCTTTCGCTCGTCAACAGTGTAATTTTTAAACAGAAATTTTATGATACCACAAAATGTATAAAAAAACTACAGCCGTAAAATACTCCTGTTATTTTTTACAACTTCTGTTGACCTTGACTCTCCCCGTTCTTGACAATAATCGACCGCATGAGGTTAAACGCAACGCTCGTTGTATTCTACGTGTTCACAGATGGCGTTAATTAATTAATTTGGTTTAAATACGCTTTTGCAAGGTATTGCTTTACAGTATTAAGACAAATTATTTGTTTGCGCCCTCATATACGCAATATGAATATGAATAAATAGTTTTGTCCATATAAAAACTCAATTCTATCGAGAAAGGCATACAAATACAATATTGGATTGAATCATCGGTAAAATGTTGTATTTGTGTGCCTTTCTCGAAAGAATTAAGTCTTTAAACGAACGAAACTATTGATTCATATTCATATTGCGTATATACGGGCGCAAACAAATGATTTGTCTTAATATTGTAAAGCAATACCTTGCAAAAGCGTATTTAAACAAAATTAATTAATTAACGCCATCTGTGAACACGTAGAATACAACGAGCGTTGCGTTTAACCTTATATGCGGTTGTGTCTACCGCTGTGATAACCAGTAGTTTTAATAACAATAATAATACTAGCACATGGAGTCTGCTAAAAACCTACTTAGTTTTTTCATTATTTGATTGGTTAGAAAAAAGTGGTTATCATGTAAATTAATTTTAGTTAGAGTGACTAATCATAGTAGAAATTGTATTTATGAATGTCAAATTTTTAAAATGTTTTTAATTAACAGGTACTTATCCGTTGATGAAAAGAAAACACTAAAAACTCTATTGTCAATGTCTATTGTTTGAAAGCTTGGAGAACAATATTACACAAGGTATCCGGGGGGTTAATGTGCGCTAACTTCGAGAGGTGATTCTACACGATGGTAGAGGTAAAAAAAAATAAGTTTTTGAAATTCCAATATTTATTTTCCCATACAAATAATTCAACTTTTTAACCTAAAAACTACCAAGTTGTTTCTATTTTAATTTTAAAATGACGTAGAATCAATCACCCCCCGAAGTTAGCACACTTTAACCTCGTATGTGACAACGCCTTTGCCGCGATTTCTCACAAAAACGGCGCTATACAAACAGTTAAAAAATTATTACTTTTTTTGCGATTTTTAAATTGTGCTTGTTCTGCAAGACACAGCGGCGCACAGTGGCTTAAATTTGAGCGCTGGCGCGACATTGACCCCAGATCGGCATGTTCCCGAAATGATTTTTTTTTTTACTAATGTATTCTCAATTAA
The DNA here is from genome assembly GCF_061612785.1 of Hesperophylax consimilis. NCBI lineage: Eukaryota > Metazoa > Arthropoda > Insecta > Trichoptera > Limnephilidae > Hesperophylax > Hesperophylax consimilis. The sequence goes on from NC_142840.1 coordinate 41,421,168, forward strand.
TCACTGACATTAAAAAAACAATTGAAAATAACATCCGAAGCTTACTTACTCGGTAATTACGCACAGAACTGAGATGTTCGGGCGCGCAACTATGCTGCTGTATCTAGGCGAGTTTGAAGGCGTGCGAAATCGGGTTATTTGTGTACTTATTTTACAATAAAAGTATTTTTTTAAATCACTTAAGATATTCTTTAAGATACGTGCTTTATTTAAATGACTGAAAAAATATCTTTTTTTCATAAATTATAACTGTTGCCTTGGTTCAAAGCTTACCTTTTTTTTGTCAATTTTTTTTTCCATTTTTTGCCTTTAATGGAGTAGGAATAAAAATCTTCACGAGTCTTCACGCTAATTTTAATAGGATATTATTGCTGTGTCTTTTTAGTACACGGAAAAAAAAAATCACCACCAACTTTAGCCAGCCACTCCAGTAATTGCATTTTTAAGAAATGATTGTACTTAATTTTCGTCAATTTTTTTTCAGAATCCAATATTTGACTCCGATATGTCAAAGAAGGATCAACTGTATCTATGTAATATTTAGTTCTGCGTACCGTTAGAATAAAATTTAAGTTATTCACAATTATTCACTTTTAATTTAAAATAATATCTGAAACTCAATTATTATGTAATTAGTTGCAGAATAGGGGTATACTGAAATTAGGGCGCGCAACTATGCTGCTGTATCTAGGCGAGTTTGAAGGCGTGGAAATCGGGTTGTTTGTGTACTTATTTTACAACAAAAGTATTTTTTAAAATCACTTAAGATATTCTTTAAGATACGTGCTTTATTTAAATGACTGAAAAAATATCTTGTTTTCATAAATTATAACTGTTGCCTTGGTTCAAAGTTTACCTTTTTTTTGTCAATTTTTTTTCCATTTTTTGCCTTTAATGGAGTAGGAATAAAAATCTTCACGAGTCTTCACGCTAATTTTAATAGGATATTATTGCTGTGTCTTTTTAGTACACGGAAAAAAAAAATCACCACCAACTTTAGCCAGCCACTCCAGTAATTGCATTTTTAAGAAATGATTGTACTTAATTTTCGTCAATTTTTTTTCAGAATCCAATATTTGACTCCGATATGTCAAAGAAGGATCAACTGTATGTAATATTTAGTTCTGCGTACCATTATAATAAAATTTAAGTTATTCACAATTATTCACTTTTAATTTAAATTAATATCTGAAACTCAATTATTATGTAATTAGTTGCAGAACAGGGGTATACTGAAATTAGGGCGCGCAACTATTCTGCTGTATCTAGGCGAGTTTGAAGGCGTGGAAATCAGGTTGTTTGTGAACTTGTTGTACAAAAAAAACATTTTTAAAAATCACTTGAGATATTCTTTAAGATACGTGGTTTATTTAAATAACTGAAATTTTTTTTTTTCAAAAATTATAACTGTTTCCTTGGTTCAAATTTTACCTTTTATTCTTTTCCAATTTTTTGCCTTTAATTGAGTAGGAATAAAAATCTTCACAAGTCTTCACGTTAATTTTAATAGGATATTATTGCTGTGTCTTTTTTGTACACGGAAAAAAAAAATCATCACCAACTTTAGCCAGCCACTCCAGTAATTGCATTTTTAAGAAATGATACAGCAGCTATGCTGCTGTATCTAGGAGAGTTTGAAGGCGTGCGAATTCAGGTTGTTTGTGTACTTATTTTACAAAAAAAGTATTTTTAAAAATCACTTGAGATATTCTTTAAGATACGTGCTTTATTTAAATGACTGAAAAATACTTTTTTTTCATAAATTATAACTGTTGCCTTGGTTCAAAGTTTACCTTTTTTTTGTCATTTTTTTTCCATTTTTTGATTTAATGGAGTAGTAATAAAAATCTTCACGAGTCTTCACGCTAATTTTAATAGGATATTATTTCTGTGTCTTTTTTGTACACGTAAAAAAAAAATCACCACCAACTTTAGCCAGCCACTCCAGTAATTGCATTTTGAAGAAATGATTGTACTTAATTTTCGTCAATTTTTTTTCAGTATCCAATATTTGACTCCGATATGTCAGAGAAAGATCAACTGTATGTAATATTTAGTTCTGCGTACCGTTAGAATAAAATTCAAGTTGTTCACAATTATTCACTGTCAATTTAAATTAATACCTACAACTCAATTATTATGTAATTAGTCGCAGAACAGGGGTATACTGATATTCGGGCGCGCAACTATGCTGCTGTATCTAGCCGAGTTTGAAGGCGTGCGAATTCAGGTTGTTTGTGTACTTATTTTACAAAAAAAGTATTTTTAAAAATCGCTTGAGATATTCTTTAAGATACGTGCTTTATTTAAATTGCTATGTAATAAATACGGTCGCATTTGGAGAATACGCTCTACAAACGGCAAAATTATATATAACTTTGTACAAATGGTTTTATATGCCAGCCAGTATTCATAAAATTTTAATACATGGGGCGGAAGCTATTAACAGAATGATTTTGCCCATTGGGCAATTATCAGAAGATGTGCAAGAGGCTAGACATAAAGATTATCGAGCTTACAGACAACACCATACGCGAAAAATCTCCCGAATTAAAACAAATGAAGACCTGCTTTACAGACTGATGATGACATCTGATCCGTTTATATCAAGTATAAGAAAGATAAGTAGAAAACAGTCATCATCACTCTCAAAGGAAGTCAGAGACTTATTAAAAACTTCGCAACCTAATATTGAAACATCTTTTAACACGGGAGATTTTTCGGACACTGATAATTAGGTCTTAATATTTACTGTATTTTCGGTTTAACCTATTATTTATTACTTGTTTTATTATATGCAAATATTATTTAAGGTACGTGCATTACTGAACCGTTCTATTTAGCTACTTTGTGTTTTTCTGTTATATTATTATTTTGCATATGTCATTAAATTTCAATTATATCTTTAAGTACGTGGCGACTATAACATTTTCGTAAATGCATTCAATTTACTTTTACACATTATTAGCGGGAGTTAAAATATTAGTATAGGGTGAATTACACTAATTACCCTCATTATTAAACTGTTATTCCCCACTGTCTGGAAAATCCTAAGTATTATTGCTAAGTACATCAATTAATAATGTTGTGCCTAATGTTTGGGTTTCTCCTTCAATTTTTATCAGGTTCGGTGTCATAAGAGATTTCAATGATAGTAAGTTAACGTTAATCACCCAAACAGTTTACCCAAATAATTATAAACATAGGGTTACTACTGGAAATCACATTTTGTATTTATGACCGGTCAGTGGTTGAGTGGGCATAGCGCTTGGGTCTCACCCGAGCGTCGCGTGTTCGATTCCTCGGCTGGCTAAGTCCTCCATCACAACACAAGCAACATTTTCGGCTTTCTGTGGTGGTAGTAGGAGATTTTTAAACATTGTTGGGTTATTCGTAACCCGGGAATGTTTGTCTTTCTTTTTAAAAAAAGAAAAAAAAAGAAATATTTAGTTTTCAATATATAATTTATCTGTTTTTTTCAAAGAATTACAATTCATAAAATTATTTAGTTTTCATTGTATTTTTATTATCTGTTTTATAAAGAATTATAATCTACGAAATAATTATTTAAAAATGTTATTATCTGTTTTTTTAAAGAATTATAATGTACAAAATTGTTCACTGTATTTTTATTATCTGTTTTCTTAAAGAATTATAATCTATAAAATACAAACTTAGCGCCCAAGTTACACGCTACTTTTTATAAAAGCATTAAAATCATTATCAACATTTCAACTAATAAGAATTAACAAAAAATAAGTGGTATTTCTTATTAATACTTAAAAAAAACATCAATGATGCCAAATGGTCGAACGCCGAGACCGATGTCGCGCCAAATCATCAAAATTGGCCACTGTGCGGCGGGGTGAAAAAACTAACCAATAGCATCCCTCGCCCTAATTTGTAAGAGACAGAATCAGAAAGTATTCGAGATTGAAGATTTAATCAATATGGCCTGGAATCTGCATAATAACTAGACGTTTTTTTTATAAAAAAAACCTCAATTAATTAAACGGAAAATGACTCCGTCCTGATTAAAAATAAATATAGACGATTTTTTCGACTCATCTGTTTATTTTATTTTCTAACCCATATTATTGCCTCTTCTGCTCCCATAAAACACTATTCAGCCGCAGAACAGCTTAGACTTCTTGTTTTCATTCGTCTAACCCCGTAAATAAACACCTTTTTTTAATATTAACTCCACACAGGAGGCCCTGAAGAAAATAATTTCCCTCAAGGCCTATGTCATCTTTGGGGATGCTGTGTGGAGGGTCTTTTTGTGGAGAGGAAGGAGTGAACATGGGTCTTGAAGAGTCCCATGTTGTAGGAGGGAGGAAACACAGAGGCCGGCAGTTCGTTCCACAGCCGAGCTGTTGAACTGAAGAACGAATCGTAGAAGCGACCCGTTCTCATTCGGCGCGCGTTTGGCGTATGTCCCGACAACGCACCGGTGCTGATGATTCATTAAGTCAATTTAGTTTTAATAAACACACCTGTACATAGTAAAAGAACAAGGTTACCGTATCGCTTATTACGCACAGTTTCACTTTTGCTCCGCTAGAGGCGTGAGAGCTTTCTGTCATTCATAAATAACACGTACAAAATTACAGGAAAGATAAAGAATACTTATCTTACTTTCGGTAAAGTGGACGGTGTTTTGTTTTCGCTTTCTATGCTTTTTCAGTTAGGTCATTTCCTTCTAAGGTATTTGACGTATTGATTTTAAGTATGTATTTGTTTCTGTGATTTATGACAACGGACCAAACTGAAGCGTTGAATGAAAGACTAAGTAACGAGGTTTCAGAAAACGTACATGACAAATTAATATACGACGAATATGTGAGAAATATAAATTGTGTAATTTTAAAGCTTATTTGGAATCTAGGTCATCCATCAACTGGTGTTTTTTTAATTTTTTTATTTGAGAATTGTGACATTATTTATAGGTACCAAACACTCGCGTGAATATAATTCATGCAACTTCCGTGGCACTTCTCCGCTGGTTTGACCCCTTAGGCCTCTGGCATATTCTGTCAGAAGGTCAATTTATTTCCGCTTAGCAATGAAGTGAAAATAAATGGTAAGGTATCCAAAAACTAAAAATTATTTTTGAAAGGTGATGAAATACGCAATCAAATTTTATTACTAGAAATAAACATATAAAAAGTGAAAAGTGGATACTTTTTTAATAAAATTAATTTAAATTTGATTCATTCAATTGATTAAATAAAATTACTGATAACGAAAGATAAATTAAAACAATTGTAATTAATGTATTTTAAACGTCATTGGATCCTCACTTTTTTGTCGTTTCATATCAAATATATTTTATTAAATTCACCAAGTTATTTTTTTTCTGTTGGAAATTCGGTTTCATCAAACTTTAACTTCTATACTTGAATACAAAGCGTGGTGGTTTTTCTTTCTAACACCGTTTAGATCACTCCTTCCTCCGTGGTTTAGATCATATTTATCGCAATGACGGTAAGGCAGACACGAGTATTTCTATGAGGACTTATGAGTTGTTCCCAAAAGCGAACAAATTCGCCTGAGTGGTTAACTTTGAAATGGAATATTTACAGTTTGAATCTCGCGTAGCGCTTGGTAAATAAATATCAATTTTTTATGCCAAATGTTTGAAAATATTATGAATCTTAAATAAATGGCAGTACAAATATATGTACAGTTAATTGATTATATATAAAAATGGCAAACGCATAAGATATGTGATGTTATAGTCCAGTAATTTATTTAAATTAAAAATAAGTTGGTAGGTGGTCCACCTACACGTGAAAAGTAAAAAAAATACAGTGTTTTTTTTTTTTTTTTTTTTTTTTTTCTTCTTTATTCATGAAATATTAATGTGTACAGTTTTTACATGCTTTTCGACTACCACACTAGACACACGCCCGTATTATGGTAGTCGAAATTTATATACATAGGTTTATATAATTATATAAATGTAATATTTGATAACTTGTTAATCTAAGTATTTTTTTTTACATGCAATGTATGTGTATAATAGGTGACACTTTTACTGGTTCCCAGTTCAGTAGATTGCTCAAGTGTACATCAACCGTATTTTAAACTGTTGATATTAATGAGATAAAATGAACACAATCAGCAAATAAATAGGTTACTTTACTTGTTAAAATAATGAAAATAAAGTAGAAATTATGAAAATGAACTTGTTGAAATAATGAAAATAAAGATTAATTAATTAATTATTAAACTTTTTTCTTTACAGAATTGAATGAAAAAACAAAATGACTAATAAAGAAAATGAGCTTAATTTAATGATGGCAGGCATTCCTTGAAAAAGTTCCTTCCCTTTATAAATAACCAATTTTGAACACTTATGACATACAAATTGTGAGTTTTTGATTTTCTGATATCAATACTCAGCGAGTTGAATATTTTGGGAGCAATATAAGAAAACTGCCGCTGGGCGAAAGCTGTTTTCGTTTGGGGAATTTTACAATTTAGGTGTGACGAGTAACGGGTGTTAATTTTTTGTTGTGTTTTATTCACCAAGTCATTTTTCCGTATGTATATGAGAATGGTCTTAACATATAATTGTCGAATATCTAATATTCTGAGTTTTCTAAAAAGTGGTTCTGATGGGTTTGTTGGCTTACATTTGAATATTATCCTTAGTAACAGTTTTTGAATTAAAACCATGGGATGAAGAATCGTTTTTGCACAACCTCCCCATCCCACTATACCATATGTAGTAATTGATTGAAAAAGTGCAAAGTATACACATCTTAGTGTTTGTAGGTTAAGGATAGATCTGAGAGAGTAGAAAATGTAGCATAATTTGCGAAGCCTTTTTGTTGTAGAATTTATATGGGCCTCCCATCGCAGTTGATTGTCTATAATGACCCCCAAGTACTTAATTTCGTTTGATATTATAAGGTTATCGCATGAACAATTTTTGTGAGGTGATGTAGCCATGTTGAATTTCTGTGAACATGAATGTATGGTAAGTTTATGATAGTTTTGAGGGAGATTAGGTTTGCGTATGGAAAAAAGTAAGTATTTAGTTTTCTCAATGTTTAGAGTGAGGAGGTTGGAATCTAACCAGTGTTTTATTTCATTTATACCATGATTTGCTTTTTCAAATGTTGAATTCAAATTTTCATCTGCAAATATTATAACCGTATCATCGGCAAAAGATATTATAGTGCCACCAGTATCCAAATTGCATAACGAGTTAATGTATATTAGAAACAGAAGTGGGCCCAACACACTGCCTTGGGGCACGCCATATGTGATTGGCAAACTTGTACTTCTTTACTCTTTAGCGGAGTTAATAATAGTTGACTGGGACCTATTTGTTAGATAGCTCTCAAACCATTTAAGAGGAACACCTTTTATTCCTATCTGTGAGAGTTTTTTCAAAAGTATGTGGTGAGATACAGTGTCAAAGGCTTTAGCCAGATCCAAGAATACAGCGAGGGGCTTGCGACTTTTATCGAGGTTATCAGAAATTAATTTAGTAAAAGCTGCAATTGCATCTGATGCACTAAGACCTTTGCGGAAGCCGTATTGGTTTTTTGACAGGATTTTATTTTCTTCGAGAAACTTGTAGAGCCTTTGTTTTACTGTTTTTTCGATTATTTTAGAGATTGGACTCAGTAGAGATATTGGTCTATAGTTATTGACGATTGATCTGTCCCCTGATTTAAAGATAGGAATAATTGTTGAATGTTTTAGAGTGTTTGGGAAAAGGCCAGTTCGAAAACTTAGATTTGTGATGTATACAAGGGGCTTAGCAATGATTGGTTTAAGGTGTTTAATTAGTTTAGTAGATATATTGTCAACTCCCGTGGAGTGTGTATTTTTGAGTGAATTGATGATTTCAGTGATTTCTTGTTCTGTTGTTAGTGTGAGATTGAAAGGGTCATAGCTCAGATTATCGAGAAAGATAGTATTTGCAAGATTATTTTCAGACTTGCTATTTCTTTTTAAAATATTATTTGCTAGATCCGATCCGATTGTAGAGAAGAATTGGTTGAAGTTATTTGCGATTGTTTCTGAATTTTCGGTTGCATTTAGTGTTTTATTTGTGATGGTTATTTTATTTATGGGTGTGGTAATTTTGTCGGTGTAGCATATTTCTTTGACAATGTTCCAGATTTTTTTATTATCATTCGCAGCTTCCTCTATCTGTTTCCTATAATAATCTTCTCTGGCCGTACAGGTTATTTTTTTACAGGCATTTCTGTATCTTTTATAAAATAAGAGAGATTCGTAATCAGTGGGGTTATTTTTACAATATTTATGAAGTTTATCACGTTTGCGGATACAGTGTAAAATACCAGTAGTTATCCAAGGTTTTAGTTTAATTGTACGACTACTTTGATTGTTGTGTGTGTGGGATGTGGCATTTTTCAGATGCTTATGTAGGATGTTGATGAGAGATTCACACGCTAAGTTTGGATCGCTAATTTTGTAGAAATTTGACCAGTTTTCATTGGAAACCAGTTTGAAGAGAGTGTCATAAGAAATTTTCTTTAGTTGTATAGTGGATGCTGGTAATTTTTGAATTTTATGAGAAATGGAGGTGATAGTAGCGTAGTGATCTGTCACAGTGCACTGATATATGAGAGATTTGATATTTAGCTTACATTTGACAAAGACGTGGTCTATGCAACTGGCGGATAACTCTGAGACACGAGTAGGGGCTGTAATAGCTGGGATAAATCCTTGAAGAGTTAATAAATTTATGTAGTCGTTTGCTTGGGGATGCATTGTATTTATAATATTAATATTTAGGTCACCAATAATTAGAACATTTTCATGATCTCTAATACATGCCAGAAACTGATTAAGCGAGTTTAAAAATGGTGTTATATTGGAAGTGCTCGGTGATCGGTATATAGTTAGAACAGTAACGCTATTTTCTATTTCAAGTTTAAGACAATTTGAGTGAGTTATTGTGATTTCCTTTATAGAGTATTGTATATGATTTTTTATGTATATAATAACGCCATCATTTTGTAATTGGTTATTCTGAGTACTGTATTGATTATAGTTTTTTATGTTTTTAGGAATATAGTTATCTCTGATCCAGCATTCGCTCAGAATAATCAAGTCAAAGTCTGAGTCAAGTTCTGTAAGTAGTATCATTAGTTCATTGAAATTTTTGTTCATGCTTCTGATATTCATGGAAAATATTTTTAGGTTGGATTTATTTAGGGTTTTTTGAACTTCTACAGAACTACTTGTTTCGATACATGGAATCTGCGACAAATTGTCTAAAATATTATTTATATTATCTTCCATTTTTTAAATTGGTGTAGGGTGTTGGTAGCTAAACTTTGGATGAAGACTAGAAGCTGAACAAAACTTGGCGAGCAATTTAGAAAACAAGTTGTATGTAGAGTTTTTACTGTTGGCAATGTTAGAAAATAATGTTGATGTTTCAAAGCAATAGAAATAGGAATAGTATCTTTTACCGGATTCTTGATTCTGACACTAGTACAATATATGTGATACCTCAAAACAAGTACAATAAAAAAATAATAATACGATACAATAAAAGTTTTACACATGATAATTTTAGAACTATAATTGTGATGAATTTGGTGAGAGTAGTGCCAGTGTCTCCGCATTAGAAACACGAATTGCAGGTGTTCCGATATCTCTACGTACGTAGATCTGCCCTGATTTGATCCACGAATACTTAAAAAAAATTTCCTTTGTAGCTTTGCGGGCCAGGTACCACAAGTGGTTAGCACGAAATGTCAGGTGTTCCGCAACGTAGACTGGTGAGCTTGGTCCGGCAATCCCTAAGTTCAGAGTGTTGAGCTTCTCCTCGGGACTGGATGCTTGTTTGTGGAAGGCTTTTATATCCGATAGTAATTGTTCTCGATCGCGATTCGAGGTCAGTTTAAAAACAATAGGTCCATTTTTGTGTTTTTGTGTCCTGTAGGACGCTTCAATGTTTGAAGTATTTACTTTTGATTGAATGGTTTGGCATATATTGTGGAATATATTTTTCAAACTTTCTCCCTTTATTTCGGGTATTCCCCTCACCTCTATATTTTTGGCTCTTGCCGACCTTTCGACATTTTCAAGCTGGCCTTCTAGTAGGTCAATTCGGGATTCTAAAGAGGAATTTTGTTTTGTTAACACCATATTTTTATCTTCTAACTCCCGCACGCGGAGGAGAATATCTTCATACTGTTTGCTCATGAAGGTTATTGTATCCAGTATTTTATTATTTTGTAAGATGATTGCATTTTGACTTTTCAAGATTTCGCTGTTCTCCGATCCAATGGGTTTATCACAACTGATATCGTAAACCGGTGACTGCGCCTGGGAAGAAGTGCCAACCGCTACGGTTGCGCACTTCTTGCATTTAATTTGAGTGCGCCGTTCCATTGTCAGTCGTCGATAAGCGGTTTCTGTGATTCCACCGCAGAGAAGATGGTATGCTCCTTTACATACTAGGCATACAAATGTAGTTCCCGTCGATTCGGGACATGCTAAGCAGTTAGGCATAGTTAGAAGATTTTTAATATTTTTAATTTATTCAATTTTCGATGGATTCTCTGGGCCTTGAACGCGCCCCGCAACTTAACAGTCGTGCGTTAGAGATTAAATAAAATAAAAATAAAATATAAAATTTTTAGTTGGTTTGGTTGGGGCTCGAACGTACGCCGTTGATATAACTTTCAGCGTGACCGATTTATCCACTGAACCACTTCCGAGTAATGAGTAGGCGAGATAATAGATCTTCATATATTGTAATTCAGCTTGAGAGATGACAGTGCTGTTTTTGCTAAATCTTTCACTTTCAATATTTGATAGTTTTACTTTTATATTAATAGAATTGGATTTAAAACTTTTTAAAAAAAGAAAAAACTGGGTGATTTAACACTGTTACACTTAGCAAAAAACAAAATTGAGCACTTTTGATGTAGTTTGAACGTAATCTTGAAAACAATTAATTTTGACAGTTCCGTATTATTTAAATTCGTACACTTTTAATGGAATGCAATGCAGAATTTAACTTATTAATCACGTAGATTGTGGATTTTTAAAGTCTTTATCGTTTGATCACTTAAATATATAGGTTTGATTACTTTTTACTGCAATTTTTATAAATTTAACAGAGCTCAGCAGTTGTTGACAATAGCGTGCACTAGTAGTTTTTTTAGTGTGTGGCAAGCCTACGCACGACGGAAGTGAAACTTTTAGTATTCTTCTCTCTGTCTTTTCATTTCATTCTCTCTTTTTTCTGTCTATTGACATATTTATAAGTAGCATGTGATAAAAAAATTAAAAGTTATAAAATTATGGGTCCTGCATAACGAGTGTCGAACGCTCTGCCTCTAGACCGCGAGGAGAAATATTTCGCGCGACGCGGCGTTATCGGCCTAGATTAGTAATTTAAATGATTCAAAATAAAAATAATTAATCGAAATACCGAGCGACTCTACCGGTTCAATTTGTAAGCTATATTTCGACCAAAATATCATATAGGTACCGTAAAGTAAAGTAAAGGTAAATTAACAAATTTATGTAATTTTTTACTACATTATTACAAATCGTTGATAAAAAAATTAAAAGTTATAAAAATATGGGATTCGAACCCGGGTCCTGCATAACGAGTGTCGAACGCTCTGCCTCTAGACGGCGGTTATTACGTATTCGAACAAAATATCATATAGTCAAAATATCTAAAAGTCGCTGAACGAGAGCATTAATTTTATCACTTTTCCTCGTATTAAAAAAATCACACAAAGAAAATTCGCAGCACGAGAGCATTTTATCACTTTAAAAAAAATTATTATTAAGAAAATCACAAAAAGAAAAAAAAAATAGTTAAAGCGGGGATCGAACCTCGGTTCTTCACCTCAACAATCGGGCGTTTTGCCTCTAGACCGCGAAGCTGAGTTTGGAGAGTGACCTAAACTAAGTATATAATATTGGCTAGGCTCCTATAGCGAAATGATTACGGTTTTTGATGACGGTCATGAGTTGGTTTTACTCCGGTTCTCGAAATTGCATAACGCGCGTAAAGAAGTTTCACTTCAAAAAAACCTTCGCCTTGAAATTTTACATAAAACATTTTGATTTTTTTACTGTTTATTGGTTAATAAAGAAAAGCATTTCAAGAATTTTAATTGCTAAATTATTAAAACAATAACACATCGAAATATAGTAGAACGATTAAGGTACATTACTAAAATACATAAATTTACATGAAAGTATTTAAAAGTAACAGTTGTGCCATAACCGATTTGAAAAATCTCACATTTTTAATGTTAGTTATTAATTTGTGAAAGTGATTTACGAACTTATAATTACTACAATCCGGTAAGTGCCAAATCCCCCTTTATATTGTATGATTAATAGGATCGGCGTTGTGTGAAGCGGACTTTACAATCGTTAGTAAATTTTCACACAGTAATAATGAAAAACGTCGGTACTTTTATCTATAATTCCTTATAGCAAATGGCGAATTCTGTATGTTTGATGACAGACATAAGTTTCGGAATAGACTATTAAGTTTTACAAAGAAAGGAATTGGGAATTTGCTGAAAAAACAGTGATGCTTTATTTGCACTGGACCATTAGCGACATTACAACTCTTGTTTAAGCAACATTCGGAGAAGAACCTCCACACAGCAACCCCAAAGATGACACAGGCAACGAAGAATATTATTGTTCTTATGGCTTACTGTGTGGAGAATATTAAATTAATATAATATAATATGAGTGAAAAAAATTACGGTATTTTTACCAAAGCTACAAAGTACATGAAAAATGAGAAATGATCATTTATTAAGAATCTCTTCAAATTATTGGTAATCTTATTAAAAACGGGATTGCAGGCCGTTCCCTGATTAACTTTTATTAAATTCCTAATATATCAAGACACATTTTCATGCACATGCATTGCATTGATAATATATAAAGACGAAATGCGAAAATATTGGGATTTTTTTGAACACGTGTTTCGAAAAGATGATAATATAAAATCGTATTTTCTCAACTTTCTATAAATATAATATGCATTTATTATATATATTACCTTCTGGAAGAAATTCTCTAAATGGTAGTGAAAACCCTATCAAAATCCGTAGTTTAGAAGAACTAAGCGCACAGACAGACGCGGATAGTGACTTTGTTTTATACTATTTAAAGATTAACAACATCCAGAACACACCACAAATTACCCGACACATTGTGTCCCCCAAAAGTAAATAACCCCGAAGAAAGTTCAAATAAAAACCACTTCTGTTATGCTAATAATATCACTCGAAAACAGGCGGAAACGACTCTTTACCTAGCCGCTTAAAACATATTTACACGACCCGAAAGTGGTCTAATTTATTATAAAACAAACACACCTAGATTATTATTTATCTGCGGTTCTGTGTGCATATGAATAAGCTCAGATCATTGACACGTAACATCACTAGGTGAACCCTCTACCATAAAGCAATCATGTGAAATTTGGCCTAATTTGGCAACAGCTTTTCAGCCATAACATTAGTCGTAAGAACATGGAACTATTTATAACAGTGAGTTATTACTTACATTGACAAATATGTTCCATCTCTCTTCATTACTTTTGATGGAGTTTGAGAGAAATTACAACATGAAATGGTTAAACTCAATGCTCCTTATAATCGACGCGTTCATAGACGGGGGTAGTTAAATTATTTTATGAAAATACACTTTCTGCAAGTTACGCTTTTAAATATTAGGACAAATTATTCGTTTGCGCCCGTACATACGCAATATGAATATGAATAAATAGTTTTATTCAAGAAAGGCATACAAATACAACTAACTAACCATCACGACGTTTCCCCGCAGAGGTAGGCAGAGAGGAATACGATTGTCCGTATAAAAACTCAATTATCAAGATAGGCATACAAATTCAATTTTCGATTGAATCACCGATACATTATTGTACTTGGAAGCCTTTCTTAAAAGAATTGAGTTTTTCAAAACTATTTATTCATATTCATTTTGCGTATCATAAGGCACAAACAAATAATTCACCTTCAAATTTCAAAACATAGCTTCCAAAATTAGTTTTTTTCCCAATATAATGAAATTAGCGCCATCTATGTAAGAGTGGTTTATGCACAATTTTAATTGCTTTAAATGTTAAGCATGTGATATTTATACTACTTTTATTTCTTGAATTTCTTGAATTTCTAGAATAACACAAATATTTTCAGCTGGACGCCTCATTTCCATCATGATCTATTGAGCTTTTAAATATTTTAATTTTTTTATTTATTTATTTTTATTTATTAATCTTAAGTTAGCTCACATCTTCGTGTGTGCTAATAGTTTTATAAACATATAAACATGTACATTGTTTGGCAAACATAATCTTTCTATTTTCTTTCTATTATTTGAATAAACTTGTTTCAACAATAAGAATTAAGAGCGTAGAAATGTACGATTTTGTCAGTTCTTTTCCTCGCAGATTATTCATCACTTACATTTTCATGGTATATTTCAGTGAAATATAAGGATTTATGAAAATCTAATATTCAAGACTCTAAAACACAAACAAACTTAGTAGTAAAACTGTTGGTCATAATTTGGCAGTAGTAGCCTTTCTTGGCAAGCTATATCAATGGTTCAATAATATAAAACAGAAAGCATATGTGTGAGTTTGTGAATAACGTGAGTTTATCAGATTTTCCCAGCTTTCGTCATTGTGTTATAAAAAAGCTCTGGTAAAGGGAATTGTGTAACTTGCTCAGGCACTCAGTATGTTGACGTGGACCCAATTGTCGTCATTGTTTGTAACATGCGCGCGCAGTTTACATCAAATAATGTAGGCACTATGTGCAACACCTATCCAGGTTAGGTTATGAATAGTAATGGTTAATTGATCAGAGGTGAATTTATAGACGCAACTTCCTACACAAATATGCAGAAGACACGTTAGTACAACGCGTACTTCTCCTAAACAACCGCAAATGTCTTAGGACATATAAATCTAAGGAAGTAAGCAACTTCGAAACAGTGAAAAATACCCTCAGTTTTGCCATGGTTATATTATTATAGACCATAATTCTTATTGGATATTGTTCAGCTATGTTGTAGCAAATATGAACACAGAGATAGCTATCCCATAAAATCCCCCACAATAGGGGATGATAAATTCCCACTGGTTACCGTCTGTCGGAACTCTATAACTCAACAATCAGTCTATTTTGTAATACACAATTCAAAGGAGTTGACCAACCTTACCTACAAGGCTGCTTTACTTTAACTGAGTGTGTAGCATTCTCAAGAGTGGATCTCAAGTATGGGGGCCAGAGGATGCGTCCATATACTTATAAAAAAGTCGAGATTTAAAAAAAATGATACCTCTTTATTTATCAGAGATTACGGTTCTAACTCTGGGAATGCTGGGTAATTGCCTTGGTTTGGTTCTGGGAGAGATGTCGCATAGCTGCTGATGGCTTGCATAATAAATAAATAGTGAAATGCTAATACTTGTAGGTCTTACCGCTACTTACACCGCATATACTAATTTATTTTAATAGTCCCGGTTTAAGAAAACGGTGTATCCAGAGCTTTAGAGTCTAAAAAGGGTTTTAAATTAAACATTTTAATGAATTTAATTTTTTTTAAAGTTTTATCTCATCAGTAGGTTACATCGTAAAAGGGGCTGTGTTTCTGTGGAAGGTATATAACAAAATGTTCTTTCTGGCTATGTTATTATTGTTACATTCTCAAATGTGTATGTTACCATCATTACGTATATTCAAATGTGGACTTCAAAGGGCGGGACCATCCCACTTCTTCTCGAACAAGTTATTACGATTCTGTTCGGTTCAGTTTGACCTTTCGGAGGAGTGGAGAAGGAATGTGGAGATGAAATGAGACGTGACGAGACATACAATAGTGTCCTCAAGTTCAGTGCTTAGAGAAAGTGATTTAACCGAGAAGATTGGCGGGTACAGGTTAGAACAAACGAAACTACGTGAATGGTAAACAAGCGTCAAATTATTAGAAAATTGGAACTAAGAAAATTATATATTATAATCAATACCTATTCCTAAATATGAATATCGCCGTTTTGGTGCAAAATCACCGCGAGAGCGCTGAACTTCATAAGTTAGAAGTATTTTGAGTAAAATGAACACTTTCATGTTTTTATTATGATATTATAATCCAACATACTAATTTCGGTTCTCTGTGCATTCTGTGTGAAATCTGGTTCAATGAACTCAAATGGAATTGTCATTTTCAAAATTGGAACTGATTGTGTGAAGAATTCCAATGACCAAATAAAATAGAGATTCAGATAAGTGATAAAATGCCAACGTTTTTCACAATATTTTTAACAAAGAATTATTGTACTGGTCATTTTCAAATTTAACTGATTTTTCAAGAAGTAACATATAAATATAAATCACGCTTGCTGTGTAAATATTGGAAAATAATGCAATGTCCTTAAGATGAAGGGGGACAAACAGGTAGGAAATAACACATTTAGAAAAGAAGGCAAAAATCCATGCGTTTTTATTCGGTGAAAATAAACAATATGACTGACGGAGTTTTACAAAAAGAAAAAAAACTTCATAACAATTCACTTTTGTAGAATTCAAGAAAATGAACAATTTTTGTTTTCTAATCGTCTAAGATAGATATTTGAACCATTTCATAAAGTGCCTTGCACTCTGACGACTAAGTTTCAATCTCAAAAAAAAATTCTTGTAAATGCTTAATTTGGGTCAAATTTTTCATACCAAAAGTATCTTTACTTAACAAAACAGACAATGTGTAAGTTAAATTTTAGTTGAAGCAAAGAAGATTTTTTTATTTATCAAAAAGATAAAGCATGCTTCCATGCTTGTTTTGGTAAATAAGCCTCAATGTCATGTTAAAATGTATATTCTTGCTGTCGAGAAAAGTGTACAATAAATGAGCTTCCCTTTATCATTGTTGGACTAAGCAGGTTTTCGGTCTCATGTGTTTACTGAAGATTAAACTGAAAAAATTAAATGTTAACATAACGTTATGTGTTTGTAAATTACCTTGTATACATGGCTGACAACATTAAACTATTACAACACTTTTGAACTAGCAATTTACGTGTTTTTTTTTTTTTTAATAATGAATACCTCACAAGAGTCCCAACTGCTCCCGTCTGGAGCCAGTGAGACTATGGCATCCCCAATTGGGGGATGTTGTGAGGCTGAAGGTAAGTGGGGAAGGGAAAGAGGAAGGTGGGGAAGTACCTGGCTATTCAGATCTAGTCACTAAACACGGCTAAAGCCATTTGGAGCAACGTTTCAATTCTGAATGGTGGTCTTACACCAGGGCGATACTGGTAGTATCTTCCACTCTGGAACGTGCCGCAAATATACTATATATTATTTTAATTAATTAATTGTGAAATAACACAAATCAATCAAATAAAATTTATTTGCGCACGCCGGGTTCGAACCCGCGACCTTCGGAATGGCAGTCCAATGCGTTACCACTGGACTATGCCGGCCGTCAAACGTGTATGAGTAATCCCGGAATGAGAAGATTTTCCTATGAAACGGAACATTATTGACTTATTGATTATGTAATGTTCTTTAATTACAATAATCATTCATATTTCTCGGAATATGGATTGTGTGATTCTTCAATAAATTACTCTTTGATGACAAGTTACTATTTTACGATAATGTTTACAATAATATTGTTGCAAGGATAACGTCCTGTAGATACTAAAGGGTATCTAAGTTTTTCTAAATTCTGATCGCTTCCAATCAATGATGGTATACCGAAAAAATAATTCTCCCCAGCCTTTTCGCCAAAAATCCCCAGATTTCATAAAACGTCTCCATATTCGCAAACATATAAATATAAAATAACTTTAACCTTAAAAAATAGGCAAAAATGCAAAATACGGGGTTTAAACAGGCCCAAAAAACAGCTTCGACGAGCGAGGCAGGAGAATATTTTTCTTTTATAAATAATTTTTATAACGGCAAAAAAATACTATTTAATGAAAGTTAATATTTCTAAAATGCTTTTGATTTGTAATATTTATACCTTAATAATAATAAATATTCACGAAAATCAAATTTAAAAAGAGCGAAGGAAGAAAATAACGACGCTTAGTAAATATAGAGCCGGTATATCAGTATTTTTACCACCGGTTTAACCAAGCTTATCTTTATTCCCATTTCTCCTATCGGAGAATAGCTTGACGGACGTTAATAGTTCTCAAGCCAAGATTAAAATTCAGTTAGTAAACGGGTCCATTTTATATTGATTTACGTCCGTCAAGTTGCTCTCTGGTATGAGCCTTGGCAGGATAAGCCTGGCCTCAGCCAGATAACTAATTGAAAACATTAGAAATCTCCTTACAAACATATGATATTTCATATGTACAAACTATTCTAGACAAACTACGTTTCTTCACATCAGCCTTTAACACATCGCTAACAGATCAGTCCCTGAACAAAATGCACGATAAAAAAAATCCTCCTCCACAAAATCCCCCAGATTGTTTATTTTTTCGGAAAAATTCCCTTTCAAATTCAAAATCCCCCAGATCTGGGCACTCCTCCACAGACATACCATCTGTCAATCGGCTTGTGTCGGCTATGTCCGGAAAAGGTCGGAAGCGATCGGCTGTGCGCGCGCTGCTAGTGTAACAAAAAATAAGTAGTACCTACTAGATAGACAATACACCTCCCTTAACTAATTCAGCTGCGCTATACTCCTAATTTAAAATCATTCTCTCTGTACGATTTAAATACAAATAAGTATGATTTTAAATAAGTCATAAATAAATAATGTTTTATTTACAGTCTATATCAAAAAAAATATGCTTAAAATAATTTGTATCCAGAGGGGGAAAAATATTTGTAAATCTGTAAGTATGTAAGAAGAATGAGTTAAGAATGAATGTAAGTAAGTCTATAGTTATGGTGTTTAAAGAGAGAATGCGATTACAGTGAGCAATATAGTTGTGAATGATGAATACTTGGAGCAGGTGGATGAGTTTGCGTATTTGGGAAGAATATTTAAAAGAGATGGGAAGGCTGATAGAGATATGGAAAGAAGGTTAAATGCGGGAAACTCTATGGAGGACTAAACGCGGTTGGCACTAAAATGCGAATATCTGTCCAAAAAAGCGAACCTAACAGTCCACAATTGAGTGGTGGTATCTGCCCTGATGCAGTGAGGCATGGAACTGGTAGAGAAAGAATGACCGTAGACTGAGTGCCGTAGAAATAAGATCCCTGAGGCGTAATTTTTGTAAAACCACGTGATCGTGTGAGAAATGTGGAGATCCGCAAAGAATGCAAGGCTGATGTAAGCGTGATGAGCAATACTAAGAAAGGGACGCTTAGATGGTTTGGGCACGTGAAGCGAATGAATGAAGAAAGGAGTGTAAGGAGAACATATAACGCAAATGCGCTTGCACAAGGCACGATTAATTGAATCAGATATTTGAGTCGGGCCATGTCAAGAGTCAGAATAATAGAAGAGTATATGAATGTGAATGTGAAAAGGAGAGTATGCCAAGAAATAGTTGTTTGGCGGCCCTTCCTCCCTGCCCACTCCTGCAGAAACGTCGTGATAGTTAGTTAGTTAGTTATGTTTTGATGACGAGTTACAAGTAAGAAAGTGTGTTGAAGGCTATGGACATTTGTTGTTTGTCAAGTACCTTAAAAGCGTGGACACTGGAAAAAATAATATGTTGTTGTTGGTATAATGACCTGTAAACATTTTCTCTAGACACTTAAATGGATTTCTATTCAAGTGTAATCCATTCCGAAGGACTGATTTATTTCTGGAATAAGTGAAGAAATCTGTTTATTCAATAAGACCTCTCGCTTTCACAACAATGAACCTCGCTGGACATTTTAAATTACGCATTACGTAAACCGGTTTCTCAAAACAATTACACAACGAATGCTCCCATGAATCCAGAATGACATTACTCCTACATTAGCATTCAAAGGAAAGAACACTAGACCATTTAAATTTGTTGCATCGTCACCAATCTGCACAATTACCATAAACAATCCAGTTGCACCGTTCTGCAAAAATGTGCTTTTAGCATTCTAGTCGCAAAGGCCATTGCGATGCTCGAGAACGTAGGACTGTGCGTATGTTACTCGTAATTTACTCTGACACGTACTTACTTACGTGAAGGCAATTTCTCTTTTTCGTGTGAATCATAATGATCGTATTGGAGTGATGAATGCAGTATGGAGTATAGGAAGTGAGATGTATCCGAACAACACGCGCTACGAACAATAGACTGGTAGTAAACGCTTATGGAATTTTCCGCGAACATTATTTACTGTGGGTACGTATTCTTATTTTCTCAGCAATATTTAGATTAAATAGTAATAATAACACAGAACAGGTTGTATCGACGATGCAAACGTTAAGTTACTGTATAGTGTGCAACATAGTAGACATACACGTTATTAACTTTACCCATTTTATTATTAAAAAGGGTGCAATATCAAGGTGCTAATAATATTATATTAATGTACTTTTTTGTAAGTATTTGTTTCAATTCGGGCGTCCTCGACTTCTGCTACCATTCTCTACCACGTTGTTCACTATTCTTACACTCCTTTCTTCGTTCATCAAGTACGCTTCATTTTATCTCACAAAGTATATGATATACTTGGTGTCCTCCTACATGATTTACCACGTCTTCCTCGGGCGTCCCTAACTTCTTCTACCATTCGCTTCCATATACATTGTCAATGTGATACGTTCTCCTCACACCTCTTTCTTAGTTCGTCTCATAAAAATTGATCAAACCCATGTAAGTATTATGCAAAATTGAAGATTGTATCATATTCTAAATTGGTTAATTAAACGCAGTAACCGCCAGCACACACTGCGATTAAACGCAGCGGTTTCGGAATTGCTGAAAACGTCAACCTTCTTGGCGTTTTCGCTATTCCAAAACCGCTGCATTTAATTGCTTGCATGCCGGCGGTTAGACCATAAAAGGTTAATTCAGGCTAATTTGTTCGTTTTATGTTCTCATAGATATCGTTGTGTCCCTTTACTGTCATGGTGAGAAATATAATATAAACGGAGTCAGAAAGAAAAAAAACACCTCGCTTTATATTCAAATGTAGAAGTTAACCACAGAAGAAGTAAAATGTACACCTCCTTGAAATGGTGAATTTATTTATAAAAAATGAGGTGACAATGATATTAATAATAAATTTTTATAATAAAAAAATGTGTTTTAAAGTTATCACCAGTTTGATTTCAGACTTTAGGCTAATAAACGTGAGGTGAGCCATTAAAAAAAAAATCATTTTTGTTTTTTTAATAAAAAAAAATTATGTCTATTTCTAATAACCAAATTTGAAAGCGTATTTTATCACCTTTCAAAAACAGTTGTTATTTTTCGGATACAAACAGAAATATTCCATTTATTTGTGAAGCGGAAATACACAAAAACTATGACAGAATATGCCGGAGGCCTGAGGGGTTTAAAGACAATTGAAATATTTCATATTCCGTTTGGTAAATGGAATCCATAATCTTGTTCATGTTGCCAAAAGAATCTCACGAGCGTGTGTGTGTTACTTTCTGTAAGAGGCAAATTTTTTTTAATTTCCTCGCAATGCTTTGCGCACGTCATGTTACATAGCGAGATTGTCATTTATTGATTGTTATGAGATTTATTTCTAACCTAGTATTTATAGCACATGGGATGACAAGTCATGTAATGGGAAACTATGGTACGTTTAAAAAGAGCTGGAGTAAGGTATTTTCTACAAGCGAGTTTATCAGTATAATTAATTACGTAAAGTAAATAATATTCATAGATACTATTTTTAGTGTTGTACCTAACAGTGTTAAACGACTTCTCAAGTACATTTTGACAAAAATAAAATTAATCTAGGTCCTAGTTGGGATCCCTGGGGTAGGCCACATAAAGACAACGCCCTACACAGTTGTCCAATTGCTAATTTATTTTTCTTCATCTATTTTTTCATTTTACACATATCTTTTTTACAAAAAATATGTTTATCTAAATGGGACGTGTGGGATTGCTCTAACCTCCCCACATCCTGGAATAAAAATTATTATTATAAAGCAAATATTTTAGAAAAAATATTTAATTTTACATTCATTTCTTGTAGATGCGGCAATCAAATTGATTAAGGGTCCAACATCATTGTGTGATTTATAATCTACCGTATACTTCCATAATGTTTCAATTCAAAACATATCTGTTTCATCCACACCTGCACAATTTGACACTTATTTCACAAATAATTATATCAATGCGCTTTTCTATCGTGAAATCTCATGCTGTAGAAGGTTCGCATGAGTTCTTGCGTGCTGAAGGTACACAAAAAGCATAGTTCACAGCCAGGTTCAAACCAAATTCCAGGCTTTACCGCTTGGAATTTATGTTTCTTCTACCGATATAAGTATAATTAAACCGATATGAATGAGTTAATATGTACAAATAAAAAAATTATTTCCTTTAAATTACAAAATATAATATCTAATTACGGCATGACGTTCATTAAGTACCTTTTTATATGTAACAATCAGATATTTTACAATATTTTCATTGGTTCCATTCTTAATGTGTGTTTATAAACGAACTGTTTGTTTACGAAAAATTGTTTTCTAAATGAACACATATGGGATGGAGAGAATTAACGTGAAATGAACAACGATTATTCGATATTTGTAAACAATAATTAGAAAGGATAAGTTATTGAGGCAAGTTAGAAAATAATAAAATGGTAGGATAAATTAGTAATGTCATCCAAAGAGTCAAAGTCATACCTAGAATCAAAATTATACGTATATGTACACGAAACAATATTGATAATGCAATTCGAGTTAAGAAATCACTTTTACTATAATATTATTATCATTGGAATTCCTTCTTCCAGACAACAACACCAATAATATTGGAAAAATATATATTTAATATTATAATAACATTCTTGCCATGCATCTGTAAAATGTCAATTTCCTGAGTGAATCGGGCTAATATTCCAACGATTGCCACTACCGAGTAGTAAATGTCACTTTTATTACTCATCTGCATATCAATGTACTACTATATTGCTTTCATAAACATTTATGTAGGCGCAGAAATTTTCTTCGGTAAAAAGGAAATCTTGGCTTTGTGTCAAACTCTCCTATCATACAGAAGACTTATTTACATCAAATTAAGCTCATACGATTTTACACATTGTAAAATGTGTGGCAGATGTCTCTCTTTAAGAGCAGTAAATACACAACTTAGTACGATTGCATCCACCATTTCGTGTCTGTGAAAAGTTTTGTTGCATCTCGGTGCTGTTTTTCGCAAGATTAATTTATTGTTTATATTCAGCAGGACGTATATTTGATTTAAGTGGTACATGCCCGCGTTACAATTAGAAGAAGTTGTTATAATTCTTGATTTAATTTTTCTTCTTTCCCTTATAAAGTAATGTTCATTTTTTTTTAAATATCTTTGAAAACGCTTTAAAAGTATAGTGTTAGTTGACAAAATCACACTAAGCTTGGCGTGCTTGCGAAATGACATAACAGTTCAAGGGTCAAACAGAAGTTTTTTTTTCATTTTTAAATAACACAATTTTGGTTTATCAAATTATTATTTATTGTTTTCATATTATTTATATGCGAGAAACAAGCTCAATTCCTAAGGTACATAAACTATAAATTGTACATTTCCATAAATACATTAATTATATTACATCCTGGACAAAATTTCTTTACTGAAATTTTCAAAAAGAAGAATAAGCACAGATTTAAAACTTATACATAAAATACTGCTTTACAAAATAGACATTCTGAAATTACTGCAATTAATCAATACCCGTGTTCCCAAAAATGATCCTTTTGCATTAACTATACCGGGTTATCAAAATTCCCCGTTTCCGAGATTTCGAGATTCCGAATATCGAGAAAAAGTGGGTGTGTCAAGCCTACGCAAGACAGAAGTGAAACTTCTTTTGTTAAACCGTATGAACCACAATCAATTACGTATTTCACTCGTATTACACTCACGACGCAGTATACTAACCAAGCAGCTGATGCTTGGCGTGGCGCAGTTCGCTGGTGTCTGAGAGAGAGGAAAGAAGAGAAGAGAGAGAACGTTCGTGAGCGGCTCCCCCACCTCAACAAGCGCATATGGTGAGAGAGGGACAGTGAACGGTGAGCGGTGGTGGGGGTACCCGCATTTTCGTGTCGATCCTGACTCGGTTTTACTCCGTCCCCGAATTACGCGCCTAAAGAAGTTTCACTTCAATATAATATATTTTTAAAAATAATGTACAATGTACAGAAATAGAATCCCACACAAGATCGCGTAGTGCGCTCTAGCGAACGGATATTTTATCAGAGGGAGATAGTTTTAATTTTTTTTTCTGTAAATTATTACATATTATCAAAATAAATAAATTAATTAAATAAATGTAATACAATTATCATAATATACGGATTAGATAATAATTTTAATCCAACACAATAACGCAAAGCGCGCTCTAGCGGAGTAATGTTTTATCACAGTGAGATAAGTGTTTTTATTATTTTGCAATATTATTTTCTTTTAAAAAATGTTCTGACCTACTAAAAAATAAGATATTGAATGAAAAAGGCGTTAAAAACAAAAAAATAATGTGCGATGGCCGAGAATCGAACTCGGATCAACTGCTTGGAAGGCAACTATGCTGACCATTACACCACCAACGCCAGTTGTCGGGATGAGCTAAGAAGCATTTATATGTTACTTCAAAACTTTGACTAGATCAAATGAACTTTAATCGGTGGTGGGGGTACCCGCATTTTCGTTTCGATCGTGACTCGGTTTTACTCCGTCCCCGAAAATTCATTACGCGCCTAAAGAAGTTTCACTTCAAAAATATTCTGATTTGCACCTTTTACTATTTTTGGTCATTGAACATTAGAACTGGTGAGTTTCAGAGTAAATCTGTTTTGATTTTATTTGTATGAGGGGTGATGTACGTCTGCGTGATATCTTAGCTTTTTTTGTATTATTAGTTTTTTGTCACATTTACAACAATGTATTTTATGTTTTGTTGTTTACGTCATTCATTTATGTTTATATTTTCTTAAATTATTTAAATTTTAAGTATTTATAATAATTCAATGACACAAAAGTCTCCTAAAATATTATGTAAAAGCATACTAGGGCGAAAATCTATATAAATAAAATTTTACTGTTCCTTTGTTCAAAATCTTAAATGTCCGAAAATTTTTCACCGATTGCTTTGAAATTTTGATGCAACGTTGCATACAAATACGCGTGTGTTTTTATATACCTATATTATATAGATGTAACCTGTGAGAGTTAAAAATATGCTGTTTTTAAAAATATTGATAGTATTGATAATAATTGATAGTCCCACATTTAAGTTGTTCCATTAATCTCCACTAAAACTGAAACACTTCCCTTACCCACACCTCCTATAGTATTTTGTTTCCCTCTTTTCTGTTGGTCACCAATAAGATGTCTTCTTCACTATTTGTCTCTTTCTCCCATTGTGTTTTCTTATGTATATAATATTTGTCTGTATGTAATTACAACTACTTAATATTTGTATATCCCTGATGAAGCAGGAGATAAGCAAAACCTGGTTGGCTTTCAGTTTTTTTAATTCAATTAAAAGTGTGTTTCTTTCATTTAAAATATAATGTCACACACCAAAGTATTTGCTTCCTCCGAATAAATAATGAATGTTTTATTAAATATTTGTCTTTATACAATCAATACAATAAAGAAATCGGTAAAAATATATTTTTAACATTTGCAGTGCGTCTCTTGGCTCTAGATAATATTGTATATCTTCTATATATGTAAAAAGAAATTTAATAATTTTTCGATGAATATTTCTACTAAATATTATTTATAACACTTATGCTTATGATTTAACTGTTAAATAAATATAAGTAATAATAAATTACAGAGTTTGGTCATGATGATAGGTAACTATTCGATTACAGTCAAATTATGATTTGTGGCGTCAATGTGTTTTACGAAAAACAAAACATACCAACATGAAAAATAATTTTGTAAAGATGCGTTTACCCAATCTCCCGTGGTCAAACTTCCTACCTCCGGTAGTGGTTATTTATTATGGGCAATCGTGCGCGAGAAGCAATCAAAATGAAAAAATGATTACGTTTTAAAAATCCACAAAAAATAATCGACCCATTCACGAGTATATCAACATGAATTGCATCTTGCTTATAGTATTTGTCTTAATTGGATAGCAAAAAACCAGCAATTTTGATGTTGGTCAAAGAGAAAATAGCAAAAATTATTTGGCTTATATGCCAGTAAGTCACACGACAAAGCGCAATCAAGTTTAGTATCAAGTGGGTACTTTTTGTGGGTAAGAAAAACATGTTTAACGATGGATTTTTTCACGTAATTTCACCTAAGAAGTGAAAGGTTAAGCTACTGCCATTTCATATGTGCATTACAGAATGTGGATTGGCACACTTTTGTCAAGAAACTTAATATTTATAAAATTAGAACGGTCACCAGAAAAAAAAGAGCTCGTAAAGACAGGTGTAAATTTTTTAATGACATTTATATAGTGTTTGCCAACATTAAGTATCCCGGACGGCAAGGCTTAGTTTTTTTTTTTTAATTTCTACAGTTTTTTTATTGATGAAATTTTGCACACTTAACCTTCAAAACAAGTGGAAGGTCACTGTCTACCTGGATACTATTTATTATTTTTTCTTAATCTTAAGGCTGTTCAGATCATTGCAGTTACTCCAGCACCTTCGGTTTGGTTACTCCAGATTACTGTCATATGGTGTAGGTCGCCAACCTCCAGAACTATTGTAATTAAAAGAAGAAGAAGTGCAATTACTAAAAGTGACAGTCTCATTTTTGATTGAATCATATCCAACCTGAAAGTAACAATTACTAAAACGAATTTAAAACAATTTCTACGCAAGGACAGTCAAGGGTGTAGTCATAAAATCGTAAAAATTATAATCAAATCAAAATAATCTCTAATAATAAATCAAGAATTAGAGAGTCCTGACGTGACATAACAATGTGTATTGTTTGGGAAAGATGTGGGCTGACTCAGCTGTAAAAATAGAGCATTTTTGGGTATGCATTGCTAACAAATAAAATCAATATCTCATAATTTTGTATACAAGTAATTACAATAATAATTAGCGGAAGGAACTCGCGTCGTAGATACATGATAAAACTTTCTACTGACATCAATTATTACGTGTGCGTTATGTACTATATCTTGTAGGAATTGTGAACAACACTGTCACTCGGGAACTGTAACGCATCCTCAAGTCCTATAAGAATACAATCGACATCGTAATTGTAATTACAATGACATGTTCAACTATCACTTCCTATGAAAGTTCAACACAATATTATGAAACCAATCTGGGACAGACTCCATCACATTTTTATAGAGAAATTTTGCAGAAGAGGGAAGAACGAAGAGCATTCCACGCCAAAAGATTTTATTTTAACTAGCTATTGTGGTCAACCTAATGACTGTAAAAATGATAACTTTCTATTAAAATACGTAAACAACGTGTGCGGAATTTATTGTGTTGGGCCTCTGGCATATTATGTCAGAAGGTCAGAATATTTCCGTTTTGCAGTAAAATCAAATAAATGGAATATTTCTCTATTAACATATCCGAAAATAAAACACTGTTTTTGAAAGGTGATGAAATACGGTTTCAAATTTTATTAATAAAAATATTTTTTTCGAAATATTCAAATTTTGAAAGCAAACAAGAAGAGGTTTTAAAAATGGCAAACATTACGTTTTTCTAACGAAAAACGAAATGAAGAAAAAATATAATAACATACGCACACATATTTTATTAGACAAGTTTATTATAAATATTACTGTGACCTCACTTTTTTGTTGATTCGTGTAAGAATAATTAGTTAAATTTCACAAAGTTTAATAAATTACCACCACCTTTGGTTTCATATAGATTTGAATATAAAGCGTGGTATTTTCTCTTTCTAACACCGTTTAGATCGCATTTCTCAAACTTATTGTCTATTAAGGCGGCAAAATTTACAAAACATTCAAAAATTTACAAAATTTTGCAGAAAACAAGTCAGTTACAACGAAAATAGAATGAGATGGCGCACGGCAAAAGAGTCGGCAATCAAGGATTCAAATCCAGTAACAATTGTATTACATCATAATAATGAACAATATTTTTATATCATTAGAAAACTAACACATTCAATCTTTGATATAACTATATTGTACATATAAAGTATAGTGCGTTTATTTTGAATGATGAAAGCGCACATAAAAATTGGTATGCAAAAGCGGCGCTAACCGCCTCGTAACGGTGCACGTATTTTTTCATTATGTCCATCGAATTAACATATTTATTACATTGTAGTTTTATTATCAGTTAAACGTTTAGTTGTGATGGTTTTATTTCGTTTGTCATATTAACGTAACAGAAGAGAGCGTAATGCGGGTAACTAAAATAATAGCAAATCAAAATAAAATGTTTTAAAAGAGAGTAATAGGAATAAGAGAATATAAAATGACATTATAACTAGGACTCACAATGTATTGTTCTCATTGATGTATCTATACATTGTTCCTCACAATAAATCCCCTGTAAAGGCTTAAATGCAGTTATGGGCAATCCGTAGGACGCGAGTTTTTTTATGTAGATACATTTTAAAATTAATTATTTTGAGTACCTGTCTATTTTGTTACACAGAATAAGGGTATATACCTGAAAAACACCCCTTTCGCATGAATTTTTCGTAATGTTTTAAACTTTTCCCTACATTAAAACCATTTTCAGTAATTTATTTATTTATTTATTAACTAAGGGACTTACGTCCAATATATTACAAAGCGACACGAGATTTGGGACAATGTACAATGCAAGAGTAAAGGATGGTATATAAAAGAAGAGACAAACAGGAAAAACATAAGAAAATATAAATTAAATAGAAGTGTCAAGTCAAGACCTTGCTAAAACTAAAGTGATACAAAATATCCTCAATTGCATAGTGAGCGACAAAAAACATTCTGACTTATACTAAAAAAATCAAGGTCTTGACGTGAGTTGACCATTCTACTTACTCTGGATAATGGTGAATTATAAGCAAAATTAGTCGAGTGTTTATTGAGGAAGAGCAGTTCTTTATTTCTGAGTCTACGAGAAGGTATATTGAATGAGATGAGTTCTAATAATGTAGGTGAGTCAATAATATTGTTGATAATTTTAAAGAAACAAATGAGATCAGATTTTTTCCGACGGTCTTCTAAAGGAGAAAGGTTTAGAATTTGTTCAATTTCATAATACGGGTAATTACCTCTTTCTAATCCTAGCCTCCTAGCAATCCCTTTTAGGAACCGATGTTGAACGGATTCGATATGACGAATATAGATAGAATAAAAAGGAGACCATATAACACAAGCATATTCAAAATGGGGGCGAACCAAGGAGCAGTAAAGAGTTCTAAGGGTTTTTATATTTTTGAAGTCAGAAGTGATTCTAGTGATGAAGCCAAGTAGTTTGAGAGATTTATTAACAATCACATTTATATGTTCCCGAAATTAAAGCTTGCTGTCTAGAAAGACACCAAGGTCTTTAGATTGAACAGTTGTTAAGCATTTATTATTTAGTCTGTACTCGAAAACAATCGGATTTTTAGTTCTGTGGAAGGACATAATTTTGCACTTATCGACATTTAGGTTCATGCCATTAATTTTACACCAGTTATTGAATGAGTCAATATCTGATTGGAAAAGAAGACAGTGATGGTAATTTTTGATTATTTTTATCAGCAAAAAGCCAAAAGCGTGTGTGAGAAAAAATTCTAATAAGGTCGTTTATAAACAAGTTGAAAAGAAGCGGGGCTAGATGTGCTCCCTGCGGTACGCCGGATAACTTCGATGATAATAGACTCAATGTTATTTATTTTAACTCTTTGTTTTCTATTGCTTAAATAAGAATTAAAAAATAATACAACTCTGTTAAAGACTACCTTCAGGGTGTTAAGGAATGTATCTGTAATATATGTAAATATCTTTGTAATCCCTGATATTATTTGGAGTAAACATTGTAAATTACATTTTAGTTTCCGGTGCCATTTTTTTCTAATCTAATCCCGACCATCGATAATCACTAAGCCTTACTGTCAATACGAGCGGAGTATTTTTTAACGTTTATTAAAATTATTCGTTTATTAACGTTAGTATTAAAAAAAAAAAAAAACAAAAGGGAAAAAAACATTTTTTTTTGTTTAACCGAGAATTTTACCTTCCTTCCCAGGGACTGGATTCAACGGCGATAATTACAACGTCAAATTCCAATCAGGTAGGAATGACATTTCTTTCTTATATTAACTGTTATCCGATTTCAGAAAAATGCGTATATGTCAGCGTGCATATACCCCGGCAAGTCAAGGGTCCTGGGTTCGAGTCCTAGATGTGACCGTATCTTTTTCTGATTTTTCTGTTCCAGATTTTCGATTAGGAATCGCTAATATCGTATTCAATAATTGAATATTTAAAAAAAAACATTTAAAATGGGTCCAAAGACCATAATTTTACACAATATCAGAAATCACTAAATAAAATAAGACCAGTACGTCCCTTAACACCCTGAATAAATCTTTGGTAGTGTACATTATACTTATGAGGTTTTCTCCAGAGATCATTCTAAAACTTTTTTTAATAACGTCGCAAAATGGCAAAAAAATAGTATATTTAGTGAGCATCATCCTAAAATTTTAGCACCTGTGCACTTTAATAAATAAATAAATTAGATACCTACCTTAATTCTTAAATTCCTTTAACAATTTTATTATTTATTATTTAAACTATTTAATTATTTATTCTTTTAATTACTTTAAATCGATAAACAGAAAATTGAATACCTATTCGACAAATGTTGCCCGTGTCTATTTTAAAGTGTTATCTATGTTCGAAACATCACTTAGCTCATTCAACCAGTATTTTTTTGATTTACAGTTTTAGATAACAAGTATTATTATAAGTATCTAGTCTAACATCCTTAAAGCGTGGTTCCCAGGATGTTAACATCGTTTTGTTTATCTGAAACATACAATTATCTTTAACTATTTGAGTCTACCCTAAGGATCCCTGTTAACTACCGGTAACCAAGCTTAACCTGTAATATTCAAAATAACCCCGCTATACCTGAATGCAAGAACTGTTTATATGGGAGTGGATTATTTTTTAAATATTTCCTAATAACTGAACAAGTTTACAATAATCACGTCGATATTCATAACATCAATTTCACTTTAGTTTATGGTAATGAATGAATGCAAATCTTGGAATCGGAAATTAACCCGATTCCTGACATCCGATAAAAAAACTGATCACACGCTGTCGATGACAATGCATTCTATAAAGTTTTGGTGACAATACACACGCCGACGTATACGCATTTTTCTGAAATCGAATAACATTACAGCAGTTAATATAAGAAAGAAATGTCATTCCTACCCGATTGTAATTTGGCGTCTTAATTATCGCGGTTGACTTCAGTCCCTGGAAAGGAAGGTATAATCCTCAGTCAAACAAAAAAAGAAGTTATTATTTCCCTTTTGTGTTCACCCATATACCTTTCAAAATAACACACATTTCTGAACTCAGTTTTTGAAAAGTTTTTTTTTTAATTTTCACCGCATCGAACTACTTTTGTTTATTAGTAATCGAGATTTTGCCATGGTAATAAATTTTCCTTGGTTCCCCTCCCCTCTTTCTCCATCCCCACCGGGATCCAGTTCGCAATCGGTCGCAGTGAAATACAGTTCACGCATTACTTATCTATAAAACCGCACTAATTGCATCGTAACATTACGGAATTACCAATTATTTCTTTGTTAAATATTTATTAAAGCAGAGTGAACAATTCAGCCAAGAAGGCATCTCACCTTTACCTGCTGAAAATATTACACAAATTTATTATATAGATAATCTTGGCGTATTTGGATTTAACGTATCCGTAAATACTCTTTGCTGAACACTCTTACAGATCCCGCATGTCTGACGTTAACTCATAGTTAAGTATTGAGAAACTGTTTTAAATATTTAATATTTGACGGCCGGCATAGTCCAGTGGTAACGCATTGGACTGCCATTCCGAAGGTCGCGGGTTCGAACCCGGCGTGCGCAAATAAATTTTATTTGATTAGTTTGTGTTATTTCACAATTAATTAATTAAAATAATATAAAGTATATTTGCGGCACGTTCCAGAGTGGAAGATACTACCAGTATCGCCCTGGTGTAAGACCACCATTCAGAATTGAAACGTTGCTCCAAATGGCTTTAGCCGTGTTTAGTGACTAGATCTGAATAGCCAGGTACTTCCCCACCTTCCTCTTTCCCTTCCCCACTTACCTTCAGCCTCACAACATCCCCCAATTGGGGATGCCATAGTCTCACTGGCTCCAGACGGGAGCAGTTGGGTCTCTTGTGAGGTATTCACTATAAAAAAAAAAAATATATATATATAATAAAAAATACTTTCTTTACATCTTCACGATAACTTGAACGCCCCGCTGGGCCTGTTGTTAACGGGCCTGCTTTAACGATTTTACGATCTATTCTACTCCAAAAAATTAGAGGCGATGATTAACTGGGAGTGTGAGCATTAAAATTCTTCTCTTCTTTCAGAAAGCGTCTCTCTAATGTTGCAAGGAGAAAACTTACTGATATAAAATATTCCAAATTTATTGAAAATAGTATTATTCGTATTCCTGTTAAAAATGGGACTGCAGGCCTTAAACGAATGAATTGACAGGTTTCCTAAAACACTGTCGGTAAAACACGAATATGTTATTAGGATGTCGTAACACGTTTTTATAAAAATTCTGATAATGTAACATTTCGTCATTATATTATCAGGAAAAGGACACCTGCATGAGTTTCGATACATTCTGAATAGACTAATATTTTATGAGGAAATGTTTTATTTTATTTATTTATTCATTTAGATTTACACACAGTACAATATGATACAAGATATAATTAAAATATTTTGTAATTATTGATTACTGTACCTTATCAGGTCGAAATTATTGGTTCCTAACTAGGCAAATTGCCCGTTCCAGGGAAACAAAAAATATGTGAAAGTAAGTGTGTGATTTGTCTATGTCTATA
Source organism: Hesperophylax consimilis (assembly GCF_061612785.1). Classification (NCBI taxonomy): domain Eukaryota; kingdom Metazoa; phylum Arthropoda; class Insecta; order Trichoptera; family Limnephilidae; genus Hesperophylax; species Hesperophylax consimilis. Next base: position 41,454,351 of record NC_142840.1, read on the forward strand.
ATATATCTCATTAATGTTTTAATATGTGATGTTTAATCGTTACAATCTTATGATAGAGTCGAAGATTGTAACGATTAAACATCACAAATTAAAATTGGATGGATTGCAATCACCCTTTTAACAGGATTTCAATAAATCGGCTAATCGGTGAGGGTGGCATTTGAGAGGGCTCCCCTTATCTAGAAGAAGAAGGGCAATTTGTTGTAACTCCTTAATGTACCTTTTTTAAATGTCTACTCAGAATATTCTCACTTTTGAGCACAAACTGCCTCCTGTTTTGTATTATATTTTTGTTTTAATGTTCTTGTTTTGTCCTGTGCTATAATAGCACTGCTATTGTTATTCTTTCTTTTGGATAAACTGTACACTTTGTGTAATATTATTAGATCTGTATTGGGTAAGGCGCACTGTAGGAATAATTTTAAGAACATAACCACTAATACTAAATTACCGTTTCTAAGTTTGTTATTGTAATGCGCAATTGAAGTGGAATGACACGAAACTGCGCTTTATAAATGCTATGTTATTATTATTAACCGACCGCAGTTTTAGTTCCAATTTTGGCCAAAAACTATCTTTATTTTTTTTTCTATTTTCGTTCATATATTTTACAGATGATTACAATTTACACAGAAAACATACTGAACATGTTAATGGTCAGAAATTGTATTTAAATGGGTTGGTCGTCGAGTTTTGTGAATACCTCACCAAGAGAACGTGTTATTCTGCTGTCACAAGTAAAAGCATAGTTTCTCCCTTGAGACTCTCCGAGAGGACTCTGTGGTTCCACCCGCGGCGGCAGGGTAGGTTAGTAGCAGTTAACTTGACTTTAACCTAATATTATATAAAGATTATGTCGTGAAAAGAAAAGATACTGCAGAAGAAAAAATAATAAGAAAAACTTTTATTTCTAGCATTTAGTGCCGACAGTCGTTATGAACAGATAAATAATATTGTAACATAATGTAAACAATATTTGAACAGTTTACTTCTTTAATCGTCTTATGCATAATACCTTAACGAAGATGTTTCGTCAGTATTCAGTGTTAATTCATTTTTATACTATTTCTGTATTCAAACTACTATATTGAATTATGAAAACAATATGAAATGGTTTCTTTTCTGTGCAAATAATAACATAATACAGCTTTTGTGACCGACGTTAATTACATATTGACTGAGATAACCGTTATTATTCATGAAAGAAAATAATGGATTGCATTCATATTGCCTTTATGAAGTTGACCGCCAGCACATGCATTTAAAACATAATGCATATAATATGTGTCCATCATTCTTGTACATATATATATGCACGTATGCATTCGATGATTTTCTCAAAATTATGAAAACTCTATCATTATCAATGTATCATGGAGCAATTTTCAAAAGTTGATAGAAGACAAATTATTGATAGTTATGTTTTCCAGCATTTTTTACGAATGACTCTTTCTGATAGTTTTTCGATTTCATGCCTGAAGAAGTTTGGTGGTTTTGAAGGTGAATAAGTTGTCGATATAATTTAGAAAACCACATTATTGAATAGTTGAATAAATAGTGGAATATACAAAAAAAAATCAAAATAAGAAAGATCCTAAGACTAAGGCTAACGTGGAATCACCTGACAATCGGCTCCATCCCGTTTAAAGCCTTTTTTCTCAATTTTTTAACCAACAAAAAAAAAATCACAAATAGTTTACAAAAAAATAAATAATTGAAGATATTCAAAAAAGCTCTCGTCTGTCGAGACTCATATACCTCCAGCGTAGTAGGAACCAGTTTACGGTTATATAGGTACCGAATGTATTTATTTATTATACGCCTAAAAAGGTTTTTACATAAAAGTGATACATGATGCAGTGTACATAGGAGAATATCTGTATTATACAGGAGATATTGACAATAAATAGATGTAATCCATTGTAAACTAGGTACAAAATACACAATTGTAAAATTGTGATTACAAGTATAATGAGAAAATATTAAGAAATAATTTTAAAAAACGAAAACTAAGCAAAAAAAAACTAAATATGAAGCAATATTAGTAAAATGTAAGAGTAACATAAAGTAAAAAAGAAATTACAACAACACTACATATAAGACAAAACATTAAAACTAATTTACCAACGCTACTCTAATTTGTAGGATTCGACAGAGTGTTGGTATAGATTATGTTTAAAAATGGAGTCAATAAATAAATCAATAGCACCCCCATACTTGTTGCCCAGATCAAGCATCCTATTGGTCAGTGAGTGAGTTAGTCTAAGAGTAATGAGTAATAATAATAGTAATACTCTCTGAGTCCACTTGTTGAGTTTCGTTACGAATAATTTCATTAACTCAACAAGTGGATATTTAAAATTAATTGAAATTTCTTCTAACACAGCAAACTTATTTTGTGGCACCATTTTAATTGAAATTAATAAAATACTTCGTTTTTACCACTTTTATTGTTTATTACCAACATGTTTCATGAGCAACGCTCACTTCTTCAGGGTTTTTAAAAACCCTGGTAAAAACGAAGCATTTTATTAATTTCAATTTAATTGAAATTTGTTCATGATATTGAAAATTAGCAATCACGTAGAATATCGTTTGGTGATATGTAAATACCAGGAGTACATATTACGGAAAGTGAAAACTGACAGTTTTACTTGACCGTATCGTTCAACCTCCGCCAAACGGGAAGGAAATGACAGTCGCTTTTTGTAGAAAGATCAATCTGTTTACTCCTAATTGATTCAATTACGCACTGAATGCCCGACACACTTTTACAAATTGGAAAGTCTTACCATGATGTGCATTGTGAGAGTTTTATACTTTGGGGCCTACCTTAACTATGGTAATTACGCGTGTTTGATTAATGTGTAATTTCTTCCGTAAATAATAATTTGAAGCGTAATACCGGTTTATTATGTGAAGGCATTAAGAGGAAAGGGTGAGCGGCTTTTTTCATACAAAACTTAAATTTCGATTTGAGGCCAAAATACCCAAGCAAACTACATTAACATTTTTTTCTGTCAAAAAGTATATCAAATATCTAGTATGAATATTGCTAATTTATTAATATGTCTTATAAATTATAAAAAAAACAGGCCATTAAATAATTAAATTTTGGATGATTTTAGAGGCAACTTGTTGTACCTGAAAACTGGGTCTATTTTTAAGGTGTGAATAATATTATTGAGTACCTAGAAAGAATTGAAAACTTACTTTTTAATGTTTTTGTTTCACTTGATCGTGCCATGTCTTCATCGGGCGTCCCCGACCTATTCAACCATTCGAACCATGCTGTTAACACTCCTGACACTAACAAGAATACAATTTAAATTTTTCAGAGAAATCGGTCCAGTAGTTTTTGAGTCTATGAGGGACAAACAAAGAAACATTCCTTTTTATATAAATACTAGTGAACCCCGGAATTCTTCACTATTGATAATGTCTTTGACGGGCGTCTCCGACTTCTTCTTCCATTCACGACTGATACCATGATGTTACTGTTAAAAAGCTACATTAGATCAACTTTTCATTCGACTCCGTATTTCATCCCGTCATTGCGACAAGTATTCCTCCGACTTCTTTAATTTCAAACCACCACTTAAACACTCCTGGCACTAACAAGAAAAATCTTTGACATTTTCAGCGATATCGGTCGACTACTTTTCGAGTTTTGATAGCGCAAACACGCGCAGACTGAATTGTTGTATATTAAGATAGGGTAAAGGAATTTGAAGTAAAATGAGATTAAAACAAAGTTATTTGAAATATAGCTATTTCAAGCAACGTTCTGAGGATTTTTTTTTCACCAAAGTGGAACGGAGAGAATCTGCCACACCGGAATGGCTTGCAAATATACTGCATTAAAGTTTATTAACCTGCTGTGTGTAAACTTTAATTTATTTTATTTGCTTTCTCTTGACCTCTGGTGCTCCTGTCATAAAATGTTGGTGTTCACCAAAGTTAACGCATTACGACCTACATTGAATCATACGTTAACCTCCCAGGTAGTTTATATTTCTTAAAAACGCTTTTAAAGAAAAACGGAGAATGTGTGTGTATTTCCGCCTAGCAATACAATTCAAATACATGGACTATTTCATGAATGTGTCCGAAAAAAAACAAGATAGATATGTTACTAGAAAACTGTACTTAAAACATTACTGCCACCTCCCCTTTTTGTCGTTCCATACAAAAATAATTGAAAAAAAAAATCAAATATTTTCACAATTTTTTCTCAAATTTCTTTGGTTCCATAGAGGTATACATGTTGATTGTTCTGTAGTTAACTTCTGGATTTGAATATAAAGCGTGATGTTTTCTCTTTCTAACACCATTTAATTCACATTTCTCACCAAAATAACATGATAAAACTATTTCTATGTTACTGTTTGTTCGCAAAACTGGAAAAATTACCATTGAGTCAACTTTATGTTTTTTATTTACCGATAAACAAGAATATACATAAGTTTTATTGACCTAGTGACTGGATGAATATTTGTGAAATTTTCTGGAAGACTTACAAAAACATGAAATACGATTTTCTGTCACTTTTTCTAATATGGTTATATTTTTTTTTCATCTATATGTGTTTCGTATTTTTATGTTGTTTAAATTTGATTCATAATACACAACTTTGTCTAACTGATTAATAACGATTAAAATGATAGTGCATTATGATTGTCACGATATTATTCCACCATAATTAGCATGTAACTGGTACAGCCACCCATTTCCACGGGGAAATTGCGGGTTCTATTCCATCCGATTACAATTAGTCACACAACAGTCAGCACTCGCACTCACACACTTTGGATTCTATTGTGATTTTATATCATATTAGCGCCATGGGAAGCGACGTTCAATATAAATTCGTTCAGAATTCAAAGCCGGTTAGCGACTTAAATGCTGGCAATGGGTGGCGTCTGTAAGCGACAGATGTTTGCGCTAACTGTAATGTTATACATGCATCTCGTATTGATGCTGTGCACATCTTCCACATGCAGTTTATGTCGGTAATAATAACTGGAGAATATTTGCAGTTTTCTGCATGAACAAGATTGATTTAGGCATGCTTTGGGAATATTTATTTACATTCATACACGTGGTTTGTTTTTACTAAAATGTAAAGTTAAAAAAACGAAAATATTGTACATTGGTATGGCAATATTTTGGTAGACAGGTACATACGGCATTTGTAATAATGAAAACCTATGTTTTTCATTACTGGAAATGATATGTTATTGTTTGTTTATTGTTTACTACAGCAACATAATATTATTATAAGAGGCTTTGAGTGCCAATTTCCGCCATACGTCAAATTCCACAAGAAAAACAGCACAAAAAGTATGTATATGCGTAAATGGAGCAGTCCTAACATATCTTCCTTGAGACTAGTTTTCACATAATTGGCGCTACAAAAAAAATACAAATCCCTCGAATATTATTGTCAATAATCACCTACCAGAATATTATTACAGTGATCACGTACCTAGACGTCTACTGATCTTGACAAGGGGCGCCAAAATTTTACTCGCGCAAGGCGCCGTTTGTCTCAAGGCCGGCGCTGTAATATTGTTATACGTAGGCACTCCCTGAACATGACAAATGATCAATTAGAGATGTATTAATTAACATTAAGAGAAATACATATATACTTACCCGGTTATACATACATAATAAAGTTACTCTGAAATATAAAAAGACTAATAGAGTATTAGTAAATTATAATAAATGAAAATGCAGAAATAATTACTAGGTAGTGCGTATATCGCGATGCCAGAGCTTACCATTCTATATTTCTATGTTTTATACTGACGATTTGTGAAGAAAGAAACAGAATAAATTTATTAGATATTTTAAGGGTTTTTGATCGTTTTTCTTTACTCACTTTGATGTAGCGATAAAACTGATAGAACTTGAATGCATGACTATGATTTAATTAAATTATTTTCATTACATACTTCGACCCTAACAGCTCTGATTCTGGCGTTTTCAGTAACATGACGGCGTCAATGAACATCTTGTTCATCCCAACAGGGGTATGTTCCTGTAGAGTCAGATTAGATGCTTATTATTTTGAAGTAGCTCCTTCAGTCTTTCACGTAAATTTATAAGATTAATGATAAGATGCGCTAATCCACTTAAGTTATGTTTCAATATCATTTTTTTAAAATTCAGTTGTTCTTATGGCGGGAATTATGGTGATCCTAAACTCTTTCCACCAAACCTTAATTTCACAGTATTGTCAATTAAACAAAGTAAAAACCTTAATTTAGCACGAAATGGCAGGTTAACCTACCAATTAAAAAGCATCATTTTCAATTAGTCCGTGTAATTCAATAGCAAGTTAACTTAAGTACTAGAAACGTAAATTAAACATTAATTGAAATAATTGAATGAAAACAAAAGAATTTTACGGCGTCCTGCCTCAAGGGGGCGTTACTTTACTATTAAAACTATAATTATTTACTATTCAAACAAGCCCAGAAAATTCTCATTGGTGTGTTAATTCGAGAATTGAGGTCTGATAGGCGCCAGTATAAGAAAGATATGGATTCGAGAATGATTGCAATTCTTTCAATTTGGAAAGCCTTAATTTTCTACAATTTTGTGAGTGAAATCTCCGTCAATTATTATTGTTATTTTTTCGTGAAAATGCATGTATGTACCAAATTATAGTAGAGTATTTAAAGTAGCTATATTTATTTAAAATGTCTTAAGGTATCGTATTAGTTTCTATTTTACTTAAATTTTACTAATATTGTTTCATGTCAGTTTTAGCTTCACGCATAATTCAATAGCTCACTAGGTATATTCTACTCTTAATTATCTATGTAAAAGCTCAGGTGGGCGTAAAAAATTAAATAAAATTATATTTACGTAAGTGTCTGAAGCTCGTAATACTACGTAATCTTTTTTGGAGACCACTAAAAATAGATTCCTACATCATACTAATTAATACACGTAGAAAAATTAGTATTGGTCATTTATTAAAAATCTCTTTTAATTATTCTTAATCCGGTTAAAAACAGAAGTGCAGGCCCTTGATGAATAATAATAATAATAGTGTTTTATTATTTTTTTTTGTAACAAATAGATATAATGATATCCTCACTGGGATCTCCCGCGCTGAGGATTTCATTTACATATTATGTATAATTTAATTATAAGAAAATTAATATTACATCAAAGTTACAAATGAATTTAATTATGAACATATAACAAGTGGTATAATTTTTTTTTTAATAATTTTAAAATAAGTAAGATAGTGTTTTTTGGTATAGTTCAGTTGATTCTGTTTTAGTCTGTGTTTGATCTCAGTAAATTTTCTATTTCAGATCTACCTATGTTAAGAATCCAGCTTTTTATATGAGATTTAAATGTTAAAGTGTTGAGGTTTTTGAGTGAGAGTGGTATTTTACTGTAGAGTTTAATACTATGATATAAGAAGCTTTTTTGCCCATAAGTTGTATTAGTAGTTATTTGTTGGATAAGTTTTTGACCATGAGATCTAGTGTTTCTATTGTACGTGTTTGTAGTTATGTCTTGGGTTTTGTACTTATGAATGTAATTGAGTATAGTTTTAGAATATAGTTGTTTAATTGACATGATGTTAAGATTGGTGAAGATTTCGTTAGTGCTAGTTCTTACAGGAACTTTCAGTATAATTTTCATTATGTCTTTTTGAGTTTTAATTAGTAGATTTAATATGTTTTTATTTGCACTGCCCCATCCGATAATACCGTATTCTAACAGTGATTAGCAGAGAGCCATGTAGATTTTGATTAAGTCTTTTTTAATGAGCACATTCCTGATAGTTTTCAAAAAATAACTTAGTTTTTTAATTTTATTATCTAAATGGCTAATGTGATTGGTGAATTGAATGAATTGATAGGTTTCCTGCTAAACTTTTATTAAAAGAGGAATGTATTATCATGATGTCGGAACACGTGTTCAGAAAAAATATCACATTTTCATATTTTGTAATTATATATTTTCGAGTCAAATACAGTTGCATGAACACATGTTCCGATATATTAGAAATTGAATAAAACTTTACCAGAAAATCGCCTGCAATCCCATCTTAACCGGATTACCAATAACTTGAAGAGATTTTAAATAAATCAGCAATAAGATTTTTTTTCGTGTATTATGAAATTAACTAGTTATTATTTTTTTTTAATGATAAACTAACGTTTATAAGATAAGGTTTTATGCATAGCATAAAGGATAACAAATAATTATAAGCAATAATTAGTCATCCGAAATACTAATACAAATTGAAAATATCTCCCGAGTAAAAATAAATGCCGGCAACGGGAATTGAACCCGTGCCTTCTGATGTCCGGTCAGGTGCTCTGTATCAACTAAGCTATGTCGGCTTATTTCCAACCCGCCAAATGATTCAATATGTACTATTACCTCAATCAACAATTACTGCTTATTATATTACAGGTAAAATAATTATTTGTTATTGCTTATAATTATTTGTTAAATTATCTACTTGTTGAAAAATCTTAAAAATGGCAAAATTATACAAAACAATTGTTCACAACGTCTTCATTAAATTTAAATATTTACACCAGCATCATTTTTGAACAGAATTGTACGTAGGGTTATTACAATTAGAGTAGAACAAGAAAATATTTTATGAAATTTTATAAATAAAGTTTTACCTGCATCGATAAATGATGGACAATATACAATCAAAACGAAATATATCAAACACTGAACAGAGAGTCTCATGAAGTGTGCTATATAGTATATGTACCGATTTGAAAGAAAACACTTTGTTCTATTGTACATGCAATATTTTAAATAACGAACTGTTTCTAAACTAAAAATATTTGTAATAAGAAACAAAAGAAAGATCTCGCAAGCTGGAAAAAAGATACAAAGCAAAGATTACACTTTCTTGTTCTTGTACGCAAATTACGTGATGAAAAACTACTTAGTGCAATATGTTTTTATTTCTTTATTTCAGTAGAAAGTGTCACCCAGAAGGTCACAAAGAAAAACTGAACTAATTTAGAGTAATTGTTCTGTCAACGGGTCATTGTTTCCGTCATGCTTATGCTTTTCCATTAATATATCTATTATGTAGAATATTTTTTAAAACACGGAATTCTTTATTGCGCATGAATTTATTATCTTGCATTAACATTTAGGTGTCTATTGTTATATTTAATTTAAATGGCAGTGTTAAAAAAAATTGATGTGTGTTTTTGGGTAATTTTAATGGTCGCATTTTTCTGATTTAACGACATGTACCAATTATTATTAGATAGAAGCTTAAACAAAGTATTTGGACAAAAATATTCCGAACGACATTTAAAATAATAATGTAAAATCAAATGCAAAAGGCAGAAATTGGATTAAGTGATATATTTTATTTTACAGAAAACTTATTAAGATTGTCTTTTGTTTTGATAAGCGTAATGAAACAAAATAAATATCAAGTTGTAGGCTTTAGAAATAATTCACGCCTGAAAATTTTGTAATTAACTTCTTTGGTTCAAAGTCGAAGTCTCCTCGATCTGGTTCTCCCATATTAAAATATATTCAGATTCAATCAAAAAAATATAACATAAATTCCCAAGACACATTAATTTTAAACTCGGTATTCGCATTGAAAGCGTAGACTGTACTTATTTCACGAAAGAATTAAATTTGTAAGAACTCTCAGATCGAAGAATTATATCCGACTTAATAATTATGTTCAAAATTGTAAATGGAAGTACAGACAACCCGAATTTACTTAATCTCAAAAAAAAACTTAAATTTCATATACCTAGGAGAGCAACTCGTTCCAAAATCATGTTTAAAAGTAACAATATCACGACTGTGCATTTCAAACAAGTTAATAATAAATACGCAGATGTGGCAGATCCATTGTACGGAATGCAGGTACAAGAAGGCTATAATATCATATATTTTCAATCAATATTAACCTAAGTCTATTAATAATAATGTATTTGTATCCCTTAATTCTATATCCTTCTAGGGTTTTTGTTCATTTTATACTCTCTGATGTCATTGTACATGATTTTTTGTTTATGGTATATGTATACCGCTGATTTTAAATAAATAAATACAACACAACACAAGAAACCATAACAAATTAGTTTTGTACTTATAATACATTCAACAAAAAATGGACTTAAATCTTTAGAATACATAGCTTACACTGTAGGTAGCTAACGAGATTAAATATATTATTATTAATTTGTAAGCCAGAATGTGAAAAGTCAGAATGCTTAAACTTTATTATTTAAAAGAATACCTTCAAGATTAATACTGTGATGTGTCAAATCTGACGCGATTAGTATAATTATTGAATTGAAATCTTAATTAATTATTGTAAATAATGTTAATTACGTTTTGCTAAATTTAATTATGTATCAATATAAATAGCATTTTTCGCGTATCATTGGCAAACACCAAGCAAATCTCCATAAGAAATTTTAAAGAAAGGATGAACGGTGAGTTCTGCCGTCACTAAACCATTTCCACTCACTTTGTCATTTAAATCACGAGCTATAGAGCTTTCATATACTCCTTTAATCATAAAAAACACAGAACACCACGAAATAAAGTAAGTAAAACCTGTAAGTATATGAACCGTAACTTATAATCGGTGAACCAAACGTACATGTATATTATGTAAACGTACCTTTATGTTATTGTTTACCAACAACTTTCATTAATACTACTAAAGTGTATGTGCATTTTTTAAATGAAAAGGTCATATTAAGTGTTCCGAATTTGTAAATAATATCTTTAATACTGATTAAAGAATATTTACGTTCACGTGATCAACTGTAAAACTTGTATAATTCAATAACTCGCAACTTTCAATTTAAAGTTCGTTATGTTTCATGTGTAGGTACTTCACTTTTTTTTCATTTTATAATTGATTTTATTGTATTTATTTACTGTTTCCGGAACTTCTAATCACTTTTATTAATTCGTATTAATTTAAACTTCCAACGAGAAAATCCGGTTAAAGTTATATTGGAATAAATGGATCACGCGATTGGCTTTCTACGACAAGAGGAAATATTTAAAATCAAGTTCTCCATCCTATCGAATATTTTAATTAAAATTAATTTTATGAAAAGCCTGCCTGAAAAAAGTATTCAATTTATTTGACTAAGAAAGCTTGGTTACAATACAGTTATTAGATTCCAAGCATAAATAAAAGGTGTTTTTCAGTGACGTTCACGTCATTGAGAAAAATTTGGGTCATATAAAATATTGGAAGGTGGGACAGTTCGCTCCATTAGAATTGATACGAACGACGAACCAACAGAACAACCCATTTTCCCAACTACTCCCAAACGTCTGGAGCCAGTGAGACTATGGCATGATGTGAGGCTGAAGGTAGTGGGGAGGAAAAGAGATGGGGAAGTATATGGCAATTCAGAATTAGTAACCAAATATGGCCAAAGCCATTTCAAAGAATGTTTCAATTCGAATGATGGTCTTACACCGGGCGATACTGAGAATATTTTTCACTCTAATATGCTACACATTATTTTAAGTGAGTTAATTTTGAAATGATAAAAATGAATCTTACTAATTAATTTTACCTGCGCACGCTGGGATATCAACTCGCAACCTGATGCTACGTATAAATACGCGAGCCGAACTGCCGAACTGAACCTCGACTAATGGGAAAGGAATGAAGCAACTGCAAATGGCGCGAAACGCCGCTTGCAGTTGCTTCGTTTCTTTCCCGTAATTCGTGGCTCGGTTCGCGTTTAAGTTCGCAAATGTATACGTACCACTACACAGTGATTTTCTAATAAAGGTTTCTCTGAAACAGCATTTTTTTCTTTCTTACGCCTAATTTATATTACTAGCGAAATAGTAACAGCGTGTGTAAGAATACTTCATAATAAAGATTTAACCTAATTTTTATTAAGAAAACTTCACAAAGCTGAAATTGATAATATAATGCAATTAATTAATGAGTGGTTATCCTTAAAATCATTAAATTATTCTTATTATTTTTACTATAAAGCGGTAGGTACTTATTATACATATCTAAGGATGCTTATACACACGCGGCCGAACTGTCGAACTGAAATTCACGACTTATGGGAAAGGAACGAAGAAACAGCAATTGATGCGAAACGCCGATTGCGTGTTGATTCGTTCCTTTTTCATAATTTGTGGCTCAGTTGATAATAAAATAAGAAGATAAGAAGGACTATACAGGTGCATGCAACGTTTTCAACTTTTTATAAATTGCGTTTTCTTCTTCATTGAGACAAGGAGTTTCCTTTCAGGCTTTATGTTGAGTAATAATGATTCTTTTCCTTAAACGAATAAATTTAAAAAATAATATTAAAATAATAGCAGCAGACATAAAACAGAAATCCATTAAAATAGTTAATTTTTAAAATCATCTAAACACATGTTATTAAATCATTGGACTTTTAAACTTCATCATAATATTAGGCAGCTTAAGCACCTGGTCCAATTAAACTAATAAAAAGTATTTTTATTACATGTTTATATATTATTAATACCGAACGAAAACATCGTATTAATTCGGCTTTAAAAAAAGAAAACTCCGAATGGTCATAAAGATTAAAGTAAATAAAACATCACACATTTAATAATAAATAAACGTGGTGATCAAAAACCGGTTTGTATTGAGGATATTCCGAAATTCCGAAGAAATCATTGCCAAGGTGAGGCGCGAAACGCAGCTCATAAAGTTCGCGATATTTACTTTTACTTTCTCAGCGCGGTGTGAATTGATCAAGATTAGAAATGCATGAGAAAAAGGAGCGTGGTCCAATTTTGGTTGAGCAGTTCTCAGACAAACGTTGACATGACATGTGACCGAGATGTTTTTTTTAGTTTTACTTGTAGAAATAGCTACCAAGCTTGCGTGCAATAATCTTACGCGGAGAAAAATAACTATTGCTAATTTATTAAGAATCTTTTGAAATTATTGGCAATTCCGGTTACAAGCGGGATTGCAAGGCTTACGAATGAATTGACAGGTTAATAACGTGTATATATATTATTTTTTTAATTGATGTTTTATTAAAACCAACCGAAAACATTGCGTTAATGTGCTAATCATAATAAAAATCGTTTATTGTTAGCACAGGAGTATCGATTACGCATGGATTCATTATAACAAGGTAAGTACTTATAATAACGTTATTTTTGCAGAAAATGTCACTTGGAACTAGCAAGGAAAAAATAAAAATATATAATAAAATTAACCGGTGACCTACGTTTTGAACGTCATCAAATAATTGCAAGCAAAAAGATCGTACGTAAAAGATCCCATTTAAAAATATCGTAATTATCGTTTGATCGCAACCGCATTTGATCAAAAATTACCAATTGATCGTATTTATTTAAAGTGTATTGTTCAGTATGCAGTATACTGTACATTATTTCATAAAATAAATGATTACACGTAAATTATATCAAATCTTTTTACTTTAACATGACTCACAGATACTATTTTTTCCTTACAATCAATTGCTTATTATTTACTTACTATCATTTTGATTACAATCATTTGAGAGTTACGATCATTTGAGTACGATAATACCTAGAACCCGCATTAACCTATTAATTATTATTTACATTGACTTGAAGTGAATCCTAATATTTTTAAACTCATAAAGTGACATCAGTATTTTTTTTAATAATTGTTTTCATCTGAACCCAATCATTCTTCCCCTGCGCTCTATATACGTGTATATTCAATTTTGTTCACGAATGCTCATGTGTGTTGGTGTATTGTACCAAGTGCATAGTTGTATTTTGTATCGTTATCAGCAATATTTACGCGTATATTAGTATGAATGTTGTCTCCGGGTGATACAGCACGCAATGAATAAATACCATCGACTTCCTAGAGTGCTTTTACAAAGAATAATTCAATAGGAAAGTATTGTATTGTTTATAACGGTTTAACTGGCAATGCAAAGACTAGTTGAAGGTGTCTACTTAGAATTTGATTTTTTGTTTATTTGTCTTCTATTTGAAGGAGTGTTTTATGTATGAAGATCAATCTAATTTATTACAATAGAAAAGCTACCATCTGTGACGGTCGTTCATCTTCGTCTTCTAAATGGTCACGACAGAATCGTGTTAAATCTTTTGTTTTGATAGACGAAACGGAATATATTTTGGGTCACATTCTTTAATTGATATCATTCTGCAGGAGTATTATTGGAGGTGAGGATATGGCAGTACCATTACAAGACCCAGAAATCAATCTCCCGAGTCTTTGGGAAAGCTTGTAAGCGGCCCATTATTGTCATCAAAATTACTAATTTTGGTTGCGTGTTTGTCCTGTCACGTTCAATAAAATACTGTTAATTTATAAAAAATCTGGTCAAATTATTCGCTTTCCTGTTAAAAATGGGACTGCAGGCCTGATAATTAACAGAGTTCCTTATATGAGATCAGTTAAAATCGAATGTTTTATGTGGACGGCGGAACACGTGTTCATTCAAAAATTTAAATTGACATTGTCGCATTCCATCATGACATTTTTTTAGGAAAACAACACGTGTTCTCCATATATTCTGAATGACTAATATTTTAACACGAAATTGGGATGTTCTCACTTTTTAACAAGAGCATTTTTCTCCGTATACATCTCAGATATGCTTGTATAATTTAAGTGTCATTTTCAACATTTAGAACTGTTTGTTTGAAGAATTCACACAAGCTATGAAGTACCCACCTATAATATATATTTTTGACATAAAATTATTTCAATTGCAATTTTCAAAATTGGAACTGATTTGTAGAGAATTCAGACTATGCCGTGAGTTTTCACGGGTCTGCGCTAGTAAACATTATAATCTAGCTTGTGTGTAAGGTGTATGTAACATTCTAATACCAAACTAATTTTTATATTTTAAGTAGGTACATAAATATAATGGATTTGCTACCTTTTTAATTACCTTCCAAGCAGTTGATCGGGTTTCGATTCTCGGCCGTGCCATAGAAAAATATTATTATAAATATTTTTTGAACTTTTATGTTACGGGTTAGAGCTAGTAAGTTTTAAATTTTGAAGCAATATCATAAAATATTATAAAAATATAGGAGAATACATGTTATTACCGCGAGTATGAATTATAAATCTTCCGCTACCATTCAGCTGCTCTAAAAACTACGGTGAGCTACGGTGATAACCTTCAGCACTGCTGCGTTTCTATGATTTAATTATTGTTCGCCGATCATTGTTTATTATTAAAATGAATAACACGCACATCATATTATTATTAACACATAATTCTTGCTTTATCCAAGTTCATGCATCATCACAAACATAGAAGTTTAAGCATTAAATTCAGATAGTGGTGCGATAATTTCTTGTGCATACCTCACACGTATGGGCCATATAATATTCTTCTGAAGATCTTGGAAATAAGAAATTACTATTACGGAACGAAGTTCAAAGGAAAGATGAGGTTAGAAGATGAGGTTAGAAGAAGAGAGAGAAGAATGGAATAAAAGAAGTCTGAATATCGATCTAATCACCAAACACAAGATACCGACACTAGCCAAATAAGGAATCTTTATTTTCAAAGAACACTATTTTATCAGGTCAAACGCTTATGTTCCATTCCAAAAATTAATCACTAAGATTATACTCAAAGTCCTCACAATAACAAGAACTAAGATAAAATATTTAAACTCGCCTGTCTCAACACAGGATATCTAGACAGGCACATTTAAACACAAGATATATAATATCGTATGTGTAAACTCTACAAAAAAAGATGTACTTAAAAATTAAAAAGTCTTCGAAAAAATTTGATAGATAAGCCACGCTTTGAAAAATTATACCACGTACTAATAAACAATTAAATATAAAGCATTGCACTTTAGAAATTAAAAAAACAGAGTTTTAAGGCTAAAATGGGAGAGAAATTTATTTCAAAGGTTAACGAGAAAGATTGATGGTGGAAGGCAGAGGAAGTCGTGACCATCCAACGTACTGGACCAGTCTATGCACATTTGGCACGACCTGATCAATCGGAAACTAACATAGATTCTACATGTAAGCAGTAGAAGATTCTGCTTAATGATGATGATGTATAAACAGAACTCCGAACCACTTGTAGCTCAAATCAATTAGACCCTGAACTTGAGATTTAAATGCCTCATTGTTGAGTCTGTGCAGTAAAATTCAATAATGAAATATGTCATCCAAAAACTAATATTTTTTAAATACATCTATTTAAATTTCAGTTTTTGTATTTTTATTTGCGTATATGTCAAATGCCACTAAAAGATGGAATGTTGATAGAATCCATTGTCATCGACAACGATTCTATTTGCCAAGTTTCAGCTCGATCGGATGTCGGGGAAGTGGGTTATCGTAAACCTTTAAATACAAAGAGAAACATGGTTTTGTCTCTCTCGAAATCTGTTTATATTATATGTCTTACCTAGAAGTTATAAAAGAATTTTTGTAAGGATGTTTCATTTTGTGACAGAGCTGGTATTTTTAAGTGAAGTTTTTCATTTACGTTCTGTAATGCTACGTAAACATACGCGAGCTGAATTGCCGAGCTGAACCCTATCTTATGGGAAAGGAACGAACCGCATATGGCGCGAAACGCCACTTTCTCGTAATTCGTGGCTTGGCTCGCGTTTCGGTTCGCAAATGTATACGTAACATAATGTGTGCATGGAAGGAGATTGTACGCAAGCGAGAGGGAATGCTATATAAATGTATGAATGCGTGTATCGGTGTCTTTTCATCGGTCAGTTCCGTACAATAAACATCTAAACAATCTACGTACGTCGTACACGCTCCTTATTTGCTAATATCACCATTGGCGCAGCCGGTAGGATAGTCGCATGTTCACCATATTATACAATAGTTTCACCAGTGATCAGTGGACTACACTCTCTATCATTCTTTTATCGGTTATGTTCAACATTCAACAATATTGTAGAACAACAACTCTGTTCAGTTTTGACAACCGAACACAATTTGTTAAGCGAACTGTCGGTCAAAATATTCAAATCATTGTCTTCATCTGAAACTTGATTGACTGCGATTTTTGATATTGGCATTTGAAAATAACACTTATTAATTTATGCTGAGCGAGGAGAGGCTGGGCCTGCAATGGGTCGGGGGAAGGAAGGTGAAGTAGCACAGTACAGGAACCCCTGGAGGCGCATTATGAGAGCGATATATCCCCAATCCGAATAAGACAAAACAAAGAAGATGTTATATAGAAAAAACAATAACATTTTAGTTAGAAAACCATGAACGTATTTCGCTATTTTTTTCTATCCAATCTAATGGGCGTTGTACACGTTTCTTTTTTCGTCTAGTTACCATATGGGTCAGTTTAAATTGTTGTTTGTTTTGCCTGCTTTTTCCCTGATAATTATATAAGGACGAAATACGAAAATATAATCATTTTTATGAACACGTGTTCCGACATCGCGGTAATAAATTACTTTTTTAATAAAAATTTATTAGGACACCGATCAATTCATTCGTTAAGGGCTTACAATCCCGTTATTGTCCGGATTACGAATACTTTGAAGAGATACTTAATATATTAGCAATATTAAATATTAGTCATTTTTCTCCGTATATCCACCAAAATTCCATAAAGCTTGAGAAAGCCAAAATGAATAACGGTTTTGAGCCAAGTCATTTTACTTATGAGTGAATTAAAAATATTATTAGTTATGCACAATTTATTGATAATAGCAAGTACTCGCATGCATTCATTTTAATACTATATTCATATTTCTATGCCAATTTCTAATTTACTATTCTTCTCTAAGTGTGTCGGTATCTGCACCAAACAACTGTTGCACAAATGATGATAAATACACAATGATGATCAGAATGTATCAAGTATCAATAGAACGAAATGACGAAATATTTTTGTGGATGTGTTGCATCAATGATTTAATAAAAAGATCGAACATATCTTTCATTTTTAAATACGTTTATTTGAATCTCATTTTGGTTTTCGTTTACGATTGAATGCTAATCTTGGAAAAGGAAATTAACCCGCTTTCCGACATCCGATCGAGCTGAAACTCGGCAGATATACTCGATGACAATGCATTTTGGTCACGTGCATCAACTTACAAGCATTTCGCTGAAATCGGATAAAATCACAGCAGTTAATGTACGAAACAAATGTCGACCCGAAAAAAACCCGGTCGCATTTGACGAGTTTGGTAGAGTTCTTCAGTAGGAAAGTTCAAAGGGCGTCCCAACTTCTGCATAATTACTTAATTGAATAACATATATTAGTTTTCAACATGTTTAAGCACATGATATGGTGTATATATATGTAACTAATAAAAAATAAAAATAATAATAATAATTTTAAAAAAAAAAAGTATGTATGTAAATATTTAATATACCACCACATAATTGTATCTTTTTGTCTTTTTACATACATATATATATATATATATACATTTTTTTTTTTAAATACATACATTTCTTTTGGAACAAATATAATATGTGATTTACCCGCCTCGGAACAGACTTTGTCTAGTGAGGCGGGTAAAAGAAAAGAAAACAATGTAAACAACCATGAAATTAAATAAACGCCCGGGTTGCCGGCACTGAAACTCAAAACTCACTGAAACTCAACTCAAAGATATCATCTTCTGTTTTCAGGAAAATAGTGGAAATCGAATAAATTGTCGCAACTTGAATATTGAACAATGACTGACTGAAAAGACAAACCAATTAAAGGTACCTATAGATAACAATTTAATGGATTTTCTGTTCACTGAGCTGACTCATCTCAATGCAAATTCAATAAAATATATATATTATAATATTTATTTTTGTTCCAGATAAAACTTCTTGATAGTCACTGCAAGTTACTTGGTTCTGACCCTCCGAATCCCAGGGATATAATAGGATGAAAGAGAAAAATAGAAAAATGAACGTAATAATCTCAAGATACGACTAAGATGTAAGTAGTTGTGGTTGCAGCCTCCATTATTATTTTATCTTAGATCGCATACGACGGATAAGTATCGGAGATGAACCAACAATTATAATTAATATAAAAATGCCTTCTCACGCTTCCGACTTATGCACAGTATAATAAGTTCTCTAATAACCTTGATCTAGTTGACCTATTCCATGTTTTCACTAGCACACTTCCTAAACCAACTGCATACCTACCCAACTACAGTAACTGTCTACTGGTAACTGGACAACTCGCGGGTCGTGGGTATGCTTTCGCACTATTTATGCGTAGCTTATGGCTTTGGTCGTGGGTAGTATACTGTTTACACGAGTTTTATACCATGAGTGATAGCATTATTCCGTTATTTATACTTTATAACGTAGGTCTGGGGAATTGTCTAGAGTTGTATGTAGGTATAGGAACTATTTACAAAAGATCTTGGGTCCTAAATACATATCCGAACACGGCTAAAGCCATTTCAGGCATTGGAAGATCCTCATTTATCATTGAGTTTGATTGATCCCTAATAATAATATCATGACATTTATATAGTGCAGTTTAGTGTCATTTCACTTCAAGTGTGCTTAACTATGACAAACTTAAAAATGGTAATTCAGTATTAGTGGTTCTTAAAATTATCCCTACAGTGTGCCTTACCAAATACAGATCTAATTTTATAACACTAAATACACTGTTTATACAAAATGATGACAAAACTTAGAATATCAATAACAGCAGGACAGGAAAAAACAAAAATATTAAAACTAAAACATAATATAAAACAGGAGGCAGTTTGTGCTCAGAAAGGAGAATTTTCTGAACAGACATTTTAAAAACCACCCTACCGGTGGATAGTCGGGAAATATGACAAACGCGCGGCCTTCGCGCCTCGTTCTAGAATTCAACAGCTCGGGTATGGAAAGTTTTGACGGCTTCTGTGTTTCTTCCGTTCCACAATATGAATCTCTTTAAGAGCCATGTTTACTTCTTCCCTCTTCAAAAATACCATCCACACAGCATCTCAAAAGATTGCATAATAGATGAGGTCAATTATTTTCCTCTGGGTCTCCTGTGCTGAAATAATCTTTAAAAAAATCGCATGATAAACAACGCGATTGGCAAGTTTAAATACGTTATAGGTAGTCCTTTTTTTTACTCACCACAGGCACTTTAAAAACGTTCACCATTGGTAAGTGAAAAAACGAATATTTTCGAAATATTTTATTAGGTATATTTTACAAACTTTAAAAAAATTGATAATATAGAATAAGTGTCTGTAGGTGTTTTGGCTAAAAATCACTACATTTTGCCAATTATAAATATGCTAAACATTAAACGAAACTGTAAAAATTCAACTCTTGATTCCGGCGAATGACTCCCATGTTGATTTAAATGTAAATTACTGTTTGGTACCTAGGAATAGAAAAGTTTTAATGTGAACCGACGACATCAATTTTCTTTCAGGTCGGTGTCTATCACGCTTTCGGCGATTTTCATTTTATGAAGCTATTAAAGAAGAATTCACAGGTGCTAATTTAAAAAAAATATTGGAGATAATATTTTTTTTTCGCACTAAAACAACTCTTACTACGCTCAAATTTACTAGGCAGACTTTCATTGCATTGAGCTGACAAAAAGATTCCAGTTTAAAAGTCGTTGTAAATTTTGCACGCGTATTTCCGTGTCGCTAATTACCGGAAGTTTTATTGATTTAACTGAAAATATCGAGTTTATGCGGATGACACAAATCTATATCTTATTCTACAACTTGCGTAAGTAAAATGCGAAAGTTCCAGAGCAAACATAAACTAATATTAAACGTCATGGCCGTATTAGTCCAGTCAAGATGTACATCCGTGCTTGCAAAAGGTCCAGTCATTCTGAATTTTTTATATGTTGTTAGGACCTAAACCAGTATTAAAAAAAATTTTTTGCAACTTCGAAAGTGCTGTGCGAGCGGCGGTGGACCTAAAAAACCAGGAAATTTTCGGATTTTTTTCAGTTTTTGCTCAATATCTCAGTAAAGGAAGGGTCTGACCGGTGTAGTTGGTAAACACACTTTTAAAGTAGACTAAATTTACTATAATTTGAAACCAAAACAAGCTATATAAAGCTATTGGTTTTCAAGATACAGTTCTTCAAAAATAGGCAATTTTTTCCAAAAAGTGAAATTTTTTCGAAATGGTCACTTATTTTGTAAAATAATTTCTAAAATACGCATCTCACGTCAAATATTGTATGTAATAAAGTTGTTGTAAATTTAATAAGCTTTCATTTGAGACTAGATTGATATCTGTAGACTAAACGATTCTCTCAAAAATGGCAGATAACCAAAAACAGTCATAAGTGGGTTTTCGGTGAAATGCAAATAAACTGTTCTCGCGTCTTTTTATGGTTTTATTGTGATGTGAAGTAAATCCATTAATCTTCGTGAGTTTATCCTAGGGTTATAATATAATTACGACTATTTCAAATTTCAAGTACCCATTAGTACCTATACCCATGGTTACCCATATGAATGGGCACGCATATTCACGAGCTGTTCGAGCCCACATTTTGGCAAACCTCACACTGGCCAGCATTGTTTTTATGAGGTTGACATAACTCCTGAGGAGCGAGACGAGACTGAAAAATTGCTGCGAGGTCTCTCACTATATCAGCAGAAGAAATTGATACCTATCAAATACTAAAGGCAAAATTTGAAAGTGCCTTGGAGAAAATTAAAGCGAATGGTCTAACATCACAGTTGTGGGTCCAATACTTTCGTATGACCACTTTGATAAAACTATTCATCCAGGCAGAGTGTGCTGGTGATTGGAACCTTCATTTGTACACTGTCCACAAGATGCTCCCTTTTTTCCACGCAGCTTGACATTTTTTGTATGCTAAGAGCGCGCACCTCTATCTTCAGGATATGATGGCTCTATAAGATCGGATGGATAAAAGTGAATACGACATGTTCACAAAAGGATCCTTCACCATTTGCCGGTTTGACAAGTTTTGGTCTGGGTTGTGGTCAGACCTAACAATTGAGCAGAAGCTGATGCGATCCATGAAAACCTACGGTGGGTTGACCCAAGGAAGAGGAATCTCCGAAAGTGTTCTGGCAAGGTGGACAACAGGAATGGTGTTTATGTTGAACATTTGTGAAGAACTGGAAAGTTTTTGCAGCTTATCATGTCATACTGGAGAGCAGCATGTAGACATGAGACCTTCTCGAATCATCCGAGATAATAGTGATGTGGAAAAACTAAAAAACTGGTTTGCTCTCCACCCTCCATTTCCCAAAACTGACAGTTTAATTTCTATCAGTAGTGGTTTACTGGCAGGTCCTGAAATTAATTACCACACAGCCCAGAGAGTTGGATCGGAAGGAGTAATGAAAATTGTGGGGAAAATGTACGACAAGGTAGTAATATAACGGAAAAATAAAGTTACCACGCTGGCATCGATCACCTCAACCGTTAAACTGCCGGACAAAAACAGAAGAGTGGCTGTGGATCCGCTCACAATTTTTCAGCGAGTGTGTATTGCAAAGAAATCTGAACAGGATTTACAGGATGACTTCAAATATGAGTTGGCCCCGTTCCCGATGTCTCTGTTCAATGAACAAGGGATGCGCAAGGGCACAAAATCTACTCTGTACTCTGCCTTCACTCCTCTTTCCAGCCACACGCCGATAGATGCCAGCACTCACGTCACTTTGGATGTTGGCTACCTCTTGCACAAGGTCGTGTGGCAGCGGAAAAGCACGGTTCGAGCACTTTTGGCGCGTTATACCACCTACGTCCGAAACCACTTTGGGAAGAACGTCTCCATCGTTTTTGACGGCTACCCCGAAGATGCTACCAAAAAAAACACCAAAACAGCGGAACGACTCCGGCGCTACGCAGCTCATTCCAGCTTTCATTCCAGCTCATTGACTTTCGATGAATCCACAGTAATTCAAATTGCTCAAGAGCATGTTTTGGGCAGTGAAAACAATAAGAGACGCCTTATAACTCTTCTCTGTGACGCCTTTCAGAAGGAGGGAGTAGAAGTGGCTGTTGCCGAAGAAGATGCTGATCGAGAGATCGTCATGATGGCGTTATCAAAAAGAGCAGATGCCGATCGGGTCGTCATAGTGGGAAAAGATGTCGACCTGCTCGTTCTTCTCAATGGTTTAGGCGCTGAAGAGACAAACGTCTATCTTCAGAAGAGCACGAAGGGTGAAGCTGGTTGCTGTTACTACTCTACGACCTCCTACAATAACCAGGACTCCCGACAATTACCAGGAACGGTACTATTTACCCACGCATTTGCCGGGTGCGATACCACCTCAGCACCGTTTGGCCAAGGAAAGACCAAAATCAGCACACTTCTGAGCAAGAGTGAACCACTTGCTGAGCAAGTGGAGGTCTTCCTTCGGCCAGACTCTACCCCACAAGCCATGAGTGAAGCAGGCATCAAGTGCTTCGTGGCTCTATATGGGGGTGACATCGCGAGGGATACTTTGGATTTTCTGAGGTATAAGACGTTTGTCACTTCAAAAAACATAAACCTCGCCCGTTTGCCACCGACGGAAGATGCTGCAGGCCACCATGCAGCAAGGTGCTACCTCCAAGTGCAGAAGTGGCGGGGAGTCAACTTGAATCCCACTGAATGGGGGTGGAAGCTGTCTTCTCAAGGACTCACCCCCATCCCCACCACGATGGATCCCGCACCTCCTGCCCTTTTGCGAAAAATTTCGTGTAAATGCAATAAAAGATGCTCTGGGAGCTGCTCGTGTAGAAAGGCTGGGCTCCACTGCTCAGTCCTCTGTCAGTCATGCGGTGGTAAATTTTGCATTAACGTCCCGGATGTGGAGCTGAAATGCTCGGACGATGAAGATGACCCGACTACAGACTGGGCGCCTCTCCCAAGTAAGATAAAAAGAAAGACATGATTTGGCAACCAAGACACAATACCTACATGATTTATATTAGTTTTATTTTTTGTGTACATGTAATTTGTCCTTATAGTAGGTACCATGATGTTTGTACAAGCATTTTGGTATGTAGGTATATAAAACAATGTTTGAAGATGACGTAATTCCCGATAGATGTAATATCTTCTCTTTTTTTCATCAAAAATCTGTTAACTGTTTGATAAATAAAACCATAAAAAGACGCGAGAACAGTTTATTTGCATTTCACCGAAAACCCACTTATGACTGCTTTTGGTTATCTGCCATTTTTGAGAGAACCGTTTAGTTTACAGATATAAATCTAGTTTCAAATGAAAGCTAATTAAATTTACAACAACTTTATTTCATACAATATTTGACGTGAGATGCGTATTTTAGAAATTATTTTACAAAATAAGTGACCATTTCGAAAAAATTTCACTTTTTGGAAAAAATTGCCTATTTTTGAAGAACTGTATCTTGAAAACCAATAGCTTTATATAGCTTGTTTTGGTTTCAAATTATAGTAAATTTAGTCTACTTTAAAAGTGTGTTTACCAACTACACCGGTCAGACCCTTCCTTTACTGAGATATTGAGCAAAAACTGAAAAAAATCCGAAAATTTCCTGGTTTTTTAGGTCCACCGCCGCTCGCACAGCACTTTCGAAGTTGCAAATTTTTTTTTTTAATACTGGTTTAGGTCCTAACAACATATAAAAAATTCAGAATGACTGGACCTTTTGCAAGCACAACCCCCTTTTCATGTTTAACTTGACTGGACTATATGTACATAATTAATAATTACTATTCGGTGAATTTAGGTTAGTATTTTGAAGAATTTCCACATGGTATGTATATTTGCACTTATTGACTTCTATGTTAGAACGTAAACCTACAAACAAAACACTGTTGGATTAAATAGAAACTTCAAGTTTACAACGGGTGTTCACCGCTAGACCCTGCAAGCGGCTTTATTTGAATTCGTACTCCTTTTAGCGTTTTCACGCTTAGTCAAGGTGCTGTAAAATTGATTGCTGAGTTCAATCAACTTTACACAAATACGAAACTGTATAAAGCCAGGCATTGTCTCAGTAATTAAATAACAAAATTACGCACAAAAGGAAAACTATTTTAAAAGTTAGGTTAGTCTACAACTAAACACAATGTTAAAAGTAAGTCTTTGGAGAAAAGATGCACTTAATAAATATGTTATTTTTAGTAAGTCTTAATTAATATACACTACATTAACAAGTTTTGATTATAACAATCATGAAAATAATTTAGTTACACATTCATATAAATTTGTGTAACTAAAATTGATAAATCAAAATCAATATTAGTATTGCGATTTACATTGAGAATCCTGTTATATCGCGTGAGCAAAAAAATATATATATTTAGAAATAACGTGTTATTTTTCGCAAATAAATGTAAATTGGATTGAAAAAGAGTTTGTACCGAGTATCAAAATTCAAAAAAATATTTATTGCACAAAAAGAGTACAAAGGGTATAACTTATAGGTTACATCCTATTTCTTCCAGCTAATCCATATAGGTATATATCGCACATAATATGAATATAGTATGTATTACTGATTTACGTAAATATTCAGTATTTTGAAATAACTCACGTTTCAATTTACCATATTAAAGTAACAACAAAAATTCTGATGATATGTTTCTATTTTTTGTATTGGCGCTTAGATTAAAACCGATGACGGTAGCGATTTGAAGTACTGTACGTACAAACCAAAAGTGATTTATTTTATTGGATTTTAATGGGCGGAAGCATTTATCTACTCTTTTTATTGCACGCTCTTATTTTCTAAATAATTTTACTGGTCCATTGATCGACATGTGTTTGGTAAGTATTCTGTACTATAATAAGAACACTTTTTCTTTTACACTAGTTATAAGTAGATAAATCACCCTAGTTATGAAAATACCTGCCCACTTAATTAACTGTAATTTATTGAATACTATCAGTTTCTTTTTTATGAGTCTGTCAATTTTTACAATTTCAAATAATAAGGTATTGAAATGATGTTAACAAGTGTTCAATATCAAATAATAGTAGGTATTGCAAACACAATATCAAAAAATAGGCATTTAAACACAATATTGAATAATAGGTATAGAAAAAATAGTAGGTATTGAAATGATGTAAACAAGTGTTCAATATCAAATAATAGTTATTGAAATGATGTTAACAAGGGTTCAATATCAAATAATAGATATTGAAATTATGTTAACAGGGGTTCAATATCAAATAATAGTTATTGAAATGATGTTAACGGGGGTTCAATATCAAATAATAGGTATTGAAATGATGTTAACAAGGGTTCAATATCAAATAATAGTTATTGAAATGATGTTAACAAGGGTTCAATATCAAATAATAGGTATTGAAATTAAGTTAACAGGGGTTCAATATCAAATAATAGTTATTGAAACGATGTTAACAAGGGTTCAATATCAAATAATAGGTATTGAAATGATGTTATCAGGGGTTCAATATCAAATAATAGGTATTGAAATGATCTTAACAAGGGTTCAATATCAAATAATAGGTATTGAAATGATATTAACAAGTGTTTTCGAAAATTCGGGTTAACTTCTGTGATCTTTACTCTCTATGTTGTGAAGCTGAAGGTAGTGGAGAGGGGGAATACAATGTGAAGAGAAAGGTAAGGAAATACCTATTCAGATCTGATAAACAAACACAGCTAAAGCCAGTTCAGGCAACACAGCACAGATTCTTAATGTTGGTCTTTCACCAGGGTGATACTGAGGGAGTATCTTCCAATCTAAAACGAACCGCAAATTTACTTTGCTATGTATATGTTATCTTAATTGAATAAATTGTAAAATAATACAAATTAATTAAAATAAATATTACTTCCGTACGCCGGGAGTTGAACCCGTGACATACGGATTCATAGTCAAGGATCGTAACCACTCAACCACGGAGGCCATCAACAACCCCAATTAATGATGTAATAGTGCCAAGGAATCTGGGCAGTTGAGACTCTTGTGCAGTATTAACATAAAAACAAATTATTTCAACATCCGAACTAAATAACCATGACGCCATTTCCCGCATGGGTAGTGTTGGCAGAAAGGACGGACCGCCATTTAACACTCGCTTCCCTTTCTGAATCTTACTTATTATGATTACTTAACATTCCCCAAACAGTAATGCCAAAGATCCATTGGCTCCAGGTAAGAAAAGTTAATAATATTAGAAAAAATACAATAATATTACCTTCCAGGAATTTAAAATGGCACCAATTTTTTTGGACAGGTAAAGTTTCCTCTCAATAATGGTATTGATAACTACAGCTTGAAAAGGTTCTGAGGACTAAAACCAAAACTAACCCCTGGCTCAAAACACGAATTATTTTAAAAGGGATTTTTATTTATTACTTTATTAAGGCCTTTTAAGGGTTTTTCATTAATGAATAGTAAAAATTATACATTAATACAGTACATATTTATTATACATAACTAAACTGCCTCAGTAACAATCTTTTGTATTTGTTCAGTGATAAATTAAAGGTGTCCACTGACTCGGTATAATTATTTCCCTCCATAAGTGTTCTGGGCAATGAGGAATACATATGGTAATTAGTACCAGAATTTCTGCACTGACATATATCCCGACTAAGTATTACGTAGTGGAATCCGAAAGCTTATCAATGCAAGCAATTCTGGACTACGAAGGCAGTAAAAATCATTTTGTTGTAGTATTTAAGCATACATATTTAAATTTAAAGGGTGTTGTAGTTCAATACAATGCAGGATAATACAAACTGGGTCAGACAAGGAACTTACATAGTAAAGTCATTATTGGTTTTTGAATGAAACCGATGTTTGTAATTCTTTTTATAAAATTCATGGGGTTAACCTTCACTTATTCAGCGGTGGTGTATTTATTTTGTTTTAGAGGGCCGGTAACACACGTGACATGAACACATCTCTGTGGTTCATAGGTGACCAAAATTTTGGTGACTGAATGATATTATTTATGATGGAAGTCGACACTCTAACGGGTGTTTAAACGATGATTGTTTACTTCCAGTTTCCATATGGGTTGTCTTTTTATATGGATGAAAAGTAAGTGTTCTAATTACATTCAGATTATCGTACAGTTTAAGATTGCTCAGATTATTATATTAATGTTAAAGGTAGAAAAAGTCGGGGTCGCCCGAGGAAGATATTGCATCATCAAGTAAAACAGATTATTTATTTTGTTTTGCTTAACTATATTTAAAAAAAATTTGAAATATTGATAAAAAATCACAACTAGGTGCGTTTTTTAAAGATTGTAAATGTATGGTGCTGTTCGTTATTGTGAATTTCTCGTGTATTTTTTTATGATTTGTAGACGGCAACGGCAAATGGAAATAACAGATCATGTGATCTATGGTGATATTCAAGGAGATTACCATCTTAAAATATGTATTCTTCTCCAATGGTAACTATCTGTACGAAACCGTAAAGTATGAAAATAATTGGCGGGTAAGGTAAGGAGTTTTTATATGGATTACTATATTGTTTTCAGAAGTGGATCGGCATGAAAAAAAGCATCGTGTAATTCTCCCATAACTGTGGGCATCAGGAACTGGAGGCAAACAGCAGGAGTGGAGGCATATCCTAGAAACAGCGAGGACTTAAGGATTGTTAGAAAAAAAAATTATGTATTACCTTTTGACACCTCATCTTGAAGAATGAACTTTATAAATTATCTTCAAATGATGTACACAATAAATCACTTCATAGTTGTTACAACAATTTAAAAAACTTCGAGTTGTGAGAATATTCAAACCCGCACACTAAAACACAATAATCCCAAAAGTCAAAAACAAAGTCTAGAATAAAATACTTATTTTATTCTCCATTTTTTCACACAGTACTTGGTAAAACACTTTTTGGTACATTAATAATTATTACGTTTAAAATATCGTCCTTAGAAAGGACAGCGTAAAAAAATAGACCTTGTTCGTTTAGGGTCGCGAAAATTTCACAATGTTTCGAAAAAAATGTTTTTAAAAAATGCGTGCGCTTTTTAGCGCACTTTCGCGGGCTTTTTCACTTAAAAAAACCGCTTTTAAAAAAATTACGTAAAATTTTTTTTACACTTTTAAAAACCGATTAACATTAACAATCGAACATAAGTTTATATTTGAATGTATAATGTGTTGTATAGAGAGGTCACAGTTAGTGGTAGTGTCGGGCGCGCAGTGAAATGATAATGAAGGCGCGCGCTGCGAGCGGCGGGCTTTATAGCCACTGACCCATTTGACTATACCTGGCCCCCAACTGCACTGGCCGCGTGCTGCTGGCAAACCGCACGCGGTACAAGCGGTGAAAGGTAGAGATGAGTTTGTGTTTGATGTGCAGAATAAATGTTTCCCTATGAGAGTTCTGCAATTATCTAGATGTACCCCCTTCAAACTGATAAAGGATATACGAGTATTGTTCTCTGACGTGTTTTGTTGCTCGGATATGTTACTAACTAACTAACTAACCACCACGCCGAGGACTGACCGCTAAACAACTCGGTCTTGGCACACACTTCTTTCACACCGCATTCACATTCTGACTCTTGACCTTCGGATATGTTAACATTTACATAAAGAGTCCCTTATGCCTATTTTTCATCTAGATTCATACTCAACACTCATTCCTTTTACCTTCCCAGAACTTCCTTTCTTTCTTTTCCATTAAAAAGACCCTACGCATAGCTTACAAAAAGATGATAGGCCCTGAAGGAAATTATTTTTCTCAGAGCCTCCTATGTGGGGTTAACCTAAAAATATATAATTTGTGAATCGTGTATGCACGGTAACCGAAACTGCATCGATCTGCCATTGAGTTCGATATGAATCTTCGTAAATCATCGTGATTGAAACAGACCTTCATGCACTATCTTGTGTCTAAACCATCGATATATGTCTAAAAGTTTAAGCTACATTATCGAGATCAATGTATAGGTATTACATTTGGGATGTTAGTTTAAAACATTCCTTAAATACTTAAACATTCCCAAATTCCTAGATCCCAGGCACTAACCCAAAATGACAGTTGAACTTCAAATACCATTTATTAACACGTGTGTATGATTTCTTTCAGACATATTTGACTTGCCCACAATTTTTTAAGAAAACGAATGGTAAAGGATCGGCCAATAGGCTTATTTACGTATAAAATTTCTCTAGCCTCAAGGCAGCTTAATAATAAAGTTATAAAATATATTCAGAGAAAATAAGTACGTATTACATCAATTCAAAATCCAATTTACTCTTTGTGTGCCACCTCAAAATGTTTGTCATCTGCCAGCTAATTCTGTATTAGTTATAAGTTATTTGTTTATTTTTTGTAAATTAAACGGTGTTTCAAGATAATGCGTTTATAAATTGATAAATATAGTATATTATCTGACATAATAAGTAGTTTTCCCAGAATGGCTAAGAGAAATTATTTTGACGCCAATTCCATATTCCATTTAATTTTTTTTAAATTTATATTTCTACATATGTGGCCTTATACAATAATAACATGTCTACCAAAGTAAAACAACAAAAAACGTCTTAAAGTAGAAATCAATCCCCAAAACATAATAAATATAGTAACCGCTAAAATAATATTATTCAGTTAAAAAATACAAACAAAGTAGAGTAACAAAAACAAAGGCCAGCGTGGGGTGTTTCAATTGCGTAAAGAAGATAAATAAATTTTGTTAAATACATAACAAACTTCTCAAGTCTTTAAATATTTTGAACGAACAAATCACCGTCCTTCAATTCCATAATGCGTGCGGTTTATCACAAACTTCCTATCAAGTGCACTCGGGTCGATCTTCTTCATACTTCACTTCACGTATCGGCACCTCACGATGCAACCACTTTCTTTCTCCATCTCCCTCTCTCTCGCATAACCACCACCCACAAGCCAGAAAGAGATAGCACACACTATCATCATTTGTCATGGCCATGTTAAAAGCTTTGCGAAAATAAGGGAGGCTTTGTCTAGACAATTTGTTTCTATGAAAACCCTCTTTTTGTGTATTTTTTTGTTAACAGCAGGTATGAAAAATACCTGTGTTTGAATGTAAATAAGATTAACATCTCTACACCATGGCAATATTATTGTTGTGAATTAACACCCTTCGTCGGGTTCTGCAAAGATAGGTAGATGGTTTCGACCACCTTAAACATTTATCTTTCTCATTTTTTTAATCTAAAAATGTTTACCTTGGTATTGTCCAATAATTTTTTGCTTTTTTTCATTTTGTAGGCAATACATAAACCAGATAAATATAATTATTTTCACGAACAAATTTTTAACTTATTTTGAAAGTTATACCCATCAATGTAATATATCATTGAAAAAGAAAATAATACTAATAAATCTAAACGAAACATGCAACAGTACAAGACACTTTTTTTTTTGTTATTTGTTTTGGGGGTGTTATGCTATGCTATGCTATGTACTTTTGGCCGTGAAAATCTTAAATCATAGTACAAGACACTATCTAGGTTACAAACCAATTTCATTAGAAACTTTATTTCCATTTAAAAATGTAGATGCCAAAAAATGTGGGAAAAATTAGTTGCAAGATGATTTTGTTAATTATGAATTTGAAATATGAGATCGACAAATATGACGTTTGATAAACAGTTCCCAATGATCAAGTTGGTTAAAACGCCTGTTTCCGGTGAGACGCAGATATCCAGGGTTCGATTCCTAGCTATGACCGTTATCTTTTGTTTTCTGTGTCTTGTTCTGTTTCATTATCTTCGGTATTATCTTCTTCTTCAATGATAATATTATTTTTAATTATCTAAGACATTATTAACGATTCTTAAACGAAAATTTGAAACAGAAAACTCGAAAAAAGATACGGTCGCGTGGAGGACTTGAACCCAGGAGTCTCGCCTTGCCGGGGCGCTATTAAATATTAATATTCGAATGTGTTTTGGTAAAACCCCCACAAGCCATTTTCGGGAAAGTGTTTTTTCAGTGGTTTCATATAGAATAGTCTTCAGAGAACAACATGGTAAAGTAATTTTTTAGTGTTTTCATACAGAATAGTCTTCAGAGTACAACATGGTAAAGTATATTTTTAGTGTTTTCATACAGAATAGTCTTCAGAGTACGACATGGTAAAGTAATTTTTTAGTGTTTTCATACAGAATAGTCTTCAGAGTACAACATGGTAAAGTATATTTTTAATGTTTTCATACAGAATAGTCTTCAGAGTACAACATGGTAAAGTAATTTTTTAGTGTTTTCATACAGAATAGTCTTCAGAGTACAACATGGTAAAGTATTTTTTGCTGATCAAGACATTTTTAATACTAAAAACTAGACAAAATTATTAAACCTTCAAATCTCTTATAAATATTAACAGAATTGTAACATTTTACATTAACATTTTCAAAAACCATTAGCCGCTTTCATATGAACTTAAACTTGAACGAAAAAAATTAGGTGCACAAATTTCTAAATATTCGTTTTTATCGTCTCCTGTAAAGTTTTCATTTTGTTTTACCAACCCACATAGATTATATTCTTGTTTGTGTAGTGGTGTACTGTATCCTAGTACTACTACGGGGTAAGAGGGGACTCCGGTCGGGTGTTCCAAACTATTTCGAATCAGTTTGAACCACTTTCGGTGGGCACATTACATTCGAATATACAATAAAAAGGGCATATACCACATTATTCATCTATTATCCAAATTAGTTTCTGATTTTGTTTACCGGACTTACTGAATAGAAAACCATTAGAAATGTGATATATATAAAATAATTTATCAATTTCGCCCGATGTAAGAAAAAATTGCCCTTACTTGGGGCTGACAGACACGCTCACAACACACTAACTCGGTCTTTCCATCGTTCAGTATTTTTTGCGCGAATGACCGCACAGGAGTCCCATCTGCCCGGAACCGATGGGATTTTCGCATCCCCAATAAATTGGGGTATGTTAAGA
Organism: Hesperophylax consimilis; assembly: GCF_061612785.1. Taxonomy (NCBI): domain Eukaryota; kingdom Metazoa; phylum Arthropoda; class Insecta; order Trichoptera; family Limnephilidae; genus Hesperophylax; species Hesperophylax consimilis. Next base: position 41,487,250 of record NC_142840.1, read on the forward strand.
TACAAAATTTTATTCAATTATATTGTGTTATATCACATTTAATTCATACAATAATAAATATGGTACCTATATGTGCAGCACGTTCTAGAGTGGTATATAATCTTAGGACGGGTTGTTTCGGAGAATTTGAACAATTCATCAAATTTCAACGTTCATTTCCGGGTTCTGTGAAAGTCTTATTGAAATTCTGTTATTATATCATTATAGGCTAGTTGCTTGACAAAACTGAAATTAAAACAGAACTTTAAAAAATCTTTCACAGAACTTGAAAATGAACGTTGAAATTTGATGAATTGTTCAAATTCTCCGAAACAACCCGTCCTAAGTGTCACCCTGGTGAAGGACCATTATTCAGGATTGAAACGTTGCTTGAAATGACTTTAGCCGTGTTTGTTTTCAATCGACGTTTTCCCCATCTCCTCCCCCTCCCCACATCCTTCAGCATCACAACGTACCGCAATTGGGGATGCCATATTTTCACTGGTTCCGGTTAGAAAGGGCAGTTGGGACTCTTGTGCGGTATTCAGATAAAAAAAGGGAGCGGGGAAGGGAAAGAGATAGGGAAGGTTGGAAAGTGATTTCTTCCCTCTATCTGCATTTCCCATAACATCCTATGGTTATCACGCATTTTAAATACCTGCACCTACCTCAACAATTTCGTATGTGCACTTAAAAAGGTGAAATATATATTATCTCTAAAAAGTATAATTACAAAACTATTCCCATGCCATAGCTCAATGGCTGCTAAGCCCCAGAACTTTGATCTTATTGGCACCGGCAATTAGTTCATGCTTCAGTTCCGCTTCGTAATTCAACCCTAATTTAATGGTCCAGGAATAGTTAAATTGGTTTAAATCGTTCTCGAAAAGTCTTATCCTTAAATACTGCCGGTGGAATTTGAACACCATGGTGTTTCTTCAATTCGATGCGCCTAAACTCGCATACAGAATGGAATGGGTAAATTCTTCGTTACGTGGATCAAAGGGATTTTAAAAAACAAAGACTATGTGATCTATGTCAAAAAATTGATTCTGTGTTGTTTAATATCCACACCTGTAAAAACAATGAAAATAGGTTTATAAAAAAAGGAACTAACTAAACACGTAGGTTGAGAGAAAGGACTGTCAACAACTCGGTCTAGGCACATACTAATTGTTTCATTCACCCGACTCAAGTACTTGAGAGAACGGACTGCCAACAACTCGGTCTAGGCACATACTAATTATTTCATTCACCCGACTCAAGTACTTGAGAGAACGGACTGCCAACAACTCGGTCTAGGCACATACTAATTGTTTCATTCACCCGACTCGAGTATTTGAGAGAACGGACTGCCAACAACTCGGTCTAGGTACATACTAATTATTTCATTCACCCGACTCAAGTACTTGAGAGAACGGACTGCCAACAACTCGGTCTAGGCACATACTAATTGTTTCATTCACCCGACTCGAGTATTTGAGAGAACGGACTGTCAACAACTCGGTCTAGGCACATACTAATTATTTCATTCACCCGACTCAAGTACTTGAGAGAACGGACTGTCAACAACTCGGTCTAGACACATATTAATTTTATTGTTTCATTCACCCGATTCGAGTACTTGAGAGAACGGACTGCCAACAAGTCGGTCAAGGCACATAATAATTATTTCAGTCACCCGACTCGAGTATTTGAGAGAACGGACTGTCAACAAGTCGGTCTAGGCACATACGAATTGCTTCACCCGACTCTAGTATTTGGTTCACTTGATTCGCATCATATATTCTCCTTACACGCCTTTCTTCGTGCATCCGCGTAGCGGGTCAAAACCATAGCGTCCCTTACTTAATCTTACTCAGTACGCTTACATTAGCCTTGCATTATTTGCAGTTCTCCTCATTTATTACACAGTCTTACATATTGTTTTGCTACACACGCCTCAACAATCTCATTTCAACAGCATTCAGTTTACTTTACTTTACAACAGTCTCAATGCCATTCATCAGGGTTAGTATCAGCACTCCATTATGGACTACTAGCTTCACATTCACAGGACTGGGCGCACGGAGAAAAAACAGAAAGCCTATCAATTCATTCGTTAATGGTCTGCAATCGAACGGATTACGAATAATTTGAACGTGTTCTTAATATTTAATAAATTTCTCCGTGTGGATGTGGAAATTCAGCCTGTCATAGTACATGAGACGTAACATAAAAATTTAAAATGAAGAACATAGTAAGTAGTTTTTAGTGTTAGGTTTTTAAAATGTAGGATATTAAAACGCATGCCTGTTTTTTTTCAACGTATGAAAATTAAGCTGTACATTGAATATACCCATATGACCATAATATAATATATAGTGGTTACTACACGGTTTCATCCGACTTTTAACGCATCTTTAAATAAATTAAGCCATTAAAAACTTTGCTTCAAACATCATTATGGAAGTGTGCCATTATTTTAACTGAACATTTATTGAATTGAACATTTTAAAGCTTCATGGCTTATATTGAAAATGTTATGTTGCGAGATACAAAAAATCCAATGACGTAATAACTTCAGACAAAAAAAGCTGTTCAAATTTCATGATGAAAAATCAGATTTCTGCTTTACGGTTAAGATTTGAAATATGTAAATCAAATGTTTGTGTATAGATTATTAATCTTGATGGTTGTGGAGTTTCAGTTTTTAAGGATATTAATATTTTAGGCACTAACAAATTCCTTTGAGTGTAATACGTTATAATAATAATTAGTTAGAGCAAGTGAGACTCCCAGCAGACGTATTGGTCGCTAGTCGGGGTATTTATGAGCTACGGAGGGGTATTGGGGTGATGGGGGGAGGATTAGTTGGTGAATGCTTGGGGAATGGGAAGGGGGGGGGGGGGGGTTAAGGGATCAGGAGAGTAGGGGGTGGGGGAGGGTGGTATTTAAGGGAATCGCTCAGGTAATAACCGGACAGGCGCGCCGCATTAAAATTCCTTCAAAGTTCCTCAAAGTTAAATTTATTGTTAAATTAATATTTTTACGAAGCTTTTGACTTGAAGGTCGAGGGTTCGTTTTCAAAGTACCAGTTTATGTTCTTTTTCTGGAAACAAATGCATCGTTCTGATTATGCGATTTGACACACAAAAGCATGGAAAGACTTTTTCTCAATTAAATTTGGAATTATACTACTTCATATATATTTTATTATAAATATTATTTATCATTATATTAAAACGTTTTTTTTTTGTTCCGATATTTCTTAAATTTTTGTAGATTCAATAAACTCAACATCGATGACTGTGGCTGACATTCTTTATTATTTCCTTTTTTTTTAAATTAAGGATATTATCTTTCTGAATTTTATTATAAAGTTGGACGGCGTGGTATATAAGAGATTTCTGTGTGCTTGATTTTTTCCTTCTCAGCAATATAATTTATTTATTATTTACTCCTTTTACTCGATAGAAATAGAAAAAAATAATATACTGAAATTATCAGAAACAAAACCTCGACATAAAAACATTGTTAATAAAGCGTATATTTTAAAAATCGAATTTGTTACATAAAAAAATGGCGATATCATTGGTATATTCATTTGCTTAATAGAGGAAAATAATCAGTGAGTTTGCTAAATATTTTTTTTTGTGAATGGTGACATTGAAATAGGTCCTTATGCATAGTGTATCGAGTAGGTACTCTTAAATTGACTAGAATCAGAAGTTCGCAACAGTCGAGATCTGATTTAAAATTTAATTTGCTTTGCATTTCTTATCCCGCGACATATGTGAAAAGTAAAAATAAAATAAAATAGTATAATACGATTTTTTTATTTTTAAAAATGATTACTTATTTTTCGCAGATTTAGTTGAAATTTGATTTCAATTATCGCAATAATATTACTTTAATTACATAAATAATTAGTTATGGCAATTGATACTGATAAAATAAAAATCTGATTACGTAGATTCATTTAATTTTCTCCCAAACATAATGCGATCACTTTCACCTGTTTGGTTATTACGTTTTAAGATGAAATAATGTTTCTTAATTTCACCAATAAAATATTGTAGATCTTGATTCATTTACCGATGTTCCACAAACTTCAATAACGAACCGACACTTTGTTTTATAATGTCTCTATAACGTAATTTCGAATATGATGACTGAGGCTGATCTATAATACTTTTCTTTTCGGAGCTCTAACTGCCCGGAGCCGGCAGGACTAAGGCATCTCCCATTGGGATATATAATGAAGCTGAATACAGTGAGTACAGGATTTAGAAGGTTATGAAATACCTGGCTATTCATATAGGAAGTCGATTGGTTAACCCTTCAGGCCAATTTGTTCGCTTTTGGGAACAACTCACATGGTCTCATAGAAATTCGTTGTATCTCCATTACTGTTTTGGTGAGAAATATGATTTGAAAGGCGTTAGAAAGAGAAAACACTACCCATTATATTCAAATTTAGAAGTTAACCACAGGAGAATTGAAATGTGCACCTGTATGAAATCAAAGTTTCCGTCAAAAAGTGAGGTGATAGTAATGTTTGTAATATATTTATATAATAAAATGCGCTTGTTTTTTATATATTTTTTTGTTATCGACAGCCAATTAAAAAACAATAATATTATCATTCAAAATGTTGATACAATTAAAATTATTTTTTTATTTACAATGATTAAATTTGAAAGCTTATTTCATCACCTTTCAAAGGCAGTTCTTAGTTTTCGGATACGTTCAGAAATATTCCATTTATTTGGTTTTTATTGCAAAACGGAAGTTCTCCGACCTTGTGTCAAAATATCGTAGAGGCCTGAGGAGTTAAAGCCGTTCACCAGGGCGTTACTATGCCTTAGAAATTTTAGTAAAGTGTCACGTAAGGAATATGTACATATGGGTACACATTTTTTTTATTCACCATAAACGGAACGTTACGTTGTCGTGACACGAACATTCATGGCATTGGAAAAGGGAATACATCAGCACATTTTAAAATAATTCTGAAGTGAAAACACTGGAAAGTTATTGGAAATTCTACAATGAAATAAATATTTATAAAAAAATATATTATTCGATTCAGTCACTGATGAATTACTTACAGCAATACTTCGACCACATTATTCAGGCAGGTATATACCGGAACTATTAGGCGTTACCCAAAAAAAGTTGTGTCCTAAACTATATTTTTATTTTTTATTTCCAAGTTAAATATTAGTTATTTTTTTCAGTGAAAATAAGTTTTCCACATTTTATTACTGGACAGAAAGATTGATGTTTTTGTTTAGTACACCTTTAAAGAAAAATGCACCGTAATACTCAACTACTTCTACAGGAAGTGTTTTGTCTGTTTTGTATTTTTTAATTACTCTTGAGATGAATTTTTGATTGATTCGTCATGATTCATGATTATTTACAATATCACGTTCATAATTATGGATGTTTATTTTATGATAATCACCGTATCAAAAATTTCAATTGTTACGTCTATCTATCTTCTATCTACATAAATATATAAAGAAAAGTGTCCGTGGGTTTGTTTTTTAAACGAATCTACATTTTATCCGAGATTGATGAAATTTTGGAAATTCGATCATCTAAACAAGGGAAAGGTCACTGTTTCAATGAGAAAAAGTAATATTTATTTTGAAAGCTCGTGGCCATTTCAATTACTTTCTGACGAATGATTCCTCGGAAATAATTGATCCCACGACAGTTCCCTTCTTATTGATCCCACTTTTACGGATGCTAATATTGACGATTACGAATACTTAAAGAAATTTTGGTGGATCGATTTCCGAGGATCATTGTGTAAGAGTTTAAATGTCAATTGGCAGTAGACCAATAGTCGGAGGACCTATTTCAATATTGGAATAAGTGAAAAAGATAATAATTGATTGCTTTCTCTGTGACATCTTATCGAATTTACTTTAAATTTGTTCACTATCCGAAAAAGCAACAAACACATTGATGATTAGACATGTGTCAAGTTTTACCATAATTTGAGTGATGAGAGTAGTCTGTTTCAACTATTTTCAGCAAATGTTTCAAAAGTTAATTTATTCCTATTTATAACTTCAATAATTAAGACCTACCAACTTGTATTAATTAAAAACGCCATTAAATGATGTTCCATTACAAGGAAAAAAACACTTTTAAGTAAGAACATTTAGTAAACACCACTTTAATTAACAAACAAACTTGCAAAATGTACATAAAGATTTCCAAATCGCTGGGAAAAGTTTTAGAATTATTGAAGAATGCCTAATTTTTCGGAAAAGGCATCAATCCTCGGAACAAGCGGCCATCTGCGTTGATTGCTGATGACTCGTGAGAAGCAAAAGTAATTATTAGGTTCAAGCGTAATGGCTCCTTTGTAACGATCCTGATAACTCAGTTTTGGCCATTAACAATACAAATTGAACAACGCCTTGTACTTCGTATCGCTTTCCAACAACAGTAAAAATACTAAAATTATACTAAGAATTTGTACTGATTTAATTTATAAAACCCGAAAATAATACCATTTCGCAAAGAAGAAAAAATGCTTATCAACACTATTTACTAATAATTAATTGTGGACATAATTTGCATTACCAGAATGTCGAGATCTGTCGACTCAAATCAAGGCAGTGAGTTTTTTGTTGGAAATCAAGTGATTATTGACAGTCGCAGTCACAGATTACTAATATTATTTTATATTGATGCGCTCCACCAAATCCTTGTTCCTGGAGTTCCTAATTTTAATTATGTGCAGGCAATGACGCACAGTCGACTAAAACGAAATAGCTGGGCTAATCCTAAAAACCAAACCGTAACCATAAAATTGAAAGAAAATGATTAAAAATTCGAAAAAATGTATCAATTCAATACCACCACAATTAGTGAAAGATAATAATATAATATCCAATCCACAATTCAAACTCGGACTTGAAAAACTACACACAGCTTATCTAGAATATAGAAAAACAGGAAAAGCACTTCACTCTGCGTAGGTAGGTAGCTACTATCCCTTGTCTCTCAAATACATGTTTTCCTCATTTCTTTGTGGTAAGTAACGTTTTTAGTGTACAAAAGTCCATTACCAAATAAATAAATAACTGCACAAAGTAATTTACTATTAAACTACGACCCTTGGAGAGTCCTGGCCGCTACTAGGAACCTTCCCCAATGCAACTGGTTTCCTGCTGTCATCTCCAATTCCTCCAGGATACGGTTTTGGTAGTGGCGGTTCTAGACTTTTTGGTGAGCCAGAGTAGTAAGATACAACATTATTAATGTTGTTGTAAGTGAAAATTCAATGTTTTTTCAATTTTTTTTTTATGTAGATTATCTGTTTTTCAGGGGAGGCTGTGCCTCCGCCATGCAACCGGTTTCCTCCCATACCTCCAGTTACTCATGTCCAAGGGTATACGGTTTTGATTTTGGCCTCAGCATCAATCACATTTGTTAAGGTCATCCTAACATTCATTCGTAAAGGGAAGAATGCTTCGAAGGAGCAATAACAATAAAATCCGCATTCCTCAAACAAACACTACAAAATATGGGTTAAAATCACTGAACTATATTACTATATAATTCACTTCCAGATATGTACAAACACATCCACCATTATAAAAAATTGCAAAGCAATGCTTTAAAGGATTATTTTTTAACTACATTTAAAAATGAAAATATGTAACTGTGTTGTTATTTCTTGTTGTATCTTATCCATGTTTTTTTTCTCTTCTTTCTGTACTTGTTTTCTATTGTTGTTTGTTCTACTTAACGTGTCATTATTTTAATTTTTAATTTTTATGCTGTATTGAATGTGAAACTTATATTTGATATCAAAATACCGTTGTAAAATTGTACCTACTACCTCCTACATATGAATTGTAAGTTCCTCCTGTCCTAAAATGAGTTCTGTAACTCATCGGGATTGCTCTAGCAAGAAATAAACACAATAAAAAAATTAAAAAAAGGTTTTTACAGTCTCTTTGGTGTTTATTTCATTTGGTGACCATCTATCTCGAAGTCGGTTCCCCGTAGATATCCTAATTATACATATTTACAATTAATTTAAAGTTTTGACTGATAGAATGGCTGATATTAAGAGGAAGCTACAAGCCAAAAATGTGTATATTCTTGGTATACCTTATATCGTAGGTAATAGGCATTAAAATCGCTTGACAAACGGAGTATAGAAACGTTCGATTTCAAGCAAAAAAACTATTTTATATTTATTTTGTAAATAATTTTATAAGAAAGCAAAAAATTTAATCAAGTAAAAATGTCACAGATAATCTTGGCTATAATACTGTATTTTAAAAAGTTGTTTCCATTATGCGTTAATCCATTTCTATTGAAAAAATATTCTTTTTAGTAGTTTGCATTTATATTTTTTATTGATTAATTTATTTTTTATTTGTAATCTAATCAAGCGAAGCGATAGGAAAACCTTCAATTTATCTAAACATATTTTTTGGTATTGATAATATACACCAATTCGCTATAAAGATTAATCAAAATAGTGATTTGGCATTAAGCTTCGCCTTAACAGGATATTCAAGTTTCGCTTTAGTTCAGATTTCTCATTGTTTTCTTCTTCTTAATCATCACTGTCTTTAGATTGTATTTATGCACCTTTCATCCACGCTATTTGGCAACACTTTTTAACACAATTTGCTTAAACTAATTGACACACAGCCACTACCCAAACATCAACGAAGTATTGCACAATATTTTTGACCGCTGGAGAAATGGCAACGATATTTTATTTAGACTCATTCTTAACAAAATATTAACACAATATACACATAGACAGATTTACCAAAATACGAGAAAGATGGTCATTGTTCTACAGAATATTGTATTTCTGTGTTGTTCGTGCTGAGTATTTCACATCTTCATTGTCTAAAAGCGATATTCTATTTCTTCATGTTATACAACGAGCATTTAATAATGTTTAAGTCTACAGTTTTTAGGTTTTAAATTTCTACTTTGTCTGTGGGGGATGTAGTTTCCAGTTTCAACCCCATTTTCTTTCTATATTTTTATTAATTATCCTTGACTTACTAATATAACATATAAATCATCACCTACCGCCTAGAGTTCACAGTGAAATACGCTCCATATTAAAATTGCATAAACAGTAAGGATTTGCAAGTAAATACAAAAAAAAAGTGTTAAATACTTTATATTAATTGGTGTTTTCAGTAATCAGTCAGTTATATTTCTTAAATATATTGGGTGCTGTGCAGTATCGTGTTTTAAAAATATTAAATAAAAACATTTCTGAAATCATAAACGTTCAGAACGCGCAGGCGCAAAAAATAAGTTTGTCATTGGTTGCAAGTGTCATCATTTTCTCGCTATTGGCTAATAGTGTCATCATTTTTTGAATCGTGTTTAACTGATTGCGGGAAATAGGCGCTAGTGTCAATTTTTTTTCAAAGAATAGTGTAAACATCGTCTTAACTCTTATAAAACATGGATCTAAACGAAAACTCGCTCAACTACATGACAAAGGCAAAAGATCTACTTAGTTCCCTTATCAAAATTATAAATGACCCGGGTAACAAATTCACAAAGGAACAAATGGGAAAAATAACACCTTTAACAACGGAACTCTTGGGAACAACAGGATTAATGGCCGTCCGGATGGGTATTCTCGAAGGAGAATTATCGACCTTAAAAAGTGCAGCTCTTACTCAATCTACTGATACTAACTCCACAAATCCTCCACCTAATATTTGTGAAGTATTAACCGAAATTGAAGAGAGGAAGCTTCGTGCAAAAAACGTAATTCTCTTCAATGTCCCTGAGAGTACGTCAGATCTAACATCTATAAATATTTCCGATGATGTTAAAAAAGTTACTACGGCTCTGAAAAATATTAATATTAATTTAATATTACCATTAATACTCAAGACATTAAAATGTACAGGTTGGGAACGAAGAAAATTTCAAATAAATGTAGACCAATCAAGATAGAACTCAATGAGGAGCATTTAGTCCGGACAATCTTAATTAATAACAAAAATTTCAAAGATGGTGTTAAAGCCGGCAACGATCAGACGAGTCAACAAAGAAAACAACTTATGATACTTCGGGACGAACTAGAAACTAGAAAGAAAAATGGCGAACCAAATTTAACTATAAAATATATTAATAACCTCCCCAAAATTATCAATGTTTTGCCAAAAAACTCCAACTAAATAAATGTAACCTGTACTATCAGAATATCAGAGGCATCAGAACTAAATTAAATGATTTCAGAATAAATGTACCGACTTTCTCACACGACGTCATCATGTTAACGGAAACTTGGTTAATCCTATCAATCTTCTCGGCTGAACTTAAATCACAACATCTATCGAGTAGACCGGAGTCTAAAAACCAGCTCCAATACAAGAGGCGGAGGAGTCCTGATAGCTGTCCACAAAAGGGTTACTTCGAAAGTGCTTAAAATTAAAAATAGTGATGTTGAACAAATATTCGTGTTGCTCGAAAATAAAAATGCTGGCAAGTTAATATTAGGATGTGTATATTTCCCGCCATCTTCTAATTCACAGCTTTATAAGAATCACGTGGAAGATGTAGAAATTTTAAGGTTTAAATATCCTAGTGCTAAACTTGTAATAATAGGTGATTATAACTTGCCAAATATATGTTGGAACCATGACGACCCCGAATTATCTGGTGTTAATTTGTCAACTACAAATCTCAGCGAAAGAGAGATTCTGGGTATGTCGAATTACTTATCAATCCCACAATTAAACACTATCACTAATATAAATAGTCGTCTTCTTGAGCTAGTGTTTTGCAGTGAGCCCACTGCTACCGTATGTAAATCCTTGGATGAACTATTGCCTATAGACCTCTACCATCCTCCTCTTGATATAACTATTCCATTTATTAACAACACTTATCTTAAAAATGTCAAGTCGCATTATAATTTTTATAAAGCAAATTTTCCTAAAATTTCTGATTTCTTAAATTCAACAGACTGGTCTTTTCTGGAAAAAACAGATATTAACAATAATGTCAATACATTTTATTCTATTCTTAATGATGCCATTGCAAATTTTGTGCCCATTCGACATAGTAAAATTTCTCATTTTCCAAACTGGTTTAGCCCCGAATTGATCACATTAACATATAAAAAGAAAATTGCTCATATAAATTACAAGCGATCCAGAATGTCAAGTGATTACAATAAATTTCAATTGTTAAGAAAGGAGTGTTGTAAAATCTCAAAATTGTGCTATAAAAATTATATTGATAAAATTGAAAATGATATTCGTGTAAACATAAAAAATTTTTGGAATTACACTAATTCTCAAAAAAATAATAACTTGGGTATTCCTCCTTGTATGAACTTCAATGGGAAAATTGGTTGTAATGATGAAAACATTGTAAACTTATTCGCCGATTATTTTAAGTCTGTATATGAAGAGGATATACCTAGCAACGAAATTCCCCAATTCTCATCAAATCTTAGTCTGGATATATCTGAAATACGCATAGAAATTAATGATATCAAAAAGCATGTAAATTTTTTAGATGTTAGAAAAAATGCTGGACCTGATAATATTCCACCGGTGTTAATTAAGGAATGTTTAAACGGCCTAACTGTTCCTCTTTTCCTAATTTTTAATCAGTCTCTAGAAACAGGTTGTTTCCCTGATACATGGAAACACAGTTTTCTTACCCCTATTTTTAAAAAAGGGGACAAAACGGACATTACAAATTATAGACCGATATGTATCCAATCAGCGATACCCAAACTTTTTGAAAAAATTGTACTCTCTAAGATAACTTCCAACATACAAAAAATTATAACTTCCTACCAACATGGCTTTTGTTCAAATAAATCTATTTTAACTAATTTACTAATATACGAAAACTTCATATCCAATTCTTTAGCAAACAGATGCCAGGTTGACTCAATATACACTGATTTTAGCAAGGCCTTTGATAAGGTGTGTCACAAAATATTAATTAATAAATTAGCCACACTTGGAGTTTATGGTAGTTTATTAAATTGGTTTATTAGTTATTTGTCCAATAGAAGTCTTAGTGTGAAAATAAATGGCACAAATTCATACACATTTATAGCCACAAGTGGAGTGCCACAAGGCTCTCATTTAGGGCCCATTTTGTTTATTATATTCATAAATGACATTGTTGATATATTTACTAACATAAAAGTATTACTTTTTGCTGATGATTTGAAACTTTATAAAGAGATTAATAACATAAATGATTGCATTATATTACAAACTAATTTGAGAAATCTTTCTGAATGGTGCTCTATCAACAAACTTGCATTGAACATAAAGAAATGTCAGTTCATTAATTTTTACAGAAAAAATAATCCAATATTTTTTCAATATACATTAAATGATAAAAACTTAAATTGCGTCAGTGAAATTATTGACCTAGGTATATTGTTCGATAGCAAACTAACTTTTGTGTATCATATTAATAACATTATCAATAAGGCTCTTAAGACTCTTGGATTTGTTTTGAGAATTTCAAAAGACTTCAATAATTTAGGCACATTTATCATGTTGTACAAAACCCTTGTTAGATGCCAACTAGAGTATAACTCTACATTATGGTCTCCCTTTTACAATATTCATTCCGATAATATTGAAAAGATTCAACATAAGTTCTTGAAGTATATAAACTATAAATTGCATATTCCTGTAGAAAACATTGATTATAACTACTTACTAGATAAATTGTCCTTATTAAAACTTTCTGAAAGAAGAATAAACACAGATTTAATAGTACTACATAAAATACTTCATTACAAAATTGACTGTCCTGAGTTACTCCAATTAATCAGCATCCACATACCCAAAAGATCTTGCCGAAATTTACTACCCTTTTATTTTTACAACACGAGGACACTGTCTTATCAAAATTCCCCAATTCCAAGACTTCACAGTCTCGGAAATAAATACTCTGATCTGGGAGATATATTTCATCTTAAAAATAATCAATATAAATATTGTTTATTTCAATTCTTTTATAGATCGAGACACAAATAGACATCTATAATTTCCGCAATATATATATTTTTATTTTTATTTTGAATATCTATTTATGTGAGACTTCTTATCATTTTTACTAATGTATCTTATTTTATTATATGCTTTTGTTGTAAAATTTAATATTTTTTCTTTTTTCGTTGTATTATGTTTCCTTTATTGTTTTAATTTTGTAGAATCTATAATAACTGTGATACTCTACTATTAAACTTTGTGGTGTGTAAAAGCCCATTAGGGCGTGTAATAATAATAATAATAATAATAAATAAACAAAATGATGATTTAGTACAATATCAATGATATTATTAATAAAATTATAGTCCAGTTACAAGGCCAAAGTTTGATAACCAATAAATTATTCACGTACTATCTTTGCGAAATAGCCTTTACGTGAAGGTGATGAGCATTCAATGAACATAGAATAATGTTGCAAAAATATCTAATAACAAATTCAGCACCCTTCTTTATTGGGAAGGAGTTGGGAAATTTGCGTATAAGGCTTGCTAGGAATGATAAACAGCTTGCATAGATACAATATATACCTGAGAAATTTTTGCGAAATAGTGACATATTGACATCAAGTTCTGTTTGAGACTAAAATGAATAGCAATCATAGACATATGAATATTAGTAGACCTGTCCTAAGTGATCAAAAGCGTATTATTCCCCACTCCCCATACCGGTTCCATTGGAGCCGGCTGTGCTCGCGTATGGCCTCAAGTGAATTTAGAAAACGTGACGTCATCATTCTTGTGTGAACTATGGTCGAGGCATCATTGGTTCATTTTACGAAATAACACGGCAAAATGGTATCTTGTGGTATGAAAACTTGTAAAAATAGATGTGAAAAAGAGAATAAATCCAATTGTCGTATTACATTCCATATATAAGCATTATTTTACTTTATTTTAAGCATATTCACATCGTATAATATGGATGAGTTGTAGAAACATATACTATCACACCGAGATACGTCTGGACGCGAAACACAAAGCTGGTTGGTTGCTGGGAAGTAAATAATGAACATTTATAAAAGTGTCTTAACTAAATACGTAAGCGAAATATTCGACTCTGAAAATAAAATAATTTTATTTTGCCGAATTTGGACTTTGCAAATTTGTTCATAACGTGGCGAGTAATTTGCGCTCCCATGTAAAAATGTCTATTCATTCAAAAGCAGATTTTACTTTTAAGAACTAAATGGTGATATTATAATGCGAGATGCCTATTTACTGTCAGATTGATTTATTGACGAATCACAGTCTTTAGCTTCAGCTTTACCCCCTTCGTTCTTCAACAGTTGATTTTACCCCTCATCTTTAATTTCTAGTCTTATATTCATATGTCTGTGATAGCAATGTTTTTATTTGTGAAGAAATTAAATCATAACAAAGCTGCAGACTGGGTGTTAAGAATCGCTCAGCATTCAAAACACTTCATCTACATCAGAGTAATTGTGTAATTTTTGAAATTGGCAAAAAAATGTTTTCTCAATTTAACAAAAAACACTGTCCATTGGAATGAATGTGAATTTCAAGTGAAAAACTGCCGCTAATTAAAAACTGGTGATGCCACAATATGCTTATATTAACTACATACGAGTATATATTATGTCTACACAAGTTCCATGACTAGAACTGTTGAGATTCAAAGCAAAACACGATGAAGTGACAAAACATTAAGCCCAAAGATATTAGAATATGAGGAGATATGCTGTCGAACATTTTTACTATTGGACCTTGATTAAACCCGATTTTTACCATCTTAAAATAAATATCATTTTCTCCTAAACAGTGTAGCCAGTAAAAATTTCATCATATTATTATGTTTTCATCAACGTTTATTTATTATTGAAGAAAAAGATAATACTAATAATTCTGAACAAAACATGAAACAGATCAAGATAAAAAAAAGGTATCGGTCTCAATTGGGAATGGAACCCAGGATCTATTTCCTTACCGGGACAGGCGTCTTAAACCATTCGACCATTAGGAACTATATATTAACCGTCTTATTTGTCGATCTCATATTTCAAATTCAGAATTAACTATTAATTAATTCTCTTTATATGGTTGTAGTAAAGTAAAAAATTCTGTTACATTTGACTGTAATTTTTATTACCACTTTCCACTTGCAATAATTTAGTAAAATGGATTTGTCTAGGTTTCGAGTGGTTTTCGCCTTCTTCAATTCGGGCTTCGAAAAAGCTCACAGCGACTTTTCTATTCATTGACTATTATTGCCGAGGCAACTATGGCAATGCATTTTTAAGGCTTTTACTGCCTAGAAAATTACGCCGGGGGTATTTTCACTGCCAATATGAATAGGACATTCGGAGACTTGTACAATGTACGAGAAAATCAAAGTGTAGCCAATTACATAGTCATTGCATTTAGCGTTCTTTTTTGCGATGTAAATTTCCAACATACTTGTAATTCTGAGGAGTCGATCAGTTTAGAAGTGCCACTAACAAATTCACATTTTATTCTGTTTTCTGGTGAAAACGGTTCTTTGGTCTCCAATTGAAAGTGAAATGACTCTGCGCAGTGAATGCCAGATGGACATACGCACGTGATTAGACTTGATCGAATTGAAATCAAAGAGAGCATAATCGATTGAGGTACTTGTCAGCCGATTTTCCGTTTCATTAATCTGTGCATCCTCAAGGTCCCATTTTTTAAAATATATTTCGAATGAAACTCACATTGGATACATTTTGAATGTTATTTCAACCGTTATGCTAGGAATACCCCTGTGTTATGGCGGGTGAAGTTTACAGATTGACGATTCTCATAATGTGCATAATAGTTAGAAAATTATACTATTCCGATGTACTTAATATTTTATGTGAAAAATAATTTTAATAATTAATTAAACATTGATAAATATTATATTCAATATGAATGAAGTCAATTGAGAATTGTGAGAGATTTGTGGACGGAGATTAGGGTGTTAAGTTTCTTCACCACCTAGGATTCTTGCTGCAGAGTCTCCATCTTCTATCTTCGTCGAATGTCACAGCGGTGCTTCGTCGAATGTCACAAGGTCTGGTATATATGAGAGGAAATGGTGTCAGCGCTTTGTTAGCAGCAGACACATATACCTGGACGGATGACGAACCTCGTGCTGGCACTGTTGGTGGACTCTCTCGCTGCAGCAGCTGGTCCAGTTTCATCACCACCTAGGATTATTGAGACAGAGTATCCATCTTCTAACTTCGTGTCATCTGTTCCTGTTCTTCATTTTATTTTACTTAATTTTATTTTTGTAATATTTATATTTTTTGTAATACCTGCTCACAAAAGCGGCGCTATACAAATTAATTAATTAATTAAAGTGTAGAATGCATGGGTGTTGTAATTGAAATATATTGCAGATGTAGAGATCCATAGAGTTATTAGTGTTTTGAAAGTATGGAGTTGAGTTCCGGTTTTGAGGATATCAGGGAGAAAGTTGAAGGTTTAGGGAGCTAGGTAGGTGAATTTTCTTTCTGGTGATGCAGTACAGCTGATTTCATATACATAGTTTACTCTTCATCCCTTCTGAAATTAGATGAACTTAATGGCATGCCTTTTCCGCCTTCTCGAGTGGACTGTAGAGACAATGTCCATTATCAAGGAAAATGTGTTGAGAGAGATTACTATATATTTATTAGACCTGAAACGACCTCTTGACCGCCACATCGAATCCTTGGTTGCAAAAGCCTCCGGAGTACTTGGCTTTGTATTCAAAACTCCAAAGATTTAAAAAAGTAAATACGATGAAAATGCTGTACTTAATTATTTGGAGTATGTCTCTCAAGTTTGGATTGAGAAAGTGCAACATTTTTTTCTTCGATACCTTGATTTTCGGGGGCTATATCTCCATCTGTGTTATGTGGAGTCAGTCGTGTTTTCTGGGATTTCATCTCTTTTTACAAACAATTGTCACTTCTGTGCTATATTGTCTTCAACTTAGTGTGTCCCATCAGACAAACCAGATAAACCAGACAAAACCAAACATTAATCATCTCTCATTGCAATACTAACTCATTTGTAACACTTCATAGGTGAATTTTTCACCTGAGCACCTCACGACTTCAAATCTAAAATCGATAAATATAATTCACACATTACATGTATTACTCTTCATAGATCCACCCCCTTCCCCTCTCTCTCACCACCCGTCATTGTAACTTTTTTCGTTTGTGACCAGTAATCACTAATAATAATTAAGACACAATTGTAAACTTTTTATGGGTTCGGTTATTGTACATATTTTATCATACCTTATAAAAATATTGTAAACCGTTTGTTTTCCAAAGAAATAAAACAAACAAAAATATGTTTTATTTTTAAAGATAAGCTAATGTTTACGAGACAAGGTTTTTATGCATAACATGTTATTTTTAAGCAAAAATTATTAGCCTGAAACACCTATACAATTGAAAAAAAATCTTCGGAGAAAAAATACACGCCGCCGACCGGAATTGAAATCCCAGCCTTCTGATCGCCGGTCAGTTGCTCTACCAATTGCGCTACGTCGGCTTATTTAAAAAAAATTATTCAACTATTATTGCATATGAGAGATTTTTTCCAAATTAAAAAAACGGATCAATTTTTGGTTGTCCTGGTAAGATGGCGATCCTGTGTTCGATTCCCAGTTGAGACCGTTAACTTTTTTTAATTTTTCTGTGTCTCGTTCTGTTATGTGTTTCCTAGATTAATTAATATAATCTCTAATTCAATGATATAAAAAGTATAACTACCCAGATGATGGGCACTACGGGTCCAATCTAAATATTGGCTGGAGGAAGAAACTTAATATGATTTGATACTCTGAAGTCATTGTCTATTTTTATCCATCCATTCCGCGTCACGCCAAGTATTTTCGTTCAGCCACTCCGCGTCGAACCAAGTATTTTTGTACAGCCACTCCGCGTCGCGCTAAGTTTTTTAGTAAAGCCATTCCGCGTCACGCCAAGTATTTTTGTCTAGCCACTCCGCATCAAGCCAAGTATTTTTATTTATTGTTTTTGTGTTTAATTCGTAGAACTCCATTTAATTTTTTTATAAATTTAATTTAGATTAAATTTGATAATATTATTATTAAGTTCTGCAAGTGTTTTAGTTTTTTATTATTGTGACAGCTGTTTCGGCTTACAAGGCCATTTTCAAACTGTGGTTAGTCCACATTGAGACGACGTTTTTATACTATTTCAAATGTAAATTTTGAAGGTGCATACATTGATTTATTACTGGTTACACCGATGACATGATCTATTGTTGGTTAAACCAATCTATGTTTTCCCCTCAGTAAATGGTAATGGGTTCTTAATTATTTACTAATGACTTTATTGCTATGAATTATTTGGGTGCATTATACTGCTTGGGTTTTGTGAAAATACTAAGAAGTGGTGAGTAAATTATTTTCCGTACTTTATTAATTAGTGTTAAATTTGGGTTATTCGTTCGTTTATTGATTTCTAATTGTTCAAGTAAATTTAATCTAATGCCCTTTTTTTCTATATGCAATGGTTTAGGACCCTTGTTGTTAAGTGGGTTATGATTATTCACCAAGAGATGTTCTGCGAATTTTGAGGATGTGTTTTTATTATTATAACATCGTATATGTTCTTGGAATCTAGTTGAGAATGCCCTCCCCGTTTGTCCGATGTAAGTGGCGTTACAATCGGCGTGGTCACATTTTAATTCATATATGCCACTGTTATTGAGTATAGGGATTTTACTTTTAGAGTTTTTAAGGCTTGTTCCTAAATTATTGTTTGTTCGAAAAGCTATATTTAAACCACATTTTTTAATTTCTTTTGCAATTTTTTCAGATATTGGGCCGAGGAATTCGAGACATGCAAATTTTTCTAAATTTTTGTTATTTACCGGATATATTAAATTGATTTTATTTTTATATTTCTTATTTTTTATTATTTTTTCAATGTTATTTGCCTCATAGCCGTTATTAATCGCGATCGTTTTTATCGTTTCCTTTTCTTTTACATAAGCTTTATTGTCTAAGGGAATGTTAATGAGTCTATGTACCATTGAATGGTACGCTGATAATTTATGAGACCAAGGATGATTTGAATTTGAATTTATTGTTGTATCTGTAAAAGTTGGTTTTCTAAATATTTCAAAGGTATGTTTATTATTACTTTTACCAATTGTCAGATCTAAAAAGTTTATTTTACCTTCAATCTCATGTTCAACTGTGAAGCAGATTTTATTATTAACGGTGTTGGCCCAATTAGTAAAGATATCTAACTGTCGGTTGGTACCATTCCAACATATAAGGATGTCGTCTACGTATCGGACATAATATACTATATGTTTAGCTAAGGGAGATTTAAGAATTATATTTTCAATATAATCCATAAATATCTCCGCTAGAAGTGGACTTAATGGTGACCCCATGGGGAGACCATCATGTTGTTGGTAATATATATCATTGAAAAGGAAATAATTTGTATCTACGCAGATTTTTATGAGCTGGAATAACTCTTTTCTTATTACCGGATTGATATTGCATTTTTCCAAGATATTTTCAATTATTATTAGGCATTCTTTAATGGGGATGTTGGTAAACAGGGATTTTACGTCTAGAGAAATGAATTTACAGTTATGCGGGAGATTAAAATTTTTTATTTTATTAACTAGTTCTATCGAGTTTTTGACACTGTAACGTGGTGAAAAATTTGTTAATTTTTTGAAGATGAAGTTAAGTCTTTTAGCCAGGTTTGATGTAGGGGCGTTAATAAAAGATACTACGGGCCTTATTGGATTATTCGCTTTATGGAGCTTAGGTTGGCCATACAGAGCTGGGGCTCTTGGGTTCATGACCTTTACGTTTTTCTTTGACCATTCGGTGGGAAATATGGCATTGCAATTATTTATAAGGATGTTGACATTATTGACAATTTTATTGGTTGGATCCTTAGTTAAAATTTTAAAATCTTCTGGTAACAAGAAGTCTTCCACCTTACTGATGTAATCAATTCTATCTAAAATAACGATTGAGTTACCTTTGTCAGCTTTGGTTATAGTTAGATTATTATTTTTAATTTTATCTCTAATTTCTTTCAATGTTCGGGTTTCTGTACTGACAGCATATTTATTTCGCATATTATAATCCATATGATATTTCGCATATTATAATCGATAAACAATAAAAATATGCTGTCAGTACAGAAACCCGAACATTGAAAGAAATTAGAGATAAAATTAAAAATAATAATCTAACTATAACCAAAGCTGACAAAGGTAACTCAATCGTTATTTTAGATAGAATTGATTACATCAGTAAGGTGGAAGACTTCTTGTTACCAGAAGATTTTAAAATTTTAACTAAGGATCCAACCAATAAAATTGTCAATAATGTCAACATCCTTATAAATAATTGCAATGCCATATTTCCCACCGAATGGTCAAAGAAAAACGTAAGGGTCATGAACCCAAGAGCCCCAGCTCTGTATGGCCAACCTAAGCTCCATAAAGCGAATAATCCAATAAGGCCCGTAGTATCTTTTATTAACGCCCCTACATCAAACCTGGCTAAAAGACTTAACTTCATCTTCAAAAAATTAACAAATTTTTCACCACGTTACAGTGTCAAAAACTCGATAGAACTAGTTAATAAAATAAAAAATTTTAATCTCCCGCATAACTGTAAATTCATTTCTCTAGACGTAAAATCCCTGTTTACCAACATCCCCATTAAAGAATGCCTAATAATAATTGAAAATATCTTGGAAAAATGCAATATCAATCCGGTAATAAGAAAAGAGTTATTCCAGCTCATAAAAATCTGCGTAGATACAAATTATTTCCTTTTCAATGATATATATTACCAACAACATGATGGTCTCCCCATGGGGTCACCATTAAGTCCACTTCTAGCGGAGATATTTATGGATTATATTGAAAATATAATTCTTAAATCTCCCTTAGCTAAACATATAGTATATTATGCCCGATACGTAGACGACATCCTTATATGTTGGAATGGTACCAACCGACAGTTAGATATCTTTACTAATTGGGCCAACACCGTTAATAATAAAATCTGCTTCACAGTTGAACATGAGATTGAAGGTAAAATAAACTTTTTAGATCTGACAATTGGTAAAAGTAATAATAAACATACCTTTGAAATATTTAGAAAACCAACTTTTACAGATACAACAATAAATTCAAATTCAAATCATCCTTGGTCTCATAAATTATCAGCGTACCATTCAATGGTACATAGACTCATTAACATTCCCTTAGACAATAAAGCTTATGTAAAAGAAAAGGAAACGATAAAAACGATCGCGATTAATAACGGCTATGAGGCAAATAACATTGAAAAAATAATAAAAAATAAGAAATATAAAAATAAAATCAATTTAATATATCCGGTAAATAACAAAAATATAGAAAAATTTGCATGTCTCGAATTCCTCGGCCCAATATCTGAAAAAATTGCAAAAGAAATTAAAAAATGTGGTTTAAATATAGCTTTTCGAACAAACAATAATTTAGGAACAAGCCTTAAAAACTCTAAAAGTAAAATCCCTATACTCAATAACAGTGGCATATATGAATTAAAATGTGACCACGCCGATTGTAACGCCACTTACATCGGACAAACGGGGAGGGCATTCTCAACTAGATTCCAAGAACATATACGATGTTATAATAATAAAAACACATCCTCAAAATTCGCAGAACATCTCTTGGTGAATAATCATAACCCACTTAACAACAAGGGTCCTAAACCATTGCATATAGAAAAAAAGGGCATTAGATTAAATTTACTTGAACAATTAGAAATCAATAAACGAACGAATAACCCAAATTTAACACTAATTAATAAAGTACGGAAAATAATTTACTCACCACTTCTTAGTATTTTCACAAAACCCAAGCAGTATAATGCACCCAAATAATTCATAGCAATAAAGTCATTAGTAAATAATTAAGAACCCATTACCATTTACTGAGGGGAAAACATAGATTGGTTTAACCAACAATAGATCATGTCATCGGTGTAACCAGTAATAAATCAATGTATGCACCTTCAAAATTTACATTTGAAATAGTATAAAAACGTCGTCTCAATGTGGACTAACCACAGTTTGAAAATGGCTTTGTAAGCCGAAACAGCTGTCACAATAATAAAAAACTAAAACACTTGCAGAACTTAATAATAATATTACCAAGTATTTTTGTCTAGACACTCCGCGTCAAGCCATGTATTTTTTTTCCAGGCACTCCACGACGAGCCATTGATTTTTAGTGCTTGTTGCCAAGAGATCTTAATCAACCCAAAACAATCAACGCATTTGCATGAACTTCATTTTTCTTTTTAGCAAGGCCTTGACCATAAGAATCCAACATTTTTCGTGAGGTTTAAATGTCTTAGCCACCATTTCCTTTCGAAGAGAAATGGCTGATGTCATGTGCAGTGGGAGAGCAGTCAGTCTTCTATTTGAAAATATGCAAAAATTGCGCGGGTTTCTCCGGAACGGATGAGTGTGCTCTTGGTCAGAATACAATATTACATGTCTGCTAGACACCCAGGTATCCGTTTATTGTTTCTAAAAGTCAATAGTTTCAATTTCATTATAATTACTGGCGGAACCGTGAATAATCACGGGATATTCTTAGAATTGTAAGATTGATAATTGCATGTTACCTTAAAAGAGCAGACCCTTGAAAATCACGAAATCCGACTGATTAACCCGAAGAAATTTTAATAAATATTTTTCTGCTGAAAAAAAAGTATATTTAAATTACTATAAAAGTACTTAAGAAATTTATCTGGTGAATAAATTATATACATATTGTAAGCAGGGAGTTTATCGATATCGGCAATAAATATATATGTACATATAAAGAACACAATTTTAAACTTTTTTCCACTTGTTTTTATTTGACCGTGACCGGTTTCAGCCTGTTAGGGCCATCTTCAGACTGGTACAATTTTTGTCTTAAACTAGGGTTTATATACATAGGCAAATTACATTGAGGGGAGGGGTTAACATAGTAGGTTGGTTTGAATTATGAGGGGTTTTTCGTGAAATATGATATTTCCCAAATAAGTATTGTTATTAAAATCAAATGAATTTATCTGTAGAACTATGATAATTATGCCTATTAGGACTATCAATTTAAGGATTTACCCAACATAAAGTTATCGGTAATCTATTGTGTGCAGAGATGTGCAAAATGGGTACCCAAAACCATTTGAAATGCAAAATGGAAATGGGTCAAAACTTTTCCATTTGAAAATGCAAAATGCAAAATGGTTTTTAGAAAAGCATTTCAAATGCAAAATGCAAAATACCTATTTTCAAAATGCATTGAAAATGCAAAATGGTTTCTCAGGTCAAACAATTAAAATAATTATAGAATTTTCAAACAATTTTGTCATTTAATAATGGACATCAATGTAGAACAAGCAACTTGTGGAATAACAAATCATACATACTGATATGTATTGTGTAAAAACAACTTTGTCATTTAATAATGGACATCAATGTAGAACAAACATATTACATGATGGTTGTACTGTTTTTACCGCTCCCCTAAGTCTCGTTAACGGATTAATCTTTTGTTATACGTTTGATTTACAACTTCCCGCGGTTTATCAACCCTTCAATCTTAACGAATTAATATGTCACGTTGTGTCAATTTTTTGTTTCGACAGGGATTAATTCATTGAAGGATCCTTTTAATTGGTTGTGGTAACTTTGGTTCTTTTTAGATGAGGCGTGTTACATTCTGTATGGTTTGAAAATAAGACAATGACCGACTACCCTGATTTTAACTACCTTTTCCTACCTTGTTTGCTCGCCCAAACGTTTCCGGTTGCTGCAGTTGATAATGTGCTAATATAATGAGACAATTTATTACAAATTAAGTACATGAAATTCACTATAGACAATTCAATTCAAGATGCACAAGATTCTAAGTTAATGATTTGACTAGGGATTGTTAGTTTTGTGAGTTATTTCTATGAGTAGGTATTTTCGGGAATAGCTAGAGACAAAACATGTGTTGCTTTCGATTGGTCTCCGTCCAAATCCCATCCATCAACGTGACCAGCTCGAGAGCAGCCAAGTTGATGGTCCAATCCCAACACCTCCAGAAATGAATTGAATATCGCTCAGCGACAGATGAGATAATGACATGTTTTGCCTCCTGCCGGAGGGTGATGAAGGTGGAATGTGGGTCCTTGGTGGTAGCTGTTGATGTTGATGTTGATGATGAATGATGAAGATTCATCTTATACCGTTAGGTACAAGGAGCTGCTCTGGTCCGGTGGCATGATAGCCTGGTATCAGGAACCATTTGGGCCACGTGGGTAGCGCGAGGTTTAGGTCGCGTCATCCTCCCCCAAATCGATGATGAGTTGAGCTTCGCCAGCATGCCGAAAATTAGGAGTCCACTCTACTAACCTCAAACATAAACATATACTGAAGTGGT
Source organism: Hesperophylax consimilis (assembly GCF_061612785.1). Lineage (NCBI taxonomy): Eukaryota > Metazoa > Arthropoda > Insecta > Trichoptera > Limnephilidae > Hesperophylax > Hesperophylax consimilis. The sequence goes on from NC_142840.1 coordinate 41,511,728, forward strand.
TTGCATCAGCAACGTCAGGAGTTCGGGAGTCCCGTGAACACCCCTCTAGTTTACGCTCGTAAGGATAATGATGAATTCAGCTTCAGTTTGTTCGACTTCGCCTCTGCAGTCACGCTACTCCAAATAGCTCCTGGCTCCAGTCTATACAGCTTCTCGTTCCAGTAGAGGTAATGACACATATTTATCATATGTACAATACAGAACATACTTCAAGTCTTTCGTCCACACTCAAAATAGTCATGTCAATATTTAATTTGGATGAGGGCGTCCATCCGACATAACGAATGTTTCCTAGACGGGAGATTTTACCCCACTTCAAAGTCATGGTCATTCGCTCTATCGTTTGTTACCCTCCGTTCGCTTCAAATATCAAAGAATGGTAGAAATTGATATCCTCGACTTCCGGCGCTAAGGATCAGGGATACTGGAATCATCAGGTCGTGAATCTGAAATCATCCGATCTCCGTCAGCTCAAACGGTTTCAGTCGGAGTCAATTTCCAACCTAATTCTGGATGACTTCTCCTCCTATAGTGGGGTAAGTACTTATTGAATTTGACAGGAAGGACGTCAGAAAGCGCCGAAACAACTTCATATTCGTCACGATCCCTTCGTTCTGTCAGCGAGAAAATCCTCCTCACACGCCAGCCAAGAATAGCATAGCCCTTATCCGCTTTGTTCCTTCGTCTACCAGCTAACTCAAGTAGGAAAGCCCATTAGCAATTTTCGTTCCCTTCGATCTGAACTCAGTGAAAGCGTCCTCTCACCAGCTGAAAATACTCGAAACAGGGGTCTATTCCGGGTGACTATCTAAGGCTGGTCCGCCAACACCTTCGACAGAAACCGGTGCTTTTACGGGAATAACTCAACCACACCAATAGCAGGGGAAAAAGCCGGCGCTGCTATACTAAAATAGACGTTATCTCGGTATCCAGGGTTATCGACTTTGCTAACACAAAAGTCCCTATTAGGCAAGCCAAATTACAAATTTCGTTCCCTTCGCTTTTGTCGCTTTGGTAAGATAGGACAGCCTACGGAAAATTCGTACACTCCGTCCCCGCCAAACTTATGAAAAATGAAAATCTCACTTCATAGAATAGGAATGCCAGACAGATGAATTCTCCCGGCGGCTAGCTGTAACCCGCTGCGTTATCCCGACTCAAAATGAATGAAAAGAGTGATGTTTGAATAAGTTATATTTAATTAAATATATTTTATGAATTCCGTATAACCTAATCGTTAAATATTATTACTGGAGAATTATTAAATCATTTTAAGTTGCAGAAAAAAATTGTCTAGCTCATAAACAATGTCTATTGTTGGATGATCTAAAGCGGTTTCAGGGTAACCGTTCTTCGTCCCTTTTTTAATGGCCAGGTCTCGTAATTTATGGCCTCCTTCGCTAACGGGTACCTATAGTGCTCAAGTTAAATACCCTTACTTCAAAATACAATTGGATTATTTGGTTTACATTAAGGAAATAAGTGTTAATAATTAGATTATAATAGACTTACCGATACATCTTAGTGTCAACAATCCAAATAATTATAAAAAAACAAACACAGTCACATGCAGAAAACTCATGCTGTTAGAAACCCACACCTTCTACACTAAATGATTTTAGCCGTGTTCGCGTCCCGACGATTAATTCTTGTTGACGCGCTTCCTAGTTTTTACTAACTCGACTATCTTAAAACGCTGACCGATCCTGATTATTCCTGACCGTCTCCCAGACCTTGAAACTCTGACCCCCTTGACTTTATTTCCCGCCTCCCAACGTCTTCAAAACCTGACTCTCTTGAACCGCTTTTTTCACCCTCGACTATCGACTTTCTTCTTCCGTTCTTCAACGCTAACTGTCCCGACCGTCTCCCCGCGCTTTCAAATCCAGACTATCAAAAACTGACTACCCGCCCGCGCTCCTTAACCACGACTATCGACTTGCTTCTTCCGACCTTCAACGCTGACTGTCTCGACCGTCTCCCCGCGCTTTCAAATCCAGACTCCCCATCCCCAAACCAACCCCCCAAATCACCATATGCGATTTCTAATTTATTTTCTTTTGAATTCTGAATGCTTTTTGTTTTCAAAAGACAGAAATGCACTAAAGGAACACATCAATTATGGCCCTAGAACCTGTCACATTAATTTTAAATCGTTTCAAAACCAATAAATTGTTACTCCTCCAGTAAAATGTCTAACTCTTTGTTCAAAGGATGAAACTTGACTACCCCCAGTCCAATGGCGTGTTGGCCCACCAGCATTTTAGCTCGGCTTACTATTATCAACCACCATCACGGAGGTCTCTGCCGATACAGTGCATGTTCCTATTTTTTTTCTCTACCCTAATAAATCTAAACACTTGTTTTAAAATCAGTTGTCCAACATCTGGTAATCTCCTATGTCGTGAGACCAACTGAAAATTTCTTTCCCACCATAATAAATCAACAATAAAAAAATTTATCCCAGGGCGAGTCCATCACAGCTCCCTTCTGGAAAAATAATAGTGGGAGTAGATACGGAGATAAGCTATTGTCAGCTATTATTGTTCCATCAACTTAGCAGCAGAACACGTTTGAACTCGCCAATAATACATTTTTTTTTCAAACCTTCCTAGGTTTCACTTGCTCCCCACTGCCCTGTTCTTGTTGCTAAAATTGTTAAAATTCCTAATCCCTTTTACTTTTTATTTTATTTTTTTATATATATTTTTTTTCTACGAAAGATTTCCCGATCCGCCCCTGTCTCGCTCGACGTTCTTATCTTTCTCCCTTGGCCGCACGCTATCAGTTAAACCTCTGGTAGGTCCGTTATGGGGCCCTCGCTACCTTTTTTGTGTTAGCGCCGTTGTTAATTGTTTTATGACTGAGCATACAGTAACCAAGATCTTGAGAGTTATTTCGCACTAATTATTTGCATTTTTAAGCGTTGGGTAATTTGTTTTGATGTTTTAATTCATGTGAATAGGACTCCTTCTATATGAACAATCTATTAGTGTACCTATATGTTTTGCGGTAATTCAGTTCCGTCTAATTAGAGTGGATAATCTCTTTACCAATTTAATTGATAAATTATTTCTCGTAAAACCGTGTGCCTTATTTCCTATTCCTCCTTACAGGACGCCTGATAATAATAATTATTATTATTGAATAATTTATATAGCGCCGCCTTCGTGAAAAGCCACCTCAAGGAACCTAATATTGTAGTAGCTACTTATATTTTGATAAGAGTTTTGTTGAACAACTAAGTCGTATTATGGGAAAGGAAGTGGAGGGGGAGGGGAAGGAAAAAGGGGTAAACTATACAAATGAAATCTCTTTCAAACTACGCTGTCTTACATTAGCCAAACAATAACGGTGAATGGTGATCAGAACTCAAACATTGACCTCAGCGTGTCTTAGGCTATACTCTAATAGCTGGCGACCCACTTCCCAAAGGTACCGTGACCTACCAGAACCCACCACGCCTGAAGGAAAACGAATTGAGACTTCCCAACACTTCCAGATACTGTTCCAGCGTATTCACTTCTGTGAACCTACTTTACTGTCTCTAAATGGGGAAAGTAATTGCATCCCATATCACGATGCTACCGCGAAAATGTGTCATGTAAGTTTCGTCTGATGAAGCCCTTCTTCCACGTGCTGTCAGGCCTACACTTCACCTCTTAGAATCTGTTGTAATTAAGCCAAGATTGCGTTGGCTTACATCAGGTTCCAGGTCGACGCCATTGGAGTATTTGATAGAACTTTAACGGGTTTATTCCTACGGAATATCGCGCGAACATCTCTTCCACATAACCTTGCAGGAACCTCGCAGGTTACCTTCAGCTAGACGCCTTCAACAGCGAATTACGCTCTTTTCATCCCAGAGTCACTCATGTCTTCTCACCCTGTCTGTCATTCCTTTTTACATTGCATAAAACCGCGAAAGAGTGAAGCTTTCAGTATGCCGCGCTGATCCGCTCAGTTCACGCTGGCGTCTTCGTCCACGCGATAGCGCAGGAAAAAAAAACCATTTCGGCTTGCTAATATTTGTGTGATATTATTACAGCAAAACTATCTAATTCTCCAATTATGAAGTTTAATCGTTGGTCGAAAATCGGGACAGGGAAAGGTTTAGTAATGTTGATGACACTACCGAGGTAATTAATGTTGAATTGGTGGGGAGTCTGAAAAAGTATCAGGGAAACCCTAGGTATAAATATGTTTATATGTATACATATTTTTTTTTTCTTTATCACGAACTCCTTATTCAATACGCAACTTTTATTAAAATCTTAACACTCGTGTTTCTATTACGTTTCAGGAATCCTATTATTATTCAACCGTTTTGAATTGAAGGCCCCGATCGATTTTACATTTGAACTGTGCTTAAGATGAGTTAGATTATTATTTTTATTAATTATGTTGATCCCTCCGTTTATTATTGTAGTACATGTATTTTGTTTAATTTGAGAGGAATTTAATTGTTTTATTTACAAAACTTTATCACTGATTCACGCCGTAATGTCCTCATCATCACTTTATTCAATTAGCAAGTTAGGTTATATCAAAATTGAATCAATTTATTGTAGATATTCACTGCACAAGGACACGGCCTTCTTCTCACGGAAGAATACCCGTTAGGTAACGAAACATAAATACTCTACCAGTGCCCACTTTTATTGTTCACTGAATCTTTTCTAACATTTCAAGATAATATAAATCTGTTCCGTCGACCCACTTATAAATGGTCAAGTTCATAGTAAGTGACGTAATAAGCTATTATTTGGTTTTGTCCCCCCCGGGAAGAGGCTCCGGTCTAGTAGTACAATACATCTTTGTTTAGATTTTACAACCGTCTTAACTTTCTCACCGTACGTATTATTGACTTTAAAATGTTTTGTTTAAATTGCACTCTCCCTTCCGTCTCCTTTCAAAGTTGAACTTCAAAAAAAAACTGTTATCATAAGTGATTTTTTTTTTGTTGTCCCTGGTTTTCTACCCCCAAAGTAACACGGGCATGTGCCTAGCATAGTGGTCGAAAAAATCCTAAATGCATTTAATAAATAATTTCAATGAATAAAGAAACATAAAAAAAAGTTTTATCTGTTAATTCAGTCCTTATCGGAGGTTGGACATCAGCCTCTAGAATGAACTGGGTTTGTGTCTACTACTTGAAGAAACTATTTTCTCCCTCCACAATGTAATACCTTTAATAACTATGTCTTATCGGAGGTTGGATGACAATACAAAATTTTGTTTTACAATTTTATTTAAAATTTAAATAATCTAATTTATTCCCTACTGATAAATTCACGGATATTTTTACTACGGATACAATTTTATTTGAAGTTTATTTAACCTAATTTATTCTCGGCTTATAATTCACGGATATTTTTATTTCGGATATTTAGCATTTAAAGCAAATAAACTAATGCGCTGGTGTTAGGTCTACTACTGAAGGAACTATTTTCTCCCTCCACAATGTAATACCTTTACTCACTATGTCCTATCGGAGGTTGGATAACATCATTAAATTTCGGTCGTATATTTTTATTTGGAATTTAAATAAACTGATTTTTACCCTACTGATAAATTCACGTATAGCTCAACTATTATTGTAGAAATTCACTACTTTTCGCAGTTTTGTATTTAAAATACTGAACTGTTAGCCCTGGCTTTTTTTATATATTTTTTTCATTGTCTTGAACCAAACAGAATGTAAAACATTTTAAAACCTCACCTCCTGGTCCAACGGCATCACTGTAATGTTTTCACCCTCCCTCAACGTTCTTGTTAACGGATTACTTTGTTAACGAATTAATATGTCACGTTGTGTCAATTTTTTGTTTCGACAGGGATTAATTCATTGAAGGATCCTTTTAATTGGTTGTGGTAACTTTGGTTCTTTTTAGATGAGGCGTGTTACATTCTGTATGGTTTGAAAATAAGACAATGACCGACTACCCTGATTTTAACTACCTTTTCCTACCTTGTTTGCTCGCCCAAACGTTTCCGGTTGCTGCAGTTGATAATGTGCTAATATAATGAGACAATTTATTACAAATTAAGTACATGAAATTCACTATAGACAATTCAATTCAAGATGCACAAGATTCTAAGTTAATGATTTGACTAGGGATTGTTAGTTTTGTGAGTTATTTCTATGAGTAGGTATTTTCGGGAATAGCTAGAGACAAAACATGTGTTGCTTTCGATTGGTCTCCGTCCAAATCCCATCCATCAACGTGACCAGCTCGAGAGCAGCCAAGTTGATGGTCCAATCCCAACACCTCCAGAAATGAATTGAATATCGCTCAGCGACAGATGAGATAATGACATGTTTTGCCTCCTGCCGGAGGGTGATGAAGGTGGAATGTGGGTCCTTGGTGGTAGCTGTTGATGTTGATGTTGATGATGAATGATGAAGATTCATCTTATACCGTTAGGTACAAGGAGCTGCTCTGGTCCGGTGGCATGATAGCCTGGTATCAGGAACCATTTGGGCCACGTGGGTAGCGCGAGGTTTAGGTCGCGTCATCCTCCCCCAAATCGATGATGAGTTGAGCTTCGCCAGCATGCCGAAAATTAGGAGTCCACTCTACTAACCTCAAACATAAACATATACTGAAGTGGTTTGCATCAGCAACGTCAGGAGTTCGGGAGTCCCGTGAACACCCCTCTAGTTTACGCTCGTAAGGATAATGATGAATTCAGCTTCAGTTTGTTCGACTTCGCCTCTGCAGTCACGCTACTCCAAATAGCTCCTGGCTCCAGTCTATACAGCTTCTCGTTCCAGTAGAGGTAATGACACATATTTATCATATGTACAATACAGAACATACTTCAAGTCTTTCGTCCACACTCAAAATAGTCATGTCAATATTTAATTTGGATGAGGGCGTCCATCCGACATAACGAATGTTTCCTAGACGGGAGATTTTACCCCACTTCAAAGTCATGGTCATTCGCTCTATCGTTTGTTACCCTCCGTTCGCTTCAAATATCAAAGAATGGTAGAAATTGATATCCTCGACTTCCGGCGCTAAGGATCAGGGATACTGGAATCATCAGGTCGTGAATCTGAAATCATCCGATCTCCGTCAGCTCAAACGGTTTCAGTCGGAGTCAATTTCCAACCTAATTCTGGATGACTTCTCCTCCTATAGTGGGGTAAGTACTTATTGAATTTGACAGGAAGGACGTCAGAAAGCGCCGAAACAACTTCATATTCGTCACGATCCCTTCGTTCTGTCAGCGAGAAAATCCTCCTCACACGCCAGCCAAGAATAGCATAGCCCTTATCCGCTTTGTTCCTTCGTCTACCAGCTAACTCAAGTAGGAAAGCCCATTAGCAATTTTCGTTCCCTTCGATCTGAACTCAGTGAAAGCGTCCTCTCACCAGCTGAAAATACTCGAAACAGGGGTCTATTCCGGGTGACTATCTAAGGCTGGTCCGCCAACACCTTCGACAGAAACCGGTGCTTTTACGGGAATAACTCAACCACACCAATAGCAGGGGAAAAAGCCGGCGCTGCTATACTAAAATAGACGTTATCTCGGTATCCAGGGTTATCGACTTTGCTAACACAAAAGTCCCTATTAGGCAAGCCAAATTACAAATTTCGTTCCCTTCGCTTTTGTCGCTTTGGTAAGATAGGACAGCCTACGGAAAATTCGTACACTCCGTCCCCGCCAAACTTATGAAAAATGAAAATCTCACTTCATAGAATAGGAATGCCAGACAGATGAATTCTCCCGGCGGCTAGCTGTAACCCGCTGCGTTATCCCGATTCAAAATGAATGAAAAGAGTGATGTTTGAATAAGTTATATTTAATTAAATATATTTTATGAATTCCGTATAACCTAATCGTTAAATATTATTACTGGAGAATTATTAAATCATTTTAAGTTGCAGAAAAAAATTGTCTAGCTCATAAACAATGTCTATTGTTGGATGATCTAAAGCGGTTTCAGGGTAACCGTTCTTCGTCCCTTTTTTAATGGCCAGGTCTCGTAATTTATGGCCTCCTTCGCTAACGGGTACCTATAGTGCTCAAGTTAAATACCCTTACTTCAAAATACAATTGGATTATTTGGTTTACATTAAGGAAATAAGTGTTAATAATTAGATTATAATAGACTTACCGATACATCTTAGTGTCAACAATCCAAATAATTATAAAAAAACAAACACAGTCACATGCAGAAAACTCATGCTGTTAGAAACCCACACCTTCTACACTAAATGATTTTAGCCGTGTTCGCGTCCCGACGATTAATTCTTGTTGACGCGCTTCCTAGTTTTTACTAACTCGACTATCTTAAAACGCTGACCGATCCTGATTATTCCTGACCGTCTCCCAGACCTTGAAACTCTGACCCCCTTGACTTTATTTCCCGCCTCCCAACGTCTTCAAAACCTGACTCTCTTGAACCGCTTTTTTCACCCTCGACTATCGACTTTCTTCTTCCGTTCTTCAACGCTAACTGTCCCGACCGTCTCCCCGCGCTTTCAAATCCAGACTATCAAAAACTGACTACCCGCCCGCGCTCCTTAACCACGACTATCGACTTGCTTCTTCCGACCTTCAACGCTGACTGTCTCGACCGTCTCCCCGCGCTTTCAAATCCAGACTCCCCATCCCCAAACCAACCCCCCAAATCACCATATGCGATTTCTAATTTATTTTCTTTTGAATTCTGAATGCTTTTTGTTTTCAAAAGACAGAAATGCACTAAAGGAACACATCAATTATGGCCCTAGAACCTGTCACATTAATTTTAAATCGTTTCAAAACCAATAAATTGTTACTCCTCCAGTAAAATGTCTAACTCTTTGTTCAAAGGATGAAACTTGACTACCCCCAGTCCAATGGCGTGTTGGCCCACCAGCATTTTAGCTCGGCTTACTATTATCAACCACCATCACGGAGGTCTCTGCCGATACAGTGCATGTTCCTATTTTTTTCTCTACCCTAATAAATCTAAACACTTGTTTTAAAATCAGTTGTCCAACATCTGGTAATCTCCTATGTCGTGAGACCAACTGAAAATTTCTTTCCCACCATAATAAATCAACAATAAAAAAATTTATCCCAGGGCGAGTCCATCACATGGTAAATCCAAAAACACCACGACTACAGATTATGAAACCACAAAAAATTTGCGCGGGACTAATGTTGTCAAAGTAAAAACATAGAAACTGCTATCTAACATTTAATATTACAGCGTCATGGCCCCATGTTCAGTATTTGAATCAGTATTTTTTGTAATGGTATCACTCAATTGCCAGGGCTCCTACCAGGGAGCAACTTGACAAATGTAAATGATCTCTCATAGCGAGGTTGAGGACCGACTGATATTTGGGGCTTATGAAAAAAAGATAAGTGGAGATAGTAGGAAGAATGTTGCAAAAAAGCATTTAAAATGGAAAATGCATTGAGAAAAGCATTTAAAATGCAAAATGCAAAATGGTTTTTAGAAAAGCATTTAAAATGCAAAATGGAAAATACCCATTTTACATTTTGCATTTCCATTTGAAATGGATTTATTTGAAATAAAGCACATCTCTGATTGTGTGGTTAGGAAAAATTTTTTTAATGGATTTTATATAATTCAAATACATATTTATGATAGGTGACACACTGATTATAATGGATATAGCAACGGAGATTTAGCAACTGATTCTAATTTTGTGTTCATAACATTGTTGGAGTTTACTTTTTTAGTTAGGCGGGTTATCTCTAATGACTCTAGCCTATCTAATTTATGACCTTTGTCGCAGGTATGTAAAAATTTTACATCTCTATCCTTGTCAAACGAGTGTTTTTTCTCAAGTAAGTGTGCCGCAACATTCGACATTTCGCCTTTGTCATTTACCCAGTTTGAAAAATGTTCTTTTATGCGGGTTTTGAATGATCTACCTGTTTGGCCTATATAGTAAGACGGGCAATTGGCACAGTTGATTTGGTAAACTCCTGAGTTTTCCATTTTATCCCTTTTATCTTTATTATTTATTAGGATTTTACCTAATGAATTTACATTATAGAATGCTGTTTTACAATTGTCTTTATTGGTTATCCTAGATATCGGTAATATCTACCACAAGGGCTCTATGCGATGAATTGTTGGTCAATATTTTTTTTATCTCTTCTCCACCTGTTGGTAACTAGGGTAAGCTTTGTGAAAATGACAACAGTTGAACTTCCAAAGAGTGAAATGGGAAATGGTTGAGAACTTGGGATAACCAAATTCAGCGGCGCTTGGCCGGTCGCCGTCGAATATTTTACAAAATTACGCCTTGCACTTGAATTTCTGCAATTAGCTTAACTTCGGAGCGATTCTGTTAGCTTGATGATTAGTACTAAGAGAAACGGGCGCTTTCGACGAATTCGGCTTTTGCGTAGAATAATAATATATAAGTTGCGGAATTTGATGTTATATTTATTTCTGATGCATTTAGTTTTGATTTTTGTAATGTGTCTTACCTGTTTGAATATTTTAATATTGAGTCGATTAGTATTTATGGAACACTTCAATTTTCGGATTTTGTAAAACAAAATGGTGCTGATGTGAATGTAGATGTTTTTATCAGTAATACTTTAGTAATGATTAGTCTCTTTACCACCTTTAGATAGCAGGGCTTCAACTGTTTTCATATGCACTACCACATAATAATTATATCTGTAATTAATAAGTGGACTAAAACACATTTTTTTAATGATGTAACATAGAATTTTTTAATCCAATGAATGTATAAATACATTTCCGAGTGCCAAAAAATGTGAAGTATTTGTTTCATTTTTCAATCTAATTAATGGATAAATACATTTCCAAATGCCCGAAATATGATGTGTCTTTTTCATTTCATAAGTTAGTCTTAAATTAAGCCGAGTTAATTACTTTATTTTAGTCGCATGGTTTAGAATGGTGCATGAGCGATAAATCGCAGTTTTGTCACAATTTTCATTGTGTATAATTAGACAAATGTTGGGGTAAGTTCTGAAATTGTTTATTGAGGAAGGAATAATTATAATTCATTACTTCCAAATCATAAAGGTTTTTTTTTTGCATTTATTTAGAGTTGGTTTACATGGAACCAGTATTTAAAGATTTGCACTTCAGTGTTTGCACTTACATTGTGTTATTCACATGGTAATCACGTTGTAAATTTTTGGTACGATTGAAACAAATGTGATCGGTATAATCTACGCGTTCATAGATAATCTGAACATTCAAGTGCAAGCGTCTAAAAATTATTAATTGTAATAATTCCGTTATACATGAATGTTCGTGAATAATATTAGATGTCTGTCTCGCCAGAAGAAGAGCGCTCAAGCGTGTAAACAAAGCATCCAATCGTAAGCCTTTACTTAGTACTTACGCTGCTAGAGATAAGGCGATATCACAAGCACGGATAAAATCAACCTTTTTGATTTGATTTTCTAATGACAGTAATATGTTCACAGATTATTCCATTTCATCTTCAAATTATAATTATTTTTAATAATATTCGTATTTATTTATTTATTATAGGATAATTTGTATAGCGCCGCTTTTGTGATATATCACCTCAGGGGCGCTTTACAGTTGATGCAGGTATTACAGAAAATATAAATATTACAAAAATAGAGTGAAGTTAAGTTAAGTAAAATGAAGTATAGGAACAGGTGACACGAAGATAGAAGATGGAGACTCTGCAGCAAGAATCCTAGGTGGTGAAGAAACTGGGCCAGCTGCTGCAGCGAAAGAGACCACCGCGTCCACCAACAGTGCCAGCACGAGGTTCGTCATCCGTCCAGGTATGTGTCTGCTGCTAATAAAGTGCTGACACACTATCCTCTCACAGATACCAGACCTTGGCAGCACCGCTGTGACGTTCTACGAAGATAGAAGATGGAGGCTCTGCAGCAAGAATCCTAAGTGGTGAAGGAACTGGACCAGCTGCTGCAGTAAGAGAGTCCACCCCGTCCAACAACAGCGTCCAGGTATGTGTCTGCTGCTAATAAAGCGCTGACACCTCACATATATAAGAGACCCTGGCAGCACTGCTGTGACGTTCGGCAAGTCCATAATTTATCTCCATGTAATCCTGTTCCTGGTAATTGTTGAAGTGGTGCATTCTGTCCGCAATAAAAGGCGACGGTAATAAATTATGCTGGGCTTAGTAAAAAAACTTGCAGGGCCAAGCTTGTCCAGTTTCCGAGAATTTTGTTGAAAACATCTGGAGTGCATTTACCGATCGCCGTTCGTTTCGAATGTCCAATATTTTTGAGCAAATTTCCGATTATTTATTCACTTTTAAAACACTGCACTCAAATCACATATTATAAAGTTCTAATAATTATTAAATTTATTTTTATTTAAGTTCAAATGTTGATTGACTGATTTTAAAAATAATTTCAAAGGGATGTTGCCTCATTTCCCTTGAAAATACTAAAAAACACAAAGCGGTTGGAGGAAGCGTTAGGACGCGTCCTGCTGCCACGAAGGGCGCTATACTAGGGCTATAGAAGGGCGTAGATATGTAGTTGGAAACAGAGGTAAATGTGGTTATTCCAGGATTATATTTTTCCTCGCATTTATTATCTACGATAATATTATAAAAAAGAAACAAAGAATTTTGTCTATTGTGTATAATCTTTTTTCCAAATTTTCTGAAGCGTACTGCGCCTCGCGAGGATACAATCAATTTCTGCTATGCTAAACTCCTGCACGGAGAAAAATGAGTTTCGCTGATTTATTAAAACATATTTTCAATTTATTGGTAAGCCGGTTAAAAACGGGACTGCAGGCCGCTTCCTGATAATCTTTGACCAAATTCGTAATAATATCGGAACACCTTAAAATGCATTTCTCTTAATAATATCTGATGAATAAATGCTGGGATTTTTATGAACACGTGTTTTACTAAAAGTTTATCATCCTATTAATTGATTTGTCAAGCGCCTTTAACCGGATTATGAATAATTTTAGGATTCTTAATAAATTGGTAAATTTTTTAACAAAACATTTTTTACGTATATTTTTTAAGTACCTAATAGATGTATCGAGATTTTTTGTTAAAAACCGAAAAAATATGTTATTCAAGCCTCTAATTAACTAATTATGATTGTAACGTATTGAAATTGGTTTGTTCACAAGTACTTGAAGAAATCTGTAAAAACCTATATTATGTGTTTTATCTCTTTTATTGAATTTGAAAACTTAAAATAATAATTGTGCACAGTATTTTTATATTATTTGAACTCCCCCCCCCCCCCCTCCTGTCTGGTGAACTGGTGCTACTGGTAGAAACTGTTATACATATACCTACATTCACTATGTACGATAAACATAGTACTGTATCTATTTTATTAACACACGGAGAAAAACCGATTTTCGCCCTTACCATAAATTATCAGGCTTTATTAATAAAACATCAATTTAAGAATGTTTTATCGATTTGGGTTGATAATAAATATATCATGACAGTACAAAGAATTTTCATTGTACTGCAAATATTCGGATTTCACGAACACGTGTTCCGACATCATGATAATATATTGTAGTTTACTTTTTTACGTTTATCAGGAAACCTGTTAATTAATTCCTAACGAATGCAATACCATTTTAACCGGAATCTAAAGTACCTAGCTATTCAGATCTGGTCACCTAACCGGGATAATATAAATTCAAAGAGCTTTTCAGTTCTGAAGTTCTGAATATTGGTCTTTCGATAGGGCAATGCTGAGAATGTTTAGGTACCTACCGCTCTGAAATAATGTTAAATGCACGAGAAAATGTTAACACCACTAGATATATATAAATATTTGGTGACAATAAAAGCGTTTCATCGCTAATTCTGGCTGCACCTTAGTGAGCCATTTTTAAAACATTTTCATGTTAAAATACTTGAAACTAAAAAGGACATTAATTATAACAAATTGAATAGGTAACTTTTTTTATTTTTTTATTTATTATATATATATATATATAAATTATAAACAATACATAACAAAATGAACCTTTGTCTGTCCAACTGGGAAGGATTCCCGTTTCATGACAGGCAAATTGTGTATTTAGTACATAATATTCTTACAATGGAATGGCGATGCTGTCAAAACAAATTTTGGGAACATTGTTGATTGCATTCGAAGTGACAGGATGGTTTCTTTATCCTTGAAAGAATCGCAAAGATGTAATTTATTACCAGGGTCAATTTGGATAACATTAGTAATGGCATTCAGAGTAGATGATTGTTTTCTTTCGGGACATCACAAGTCTGAGATTCTTTCCAAGGCATTTTGGAGAACATTTAAAATAAAATGATATAGATTGTACGTACCATTAACCGCCCGTTAATTAAATGATACCGACCGCTGGATTCATCAAGGTCGGCTCACTCATTAAAAATCATTTGTCCGCTTTGTTTGGCATCGGACCCACCTCACACCTCATTGCAAGTATGCGTCAGTATGTATGTATCAACATCAACGTAATATATATGTAATAGAGCCAGTGATGTGATGGCGGATTCTTCACTAAAAGTCAGATCAGATCAGGTCAATATCAGAAAAAATGCATTTCCCTCGCCACCATAGAATAAATAAAAACATAAGACAGGTACGATGTGGGCCTGTTCGTAATACAAAAGTCTGACCATTCTTTGCTTAAATTTCATCATCGTTACCGCATTTCACCAATAATAAACCATCCTTTAATTCCGACATACGCCAGCACAAATCAAATACACTTATAGTCAACTACTCAACAAACTAAATTTGGAAATAACTCTAAACAAGATTTTAGGGAGAAAGGTGTAGATGAAAGATGAACTCGAGGACACCACATAAATAGGGTGTAGAGTCGAGGGTAGAGGCACGTCAAGAGTCAAGAGTCGGAATGAAATGAGTGTGTATGAGGCAATTAAGAATGGAGCAATGGTCGTCTGGTGAAAGAGAATTAGTTTTATAATTTTCGAATATATTTAAAGAAAGAAATCGTGTAATATTTCACCTTATTGAGCAAATTCTTAAAAGAAAGTCAAAAATCCTTCTTAGTATAAAATTAAAAAATAATAAACTTAAATCCTTCTTTTGAAGAAATTTCCTGTACTTCACATCACTGGTCGCGAGTTAGGTACTAAGCTATTAGATATATCCAGCGAAATTTCGGTAGATCTTCCGATTTCGGCAAAAATATACCGATATTCGTAAAAAATCTACCGAAATTTTCTCAAAATTTACCGAAATTTCTTAAACCTATTTAGTTAATGTCCACAGAAAATGGACATTTTTTCCGAAATTCTCTAGCCACCCCCCCCCCCTCCCCTATGATTATATATTTATTAATAAAATAATTAAAACACTTTGTTTTTACCACGATAATCTTTATTTTTTATATAAAGTCAACATGTTTCGAGAACGATGTTCTCTTCATCAGGACAATTAATGTACTAAAAACTAAATTGTCAAGTATATAGAGACAGGTGTGGGTAAAAAAAGAAGTAGTGTGGGGGGGGGGGTTTGAGAGGAGGGGTGAGAGGTGGAAAGGGGAGGTGCTTAGAAGATCAAAGACAAAAAATTACAATGGAAATATGTTTGAGACAGGGTTATTCACAAAATTAGTTTGATTATTAATAATATTTAAATTTCTATTGACATTTTTCCTAATTTCTAATATTTCTAAAAGGTCTAACTGAAAACCACTAACATTAGTGTGTAAAATTTTAAAACCAGTATTTATGTCAAATGAATGGTTGAATTCAATTAGATGGTTAGCAAATTCCGAATAATTATTGCTATTTAGACATCTCAAATGTTCCTTAATCCTTGTTTCAAAATTTCTGCAAGTTTTACCTATGTAAAAATGGTTACAATCATTGCAATTCAATTGGTAAACTCCGGATTTTTTCATTTTTAAGTCTTTGTTCTTGTTATTTAGAATATAATTTTTCAATTTATTATTCGTATAAAAAGCTGGCTGTATTGTAATAGGATTTTTTTCCCTATTAAATTAGAGGTTTGATGATTTACAAACAATATTTTTCTCCATTGCTTTTTAATATTATCCCTAAGCAATGGGTAAATGTAGGACAAATGAATTTTTTTCTTATATTTTTTGTTAAGTATGTCGTCTATTAATTTGGAGTTATAACCATTATTAGTTGCTATTATTTTAATGGTGATAAGTTCAGCTTTGAAATTATTTGGGGATAACGGGATATTAATTAATCTATTGATCAAATGATGGAAAGCTAAGAGTTTTTGTGAAAATGGATGGTTAGATGAGTTGTGTATAATTATATCAGCGTATGTTTCTTTTCGGAAAATATTAAATTCAATCTTGTTGGCAATGGGTTCAGGTGCATAATTATATCAGCGTATGTTTCTTTTCGGAAAATATTAAATTCAATCTTGTTGGCAATGGGTTCAAGTACCAGTCCTTTAGTAGCTGATATATTTTTAAACCATGTAGAACATAAAATCTTTAATAGCTCTGCCTTATTACTAAAATATGTGTTCCTTTGGAAACAATACATAGATGACATTTTTTGTATATGGACCGGTACCAAAAGACAACTTCAAATGTTCCTTAATTTTTTAAACAAACTTCATAAAAACATTAAATTTACATTAGAAATAGGAATTAATTGTAGCATAAATTTCTTGGATTTAAACCTAATTATAGTTAATAACAAGATTGAATTTAATATTTTCCGAAAAGAAACATACGCTGATATAATTATACACAACTCATCTAACCATCCATTTTCACAAAAACTCTTAGCTTTCCATCATTTGATCAATAGATTAATTAATATCCCGTTATCCCCAAATAATTTCAAAGCTGAACTTATCACCATTAAAATAATAGCATCTAATAACGGTTATAACTCCAAATTAATAGACGACATACTAAACAAAAAATATAAGAAAAAAATTCATTTGTCCTACATTTACCCATTGCTTAGGGATAATATTAAAAAGCAATGGAGAAAAATATTGTTTGTAAATCATCAAACCTCTAATTTAATAGGGAAAAAAATCCTATTACAATACAGCCAGCTTTTTATACGAATAATAAATTGAAAAATTATATTCTAAATAACAAGAACAAAGACTTAAAAATGAAAAAATCCGGAGTTTACCAATTGAATTGCAATGATTGTAACCATTTTTACATAGGTAAAACTTGCAGAAATTTTGAAACAAGGATTAAGGAACATTTGAGATGTCTAAATAGCAATAATTATTCGGAATTTGCTAACCATCTAATTGAATTCAACCATTCATTTGACATAAATACTGGTTTTAAAATTTTACACACTAATGTTAGTGGTTTTCAGTTAGACCTTTTAGAAATATTAGAAATTAGGAAAAATGTCAATAGAAATTTAAATATTATTAATAATCAAACTAATTTTGTGAATAACCCTGTCTTAAACATATTTCCATTGTAATTTTTTGTCTTTGATCTTCTAAGCACCTCCCCTTTCCACCTCTCACCCCTCCTCTCAACCCCCCCCCCCCCGACACTACTTCCTTTTTTACCCACACCTGTCTCTATATACTTGACAATTTAATTTTTAGTACATTAATTGTCCTGATGAAGAGAACATCGTTCTCGAAACATGTTGACTTTATATAAAAAATAAAGATTATCGTGGTAAAAACAAAGTGTTTTAATTATTTTATTAATAAAATGGTGCCACAAAGTGAAATTGCAAAATTTGAAGAAATATATTTATTACATTGCTCTGGGAAACACATAGAGTTGTTTTCATCATATTACACAGTTTCTCGGTATAGAAAATGTTTTATGGAAAGGAATCTATTTTTATTTCTAATCTGAAACAATTACATTATTTCTCTACCAACTACCAACAATCTACCAACCAATCTACCAGCAGTGAACATACTGAAGAAGACTCCATCTCTATTGTCTATTAACCAATGTTGTCACACAATGAGTGACAGCAAATAAATTTGTGTCTTTGTTGATTTTTCTATAAACTCTTGTGCAAATTTAAATTCAGAAGTTTAAAATAAAAGAAATCCAATTCCGGAAAGGTAGGTACCTGCTTCAAGTAAGTACTTGGAATGTTCTTTAGTAATATCTTCCGACAGTATTTAAGTGACAAGCAAGTCATCGTTGTTCTATATGCACGGAATACGTATCAAAGTTATATTTTTAAATTATAGGTTATAAGATAAATGCGTTAGATTATAGAGGTTATCTGAGGTGATCGTGATCGCGTAAAATAATGGAACAGAAGTCGTGCACTTTATGGATTTTAAAATTTAATCATTTCTATTACTAATTATGATATTTGCAAAAAGTAATGATACGATTATAACCGTTTAACTTGAGTAGTAAGTAACCTTGAACGGACGCAAATCTACCAATTTTCGCGGTATGGCAATGTCGCCAATGTCCATCACTGGAAAAATCATTTATGGTCTGTTATCGTGTTTGATAACAGTGTGTGTGCTATCAGCTTAGGTATTTTTAAACTAATTATATCATTACTAAACAGAGAAGTTGAGGAGTTTGCGCCGAGTTTATAAGTTAAAATTAATATAAACAGTGTTCACTTCCTCATTTGGTGGTTAATTTCGACGGTTGTGGGAAAAAAAAAATTTGGAAAACAAAATGGAAATTCCCAACTTATTACTGATGAGTGAAGAAGATATCAAAAAGTTCCTAGATTCTTTTGACAATGTGCTGATGGATTGTGATGGTAAATCTAAAAAGTTTTTCGACGTAAAAATTATGTGTTATGTGTAGTGTTTTGTTGCTAGAGATGTGTAGCAAATTCTGCCGTTTACTGAGAAACTTATTGAAAACGAGACTGTTAAAGAGGAAACTGATAATACGACTGCATTTCTTGTTCACAATATTAAAATTTATGAATATTCAATGATAAGCGTCTCCATATCACCAGATGAACACTGAAGAATGATAACCTTTTATCCTATATGATTTAAGATTTTCACGGCCAAAAGTATTTTTGTTATTTGTTTTTGGGGTGTTATGCCATGTTGCGCTAACTCCTTCTTTAGCCAACGTTTCGGTCAGCATTACAATGTCCATCATCAGGGCAGATGTGTTCCGCAGCACGTGGCAAGCAATCAATTCGGGGACCCCCGAGGAAGACATGGCACGATCAAGTATTTCGATCAGGGTATCTAGTACGTTAGATCGATAAAACCTTACATATATCAATATGATATTGATTGACGTCATCTATTATTAGTTAGCGATATTTGAGAGCACGGTCACCCGAATTTCTCAACAATTTATCACATCTGCCCTGATGATGGACACTGTGTCCGAAACGTTGGCTAAAGAAAAAGTTAGCGCAACACGGCATAACACCCCAAAAACAAATCACAAAAAAAACCTTTTGTCTTGTTAACTTTTATTTAACTAGTAGTTCTTTTATTTGTCTAAACAGATATCAAGTTCATTTTTCTTAGTAGTAAATATACTTTTACTATACAACAGTTTGTTTCAAAAACCACCTTTGTTCTATAGAATATAGATAGAGAAATTATACAGAATACTGTATACCCTTTTGGAAAAAAAAACAGAATAGAAAGTTTACCAAGTTTAATTGAAATTTTTGATATTCATACTTTAAATTCGTGAGTGTGTACGTCATTTCACAACTCCGATTACATGAGGAATAGTGACTAATGCGGATGTGAATTGTGGTATATTTTTATGACAGTTTAAATAGACCTAATTGAACATGGCACCTTTGAACTTTTTTAAACATCTAATTTTCGTTTGAAATGCCATTACTCATCAGGACTCGCCAGGACTACATGATACCTAGTTGCTTAAATATGTTACCTGCTGAAATAAAAAAATGTACAAATGTATAAACAAATATTGTGTTGAAAAATTGGCTCGCTGAAAGAAATAGTTTGTATTAGAGTCTAATACAAACTATAGGTAGATGTAGATACTATCACTGTTGTGTATATGTTTTTATATTTTTAAAACAAATTGTTATTTTTTTTATTGTTATCACTGTTGTCATTAAGTAAAATAAGTTTTTATCTTTTTTTGATATTTTTTTATGTGAAAAGTTGCCATCGACAAACTACTGAAAAGTAGTTTATTGGAACTTTTCTGTTTTTTTTTCTGTATTTTTATTTTATTATTTACTGTAATATATATTTTTGTCTTGCTTTCTTTAAATAAAAAAAAATAAAAAAATCATCAGCCAATCTAGTAAAGTTCAACAACGAGTAATGTTGACTGAATCAAATTTTTATAAGTCAGTCTTTTCTGACAACTCATTTTTTTAAGGTTTTGAAGTAGACCGTGTACTTTTTAAAAACAATATACATAATTGAGCTTGTACAGTTATTACGCCAATGTCCTTAATAAGCGGGAGGTAGTAATAATTCTGAGCCCGGGTCCTCGGTGGCAATGGTATTTATATATTCCTAGATCTCTGTGTTATCGACAGCTCACTCGACCTTACTGTCACAAATGTCATCTGTGAATAACACCTCAAACTAATATCTATGATACCACAGTTACCTATGTCCTAATACAATCCTTATGATCAAAAGTCCTGCCTTAAAAAAAACTGCAAACAATTTAAAAACAACGATGTTATTTTCGTCCAATAATAAAATAAGAACCAAATTCACGGACGAATCAAAACAGTTAAGTAGATGAATGTTCCATTGCTTTAAAATATATTTTAAGAACATTTTTTATAACATCGACCGAAAGCCTAGCGTTATTTTCAACCCTTATCAATGGAAAAGCTTTTTTCTACAAAATAGTCAACTTTAAAACGTCCCATTGCTCTGTACCCCCTTCGGAGATCCTGGTGCAATTCCTAAAAATGGTTGTTTAATGTTGCTGAATTTCGAACAAACGACAGCACCGTATCTGTATTCGTATCTGCAACCTGACAAGCATTCTCATTCCTGTTCCCAACAATTTTATAATAAACCATCTGAATAGAGAAAATACCTAATCAATCATTAAGAAGTAGTTTTGTTGCTTTACCGTATTATATTATTATGTAGTACATTATTTGCAGGTGTTTTATGGAATCGTGTGGCCATTCCAGGAGTAAAGGAGACTTTGCAAAGGTTGGCTGAATTAGGAAAAAATCTCTATTATGTCTCCAACAATGGGGTTAAATCTTTTCAATTATATCAAAAACAATTTCAAGATATAGGAGTCGATATTAACCAGGTTAGTGCCACTTAATTCCTTGATTCTGGTTCATGACAGATTTCTCCTTAAAAGGTGTTAGTTACTTTATAATATTGTATTTTTACTATTTCAGGATCATCTTATCCAGCCATGTGTGACAATCCCAAAGTACTTGGAGAGTGTTGGCCTTAAGGGATGTAAAATTTTCGCTTTGGTTACCCCAAATGTGAGGGCTTCATTGAGAGCTGATGGATATGAAGTCGTTCCTGCGGTATTTTATTTATTTATATATTTACAATAATTATTTGCATTGCTTTCTGGAATCTATATGGTTCGGTTCCTATCAAACTTATAAATTCAACAAGCCGTTTGCAATATCTTCCGGTATTTTTAAAGCTTCATTGAAAGCATAGTTAAATTAAATTTACGTTTTAATACGTTAAATTTACACAGCCGCAAAAAATATCCCTAAATATAACATTATTCACCAATATGGCGAAGTAAGCCGTTAAAAGTTTTGTGATTCAGTTGTATTAGTAAATATTATTTTTCTACAGTAAAAGTTATATTTTTCAGGTTTCTATCGTGTCATATCGCCAGTTCAAGGATTAATTACTCAAACTGTGGGACCTTAGTAATTGATTCTCGGCGCTATGACGCTTTATCATATTTGTGTTTAGATACAAGAATAATTGCTCAACATTAACACGTGTAGAAATTATTGAAGTCAAACCCAATAAATACGCAAACAACTGGCCCAACCAGGGCAACCAGTCGGTTGTTCGACGACATTCGCAAGTTGTGTGTCATTGCAAATCCTTACCCAAGGTACCCCCAAAAGGAAACTGGCATTTACAGTCGATGTCACTTGCGTAGATGTCCAGTACAACGATTACGAACGAAGCAATGAAAATGCTTTTGAAATATAAATATCTACGTTCTAATTAAAGCTGTCCAACAGAAGATTGGTATATTATGTCATTTTTATTTTTTAAATCATTAATTTCCTTATCGACAGCACTGAATTATTGCAATTCATCTCATGTTCCTAATCGAGTCCCACGAACTAAAAATATATTTAAAATGCTATAGAAAACCAAATGTAAACCAATAAATGATTTTAAAAAATAATGCTTTTGTGTAAATTCTGATAAAATATGTAAATTTAAGTTATCAATTGGTGTATTTAAACTCTGTAATTATTTTTCAATCCTTTTTTAATAAAAAACATATTCCAATCTGTATTTAAAGGTACATTTTAAACCTTTTAAATGTTAACCCAAAGGTACCACAAACAAATCATTTTTAACACTGGCCCCATTACTGATCCTTGCGGTACTCCAATTTTCTTAGCCAACGGAGTATCCAGAAGACCTAAGGGGCATAGTTGAGGCAACGAAAGATGACCCAGATGTAGCAGCTGTAGTAATAGACATGGATTTCCATTTTAACTACAACAGTATCGTGAAAGCAATCAGAATCCTAAAGCGACCAGAAGTACAGTATATCGTCGGCGCAACGGAAAAATTTCTACCACTAACCGGCGGACCAACTATCCCAGGTGATTTTGTCTTTTTTAATTATTCGGGTAGATCTTTTAAATGTTTTCAATGTTAGTTGGCATTTTTTTACATGTACCATATTAAATCTAATTTTATTACCTGCAATAACTTTGGTTCGGCTTTTTTTAAATGGGTCTAAGACACTGAATATATAATACACACCACAAATGTAAATTTTAGTAGAAATGAATGTCTGTCGCTACTGACTTATTACCTTTTGGTTCTAGCCCATTTAGCAGGCGCTTCGCCTGATACCGTACATGTACAAACAATTTATTTTTATTTCAGGTCCGGGTTTATTCCAAGACATTGTATCTTCTACATCGGGAAGAACTCCAGTGAAGATTGCCAAACCAAGTGAATTCTTGAAGACAACCGTGTTGGAGCAATTAAAAATCTCCAATCCACAGAGGTCCCTTTTCGTTGGCGACATGTAAGTTAACACTTTGTATTAATATTATTTTTATGCTAATTGTTGGAATAATAAGTACAGATGACTTGCATTACCCATTCAACAGAGAGAAAATAAAATATGGGACCAATAAAAGTTATGCCGTCTTATTTTCTCTTTCCAGGATTGACCACGATATGGAATTTGGGACGCTTTGCGGATTCCAGAAACTATTTGTCCAAAGCGGGCACAGCACCCTGGAGGATGCCATCTCGAGCCCCAACCCAGCACACAAGCCTGACTTCGTTGTGAAATCCCTTGGACACTTAGTTCAAGTGTTACCAAAAAAATGACACATTAGATAGTTAGGAAAAAAATGGAATAATTTAATCATTTATACAGTATATATATGTAACATACGTTAATTTAATTTTATGAAACTATGACGTATAACAATCCCTTCGTAATTTTACCCATGGCAAAGGAAAATAGATACCTACTCGATATTTTTTTCATTGAAGACGTTTCCCCTTTAAACTTATAGTACCTACCTACTAAATTTAATGTATAGTATAATATAATGTACCTACTAGATAAGTAATGTATAATATAATATAATATAATACAATGAAAGTAATGTATGATATTATATAATGTACTCCTGAATAACTTACCTACAAAAATATATACATCTAAAAAAGCCCTCAAGGCGTGAATAAATAAATACTTATTTTAAAGAAAGACAAACATTCCCAGGTTACGAATAACCTGACAATATTTGGAAATCTCCTACTACCACCACAGTAAGCGGAAAAAATAATAAAATCAATTTTGTGTAATTTGGAGTAGGTAATGAATTACACAATACTTCTTATGTAATCTGCAAAATGTAAGGAAGGATAGTTGTAATGTTTTTTTTATATAAGGAAAAAATCGTGAAATAAATTATGCACAGAAGAAATTATGTATTTATTTAATGTTATGTATTTGAATTTTACCAGGCTTTTCAATAAATGTATGGTGGCAAGTGGCAGCTATCATTTTGCAAATGTGTTTGAGAACAAAAAGATCATGGTCTAATAATGTTCACTCATCTCCGCTTTCTTCATCGCAACGTTTGGCAACTTAGAAGAGGTGCCCGTGTTTATGGGATAAGGTTTGTATAAGACTTGGCGGGATCGGGAGAGACTGGTTGAGGGAGATCTTTTGACCTCTTGCACCCCCTTGAATGTCGCCTTGCGGCACAGTGAGAGGGATGGATTTATACGTCCGTCCCTCCAGGTCACGCTGACCCCCCCTAGATTCCTACCCACCCTTCATACCTTTTCCCTTCCTATAACACCATCTCCTTCCTTTTATAAAAAGTCCTTCCACATTCCAAACAGCATCCCCAAAAATGGAATAATTTTCCTCAGGGTTTCCTGTCTGGAGGTAAGATTAAGTTATTACTGGAAATATCTTGTGAAAGTCAATCTACTTCTCACTCCCTCCAAAAATATGGCATCAAATGAAAGATCAAGAAATTTTTTATTAATATCAAAGTTTGACATAGTTTTAAAGTGGCACACAAATGGCAAGTTGTAAATTATATGATATTTATATAATGGTATCACAAATGTTTTAAAAAATATGGCTCGCAACAGTATTTTGGTAGATGTGTAAAACATACAAATATGGCAAATGCAACTCGGTGTATGCGATGTGCAATATTATGGCAATAATTACTACCAAATGTTACTAACTAATTACAAATAACTGATAAAACTTTTCTCCTTATTACAATTTCCTTTAGGTACATTTGTATTATTAATACAATACATATATTTGCTATCAATAATTAATTATCTTAGCAAGATAGTATTTTTCGACTCTTATCTATAACGTTGAAAATTCTGTTGGTGATTGAATAATATCTTATATATTGTTCGTAATTTGTGGTTCGTGTTCTCGTTTTGAAAAAATATGTTTTTTCCAATAAATTGCTGCAGAAGGTCCTCGCAAGTTCTAATTCCGCAGACAAGCCTGATTTAGTGGAAGAATCCCTGGAGCATTTTTCTAAAATATTCCAAGAAAATAATTGTCACATCTGTAATCTTGTAAGGTCCATCAAACACAATAAGACAATACACAGGCCCCGGCCGTACTGAAATCGACCATGATATCGAAATCAGATCGATGAAGATAATAAAATTCCATTCAATTCGATTCAATTCCATTCAATTCGATTCAATTCCATTCAATTCGATTCAATTCCATTCAACTTTATTTAATTCCATAAAAACTAAATATGAAACTCTACACAAATTTAATTCCACTGAATTCTTCATAAATTCAATCAATTTTCTTGAATTCCATACAAATTCCGTTAATTTCCATTCAACTTATTTAATTATTTTCAATTCCATTCATTTTTAGTCAATTTCATTTCATTAAATTCTACTCAATTCCAATAAATTCTATTAAATTCCACTTAATTCCATTCACTTCCATTCAATTCCACTCAATTTATTCAATTCTATTCAATTCCATTCAATATTATTCAATTCCATTTAGAATACTATTAAATTCAGTTTAATTTGATTATAATTTGAATTCAAAACCCACTTGCGATATCCATTTAACCCAAGACAAATAAGGATGGTCCTGAGAAGATTTTGAACAAGCAATTATTGATGGAAGATGATTATTATTTTTGTTAATATACATGCAATTAATTCATCCACATACTAATTTAGTTAATCATAAGTTATTTTAAAGCTGGAAATTAAAAATAAGTGAAAAGTTCGTTGGAAGATGTCTTATTTTTATTAAACGAAAAAAAACACCTATATTACAATATTTTAAATAACAACAATTAATACCCTATTAAAAGATAAAATAATAATTTATAATACTTTTGGAAACTATATTATTTCAAGTCCAATTATTGTTTTACAAAAAGAACTTCATTTCTGAGCAGATTTGGGTTGTCATTTATAAATATTTTTATTATTAATGCTTACACACATACAGGTAAATTATTTTAAAGAGATACTTGCTTTTGTAGCGGTATACTGGATGAATTAAAAAAAATATATTAATAATTTGCTTTTGTTAGAAAGCGAATATGACAAAAAACATAAAATAATAGTCGAATTATTGTCAAATTGAATCGCGAGTCTAAACGTAAATGGAATTGATAAACGTCACTATGCACCAAGAATCTTTGGGAATTTTCGGGGTAAGAGTTTAGATCCATACGGCCAAACATAAATGTCCTGAAAATGATAATAAAAAAAATCTAATTTTCTAAAAAAATCGTTTTCAGCTACAAAAACATTAATAATTCCATTTTTAGTAATATTAGCACTCTAGTATACCCAAAAGTCACGAGCTGCTGTAAACTTTTTTTAAGATTTTGATACTATTCCTGTACACTTATACATTCAAGCGTGTCCTCTTTAAATTGATTTACCTATCCAAAGTAACTTATTATGATGGATTATTTTTCATACACAGTGTCTCGAATAATATTTCAATTTAAAGTATTACGAAGTAGAATGCATTACAATTATTTCGAACTAGAGTAGAAGTTCCTTATTTGTTGGTAATCGACCACAATCAAATTTGTAAAAATTTTGTAGTTTTTTTATTTATACATATTCTGATGTCAATCAACCAAGATAAATAACTTTAAAGATGTTTATCTTGACAAGGTTTCTGTGGCGAAACGCTTGATTTTCGGGATGTGATTCTACTAACATGATAATATAAGCAAAAGAGATAAATAAAACTTTGTACAATTTACAAGTTTACTGAATTGAATAATGAATGTTTCTGTTTTTTTGCAAAAAATATGAGAATTGGAATGTAGATACGACTCTATCTAGAAAAAAGACAACACACGAACATTTTGGTATGCTACTTTCAACTGAAAGTACACGAAAACGTCGGTATTTAAAAAAAATCATTTATTTTATCTCATTTTTACTTGTAATGTCTTTAGAATAATCCCTAGAAATAGCATTACATACCTAGCATTTCACAGCGGAAATCTCGATTTAAAATACTCCTATAAACTACATAATATTTAAAGTATGTTGTTTGCAAAATGTTAATACGACCGGCGCCTACTTGTTGGCATTTCGTATCGAATTATTTATGTTAACGTGATGTTAAATATTAATAACAAGTTAAAACATATTATAAAAGTTATGCAAATTGGACATATTAATAACATAATAATTAAGTTTGAAATGGAAATTTGTACTTTAGTAATGTTTTATTTTTTACCAAATAATTCAATATTTTTAAAGAAAACAGAAAAAACCTCATTTTTAAAGCCAAGAGTCATTGAATTCACTTACAGTCTTACTCATAATAGATAATACGGGGGTTTAAGAACGGGTTGGTAGAAAACGTTACTCATAATCACGCGTATGCGTACTGCGTATTTTATCGTAGCTGACAGATTTTTAAACTGCCCGACCTCCGGGTATAGAAACGTATTACGATCATATTTGATGGACTTTATTAACAATCTGGTTGATTTTACAAATATCGATCTGTCGCGTAATAAAAATGTCAAAAAATATTAATTACCATATGCATTATTATCGGATGGATATTTTAAATTGAAATATCGATTTACCAAAGCAAATACGTGACGCATAATCAAATTGGCCGGATTTCAACGCAATTAAAAATAGACCGCGTCAATCACATGAAATCTTGTCTGAACATTATTATGAAAAACGATTTTAATCCGAGCAAAGCTGCAGCTGCGTATTAATGAATCTTTATAAGTAAGACTGATAAAGTTTGAAGTCAGAACAACTCATAAGTATAACATTTCTCTCCAAGGAAGAATTTACTCGGTAAATTGTAAAACTTTCTCTATTGTAAACGAGACAATATATGTGATTATATTATAAGTTATAAGCAAGCAGGATATAATGATAAAATCTGACGGAAAATGGTTAAATTAAGCATAATCGATACATGTTAGGATAGCAAAGAGTTAACAAAGAGAAAATGAATATTCCACGCTGATGTGATCTCATACAATCCTCTAATAAATTATATCATTCCATAAATTTTCATTTATATACATAGTTTAGAATATCTTCGTCGGCTGCAATATCTTTCGTGGAGGTTTCCTGATAATTTTATACAAATGACTATTCACCCCAACTCGTAGACGTCCTAGGAACTGAAACACACGTTAAGGTAATCAAGCGCGTGCATAAGTCTCATTAAGGGTTCAGAATTCAGCAAATCAAACATGCTGTGAACAACATCTTGAATACATGATTATTATCTTTAATAATTGTCAAAACATTCCAATCAGTATTTGCACACACCTGACATCTTACGCTTATCAATAAGACATAACATAATACTATCAGCTAATATTAACAACCATTTGCGAGTTTTCTTACAAAATTTCGGAATTCAGTACCTCAATATATTGTTAATCCATGCATAAACCCGATCTTTTCTAATTTATTGTCTTTGTTCTCATTTAAATTGTTCAGTCCTTCAGCTCTTTCATAAAGATATTAAAGTGTTTAGCATCAAGATAGTGTTATATCTGTCATATGGAATGTTCTCTTTCTTCGAACATTTCCACTCGTTGAGCCACACTCACCGGAGGAACTATCACCGGCTCACGGGTATGGATTCTTTTCCTCTCTCCCTGCAAGTTTCTAGGCAATCTACTGTTCCTCGAACTCCTAGATCTAACACTACTGAAGCAGTCAGTTTTCTTCATGGTCACGACCAGCACCGTTACAATGGACAAGCATGCAAGCGCACAGAAAACAGCGAAGATGATAATGAAAGTGTTAGATAAGGAACTAAATATGGATCTTACTGATAAGTGGTCGTCCTTCCAGCTGACCCAGAGATTATCATGTTTCCTGGGATCAGCGTCGAAGTCTATAGGAAGGTTGCTCGGAGGCTTGCTGGAATCGATGTATTTTTGGGCAAACTCTTCCATACTGGCTTTGATAGATGATCGCACGCTTGCAAGGTTGTTTCTTTCGCAGGGATCATCTTTGATGTTGAAGAGACAGGGCGCCTCTATTGGATTGCACGGCGTGTTTACAGAGTTATCTGGATCGAGGCCGCAATTGATGGTTGCTTCATCTCTGAGAGAGAGTATTTTGCTTGTTCTTAGCAGCTCTAAGGTGTAAGTATCCTCCGAATCTCTGTCAGTCTTCTTTTTTTCTTCTATTTGACTCTTCGTGATGTAGCCAGCGAGAGACATGGCTGTGGGGGATAGCAGAATGGTCTTGGGATCGTATGGTTCAGCTAGTGCACCAGTTTCCCCATACCACTGGTCGGTCTCCCCGGAGTGGGTGGAGCCGTTGACGTACTTCCAATCCCCTCTTCTGACGGATACGAATGGCTCCACGCTATCTATGTTGAGGACAACATCAGCTCGCGGTGAAGCGGTGTTGTTCTTGAGAGCTGACCACATATTTATTCCATCAATGGCTCCGAGTTCAGCTGGATCACGGCCTGGAGCAGACAAAACACTTTTTAAAATCATATTACATACATGCAATCA
The DNA here is from genome assembly GCF_061612785.1 of Hesperophylax consimilis. Taxonomy (NCBI): domain Eukaryota; kingdom Metazoa; phylum Arthropoda; class Insecta; order Trichoptera; family Limnephilidae; genus Hesperophylax; species Hesperophylax consimilis. The sequence continues at coordinate 41,541,391 of NC_142840.1, forward strand.
TCATTTTGAAACTGAAATAAATGTTTAATTTATTGGAATAACTTTGGAGGTTATACCCATCAAAGTAATTTTTTATTTTTTGTGTCTTATTCTGTGTCGTATTTCATTTGGATTTATTAATATTATGTACTTCTTCAATTACTGAAATCCCAATCCCAAAAAAATCTAGTAACTATTGTAATTCTTGCATTGCATCTGACAATGTCTGTTTAACATTTTGCATTTTTTGTGTGTTTTATAGTTAATTTCATAAATGTTACAAAACGTGAGGAAATCAAGATCAGGCATATTTGTTACTTTAATATCACATTCACATCCCTCGCCACCTAACTCCAATAACATTGCAATGTTATCAATTTGCTCTATTTCAATCGATAGCAGCGTATGGCATTATAGGATGGGGAGGTTGTGCAGCATCCATCCTCTACCCTCTAGTGACCGTTCAAAAACTTTTGCTAAGGGTCATCTTCAAATGTTCCCCCTCTCATCCATCAGAGCCACTCTTCAAGAAACTCACAGCCCTTGATATTCGCCAACTGTATATCAAGATAGCTCTTATCCATATCTGGAAAAATGGATTGATAAACTCTACACAAACGGACATACATACACGCTACTCAAAGCACGGAAAATGCATAATTCCTGTAACAAAAACCACTTTTTCACAAAGGCAATACTCATACATCGCACCTAAAATATTCAACACGTTAAAAAACGACATCAAAACATCAAAAACACTTACTCACTTTGCAACCGGTGTGCATAAATGGATATCTGAAAAGGGGCGAAATTTCTTTAAGGAACATATGAACCTATATCACCAGTAAATAATTTAAATAACTTGTATATTACTAAACAATATATTTCTTTTTCTTATTCATCTGATATGTTTCTTATACTCTAGTATTTATTACGAAAAATATTGTGACAATAATTCCACATTTGTGTACATATCCTTAGCCGTAGCTCAAACGTGGATTTACACAAAAATTGCCGATATATATCTATACACCTATGTTACCATAACACGCACATGCAAATCGCTCATCAAGATATAACTTATCCCTACTTGTTTACGAAATAGTACTTTCTTTGATTTTATATTGTATTTGTATTCTTTTTTAGAAATACACTTGTACTTAATGTACTTGTATTTTTACTACACTTTTTTCTATTTTAATTACACAAATGTACTTGTATTTTTTCTTTTTTTTGATTCATGCTCCTTGTATTATTTTTAATTCAATAATACGTATTTTCTTTGATATACTTTTTATATTATTTTAAATATTTCTGTTTTCCACACTTATTTTATATATTTATATATCTTAAGCTTATGTAGATATTTTGCATTATTTTTAATTCCTTTATACTTCATACTTGTTTTAGATGTATAAATTATTTTATTTTATTTTTATATTATTTTGTTTTCATTCAACTTATTTTTAATTTGTATTATTATACTTAACATAAAATTGACCACTACAACACGGGCATGTCCCTAGTGTGGTGGCCAAAAATTTACCCGTTTACTGTAATGTATAAACTTTACTGAATAAAGAACATTAAAAAAAAAAAAAATCACACGACAGTACTCTCGTTACATTTGATGTCAATATAAACCAATTTAAAACAAAATGTATTATTCATAAACATCTCCAATATTTTACATAACGTATTGTCTGAAACTCTGAATCAGGCGATGAAAAAGATATAACTTTCTCTGTAATGATAAATGTGTAAGACGCAAATTTTATTTGTTCATTGAAATGTCTGTTTTTGAAAAGTTGAGTAAGTAGGTATAATGTAATTACCAGCAGCTGTCCAGAAGGTAGGAAGCCAGTCTGAAATATGAATAAGTTGGTTTGAAACTCGGCTAGACTTTCCCAAGAGAGGACTCCAGATGGCGGCCACTCCGCGACTAGCACCTTCCCACGGTGACTCTTTTTGCTAAGAAATAAAACGTTCAAGTATAAAATCATACCAGTAGTAGATGTATATATGTACTGACCTTTTTTCAAAAATGTTTCCTTACTGAACAAACAAAAACAACAAAAAAAGCTATTATTTTTCACAGCTGTATATTGCTTTTATCTTAAATTTGATCTAGAAATACTAGACAAAAGTTATGTTTGATAGTAAATTAATATTATAATCAACCCTCACCTACCCATGTTTACAATATTATATTTACAATCTGTATAAATAAAAAATATAAATGTTTGTTTGTTGTAAATCTTAAATCTCCGAAAGTCTTCAACGATTGCTTTGAATTTTTGACACAAAGTTGCATTCGAATACGCCTGTGTTTTTATATATCTATATTATAAAGATGTCACCTGTGACAGGTAAAAACATCATTTTTGAAAAACAGCGCCATCTGTTGGACATAAAAACAGCACGCGCTATTTTTTCTCTTTCTGCAGACTTAACCACAGCAACGCGTGGCGAAGTACATCTAGTATTTTATGAAATTAAAAAAAAGTTGTTGAGTTTTAAAACTCGGTACAATGAACTCTAGAACTTGGATTTTCTTTGAATTTAAACGTAATTTTCAATATTGGAACTGATTGTGGGAACAGTTCGGAAAAGTGATAGATTAGGTAGCAAAATTATTTTATTTTGTAATTCAGTACCGGTATAAAATTCCGTATAAAATGTATTTTCCTTGTTGACAATTAAGTAATTTTTCAAGGTTACTGACGGTTTTACTGACGATGTGCATTCGAAAATTAAATTTCTGATCGTCTCTAAAATCGATAATGTTTCTTTTTAAAAGGCAATGATCCTTAAAGTAATTTTTTTTTGTATAAATGTACTTACAGCTTCACAAATCCTATAATTATAATAACATTTCATGCATCTTCACGGGTCTGAGATAGTAATGTAATAAAATATGAATTGATTGTAATTTTGGTGAAATTGTCAAATTCCGGTGCATTCAAAGGCTTTTTTAAAAAAACAACATTCGATTTCAATTTAAATATCTAATGGAGACAACTATTTACGTTGGAGGTATAAGTACAAATTAACAAAATAGGTTATTATAGTATTAGTTTGGGTCATTTTTATAAGTTTATCCAATATTTGAAGTCTCACCCCTCGCAGTGGGTAGTTAGATCCTCTGTTGGAATGGATACCAAAGGTAGGAGCTCCGTTATCCGCCATAAACAGGATGATCGAGTTGTCCAACATTCCCTTACTCCTTAGGGCTGTGACCACTTTGCCAACGCCTTGGTCCAAAACTGACACCATAGCTGAAAATATAACAATATTAATTAATAACCTTAATTCATTTGAGATAAATCACTAAAAATCACCCAATTCGCTCAGGAATAAAGTTCGTTTTACAATTTTTTGAATTCTATCTATTTAATGAGATGGGTCACATTTTCATCAATCTAGAGCAGTCTTTTTCAAAGAGAACTGACAACAAACGAATAATTCAAAATTAAATTCAAAGAATGGCTACCAAGAATTTTAGGTGTGGAAGTGAATCCCCCAAGTGTACCCGGGTTATGGTTATTGTCTGTTGTTCAACGATTTCTGATAACATTCCCAACATCGTATTTTTTCGCTTATTTTCTGTTTTTATTTTATGTATTTTTATTTTGTTTTACTCTGAATTATGGAATGTATGGCATTACACTACAGAAATAAATTATTTTTGGAGTATACTTCTTGCTTGATACTTCATTCAATATCATCTCACACATAAGTATCTACTATTTTGTAATTCCAAATCTTTGCTTAACCCATATTATTACACGAGTTTGATTTACAAAGTCGTCTATGTCTTCCTGGGGCGTTATTGTGAATAATTCACTCAAGTTGTAATGTTATTTTAAATAATTCACCTAATAACTTGAGAACCATGTTCTCAAAAAACCGGAATAAATCCACGCATATGACGAACATAGAATTCCCAAAGACGACATGGTCCCTGAGGTAAATGATTTCTCAAGGTCTGATTTTTATGGTATGGATTTAAATTGTTGTATAGTTTAAAACAATAATCTATTTACAAGTGCAAAGTTTTGGTAAAAAAAATTTCAGATTATTTTTTGTAGAACTCATGTTTTTAAAATAGTTTATTCTGTTTTGTTTATGTATTGATTTAGTACCCGCATAGGTTCTCCTCTCCGGATCAGCGATATGAGGAAACTTGGCAACATCTTCATCTGGAGCCTGGAACGGGTCTTTCTGATTGCCGGTGTGGGGAGCAATATGCGCCAGGTACAGGAATATCGGCTTGGTCGTGTCATGTTGCGCTATCAGCTTCGTAGCCTCGTCAGTATACAGGTGGGTAGAGTACTTTCCTCGGGCGCTGAAGTCCACCTCGAGGTTTCGCCGCATGTCGTAGCCAGACATGTTGGGAAAGAACTGAAAAATTTACAAACTAATTAGTGACTGTCGATTGCAATATGATGGTAGGCGATGCGCATTGGTAAGCGTGCCTAGTCAAATGAGATTTTTAGATGTGTTACATGTGTTTCCGTTCATAACAAATATGTGATATTATTAACATTGAACTTCATTTAGGTAGGTTACGCAATAATTCTTACTAATTTAGAACTTCGCATTGGAATGATTTTTTACAACGAAATTCAAAGGAAAAAAATACAACAAATAACTCATAAAAAAGACACATCATATTAGTACGATCAATATGAATAAATAGGATAAAAGGTTAACCAAAATAAAAGTAGTTCCTATAATAGTCGAAAAAACAATGGGTCCAATTTGTATGCTTGTTCATTCGCAGATAACGAGTAACCTGACAATATTTGAAAATCTCTTACTACCATCAGAGAAGGTGGATATTTTGCTTGTTTCGTGATAAAGGACTTAGCCAGCTGAGGAATTGAACACACTACGCTTGAGTGGGACCCAGATGCGATACCAATTCAGCCACTGACCTGACAAATAATACTTTTTTTCTGATTAAAAGCATTTTTCCACAATATCTAAGAAAGTCTTGGGAGAGTATTTAATGTGCATAGAAATCTGTGACACACACTAATTTTAACATATTAATGAGTTTTTTTTTTCAATCCTAAAATTTTATTAAGATATTGAGGAAAGACTTCAAATGGTCTGCGTTAAAAAAAATGATACTCGCTCGACAATTTTATCTAAAATAGATATCAAAATATAGGTCAACAAGTGAATTAAGTTTCGATACAAAACAACATAAACATCATAAGAAAAGATTGCCGAAAGCACTATTTTAACCGGTTTTTTGAGTAATTTACGTTTGGAGTACCTACCTACCGAAATTGATTGGAAGTTCCAATTCTCCAAGTATTTAAATGGATTGACGAAATTTAACCGTTAAGTACGTAATGGATTTTTTACTCACTGAATACCTGCATCAAAAAAAAGGATTTTACCTACTTCCCTACATTCTCTATTAAAATGTAATTACAAGCAAAACATTTTTGCTTCGATGAGCAAGAATGCAATATTTTAAAAACAATTTTGAACGATATGAATAGTACTAATAGTAGAATAATAACAATAAAAGCTGAAACTTTTTTTAATTTGAGAATGGTTAATATTGTGTTAATTTTTTTAAATAATAAGAATAGGACATATATTATTATAGAGTTTGATTCAAATACCTGTGACGCCAAATTAAAAACTTTCTTTGGTACAATGGTTTTGTATTCTTACAAAACGCTAGTTTAATTTTTTTTTAGATTAACTAAAAATGTGACTATTTCAATATATTACATAAAATCCTGTGAGTTATATTCACCCCGGACGAACGGTTTACTTTGTGTCTAATGAAATTTGAACTTTTGAGTTGTAGTAATTTATGTTAAAACTTACAGTTAATTATTTTAATCTTGCATTTTTACACGTACATTTATATCAATAAGAAACAGTAAGCAGTGGACCATACCTTAATAATGGCTATAGACAATGTTATATTACGGAGAAAGTATTTATGTATAATAACTTTACTTGTACCTACCTAAGCCTAATAAGACAACAGCAAAAACTGATAAAAACAGTTTGTTAGGTAACACTAATGCTTTCGGTTGTACAATTTTGAAACACCATATAATGCCAATGAATGCCTTAGTTTAGACTACAAAGTTTTTGGATCGTTTCTTTTTCTCAGGAGTATTCAAACAGCTCTCTTGTTTAGCTTAGATATTATCAGTAAAATAATTAGTATCATATAATAATTTCTTATTACAGATTAACTTTTAGTGACCGCTTTAGGACCCCACCACGTTCCAGGAATTGTTTTAACAACAGGGAACAAGATTGGTACCTCCAGTTAATCGAGTTGATAAATATTGTTATTATTATAATACCCGATTTCCTTGTATGGCAAAAAGAATGTCAGGAAAAACATTATAGAATGCTTAATTACATGTTCCTAAAGTATTAATACTAACACTGACAGAGAGGTCAGAACTAGAGTTCAGAACTGACGATCAGAACGCGCTCAAGGAAGTGCCTTTGGGCAGGAGAATACCACCAAATGACGTAAAAAAATTGATTGAGGGATTCCCCAGGGGTATCGATAGGGGCCTTACTAATATTTGTTGCTTCTACAAAGGCCAAACTCTGTCATGAACCATGATCAACACTTTTTTAGTTTCCAAACTCATTTGAATGTCTTACCGTTGCAGCCACATCGTGGTTGTAGTAGTCCTGCAGCCCGTTCCAGCAACCAAAGTGGGAATCGAACCCTCGTCTAGTCGGCGTGTACTCGGTCCTGTAATAGCCGAGATGCCACTTGCCCACCGCGTGCGTGGAGTACCCGATACTCTTCAAGTACTGCGGCAGGAGTTTCTCTGCCAGTGGAAGTCCGCGAGGTTCTGGTTCAAGAAGAACGAGATGCTGCATCCCTGGAACGAAATCAAATTTAATAGTCTGCTTTAATGACTTGGAAGATAGCCAAACAACTAATGCCAAACAACAACACATCGACATCCTAAACGAAAGTGACCCCATGCAATGCGTATCTAATTTACCTACCAACTGAAGAAACAACGGCTTTGGGACTCACATTCTAAAAGACCTGAGGATATGGGACTGTAATAACAAGATTAAGTCTAAGATTATTCCTTATTGTAGGTTGACTTAAGGTGAACTTTCCCCAATCCGTTGGTTTTTTAGTTGGGAAATCTTGTATTTGTGTTCAATATCACAATATATTTATGAGTTGTCGAATTTCATTTAATTGCATTGTATCGTTCGGAAATGATACCGTAAAATATTGTTAAAAACCATTCAATATTGAAGCGGAAAACAAGAAGGATTCGCTTTACTGGGCATTGTTTCTAATGTAACTTTAAGAAAGTTACTATTCGAAGATTATCATAAAGTTTTTTCTAAAAGCACAAATACATATATTTTCAACTGGTGTAATAGAAATGATCGTCATATAGTTTTTAGTAACTACAACAAAACGAATTAGCTGAATATTTACACGTTTTGTGCATATATATAAATATGTATTGATTGTATTTTAAAATACAATGAACGTCTGATATCAGAAGTAATTCACTTATTAGAATAATTTTCGTATTTCAACAATCGTGATTTAAAAAAAATGTATTAACCCAAATTACACATCAACGGGTCAGATGTTCAACAACGATAACTTTTGACAGCCCCAAATAATAAATGGAACAGTTGATAAAAATTAATTAATTGCGTTAGTAATAATATTATCGATTGTATTCACCAGTGGCAGGGCAATGACTTTGTGTTGTTCAATAATAAATTGTGCATTAAATATTTGAAAATCGGCATTCTGTTGCCATTTATTCAGTTGGCCACTTTGATTGTTGTGGCCAAACGAATAAATGAGCGTAAGTAGCTGTTCCTTAAAAAATCATGGAAAAAACAGTTAACGAATATTTTAATATCTTTTTATGGTTCGAGTTTCTTAGGTAAGCACAGCTTTTCAGCCTTTATGGACTGACTTGAACAATTCACTTTTACTTTTTAACCATGTGTATTTTTACTTAAAAAAGTGCAACAAATTTAATTTTTTATTCTAAAAATTCTATTTTATTTTATAGATGGGTATGGGCATGGACGATTCACGTTTGAACAGAAAAATATACTTAGTGAGATAAATTTCCGATCCGTTTAATGTGAGCATCGTTATTTCGGTAGGATATTACCGTTTATTAAGCGTACGTAACGTACGTTACATTATCCGTACCTACTTTACGATTATCAACACATTTACAAATTATTTTACCTGTGTGTATGGGATATTTCCCTGTGAGAAAGGCAGCCCTGGATGGGGTGCAAAGTGGCTGTACATAGTGGCTGTTGAGAATGACCCCGTTGTAGGCCAGGGCGTCTATGTTAGGGGTGGGAATCTGGTTAGATCCATGGAAGCTGACGTCGTTCCAACCCTTCGAATGAAACACCATGTATTATTATTGGCGTTTTAAATGACGCTTCTTTTCATTCAGTTTCCATATGGTCGTCTTTTCATTTGGATCAGGATGAAAAAAGAACGTGTTCTATTCTGGTGACGATTTTCGTACGGACGGACATTATGTGACATTTGTCATTTATTGTCTACGAGTATGTAACTGTTGTATTACGTAAATATATTAGAAACTGACTGGGCAAGTGACAATATAGTGTCAAGAAGAGACCAGAAGAGGTAAGAGAGGGGGAGAAGATTAAGAAGAAGAAGAAGGTGAGCCAAGAAAAGTTGAGAAGAGTCCAGAAGAATCATGAAGAGCCAAGGAGAGCCTAGATGAGCTAAAAGGGGCGGGAAGAAGCAAGAAAAGTAAAGGCGGGCCAATAGGAGCTAATAAAAGCAAGAAGAACTACGAAGAGCCAAGAAAAGCCTAGATGAGCCAAGAAGGGGCAAGATGAAGCAAATTGAATCAAGAATAATCTTGAAGATCTAAGAAGAGCCAAAAAAGCAATAAGAAGGTAGACACGTAGAAAGAAAAAGAACATAGCTCAGCCAATTCCTTTTTACATCCTAAATTCCAATATCGGCTAATTAGGTAGCCATGTATACCAGTCGATTGTACTCCAACCTCCTTCCTATCCTTTGAGCGTCCTTGTACACCAGTCGCATCGGGACAGGAGTGCTCCTGGCTGGAGTGGTACAACCGCATCATATCGTGAGTTTAGTCCATTCCTCATATATCTTCATAAACGAATTATTAAAGTAGCTATGTGCGTTCATATACGCTGACCAATGTGATTGTTGTTTGCTATATTTCCACCGCGTACTCTGTGTGAGCACGATAACAATATATCAAACTATACCACATCCTTCATGGCCATTTTAAATTCCATTTTGCTGTGCATGTATTAACAAAACAGAATACTTTACATAGATAATCAGGATAAAAATCAATCATATTTCTCAACTTCATGTACCTATTTACTGTGATGCTATTATTATTGGGTGTGGTTAATTTTAAACAGGTAGATTGAGAAAAAAAATCATTGTATTCTGTACAGATTTTAAAATCGAAATACAGAAAACGCAAGTCATTAAAACGGAAAACCGGTTAACCTTTAATGATTTTAAAAGGTTTTTGTTGTTATCGATATGATATTAAACAATCTTCGATGACAGCTGTGCAGGACTTAATAAGTAGTGAGTGTACCTACAGAACAGCTTTATTAATTCACTATTTTTATAAGACATCATTTTTAATTACTTAATGTCTTATCTTAGCTTAAAGACCTTGCTATAAAAAATCGTTTTACAACAAACAATAATAAATAAGAACAAACAATAAATAGAAAAAAAGAAACGTTAGTTTTTTAGATATATGTGATTTTTTCAAAATCGAAGACTTGTCTATAACAATATTATTTTATTCTTGTTTTGACAGAGTTTTTGATGACACATTTTATTAGCAGTTATGAACCTTTGAAAATATTAGTATATGGTGGAGCGAACTAAAATATTAATAGATTTCTACAATTCTAAAACAATAAACGAAAATTCTTTAATTACAAAACATGATAAATGATTGTTATGTTTATGGCACGTTTTGGATGTAAATTTAAACGGTAACATTATGAAATCACCCATTATTACAATGCCAGAATTACACGCAGACGGGATTAAACATGAAGATGATTTCACCTACCTGCTGGAACTACCGACGTAAAAAAGCCTAACCTAAACTGATCTTTGGTTTTTTCTAATGTGAAATTAGATTGGAACAAACTACAAATACAAAATTTTAAAACCACTTATTAACACAGAATTTTTGACTTATGTAATTCTAATATTGCGGATTCCTTGGCAAAACAGGGAGCATCCAACAATATTTTTACCCTCGTCAAACACATCCACAAATAAACCACTCATAACTACATCTGCCATTTTTTCAATAGATACCGCAAAGTTTGGTCAGATTGGTAGTCAATCAAAGAGAGCCTGTTATTTCTCAACATAAAGGACTATTTTATCAAAACCGTACTTTTAAAAATTCTCCCTTTTTACCAATAACATAATTTCCTCACTTATTCGAATTAGAATTGGACATCGTTCCGTTCCTTCTTACCACTTAAAATTAACGTACTTGACTAGCCAGATTATAATTCTGTGGAATTTGAACTTTAGATCAATTTTTTTTGGCTGTCCCTCTTTAAAAAAATATCCTCTCTTCTATCAAGCCTTATCTAAAGTTGCCTCCCCTCCATTCCATATCTCTTTTGAAGTCTGAACTCGACTCCAATCTCCCAAATAATTTTGAAATTTGCCCATTTAAAAAAAAATAATGCATAAATTCACTTTCTCTCTCTCTCCATAATGTGAAATGATGGCTTAAAACAACTTTGAAAGGGGAAAGCCAGAAACAATAGAAAAGAGTGTATTTTAAGTAGGTGTAAAACTTTCTGTAGGTGTAATTCTGGCAGTGAATTGATTGATGAATTTTTGTAATTTAAATAATCAGAAAATACCATACGGAATGTTTTCTGCTGTTATGTTTTATCAGGGTTTAATCAATTATGTTTAATTTAAATGTACTTAATTTCAACTGAACTTACCAAATCATCCGCTATAATCACGACAATGTGAGGAGGTTTCGCTTCATCTGCGCCGATTGCCACAAACAAGCTAATTAATATAACTTCACTGAATCTCAATATTGCCATTATTTAATTTGCAATTTTATCAAACAAGCATATTAAGATAATATTTCACAGCTGTAAAAAACATCAACAAAAATAACAGGTATAATTTTTTTTACCAAGAACACAAATATAACTGTACAATAAATAAATCGTAAAAAAATAATAAATAAATATAAAATTTATATAAAAAAATATCGTTGATATTGTATATCACCAAATTATTAAATTAAATTTTATTTTTTACATGAGTTCCACACAAGAAGCCCTGAGGTAAATAATTTCCCTCGCGGCCTTTGTCATCTGTGGGATGCTGTTTTGAGGGTTTTTTTTAAGAAAATAAGGAGAAGGAGATCTGGGAAGGAAAAAGGTATGGGGAGTGGGTAGGAATCTGGGGTCAGTGTGTACAGGAGTGACAAGCGTTTAAATTCATCCCTACCCTGCAGGAAGTAAGGAAAAATTGAACTTACTTATGGCACACGGAAACGCCCATAACACACTTCTATTGATTTATCCCTTCAGTGTTTGAAATCACTCAAGTCTTAACCAAAAAAAAATAGTAATATGAAGACGCACAATAGTCCTAACTGCTCCCAACCGTTTGTAGCCCGTGAGACTATGGCATCCCCAGTTGGGGTATGTTGTGTGGCTGAAGGTAGTGGGGAGTGGGAGAAAATGGGAAAGAGGAAGGTGGGGAAGTACCTAACTATTCAGATCTAGTCACCAACAGCAATATTTTAATTCTGAACGGTGGTCTTTGACCAGGGCGATACTGTGAGTATCTTCCACTCTGGAATGTGGCTCAAATAAACTATATATTATTTTTAATGAGTAATAAAATTTAATTGCGCACATCGGGATTTGAACCGCAACCTCCAGCTTGCTACTTTACTTCCAAAATGAATAACAATTCATTTAAAAAACAAAGGAAAAATTAGCCGTTCTCATAATTACTACACACCTATAATATTACAATATTTTGTTTTAAATGTTATTATTATTAAAATAAATATATTAATACACGTTAGAATATCACACTGGTTAGTATCACTAATTTATTATTAATCCCTTCTTTGTGAACAGAAATTGCACTGATTTTAAATTGCAATACTTATTTAACAACGATAGTACTCCACTCCAGTAAGTCATTCTGATTTATTAATTTTTTGTTTATGCGTACATTTTCACAGTTTTTTCGCAGATCATTCTTGTATGAGTGTAATTTTTCTACAAAAGGCATTTCGTTTTTTTATTACTTTAACGTGTTTTGATCAAGGCATTGAAATACTATACGATATTTCTACGAAATAACCGGTTACCAACTTCCCAATTAGCAATTTAGTCTTTCATAATCGAGTTAAAAAATTGTTGGTAGACCGCATGTGAGACTGGTGCTAAAATATAGTGGGGGATTTTGATACAATATAACAGGAAGCCAGTCAAAATAAGTATAAGAGTAGTAAAACTAAGTACGATTAGAGAAGGGTTTGAAAGTACTTAAAATCAGATGGAGTAACTGTGCGCAATTTTTCATTAGAATTTTTGTATTAAAACGATAAACATTTTTTTTATTAATTAGAGTGATTATTAAGGTACTTCTAATAAACACAAATACCTCACATATACCTCATAAATCTAAATTTTTTATAAAAAACTACTCTTATACCATATGCGGGGTAAGCATACGCATACCATAGTGTAAGTGTACGCACTCTCCTTTCAATCTGTTCTAGACTGAAAAATGGATGTATTTCTTACAACCATATGAATGTACGTGAAATATTTCACCGTAAAACATAAACAAGAGATGAAATACATTTATGATTTTTTTTTAATTTTTGGAGATTTTACGATGTATGTAAGTTAAAACTAAAAAGATAACCACAAATCGTGTCAAAAACTCAGATCAACATACTCTAACTACACAATACAAAACGGCGTAGCGACCTCTCCCTTTTATTATCAAAGTACGTATATAACAGAAAGATTATTACGTTTTACAAACTTTACATTAAGGACATTTGACATCAGATTTCGTTCGACCAATTATAGAAAAGCTATTCAAACAGAAAAGTTATTCAAACATTTTTTAAAGAACGATTTATAATTTTGAGAGTTAAAATATAGAAACATGTAAGTTTATTCAGAGTCAGAGTTTTTTAATCAACATGAATATATTATTTAAAAGTCAAAATATTTTTTAGTTAATTGACAAATTGAAAAATTGACAAATAACTATATCTATAGTCAGATAATCGTTGGGCAATGAAATGTACTTTTGATAATGTTATTAACTCATCACGTTAATCGAATAAATAATAATATACTGTTAATGTTAACTCAGCACGTCGGACATTAATGTCATATTTATTGATAGTCAAAAACACATCACGATGGAAACAGAACAATAATAAATATCGTGCGTGTTAATTAATACTCCATTGTTAATCCTGCAGCATTAGAATATTTAAATGCGTTCATAATGCTGTTCACAAATAAATGACTGAATCGTGTACATATGGGGAGGGTTTAGGGAGTTCAAAAGTGATGTAAACAGTAAGTCAAGGTCCCAAAAAACCATCACATAGCTAAAGCCGTTTAGTTTTTTTATTAAAGAAAGACTAACATTCCCAGTTTGCAAACAATCTGACATAATTTTAACTCATCCAACTATCGTCATTATGAGCCGAAAATATTTCTTGTGCAATGATCAACGATTTAACTGGCAATTTAAGGATTGAACCCGCGATACCTGTGTATTAATATCCGATACTTTGAACCACTCGACCATTAAACCTTTCGATTTTGAAAGCTGAGTAATTTTTCACTTTTTAAAACTATGGTTGCGTTATTTATCGAGACCAGAGACTTGGAATATATATATCTCCTCTGTTATAGACGTCAAAAAAAAATAGAAATATTTTATTTTATTTTTCAACATCCTGTTCTATTTCATGATGAGACAAAAAAAAATCTGTGATATGTTGGGAATTCCGTATCGATTTAAAATATAACACAGATAGAGAATTGTAAAATTATTTATCAACCGCAGACGTTATTAGATTCTTAGCATTGATTTGTATTGTTTATGTAATTACGCGGGCTGTACCCATTACCCACACAGTTAATGAAGAATTTATTTCGAACAGCGAAAATTGTTTCATAAGATTGCAGTTTCGCTACCGACTTTGGAGGTGACTAGATTAATTAATTCATATTCTACACTGAAAATATGCATTGCCGAAAACGCGTAACCCAAATCAGAACCATATCTGTATTTTGCCCTAAAACGAAAATTAATAAGAATATTTTTAATCGCGAAATCTGACAAAAATTTAAATAAAGTATATATTTAACAGCTACATTTTTATTTTTTATTTTTATTCCCATTGGTCGAGTGGTTTAAGACGCCGGTCCCAGAAAGACAAGAGATCCTAGGTTCGATTCCTAGTTGCGACTGTTATCTTTTTTAATTTTTCTGTGTCTTGTTCTGTTTCATGTTTTGTTTAGATTTATTAGTATTTTCTTATTCTCCAATCAAATTTTTCACCGATAAAGTTTGACGAACCGAACAAACAAAATATTATCGAATACACTCAAATAAACAAAAAAAATGAATCTTTTTTAACATAACATAATAGCACGTTTTTGAACTTTCTGAAAACTAATCGGTGTTCTTAATTCGATTGTTAAGATCACATTAAAATCACTACAATTATTTGATAAATACAAAAAGCACGAAACATAAAAAAACAAGAAATCACTTTTACTTCTTTACAACTCTTTTCGCTACAACGTTAAAAAAACTGTTTAAAATATGACACCAACTGATCGATCGGTTCTCGTACGTCTTCTAACCGAAACGATCTGTTCAAGAATGAAATCTGTTCTTGAAAACCGCCGGGCCTTTTCCGGTACATTGACCACTATCACGACCAGACAGAGCTGACCACTCACCTACAATATTATTTATTGATTATTACGAAAGATCTTTAAGGATGCTGCGTTTCATTGAGCTTGATAACTTTACAAGAGATACGTTTTTTTAACAGTAACCAAACAGAGTTAAGATGGAAGGGGATAGAGATCTAAGAAGGTACCGAGATCTCAGTACTATTGTACCCTTTTTAACATTAGCTCCACACAGGAAGCCTCGAGAAAAATAATTTCGCTAAGGGCCTATATCATCTTAAAGGACTATAAATGGATGTGGAAGGGTTCGATCCACAGGGTGGGTAGGAATCTGGGGTCAGTGTGACCAGGAGTGACGGATGTATGAATCCATTCTATCGAGTGCAGTGCAAGGTGATGGGTCGAGAGAGTCTGGCCGGTGAGGTCAAAAGGCCTCTCTCAACCAGCCTCTCTCGATCAGGCCCGCCAAGCAGCAGGTGGGCAGACCTGGACAAACCTCACCCCCATAAAACCGGGAACCCCTGCCAAGTCATCAAACGTAGCGAACCACTTAGGGAGATCTATTGCAGACGTGTACCCAACCCATACCCGCCTCCAAAATTGAAATCAGACAGTTCAGCAACTATATTTTGATGCTTATCACTATATCATGTACCTCAAATTTGCAATCTTCTTCGTAATATATTGATGTGTAACAATTTTAAGTAGAACGTAAAGAAATAAGCAAATAAAACCATAGCTTCTTGTTTGATAAATCATTGGAAGATAATATAGGGCAAGATCTAAATTAAAATATTTAATTATTGGGAATCCCAATTACAAAGTGGATATTTTGAGAATTTATACAGAAGAGTGGTGCTTTAGACTAACGTAAATTTGTGAATTACTGACGATATATGGAGTTACTTACACGAGAAATACATTCGTTTAATTTATGTTACTATTACTGCATATAATTTCTATTTTTGAGAATTCTAGGCTTGACGATAGTCTTGTACTACATACCTGATTTGTAAGACAAAATTTCTTGGAAGAACCTCATTATCTGATAGTATTATTGTCCTAGCGTCTGGACGATGTAGGCCCTCTGATTGGTCAAATTAAAATTGTCTGTTTCGGGTAAATTCAGCTAACTTGAAAATTAAGACACGATTTCATACTAAAATAGGATCGTCTCATAATAATACGAGATTTCTTCAAAAGCATCGTTTCTGCTCATATAATTTTTGGATAATATCGAAGAAAATATGCTTTAGAAAGTTCATAATCCATTGGATTAATTACATTACAGTGAAAATTATCCACAGTTACGTGATTACGTTTGACGTTTATAAAAAAATCACGCGTTCCTTCAATGGCCGATACGCACGGCTATAGATTAGATGGCCGACAGAGCGCACCTCTGGCGGTATAAAAACGAACCAAATGAATGGCGCGAATATTTAAATATGCAGCTCACAATATTTGACTACTTACGATTAACAAGCGTTTAATAAGAAGATTTCTTCTGAAAGCTTGTCACTTTGTAATGGCATTTTTCATTATTATTTATATTTTTTTTTGCTTATTAATTATATCTGATTTTATATGGACATGTTTTCTAATTTCTAAAATTTCAAAATTATTTATTTGCGATGCTTTATATCCTGAGTGAAGTATTTTAAGACCTGAATTTTTTATCGAAAGTGTGATCATTATTTAAAAGATTATTTGCAAACTCAGATTCACTATTTCCATTTATAGCCCTGCGATATTCTTTAGTTCTGACTTCAAAGTTTCTATTGGTTCTACCTTTGTAAAATAAATTACAATCATCCCAATTGAGTTTTTAAACTCCTGATTTTTTTGTTTGAATTTTGCTATCTTTATTATTAAGAATATATTTCTTCATTGTTATTAGTGTAAAACGCCAGTTGAATAGTACCAGGATTGTTTTTATATATAATTTTAGAAGTATCGTTATCCACAAACAGAATTCTACGCCATTGTTTATTTCTATCTTTAGAAAGACCGTTTGAAGAGAATATGTTTAATTTTTTTTATTTAGTATTTCAACTATCAATTTATTAGAATAACCGTTATTAAATGCTATTTGTCTGATGAATATATTGTTTTATGGTTATATGCTATTTGTTTTTTTCAGGTCTTAAAATACTTCACTATAAATAATTTTGAAATTTTAGAAATGAGGAAACATATTAATATAAAAGCAGATATAATTAACAAGAATTTTTTTATAAACTCTCTTTTAAATATTTTCCCACTCAACTGGTCTTTCCCGTCTAACGATATTGTAATTCCTAATTATTATAAACCCAGCCTACTCTTACCCCTCCCCCCTCCTTCCACTTCTTCTTTACCAATTGCAATCTATATTTAATTTTTGACTTCGGTGTATACACAATAAAATGTAAAAATTATATTTATTTATTTATTGGACAATTTGCATAGCGCCGCTTTTGTGAGATATCACCTCAGGGGCGCTATATTGTAATAATCTACCTTTATATATAGATTTTTACTCTCCTGATGAAGATGTATATATAATCTAACTTTAAACTTTATTAGATACAGTAACAGTTGTAGGTAAAGAATTACCACCAGTTGGAGTAAAATTAACATCTTTTAATTAAACCGACTGCTAATCTCATCGCACAATTACCCTCCTTTTATTCATAAACACGGGTACAATTAATCAATATGTAATAATCTATTATTAAAGTCAACTTTGTTATAACTATCTTTAATTGTGACAAACTAAATGATATTGATTCAAATTATAGACATTGACGGTTGTAACACATATTTAAGCACGGCAAGTCTCCCTTGAGCTAATTATATTAGGTACCTAAGATAACAGTTAATTCCAGTTGTAGACATGTAGTCAATAATAGTGTTCCATTTGAAATAATCCATCACAAATAAGTAAAATTTCATTTATTCAAACAACTGTCATTCTTATTATGCGTAAATTTAGCATGTTATTATTAATTAACTCCTTCATGTTGTGATGAAAGGCTTTAAATCACAGTGAAAGAAAAAACAGATAAACCATAGCTGCAAGAAAATATGCAAATTATTTATGAAAACGGACATGCTAACGACATCTGGCGGAGAAAGAATTGATCCAGCTTGCTTGCGGTAGGCTCCTGTAATAGTTGAAATTATATCGAGGTTCTAAGACGAAAGCAGAGAGGTCGTAAAATCGTCTAGGACTAGACAGGGCTTCCCCTTTTCTAGGCCTAAAAATAAACAATGAAGGTTGTCAACCAATAGATCTAAACAAAGAGCTATAAAAATTTTGAGTAACCAATCAGTGAACGAAGGGGGGTGTGTCTACGAAAGACAAAGGATTGAACCTTGGACCCGACATTAAAAAAGATAATTAATTGCATTTCCGTTCCCACAAAAATTAGAGGTGAACGCACTATGGCATAAACACTGACGTTCAAGGCGACAAACTCTAGGAAATGTTTACAATAACCGAGACATTTAGGTGATGGCGAACCGTTGAAATCGAGTGCTTTGAAGATTTTACAAATTGAAAAACACACGCACGAAAATGCAATGGAAAATTTATAAACGTGATAGTATAAAAAAGGGACGGGAAAAGCGAAGGAAAGTTACTGGCGGAATTTCAACTGTAGTGCAATTATTTATGATAGAAGGAGGGTGTCATGTTCGATAAAAATCGTACTAAAGAGAGGAGTGAGTGTTGGAAACAATGGAAATTAATCGTTATCAATTTAAGATGAAACGGACATATTGGTAAATCAATTTTGAATGAAAATCTCGCAAAAAAAATAGACATTTTAGAAAATTGCGGCGACCGAATGGAAGGATAATACAGAGATTTTAGCTGCTACGAAGGTTCTAGGAAAATGAAAATTGAGTATTAGAAGAAGACAGTAAAATTAAACATATATCGATAGATTAGATTCAGGAAAAGTAGACATTTTCATGATTATTAGGTTAGATATATATTAGAGTTACCCAATATTACGGAGGGATCGAACCAAGATAAAAGGTTGGCGGTCTCATGTAGATTTTGAAGGATAAACAATCGGAATTTGAACATGACTTTTATTTACGTTAAGGTAATAAACGATTAGAAAAGCGATTAACTTTAACGTTGGTCTTATGAAGTATTTAGATTAGTCAAAAGAGATAAAAATTAATAGGTTTGAAATTAAACTAAATTTACGAGTCTGGTACCAAAATTTTAAACGTAAACAGGTGTCCAGACATATAATTTATGTGAAATCTTGTAAGTGAGGGATGGAGGATGGGGCGGAAATTGGATCAGGCAATAAAAGTGACAGATATCCCAGAGTCTAATTAGGTATATCTCCCATGGAAGTGTGGAAAACTATATATTAATTAATAATAGATGAAGTATGAAATTTTCCTGGAGACCACACACGTCGGGAAAAGTGGAGAAAAGATAAAAGAAAGGGTAAAGAATGAAGATAAAGAATAATCCAAGTGGAGAAAAGTGATACAATTCAAATTTATCCGTGAAATAAATAAATACGACTTGGAAAATAACTAGTTAAAGAGTTATGAGAAATGACATAAGAATAAAGAAGAAAATTGTGCAAGAAAACGTCGCGGATAAAAGAAAATCCAAAAGATAAGGAAAAATTCAAATCTGCGGCATTAAGAGAGAAAGTACTGGTGAAAATGGAAAAGCTCATATAGGTGACAATAAAATTGAGTAGAATTTAGATAAATCGAAATTCTAAACTGCATAGTAGGGATTTCAACATGGATTTAGGTATTTTTCACACGAGATGCGTAAAATTGAGATGTATATATATATTATTGAGGACGGACCTATCGCAAATTGAGAAAAAAAAGGAACACAAAATCATGAGAATTTAACTACATTTTGTATGAACACAGGACAAAGGAAGCTTGGGCGATTAACACAGACTTACCCGATTCGGACCCTATCGACTTAGATTTGTGAGATAAAAACTAACTACCGCCCAGAGCCGGAAAGCAGAACATCTTATGGGAGCACATTCGATATTGATGGAAGGGGTGTTTGGATTTACGAGTTGATAGGAGATAGAATTAAGCATCAAGAGACATTCAGATACGTCTTTTGGAACCTGAGAGGGGTATAAAAGATGGAACTCATCAGTCAGGAGGACAGTCAGTCGAGATTTTGAAAACGGAGTTTACGTCGCAGTACTACGTCTTTGGTAGGATTAACAGTGAAAAATCTTTAAGTGTTAAATTTTAAATAAGCCCCTGGACTTAGGAAAATTTTGTGAAAAATACAAGTGCTAGAGTCAGTGAAATTTAATAAGTCAGTTAAATTAAATCAAACAGTGAAAATAAATACAGTTTAAACTCAGTGCTTTAAAAGTAAAGTGAGAAGTGCTAAAAAGTGAATTGTGAATTAATTAAAAATTTAAAAATAATTATTTCATTCAAAGTGAAAACATTCGAATTAAATTTAAGAGTTTGTTATCGTTAATCTAAAGTGAACGTGATCGCGGATTGATATTTAAAAAAATAGATTATAATTTAACGTCAATTTGGTTAAAAAATAATAATAATAGTAATAAATACTTCATCTTAGGTTAAAAGAAACACAAAAACAAAAAAAAAGGATTCGATAATAATAAACGTTTAAACCTTTGTTCTAAAATTAATAGTAAGAGGAAAAAAATTTAATTTATTAAGAAGTTATTTAAAAGTTTGCACAATTCGGAATAAATTTTCTTATCAATTTAGATAAAAAGAAATTTAGAATAAATAAATTGTTCAATTAAAATCCATCGTGCGTATAGCGACAGTGTTAAAAGTGTTTGTCGTTTTAACCGGAATTTTAATCATCAGTCTATCATTTCGAAAAAAGAATTTGAAACAGCTATCATTCAAAAGCCTAAACTAGAAAGGTGTTATTAAATCAACGGGTTTTCTGGATTAGGATTTCGTTCGGAAGAAAAATTAAATATCAGCTAATTTATATGATTCAAGCGAGAATAAAATATTAAATAGGAATAAATAGTCGAAAAGATTTATTTTGAAATTAGTTGAAAAATACAATTAATTAGGTAGGATTTCTTCATCAAGGTTGTTGTGTACTACCCGACCGGAAATACCTTGACGTGGGTGAGTTTTCCCTTTATAAATAATTTTCAGGTCCCAGGAGACACAGAAGGGCTGTGAAGTGGAAGTATATCAGTTGAATATTAAATTGAAACAACAAAACAAAGAATTACACATTAATATATGTATATTGTATATTTGTATATATATTTATAAATATAAAATAAAATATTGTACATAAAGAATATATATATGAGTAATGTAATTATATATATGTATTTTATTTATTAATCGAAACATCGAAATGGTAGCGATTTTTAATACCTACCCGAGGACATATCTATATTATTGAAAAAGAAAATATGTATTTATTAATATTCAAGACCATGTAGAATCATATACCTTATATTTATTTATTAATATATGTAATCTTATTTAACGTATTTTGACAATCGAGATATGTGTACATATATATATATTTATATTATTTTCACCTAACTTCTAGTAAATTTACTAAATTCGGAAAATGAAAAATTGTTTAACTTCAATAAAGGATTTAAAAATATTTTAATTAATAGTACACAATAAAAGCAAAGAGGCACTAATGACTTCTAAGGAATTTTAAAATAAACAAATCTCACATTTAGGTTAGTGTGTCAGGAGATGTTTATATTATTT
The DNA here is from genome assembly GCF_061612785.1 of Hesperophylax consimilis. NCBI lineage: Eukaryota > Metazoa > Arthropoda > Insecta > Trichoptera > Limnephilidae > Hesperophylax > Hesperophylax consimilis. Next base: position 41,563,153 of record NC_142840.1, read on the forward strand.
GTTTACAAAACAAAGGATCACTGGAGAATTGGGTCAACCGCATAGTTTGAAAACGACCTTGGCCATAGTTAGTTAGTCACAAAGGATTTTATTAATTACCCGAAACAGCTGGAAGATGCGTGTTCTCAAATACCTATCAATCACAAACGACAATTGAAAAATCACGGGTTAGTAGGATTATATCGAATAATTATACGAAACATTTGAATTTTATTGATTGGGTGCTCATACAAAACCCCATCAGTTGCCTGAGATATTTGAGGGTCGAGTACTCTCTAATGTGGCAATCAACTACTTGAAACAATTGGAAAATCACGGGATAGGATGAACAAAATTAATGTTGAAACCTGGAGGTAAAATTTAAAACAAATACAGTTCATCAAACAGGAGGCAGTGGTCGCTCCTACAACAAGACCATTAACCAAACCAAATAGAGATGACGATTCTCTTAAATAAAAACGTCAAAACCAAACAAACAAAAGCCTGGAGTTCGATAGCTCTCCAAAACAAACTATCAAATATGACCTTATTCTACTAGTATTTATTAGTATCACCTTATTAGTACGTATATATTCGGTTACCAGACCTAGAGCTTCGCAGAGTTCTTGGCGCGAGATCCGAGCTCGGGATGCGAGGTAGATAGCCTCGTATTGCGAGTTATAAACCTTTCCCAAACTGTATGTATACATATATTTATTCGTATGTACTGTTTACTGGAGAATGCGGACCTGCATACAGCTTGCATTTTAGGTCTTATAGGCCACTATCGCATTTTCTCTTAAACGTGGAATGAGGATTCACAACCCGTAAGTCCACACCAACCGTGAGTATATGATTGTATATAGGACGAAATCGGTTCGCCCTAAGTAAATTGTAGTCCAAGGAGGGGTCGGAATTTGGGGGTATCGAGACCCGAGGGGAAACTTGAAGGCTGCACATGATGACGTGGAAGGCTTTTTGGGACGAGATAACTTAGGTATCAATCAAGGAGCCGTGTCAAAGGATTGTGCAAATTTCTTGTTGACTCACGATCATCTCGTTTACTTGCAGGAGGATTTGGAGCCAAATTATGCCAGCAAATGGGCTATTCCGAGTTCGTCAAATATGCAATTAACTAATTACATTAACCTACTAAATCAATCTTTACATGTACCTTATAGCAGCAGAATCATAAAGGAGTGGTGCCACACAGACACAAAAGTTCACCAAAATCAAATTTACTAACAATTAACCATTTGAGTTATATTAAATTACCTGTCCAAATAAACATGTATAATATCTTTTATCAGCGTTTAACTACGACTTTGTTAGGGTGCAGGGAATCAGAATAATTACAATAGGAAAGTTAGCTCATTCAGAAAATTCATTTAAGTCTAGGTTTGCAAAGGAAAGACCAATTAAATTGTGAAACTCAACACCTCGATCAGAACCAAGGGGGTTACCACAAAAATGAATGTAATTAAATTCCTATATCATAAATCAAAAAAATTACACAACGTTTGATGGAATTTAATTACAATATAAATACGGGTATATTTGCGTTCAAGATCGTAAATAACGTATTAATTAGTTAAGTACATATGTCTATAAAGATATATAGTACAAGAGAGCTTTAAGTAGCTTTCTGTAGGTATCAAGGAAAAGGGTCCAATTTTCATGGAGGCTTATGTGTTGTAGGGGAGGAATTTTCCATCCCTGCGAACACATATGCAAAGCCTTAGAAAAAATTTTAAATATCGGTCATAGCCAAGAGAGAAGAAAATTTTATATTGTTTTAAACAAATAAAAATAAAAGAAAATGGTGAAAAAGCAAAAACATTACAACTGCATAGCCGTGTCCAGGAGGTTCAGGTTTTATAAGTTTTGAGAGAAAAAAAACAAAGTTATTGGTCAACCTATTGCAAAAACGGAGAAAATAATAATAATAAATAGAACGAAATTAATTAAAGAGTTAACAAAACAAAAAAAAAAAAATTATCAGAAAAGTGCGACATTACATAAATATACAGTGAAATTTAAAAATAAATAGATTAACGTAAACAAACAATAAATCCAAAAAGAAAGTGTTAACGAATAAATCTTATATTACAAAAAGTGTCCTTATAAATAAAAATGTGTTAATTCAAATGACCGTGAACTTTAGAGTCAATAAAAATACCTTTCATACGATAGTATAAACAATATGAAAGAAGTAGGTTAATGATGTCATTCACTCGAGAGGAATGCGTTCCGTAAACAAAAACATTGTTTATGTTTTGGGTTCATCGAACAAATCGGAATGTTGATATAAAGCAAGTTTAATAAACAGACAAACCCGAAAAACATCGAACTTATTGGGACATCAAAGAACATCTAAAAATTGATAAGATAAACATCGAGATTTTAAAAAGTCGGAAACATCGTTGAATAATACGTATCACTCCGAGGAACAAAAAATTAAATAACAAACGTCGAGATTAAATAAACAATGACACAAAACGAGATAGCTGGAACAAATATAACATAAACATTGCATTTGGATATCGTGAAGTATTAACGTAAACAATTATTGTTTATCTTATATCCGACCAGCGGCGGGCCGTGGTACTTAACAAATTATTCACAAAGTCAGGAAAAGAAATTATTATTTCATCGCTAGACATTCGACAGAATTATGAGGAGGATAGAAAGGTTTAGAGAAATTAAATTGATTAATGTTTTACAACACCCAATGTACCTTACTAGATATCATTGGTTTTGCAAAAATAATAATTACGAAAAATATAAAATTGATTAATATCAATTGATTAACAAAAAAAAAATATATATATTTTTTTGATTAACTTTAATATCATTATAAAACAAAAGAAAAACAATTCTTTTGAGATGTTGGGGTGTAATCTATTATGATCATGTTGTAACATAATAAATAGCGGAAATATTACACCCATATCATGTGATAGATAGATCTATAATAACAATAATATCAAAATAGAAAAGTGTAGTTGTATTACATCATAGTTACTCATTAGGACCACGTGTTAGATTCAAATGGTCGCGCTACGTGCCGCCAATGTAGATACTTGTTGTCAGGATCACAAATCTCGATAGTCGACAGAGACATTAATGAGGGTGAAACATTTGATGTTTTGTTTTGTGAGGTAAGATTAATCTTACATAATATAATTTACCATATAAACGGGTAAGTTGAAATAATGTAAGATTTACTCATGATAATTTTGTTGACATTCGGATCAGGTTGTTGACTATTAAGACATATTTTAAGACACAGAGAACCCAGTCAATGGATTCGATAAAGAATTCAAGTATAGGCCAAACAAATAAACGTTGTTTTGAAAAGACAAAGTGTTAGTTGAGAATTCGAGTTTCAATTTCAAAAAAAAAAAAAACAATTCAGAGTCGGCTCGAGATTTTAATGTTGTTGACGAATGTTTATGATGGGATATATATATATATGTGTATATATATACCTATTTAAAGGAAATTCATGTTAGGCATTGCAAAAAAAATCATAATAGATTTTACAAATTTTGCAAATTGAATATGGATTTTGCAAATTGGAAATAGATTTTGACGAATCAGGTGATGAAATACAAAAAAAAAAAAAATCTAGAAAAACAAAAAAAAAATAGAAAAACGAGAAGGGAAATATTGTTACCAGAGAACTGCGAAATAGTTTAGTGATATTAAAAATAAAATAGATCAATAAATAAAATATAAATAAAAGTGAAAAAGTGCTCGCATGCAACAGACTGCGTTACGTAAACAAACGAAAGCAATTAAACACGATTCATTATGACGGGACAGTGAACCCACAAAATAGGACTCATATTGTTTATAAAACTAACCCTCGCGCCTTTGAGAATATAAACAAAGTAAGAAATTTACGACTTGGATTCAACGCGAAGGAATTTTAAACGTAAACCAACTTGGTCCTTCATGAACGAACGGGTGACACATTAAGATAAACAAAACGAAAAAGGATAAGATAAAAGTGATATCCAGATGAAACGAAGGATAACGTAAATAATCCTTATAGATAAGGATAAACATTGGATAAAGATAAAAGATAAATTATGATTTATCTAACGGGATAAAAGTGTTAGGATTTGCGGACACTTATTATGAAATACAAACATCGGAGCTTAAATCAAGTATAGATCAAACAAATAAGTGTTGTTTTGAAACAACAAAAGTGTTAGTTGTGATTTCAACTTTCAATTTCAAAGAAAAATTACAATTCAGACGGCACCGAGATAAGCCACTTGACAGTGAATGAAAATAAATAAAATGGTCTAGACAAATAATAAACGGAAGCGCGTAGAATTGGAATTTGCAGCAACTGATAACACGGAGCAGGGGTACTCAACAGTTTGGAATTTGAAAAAAAAAAAATTTTCATTAAAAAAAAAAAAAGATTGAAGAATAAAACGTCAAGAAACGCTTGTTGTGAAGAGGGAGGTCTTAGTCCAACCAGGTTGAGGACCACCTAAACACGCGAGTCGAGGGGCGTGTTTTTTTTTTCCCAGAAAAAAAAGAGAGATTAATTTTGAGTTTATCAAAATTAGAGAAAATTCCATAAAATAAAATCTACGCGAAAAGAAAATAGAAAATACAATGTGATTCAAAGTCAAGGTTGTTAACAATCCAAACAGAATGGAAAGAGAGATAGGGAATAACAGAATGAGGGGGGGGAGAAAGGAAATAACAGAATGGAGAGAGAGATAGGGAATGATAGAGTGAGGTAGAGAAAGGAAATAACAGGAAGTGATGTAGGAAAAGGAATAACAGAACGAAGGGGGGAGAAAAGCTAGACTACATTTTGAACACAATTTCGATGTCTAAAGAAGTATACAACGTTAGCCACAGCAAATTGAGTTCAGAGGGGGGAACTGTGATGAAAGGCTTTAAATCACAGTGAAAGAAAAAACAGATAAACCATAGCTGCAAGAAAATATGCAAATTATTTATGAAAACGGACATGCTAACGACATCTGGCGGAGAAAGAATTGATCCAGCTTGCTTGCGGTAGGCTCCTGTAATAGTTGAAATTATATCGAGGTTCTAAGACGAAAGCAGAGAGGTCGTAAAATCGTCTAGGACTAGACAGGGCTTCCCCTTTTCTAGGCCTAAAAATAAACAATGAAGGTTGTCAACCAATAGATCTAAACAAAGAGCTATAAAAATTTTGAGTAACCAATCAGTGAACGAAGGGGGGTGTGTCTACGAAAGACAAAGGATTGAACCTTGGACCCGACATTAAAAAAGATAATTAATTGCATTTCCGTTCCCACAAAAATTAGAGGTGAACGCACTATGGCATAAACACTGACGTTCAAGGCGACAAACTCTAGGAAATGTTTACAATAACCGAGACATTTAGGTGATGGCGAACCGTTGAAATCGAGTGCTTTGAAGATTTTACAAATTGAAAAACACACGCACGAAAATGCAATGGAAAATTTATAAACGTGATAGTATAAAAAAGGGACGGGAAAAGCGAAGGAAAGTTACTGGCGGAATTTCAACTGTAGTGCAATTATTTATGATAGAAGGAGGGTGTCATGTTCGATAAAAATCGTACTAAAGAGAGGAGTGAGTGTTGGAAACAATGGAAATTAATCGTTATCAATTTAAGATGAAACGGACATATTGGTAAATCAATTTTGAATGAAAATCTCGCAAAAAAAATAGACATTTTAGAAAATTGCGGCGACCGAATGGAAGGATAATACAGAGATTTTAGCTGCTACGAAGGTTCTAGGAAAATGAAAATTGAGTATTAGAAGAAGACAGTAAAATTAAACATATATCGATAGATTAGATTCAGGAAAAGTAGACATTTTCATGATTATTAGGTTAGATATATATTAGAGTTACCCAATATTACGGAGGGATCGAACCAAGATAAAAGGTTGGCGGTCTCATGTAGATTTTGAAGGATAAACAATCGGAATTTGAACATGACTTTTATTTACGTTAAGGTAATAAACGATTAGAAAAGCGATTAACTTTAACGTTGGTCTTATGAAGTATTTAGATTAGTCAAAAGAGATAAAAATTAATAGGTTTGAAATTAAACTAAATTTACGAGTCTGGTACCAAAATTTTAAACGTAAACAGGTGTCCAGACATATAATTTATGTGAAATCTTGTAAGTGAGGGATGGAGGATGGGGCGGAAATTGGATCAGGCAATAAAAGTGACAGATATCCCAGAGTCTAATTAGGTATATCTCCCATGGAAGTGTGGAAAACTATATATTAATTAATAATAGATGAAGTATGAAATTTTCCTGGAGACCACACACGTCGGGAAAAGTGGAGAAAAGATAAAAGAAAGGGTAAAGAATGAAGATAAAGAATAATCCAAGTGGAGAAAAGTGATACAATTCAAATTTATCCGTGAAATAAATAAATACGACTTGGAAAATAACTAGTTAAAGAGTTATGAGAAATGACATAAGAATAAAGAAGAAAATTGTGCAAGAAAACGTCGCGGATAAAAGAAAATCCAAAAGATAAGGAAAAATTCAAATCTGCGGCATTAAGAGAGAAAGTACTGGTGAAAATGGAAAAGCTCATATAGGTGACAATAAAATTGAGTAGAATTTAGATAAATCGAAATTCTAAACTGCATAGTAGGGATTTCAACATGGATTTAGGTATTTTTCACACGAGATGCGTAAAATTGAGATGTATATATATATTATTGAGGACGGACCTATCGCAAATTGAGAAAAAAAAGGAACACAAAATCATGAGAATTTAACTACATTTTGTATGAACACAGGACAAAGGAAGCTTGGGCGATTAACACAGACTTACCCGATTCGGACCCTATCGACTTAGATTTGTGAGATAAAAACTAACTACCGCCCAGAGCCGGAAAGCAGAACATCTTATGGGAGCACATTCGATATTGATGGAAGGGGTGTTTGGATTTACGAGTTGATAGGAGATAGAATTAAGCATCAAGAGACATTCAGATACGTCTTTTGGAACCTGAGAGGGGTATAAAAGATGGAACTCATCAGTCAGGAGGACAGTCAGTCGAGATTTTGAAAACGGAGTTTACGTCGCAGTACTACGTCTTTGGTAGGATTAACAGTGAAAAATCTTTAAGTGTTAAATTTTAAATAAGCCCCTGGACTTAGGAAAATTTTGTGAAAAATACAAGTGCTAGAGTCAGTGAAATTTAATAAGTCAGTTAAATTAAATCAAACAGTGAAAATAAATACAGTTTAAACTCAGTGCTTTAAAAGTAAAGTGAGAAGTGCTAAAAAGTGAATTGTGAATTAATTAAAAATTTAAAAATAATTATTTCATTCAAAGTGAAAACATTCGAATTAAATTTAAGAGTTTGTTATCGTTAATCTAAAGTGAACGTGATCGCGGATTGATATTTAAAAAAATAGATTATAATTTAACGTCAATTTGGTTAAAAAATAATAATAATAGTAATAAATACTTCATCTTAGGTTAAAAGAAACACAAAAACAAAAAAAAAGGATTCGATAATAATAAACGTTTAAACCTTTGTTCTAAAATTAATAGTAAGAGGAAAAAAATTTAATTTATTAAGAAGTTATTTAAAAGTTTGCACAATTCGGAATAAATTTTCTTATCAATTTAGATAAAAAGAAATTTAGAATAAATAAATTGTTCAATTAAAATCCATCGTGCGTATAGCGACAGTGTTAAAAGTGTTTGTCGTTTTAACCGGAATTTTAATCATCAGTCTATCATTTCGAAAAAAGAATTTGAAACAGCTATCATTCAAAAGCCTAAACTAGAAAGGTGTTATTAAATCAACGGGTTTTCTGGATTAGGATTTCGTTCGGAAGAAAAATTAAATATCAGCTAATTTATATGATTCAAGCGAGAATAAAATATTAAATAGGAATAAATAGTCGAAAAGATTTATTTTGAAATTAGTTGAAAAATACAATTAATTAGGTAGGATTTCTTCATCAAGGTTGTTGTGTACTACCCGACCGGAAATACCTTGACGTGGGTGAGTTTTCCCTTTATAAATAATTTTCAGGTCCCAGGAGACACAGAAGGGCTGTGAAGTGGAAGTATATCAGTTGAATATTAAATTGAAACAACAAAACAAAGAATTACACATTAATATATGTATATTGTATATTTGTATATATATTTATAAATATAAAATAAAATATTGTACATAAAGAATATATATATGAGTAATGTAATTATATATATGTATTTTATTTATTAATCGAAACATCGAAATGGTAGCGATTTTTAATACCTACCCGAGGACATATCTATATTATTGAAAAAGAAAATATGTATTTATTAATATTCAAGACCATGTAGAATCATATACCTTATATTTATTTATTAATATATGTAATCTTATTTAACGTATTTTGACAATCGAGATATGTGTACATATATATATATTTATATTATTTTCACCTAACTTCTAGTAAATTTACTAAATTCGGAAAATGAAAAATTGTTTAACTTCAATAAAGGATTTAAAAATATTTTAATTAATAGTACACAATAAAAGCAAAGAGGCACTAATGACTTCTAAGGAATTTTAAAATAAACAAATCTCACATTTAGGTTAGTGTGTCAGGAGATGTTTATATTATTTGTTTACAAAACAAAGGATCACTGGAGAATTGGGTCAACCGCATAGTTTGAAAACGACCTTGGCCATAGTTAGTTAGTCACAAAGGATTTTATTAATTACCCGAAACAGCTGGAAGATGCGTGTTCTCAAATACCTATCAATCACAAACGACAATTGAAAAATCACGGGTTAGTAGGATTATATCGAATAATTATACGAAACATTTGAATTTTATTGATTGGGTGCTCATACAAAACCCCATCAGTTGCCTGAGATATTTGAGGGTCGAGTACTCTCTAATGTGGCAATCAACTACTTGAAACAATTGGAAAATCACGGGATAGGATGAACAAAATTAATGTTGAAACCTGGAGGTAAAATTTAAAACAAATACAGTTCATCAAACAGGAGGCAGTGGTCGCTCCTACAACAAGACCATTAACCAAACCAAATAGAGATGACGATTCTCTTAAATAAAAACGTCAAAACCAAACAAACAAAAGCCTGGAGTTCGATAGCTCTCCAAAACAAACTATCAAATATGACCTTATTCTACTAGTATTTATTAGTATCACCTTATTAGTACGTATATATTCGGTTACCAGACCTAGAGCTTCGCAGAGTTCTTGGCGCGAGATCCGAGCTCGGGATGCGAGGTAGATAGCCTCGTATTGCGAGTTATAAACCTTTCCCAAACTGTATGTATACATATATTTATTCGTATGTACTGTTTACTGGAGAATGCGGACCTGCATACAGCTTGCATTTTAGGTCTTATAGGCCACTATCGCATTTTCTCTTAAACGTGGAATGAGGATTCACAACCCGTAAGTCCACACCAACCGTGAGTATATGATTGTATATAGGACGAAATCGGTTCGCCCTAAGTAAATTGTAGTCCAAGGAGGGGTCGGAATTTGGGGGTATCGAGACCCGAGGGGAAACTTGAAGGCTGCACATGATGACGTGGAAGGCTTTTTGGGACGAGATAACTTAGGTATCAATCAAGGAGCCGTGTCAAAGGATTGTGCAAATTTCTTGTTGACTCACGATCATCTCGTTTACTTGCAGGAGGATTTGGAGCCAAATTATGCCAGCAAATGGGCTATTCCGAGTTCGTCAAATATGCAATTAACTAATTACATTAACCTACTAAATCAATCTTTACATGTACCTTATAGCAGCAGAATCATAAAGGAGTGGTGCCACACAGACACAAAAGTTCACCAAAATCAAATTTACTAACAATTAACCATTTGAGTTATATTAAATTACCTGTCCAAATAAACATGTATAATATCTTTTATCAGCGTTTAACTACGACTTTGTTAGGGTGCAGGGAATCAGAATAATTACAATAGGAAAGTTAGCTCATTCAGAAAATTCATTTAAGTCTAGGTTTGCAAAGGAAAGACCAATTAAATTGTGAAACTCAACACCTCGATCAGAACCAAGGGGGTTACCACAAAAATGAATGTAATTAAATTCCTATATCATAAATCAAAAAAATTACACAACGTTTGATGGAATTTAATTACAATATAAATACGGGTATATTTGCGTTCAAGATCGTAAATAACGTATTAATTAGTTAAGTACATATGTCTATAAAGATATATAGTACAAGAGAGCTTTAAGTAGCTTTCTGTAGGTATCAAGGAAAAGGGTCCAATTTTCATGGAGGCTTATGTGTTGTAGGGGAGGAATTTTCCATCCCTGCGAACACATATGCAAAGCCTTAGAAAAAATTTTAAATATCGGTCATAGCCAAGAGAGAAGAAAATTTTATATTGTTTTAAACAAATAAAAATAAAAGAAAATGGTGAAAAAGCAAAAACATTACAATGTTCCGTGTTTTAACAATATATATACTCACCCTATCTCTGTGAATGTCCTAATATCTATCTATTAAATTTAACTGTTGTTAATATCACTTAAAATGGGCGAAGCCCAACCAAGAGCCGCCCGCAGGGCCTAGCAGAAAAAAACCCGCGGAGCGGGTTTTTAACTGCTAGTAATCTTTAAAACGTCATGATGCACTTGATCACATCGTGCTATTATAATTAACAACGATGTACAACAAACCCCCTCATGTACTGTTTCCTAAACCAAAGTTGAACTGCCATCAGGAATGGCGCTGTATTTAATTTACTACATTCTGTAGTCTAAACATATTAATACCATTATGTGTGCCCCTTACCCTTACCATGTAAACATTCGACGGCTTTGATCGTTCAGTGGCGTGCGGACAAATAATGTAATAGGGAATAAGTATAAAGCATATTCCAGAGTGGAAGATACTCTCAGTATCGCCCTGGTGTAAGACCACCATTCAGAATTAAAACGTTGCTTGAAATGGCTTTAACTGTGTTTGGTGACCAGATCTAGATAGCTACACCTAGAAAAATGATCCCGTTACAAAAGTGAAAGCATTCCAGTTTCCTGATAAAATATTAGTCATTCGGAAAATATCTAGAACACATGTTCTTTTCCAAATAATCATCATGACATACATATGACACATCAGTATTTTTATGAACACGTGTTCCGCCGTCCTAATAAAACATCAGTTTTTAATTTATACTCCGTTAGGAACTGCGAATTCATGCATTATAGACTTACAGTCCAATTTTTAAGAGGAAAACGGATGATTTTAAACTGTTAATTTTTTAATAATTAACACTATTTTTTATCAGAAAGTTTTCGAAAGTTCCGTAGAGGTAGGTACTGCTACGTCCTCCTCTTCCCTATCTCCTTCCCAACATAATCCAATTAGGGATACCACAGTTTCACTGGTTCCAGATGTTTAGAAGCAGTTGGGACTCTTGTGTGGTTTCACATAAAAAATGTTATACGTACCCATATATATGTGCGTTAACTTCAGGGGGTGATTATACATGATATGTTCAACTGCACGGAATATAGTTATAAGAAGGCTATAATAACATACTTCGAACACAATAATCAATGTCAGGAATGATAATATTCTTCTGCATGGCTCCTATATCATATTTTACTACATCTAAACTATTTACTTCAGACATCTTATAGTGTTAGCTAACATATGTATTATTTTATAAAAAAATATTATTTCTTATTTATAAGTATAATTGAATCGCTGACAGCCCTGAATTTTTATGCCAAGTTGCGATGCCTACTCAGCTATTCCAAGTACAATTATTTTTGTGGTTAACAATAAACTCACTACTGACTATTATCATAGACACCTCATACTTTTGACAGGTCTTATACAAGCCTAGTATAAATTAGTTCAACTTTTGTTACACTGGTATACATTTCTATTGAATTGTACATTGTGTTACTGCACTTATATTAATAACCGCATCACTTGCAATAGTTTTTTTGTGTACACATTAATTGTTCTTCAATTTATTGTTATCATTATCCTGTTTACCACTGTAAGCTTGTAATTCGATTATCACTGTATTGTGAAAGCCATTTTATGGCGTTTGTATAAATAAATAAATAGTACAACTAAAACAGATAAACAACCATGCCTGTTTAAAACACATTATGGCATGTTTAAAAAATGTTTATAAAAATAGTTGGGATGTTTCCTACTCAAGGTTTGCCACTTCAATGAAAATGTGTAAAAATCATGTAGAAATCATGTGGAAATCTTGTAAAAATCATGTAAAAATCATGTTGTGTTATCAATGATTTGAATAGGTATTTCTCACCGACCGACTCTACGAAATCTATTTGTTGATAGTGACCTCGACTCCAATATCAAAGGAATTTCATTGTAACTCTGAACCCTGAAAATTGTAGGCTTAATTTTAGTGCAAAACAAATAAAATATCGTGTAAAATGTGATTAATAATAAATAATCATATTTTGACTATCTTTTACACAAATATGATTTAAGATTTTCACGGCCAAAAGTATTTTTGTTATTTGTTTTTGGGGTGTTATGCCGTGTTGCGCTAACTCCTTCTTTAGCCAACGTTTTGGACAGCATTGCAGTGTCCATCATCAGGTCAGATGTGTTATTTTGAAACAAATAACAAAAAAAATATCTTTTACTCATTTTATTGGATTATACGGTGTAGTGAAATATTGAAAAAAAACAAATGTTTAACTCATACAGCCTTTCCAATAAAAACCGTTAAACGGTGTTGCACATTGTGTAAAGGCCATAAAATTTCTATTTCAAATCATTACTAATAAAAAATGTTTAATCTTTGGAATAACTTAATGAGTGAAATCCTAAGATGAATATTTGGAAAAGATTTTTTAGTCTTTTTTAAATATTCATTTAAGAATCGCTAATATTTTCTTCAATAATTAAATAAAAAATGCCTTTAGAACTGGGAACATTCCATTTTAGTAAACTGACGCATGCGCCTTGTGAGTGGGTTTCCCGGTAAAATTACAGTTTTGATTGTTATTTGTGATGTCTGATTCAAATCATGTTTTTGTTCATAACTTCTATTCTAATGACCAATTCACTATTACATTAGTATATAAATATATTAAATATTATTGTGTGTTATTTTTTAATGATTTAATCCTTTAAAAATGATATGTTGTGAATTTAGATTCATATTATCGGAAAAAGTGAGGTTACACTGTTATCGCGTGAATTTTGTAAGAATTCCATAGTTCCAAGTCATATATTTTATAACATATGCCTTATGCATATTTAGGTAAATACAATGCCAAGAAATCAACGTTTATATTGTGCAAAAAATAATCCAAAATGTCAGTTTTTTTTTGGCTACGAGATAAAAAGTGATTCAGTTCAAATTCCTTAAATAAAAGGACGGTTATTTTGAAGTTTTATCGTCGGTTTGATTAAAAATGTTTGCGGTAAAAGTGAAGTGACTTTTTTCATGTTTGAAAAATTAAAATAATAATTTTTATGCATCTAGTTTCTGACATGTTTTTACGACATCATACCATAGACGAATTAGTACCTACCTGTTATACATATTGTAGGTAAATGTAGTTTAATTTTAGAATAAATATGTGGAAAATGCATCTATATTTTTGGATAAGAAAGTTATCTTTAATGTTGTCAATTTAATGATATGCTGATTTTATACTTAAGAAAATTACACAACGCTTACTGTCGGTTTATGTGTATACTTGTAAAGATAAGAAATAAAAATATAGGTTTTTCTTTACGGTTTCTCATATTCTTTGCAAGCTATTTTACTGGAAGAAAGCAATTTGTATCTCATGGAATATTCTTGTCAAAATTATTCCTTGTGCTGCCAGGTGTTCCACAGGGCTCTCATTTAGGACCACTCCTCTTTCTGATTTTTATTAACGATATTACAGAAAATATTCTGCATTCCAGGTCACTTCTTTTTGCTGATGACCTAAAACTATTCTTGGAAATTAAAACTTTAGAAGACTGCATTCGACTCCAATCGGACATTAATAGAATTGTTGACTGGAGTAAACGGAATCGGATCAAATTCAATGTTTCTAAATGTTTCATTCTTTCTTTCACACGGGCACGTCATACTTGGTTTTACCGGTATACCATGAATGCCCGAAGTTTAAAACGTGTCTCCACTATGAAAGATCTTGGCATCATGTTTGATAGTAGGCTGACATTTCATACTCATATCGAAATGACGTGTAGTGCTTCACTGAAAATGCTGGGCTTCGTCCTACGCACTGCGAGGAATTTTAGAGACACCCGGGTTCTCCAAGTGCTATACATTGCGTTGGTTAGGAGTAGGCTTGAGAGTGGGTCGGTGGTTTGGAGCCCACATCAGGTGAAGTATTCCCTCATGTTGGAGAGAGTGCAGAAGAAATTTCTGAGATTCCTCTACCTGAGGGAGTATGGCTACTACCCGTGGCTCTATCCTACTGACTTTCTCTTGGGCATGCTCGGTATGAACCATCTACGGGTCAGAAGAGATGTGCATATTGTATCACACTTCTTCAAACTGATTCGTGGATGGTTTGAAAATCCGACTATCATGGAGAGTATTAGTCTCTATGTTCCTGATGGTTATCTCCGTCACCGACAGCATAGACTGTTTTATCTCCCGGCCTGCAGGACCAACTTGCCAATGGTCATGCCGGTGGGGAGAGCAGTCTTGCTGTTGAACAGAATTAATTCGGATATCGACATATTTAGCATCGGTGAAGCTGCCTTTAAAAGGCAAGCTCTATTGATGCTGGTATAGTTTATACACCGCTAACTATTATGTAATACCATTTTACAAATATACTTAAAAACGAAATAAAATGTAATTTTGTAATGTTTTTAAAGGAATAAACAAATTGAATTGAATTGAAAAAATATCACTATTTACATGTTTACTTTTTTTCCAAATTGAATAACAAATAATGCAATCTATGCTATAAAAAAAAATTCAAATATTATTACAGTTTTGTTCACGACAATGACAATGTAACATTGCCAAAATGGATAAACAAGCGTTTTGTCTATTTAAGTTTTGTTCACGACAATGACAATGTAACATTGCCAAAATGGATAAACACGCGTTTTTTCTATTTAAGTTTTTTTAATATTTCTATTAAATAATAATTTTTTTATAATATTTTTAACTGAACATTTTGTATGCAAATGACATCTTAAAAGCCTTATGTTCCAAAAATGATCTTCTTTTTAATAGCAACATACCTTATAGTTTGCAACATATAATATAACATAAAATATATATGCTGTGCAATATAATGGTCCAACAATATTTCCCATAATTACCAAGGATTGTAAAATATTGGAGTGTATAATATTTTATCAGACGTTTTCCAGAAGCTTTTAGGTTATAAGAATTTGATTTTTGTAAAGTGTTCCATCGTTCAAACCTAGATGGCGTTAGTAGCGGGTTTTGAAGTTTATAATTACACTGGTCTATACTCTATACTGGTCTTACTATATTCAAGAGGTCGCAAAATATATTTTTTAAATAATGTAGTACCTACGTACAGTTTTTTAGATTTAATTATGCACTATTCAATAAAAATGAATAGTAAAAAATCTATAGCAGCTTAAATTCCACTATTTGTAGGTCATTCTTATCTTTTTCTATGTCTATCAACCTTTTCGCGCGTATTCATTTCATGTAGTTTTTCTTTTCTATCTTTTCCCCAATCATTTACCATATTATTTAAAAAATACCACTCCTCAAAATATGAATATGGAAATATATGAACTGCTTACTATGGTTTAAAGCTAATTAATCCATTTATATTTCACGGTTTATCCCATATTTAAGTATGTAATAAAATTGCACATTATGACAAACGATCGCTCAAATCGTTCTTACAAGCTTGGCATAATATGCCAATAATCGCTCCAGTGGTTTTAGTTAATTTTACGTTTAAATCACTTTATAATTTATTGCATTTAAAGTAATTACTTAGAGTAGTGGTAGATCGACGTCCAGGCAAGGCAAGTGTCCCGAGTTCAAGTCCTAGATGCGACCGTATCTTTTCCTGATTTTTCTGTTTAAAATTTTCATTTAACAATCGCTAATATTGTCTTCAATAATTAAATATCCAACTTCGAAGTTTACCTAATTCATTGTTCCAAAAATAAATAAACTCCATGTACTTATTGGTCGGGTATACTACGGATCGGTTGTGTATCACAACCCATCAATACAATTTGTTATTTATTATTATTACAGCCTATAGGCAAAAATACTAGAGAAACTAGCTGCATAACACGTCATGATGACGAGAATTGGCGGCATTAGTGTTATGTAATTAATTGCTTATTATTTTCAGAGGTAGCGGTGTTATTGCAACTTTCTAACCAGCGGATAACACAAAAGATTTGTCTAAACACAGAATTCAAAAGATTGGTACAATTTTTGCAATATTTGCAAAATTTTTTTGGTCGAAAATATTTTAGACGCTTTAATTAAATTCTGCGAATAGAACATATCTTGGCCTTTTAAATAATCGAGCGTTATTTTTATACATTAAGAATGGCCTAGGGAAACTGCTTTAATTTTCAAAATCTCCTACTCACTAACCTTTTTTGGCTGTGGTTTTATTGTACAGGGTTTTCCAATAAGATGTGTTATTTTGAATAGCCCGCTATTTCGGTAGATGTTACTTTTGAAGCCGTCATTTTTTGACATTTGACAAGAAGAAACTACGCCATTTATAAAAATGGAACGATACACGCTTCAACAACGCATTGAAATTATTAAAATTCACTTGAGTGAATCTAATGCAAATCATCTTGAGTGATGAGGCCCATTTCCACCTCGGTGGCTTCGTCAACAAGCAAAATTGTCGCATCTGGGGCTCGGAAAACCCAAGAGTTATTGTTGAAAAGCCTCTTTATTCTCAACGTGTGACTGTTTGGTGCAGTTTATGATCCGGCGGAGTCATTGGACCTTACTTTTTCGAAAATGAGGCTGGAGCAACAGTTACGGTGAATGGATTGCGCTATCGAGAGATGATTAATGATTTTTTATGGCCGGAATTAAATGGTATTGATCAGGACAACGTTTACTTTCATCAAGACGGCGCTACGTGTCACACAAGCAACCAAAACATTGAACTTTTACGATTGAATATCAAAATAATACCTCTTATTGGAAAACCCTGTATAATGTGGCATATTATGTTCTTTAGAAAATTATGGTAAACTATTTGAATATTTATGCCTGAACGTCGCAAAATAAAATAAAACGCACTTTTGTTGATTTTTATTTATGACATAAAATCAAAACAGGCAGCTGGTGAAGCCCGAATTAAAACCTTATCGTCATTTGCATGAGGAGTGTTTTTTGTTAGCGACCCAATTCCAAATATAGTGACAAAAAACAGTAAAAATCTCCCCCAACATTGATATTTGTCGTTTAATTACAGTAGTAATACTAAAACAAGAAAAATAAAGAATATTTCGTTAGAAAATGTGCTTATTTTAATTTAATAACTATCCCCTCCAAAAATTTGTGCACCATCACACACAATTCGTGACTTAGAAATTACTTGTGTGAGTGCAGTTCCTCAGGTTGTTCAGGGTGAATATTGTCCTGATGATGGCTAACTCCGATAGGAAATAACACCATAAAATACGAAGGAATTCGTTTTAAATTGTTTTTAGAGTTTTCATAACTATTCTTTAACCGATTTAAGCGAACCAGCAAAATGATATCACTGAAAAAAGATTTCAAATTATTTTATTTGAATTCCGTATAAGAATCCCAATTGCCTGGAGCCGGTGGGACTACGGTATCCCTATTGAGATATGTGACAAGGTTTGAAGGGAGTGGGGACGGAAAGCAGACCGGGATAAAGAAGGTCACTATAAATGCAAAATATTCGCTTTTATTTCGGTTAAATAATGCAAAGTGTTGTAATTGCAACAATTGATTTATGAAAGCCCTGATTTCACCATACTTGTTTACAAATTTATATAAACATGTTGAAATACTAAAATACATACAATTTGTAGTAATTCTTAAAATGTGATTTGTAGTAATATTCACACAGCTCAGCGGTGGGCAACCCTTTATGGGGCCTTCTCTTCCCATGATAAATCCGAAACAAACGGGCTATTACAATTTTCACTAATTATTTAGTATGATTCGGTATCACACGCAGATTTCCACAGAGTCCTTCAACTATGGGACACGGATGTAAATCATTGACCGCTTATCTGCCTAATAAGCTACTCACAAACTACACCATTATTACTAAATTTACATACAAGAAATATTACAAGTAAAAGCCTTGCAATTTGTCAGAATCCCGGGGTGGTTACTTACTCTGTAATTAGAACTACAGCTTTTATATTGTTTGGATAGTTTAGCGTTTTTATCGCGATGTACGTTTGTCGTTAACCGTCATTAAGATTTACCTGCTTGTCTTTAATGTATATTTAGTAATGATCTTCAATAAATAATACCTGTTTTTATATCTTTATTAAAATATTTATATTATTAAACCTGCACGGGAAGGTAAACTGAAGTTTTTTCCGTTGTGCAAAAATATCAAGAGTTCCACAGTCACCGTCTGAAAGCCAGTGCGACTATAGCATCCCCTATGTTCTGAAGCTGAATTTAGTTGGGAGGGGAATTAGAGGGGGAAGAGGAAGGTGGGGGAGTACCTGGATATGCATAAATGGTCACCAAACACGGCTAAAGCCATTTTAAGTAACGTTTCAATTCTGAACGGTGGTCTAACACCAGGGTGATACTGAGAGTACCTTCAACTATAGAACGTGCAGCAAGTATAACTGCGACCTTCAGAAAGTTAGACGAGAGCCATACCCCTTGGCCACGGAGACGGAGGCCGTCATAAGGGAATTATAATGATGATCGTCTATAATAAGGGAGAGGAAGGTTAAAAAGTATTTTTTCTCAAATCTGCTCACCAAACACGAGTCAACCCACTTCACAAGGGCGATTTCCACAGAAAAACGATAAAATTAAATTATCATTTATTTCAAAGTACGTTTTACTTTCTACAAGTGATTAATTAAATAGTATGCATTTTGTGCGGTTATGCTAAAATATTGTATCGAGAGATAACTTCAGTCGTTTTCAATTGATTGAAAACAACACAATCAAAGTTCTTGAACATCGTAAATCGAATGACAATGAATAGATTACTTCTCAATAACCTCCCCTTCGACATAATACTCTCATTAAAACATGAATTAACTTCAGTTGCCGACGTCAAAACCGTCAAGAGTTACCTTTTAATAAGCATTTGAAAATAATGTTGCCATTCAAAGTAGATAAATCCGTTGCAGGTAGATTACATGCAGACATAATTAGCCGGGTTAAGCAGCACTTCACACTGAGCCGAGAACAATTGGCGAGTGTGAGAAGCTGGCTCTCTGGTATCGGCTCCATCAGAGTCCTCGGATCCCTCGGCTCGTAAAACACATTCAAATGATCCATTGTGAGCCATCCTTCAGCCGTTGATCGGTCTACGACAGGTGAGAACGCCGGCCACCAGGTTTTATGAAGATATCAGGAGAACGCGAGAGGTGGGAGATGTAACGTATATATATTCTGCACGAACCAGGCAATCAGTTCACACCCGATCGCGAACACGCGTCAAACGGCACATCAGCAGGCTGTCTTGATAACATTATATTATCATAGCTTGTTAGGTGACGTCACCGATAATCGACCGATTGTGATCGAATATTAAACCGGTCAGTGTAATAAATAAATGTTTTTTGCAAAGATTGTGACGTGATAATCCGGATGTGAAGTAGTTTTGTTGTTTAGTGAATTGTTTGTTTATGTGCAGCAGCAGATTAAGGATAAACCCAGCGAAATGCTTTTAAGGCAAATATACACATTTTTAACCTATATTTTATGAAGTTTTTTGTGTATTTTTATTGTAATGTTTTCGTGTCTTTGAAAAGATAAGAAAAATTAGCACGTAATAAGTATGTCACTGTTGGCAAGGTTTTCAAATTTTAACGCATGATGAGTAAATATGAACAATAATAAACTTCTGTTTGCAATAAAAATATCACATCTTTATGGGTTTATCATAACTAAACATGTTTTTAATTTTTTAGTTTTCCTGAAAATGTTTCATTAAATACATACCTCAAACTTAACATTTTTTATTAGGGTCAATTGCAAAGTTTGTACATGATGTAGGATTCAATTAAAGTGTTGAATATTTTTTTATTAGTTTCAATTGCAAAGTTTGTACATGATGTAGGATTCAATTAAAGTGTTGACTATTTTTTTATTAGTTTCAATTGCAAAGTTTGTACATGATGTAGGATTCAATTAAAGTGTTGACTATTTTTTTATTAGTTTCAATTGCAAAGTTTGTAC
Organism: Hesperophylax consimilis; assembly: GCF_061612785.1. Lineage (NCBI taxonomy): Eukaryota > Metazoa > Arthropoda > Insecta > Trichoptera > Limnephilidae > Hesperophylax > Hesperophylax consimilis. Next base: position 41,583,546 of record NC_142840.1, read on the forward strand.
ATGATGTAGGATTCAATTAAATTGTTGACTATTTTTTTATTAGTTTCAATTGCAAAGTTTGTACATGATGTAGGATTCAATTAAAGTGTTGACTATTTTTTCCTGGAAACATTTATAGTGATAACAAAACCAAAGACACGAATATTTGTATTTATTCTGTTCGTTATCAAGTCTTAGGCTGGCCGCATACATACGTTTTCCGTATTCGATTTCCGAATTCGTTTTCCGTATTCGGAATTCCGCTAGACTAGCGCAAACGTTCGTTTTTCTTCATTCGGAATGTATAAACGTCAGTACCAGTGTTGCCAACAAGGGCGATATTTCGCCATTTAGGCTACTCAGAGCGAGAATCGGCGCCGAAAAAATCTAAAAGGCGACTGGTCGCCAATTAAGCTACTTCAAAAACATCAATTTTAAACATGTCCCGAAATTCTCTAGCCACCCCCCCCCCCCCACGAAATTTTTATTTTCACGTAAAAACATCAATTTTAAACATGTCCCACCTAACAGCAAATTCGGCTACTTTACGCTACCTTATGTATGAGAAACGGCGATATTAGGTCAAGATCCGTTGGCAACACTGAATTACGAACGGAAATTTCCGTACGTTTGCGTCGGCACAAACAAACTGTATGCAATAGCTGCGTTCCACATGACGTCATTAGGTTTTTTCCATTTGGTTTCTCCGAACGCGCCGGCTCGCATTCGGAACGTGCGTAAGGAATTTGTTCCGTTCGGAACTAAAACGAACGTGTGCGGCAGTTAATGTATTTTCTACTGATTCCGTGCATTCGGATGTCCGAATACGGAAAACGAATTCGGAAATCGAATACGAAAAACGTATGTATGCGGCCAGCCTTATAGCCTTATAGTCACCAAATCTAATGGTTTACGTATGTGACTTTGAGTTCAGAGTTTGCAGCGTCGATTCCCACACAGCTCAAAATATATTCACGTATTTTGCATTAATATTAACTATCGCAGAACTGTGAAAAATCACGGGATAGTCGGAATACTTAAATTTATAAATTTAAAAAATTACACTTAAATTTAAAGTGAATTTGAGTTCATTGAACCTTTGAGTTAAGTAGGACGCACAGAGAACCGATATTTGAATTTTTGATTAATTATTAAAATAGGCGCTGCCAAGACTGGATGTCGTGATTTTGATGACTATTTTTGAAGAATCTCGAATGAATGGTTTCATAGGCAACCTAAACTGAAACATTTCTTATTTTTTCTTAAGTTAAAATACATTAATACCTAACTATAAAAGAGGTCTGAAAAAGTTACGATTAGGAACATTTCAGGAATTAATCAATTCATAGAAAATGTGTTATGAAACAGTGTGAATAAACATTAAATAATGTTTATGTTTTTACTAACCATTCATATGGGGGTTAAATAGCTGCCAATAGTTCAGTGGATTAGATCAGTCTGTGATTTTCACACGTAATTTGGTATTTAACATTGTTTAAAACTTTGAAAAGGATCTACATTAAAAATATTCAATGTGTATAAAGTTATAACGGTGAATGGAGTCTAATTAACTGATAATTATTTAAGCTTTTCATTGTTTTCCATTAGTTGTTGTCAGGGTAATCCACAATCATCTTAAAACTTGTTTTTTTTAAATTTTCTCATAAGGGGTGGTGTTTTTTTTAAATAACAGATGGCACCACTTCCGTTTACAACAATCCTTACTGTACAGTCATCAGATTGTTCAAGTTTTTTTTTTATTTTTTCGAAAGAAAGACAAACATTCCAAGGTTACGAATTACCTGACAATATTTAAAATCTTCTACGAGCCGAGGGATTGAACACACTACGCCTGGGTAGGACCCAAACGCGATGTCAACTCAGCCACCGACCGGTCAATTTAACCGATTAATTTGACAAACTAAAGCGCCAATTTTATAAGTATGTTCTAAAACAATAATCAACGATTTGGTATGCTCATAATGCTCGGTAGGCGGTAGGGCCAAGTTATCAGGCGGGGGAAGGAAATGGCTGCAGGAAGGGTTGATAAATGGAATTATATTAACATTTTCCAAAAGATAATGTAGAAGGAACGCCTACGAGACTAAGAGACTATTATTTAATGTGTTAATTTTTGTACATAAAATCATGAACAACCAAATGCCAAAATATTTTAAGGATGAAATTGTTTTTAATAGAGATGTTCATAATTACGAAACCAGAAATGTAAATAGGATTAGATTGCCACATATGAAAAAAACAAAATCACAGAACTGCCTAATGTACAAAGGACTAAAAATGTATGATGAAATGCCTGAAAGTCTGAAGAATGAAGGAAGAATGAATGTATTTAAAAAGAAATGTTATATTTATTGTAAAAATATGTAAAATTACAAAATGAAATATGATCTTGTTTATATTAGTTTATATTCAAATGTATAAACTAACTCAATAAATAATAAAAAAAAAAAAATAAAAAAAAAACATCAACTACTGAAGGAGCGCGAGAGAATAATGCTGCCAAGTTGTCCAAGCAGGCTGCATCGTGATATCTGTAAATCAGACCCAGTAGGCTTCATCCAGGTGATAAGATCACCTATAAAGATGAACCTATTTTTAATTTTGATTATATCTCCGTAGTTGTTATAGATTCCACTTTTACCATCTGATAGTATTATCCGATCTGATCTTAATGACTGTACATCTAAGGATTTATATAAACGGATGTGGCACCCTCTTTTATTTTCAAAAAGATCCGCTGAAGTATAAGAAAGATTATCCCTGATGAGAAATCACAAAACTTGGAATTTCTCAGTTTCTAAATTTTTTTCCAAAATTTTCCGACCCGTTTTTTGATCAATTTTCCTACCATTCATTCCAGTTTAAATTTTTTGTTAAATTTTCCTACAATTTTTTCCAATATAACATTTTTTTCCTGGAACAAATTTTTACGAAAAAATTCCAAACTAGACATTACAAAATCAAGAAGATAAATGATTTGATAAAAAAATCCCGCAACATTTTCCAAGCAAAATTTTGAAATTTCAACTTCACATAATATTAAAAAGGTACCGTTTATTAAAAAAATTTCGACTTCCTTTCCGGCCAATTTTCCAAGAAGAAATGTTTCAGACAAATAAAGTTTTCCAGAAATCTAAAATTTCACAACTTGTCTAACGAAACAACATTTTCAACAAACAAAAATAAAAATTGTGAAGAATAAATATCTAACTTACGAACCCATCTTCACGTACGACGATATTTCATGATTTTTCAGTCCCGGTGATTTGCTGCCACTGGATCGCCCAATATTATTGTTGCAAGGAACCTGCCGTTTTTTGGAATCAGTTCCTTTTGACTTTTATAAAATTTAAAAATTTGAACTGTGCCTACAAAAAAAAAATTTGCTAAAAATTATATACTATATTATATTACGTAAATTTTTATTTATTTATTTATTAATCTTAAGTTAGCTCACATCTTCGTGTGTGCTAATAGTTTTATAAACATGTACATTGTTTGGCAAACATAATCTTTCTTTAAATATTTCAATAAAGTCACAAAAAAGAAACATTAATAATTGAGATAGACATATTTTCTTAATTCATTTTTGAACTTATTAATATTTTCTATCACAGCAATTTCCTTCGGGATTTTGTTATAGAGTTGAACGGCCTGGTACATCAGAGATTTTTGGGTGCTTGTTTTTTTTCTTATTGGCAATCTAATTTGCTTAGAATTTCTCGTCCCGTATCCGTGTATCTCGTTATTGTAATTTATTTTTCTTTTCAGTTCCTTAGACATCATCCCTATGTTAATTTTATGTATAAAAATAAGTACATTCAAATACACAGTTTGCTTCACCGTCAAAATATTCAGCTCCTTTAACATGTCTCTTATCCGTGTGTATATGTTGCGCTTAAGTATTATTCGCATTGCTTTATTTTGCAGTATTTGCATTTTTTTCATTTTCTCTTTATTGCAGAGAAAAAGAATACTTGAACAGTAATTAAAGTGTGGTGATATAATTGTATTGTATATTATCTGGCATGTTTCTTTATTTACTTTGTTTCTGATTCTACCAAGAAATGATATTTTTTTTGCAATTTTTTTACTTGTATAGTCTGCATTTTTTGAGAAGTTCAATTTTGAGTATATAATAACACCTAGATATTTAATTTCTTCCACTTTTTTTATGATTTCTCCATTTATAGAAACCTTTGGTTCCTCATGCGTATTTGTTCTGCCTATATGCATGTATTTTGTCTTATTTACATTTAGTTTATAATGGTTTATAATCTTGAAATTTTAGAGCTCTCAAAGTGATTTGGTTAAAAATTACTATAGAGGAGGTTAGTAGGGAGAAACTAAAATACTATGTCAAAATGTAAATTTTTGGCGGCGTTCTTTAATTTTTTGAGTTCCGATTCGCAGTCAATTTCTTAGTTAATGATGATTTTTTACTTAGTAGAAGTTTTTATTCGACCAGTATTGATTACTTAGTAACTGTTGACCAGTATTGGTTATTAGGACTTAGTATTGGTTTTCTTTCGACCAGTTATACGAAATTCGTTAATTACGGCATTCACAAATGAATAGGAAACCGTGTGATTAAGTCAATTTTTGCAAATATTCTTATAATTGCTTCTCTACACAAAAAAGAGGAAATACTCTAATTACTAAATTGGGCGAAGCCCATCAAAAAGTCGCCGGCAGCAAAAAACCCGCGGCAGCTAAGATGTATTAATAATTTATAAGAACGCACAGTATATACGCAATTACATTATGATTCAACTAAGGTTAGGTTAGGTTGGCATATTTTTATATTTAATTTAAATCCGTAGTTCCGCAAGAAATACTTCGTCATCGGTATGTATCTATATTCAAATTGACAATTACTATTACACAAAAAAACGTAAGCACGTTTATTTCACTGCATTTAGTAAAATAAATGTTAAAAATATTATAAATCTCTTTTTAATAATATGATAATTGATAATTATTTCTAGAGGTAATTATTATTATTATTATTTTAATTTCATATAAAAACAAAATTCCCGGGTTAAGAATAACCTGACAACATAAGAAAATCTTCTACTACCACTACAGAAAGCGGAAAATGTAAATAAAAAATAAATATAAATATGTATATAGATTAATGATTTTTGATAACTCATCATCTAACTAGGTGCATTAATAACCTGTTCTAAATCAAACACAAACGTAACAAACCAAAAAACAATGAGTTGGCATCGCGTTTGGATTTTCTAATATTGTCAGATTATTCGTAACCCGGGAATGTTTGTTTTTCTATGAAATTAAAATAATATTAATCTATACATAAATATATATCAGAGACTTATTGCATGTTCTCCCTGTAATCAGAAACGGAGTGGAATTAAAGTCGGCATAGTGTAGTTTTTAACAGTAACGATGTGGATTTCATTAAACTATGGTTGTGAATGGTAGAAAAACTTGAGGACACCCGAGAAAGACATGGCATGATGAAATTAATCACTAAATGTGGTCAAATGTACGAAGAAAGGGTAAAACAAGAATGTATGACGTAGAAGTGGATAGTAGAAGAAGTCGAGGACGCCCGTAATTTTTTTTAAATTATTTACAATATTCATTTTTCCAACTTGAAAATGCACCCAGTTTTCCGGTAAACTAGAAATCACAACCTTAAAACCTTACTGCTAACCATTCACAACCCCGAGCAATGCCGGGATAAGTCAGCTAGTTAATTATAAACTTAATTTAATATAACTATTCTTTCGATCTTTAAAAAAATCACACTCTGACGAAGTAAAATGGTCTAATGTACCCAATCGCGACTTTTGCTGACTCAGCATTCACTTATTTTCCATAAAGTAGTCAAATGAGTTCATTAAACATAAATATTTCCATTGTAAGTTCGTATTTTATTTTACAAGCTTGAATGCATAAACATAGAAATATTTCCATTGTAGACACGTATTTTATTTTACAAGCTTGAATTCATAAACATAGAAATATTTCCATTGTAGACACGTATTTTATTTTACAAGCTCGAATGCATAAATCTAGAAATATTTTAACCTTTGTTTTTACTAAATTTTTTCTTCAAAGAACTTCAATGACACGATGATGATGACAGAGGTTAATCCAAACAAAAAGATTAATAAATAAATAACGTATTTATAAAACTGTAAATATCGGTAAGCTTAGTCCAGGTGATGACACAGAGAGTGTGTGTTTGCACACTTTTTATAAATAGCTATCACTTGAACTTAACCCTACACGACAGGTGCGTAATAATTGGCTAGTATAACTTTTTCAGACCGTATTTATATTTTAAAATACATAGATTTCGGATTGTTTTCCTCCTATTTATGTATCCAAGAGCGAATACAAATCTATAGTTTTCGCTTTACAATTGCCGGTATAACCGCTTCGTGTGTTATTTTTTATTCCATTTTCAAATTATGAAACCGCCTTATATTTTCACGGCCTCCGTGATTGAGGGATAAGGCTCTCGACTAGCAACTCGAAGGTCGCGGATTCAAATCACGGCGTGCGCAAGTAAATTTTCTGTGATGAGTTTGTGTTATTTCACAATTTATTGCTTTAAAATTATATAAAGTTTACTTGCGAACGTTTCACAGTGGAAAATACTTTCAGTTTCGCCTTAAAATAACATTTGAAATGTTCGTTGACCAAATCTGAATAGTCAGGTACTCCTTCACCTTTTTATTCCCATCTTCTGCCCCTCTACACTACCTTCGGCTTCACCACATACTTCAAGTCGCAACATACCCCAATCGCAGATGCCATAGTCTCACTGGTTCCTGACGTTTTGGAGCAGTTGGAACTCTTGTGAGGTATTCACAAAAAGGGTGATTTTTGCGATTCTCGACCGATTTTTTTTTTTGAAAGTGAAATATATTTTTTTAATTTTTCAAAAAGATATATTTTGGTGTACAGTGTACGAATTATCATTTCATGTGAAGCACGTCATCTGATGTCTAACATTCTTTCAAATTAAAATAGAAATAGTTTCTTAACTATTGGAAAAAACTTCAAATGTCTCGGATTAAGCATCAAAAGTGTGTGGAACACCACTGCCAGTTTTAATTCAGGTCCGAAAGGGATAATAGCACTATTTTTGTGATGTACAGGATTTTCCAATAAGAGGTGTTATTTTGATATTCAATCGTAAAAGATCAATAATTTCTTTGCTTGTGTGGCACGTAGTGCCGTCTTGTTGAAATTAAACGTTATCCAGATCAATACCATCCAATTGCGGCCATAAAAAATCATTAATCATCTCTTTATAGCGCAATCCATTCACCGCAACTGTTGCTCCAGCCTCATTTTCGAAAAAGTAAGGTCCTATGACTCCGCCGGACCATAAACCGCAACAAACAGTCACACGTTGAGGATAAAAAGGCTTTTCTACAAAAACTCTTGGGTTTTCCGAGCCCCAGATGCGACAATTTTACTTGTTGACGAAGCCACCGAGGTGGAAATGGGCCTCATCACTCAAGATGATTTGCATTTGATTCACTCAAGTGAATTTTAATAATTTCAATGCGTTCTTGAAGCGTGTATTGTTATATTTTTATTAATGACGTAGTTTTTACTTGTTTAATGTCAAAAAATGACAGCTTCAAAAGTAACATCTACTGAAATAGCGGGCTATTCAACATAACACCTCTTATTAGAAAACCTTGTATTACCTCAAAAGCGCTTTGTGATGAAAGACACTAAAACTTTGCTGTTACCGTTTTATTTTTTCTGAAATTATTTAATTCTGCAAAATAATTTGCACTCCGTTGTATTACAAAATATCAAAAATCAATAATGTGTGCTAGGGAACGAGTGTATAAACTAACGGCAATTTAAGATGAGCACTAAAATTAAAAACATTTAACTAATTCTAAACAATTTTTATTATTTGTTTAAAAACTAATCGGGTTTGTTCCCACCCAAAAGACAAGCCCATTCTATCTCAATTCAAAACATGAAAATTTATAATAATTAAAATTACACGGTACGTTAAGTTATCGAGTCATCTTGGATTTACCAGAAATTTGTGTGAATAATTAATAATTCACTGGGTTTACAGGTTTACTATTTAAGACACAATATGATTGCAAATTATTATCTTAGATCAGAGTTATATCATAAAATCTCACCAGACATAAGCCTGCAAAATGTTATCCTACATCGGTCCAACATCGACCAATTGGTTTATTGGCTCGGGTAGAGAGGAAGCTGAAAAAATATTAAATAACTTCACTTTAAACAATACAATATGCATATATTGATTTAAACCGTAACACGCATTCATGCTGGTCTTTTCCTGATAAATATAATGACGAAATTCGACAATATATATTTTTTTATGAATACGTGTTCAAAAATTCTCATAGTTTGTTAGGAATTCTGTCAATTCATTCGTTAAAGGTCTGCAGTCCCGTTTTTAATAATGAATACGTATAATCGGACCTGATTTTTTAATAAATTAGCAATATTCTATGTCAGTAAGTTTTCTCCGTGCTTTTAGGGCCCATCTAATAAACGTGTTTTAAATTAACCTTACTATACATTAATTGTGTAAAATTTAAAACACGTTTATCAGTAAGGGGGTTAGTAGATAATTTTAAGAAACGACAATTGCAGAATAATTTATACACAACGCATAACTGGAGCATTTGTTTCCTTAGAACAGGCAATCTACTTAGCCACACGGAACGATAAATTAAGAGGCCTGTTTAAACAGATTCATTAATGACACGCAAATGCAACGATATTTTATTGCATTAAAAAAAAGATATAAGTAATTAATTCTGAAATTTTCTGATAAATATCGTCACGCATTCCATATTATACAGATACTATGTTCATTTTATATAACGTCGTGATAATTATATCGGACAAAAGGTACCTATTTTTGTTTTAATGAAATAACTAACTAAGATGTCACGATGATAACCATACATTATTCGTGTTTCCTATGAAATTATTCGTCCAGAACTGTTACTATTATTATAAGCAATAATTAGTCGCCTGTAATATCAATACAAATTGAAAATATCTCCAGAGTAAAAATAAATGCCGCCGACGGGAATTGAACCCACGCCTTCTGATGTCCGGTCAGACGCTCTGGACCACTGAGCCACGTTGGCTTATTTCCAACCAGCCAAATTATTCAATATGTACTAGTACTTCAATCAATTACTGCAACTTTATTTTTGTAGGAAAGGCTTTGTTAGTGCTAAATTTCCCACTAGATGGCGTCGAGACATATTATATCTACATTTGTTAGTGAAATATTTTGACTAGTAAAATGTGAATATATTTTTTTAATGATATATATAATATCAATACAAGTTGAAAATATCAATATTATATTTTCAATTTGTATTGATATTACAGGCGACTAATTATTTCTTATAATAATTTACTATCCTTTGTGCTATGCATAAAAACCTGGCCTTATAAACATTAGTTTATCATTAAAAAAATAGTGTATTTTTATAATCCTTGCTAATGAATAAGTAATTTCCCTAACATATATTAATAATTTTGATGATATTTTTTTTTTTTAAATTTTTTACAAAGAAATACAAACATTCCCGGGTAACAAATAACCCAACAATGTTTGAAAATCTCCTACTGCCACCACAGAAAGCCGAAAATGTTGCTTGTGTTGTGATGGAGGACTTAGCCAGCCGAGGAATCGAACACGCGACGCTCGGGTGAGACCCAAGCGCTATGCCCACTCAACCACTGACCGGTCGTAATATAAAGTGTAACTTAAGTTATAAATAATATAATATAATATAAAGTGTAACTTAAGTTATCAATATGATATTGCTTAAATCATAGTTTCCTTCAACACCTTGTTCCGACAATATTTTCGTGATATATGTTTTTTTGCAACTTGTCTTTATTATATTCAGATGTACGTAGTATAGGTACCATTATTTTCTGTTATTTCTATTGTTTCTCAGTTCGTTTTGTATATTTTGTTATTATTGTTAACTAAACAGAACAGAACATAAAATTTGCCTACGCAGATGACATCGCCGTCACAGCCCAACCCATACCCTTTCAAGTAGCAGAAGAGACCTTTAATTCTGACCTATTTATAGTTTATGGAAGAATATTTCGTCAATTCTCGATTAAAGCCAAATGGGTCGATAACAGAAGCAACAGCTTTACATCTCAGCAATTCATAGGCGAATACCAAACTGTGTTCAGTTTGATGGAAAATATATATTTTCCGTGACCCCATCCCGGTTTATTATAGTCATATTGGACAGGAGCTTGAACTACCGACAATAGATGGAAACAGTGGGCAAAAAAATAAGCTGGAACGAACTAACACCCTCATACGGTATAACGGTATCCATTGCCCTGGTTTTCTCAACGGTTCCATGATAACTCAACACAGTGACTATTCAACACACCTTTTAAAAGTGATATAAAGTCATTAAAAATTATGAAAAAAAATTTAAACCAAACCTAACCTAACCTAACCTAACCTACTTAACCCAGTTAATAAGTTTTTTTTCACATTCCATGACTTTATATAACTTTTTAAAGATGTGATGAATTATCATTTTGATGATTTATCCGGTCACCGTCGTCTATCATCCGCATACCGTTTGAAGGCCTGAAAGCCTTCCTATTGGATGAAAGGAAAGAACCTCCTCCGATTAACTCTCACTCCAGAAGATGGGTAACCAGCTGACGTGGGAAATGCCCATCTTGTACGCAACCCCACTGAGAGACAGCCTGGGTTCTCACTGCTCGTAAACTCTGGTCCGCCAACAATAGGATAAGATGCTCCCACGGACGCTGTGCCCACATAATGCAAAGGTGGGGCAGTAAAGAGTCGGCGATGTGTGAATGCCGTGTGGTGCAGACCACAGAATATTTGGTCAACGATTGCCCACTCCATTCATTCTCCGGCGGGATTGATGAGGTCCACAGGGTAAAGCTTGAGGCCCTAAAAGTAAAAAAATATATAAAATATTATTTTTAGAAATTCCAATGTTTTCAGATAGTTTTTAGGTTAAATAAGTTTTTTTGTACGGGAAAATAAACATTGGAATTTCTAAAAAAGTTCTTCATCTTTTTTACTTCTACCATCATGTACAATCAATCACCTTCGAAGTTACCGCACTTTACCTCCAGACACCCTGTATACACAACTGGTTAGCTACTGTCGGCACAATTGTTGATAAAAATTATAATGTTTTCGCATTTTGTCATTGTGTATTTATTATCAGGACAAATGCAGGTGTAACTTGTGTTCCGATATATTAGGAACGTACTAAAAGTTTAATAGAAAACGGCCTGAAATCCCATTTTTTGACATATTAAAATAAATCAGCGATATTTTTTTTCCTCGTGTACCCTCCCGAAAATTAGAGGAATTCTCAATAGAATTAAGTTTTTTTAATGATTATGTGTAGATACATAAGAGTAACTACTGGTCTCTATTATTGCATTTATTATGGAGAATGTACAAAAAAATCCCCTATTTAAAATCCCTCATTTAAAAAAAGATAATATTTTGATATGGGTAAACTCTGTTGAAGTACAGACAACTGTTTGATACAATTTAAGCGAATTATTTATGTTTAAAATTGATTGTGAATTAGTAACATTTTCAGTAAATAAGAGTTGTTATGTGAAGCTTAAACAGGCTTCCAGACACTTCATGGGAATCTGAAACATTAATCGTAACATTATCCGTAGTACTTAATAATACATGATAATAATATAATACGTAATACTACATAAATTGTAATAATAATTACCAAAGTGGGTAATACCAACCACACGACGATTCCATTCTTGTTATACAACGACGTGTTTATGTCACGCATATCTTTTATAGCGACATAAAAACAAACTTCCAAACATAAAGATTTTTTTTTGTCCGATACCTTCGTTAGTACATTTTTTTTAAATAAGCCTTAGACATCTAAATAAAAAATAAAAAAAATCAAAAGCAAACAAATTGTGACTTGACATTTTAAATAAATGAAACGAAAATACTTGGTTTTAAGTCACTTTATTGATATATTTTACTGTCTACCGGTTTCGATACCTCCGTACCTTCATCAGGGCTATTATAAAATTTTAAAACAGTAAAATAAAACTTTATAACAGTCCTAATGATGGTACGGAGGCAGCGAAACCGGTTGTTAGTAAAATATATCAATAAAGTGACTTAAAGCTAAGTATTTTCATTTTATTTATTTAATAAAAAAAAAAAATTATACTAAATTTTATTTTTATTCGATTTTCGAAATATGTGAGCAAAATAGTTTCCTTCAGCTTAAGGTTGGAAAAAGCCATGCGTACAATCGGTCGACCGACGACGCGAGGTACCCCTGAGGAGCTGCACTCGTATGCGGCGCGTTGCGAATTGCGTGGCACTACACCTCTTCATTAATTCACAAATTATAATAATATTTGGCCAATTTATATAGCGCCGTTTTCGTGAGAATTCACCTCAGGGGCGCTGTACAAATACATTTCTTAAATAGTCAATACTAGAACTACTGAGTTAAAACTAGTGACTTACGTCTGAGACTTATATCTAGAGACTTACGACTAAGGCCTATAACTACTATCTTAATAAAATATATATTTACATATGTAGAAACTTATAACTAAAATTAACATAAACAATCTAATTTTACAAGTGCCAGAAGAAGAAGGAAGTTTTATTATATTAGGATGTTTTTAAAATTAGTTTTTATTATTAGCTGGAAATATATCTTAAACGAATGAATGAAATTAATCGTCCATCTTTAACGCATTTAAATGATTCTTCTGTCAACAATTAAACCGATTGACGTGTTATATTCCCGCTGACATTGTCCTCGCTAGAGAATGTACGTGTGTGAATCATCAATTACGGTATAAAAAAAGGAAAAAAATCCAATATTTGGATAGAATGACGGATTTATGGAAATGAGTGTCCGAAAAGGTGAGTTTTTAATTTGGATCTAAATTCTGTTGGGCTGGTTATACATCTCAATTCCATAGGAAGTTTATTCCAAGCTTTAGGGCCGGATACTCCGAATGCACGATCACCAAACTTAGTGTTCGGATTTCGCTTAGGCTCTTTCAACCTTCCAATTGCAGATGATGTGGCTGATCTGAGAGTTTTCTGCCTTAGACCAGTAATTTCCGGAATGCATGGCTCAGAAATATACGGTGGCGCCATTTAGTTGATAGCTTTAAACACCATCCAGCATAGCTTGTACTGGATTCATTCAGGACACTTCAGCCAGTGAAGATTTCGGAGGTGTTCCGAAATGTGCGAAAACTTGGGTACACCGGTACACCATCAGTTTCGTATTCTAGATATTACCGCAAGCGATCGACGATCGATGTGACCGACACTATTGTTGGCTACCGTGGCACTATTTCCAATCTAAACGGTCAAAACTTGTATGTTTCTGATAAGACATTATGTACTTTCGGATGGCTGTGTCAATCATCCTTTGTTCTCATCGAACACCAACAAATGTTTTTCTCGACGTTAAAGAATGCTTTGCGGTTAAACTCATGCAAATATTTGAAAATAACCCTTTTATGTAGGAGCGCTAGGACGACTTGAAGTGAAAGTTTGTTTGATTCGCCCGCATGTTTCGCCCAGGGTTTGGTCACTTTGAAATGATCATTTGGGTCAATTTTCTGAAAGGGGTTAAATTGTTTTAGGAATTTTTTTCTCCCCGTACAGCACACTCTGTCTACAATTAAGGTTAATATCAGTGATGTAATTGATTAATGATGCACCCTCCTATCAGAATTGAATATTTTCTTTTTCTTTTGAAATGAAAGATTAACATTCCTAGGTTAAGAATGACCTGACATTGTTTGAAAACCATAAAATTTCATTAAAAGGGGAAAATGTTACTAGTGCAATGTTGAACGATTAAACCACCAACGCATTTGTACACGTGGCTACTAAACGGTTGAACTAATCTCTTCAAAACCTGAAAATATGCAATAAAATAACATATATTATAACATGATCATGATCCTTATAATTTCTGTAAAAATCCAAATCGTTCTAGCCAGAGACACAACATATGCATGTACACAGTGCCTCACTGCAAAACTAGGCTAGACCAAAGACACATTAACTATATTGGCCCAAAATTGTTTAATTCCTTGCCGTGTTCCATCAAGATGTGCCAAAACCTAAACTCGTATAAAATAAATGTCAAAAGCTGGGTAAAAAAGTATCTGGAAGTGAGAGAATTTTTTCTATAAGTTATACAAATATGATACCTATATATGATAATATGTTACCATCTAAATTTAAAAAAAAAGTTTAACTTCCTTTAAACTGTTTTTTTATTAAAATAACCAAATGTACCATATGATTTATTTATTTTATTTATTCATATCTCTTTTTCATTTAAACCATAGATAATATAACCACCACTGTTTTAATTTTTACCTTATAATGCCCACTCACAGGCTTCGCCTTTGTGGGATTTTTTTGTTACTCCTTATATTTTGTATAAATAAATTTGTACCTGTATGTATCAAAAAAATTGACAATAAATAAAAAAAAATAATAATAATAATTTAGGAGGCGGGTTTGAGTACCGTCGCCCCGGGAACCATTTATTGGATGACCAACACTTCTGCCATAGGTCATGCCAAATAATTTGCTACGTAGACTAGATTCCTGTCAACCCTTATACCTTTTACCTTCCCAGAACTTCCTTTCTTTCGTATTCTTAAAAAGACCCTCCACACAGCATTTCAAAAGATGATATTTGCCCTTAGGGAAATTATTTTCCTGGGGGCCTCCTGTGTGGGGTTAATGTAATGTGGTTTATAATTAATTAGGTACTTATTTAAGTACCTACTTACCAAAGATTATTGAGGAAATTTTGGTAGCGACTGATAAAATAAATATTTAGGCCTATTGAATAAATCTAAGGTTTACATAATTACCATAAAAGCCAGTTATTTCACAGAAATTGAAAAATAAATCAAAGTTAAAAGTAAACTTTCAAGTTCTTTGAATGTTCTATTCAACTTCCATTATTATTTCAGTTATATGTAAAAACTTGCCCATAGTGATATAAAAACAGAACTTCCACAAAACTCGAAATAATTATTCAAATTCCGTGAAACAACCCACTTGTTGGGAACATGAAATATAATTAATTCAAAAAAATATAAATATAAATTGATTTATTAAAAGTCCTCTAGAGTGAATATAACTAAAAACCATAAATTGCAGAAAATCCCATTTTTTATGTTAAAAACTATTGTAATTAGATTAATCACCCACCACGTCAAAACATAAATTAAATTCAGATTAATCTAGTTTTTTTTTTTTAATGCGAGTAAATTAATCTCCCAGTGCCAAAATCCGGGTCTTTGGGAGACGAGGTCGTGGGAACACATACCAACTGGGGGATTCCATTTCTCACATAGTTGCGGACATGCAAAATTATACAAATATTAATTTATTTCACCTGTTATAACTATTCTCGTATTTTGGCAGGCGCGGAATTTTATCTTTGAATTATATATATATGTGTTGGTTATCCTAGATTATTGAACTGTGGAAGATTCGATTCTCGGATAGGTGATCTGAAATGTGTTTTATATCCTAAATCATGTAACACGTAGATTCAGATATTACACAATTAATGCGATGAACTCAATGGGCTAGCTTTTTTGTGCAATATAACGTTTAATAAGGAACTCTCGTACTTTTTTAAATCAATAATGACATTCTAACTAAGTACCATTATATTTTTTACCGTTTTACATAGTTCTAAGAGATAAAATCATTTTCGATGTTTTCATTTTTTTCTACCAAAAACACACTAAATCTATGGAAATGACCTCTGACGTCACCAGTCAACAGTCTCAAAAATCATGTTTTTTTTGCAACCGTCACTATATTTTGTATGGGAGCCGAGACGTTTTTTATTTTTATTTTTAAGATTACCCGCTTTTTACGGTGTTTAAAAACCTGCTTTACCATGAAAGATATTGTAGACCATATATGTATGTATTACTCACGTAGACTGGTTGTGTTGTCAGAAAGTGTCAGCAGATTCAGTCGTACCAACCAAACGATGTGTTTTAATGTGATGGTGTTTTATTCGTTTTTAAATGATAATTTATAAATTCTACGTGTAATAATAAATAATAAAATCATCCAGATTTCTTCTTAATGAAAGAATGTGGGTACTCCGTTACAATGCGTTTTTATTCAGGTAGTACAAGTATTGGTACAAGTGAACAATATAAGAGCTTGATATTATTGAAAAGAGGACAAGTTACAGCAGACATGCCTTTTTATACGTCTCGGTCATGCTGTCTCACGCGGCTAGCGGCTTGATTCAAAATGTCACACGACGTATGGCATAGCCTTAAACGATGATTTTTTCGTCCAGGTTCCATGTGGGTCGTCTTTTCACGATATAGATTAGGGATGAAAAATAAGACACGTTTTATTTGGCACCGATTTTTGTACAGTTTAAAATGGCGGATATTATTATAAACCATGGATAACCCAAAGCGTTATAAATTGCATTAGAAAAAGAGATGAACTACACAGGAAAGTTAGTTTAAATCCTTGTGATATTTTTATACAACGATATTATAAAAGATACAGAAATATTTGCAAAAATGTTGTACGCAATGTCAAAGAAAATTATTATAAGAAAAAAATAGACGAATGTAACAATGACCCACGCAAATTATGGAAGATCATTAATGAAATTACAAGTGCAAAATCATCCCATAACAAAAGCATAGATGAACTAACAATTGAAAATACCCAAATCTCTTTCGAAAAACATCCGGACAAAATTCTCGAATACGTAAACGATTTTTTTACAAATATAGGGTCAAAATTGGCAAAGCAAATCAGACATCCAAAAACTAGCACTTTACCAGAAGAAAAGGAAAGTATGAACCAGACAGATAAATTAAAGTTAACTAATGTAACCAATACTGAAATCAGAAACGCAATTGTATCCCTCAATGTTAATAAATCATCGGGAAATGATATAATCTCAAATAAAACAATAAAACAACTCCAAAATGAACTGACCTTCCCTTTGACATACTTGGTCAATCTGTCTATATCTACAAATGTATTCCCCTCATGCCTTAAAAAAGCAACAGTTATACCTATACATAAAAGTGGTAACAAAAAGGATATATATAACTACCGACCCATAAGTCTCTTAAGCTCCTTTTCAAAAATCTTGGAAACTGTAATGAAGAAGCAAATTGTTCATTTTCTTGAACAAAACAAATTATTATCACCATCCCAATATGGCTTTAGGGAAAATCTAAGCACCAATGATGCCATAGAAAATCTAACAAGCATAGCCATAAAAAACATAGATGAAGGGAAAAAGTGTTTGGCTTTATTCATAGATCTTCAAAAAGCTTTTGACACAATAGACCATAAAATATTACTAACTAAGCTAAAAAAAATAGGAATGGCCGAAACAACAATGAACTTATTAGAGTCATATATAACAGGGCGAGAACAACAAGTACAAATTGGCAAACAAAAGAGCAAACTACTATCTTTAAACTATGGCGTCCCTCAAGGAAGTGTACTGGGACCGATCCTATTCATTATCTATATCAACGATTTAACTAACCTTACCATTAAAGGAAACATAA
Source organism: Hesperophylax consimilis (assembly GCF_061612785.1). NCBI lineage: Eukaryota > Metazoa > Arthropoda > Insecta > Trichoptera > Limnephilidae > Hesperophylax > Hesperophylax consimilis. The sequence goes on from NC_142840.1 coordinate 41,601,228, forward strand.
TCAGTTTTGCTGATGATACTGTTTTATTATTTCAAGAAGAAAATTGGACGGATACATTTAATGAGGCTGAAAAGGGGCTTAGTGCACTTCAAAATTGGCTTAAAATCAACTCGCTTACCCTTAATATAAGCAAAACAAAATATATAACATTTTCAATAAACGCAAGGAGCCAACCAATAAAATCACTAGAACTAAAACTACACGAATGCCATGGAAATAATATACAATGTTACTGCCCCGTCATCGAAAAAACACAAAACATAAAATATCTCGGAGTAATAATCGACGAAAATCTTAGATGGGACCTACACATCAAAGGTATTACGGAAAAACTCACAAGCCTTATATATTTCTTTAAAAATCTAAGAAACGTATTAAATAAAAAGGATATGAAAAAGGTCTACTACGCATTATGTCATTCTCGAATTGAATATGGAATCATAGGATGGGGATCTGCTACACATACGTACCTACACAACCTGAATACGATTCAAAAAGGAATCATAAAGACCATATTGAAAGTACCAATTAGAACGCCTTCAATTGAAATATTCAATTCCTTTGACGTACCAAATGTACAGCAAATATATGCCAAAAATATATTATTGAAGCTCTTCAAAAATAACAAATCCTCTACTAGACTGTGTATGCATAACACTAGATCGAACAAAAATGATATAAAAAATATTCCAAGTTATAAAACCACATTCGGACAAAGAAACTATACATACTTTGCAACAAAACTCCATAACATCCTTCCCCAAGACATAAAACTAATAAAAAATCCTAATGAATACAAATCATTAATAAAAATATGGCTGAAAGAGGTCAATGAAAAAACCCTAATGAAAACACTAAAAACGATATAGAAGACACTAAAAACGACATAGAAGACACTAAAAACGACATAGAAGACAAATAAACCATATTTAAATAACTTTAGTCCGCCTCGGCACAGGACCCCCTAGTGAGGAGGACTAAGAAATACAATATTTTATACTTAATTTCACCATTATATTTTGTATGTAACAATTATTTTATATAGTCGCTAAAATAAAAAAAAATTAAAAAATAAATTTAAAAAATTTAATATCTATCGACATTCACTCATGTTTTGCGTAAAATTATATTATGTGGAAAAGATGCATGTTTATTTTGTTTTATATTTAAAATATTGATAATTTATATTTTTAATGATAAAATAATTCTTATAAGATAAGGTTTTTTATGCATAGCACAAAGGATAAAAGAAAAATTATAATCAATAATTAATTGCTTGAAATATCCATACAAATTGAAAATTTCTCCCGATTAAAAATAAATGCCGCCTACGGGAATTGTACCCGGGCCTTCTAATGTCCGGTAAGGTGCTCTGAGACCACTAACCTACTTCGGCTTATTTCCAACACGCCAAATAATTCAAAATGTACTAGTATTTCAATCAACAATTAGTGCTCTTAATATTTATTTCACCTGTAAACAACCAACTTTGTTTTGTAGGAAAGGCTTTGTTAATGCTAAATTTCTCACCTGGTTGGTGAAATTGTCGACTTGTCAAATATCTATTTTTTTTTCTAATAAACTAATGTTTATAAGACAAGTTTTTTTATGCATAGCACTAAGGATAACAAATTATTATAGAGGTAACGGTATAGGCAAATGGCAGATGCTTTCATATGATCTTAATGTGATCGTTCCAAAATATTTTTTTCTTCTCTAATAAAGCAAATATTTTTCACAGTTCCGAAATAGTTTCTATTGGGGTTCGGTATGAAAAAAGGTATCGTGTAAAACGTCCATTATGCATAAAACTGGCAAAGACGGGATACAAATTGATAAAACAAATCATAGGAAGAATTAGGAAATCCGTAAGAAAGGTCGAAGTAAGCACTGTGAAAAATGTTAGTACATGTTGTTAATATGTTAGGTTAGGTTAGGATATCTGACGGACGGAGAAAGCTACGGACGCGCAAGTGGATGAAAGAAGTCCGACGGTCTCAGAAGATCTTTGTAAAAAATCGGAATACGAGAGAGTATGTATGAGACGATGATTTAAAGTGAACCTTTGACCCCGTCAACTAATAGCATGGAATGTCTATTGTGACATTATTATTATAATCTAGTTTCATATTTAACAATGTAGTTTCACAACATATCTTCTTAAAATAATATTTCATATTAAAATGTAATCATTACCGGTGTCATTAATTATGTTTGTCACGTGGCGACGATTAGCAATACAAAAACACGTTTTTACGAAACACCCATCCGTCCAATTTAGATAATATTTATGATTTTTCTAAATTCACTTAATTAATCTGTAAATAATGCCTGTCTATCGAAAACACGTAATATGCTATAGTATGTTAAATGATAATTGAATATTATTGAAATCAATATTAGTAATGGGGGAAGAATCGACTAGCAATTCCGGCGTGCGCATGTAAATTTTAATTACTCAATTTGTTTGTTTTACTATAAAATGAATTCGCTTAAAATAATATAATATATATCTGCCGTACGTCGCATAGTAGAAGATACTCAGTATTGCCTTGGTGAAAGATCAACATTATCTGAAATGGCTTTAGCCGGGTTTGCTGACCAGATCTGATTAGCCAGTTACTTCCCCACCTTCTTTTTCCCCATCACCTTCCCCTCATCCTACCCACAGACTCGCAACATACCCCAAGGATGGCATTGTTTTACTAGCTGCAGACAGTTGGAACTCTTGTGCGGTATTTACGTAAAAATATCCGGTAAATGATGCTCATAAATGTTTTTTTTGTATACTATTCACCATTTCAATAAACATCAATCAAATCATTCGAAAAAATTGATGCGTGTCACGTTTCAAAGCGTAGATTTGTTGGCAGCTAAGCGAACATCTTTTTTTTGGCCAAGCGAAAAAAATTCAATACTCCCATATTTTAATTTTTTTTCTTTGGCCCTGAGGAAAATAAATCATCTAAGCCACCAAGACCACCATGAACTAGGGTACCTCTTGTGTATCACCAAACGTAGCAAACTACTATTGGTGACCTACGGCAGACCTAGGTTTCGGTTATTGAATAAATGTTTCCCGGGGCGGAGGTACCCATACCCGCCGTCCAAATTGAATGTTATCCGCGGCTTTATTCATTTTGCTGGACTGTATTTTGCCACCGAGAATGTAGGACAAACGGAATAGCAAACAAGGAGATTATGTGTGGTATTATTCTTCTCTGCTTATGTATGTACACAAAAGAGAATACGTTTTTTATCAGCTCCAGACGTTTTGTCCCTATTTGGCATAGCAAATTAGTTGGATAACAATCAAGGTGAACGCGCGATTGCGAAGAACGTAATTAACACAATGTTGATGGTTCCTATTGTTTGTTATTAAATATTAGTTTTAACGTGACATATTTTTCACATAAAACGTAATAATTTTGTACATATTAAGTATTATTACTATCTCTTATAAAAATAATATCATTAATCCCTTCCTATTTTAGACCATTTTTGTGATCAACCTCTTTAAAAGCGTTGTGCAAAGTAAATCAATGGTTTCTATAAGAAATAATTAATTTATTTATTTTTTAAAGCCTCTTTTAGAGACTTTTACATATGAATGGTAAAAAATAAAGATTTTATTTTTCTTTTCTTTTATATTACTGACCCTTTTTATATTTTTTATAATAATTGAAGATGTCCACTGACTCGATACAAAATAAGTTTGCTGTGTTTGAAGAAGTAATTATTTCCCTCCATTATTATTCTGGACAGTGATAAATACATATGGTAGTTAATCCCAGAATTTCTGATAACGCCACTATTATTAATTACATAATAGTAAACGCAACTTAGTTTTTTTTATGCAATACTGTTTATATTGATGTCCATATGGCATATACTTTCAATAGCATTGTACAAAAGACACATTCGAGACAGTTGATTGAAATTAGCAATATTTTGTTTGAACAATTCAAGATGGAATGATTATGACTCCTCAAATTACGTCTATTAAGAACTGTAATGTGGATACTGCTAAGACAGTTGGTGGTTTTCAGTTAATCGTGAATAATATTTTGGTAGAAAACTGTCACTTTGCGGTTTTACTTATTAATTAAATAAATTATAACATTGTTTGTAACCACTGAATTTATTCCATTTAATAAGACCTACCGGTTTCGCTTAACACAAGCAACACCAGGGTACAAATAAAACATTAACATGCTGCAAGTTATCATGTTGTTGTTATGAATTCTATTCAGTTGCATGCCACTAATGTTATAAACATTTTTTCAGTTTAGTTGAAGGTATATATTAGTGATTACTGTTGCTACTGTAGGAAGAATGGATTAATTTGTTTTTAAATATTGACATTTATGTGTTCTTATATCTTATTTTATTATTTATTTAATATTAACGATTTTGAATTTTTTTAAATATTTTAGAAAAAAAATACTGGACCCTAGTTTTTTTTTGTTGTAAGTTGATGTTTATGTGAAAATCTGTCATTAGTTTTTTATTTATATTGTTAATGAGATCATTATTTACAGATCTAAAAAAATCTGTTGGTTTCTAAATAAATTAAGATAGTCAAAAATATATTAAAAAATCGATTAAAGGAACTGCAAAAATTTTTATTAATATTTTTCAATTGATTTTTCAAAATTTTTATTAATATTTTTCAATTACATAATAAAATATAGAAAGAGAGAGATAAATGGTGGGTTTCCATATTGCCATATCGAAAAAGGCATTTAGTCAAAGTTTGAATGATAACAAATTCAATAGTAGGGTATTTAGGTAATGTTGGTTCCAGATTAAACTCGTATTTCAATTTACCTCTGTCAAGTGAATGTGTCATCGTAATTAGTTGCTGGTATTAATGTTTGTTTTTAAATGTTTAAACAAAAACGATTTACAATTGTACTGACGTTCATGATTGATCTAATTAATACTGTATTTATTATTATTTACAGAAATAAGATGGTTATCCGAGAAGCCCTCGGATTCCTTGTATTTGCTACGCTCGCAGCATCTCTCGGAGATGCCGTATCCACAATTTCCGGGCAGCCACATATCGTATTTATTATAGCAGATGACTTGGTATGTACACATTTTATTTTATTTATTTGTGTAAACCAAATTAACATATAATCACACGACACTAAAATATTTAACTACTTTGGGTCACTTTTATTTACATAAACACACACTTAACCACAATCTGCACATCTGCTGTCCGAAACGTTGGCTAAAGATGCAGTCAACGCGCAACATGGCATAATAACCCAAAAAAAATCACGGTCAATATTATGATGAAATGAGGATTGAATGATTGAACGGATCAAAATTTTAAACCAATGTGAACTACACTTTAAAAAAATAATAACTATCTTGCAAAATCAAAAACTGGACAGAAAACACACTATTATAGAACGAAAAATTACTTAAGTGGAATATTTCATAATTTATAAGGAATCTCTTAAAATTATTCGTAATCCGGCTAAAAACAGGGTTGCAGGCCCTTAAACGAATGAATTGGTAGGTTTTCTAATAAACTTTTAGTAAAAATATCATATTTTTATCATGACTTCGGAACATGTTTTCGTAAAAATTCTAATATTTCCATATTTTCTCATCGTATATTATCAAATCAAATGCAGGTGCATGAACACGTGTTCCGATATATTAGGAATTTGCTAAAAGTTTATCAGGAAACGGCCTGCAGTCCCCTTTCCAACCGGATTAACAATAATTTGAAGAGATTTTTGATAAATTAGCATTACTTGTTTTTCTCCGTGCAGAGTTTTTAAAATTGTTTTTCAACTTTTCATGGAAAGGTAGAAATCGATAGGTTTAATTCTTAACTAGGTAATGTAACAGAAATACATAACAATAAATTCATTAGAGAAATCATAATTCATAACATTGTGGAAATTATTTCCATGTTTACAATATAAGAGATAAGCAAATAATATTTTTTAAGAATTATTATTTTTAATGATTTGAAACGTGTTTATAGTACATATTTTTTGAGTTTGTGAAGCGTAGTGGGAATACTAGATCTAGAGACCAAATTTTTTAAATAATTATATGAATGTATTAAACATTTGCTGTTTATCTGTAACTTAGCTAGCTAGACTGATATTGACTGCTGACTGTAGGCCGAACGCAACACCAGATGAGAGTAGAGATGGCAGGAGTTCCACTAAAGAACACCAAGGAGTTTGTCTACCTCGGGAGCAAAATAACATGGGACGGTCGGTCTAAGAGCGAGGTTGACAGCCGTATACATCAGGCTAGGCTTGCATTCAATAAAAGGTCGAAAATAATAGAATCGAATAATATAGACCTAAAACTGAGAATACTCCTCATCAAGACCTATGTATGGAGTATCTTGATGTACGGCTGCGAAACATGGTGCCTATCCGAAAGAGATACACGGAGACTAAAGGCTTTTGAGATGTGGTCCTATAGAAGACTGTTAGGAATTTCCTGGAAAGACCATATTACAAATGAGGAGGTTCTCCAAAGAATCGAAGGAGGAAGACACCTGCTCAGGACCTTGTCCGAAAGGCGTGCAAGATGGATCGGCCATGTTATACGACAAGAAGGCCTCTTGCATGTCATAATGGAGGGTATGACCGAGGGGACCAACTCTAGGGGACGCCCACGCCGAGAGTACCTGGAGGACCTGCTGGTGGACGTGCGCTGCTCATCATATGCAGAAGTCAAAAGAGCCGCACAAGACAGGGAAGAATGGAAGAGGAGATTAGATGAAATTGCTGCAAACCAATCCCAGGATTGAAACCAGAGAGAGAGCTAGCTAGTATCATAACTTAGCATATATTCGCTCTCGACTCTCCCAGAAGTCCAGAAGTTAACCAATTTACGCAGAATACTTGCACTTTTCGATTTCCATGTATTAGGTGTGAGGTTGGACATGTTTGGCCCTAAGTAAGAGTATTGTTTTTGAGCAAGGGTTGTCTTAGTAGTAGGTGGAATTACTGGATTCCTCTCTGCATGACGGGTGTCGTGAAGATGGTCAATGGAAGGGTAGTGGTGACGATGTTTTTTTGTAAGTAATATAATTTTTATTATTTATAGTTGCATTACTTCAAGAACTCATATCTCTTCGAATAATAATACATCACTGGGGAACCTAAATGGTTTTTAGGGAAGACCCTTAGAAGTGATTTTTGATTTTTCTAAGGGATCTAGTATTGTTTTGGTACATCTGTCCCAACCGAGGGATGCAGATTCTAGTAAAGAGTTACAAATTGCATAAGCTTATTTAGATTTAAATAGAATATTTCTAATAGCCATGAATAGTTGAGTAAGTTATTCGAAGAACTTTTCTTTAAATTACAAGAATGGCTTTTGAGGTTTCTTACTTCCAATAGAAATTCTTAAAACAGTCTAGTTTTTTACCTGACTATTTTTATGACTGTTGAATTTAAGGTTAAATAGTGAATATTTATCTACGTAACAATCCGAATATCCTTCTGAATTATTAAAAGAGTTGTATTATTTTTAACGACAATTCCAAAACGCTTCGGTTATTTGGATATATCCTCATACCTTAATTATTTGAAAAAACTTACTAATTACGCTTAATTAGCAATTCCATTGTATCATGTATCATTGCTTGCATAACACACAAGTTTAGTTCTTTCGGTGAAGAAAAAATATGACCAATGTATGTTTTAAATGTTGGTAGATTTGCTTTAGAATTAGCATATCCGCGATATGTTCCGTGGTCCGTGTAAATGCCCTGTTGAAAAAAGTACTTGAATATACAAAACGGAAACCTACGTATTGCCAACAACCTCGCTCAAATATTTACAAATACCTTTATTTCCTAGAGAATACAACGCCAAAACGTGTTACTTATTTCCATTGTTAGGTGGTTTAACAATTGGTAGGTACACCACCAAATTAGTTATCTTAAGATAAAGATTTCTCCCCGCAATTAGAAAATGTTCGCATTTTTGTCTGTTTTCATTGACTCGTTGCTCCTCGGCACACCGTCTCAATCGCCCTTCTTTGTTTGTGGATTTAATAGTACTTACCTAAATAGTAATAAGCGACATAAGTAGGTTTTGATTGCATAATCATTTACAATGCCATGAGATTTATCATTTTCAAATGGCATTACCAAGGCTGAGTATATAATAATGTTGGTTTTATCTAAGATTTTTATGTTCATAATGTAGATCTTTTAAGGACGGTTTGCTTCAGAGAATTTTAAAAATTCGTCAAATTTCAAAGTTAATTTTCATTTTCTGTCAAGTCAACTGGCTTATAATGATATAATAACAGAACTTGAGAAGGACATTTACAGAACTCGCAAATGAACGTTGACATTTTATGAATTGTTCAAATTCTATAAAACAACCTATCCTTAGTCTTTTTTACAGAGGTTTTGAAAAAATTACTTTTTTTAAATGTTATTATTTAAATAGTTAATATGTCAGGTAAGTTTTTAGATTCTCACGGCCAAAAGCATTTTTGTTGTTTGTTTTTTGGGGTGTTATGCCGTGTTGCGCTAACTCCTTCTTTAGCCGACGTTTCGGACAGCGTTGCAGTGATCTACCGGATCTGCCCTGATGATGGACACTGCAACGCTGTCCGAAACGTCGGCTAAAGAAGGAGTTAGCGCAACACGGCATAACACCCCAAAAACAAACAACAAAAAAGTTAATATGTCAGTACATTTAAATTTTTTATCAATTTTTACACCTAGATGAGTAACATGTTCAACGTTTTCCAAATGGGGACAATTATTACAATGCTCAATTAAGTGATGGGAGCAGTAAATTTTTTAAATTCAGTTTTTCATTTATTTTCTACTTTGAATGTGATGAATTGTGAATTAGCATTAATGAGAAGGGTTGCACGGTCTTTTTCAAACAAAATTTAAATTTGAATCTACCTACCAAACTGAATATTTATTTTTTTTTAGTCAAAAGGTGTAGCAAAAATCTAGTACAAATATGTGCTACTTTATTTATTTGTCTTTCAAATTATAAAATATGAGCAATTATTAAAAAAAGCGATTTTTAAGATTTTAGAGGCTAGTTTGTCAAATATTTGTGATTTGTGTGTAATTTCTAAAAAAATTATCTTTCCTTTTTTACTATGCAAATAGAATGGAATATTAAATTAATAATAATATTGTTAAGAAAACTATTCTTATGGGTTTTAATTTAATTAATAAAACAGAAATTTATCGTGTATAAACTTTAAAACTCCGACACGAGAAACGCCTTTTAGAACGTTTTTTTTTTTAATGTATATATGCAATATAAAAAACCTACAATGTATAGATAGATAAAAAAAAATATATTAATCAATTAATTAATTAGTTTGGGAAAGATTATTTTTTAATAATTATCATTAACTTTCAAAAAAATTTAGAAGTTTGCTCTAAAATCGCAAAAAGTTGAATTCTTTAATTACCTATATTTTCTAATTAAAAACAAAAAAAAATTGTTCTAGATATTTAGTTTATCTTGTGATTTAAAAAAATAATTTTGAGATTTCTTTTAAATATTCAAAAGCATTATTATTAAATTTAGTAAAAACAGTTTATTATTAAACAAGTTTTGCTGTGTAATTATTATTACGTGTGATAGCTGTTTTGCCCTCTGAAGGCATAAAAAAATTTGCCGAAAATCTTTCTTACTCTTTAACTAACATATTTATAATGTCACTAAAATAAGGTAAATTTCCCACAAAGTTTAAAGAAGCTATTATAATCTCTATGCATAAAACAGGCTCAAAAATTATCACTGAAAATTACCGCCTAATCTCAATACTCACGGTATTTAGTAAACTTTTTGAGCGCATTGTCTACTATCAAATTTACACAACAATTGTTCGTAATATACAAAACCAACAACACGGATTTCTTCAAAAAAGATCAGTACTAACAAACTTGGTAAATTTTACGGAATATTTAACGTGCAATATGGACAATAGAAACCAAATAGATGTAATCTACACTGATTACTCTAAGGCCTTCGATAAGGTAAACCATTTCATTCTAATTCAAAAATTAAAACAATTAGGCATCCATGGTGACTTACTCCAGTGGCTCATTTCATACCTTTGGAGTAGACTTCAAAGTGTCTTAGTTGAGGGAACCAAGTCCAGCTTCTTTTCTGTGCCCTCCGGTGTACCTCGAGGTTCTCATTTAGGCCCAGTATTATTTAATGTGTATATATACAATATTCACAAATGTTTTTTATATGCTAATTACCTTAGCATATGCAGATGATAAAAATATACTGAGTTATTAAATCAATCAATGACTGCATTAAACTTCAAGAGGACCTCAATCGTCTTTTTGTCTCTTGCGAATTAAACAAACTTGTTATTAACATCGGAAAATGCAGTAAATTAACATTTACACGTAATAAAAATAAAATTTCCTTTATATACATACTAAACGGTACAAACATCAATGAAATAAAATATATCAAGGACCTTGGGGTAACACAGGATCTTAAATTAAACTTTATCCAACACACTGATGAAATCATTAACAAAGCCAATAAAATGCTGTGATTTATAATTCGCATAGCAAAACCCTTCCACAACATAAACACTCTATATTCCCTTTACACCTTACATATTCGCCCGCACTTGGAACACTGTACACTGTACACCGATCTGGACTCCTTTATACCAAGCCCATATTGAAAGAACAGATAGAATTCAAAAAAAAAAATTTAAACCTATAAATTATAAACTAAACTTACACTTCTCAAATTATACCGAATCCTTTAAATTTCATAATTTCAACTCCCTCCAAACACAACGTCTAATTTTTGATTAAATCTTATTGTTTAAAATCCTAAATAATGGTCTGGACTCACCAGAACTTACCAATTTAATGAATCTTCATATTCCGTCTAGATTAACCAGACAATCTGATTTATTTTATTTACCCTCGTGTAGAACAAATATTCGAAAAAATTCCAAAATTCCTCTTATATGTGCACAATATAATACAAAATTTTACAGCATTGACATTTTTGGTATTAACCTAAAGAAATATCGTGCGTACGATCGATTATTAATATGAGAGAATGGAATGTATCGGCAGCATCTCCTATCCTCTTCCTATTTTCTTCTTCCTCTCCCCTTCCTTTAACACAAAATTAATTTTAAGATATTAAAACTTCATTTCCAATGAAAGAAACTTCTGTGGCTTGACTTCAGTTCTTGTATATTTATATTTATCATTATATATTATGTAAAAGCTGTTAGTTTCTTACTAATAAATGAATAAATTATCAAACTGTCCTGACTTTCCTGATAGTTTTACAATGCCTTCAGAGGGTGAAACAGCTGTCACACTTTATAATAATAATATAGTAAACAAGTTCTGCAGGTAATCACTACAGTGTAATAATAACCTGTCTAGTAAATAATAGAATAATGCAACTGAATATATAAAATAAAAATATATAATTGAATATATAAAGTATAATTTAATACATAAAATTAAAACCAAAAATTTAAAAATTTCCAAATCAAATTTGATAACAAGAAATAAAAATAAAAAACAGTGTGTGGCAAGCCTACGCACGACGGAAGTGAAACTTTTAGTATTCTTCTCTCTCTCTTTTCATTTCACATTATTATTATTCAGAATGCTGTACATTATAGTTTTAAAAAGCATAAATTTATTTATAGGCGTGTTGTTAACAAATGAATGTTTAACTAGATTCTTAATATTGACATATTTATAAGTAGCATGTGATAAAAAAATTAAAAGTTATAAAAATATGGGATTCGAACCCGGGTCCTGCATAACGAGTGTCGAACGCTCTGCCTCTAGACCGCGAGGAAAGGTATCTCGCGCGATGAGATCCGCGTATACAACGTGTACTACTATCACATAACGTCTCGTTAACGCTTTATATAGGGTCGAATCGAAGATATATCGGCAGTGTGAAGTCATATCTGTCGTTTTTCAAAATATTTCCGTATATTTGTCCGTTTTGGAAAAGATCTATCGTGTTTTAACAGTCTCATACCCGTATGGAGTCTGAATTTGAAAAAAATTTCTAAATTTTGAAAAACTCACTTACGGCTGTGTTTTTTTACTAAAAAAACTTGTCACGCACGTCTGCGAGGGTAATTAGTCGCGTTATCGGCCTTGATTGGTAATTTTAATGATTCAAAATAAAAATAATTAATCAAAATACCGATCGACTCTACCGGCTCGATTTGTAAGCTATATTTCGACCAAAATATCATATACTCAAAATATCTAAAAGTCGCAGCACGAGAGCATTTTATCACTTTTCCTCGTATTAAAAAAATCACAAAAAGAAAAAAAATTACTTAAAGCGGGGATCGAACCTCGGTTCTTCACGACGAGAGTCGGGCGCTCTGCCTCTAGACCGCGAAGCTGAGTTTGGAGAGTGACCTTAACTAGGTATATAATATTAGCTAGGCTCCTATAGCGAAATGATCACGGTTTTTAGTGACGGTCATGAGTCGGTTTTACTCCGGTCCTCGAAAATGCATAACGAGCGTAAAGAAGTTTCACTTCAATAATTACTCGTTTTGAAATCCAAAATTTTAGCATTTTATGGAGAAGATCGCGCAGCTGTTCCTCTTTAAGTGTACGTGAATGGTAGTCTAGATATTTTTTGATTCTGTTTCGTGTGTCTTCTTATAAGTTTCTGCCCAATTATTTCCATTTATCAGAAGAACTGTTTCACACGCAAAACTTATGATTTCGCCTTCACATTCTGTGTGGCAAAGGTCATCAAAGTAAATTAAGAAGAGGATTGGACCCAGAATACTTCCTTGACGCACCCCGAATTCGACATCAATAAGCTCGATGGTCATTGGTCATGTTGTTAGGTTTTACTGTTTGCTTTCTATTTTCTAGTTTTTATTGTGTTGAAGACTTAAGAAAGGACGTGGAACTATGCCAATGTATTTTTTATGTATTTCTAAAGAATGATTAATATGTTCAATTACTAAGGCTATGGCGTAGTATGTTCCAAATTTTTTCTGAACCCAAATAATTTTTGCGATTATTATCATTGGTTTGATTTTAAGTACTTAATTTTTTACTTTACTTCTTCCTTTGAAAAATTAACTATTTGTTTGTGTTCGAGTTAAAGTTTTGAGGCATGGTAAGTTTTTGTTCGTTTTATTCGAGTCTTTTCCAAAAAAATTGTGTAGTTTACTAGTTGATGTATATTTTTGTAGAGCGAGAGTATACCGTTGTCAGTGTCGATTTCTTCTAATGGGTTTGTTTTGTTTTGGTTTGTGTAGGTGATTTCTTTAATTATTTTCCAGATAAGTTTTGGATTATTTTTGGAATCTTTTACTTTAGTTCTGTATTAATTTTGTTTAGCTGATTTAGTAAGATTAGAGCAGAAGTTTCTATAGTTTTTGTACGATAGTTTCAGGAAAAGGTCATAAGAACTGTAGTTTACTTGTTGGTGGAATTTTTTCCCTTTTCTTATGCACTTAAGTAGTAGTAGTTTTAATCCAAGCTTTTATGATATTTTTTTTGTGTGGATTCCATGTGAGTTTTTATTGAAGTGTGGTTTTGTATTTTTAATTGAAGGTGTTCAGTAAATATTTTTCAAGCAACATTTAGATCTTAAGATTTATATAATAATTCCAGGTTTTAGTTGGTAGTGATTTTATATATATAAATATAAAAATCATAGTAGGTTTTATATATATATATATATATATATATATATAAAACCTACTATGATTTTTTCATAATCTATAATATGTTAATTCCAAGATTGATTTTTTTTAATGAATGTTAAGGGTTAAAGTGTAATGATCAGTTATGGTGGATTGATGTATGATTGTGGAATATTTGTGTTCGTTTTTGTCATTGCATTTTGGTAAGTGCAAGTTTTCGTGAGAGTTTATTTAATAATTTTATGTTCTATTCTAGTTGGTTCACTTATTGCGGCAGATATCCCATGTGAGAGGAGAAGTAATTGATAATCCTGTGCATGTGGATGGTGTCTCTCGGTATCCAGTATGTTAATGTTGATGTCCCCAATGATGAACAGGTTCCTAATGTTTCGTTCTTGAAGTAGTATGGAGTCTAGTGATCCAAGGAATGGTGATAAATTTGTAGATGAAGGCGATCTGTTGATAGCAAAAATTTATATATCTTGACAGAGTTTTATTTTTGTTAATTTTGTAAAATAAATTTAGTATTTGACTTTTGCATTCATACTTTTCGCACGCATATGAGTTTAGAAGTAAATACTATTTGTGATTTCATTACTACGTTCCAGAGTGGAAATACTTTTAGTAACGTCCTGGTGAAAGACAACCATTCGGTAGGCATCAGAACGTTTTTTTTATATTGTTTTGTAACCAGATTTGAATAGCTACCTCCAAAATATAATTTGTCTTCTTCCAACTCCTCCACTAATATTAATGAACTTCACAGAATCCTAAAAATGTGGATTTCCTTGATTCACTGGTAGCTCCGGTCAGTTAGCACCCATGTAAAAACAATTATCTACGAACACGATAAAACCGTTACATCAGAATTATGAACATAATAAATAATTTATGTTTGAAAATAAATTAAAACATTAAAATTATTTTGGTACAGTCTTGCGTTTTATCTTATTATATATACTGGAAACATTAATAACATCACCTGATAACATAACATAACATTTTTTTAGAAAATCAATAATAATTTCCAACAAATATGTGCCTACTTAATCACAACTAGGTTAAAGTACCCACTGAGGCCCGCATTGTCAAATTATATAAGATATTGTATTAATGAAAAATTAAGGATTTAAAAAATTTCAATGTTATAACGATATGTTTTATTTTGTTTACTTATACCGATGTGCTTTTGTTTTATTCATTGAAAATTTCTCTGCATTTACTCTATTTGTATTAAATAATGTTCTGAGTTAGCTGTAATAGAAACGGATATCAAATTACTTAATCCATTGGTCGCTAAATGCCAGTGGCAGCTAAAACATTATTTCAGTTATTTACATTTTTATCTAACATCATTTTTACTATTAATTTATATGTCTCGCTACGTAGCAATCCAGGAACGTTATAAAACACTCGCATAAAGCAGTACAAAACTAAAGAAGAAAGTTAATTACCATAAAAAAATATTAAAACAAAATCATAAATAAGCAAGAAAAAAAATAAAAACAATAAACAAATGCATACAGCAATAATCCTAACTAGCAGTTAAAAACCCGCTCCGCGGGTTTTTGCTGCTAGGCCCTGCGGGCGGCACTTGCTTGGGCTGCGCCCAGTTTAAGTGATATTAACAACAGTTACATTTAATAGATAGATATTAGGTCATTCACAGAGAGAGGGTGAGTATATATTCTTAAAACACGGAACAGGAAGGAGTTAATGAATAATAACATGCTCAATTTAGGCATAATAAGAATGACAGTTGTTTGAATAAATGAAATTTTACGTATTTGTGATGGATTATTTCAAATGAAACACTATTATTGACTACATGTCTACAACTGATATTAACTGTTATGGTACCTAATATAATTTGCTCATAGGAGACTTGCAGTGCTTAAATATGTGTTACAACCGTCAATGTCTATAAGTTGAATCAATATCGTATAGTTTGTCACAACAATTAAAGATAGTTACAACAAAGTTGACTGAAATAATACATTATTACATATTGATTAATTGTACCCGTGTTTATGGATAAAAGGAGGGTAATTGTGCAATGTGATTAGCAGTCGGTTTAATTAAAAGGTGTGAATTTTACTCCAACTGGTGGTAATTCTTTTCCTAAAACTGTTACTGTATCTAATAAAGTTTAAAGTTAGATTATATATACACCTTCATCAGGAGAGTAAAAATCTATATATAAAGGTAGATTATTACAATATAGCGCCCCTGAGGTGATATCTCACAAAAGCGGCGCCATGCAAATTGTCCAATTAATAAATAAATATAATGTTTACATTTTATTATGTACGTATGCATTGATATACAATGGAAATAGATAAAATAATGTTATCCGATTAAACTTTATTTTATTAAAAAACAAATAACTTTTTTAACTTCACTTTATTATATACAACCAATACATGTTTCATGAACGAAGTATACACCGAAGTCAAAAATTAAATATAGATTACAATTGGAAAAAAGAAGTGGAAGGAGGGGGGAGGGGTAAGAGTAGGCTGGGTTTATAAGAATTAGGAATTACAATATGAAAGACCAGTTAAGTGGGAAAATATTTAAAAGAGAGTTTATAAAAAAAAATTCTTGTTAATTACATCTACTTTTATAAACATGTTCTCTTATTTCTAAAATTTCGAAATTATTTATTTGTGATGCTTTATATCCTGTGTGAAGTATTTTAAGACCTGAAATTTTTTTTTGCATATAACCTTAAAACAATATATTCATAAGACAAATAACATTTAATAACGGTTATTCTAATAAATTGATAGTTGAAATACTAAATAAAATAATTAAACATATTATCTTCAAACGGTATTTTTACCCTAGTTCTTAAGATATAAATAAACAATGGCGTAGAATTCTGTTTGTGGATAACGACACTTCTAAAATTATATATGTATATAAACATTCCTGGTACTATTCAACCGGCGTTTTACACTAATAACAGAATGAATAAATATATTCTTAATAATATAGATTGCGAAAATCAAACAAAAAAATCAGGAGTTTATAAACTCAATTGGGCTGGATTGTAATTTATTTTACAAAGGTAGAACCAATAGAAACCTTGAAGTCAGAACTAAAAAACATCTCAGGGTTCTAAATGGAAATAGTGAATATGAGTTTGCAAATCATCTTTTGAATCACACTTTCGATAAAAATTCAGGTCTTAAAATACTTCACTCAGGATTAAAGCATCGCAAATAAATAATTTAGAAATTTTAGAAATTACAAAACATGTCAATATAAAATCAGATGTAATTAATAAGCAAAAAAAAATTATAAATAATAATGAAAAATGCCATTGCAAAGTAGAACTAAACTTCCAGAAGAAATCTTATTATTAAACCCTTGATGTTCAAGTAATTTTGCATATTTAAATATACGCGCCAGTCATTTGATTCGTTTCTTCACCGCCAGAGGGGCGCTCTGTCGGCCACCTAGCCGCGATGCGTATTCGGGTATCGGCCATATTGAATTAACGCTTGCTTTTTTCGTCAAACGTCAAACGTAATCACGTAATTGTGGATAATTTTCACTGTAATGTAATTAATCCAATGGATTATGAACTTTCTAAGACATATTTTCTTCGATATTATCCAAAAATTGTATAAGCAGAAACGATATTTTTTAAGAAATATCGTATTACATGTGGCGATTCTATTTCAGTATGAAATGGTGTCTTAATCTTTAAAGTCTTATTTAAACACAATTTGAATTTGACCAATCACAGGGCCTACACCGTCCAGACGCTGGAGTAATAATATTATCAGATACTTGCATTGATTATCATCTACTTCTGTTTTGTTTAATTCTCGTTCGTCTTAACTGTATCTTTAAATACATTTCATGTGGTAGCCTTTTCTTTTACAAAACTATGTATATGTAATATGTAACATTATGATGTAACAACTATTAACCTATATTATTACTAAAGCATTACTAAAGAACTAACCAAGTTAAAAGGTTTTTTTTAAATCTTTCAAAACTTTCCGAAATAATCAATATTTTGTGGTCCTAAAATCACTTCTGTGGTGAATTTACATTACATTTAAAATACTGATTACAAAAATCACTCCAGTGAAGCACAAAACATTAATTATTTGGTAAAAGTTAAAAGATTTTCAAGTGAAATTTTTAACTTAGTTAGTTATTTTGTAATGCCACAACTTAAATCAACTTATGCTAATAATATAGTAAATATTTAACGCGAAAACATGTGTGAACACATTCGGAAGAATAACCCACAAATTAGTAAAAAAATATATTTACAAAAACAGTCGAAGTAATCGTAATTATTAATAACGAGA
Organism: Hesperophylax consimilis; assembly: GCF_061612785.1. Classification (NCBI taxonomy): domain Eukaryota; kingdom Metazoa; phylum Arthropoda; class Insecta; order Trichoptera; family Limnephilidae; genus Hesperophylax; species Hesperophylax consimilis. The sequence goes on from NC_142840.1 coordinate 41,619,251, forward strand.
AGGGAAAAAATCAGCCATTGTAAACAATAAAATAACAAACTAGTAGAAGAAAAGGTTACAATATTATTATTTTATAAAGTAGCGGAAAAAAAACGGGACAGTAGTGCATTCTCTGCTGACGCACCATTTGAATATTGATTGTTCTAGGGCTGGAACGACGTCGGTTTCCACGGCTCTAACCAGATTCCGACGCCCAATATCGACGCCCTGTGCTACAATGGCATCATCCTCAATAGTTACTACACGCAGCCCATCTGCACGCCTTCTCGCGCAGCGCTCATGACGGGAAAATATCCTATCAGAACAGGTAACACTATCATTCTATTATTCTCATCATCTCCCAGGGCCAGTTGGCCTCCTCCACAAATGCTATCCGCTGGCTGCGGTCCCTCGCTTTCACCTTAATCTGCAGTCCGCCCCTTCCTGCCTCATTTCTGTTCACACAGATCTTCTACATATTCCACGGTCTGCCTCTGAGTAGCTTCCACTGGGGTACACATTCTTCATTTTTGGAGTCATATCATCGCAGTTTTGAACCTACAGAACCTTACAATGGGTATAAGATTTTCGAGTTCATGATTTAATCTTACCCTGTATGATCCTCTGGAGTAGGTGCAAAGTGTTTCGTAGAACACGCTCAAAGACTGCAAACTTTGTTTTTTCTTTTTGTGTTAGGTTTGCTACGATTTTGTAGACAAGTAACAACTTGTCTTGTTGAATATATTTATGTTAGCAATTTGCATTTTTTTAAGGTACCAATGTCTGTACAAATTTTAAAAGTCATGAAACAAAACATTTCACTGCTTAACTAACCATCACGGCAGAAAGAATGAACCACGAAACAATTCGCTCTTAACACACGATTACAACATAAATTACAACAATAAATATCACTGACAGCTGTCGAGTTTTTTCTGTGTCTTACTAGAAACTTATAAATAGAACAAAAAAAAACAGTGTTTTTAAACAAGTTTCAGTATACTGCAACATAATTTAGTGCACTACGTTTATTTATTAATAATCATTTCGAAATCATCGTAAATATTCACCATTATTATAAAATTTATAAATCAATTTGTTTAATAATCAATTGTGCACAGTGTTCCCTACGTCTCGCTCTAACAAGTAACAGGATAAGGTATTCTCTCCCTCGCACTTACTGGATAACACTTGTGGACGCTCCCGCTACCTACTTGAGTTAATTACCTGTACATTGCGAGCAGGGTTGTCACTCATATTATTTTCTTATAAAAAAAAAAAATTTAAATTTAACTTTCGAAATGAATAATAATGAAGCAATTGCTTTCCTAAACAAAGCTAAGGAGGAGATTAATAGCATCCACAATGCCATTACCGATCCTGTCTTAAAAATAACAAAAGACCAAATGGCAAAAATACTCAGTAAACTTTCTAATCTATCTGGAACTATGCAAGACCTAGGAGTAACTGTTGGAGTTCTTGAAGGAAAAGTTATGACATTCGAAAAAATCATTGAAAAGAAAGTATTACCACAGGAAACAACGCCAATTTGTGAGGTGCTCGCTGAGATAGAGGAACGCAAGACCCGCTCGAAGAACATAATTTTACTCAACGTCCCCGAGTGTAATTCGAACTCAACTACAGTGAGCGTCTTGGAGGATGGAAAAAAGGTATTAGCAGCTATTAGTGAAATTAATAGCGAGTTCAATCTAGAAGATGTGAAAATTTACAGGCTCGGAAGTAAAATTCCAAACAAAACCAGGCCAATTAAATTAGAATTTGATGAAGTCAAACAGGCGAAACTAATACTCTTTAACAAAACTACTCTGTCCAATGGAATTATAATCAAACCTGACAGGACACTACAACAAAGAAATCACTTAACTGACCTCTGGAAGGAATTAGAAGAGAGGAAAGAAAAGGGCGAAGTCGATTTACGAATCAAACATTTCAACGGAATTCCCAAAATCATCAAAACCCAAGCAAAAAACTAAAAAACAAACAGAACAGATTTTCTAGACTTACAGGATATTATCAAAATGTACGGGGAATGCGTACAAAATTGCACCAACTTAAAACTAACTCCCCAATCTTCTCACACGATATTCTGTTTTTAACTGAAACATGGTTAAATGCTGATATCAGCTCGTCAGAATTAGGCCTACATCAATATACCACATATCGTTCTGATCGAAATTCTATTACGAGCAAAAAGTCTAACGGAGGAGGTGTGATGCTGTGCGTATCCAAGAATATATCATCTACTAAATTACCGGTAAAACACAAAAGTGTTGAACAAATTTTTGTATTGCTCAATATACCTAATGGAAAAATTATTATTGGCTGTGTCTATATCCCACCTGCATCGGATTTGCAAACGTATAAAAATCACAATGAGGACATAGAAGTACTCAAATTCAAATATCCTAAAGCAAAATTCATTATTGCTGGTGATTATAACCTTCCTAACTGGACCAGCCAAGATGACAACGGACCTGCTACAAACCAAGCCGATTTACAGTGTGCTAAATGTAGTGAAATTCGTGATATGTCTTTATTTTTGGGACTAACTCAATCAAACAAGATTTTCAACTTTAACAATCGAATGTTGGATTTAGTGTTTTCAAGTGATTCGAAAATAGTGGTTGAGCTATCCGACGAATTATTATTACCATTAGATCAACACCACCCACCGTTGGACATTATCATAACAAATAGGCCTTTAACATCTTCAAAAAAAACAAGTGTCCCATCGTATAACTTTTCCAAAGCTGAATACCATCATATTACGGAGTACCTTGCCCAAACAGATTGGTCCTTTTTAGATGAGGAAAATAATATAAATGATCAATTAGAATACTTTTACTCGATTTTAAATACCTCTATAGAACAATTTGTTCCCAAGGTTAGCTTTACATCATCTAATTATCCGAAATGGTTTACAAGGGAACTAACTAATTTAATTAATAAAAAAAAATGTATCCACAGAAAATATAAACATACCAGAAATTCTAACGATTATATAGCATTTACTAAACTACGAAAACAATGTAAAGAATTATCAATAAAGTGCTATAGTGACTATGTTAACGTAATTGAAAATGAGGTACATCATCACAATGTGAAAAAATTCTGGAATTTTACTAAATCTCAACGAAAAGACAACTGTGGATATCCTAATAGCATGTTCTTTAAAGAAAAATGTGCCGACAGTATTGAGGGTATAGTTAATCTTTTTGCTGACTCATTTAAAAGTGTCTACGACAAAGATATTCCCATCAAAGCAGTCTCCAGTACGTCAGTGGAAGAGTCATTAAACCTAAGTCAATGTTTCATAAAATTAGATTCCATAGAAAGAAGCATAAAAGCACTAGATAGTAATAAATCTGCTGGACCGGATGGTATTCCTCCCATATTTTTAATAACTTGCATTGATAGTTTGATATATCCCTTACATAAACTTTTTAACAAATCCTTAGCGTCTGGCTGTTTTCCGGCTCTGTGGAAAAAGAGTTATTTAACGCCCATTCATAAAAAAGGCGACAAAAGCGATATATCTAACTACAGACCTATTTGTATTATGTCTGCTTTACCCAAACTTTTTGAGTCATTAGTATTAGATACCATTGTAAAACCTATCAACAATATTATTGTTCCTAACCAACATGGCTTTATCAGAGGTCGATCTACCTTAAGTAATTTAACTATCTACAATAATTACATATCTGAATCGCTCAGTCTGAAACAACAAGTGGATTCTATATACACCGATTTCAGTAAAGCATTTGATAAGGTTCGACATCATATTCTTATATCCAAACTCCGACTGTTAGGCATCAAAGGTAGTTTATTGACATGGATTATTAGTTACCTCAGTAATAGAGTTCTTTGTGTCAGGATTAATTTTATAGAATCCTATGTATTCGAGGCCACAAGTGGTGTCCCGCAAGGGTCCCACCTTGGCCCAATATTATTCTTAATATTCATTAATGACATTGTAAACATATTTAAAGATGTACAAGTCCTACTTTTTGCAGATGATCTAAAATTGTTTAAAAGAATACGAAATATATATGATTGCCTAATTTTACAAGCTAATTTAGATAAATTTTTTAAATGGTGCGAACAAAATATGTTATTTTTGAACATTAAGAAATGTCAAGTAATACGATTTTCCAGAACTCATTCTCATATCTTACATGAATATAATTTAAATAATGTTAAATTAACACCAGTATCACAAATTCGTGACTTGGGAGTTATATTCGAATCAAACTTAACATTCACAGCGCATATAGATGATATAACTAATAAGGCTTTAAAGATTCTTGGCTTCCTTTGTAGAACCCTAACTGATTTTAAGTCATTGGATTGCATGAAAACACTCTACATTTCACTAGTTAGAAGCCAAGTGGAATATAATTCACCTATTTGGTCTCCTTTCTATAAAGTACACTCTAACAAATTAGAACGGGTTCAACACAAATTTCTTAGGTACTTAAATTTCAAGCTTAAAATTCCAATAGAAAACATTAATTATGTAAATTTGATGAATGGACTTAATTTAATTACGCTGTCTGACAGAAGAACCATTTCAGACCTAATTTTATTATACAGAGTCATGAACAACCTTATTGACAGCCCTGCCATCGTTGCTGCTATTAAACTCTATGTACCGACAAGAAATACTAGACAAAATACAACATTCTTTTGCGACACATATAAAACCAACTATCAGTCAAACTCACTTACCAATAGGATGCATGATTTGGGCAACAAGTTTGGTGGTATTATAGATATATTCCATGATTCCCTTTATAATCTTAAATTCAAATTAAACCAACACTTTGTGGAATCATACAAATTATTGAAATAGATTTAACGATTAGATATGTTATTGTAATGTTTTATATTATATTTTGTTCTTTGTTATTGTTAAATATTATGTTGTTTAAAATGTTTCTTTACGCCATATTCTTCAAAAACTACTTGTATATTTTTTTAAAATTCTTCACTTTTATAACTCTTAGTATAAATTCTAACTCGATAACTTATGTAAAACTTATTTATAATCTATGTAAAAGCCCCTATGGGCGTATAACAACAACAATAAACGTTATTTCTTCACTCTTATTAATTATGCTAATATCTCTCATTACTGGGAAGAATATCTTTAGAACAACATTATGGAAGTAAGGAGCATTGCAAAAAGTAAGCAATAACAATCATAATGGACAGTGCCTTGGGCTCTTCGAGGAACAAATGAATTTTCCGTATATTGTGTCCTCGACGGTTGTCATTTTGGCACCTAGTCGGGGCCATCTCCGACGATATGGCGCTGGGCAGTGGCCATGTTGTCCAAGGCTGAAGTTCAACTCTGCCAATTCCTTTAATATAAAAGAAATTTTGACGATATTGCTATCAGTGGGAATAGTCCAATGGAACTGGATGTATGCATTATATCTCTGTTTCCATAAATAATACAAATATTACTTTTAGATATCCTCAATAATCTGTGTGTAGCTTACAAATTCAGAAGCACGATCTGCCACTAGTATTTAGCACAAAACAGACGCTGCACTACAGTGAAATCCCATTTAACAAACTTCGTTACGGGACGCCTAGTGATAAAAAGGCGCATCTGTCAATCCCCCAGGCCGAGTAGCGGAGAAATGTAATTTGGATATGCAAATAGTAAAAATGTGAAGCGTCGTTACTCATGTATTCGCACACCCATACCTACAAGCGTCGGCACGAGTAAAGGGTACAGTAAAACCTCCTGCTTTGCCCAAACATATTCCCAAACATGTCACGTAAGCAATCCGACATCTCCAAGTCGGGTTTCCGGGGACGCGTATTACCGGATTTAATTGACAGTCTTCATGCTCCCTAATGGATATTTTTCAAGGAATGTGTCCAATTTTTTTTGCAGAACCCGTAATATCACGTATTATAGGATATACGGAGTTTTATTTTTGATTATCGGAGATACGATTAAAGGCTTGGGTATACCTTTAGAATATTATGCGATTACAGTTTATTTGGAAATATCTTTTCAATACGAGGTGGGATTTTTAGCATTTTCAGATATCCTCATTCTTAGGAGACCACTGATAATAATATGTTCGAGAATCAAAACGAAATTGTTCTTGAATTAAATGGGCTACCTGTTACTTTGTTAGTTTTCCTGACCTGTAAATAAGTGTCCATTTTTACAGTAATCAAGAATTTGTCCAAAATCTTAAATCTCCGAAAGTTCTTCACAGATTGCTTTGAAATTTTGAAACAAAGTTGCATTCGAATACGCATATGTTTTTATATACCTTTATTATGTACCTAGAGGTAAAAATATGTGTCACATGTGAGAGATTCGACAAACATACTTTGTTGAAAAAAAAGCGCCATCAGATTGCAAAATTTCTGCTGGACGTAATTGTTTTTCTATCTGCACAAACAGACTTAGCCATAGCAACTTGTTATGCATAAACCATGTTATTTCCCTTTTTTTATTACAATTTGTGTTCTTATTTTGCTTTGATAGTGTTGAAACTAGTTGCCATAATAATACTACCGTAAAAACGTAAAACATATATATTCTCGCTTGGCTAAGAATAGGGAGGTCGCGAGTTCATTTTCCGACGTGCGTAAGTTATTATTATTTGATTATTATTATTTATTATTATTTTTTTTTTTTTAAAGATTATAAAACATTATTTAGTAATGTGAGCCTCACTGGGTACTTACCCGTGCTGAGGCCTGCAATTTACAATTTCATAAGATACAAAATATATATGTAAATAAAATGGACTGTTTTGAAATTAAACGAACTATAATATTAATATATGAACTAGCAGTTAAAAACCCGCTCCGCGGGTTTTTTTCTGCTAGGCCCTGCGGGCGGCACTTCGTTGGGCTTCGCCCAGTTTAAGTGATACTAACAACAGTTACATTTAATAGGTAGATATTAGGTCATTCACAGAGAGAGGGTGAGTATATTTGTTAAAACACGGAACAGGAAGGCGTTTAGGCATAATAATAATGACAGTTGTTCGGGTAAAACTTTACCTTTCCCGAATAATTGCCTAAATGGCTAAAGGTAAATTAATATAGGTAAATATTCGGAATCGCTGGACACGGAAAATAGGTAATATTTTTAAATAATACCTTCTGATTTACCTTAATTACTATAAAAGGAATCGAACAGCATTTGGGAAAATTTTAATTTTAGCTTTTTAATTTTTAATTACGTAAAATGAAAATTCGCTTTCGCTGTATGGGATGACAGCCTGAATAATTTCTGTTGATAACATTTTCTTTTGTCGGTATTCCTGAAATGAGCGGCTAGAGACAATTGAAAAACGTAAATTAAAAAAATATAATGTAATACAATATTCCGGCAAAATAGTGCCTACTTAGCACAAATGATTTATTTGACTATTATTTTATTTAACCTCACCTATAATAACCTAACCTAACCTAACCTATAATAATCCAGCCTAACCTATAATAATCCAACCTAACCTAAAATAATCCAACCTAACCTATAATAATCTAACCTGACCTAAGCTTAACTCACCTATAATAATCCAACCTAACCTAACCTATATCCTAACCTAACCTATAATAATCCAATCTAGCCTAACCTAACCTAACCTTACCGAACCAATCCTAACCTAACCAATCCTAACCTAACCTAACAAATACAAATCCAACCTAACCTATAATAACCCAACCTAACCTAACCCATAATAACCCAAACTAACGTTACCTAACCTAACATAACCTGACTTATCCTAACCCATAATAATCCAACTTAATCTAACCTTACCTATAAACTAACTTGAACTATACTAATCCAACCTAATCTAACCTAATCTAGCATAACCCAACCTAACCTATCCTAACCTATAATAACCTTTTTTTAAATATTTCCTTACTTGTAAAAGAAACCAAAATACTAAAATAATATTTGCATAGAGTAAATTATGGTAAAAATTCTAGACACTCATATCAGGAATACCAAAAAAAGAAAATGTCATCAATAGAAATTATTCCGGCTGTCATCCAATACAACGAAAGCAAATTTTAATTTTACGTGATTAAAAATTAAAATGCTAAAATTCAAAAATTCCCGAATGCATTCAGATTCCTTCTATATTAATTAAGGTAAATCCGAAGGTTTTACTTAAAAATATTTCGTATTATCCTTGTCCAGCGTTTCCGAATAATACCTTAATATATATTATATAAATATTTATACCTGGCAAAATGATTGTTTTATTATACATATAAGTACATGTCAGATTAGAGAGATTTGTTGGCTAATTTTACAATCAACGAAGCGTTTCTATCTTCCGATTGTCTTTCATGTTATTTTATTGAGTTGGCAGTGCCTATACTTTCGCGTATATCATATCGGTGTTCTGTCAAAATAATGCGAAATTATTATTTACGTAAATAATATTAAATATCAATATTTTTCAAAATCGTACATGCAAAGAGTTGTTGTTTATTGTCATTAAGTTGAATCAAATGTTTGTTTTAGAAACGATGACATTGCAAAGTTTAAATAAACTTCCAGAAGAAATCTTTTTATTTTGCATATTTAAATATTCGCGCCAGCCCCTTGGTTCGTTCTTTCACCGCCAGAGGAGCGCTCTGTCGGCTATCTTTGACGCGGTGCGTATCGGCCATGTTGAATGAACGTGCTTTTTTCGTCAAACGTCAAACGTAATCACGTAATTGTGGATAATTTTCACTGTAATGTAATTAATCCAATGGATCATGAACTTTCTAAAACATATTTTCTTCGATATTATCCAAAAATTGTATGAGCAGAAACGATATTTTTGAATAAATATCGTATTACATGTGGCGATTCTATTTCAGTATGAAATCGTGTCTTAATCTTTAAAGTCTTATTTAAACACAATTTGAATTTGACCAATCACAGGGCCTACATCGTCCAGACGCTGGGACAATAATACTATTAGATTCTACTTTTTGTGAATTAGTTTAGTTGTAAGAAATAGAATGTATCTAGAAGCTACATCTCTTGTATTTTAACTTCAAGCCCCCGCATTCCCAATTTCTACCGATTTATAGCAAATTTCTCGTCAACTCTCTTTAAGTTTTTAAGTTTCAAAAAAATAAGTTTTTTTGAAGATAATATCTATACATTTGTTATGTCGAAACGTTAATTATTTGAAATTCCTTCGATAGAAAAAAAAAAAACGCAAAGTAAGCTCCGAAAGTTTAACAAACGTTTTTTTTTTGTTATTTAATATGTTATAGGCATGAAAAAATTTACAGTGTATCTTTAAATGCAACCTACTGCCTACTACCTAGTATTTGACGATTTTGCTCTATTTTAAACGAGCTGTTTTTTATAAAATATTTTCACCATTTTCGCTTGATTATTATCATTTTTTTCAATATTAGCGTGCTCCCTCTAACATTCGTATTTACATATCTCCCTTTCACCATCTTTGAACGCTTACTTCGGGGCCATAATGAAATATTAAGATTTCGTTAGTGTTATTTCACAAATTATTCATTCAAGTCCAGAATTGTGCATAATCTCGGTGTCGGATACGTTGCTTGAAATGTGACCAGATCTGAATAGCGAGGTACTTTATCGCCACCCTGTCGCACAACTTCCCCCCACTAACATTAAATACCCAATAATTGCTAATTATGCCATCGTCTCACTGACTCCAGACTGTTGTATGTGGCAGTTTATAAAAAAAAAATAATACAGTGTGTGGCAAGCCTACGCACGACGGAAGTGAAACTTTTAATATTCTTCTCTCTCTCTTTTCAATTCATTCTCTCTTTTTTTCTGTCTATTGACATATTTATAAGTAGCATGTGATTGTGATGTGTGAAAAAAATTAAAAGTTATAAAAATATGGGATTCGAACCCGGGTTCTGCATAACGAGTGTCGAACGCTCTGCCTCTAGACCGCGGTTATTACGTATTCGACCAAAATATCATATAGTAAAAATATCTAAAAGTCGCAGCACGAGAGCATTTTATCACTTTTAAAAAAAATATTATTAAAAAAATCACAAAAAGAAAAAAAAAATAGTTGAAGCGGGGATCGAACCTCGGTTCTTCACGACGACAATCGGGCGCTTTGCCTCTAGACCGCGAAGCTGAGTTTGGAGAGCGACCGAAAGTAGGTATATAATATTGGCTAGGCTCCTATAGCGAAATGATCACGGTTTTTGATGACGGTCATGAGTTGGTTTTACTCCGGTCCTCGAAATTGCATAACGCGCGTAAAGAAGTTTCACTTCAATAATAATTTCATTTAAATTTTCATTTTTTTATTTTATTTTTCATTGCGAACATGTCTAGGACTGTCACGAATTATATCTACATATATGTGAATTGTATTGTTTTCAGTATTAGTTTATGAAATCATGATATTAATTTATAATCGGATATCTAATCTTACTGTCATAAACAAACACTGTTTAAGACTTTATTCGTGAGTGGAGGAAATTTAACGATTAATTTATTTATATTTTATTGTTGTGTCGTGATTTTACATAAATAATATGGTGAATAAATGTCTAATTCACCTGATAAGATTAAATTAGTTATAGATATGTGTAATTAAAATCTGCTTGTTATTATTATTTCATTTCTTCATAAACATTGATATTTAATTATTAAACTAATTGCTTAACGCGTATAACTTTGTAGTCGGTGGCGGCACCGCTTTAAAATAAATCTCTTAATGTAGGCTTTATTAGAACAATTAATATTTAAAAATAAAAATAATGTTTGAAAGAAATATGTGTTAAAATATTATTAAAATACTGTCCGAATAATAAATATTAAAATAATCAAATATAATCATTACGGTTGTCTGTGATGATGTGCTTTAGTTTTTCAAGTTTAATGAACTCAAATAACTTGTGTTATTTTAAAAATTGGAAATCAATAATTCTATAAGTATTTGAAATGTGTATTTCTTATGTTAAATCTTTAGAAAGATTTAGTTATTTCTCAAGTTTACTAAGAGTGTTCATTCAACAGGTAAATTTCTGATGGTATCTAAAATTAACAACATTTATTTTCGAAATCAAAAAAAAAAACGGAAGCAAATATTTTATAAATACTATCAGTTTCACTAATCCTACATCCTACAATAATTGCAGGTTGATAGATCTGTGAAAAATCATGGAATATTATAGTAAATTGTTTATCTTGAAAAATGTTTTGTTGGCTTTATAGGATTGAAAAAATCGTACAATCTAAAATTAAAATAATATGATAAAAAGCTTTAGTCAATGTAAAAAGGATATCATCTTTAGTTCCTCTGTCGGCCACCTGCCAAGATATCAATGGCACTCAGTACTAAGATTTTGTATTGGATTAATAATAATTTGAAAAAGTTTTAAAAATTCAAGTAAAAGTTTTAAGGCTTCGTAGTAAGCGTTCAAAAAGAAGAATATGATTTAAAGGAGAGATATGTAAATACAAATGTTAGAATGAGAGCGAACTAATATTAGAAAGAATCAAAAAAACGACTGTTATCAAAATATTTAATAAAACGTGAATTATTTAAAATACAGCAAAAAATATTAGCATTTGAGAAACACTGAATTTTAAATAACAGAACCACACGGAAAAAACTACCAATATAAATATTGCTCATTCACTAAGAATCTCTTCACATTATTCGTAATTCTGTTAAAAACGGGATTGCAGGCCCTTAACAAATAAATTAATAGGTTTGTTGATAAACTTTTAGTAAAATACCAATGTATCGTCACAATGTCGGAACACATAATCCTTATATTTTTATCAGTTTTTTTTCTCCGTGTGGTTCTGTTATTTAATTCCCACATTGTCACGATGTCGGAACACGTGTGCATAAAAACATTTTCGGTATATGAATTGTAATGACGAAATGCGAAATACATCTATTAGCAGGTGCATGAACACCTGTTCCGATATTATTACGATTTTACTAAAAATTGCAATCCCGTTTTTATCCGGAGTGCCAATAATTTGAAGAGATTCTTAATAAATTCGCAATATTGCTTTTTATATTTTTCGGAGCATCACTACTTTGCGATTTTTTTCTATGGATCGAATTTTTATATAATTACCTTTTCAACTCGTCAAATGTATAGAGATCATTTTAAAAAATAACATACGATTATTTTTTTGTGCTTAAAACTTAAAGATTTCAAGAGAAGTATGTAATTTTTCGACAGAAATTTCAAGAATATTTTGTTCCCTCAGGCAACCAAGGTTACCCCCTCAACAACGTGGAGCCCCGCGGACTGCCTCTGAGCGAGCGCATCCTGCCGGAGTACCTGCGCGAGTTGGGCTACGCCACGCACGCCGTGGGCAAGTGGCATCTGGGCATGGCGAGGACGGCGCAGACGCCCACCCGGCGAGGGTTCGACTCCCACTTCGGGTACAGGGGAGGCTTCACGGGGTACTATGACTCTGTGCTGCAGCAGAAGGTAAATATATTATTATGCATTTATAATGTGAATCCATCCCTCCTTCTGTGTTCCAAGAGAGTCCTGTTGGAGAGGTCAAAATGTCTCCCAAGCCAGTCTCCCAAGACCTCAAGACCCAGATAAACCTCACCCCATGAACCCGAGCATCCCTGGGAAGTCACCAAACGTAGCGAACGGCTTGGGGTAACCTGTGGCAGAGGTGTTATTTATCCAATACATGGTTCCCGTGGCGTAGAGGCGGTTTGCACTAGTAATTATCCATCTCCCATGTTACTATAATCTATGGTTCAGATATATCCCTTAAAATGATAGTTTGATAGTTTTTGATGAGTGTGAAAACAACAATTATTATGCTACGTACCTATACATCTGCGAGCCGAACTGCCGAACTGAAACACAACTTATGGGAAAGTAGAAGAAGCAACCACAAATGGCGCTAATGATTTGTTCCTTTTCTTTACGGTTCGCGTTTCGGTTCGCAAATGTATACGTACCCTTATAGGTACATATTTCAGTTCTTTGAGAGAGATGTAGATATTTTATCTAGGCTTATAGGCTCCAAGGCTTATATCCGCCGTCGTGTGCAATTTATTAAATATTACCGGGTTGGGGGGTTTCTTCGCAGCTAGTTAGTTACGTTAGTTTAAGTTCACTTGCTTCGAGTATTAATGATTCCTAATTAAAATAAATAGCACACTGATTTCGTACCCTCTTTCAACCACCACACTAGAAAATCATTAACTCATTCTGCGTGCGTACTTCGTTCATTCTAGACAAAAGAGACTGTAGATCTTCCATACTGTTAGAAATCAACAGGGAACATAATTTTAAATTATTCATATTAGCCTCTAAGCCCACATCTCACAGCCTTGATATTTCACAGCCTTGCTTATCACCCTCTGTGATATCTAACCACTTCGTCGCAATAATTCAGAAGTTAAGTATAATTATTTTATGTAAAACGTAATTTCGCTCGCATACTGAAAAAAATCACCCAGAAAAATCAGAAAGCGTCAATTGGCGAAAAAACCCCCGCAAACATTGTGTTAAAAAAGAATTATAGACGGTCAAAAAAACCCAGGAAAAAACAAAATCAAATTGCACTAAGTGATTGAATCGTAAACAGGGTAAACAAGAAGCTTTGTTTCTCCGTCTACTTCTTGCATTAGTTCCGAATATGGTCCGTGTCCGGTGTCTGTGGATTTCCCAAGGCACTTAACTCGATCGCTTGACCTCTCTGCGGATCGTATATCGTCTTGTATTTAGGTTTTTTCCACTCGCTTACGTCGAAGAACCGGTACTGTAGGTTGGTAACGTAATGCGGGTCACCCTTTGGGAGATCACTGTCTTGTGTCTGCATAGATACATTTTAATATATATTGAATAGCGACGATTTGGAAAATGGTAGGTAGGTTACATTTCATACGAGAATCTGTATTTTTCACACATGTAATACGAAATGCTTTTTAGTATTATATTCACTCAATTTAAAGCTGATACCATAGAAGTTCTTGGAGATAATTGGGATGAAAATCTTTCTCTTTCGTTTGTAAACGATATGATTGACTTGTAACTCTCCCCCTGTTCCGCGAAATGCTGAGCCCAGGACCGACCCTGAACCAAACGACGCCTGGCGCGAGTAAATTTTTGACGCCTCTTGTCAAAATCAGTAGACGCATTGGTCAGGTGAAATTAATAATATTCCTGATTGTTTGTATTTTTGTGTAGCGCCGTTTAACTAAAAATAATCTCATGGGGAATGTGTTAGGAGGTTTAGGTGTTAGATATTATGCATTATCAGCACCTTGGCAATTTGGCGTCCGGAGCGGACTGCTCCAATTGCGCCGAACAATGCATTACGGGAAAGGGACGGAAAGGCGCGAAACGCCGCTTGCTGTTGCTTCGATAATTTCTTATAAGTCGTGGTTCAGCTCAGCAGTTCAGCTCTCGTGTTTATACGCACCATTAGCCTCCACATAGGTCTGTTTGATATGGATTTTCGAAAAACCTTTACATTTGGAAAAAAATCGTTAAAAAGTGTTAACTAACCATCACGCCGTTTCACCGTAGGGGTAGGCAGAGAGGACGGACCGCCAAACATCTCGGTCTTGGCACACACTCCTCGCCTCAGGTGTTTCTTGAATAAATTTTAAAAGGGAGGTCATAATAGCGTTTAGAAAAACAAAAAATATAGGTTTGGATATACTGAGAAATGGTATAAAATTCAAATACTACGGGAATACAGTTTATTCATTTTTATATTATTTTGAGGCTCATAAAAACATCGATGTTAAAATGAATCTGTCAATACCTTATCAACGTTTACGATTTTACAAACAAAATGTTATGTTAGTTAAGTTTACATCTCTCCAATTATTGTTCAAACCTAAGTATAGCTAAAACCACGCGTAATTCACTAAATATATCAATAATAATATAGTTGCCTCCAAATGTTCCGCATGACGCACTTGAGCCTTTCTCAACTAGCAAGAAAGTTAAATGGAAAAGCCCGAATACACTATTATACTCTCAATTGATTACATTCACTTTATTCTGCCCTTTTGATTGTTTGGTAATTTTTAGTATATTACTATCCAATTTCCTAAAAAAAACATTTTATTTATAAACAAGTTCTGCTGTGTAATTATTATTACGTGTGACAGCTGTTTTGTCTTCTGAAGGCATTATCAAACTGTCCAGTTACTTATTTTCTCGTTGAGGACGGCTCACGTGCGTCTGAAGGCAACTTATGATTTCATTCACAAATCCCTCGGAAAACATACAAAAATAAGCTGTAACATTACGCCTCGAGCTACAGGAACCGCAATACTTCAGAGTTAACATTTTGAGAAGGTGCCCAAAGGCCTCAATTCTCAACAGAGTGAACTCAATTAATAACTTCGGAGTTAAAAGTAAGTAAGTGAGAAGTATTGTTTGACCGATCTTGTCCTTGGTAAAACCTCGGAATTCCCTCTTGAATATAATTATATTATCTCATAGCTTCAGAGATTGTAAGCGCTGATTTGGCAACACTTCTTGTTGGTCTTAAACGGATTCAGTAGGATTAAACATGAAAAATATAGAAATGTACTTTAATGGAGTTTTTCCCATTTCAATGAGATGGTATTTATTTTGCGTTTTTAATTTCAGATGATTTTTGAATTAATATTCTGTCTTGTGCTTTGTAAAAAAATTAATATTCTGTCTTGTGCTTAGTAAAAAAAAATATTCTTTCTTGTGCTCGGTAAACCAATTGATATTCTGTCTTGTTCTCAGTAAATAAATCAACATTCTGTCTTGTGCTCAGTAAACAAATAAATATTCTGTCTTTTGCTTAGTAAACAAATTAATATTCTGTCTTGTGCTCAGTAAACATATTAATATTCTGTCCTGTGCTCAGTAAACAAATTAATGTTTTGTCTTGTGCTGAATAATCAAATTAATATTCTGTCTTGTGTTTAGTAAAGAAATTAATTTTCTGTCTTGTGCTCAGTAAACAAATTAAATGTATAAATATTTTATAACCAATTAAAAAACAATCACTTGTAGTCACGATTAACGGTAAATAAATATTATTAATTTGATTTTTGGCTCATGCTAACATTCAACCTTCGTTGCTGCATTAAGTTGTAACTAAAACTCGACAGTATTATTTTTACTAACGCACACCCGTGAAAAATCACGGGATGTTATAATTAAAATTTAAAAATGAAAAGTTAATTATATTTTATGTTTAAATATATTATTGAAGGTGGGTTCCTACTTTATCGCTTGTTTAAATTATTCACACAATCAATTCCAAGTTTAAAAATACACTTTAGTAAATTTGAGTGCATTGAATCAGGTTGACACACATCAGATACAATCGAAATATGTTAGTTTGATTTCACACGTATGACTAAATATCGGAATCTTTTCGAAATAATTTGAAAATCACCTTTGTTTGATTAATGTTTTTTTTCAAATTTTGGTGTGATTAATAATATTTCTATCTATGTAAAGCTTCGGTGGAATTCCACCACAGTATTTTACAACAATTTCATAAATAGATTTCAATCAACATTATTTCAATGTTACCCGTCTGAATTCAATCGTATGAACTCCAGATCTCTAGTTTTTCCCAATACTTCACAGCGATCGCATTTCCACTTCGTTCGAGCTACATCATCTTTTAACGCCATTCCGGGAAAACGGACGTGAAAATCCCCCGGCCTCAACGAGCGCATCGCGTCGCGTACTTGAGCCGAAGAGTATTAAATCCACTTCCGCGACATGAACCCGGAAATGGCATTGGCGGGGTACCTTCTTACACTGCTTGCACCACACTGCTAGGTACCTGCAGCTCGGGTCATTATGGTGGATGATTTCCAACTCAACAATAAAAGTTTTATTTAGTTATTAGCGGCCGCGTGTCATTAGTTTCCAGGTCGCGCGTCACCTCGGATCGTGGGAGCCGGGACCACAATGGGCAAGGTGAAATTTGAAGCAAGCAATGGCGTAATGCTGGTGTGAGGAATGGTTTTACCAGAATTTTAACGAAGGACGCGCGTCCTAACGAGTATAATATTAATTAATAATCACCGTGATTCGGTTATTTTCTGTTTACAAGAAGTGGCGGAATTCGCTTTGTGTTCAAAGTAATAACGGGAAGGAAAGGCGGGAAAATTTTGAAGTCACAACTTTTAAACAGGAAATTTTTATTTCGTTTATATTTTTTTCTTCTGAGAAGCTAAAAAAATCTCACAGAATGATATATCACAATTCATCTTTGTTATAAGTCTATGCGAGAAAGCCTCGGAGTGTATTACATGTGTGGGTGATTTATTCGGAGCACCAACCGCTGAAACCGCAAAATCTATTTTCTGTTATTATTATTACAGTCAGTAAGGTTCATTTATTTATTAACAATTTAAATACCTGTAAATACAGAAAAACCTTTTTTAAAAAAAAGGGAAACAAAAAATTTTACAGTGTAAACATACTAATAATATGATAATTTAATTTTAAATTTAAAATTTGCAGTCATTTCCATGTTATGGGAAACAAAATGATAACTAATAACTGTTTTAAAAAAATATGTAAAATTCTTTTTTTTTTATTCTTTTCCGGTTTTATTAGAAATTTCTGTTACTTCTGCACATTGGTTATCTAAGCTTTGTATGGGTGGTATAGGGGAGTTTTTAAACAAATTGTTATTTACATTATTGTTGCAGTTAAAAATATGTTTTGGTTCTTGTAAATCTATTAGAGATATGATAAGAAATCATTTGGAATAATGTAAGGCTGTCAATGTCAAAATGACATCAGTTGCACATTTTTTGTCAGAAACCTTTAAATTTTAGATTTTGCATTAAACAATCATAGTTTTCAACTGGAGTATTAAGTATATAATTTACATGTCTTAAAAATTTGATTATTTTGTAATTTCAAGGAAATTTTTTGATCTCGTTTATAATTAAACAAACCTTTAAATGTTCTTATAAGGACTTTAATAATTAATCACTATTTTTTTAATTGATTAATTAATTAATTAATCAATTACTATCGCAAACCAGAGACTCAAGTAGAGAAAACATAAATTTTGACTTGAAAAAAATTATTAATTTAATCCTCTTTAGCACATAAAATTTGAGTAAATATACCAAATGAGTAATAGTAAAGCCCACTAGAAGTGTAATGACACTAAACTACGCTATATAAATGCTATGTTATTATTATCATTGAAACCTTGTGTTTAGAAGGTTTATTCTATAAATGTTAGAGTTTAGGTTTAGCTTATTTTATTATAAAAAGATTTTCTCTACAGGTGTACGATCAGTTTTGTAAAACAACATGCCAATAATGATATAATAATGTAACTTAGAACCTTTACAGAACTTGAAAATCAACATTGAAATTTAGTGAAATTTTAAAATTCCGTAAAACAACCCATCTTCAATTAAAAAGAACGAAATCCCAAAGATCGTTAAGTTTGTTCTTTTTAAGGTTAATGACGACAATTATCTTCATGTTTTTACAAAACCAATGGTTTCTTCATCAAGGTATAAAGTATACAAACAATGATTGCATTATAAGAATAGACAAATAAGTGAAGAGAAAGAGGTTTTTTCGGTATACAATAAGCTGTGATGAATTAATTATTACAATAAAAAATATATTATACAGGATGTCCTGGGGTAAAGTGCACAAACTTCGGGAGTTGATTCCAAATGATAGAACTAGTAAAAAAACATATGTAACTTTTTTCGAAACTGCAACGTTTTAAGGTGGTTTTCGTCTACAAAAGTTGAATTTTTTGTACGGAGAAAATAATATTCGTCTATGAAAAAATATTTTTTAGAAAAAAAACAAGAAATTTCGAAAAAAAACTTTTACTTCTACCATCATGTAGAATCATCCCCGAAGTTTGTACACTTCACTCCAGACATCCTGTATAAAATTATGATAAAATAATTTTTGCATTAAAAATGTTACTTTTATAAATTTAAATACAGAAACAAAGGGCAACCAAGATGTCTAAATTACAAACAAGTTAATAAAAAATTGATTCACGTTAAAATTAATTCAAGTTATTTAATTAGCTATTATAAAATGGTTATTGGTAATAATTATGTCAATAATAACAATTCTATCTCCCATAATCCCATTGCATTTTATTTAAAAAAAATTAAACTTTTATTAGATAAATTTTTTTATAAGTTAATAATAAGTTCTTATCATTGTTGCAATGTTCGTCAAAGTATCCTTTTAAAATATTATACTATTCCATTATATTGATTATTGCACCGTTTGCAAAATAAAATAAATTTAATGAAATCCTCAAATTTATGACTAGACTATAAATATCCACGTACTTACGCAGGTACTGTTTGGTGCTTCGTGAAAATATTGACAATTAACATTGTTTGCTTTTTTCAGTTTGAAGATCGGTTCATGTTCGGATTTGATCTGTACCGGAACCAAACCCCGGCCTACGGGGAAGAGGGTGTGTACGCCACGGATCTCTACACAAATGAGGCTATATCATGTAAGTTTTTCACATTTTCTCATAAATTATCACATGATTATCATTGGCATCAATAATCACAAAATAATGGTGATCTAACACAATGTGTTCAAATAGCTGAAAATTAATAATCTTAAACTGAACATTTAACAAACAAAGTATATGATCGTTGCTAACCGAAAGTACGTTGAACGTCATCAACAAATAATGGGCGATGATAACTTGGAATAATTAATTAATTATTCCTACTTGGGAATAATTCTAGATTAAAAGATATCTACGTTTTGTAAAAAGCATTTACTTTGTGGCAATAATTTACAGTAAAAACACATAAATTTACTATTGACCGCGATCATTTTTTTTTCACTTGGTTCCTCTCCCTCAAACAACTTAAACTTTTTTATATAAATCTGCCAATATTCTGTATCGTAGATTAGGTTTTAATATTATCTTGATGAAGAAAAGGTTCTTCCGAAACCGGTAGAGTGTAAATAAAATAAAATTGGTCAATAGCAAATTTTTTTTAAAGTGTTTTTATTGTCAAAGATATCTCTTGAAGATACTGCTGATTTTATTACCAAAAATGGCTAAAAAGGTGTCTTTTCTTGGAAGGATTGGGAAATTCGATAAAAAACACGTTCACTAAATTATACAACGATTCAATTTTTTATTGGAACAACTTTTCTTCGATGACTTTTGGAGGTTATACCCAAATCTATTGAAGAAGTATATAAACTAATAAATCTATATTAGATTATTATCTTTTTATTTTTCTTTGTCTTGTTCTGTTTCATGTTTCGTTTAGATTTATTAGTTAAATCTTCTTCTTTAATGATATTAAACAATTGTTGACCGTATCTTAGTAATGTAGATAGCTTTGAAAAGTCCAAATAATCAAGAATAGAGCGATGAGACGAACCTTGAAGTATGCTAAATATAAATTGATTTAGAAAATGCTTTAATTAGTGTTACACAAAATTAAATATTTTTGTATACAAATTTTTTAACAATTTACTACCATCTTATTTTTAGAGACAAACTACATTACAATAAATATCTCCACCCACACCTTAAAATACAGAAATAAAATATTTAAATAAAAAGATTGAACAAATCAAAAACATACAATCTATAAAGGCAGCCACATGAATAGCATAGTTCCCAGTGAGATTAAGAATGTACCTAAAACATGTTACTATAGAACTATTAGTAATAATTAAAGTGTAAAATAAAATGTATGTTTAGGTAGAATAGAGGACATGAAGTTTAATACATAAAGAAATTATAAAAAAGCGTAGAAATTACTTTACATAAATCCAATATATATGAATATGCATCCACTATTTGGTCTCCCAATCATGAGATTCATAGTTATAGGATCGAATCCAAGCAATAGAAAATGAACTCGTGTGCTTATCGTGAATTTTGATCAGATTAATTGATTGACCGGTCAGTGGCTGAGTTGGCATCGCTTTTGGGTCCTTTCCTGGAGTTCAATTCCTCCATAACGACACAAGCATCATTTACCGCTTACTGCGATGGTTGTGGAAGATTTTAGATATTTTCAGGTTATTCGTAACCCGCGAACGTGTGTCTTAATTAAAAAATGGATCATAAGTTGACACAACAAACATTTTATCCCAAATTAACATTAACGCACCATCAAGAAAAATGACAAGGAGGTTAAAATAAATATCATATTTTGAAGCTTAGCACACAAATACAGGACATTTTGCTCCTTTACCGCGAACATTAAGAAATTACTCTATACAGACTCTACATAGACCTAAAATATTCATGAATGTCTATATGATGCTCTTATAATGCAGTACTTAGAAATGTTGACCCAAATAAGCGCTTTAAAAAAAGGGCAAATGTGTAGAAAATGGGGACATGCTTAAGGCGAAGCTTAACGCCAAATCACTATTTTTATTAATCTTTATAACGAATTTGTGTACATTATGAATACCAAAAAATATGCTTCAGATAAATTGAAGGTTTTCCTATCGCTTCGCTTGAGTAAAATACAAATAAAAAAATAGATTACTCAATAAAAAATATAAATGTAAAATACTAAAAAAAAAAAATTTTCAGTAGAAATGTATGAATGCGTAAAGAAAACAACTGTAAAAAAATATAGTATTATAGCCAAGATTATCTGTGACAGTTTCACTTGATTAACTTTTTTGACTTCTTATAAAATTATTTACAAAATAAATAAAAACCAGTTTTTTGCTTGAAATCGAACGTTTCTAGACTCCTTTTGTCAAGCGATTTTAATGCCTATTACCTACGATATAAGGTATACCAAGAATATACACATTTTTGGCTTGTGGCTTCCTCTTTAGTTAGTTTTTTTTTCTTCTCGTATTTAATTCAAAATATGAACCTGTGATCCTAAAATAGGTTCTTAGTTTTTGTTTTACTATTATGGTTTCAAAACATGACGTAAAAAGAGACTTCAAAAATTTCGTTTTTTTTTAACGAAATACCTACTAAAATGCATTATTTTCCATTTCAGGAAACTGAAAAACTTAAATCTCTTTATTATTTCAATGATTCAAAGTGTTCTTAAAATAAAATGTGCATATTTATTGTGTCCCTGTTTTCTGTACATTTACCAAAAAATTTCTGCCATTAATCATATTATCTAGCTGATAATGTGATGAAAGTGCCAATAAAAAATTGTATTGTAGGTACATAGTTATGTATTCTACCTTCAATACATCTTGTTTGTCATTTACTTTGTTGTATAATGTTTAATTTAATATACCGAATTATTAAACTTTCATTCTGTTTTATGAATTAAAATAAAATTATCACTGCAAACATAATTGTTAAATGCGACCCTACTTTTATTATTGTAGGTAATGATAATGAAAATTGAAATGTCTATTCAACTAACAACCATAAAAAAAACATGTTCGTTATGCTTAAAACGGGCCTAGAGTCTAAGTCAAAAAAATATTTGACTGACAGTCGAATCGATGGACGTCATAATGTTTGAAACAACCACAATGAGTATATTTTAAATGATATAAAAAATGAGAACTTGAACGTCTCCCGAGACATTGTTATTACTTCTTAAACACTGCAGTTAGCAGTTAGGTCAGGTTTAAGTACCTACTTTGGCTGCGTAATTATTGGCACAGGCACCTTTACCTGTACATCTATTCGTTTCCCCGGGTCACAGTACCGTGACGCGCTGTGATGCCGTCGCTGATAGCGTTCCCCGGTGAGAGGGACGTGCTGTCGGCATGCCGCTGAGAGATCCACTTTCTGTTATTATTTATTTATTTAACTTAAAATAGTACGTTTATACAATGGTTACATAATATATGTACAACGGTTACGTAGGTGCCAATATAAACAACATAATGTTGAAAAATCATTGGTACAAACTACAGTATTTAAACATTTTTTTTTGTTTTTAATGAGTTTTTATTATTCACAATGTACATTTGTTACGTATAATTTTTTTTATAAAATTAGCGACCGGTTTCGACACGTCCGTGTCATTAACTAGCTATTTTAAAACTTTAAAATAGCTTAAAATAGCTAGTTAATGACACGAACGTGTCGAAACCGGTCGCTAATTTTATAAAAAAAAATTATACGTAACAAATGCACATTGTGAATAATAAAAACTCATTAAAAACAAAAAATGTCTAGAAATTGTTACATAGTGAATGCCAAAGAAATACAGTATTTAAATTAACAAATTTCCAAAATTAAATGGGTGCACGTAAAAAATGAATATTGCTAATTTATTAAAAATCTCTTCTAATTATTGGTAATCAGGTTGAAAAGGGGATTGCAGGCCCTTAAGGAATGAATTAATAGGTATCCCGATAAACTTTTAGTAACATGAATATATTATGTCACGTGGAACACGTGTTCCGATGTATTAGAAATTTTCTAAATTAGAAGAGACTCTTAATAGCTCATTTTTATGCGTGTATTATACTTCACATATTACGTACCTATTTCTTAAATTTAAATACATTTTTCTCTTCTTTTTAAATTGTCTGTGGAAAATCTTTATTGCTATAGATACATATGGTAATTGGTAGCAGAAGTTGGGGGCGCCCGAGGAAGACATGGCACGATCAAGTGAATCAGATACTCGAGTCGGGCCATGTCAAGAGTCATAATAATAGAAGAGTATGTATGAGACGATGTATGAATGTGAATGAGGCAAGAAGTTTGTGCTTTGACCGAGTTGTTTGGCAGTCCGCCCTCCCTGCCTATCCCTTCGGGGAAACGGCTTGATGGTTAGTTACTTAGTCAGTTGGTCTCATTTAATTTTTTCTTCTAGCAGAGTGATTATGTTTGAGATTAAGTTTTCGTATAAATTCTGAAAGTGGTCGGCCGTTAAACATTTAAAAAATAAAATCTATTACTATTAAGTACACAATTTGTTTATATAGTAGACGATAGGTTTAGATTCTTTAACATGTTAGTAATTTTGGATTATTTGTTTCGTCTTTGTAATGGTTTGTAATTGGAAGAGTTTACAACGAAGATCCCATCGACAAGACTTAACTGTTATTAGATCTACAGCTTAAAATAGTAATAATATTAAACAAAAGTTAGAGAAAAGTTGTTCCAGTACAAAAATGAATATTCACTTAAAAATGTGTTGCAAGAATTTACGTTAAGTTAATTCTGAATTTGAAATATGAGATCGACAATTATGGCGTTTAATAACTAGGTCCTAATGGTCGAGTGGTTAAGACGCTGTCCCGGTAGGACAAGAGATCCTGGGTTCGATTCCTAGTTGTGATCGTTATCTTTTTTTATTATTTAGTCTCTATCTTGTTCCGTTTCATGTTTCGTTCAGATTTGTTAATATTATAATCTTCTTCAATGACTTAATAATAAGTTAAAACCAGTTATAGTATGATTAGCGTTGAATAGTGTTGAAGTACGCAACCAAGAGAGTTACATAGTTTATCTTTGTTTTGTGACAAAATTATGTCATAGAACACAGATCGAAAATGCTTGCCGCGAAAGTGGTCATTTAGGAGAGAAAAAAACTTGTTTGTCTACCGACGGCCTTTTGCCATACATATTTAAGCAAGTATTTCGTAGATGGATTTTACGTCATTGGGTACACGAATGAAATCCACGAATAACCGTACCTAGCCTTTATTACCCCATTGAAGAATCCCGTCTTGTGAATAAAGAGAAATAAATATTTTGCCACGCTGAACGCACAAGAAACTTTTAACATGAAACATTTTTTTAAATGCTCCCATTTTCAAGTCCCGCCAGAGTTGGTGATAAAAATATTTTATTTTCGTCAATATTTAAATATATCTCGTGGTTCAAGAGTTGTGGCGCCTAATAAAATAGACCACTATCTGTTTCTTATTAGTGCAGTTACGTCATCGTGCGCTTACGTAATGGAGCGGGAAGGGGTTGGATAAGAGCCTCGAAAAAAGAGCGCGACTAAATAATCAGTATTAACTGGGCAACGGAATGGGTTACATGAGTTATCGGTGCGTCGTCGTGTATATCTCGAGGTGATCTAAAAATCAATATGACCAGAAAAACATAAATTATGATGATATATTGAAACAATTTTTTACTTATTTTACTGTTATATGATTAAGCTTATTTTAGCAGCCTTCAGACTGGGCATAAATAATGCACAGTGAACATTGATGTATTATTTGCCAGTGAAGAAAGAAAGGTTTTTTCTCCCAAAAAATAACGGCAGTGTAGGGGTTTTATACACCCCATTTTTATAAAATATGTATCCTACCTGTTGCAATCAATGAGACATTTCCACAAAATACACGTGTTATATGTGTAATGCTTTCAAATTGTAATATTTTTTTATGTTTTAATTCAGTAGCAGTGTGGAAAAATTTGATTATTGATGAATAAAAAGAGTTGATTGGAAATAGTGTAGGAACTAAACGAACGCACCTCTCAAAGAAAATGAAATGATTCACTCGTAAGAGTAATAGCCACTATAATTTGTGTTCACCTCCGGCTTACGTCACCAACCTTCAACGTCTCAATAAATTATTTGTTATTTTAAATACGTTCAAAGTTAATCTGCTCTATTCACTTAGCATGTCCGTTTTCATCGCTTATTGTATTGCACAAGTCATTAATGCTCTCGTGTTGTTCTTATTTCAATTATCGACACTGGAAATGATTAATGAAGTAGATACCTATGTACTTGCATTCCTACTCTCACGAATCGATTTTTAATTTTTGTTTTTCTAATAATGCTGTTACGTGGTGTATCTATCTAACGCATTTCAAATGAACCTGACGCAAAAACACGTTCTAGAGAAAGTTAAAAAACAAATAAAGGAACTTTTGTATTTTATGCTGATTCCAGCAAGGCAGAACTCATTAACCAGTCCCTAATAAATAACTATTGTTTTAACGTGAACACATTGAAAGCGTTTTAGGTTCAATTGAATTTTATTATAACTTTTCAAGTTTTAAGTTTTTTTCATGTTAGGAGTTGGTCAACATTTTTACAATAAAAACCGAAAGATATTCTTAACTCTTTCAATTTAATTTTTTTTTGTATTTATTTATTTATTATTGTACGTTTCATATAGAAATTTTATAAGTTACAGTATTGGGCCGATAATATCTACAGTATACCTCGAGGATAAGGTGCAATACAGGCGTGAATACATTATGGCTTAGTCAACATTAGTTTCTAACTAGTCAGTGCCTGTTCTAAGAAACTAATCATGACATTAAATTATCCTAAAGGCGAATGAAAGAAAGAGTATTTAAAAAAATCGAGAGAAAAGTATTAAAGCGAAGATACAACAAGGCACTAATAAATTTGTGGATGAATTTTTTTAATAATATTTACAAATCTGTCCTGCCTAAACCTAATGACCATTTTATTATTTTTGGACCACTTTTTCAATCCCTTTTTTCAATACTTCCAGAATTGTAATAACATTAATAAATAACTATTGTTTTAACGTGAACACCTTGAAAGCGTTTTAGGTTCAATTGAATTTTATTATAACTTTTCAAGTTTTAAGTTTTTTTCATGTTAGGAGTTGGTCAACATTTTTACAATAAAAACCGAAAGATATTCTTAACTCTTTCAATTTAATTTTTTTTAAATTTAAATTTGATTTATTTTAAATTTTAAATAAAAGTAATACTATCCATGTTCTGGGGAATGTTTTAATTTTTAAATTAGTTACTCGGTAGTCCAAAGAAAGAATTAAAAAAATATATATTTTAATATTTGAAACTGTTATTTCGTGGTGGAATTCCATTATAAATATATATAAAGAAAACAATTTTAAACTTTTTTCCACTTGTTTTTATTTACATACCTGCGACAAAGGTCATAAATTAGATAGGCTAGAGTCATAAGAGATAACCCGCCTAACTAAAAAAGTAAACTTCAACAATGTTATGAACACAAAATTAGAATCAGTTGCTAAATCTCCGCTGCTATATCCATTATAATCAGTATGTCACCTATCCTAAATATGTATTTGAATTATATAAAATCCATTAAAATATTTTTACCTAACCACACAATAGATTGCCGATAACTTTATGTTGGGTAAATCCTTAAATTGATAGTCCTAATAGGCATAATTATCATAGTTCTATAGATAAAT
This sequence comes from Hesperophylax consimilis, assembly GCF_061612785.1. NCBI lineage: Eukaryota > Metazoa > Arthropoda > Insecta > Trichoptera > Limnephilidae > Hesperophylax > Hesperophylax consimilis. Next base: position 41,646,359 of record NC_142840.1, read on the forward strand.
TCATTTGATTTTAATAACAATACTTATTTGGGAAATATATTATCATATTTCACGAAAAACCCCTCATAATTCAAACCAACTAACTAAACTAGTTTAAGACAAAAATTGTACTAGTCTGAAGATGGCCCTAACAGGCTGAAACCGGTCACGGTCAAATAAAAACAAGTGGAAAAAAGTTTAAAAAAAAATATATATATATATCTTTAAAAATCGAGTTTTTCTTCTTCGTCCTACCGATTTCTTTATTTTTGGTTAATTTTCTCTCTTTGCTTCAACACAATCAATTTATTCGTGAATTTTACTTAAGGCCCCGTAGTAAGCGTTCGAGGATGGTTTGAAATGGAGATATGTAAATATGAATGTTAGAGGGAGTGCGCTAAAATAATAAAAAAAAAACAACAATAATTAAATTATTATTTTAATAAAATGGAAAAGTATTTAATAAAACACGACTCGATTGAAGTAGAGCAAAAATCTCTCGACAAATGCTTTAGTTGCATTTAAAGATTCACTGTTATTTTTCATGCTTATAACATATTAAATAACATAAGAAATCGTGTTTTTGATAATTTTCGGATCTTATTTTGCGATTTTTTTCAATCGAGGGAATTTCATGTAATTAACGTTTCGGTATAATAAATGTATAGATAATATCTTCAAAAATAATTTTAATTTTTTTTGGAACTTAAAATCTTGTAGAGTTGAGAAACTTGTTATATATTGGTAGAAATTTGGTTTTATTGTCCGTACCTATTTTTAAGTAGGTATGAAAATAATACTTTAAACTTAAATAAATTTGTTTCTAAACAAGGATATATTTTTTTCAGTTGATTATAACAAATGTGTAGATTGTGTGTTTTTTCATTGCACATTAAATTGCCGTAAAACTAATGTTCTTTTAATGGGGGTCACTTAAAGTTCCTACTTAACTATGTTCGTCAAAATTTCGAATACAGGGTTTTCCAATAAGAGGTGTAATTTTGATATTCAATTGTAAAATATCAATGGTTTCGTTGCTTGTGTGGCACGTAGTGCCGTCTTGTTGAAAGTAAGCGTTGTCCAGATCAATACCATCCAATTCCGGCCATAAAAAAATCATTAATCATCAGTCACACGTTGAGGATAAAGAGGCGTTTTAACAAAAACTCTTGGGTTTTCCGAGCCCCAGATGCGACAATTTTGCTTATTGACGAAGCCACCGAGGTGGAAATGGACCTCATCACTCAAGATGATTTGCATTTGATTCACTCAAGTGAATTTTAATAATTCCAATGCGTTGTTGAAGCGTGTATCGTTCCTTTTTTATTAATAAAGTAGTTTTTACTTGTTAAATGTTAAAAAATGACAGCTTCAAAAGTAACATCTACCGAAATAGCGGGCTATTCAAAATAACACCTCTTATTGGAAAACCCTGCACTTAAAACAACGCTTCCCGTCTATACATTTTTCTACTAGACAAAATATAAGGTTTTTTCTAGATTCATAGTCAATGTATTTCATGTATTATGATATTATTTTAACAATAATTGATTTTCGCTTTTGAATTTAAACTGGAATTTAAAGCAAAAAAATAGTTTTCTTCGTGCCTAGCATGAAATTACTCGATATTCATAATAAAATAAATGTGTTCTTTTAGTCCCTTCTAATGGTACATATACATTTGCGAACCGAAAAGCGAACCGACCCACGAATCACGGGAAAGGAACGAAGTTTGCGGTTTCTTTCCCATAAGTTGAGGTTCAGTTCAGCAGTTCGGCTCACATATGTATACGTAGCATTAAACATGTTACCTTTCACTATCCGTTATTCATTTATTTAAAAAATGCGATGCAAACGTTTTCTCGGTTATATAGACTTATTAGCTTTTTATAAACTAGCGCACAACTCATTTTGAAATGCTCTCAACTATCAAAAAAATAATTAAACAGACAAAAGGGCAACATAAAATGTATGAATTCATTTTTTGGGATAAGTGTTGTGTTCAGGCCCTCCCATCAAAGCATAAGCCATTTTTAAGCTCATACTACTTTTACGGACGCTTTACTACTTATCGCTGTTTTCTATATGATTGTTATTTACTAACTGCTCTAGCTCTGTCATCAGTAGGAGGTAATTTCTGCGCCAAGCAATTGCTTGCGATTTATAGAGGGGCATAGCGAATGTGCTGTTAGTACCGGGTCGCCTCATACATTCCTTTGACCCTTTGTCGCAAACGAGTGTAGCTACTTTGAGGAAGCAAATATTCTTTGTTCCTTCTGGATGCTCGCCCCGATCCGGCGGCCTGTGATCGGTCCGGAAAGAGCAAAGTAGTATGTTTTATGTTTGTTTTTTTTAGTAGTTAAATTCGTTTGCGGTGGGGTTATAAGGTGATTCGTTACAATGGTAGGTATATTCGTTTTTGCTTTTTTATAAATGCGCAAATGACTGCTTGGCGCTTGTAATATCTCTTGTCGAGTGACTGGACCCAAAATAGATATTTTTATTTGATATAATATTCTTATAAGATCAAAATATCAAAATATTAATTAGTAATCTGGTTAAAAACGGAATTGCAGAGAAATTTTTCCTGAGAAACTTTTAGTAGACGACTATATGAAACTATAAAATGAATATATTATAACGATGTCGGAACATATGTTCATGAAAATCCTAATATTTTCACATTTCGTCATTATATATTATCAAGACAAATACACGTGCGATCCCGTTTTTAACTGGATTTCCAATAATTTAAAGATATTCTTAATAAAATAAAATAAATAAATAAATATTGGACACTTTTTATAGCGCCGCTTTTGTGAGTTATCACCTCAGGGGCGCCTCAATTATCATCGTGTATAATGGATTATATACAGAAATTAATGTTTGAGGTTGAATATTCCAAAGTCATTCCATGATTGAATGACTAGGAAAGTGATATAAGTGTAATTTGTACATTTTCAGTGATAAACGAACACGACAACCGGTACCCCATGTTCCTGTACTTGGCCCACTTGGCCCCTCACGCGGGAAACCTGGGTAGCCCGGTCGAAGCGCCGCCCGAGACTATCCTGAAGATGAGGCACGTAGTCGACATCAATAGGAGAAAATATGCAGGTAAATATGTATGATATTATAGGTCGCTCAGTTAGAGTTGAGCTGACCAACTGCTCCCAACCGCCTGGAGCTAGTCAGACTATGGAATCCCCAATTGGGGTATGTTATGAAGGTGGAGGTAGTTGGGAGGGGAAAAGTGGGCGGTTAACAATTACCGGACTATTTATCTGGTGACCAAACATAGCTAAAGCCATTTCAAGCAACTTTTCGATTCTGAATGGTGATTTTTCACCAGGAAGTATTCTGGAACGTGCTGCAAATATACTATGGTTGTTTTAAATAAGTAAATTGTCAAATAACACAATTTAATCAAATAAAAATTATTTGAAACCGCGACCTCCGAATTCGTGAGCAAGGATTCGTAACCACTCAACGTCCAAGGACGTTAATATCGTGTGTATTGAAGCATATTTTTACACTTCCGACACTACCTTGCGAAACTTCACTGAGAAACAATCGTTCGTCTTTCTTACGACTACACTGTTTTTATGTGTATACGTTGATTGAATTTAAGTATTCAAAAAGTTTTACATTGTTTTCAATTTACTATTTAAAGTGTACTGTTTTCCAATTTCACAGGAATTTTATTTACTGAAATCGAATAACAAGTTTTGAAACATGCTGTATGTATGTAATACCTACATCTGTGTTTTTACTGAATATGCATCATTTATATCGTAGAATGAATAATTGAAAATGAATTTCCGTTTCTTGGCGATATAAATGATAAAAATAAGTGATGCATAATCCTATCACAACAACATCATTACCTATTTATCTAGATTACAAATGTATTGTGCTTTATATTGAAAAATTCGAGATAGTTTCTCCTTTAAATAACATCCTTACACTTCAAACGAAAATATCATACAACTGCCGGATGGGTTTTAGATAATATATTATGCTGTGTGTTCGTATAAGAAAATTCAGAAATTAATTATTTTCTAGATTAGTTTAATACTCCGAGACCTAAAAATAACAATAATAGACCTAATGGGTATTAGGTAAGTTTTAACATCCTTCTAATCTTTGTTTAACCCTTGAAGGCATAACCCTTTCACCCTAAATACCTTTTATCTACATTTTTCTCTGACTTCTAAAGGCCGATACACCTTTGTTGCTGACTAATCGTATTTTCACAATATTATCTATGTCCCAGGAGATAAACAGCGGTGTAAATAACGACCACTGGACAAATATAATATGATTTATTATCTTTTGTTAGGTTATCCTAATATGTAAAATTTCATGGAAGCACTATTATTGACAATAAATGGTATAATTTGTTAAACAAACTTAATTAAATACGATTCTACATAAATTGCAAACCCAATTTTTTTATCACTTCGGTCCAGATTACCTTTTTCTTCTAAAATATTCCTTTTAAAAGAACCCACATAACCTTCTCTAAGCCTATGTCTACTACCTACATTACATCTGCTCTAGTGTAGTCTTTTTGTTATTTTTAAATTCATCTGCTTGAATTTCACCTTCGTTTTAGCAAATCTTGACAATTCATGTCGATGACAATGCATTTTTGTTGACAATCACGTACACACACGCGTGACTTTATAGTAGTTAATATAAAAAATCATTTGTATATTTAGGATTTGGTTAGTTATTAGCGCGGATGACTAGTCCTGGGGAGGAAAGTTTAATCTTCTTCTTGGTTTATAAAACCAAAATAAATATATATTTTTAACTCTACAATAAAAATGGATGAATTATAGTAAAAAAACATTGTTTTTGACGTGTTGATTCATTGTTGTCTTATAAACTTATCGTTTTAATCATACATACTGTTGTAAGCTGTTTTTGGACGGTTTGTTTTTTTTTATATTACTCTATTGATTACATTATAAATAAAATAAATAATAATATTGTCAACGACACCAAAAAGTAATTTTTTCGCTGGATAATTCGCGTAGGGTGTGTTTTCTAAGCAATCTGCACGTACATATTGTGCATCAAAAATAATTTTTTGTGAAATGTTTTCCAGGAATGGTGCACAAACTAGACGAAGGAGTAGGTCGCGTAATGCGCGCTTTGGAGCTGAACAGTATGCTGGATAACTCCATTGTGGTGTTCGTGTCAGACAATGGAGCGCCCACCTTCGGGGAACACGCTAACTGGGGGTCCAATTGGCCCTTCAAGGGGGTGAGTGCTGAAAAACCACCCTTGTTCTTTGTCTAGATTCTGTGCAATAATGTGTTTACAGCTCTAATAAGATTCATGTCAACCGCTGTTGTCTGGAAAATGTATTAAATTTAGGGATGATTGGTTATGTGATAATGTTGTTACTTCATAAATTTAACGCTGTGGATAGCAAAATGTAGAATTTTTTATATTAACTCCACACAGGAGGCCCTGAATGAAATAATTTCCCTCAGGGCCTATGTCATCTTTGGGGATGCTGTGTGGAGGGTCTTTTGTGGAGAGGAAGGAGTGAACATGGGTCTTGAAGAGTCCCATGTTGTAGGAGGGAGGAAACACAGAGGCCGGCAGCTCGTTCCACAGCCGAGCTGTTGAACTTAAATTTTTATGTAAGCGCAGGTGTACAAACAATAAAACTACGTACTTTCTGAAAGTCTTTTCACTAGTTCTACTGGTAGTTCAGCTGCTGCGGGGAACAACGTCATTTATCCCTTCGGCACCGGTGCACTGTTCTGAAACACGCCAAACGCGCGCAGACCGTACCAGTTGACATTTGTTATCACAGGATCCCCTAAGATGATTTCTATAGTCTTTTGCTTTTTTTCTCTGTATTTTCACAGATTGTGCTACCCAATATTTATAATATTTCAGATGATTTATTGGAATTTTTTTGTAACTCGATTTACCTACATTTGAAAGCACTTGTACAAGTATTGTTTAAGTAAATAGATGTGCTCCCCACTCTCCAGTTAAACCCGAGAATATTTCCCTGATAATTAAATAAGTTAATTACGAATTCTTCGTAATATATTATAAATTTGTACCTTTACTTAATAATTTCAATTAAAATAAGGGGCCGTTCAAGTATTACGTAAGCAGATTTATTACAATTATTTACCCCCTCTTCTCCCTTGTCACCAAAAGTAAGCAAAGCTCTTACCCCCCCCCCTCCCATGCTTACGTAAAAATTGGTACCTATATGCATTTTTCTGTTAATGTATTCTGTTTTTTAAGCGAGTACCTAAACGTATTAATTATTTGTGGGGATCCCCGAATATGTATTGGGTTTTCAAACATAGACAATGTGTGGGTTGCCAATGTGTAAAAAAAAATAACTACTGCTGAGCAGTGCTGACGTAATCACTATCTCGACCCCCCCCCCACCCCCCCATGTCATCAAAAATAAGCAAAACAAAGACCCCCCTGCCCCCCTATAGTGCTTACATAATACTTGAACGGCCCCTAATTACTGTGTGGAGTTAATGTGAAAAAAAGGTTTTCGGTGCTAAAAGATAATTTTTGTGATTTTAAATACCGCTTCCATTCTGAATTTGATATTAGTACATGACTTCATTCGGAACGATTAAGAAAATTAAAGTATTCCACATCTGACCATAACACTTGGAAAAGAGTAACTGAATAGTTTAATGTATATACTGATAGGAGTGTGTTATGGGCGTGTTTGCGTGACTGAAATATCTTCTATTTTCAAACTTCCGCTGAAATTAATCAAAAATTTTCAAATCTAAAATCTTTCAAGAGCTGGTAAGCTATTTAATTGACCTGTCCGGGGCCTGGTAGTCAAAAGTAGTGAAAATGGTCTAAAATGGCAATGTTTTAGTTTAAATAAGAGTGTAAATTACTTCCAGTGTCGCCCTGGTGAAAATAACCGTTAATAAAAGAAACAGTGCTTAAAATGGCTTCAGTCCTACCCTATATTCCTCTCCTCTTCTCTTTCCCTTCCCTTTCCCACTACCTTCAGCTTCACAACATGCCACAATTGGGGGAGCAGTTGGAACTCTTGTGTATTATTAATATTCATATATTAAAATCACACTTCCACAGATTTGCTTTTCAGTGTTATGGATAAAATCAATAAGTTGTGACCGTCGTATAGGGGACATAATATAATCAACCGAAATAATAAAAATATAATTTCCAAGCATTTTAATATTCTGCAATTTTGTATATAGGTCGTTAATAATGCGTACGTAAAAATATAATTTATAAGCAATAAGTCACAAGTTATAAGTTTTATATTTTAGGTTGTAAGTTATATATAAAGGTGGCTCTGCATTTATTGGTGTATTTTAACGTTCTAATTTTTTTCCGGATGAATTCACAGCTAAAAAAATAGTTAAATCTAACAGTGTTAAAAATGAACCCCCGTTTGTCTAAATTCTACCATTTGGATTTGGACCTAAGTTTGGATTGTCCGATAGCCGATCTGTGCTATCTTTCTAACAGAGGTCACAGAATGGCAATTTACGCCGATAAATCTGCAGATCGCAAGGCTTACGTACTAAGCCATAGATGCTAAGAAGGTAGTTTAGGGAAACATGCGAGAACAGATGTTTTTTAACCCGGCTTAAAAAAGCTCTGAATATGTAACACGAACGCCTGTTATTTACATTTAACCTAAGACTTTCAAAAGGGTTTTTTTACGATTTTGAATATTCAAAAGATGGTAATTTTTCTGAAATAGAAGACGCCGAAAGGTAATGTTGATGAGTTTGTACTTTTTATTGCATATTCTTTAAGGACCTAAACGGTATACCTTAGTACAATAGAACATTGTAAAATATTCAAATATTTAAAAATTAGACGACTTTTAATATGACCACAACAGTCGAAGGTCGAAACAGCTGTCACACGCAAATATTATTATATAATACTTATAGTTAACATCTCTTCTCCATTATCTATTAGAAAAATAAACAAACAAAAAAATATTAATTTCACTCAAAATTGTATATTATACGCTAAGAGGTGACTTATGTCATATATGTATATACAGTGTTTACAAATCCATTTCCGTCACACGTGTTTATTTCACATTCATCAAAGCATCAACAAACGCAGTTTATTATCACCGATTCCCATAAAACCAATCGCATCCATAAGTCCAATTCACCTGACAATAGCGCGATCCCAATTGGCAAACGATTTGTTTGAATACCCCATTATTTCGGATACGTAACCTAATACCTGCTCAAAACGAGAGAGCCCTTTTAATTCAATTGTGCAACGGTTACATCTGAAAACAATCGAAAGTGTTTTGGTTATGTCTGAATGGAATTGCTGACCTCTATAACAGAATAATTCTTCTGTAACGAGTAACTGGTAGGCTGGTACAATCGGTCAGAAGTTGGCTTCGCGTATTTACGGGGATACGCCTTTCCTGTGTATTCGCACACTTAGCGGAGATAAAAGTAGATAATACGTGGATACATTACGTTACTATTTTTAATGCCTTCCTCGTTTGAAATCTCATCAATTGTGTTTAAAATAATAGCGTTTGATGGAACATTAAACCGACCAAGAGTGTGGTTTTTTGGTTTATTTTTATTACATTTAACCTTCCCGTTATCAATTCCGAACCCAAGATGATACGCCAGTGCTTAAGTAATATTTTAGCAACTTCCACATTACCTTTTTTTTGTATATGTTTTTTTAAATAAATGTATAAAGGGTGGGGCAAAAGCAATCACCCTATTGGAAAACGCTATAACTTTTGCAAATGGCGCCAAATGTCAAATCTGTTTTGACATTTGTAAAGTAAACAAACTCAAAATACAAATCAATGAGAAATAAATCAGTTAACATTCATATAAACAAAATTCACAAGCAGTAATAAAGTTTATCATAAAAAAAAATTACAGCAAAAGAACATCGGGTGATTACTTTTGCCCCACTGTATTATCATGTGTGGTAAATACTCTCAGGTAAAATACCACAATGCAAAATTGAAATATTTCTTGAGATGGCTTTAGCCGTGTTTGGTGACCAGATCTAAATAACCAGGTATATTTCAACCTTTATAAAAAAACGCGATTTGGGATAGTTCTACTGGCACGGAAAAGTGGGTATTCCTTTTCGGCATTACATTACAATATCATTCTATGACGATATTAAGGAATAATTAATTAAACATACTAATTTCTATTGTTGGTGCTTGGGTAAGTAATTTAAAATATTACTGCGTAATGCGTAATTATTCAAGTTCGATGAACTGTTAAATTTCAAAATTGGAATTACTTATCATGTATCAAACAAGAGATAAAGTAGGTACTAAAACTAGTTCGTGAATTAATAATTTTTTATTCGTAATGCGTATTTATTTCGTTCAAATTTTCAATAATACTAAAATAATTAATAAAGCAAAGATACGCTATTAAGACAACGCGCGTGGTTTCACTGTACTAGGTCCAGTGGACATACTTTAATACGGCCTCTTCATTTACATATTCTTTGAATAAATATTTTTTATATCTGCTACATTTTTGTAAGATTAGTATTAAACGTGTCTCGTATTTTTATAATGTCATTGCACAGATGTCGTATTTTTTTAAGTCTACGATTAAAATTCTTACTTTAAATGGCATTTTCTTAAAAATACTTTCATCTTCACAAATTCTACAATAATATCCCGTTAGTTTTGACCGGTCTGCGCTGGTTGATAATACTAGTGCACAAAATGATTTAATAATAAACACGAGAAGTGGAGTGAATCCCACTAGTAAACTAAAGGACGTTGAAAGTTTCTGACAAGTGGAACTCAAACTACCAACTTCCAGTATAAAAACTGTATTATCCAGCCAACTTTGTCTATGAGGACAGGATTTTCAATGTTCATTAAAAGTTTGCAGTTCCGCATCAAAGGGTATCGTCAACATCAAAGGACATGGGCAAAGTGATCCCATCGAATATAGGAACATGGGAACGAATAGCCAGAATCTTTCCCACGAAGGAGGTCTTCTTACGGAAAGTATAATTTGTTTAGTATTATGCAATATATAAGTCGATTCGTCTGCAAATAATAATAGATATAAAAACTTATTCAACTGATTGATTAAGTCGAATCAAAATAGAAATTCAAAATTCGAACATAGAAGAAAATAAAACAAAACAGTAGAAAAATATGTATTTAAATAGATAGTCGTAGATTAATATACAGTATTTCCAAAATGTAGGTAGGTACTGCTCAAAACAAATAATGTATTTGTACTAATTTTTCAGGAAGAGGAAAGCTGGTACCAACCTACAAAAAGCTGATTTTTTTAATAAAAATTATTTTAGATTTTACTCACTTAGTCATTCCATAAGCAAAAAAAAAAATTCCCAAAAAAGTCAATAAATGTCGCACATTAAAGTAAAAAGACATTATCTAGATTACATTTAGTTCGAGAACAATCTTGCAATTATAAAAATAGCAGCCAATAAAAATATGCGTTAAGAAAATGAAGATAATTTTCTTAGTTACAGTTAAACAGGAAGGATATAGGGTCGGATTCGCCCTGTGGTAGAGCAACGCCCTGGCAAGACTAAGATCTGGGTTCAATTCCTAGATCGGACCGTAACAATGTAACATTTCTGTTTCAAATTTTCGTTTGAGAATCGCTAATATTATCTTCAATGATTAAAAAAATATTATTCTTAACTATGTACAGTTTATCCGCTTTATAGTTAAGATTAACTTGGGTACACCAGCAAATACATGGACAAACTTTTAATGGCTTTTAACCGTGAACAGCGTTGAATACATTTGAATTTTATGCTAATCCCATGGATCTAAGAAGGTTGATCTTTATTTTCATGTTACCAATGGCTTTAATACTTCAGGCTAATTTTTTCGGTTTAGCAAACCAACAGTTAGCACCCGTAGAGTCTATTAGTTCGGTTCAGCAAACCAACAGCAAGCACCCGTAGAGCCTATTAGTTAGGTTTAGCGAACCAATAGCTAGCACCCGTAGTCTATTAGTTCGGTTTAGCGAACCAACAGCTAGTTCCCGTAGAGTCGATTAGTTCGGTTTAGCGAACCAACAGCTAGTTCCAGTAGAGTCGATTAGTTCGGTTTAGCAAACAAACAGCTAGTTCCCGTAGAGTCTATTAGTTCGGTTTAGCGAACCAATAGCTAACACCCGTAGAGTCTATTAGTTCGGTTTAGCAAACCAACAGCTAGCACCCGTAGAGTCTATTAGTTCGGTTTAGCAAACCAACAGCTAGCACCCGTAGAGTCTATTAGTTCGGTTTAGAAAACCAACAGCTAGCACCCGTAGAGTCTATTAGTTTGGTTTAGCAATCCAACAGCTAGCACCCGTAGAGTCTATTAGTTCGGTTTAGCAAACCAACAGCTAGTTCCCGTAGAGTCTATTAGTTTGGTTTAGCAAACCAACAGCTAGCACCCGTAGAGTCTATTAGTTCGGTTTAGCAAACCAACAGCTAGCACCCGTAGAGTCTATTAGTTCGGTTTAGCAATCCAACAGCTAGCGCCCGTAGAGTCTATTAGTTCGGTTTAGCAAACCAACAGCTAGTTCCCGTAGAGTCTATTAGTTTGGTTTAGCAAACCAACAGCTAGCACCCGTAGAGTCTATTAGTTCGGTTTAGCAAACCAACAGCTAGCACCCGTAGAGTCTATTAGTTCGGTTTAGCAAACCAACAGCTAGCACCCGTAGAGTCTATTAGTTCGGTTTAGCAAACCAACAGCTAGCACCCGTAGAGTCTATTAGTTCGGTTTAGCAAACCAACAGCTAGCACCCGTAGAGTCTATTAGTTCGGTTTAGCAAACCAACAGCTAGCACCCGTAGAGTCTATTAGTTCGGTTTAGCAAACCAACAGCTAGCACCCGTAGAGTCTATTAGTTCGGTTTAGCAAACCAACAGCTAGCACCCGTAGAGTCTATTAGTTCGGTTTAGCAAACCAACAGCTAGCACCCGTAGAGTCTATTAGTTCGGTTTAGCAAACCAACAGCTAGTTCCCGTAGAGTCTATTAGTTCGGTTTAGAAAACCAACAGCTAGCACCCGTAGAGTCTATTAGTTCGGTTTAGCAAACCAACAGCTAGCACCCGTAGAGTCTATTAGTTCGGTTTAGCAAACCAACAGCTAGTTCCCGTAGAGTCTATTAGTTCGGTTTAGCAAACCAACAGCTAGCACCCGTAGAGTCTATTAGTTCGGTTTAGCAAACCAACAGCTAGCACCCGTAGAGTCTATTAGTTCGGTTTAGCAAACCAACAGCTAGCACCCGTAGAGTCTATTAGTTCGGTTTAGCAAACCAACAGCTAGCACCCGTAGAGTCTATTAGTTCGGTTTAGCAAACCAACAGTTAGCACCCGTAGATTCTGTTTGTTCGCCTTTTTGAACAACTCATATAATCTCAAGGAAATCGTTGTATCTCCCTTAGTATCATGGTGAAAATATGACTTTTCAAATATTTAAGTATAGAAGTTAACCACAAAATATTTAAAATGTACACCTATAAGAAATCAAAGGCTCCAACTGCAGTTTGGTATAAATTTATGGAAGTATGTATATTTTTATTCTTTTATTAATTATTTTCGTATGAAACGTATAAAATATGAAGTGACTGTAATGTTAATAATACATTTGACTATAATTTTTTTTTATTTCGTTATCAGTTATTTAAGTTCTGTTTTTAGGAAAAAACGTAAGGTTAGCCATTTTTAAAACTTTTTATGTTTTCATTTAAAACTTTAAGATTTAAAAAATAATATGCTGACATAAAATAATACAATTTTAAGGCGTATTTTATCACCTTTCAAAAGTAGTTTTCAGTTTTTGGATACTTTCAGAAATGTTCAATATATTTGGATTTTAATGCCACGCGGAAATACACCCAGATTCTTTTTGACAGCGTCGCGTCGTTAAGTAACGGTTCCATGATAATTCAACACAGTGACAATTCAACACACTTTTAAAAAGTGATATAAAGTCATTAGAAACGAAACGTCATTGTGATGATTTATCCGGTTACCTTAAGAAACATCATTGTGATGATTTATCCGGTTACCGAAACATCACAGATAATATGGCAGAGGCCTGAAGGGTTAAACTTGTGCAATAATAGGTTTTGACGAAACAGTTTGATGTTCAACACAACAACGCTGTGATTTTTATATCCGTAATACATTATACCAGTACATTCTAATAATTAACCTCCTAAACACCCCTCTACGTACATACACGTTCTTCATTAGGTTTGAGATTTATTATAAAAGTATTATCGTAATTTATTTTTAGCGTACTATGCCGTGTTGTGCTTCCTTCTTCTTTAGACAGCGTTTCATCTGATCATGACATCACATCTGCCCTGATTATGAACACTGTAACGCTGTGCAAAACGAGTAGGTAAAGAAGTAGGAATCCTAACGCGGCATAGAAACCCATAAATAAATCATGCTTAGAGCTATACCTTAATCATTAATGATATTAGAAAGATTTTTCATGTTTACCAGTAAAATTAAAAATGGGAAATATCAATATATACAATTAAATATAATTTTCCCGAATTCATGCAAGTTATCTTAACTTGTTATCATATCAATTATTATCAATTATTGTTTACTTGGGTCAGTCGTAATCACCAACAATAATAATTTCCAGAACTAAATGCTGAAAATCCAAAGAAGATGAGATAAGATTGGCATTCCGAAATTATCCAAACTTGAGGATCTCGAAAAATGTCTTTCGAACCACAAAGACCCACCCCTACCATTATAAACACAAGTGATGATCTCTTTTGGTATATAAATTAAGGATTGATTGATTTATTAATAATTTTTTTGGTTTCATTTTATCAAACACCCAAATGATACAGGTTTTCGATCCCTTGTCTAACTTACGGTTCCAGAACTATTATTGGTTATCCTTCCCCTATTCGAATGCTCTTAATGGATTAATCTGTAATAACTCATAACCACAGATGGACACAACATACCAAAAAAATCACAAATAAACTCCTCGAAACAATACATATTGTCCTAAACATAAGAAACTAATATATAAACTAAAACAAATGAAACAATATATTTTGCCGTTGTCAATCCATTATAGAATATAAAATCATTGTTTGAACCCACTCAGCTATGCAGCAAATAGAAATAGCACAACCTCTTAAAAAACACATAATGACTGATACAGACCAATTATGCAGTCAATTGTTTGATAAAAACCTAAAAACTCCGACGGTAAACACAAACTTTGGACAAAGGCACCACAAATACCCGGCAATAAAAGCATTCAACAATCTTTCACTCTATACCAAAAAAATATATAAGAAATAATAAGAAAAAAATCATTTCAAATACAACATTTAAAGATGCATTACCACTTATTTTTTCAGTTTATTTTATTTGAACTTATAATTTAATGCAGATCCTTATTGCCAAACCAAAATCCCAAGTGCCAAATCGTAAGTGCGCTGCACTATTGATTTTGGCAGCCAACTCTGGTCTAAAATACCTGGAAAAACCTGGTGATAGATACGGTTGTATAGGCGTTAGGTAGGTGTGCTGTCCTTATTCTACCGGTATTAAAATGGAAGGTGCTCCGTGGAAATAGCGTCATTGATCCCTTCGGAACCGGTATATAATCGGGAAAAACGCCAAACGCGCGCCTAACTTATGTACACGCGTGAGAAAGGGTCACTTCTATAGGCTTCAACAGCTCGGCTGTGAAACAATCGTTCCAGCCAAGTCTCTTCAAGACCCATGGTCACTCCTTCCTCTCTTCAAAAAGATCCTCCACATAGCATCTCCAGAGAGACATAGGCAGTGAGGAAAATTATTTTTCCCAGGTACTCCTGTGTAGAGTGAATATTAAGAAATATATGTTTTTATCGAATTTTCTTAAATAGTGGGCCTTAGCGAAGCACCATGTGATTCACACATTATCAAATAATGTTTTAAAATAACGTACATTTTACGAATCGATTAAAAAAATTACTAAAAAACATCACGGTTTGGGGTTAAAGATTCGTTATAGGCGATAAATGATACAGGAATGCAAATAGAGCTCCAATCATTGATAATTGCGATTTTAACTTTACTGTATTTCCTGTCAATATTTTCCAGCTATACCAACCTAACATAACATAACATTGTCACCTCTTGTGTGTATTTGATATTGTTGTCTTTAGTATTGTGTTATATCTTCAATATACACATTGATGCATTATATTTAGATGAGACATGAAGCGAAAAAATAGGTTCCGCTTTTTGACATCCAACTGCCCTCTCCTCCCCAGCGTTCTAACTAGTATAATATACTATTTTATGAAGACCAAACATAAATAAGTAAACGTAATTGAAACGATACAACAATAACAGCTGAGCGCTTCAACCCCGGTGATTAAAAATAATAAAAGGTATAAGTTATAGGCAGGCAATTTCATTCATGAGTGGGTATCGTTCACAGTCGAGATTTAATCTCCTCCCAGAAAGCCATCATCTTATTGTAATTAGATAATGATTCCATTATTTGCGTGTAAACTGTGGGGCATCAACATTGACCCACTTGAGGCGTTTTAGTCACGGCTAAAATAATATTCTCTCATGCCGAGAGGGCAATTAAATCCCGAATCGAAAATGGATTCGAGATCCAACCTTAACGAGTGAGCGGATAATAATCATTGTTTGCGGTGAAGTCTTGCGTTATGTCATGCGCCAACACATCGCCTCATATTCTCCCTACAAACGCTACGAGCCCTACAGCGACGTTTTATTTCTGAAGAATTATAATATATTTCAACCACCGACATCGGAATACAAATCTGAACACGTTTTTTCTTGCTTGTACTTTCTCACTTTCCGCGACTGCTTTTCATGTTTGATTTTTTAATTCGCTCATGTGATTTCTCAGCTTGCGCAATAGAGGAATTGCGCCTATTCCTATACAGGTACCTTTTAGTACTCGTATTTTGCTCCAGAAATAATGTTTGGTGAGCAGATCTGAGTTCACCTTCCTCTTTCCCATGTCCTTCCCCTCCCTACTACCTCCAGCCTCACAATATACTCCAATTGGGTATGCCACAACCACAATAGTTCCAGACGGTCGGGAGTAGTTGGCTCTTGCGCAGTATTAAAACCGGACATAACTACTAGTTAATTTCCATTCATACTTTTAACATTGCGTGTCTTTAGAAGGTACATAGAGTGTTCACATAGTTTTACATTACAATTTACACTTGCACGCCTTTTGCACGCCTTTCCTTCAACATTTTAACTTTGAATCGATGCATTCAAACTTTCTTGAAGGATTATGAACAAATACAATAAAAATAACAATGAATAATCCCTTTCGAAGGATTTACTCAACAACAGTCAAACTCTCAGTAGATATTTGGTTGTAAGATTTTGATGGATTACACAAGTTTTAAACAAAGGTTTAATTATGACAAAGACCTTCAATGAAAAGTGGAGTCGTTACGTAATCTTAAGTAGACCAAGAAGAAGTTATCATTCTCCAAGTCGCGTCTTTCCTTATATTTCTTATATATGGTTAAGAATCATCTTTTACTTTAGCACATTTTTATTTAAATAATATCTAATGTTAAAAATCGTAATTAAGTGGTTTAGCTCGGTTATTATTGAAAATGATATTAAAATTGAAGGATTTGTGAAGCTTAAGTATTCATAAAAAAAGTATTTACCTCGAGATCATTGCCGTGCAAAATAGTAAATTTATCTTTCGAAATACGAATTTCGAAATTTAAACAGAAGAAATACGTATTTCAAATAAAGAATTATTAATTAATAAAATATTTTTGTACCTAATTTATCTCTCGTCTGACTTATACAGTTACAATTTTTTACATTTAAAGTTCATTAAACTTTACGAAGGAATTTTTCACACATCACGCATGGACCCATGCACCCATGCACCTATGCACCGGCATCCGGAAGTACCATGTTTAATAATTATTATTTATATCGATACACTAAAAACTTTTGCTTACATCAGAAATTTCAAATCTCATTACGTATTCTTTGTCCATCCTTGCGTAGAATTATTCCAAGAGTTCGTGACGGAGCTGTTAATACTGGCAGTATCGCCCTGATGAAAGACATGGTTTTAGCCGTGTTCGGTGACCAGATCGGACTGATTAGCATGGTACCTCCCAATCTTCCTCTGCATCTTCACCATCTCCTTCCCCTCCCCACTCAATTGAACCTTGCAACAAATTTTAATTGGGGATGCCATCATTCCAACGGCTACGGCAATTTGAAATCTTTTGCAATTTTAACATAAAAAACATAATGGAACAAAGTAAAAATCTCATTGATGCAATTTGATTGACCGATTTATTTAGTATCCACCTAACTAATAAAAAATATTCAGTTTCGAGGGAATTTGTATTGCTTACAGAATTTCCATGGCCTACATTGAAATGAATCAATTGATTTTGATGATTTTTCAATTGGTTATAAGTTTAACAATATTTGATTGCTTGATTGAAACTGCTTGATGGATCCCAGATCCCATGGTTCTCAATGACTTTAACCTCCACAATAATGTATAGTTTCGAATCACTTCTTACGTTCTTTATTTGTTACTAATTTGGTTAAATTAATTGTGTACACTCCGTAATAAGCAGGTACACGTCTAATGAATCAAAAATATAACTTGTGAAACAATGTAAATAATTGTTCTTGAAACTTGTGAACTACGTTAATTACTTAAAATAAACAATTTATTGCTGTTGTCACAAGAGTTTACTACTTTACTTGTGTAATTAATAATCGCAAAGCAAGATAAATTATTATAATTGAATGTTCAAAGATTATGCGAAAATTGTACGATATCGTGTATTCTTAATTAAGGCGTGTTGAAATAATAATATTATGCCCAGGGCAACAAGCACGCTTTTTCTGACACGGGTTTTTCCATATTTTTATATCTAAAGAAGAAAAATGATCGGTATAATGTGGAAACATTATTATTATTAACAAGCATCCGTTTCAGCACCTTGTCAATCATTTCATTCTTTCAGTTGCATAAATCAACTGAATATTTAAAATAAACACTATTGAAAAAACTGACATAAAATTAAGAATGTTTTTAGGGTTGTCAATATTGCCCGTATTAACGGAATCGTCACCTCATTTCGTGCTCCTGTCCCATATTTTATTCTGTGCTTTTTACGATGTTTTTTTATAGGCAAACCACTGCGATTTGCGAATATTCGAGGACGTTGCACTCGTGGAAATCATCCTTTCCGTGGTGACATTTCAGTTGACGAGTGAAAGGTATAATAATGGTAGTTAGGGAAACGGGATAGGACAGTTTTGCAACATCAGTTAAATTTTTAAGTGACTTGCTCCAAATTTAACTGCCACCTATCTAACATCGAAAAATAAAGACTGTCAAATCAGCTTTGTAATGAAAAATGACAGTGGCTTACATTGAACTATGAAAAATGTAAGCTGTGCTTAGTTTTTTAAGGTCGGGTATTCAAACTTATGTAGAATGTAGAACCGATGTGAAATAAATAATTGCTATGATAACCATGCTCCATGGCGTTGTAAGAAGTAAGCTGGAGTATGCTAGTGTTGTATATAAGTTCCATATATATATATATATATATGCTGGAACTTATCCATAAAAATCCTCAATTCTATATGCGGACGAATCAAACTTATCCGAGGTTCATTCACCATATACTCGCAGACTTACTTAAGACAGCAAATAGATTAAGGCCTACGTTCAACCTTGTCGTCGCCATTACTTGCTCAAAATACCACACGGCAGAATAGATGTTCTAGCACAACATAACATGGCACGAGGAATGGTACTGTTCAAAATTTCTGAAATAGTAGATTATTTAATTTCTCTTTAAAGACCCTTAACACTTTTTGTATAATTAGCTTCCCCGATGAGTGAAAGAATGAGGAGATTGTACTGTAAATAGACATAATATGTCGTAAAAATTAAAATAAAAAAAATAAAAAAACACAATTTTTGGGAGAGAAAAAAAGTATGGTTTGATTTTCTTATGGTAGGTAGGCACAGCCTTTATCAGCCTTTATGGACTGCACGCCACTGGCGTGGGTAGGTGCCTAGTCAGCTCATGATTGTTATTATATGTAGGCTTCATGCAAGAATATTTATTATTTTAATTAAAATCGATAAAAAAGGTACATTTTCCAAATGCAAATGTATGTGTTATGTCCCTTCCTCCGAAATGCAAAATCCTATTCTCTTTCTCTGAATTTGTGATAACCCTACCCATAATAGATTCAATCCATTTGAAATGGCAGTAATCATCGCTCAAAAGAACGCATTATTATGCATCTGATTAATTTGTTACATAGTTGTATATATTTGTTCAACGGAAATGTTAATAATGGTTAAACGTAATCAGTGAAGAAAGCATGCCACTGTCACGAGTCATAAACCAATTGAATACCCCATAATGTGTCTAATGGTGGGAACTTACGATTTGTGTCAAATTCAGTCCAAACTGGAGATTGCTGAAGTGGGTCCAATTTCCAATAAAAATGCTTAACCATTAATGATAATATTCAGTGTGCCTTTCGTAACAAGTTAATCGGTTTGAAGGATTATGGAGTTTAATGACAATATATTACGATGTACAGACGAATGGAAAACATAAAGTGCTTTATTTGAATCGTTGCAAGGACAAAGGTAATTGTGTGCCGGTGCTTATATTTTACAGTTTTTTCTTGTGCAGGCAAACACGTCCCGTACAATACCTTTGAAAAAAAAAATGTTATGGATTATGTTGGCTTATCGGGGTGAATTATGGTGTTCTAGATAAAGACGACTCTGTGGGAGGGGGCCGTCAGGGTGCCCGCCTGCATGTGGAGCAGGACGCTCCGAGATACCCCCAGGGTCTCCAACGAACTTATCCACATCACGGACTGGCTTCCCACACTCATGTCTGCTGCAGGTAACAACACACAATCACATATATCACAAGTGTTACCTAAAAAGATACATCATGTGAACACTTACATAACCTAACCTAACAACAAGTACTCGTACCTACAAGCGGGAATTTGCTGAATCTAAGAAAGCTAGATAACCTTTAAATACATTGGCTACGTAGTCAGTATTCAAAAAGAAAAAAAAGATGGGTTTAAAAGGGAGATATATAAATACGAATGTTAGAGGGAGCGCGCTAATATTAAGAAAAAAAACATATAATAAGAAAGCAAAAATTGTGAAAATATTTAATAAAACACTACTTGTTTAAAATAATGTAAAAATAACTCGACAAATGCCTAAGTTGCGTTTTAAGATATACTGCTTTTTTTCATACAAATAACGCATTACATAACAGAATAAAATGGTTTTTAATAATTTTCGGAGCATAATTAGCGATTTTTTTCTGTGGAAAGAATTTCATAAAATTACCATTTCGGCTCTACAAATATATAGATATTATCTTTGAAAATAACATTTTCTAGGAACTTACAAACTTAAAGTGTTAAAACACGTAAAAAATCCGTGGAAATTCTTTATGCGGGAGGTTTAAACAGCTGATATTAACCCTCTAGTCATCGATTTTTTTCCAACAACAGACTCGATTAACTCGAAAGCGAACGTTCAAATCAAAAAAAGTTATTCTACAAAATCGACCAGTTTCCGGATACCGCGTATATTTAATCATTGGGTAAAATTTGTAGACGGTTCAGAGCGAATACATACTCCAACAAAATAATGCTATGAAATCAATATTCGTGGTGACACTCACTATCTAACTGATGTGAACAGTTTTTTTTCATGTTTCAGAAAGTTCACCAGATTTTTTTTTTTTTTAAATATTATTAAACCATTATGTGCATCAATCAAAGGCATGTGAACCTTAAAATTAACACCGGAACCAAAAATATTGGTTAAAGAATATATTTATAAAAAATAATGTGCATTAACTTGCAGTTGAAAGATCTAAAGAAGCGTTGATTTATGCCTTTGGTTTGTGTTCACGGAGCAAATTTGTCTCTAGCAAGTTCGTCTCAACGCTTAGGCCCAGTATATCGGTTGATTTAAAGCTAGGCTTGGTTGGAATGTCGAGCTTAGCGCGGCTTGGAACGTAATGCGTGTATGTAGGGCGGAAGCCTAGATATCATTTATATTACATGTGTTGTCTTTGATTTTAAGAGAAGAACATCTGTGCTCACTACTGTCATCGGAAGATCCAAGGCTTTCAAAATTTTGAATATTTTAGTCTGGATTAATTTGCGAGTTGATTTTTTTATAAAGTTCCCCACTTCAATCAGCATAGTGCTGATTGAATTTTAAATAGTATTTTTTTACAGGAGTCACCGCACTATTCATGAAAATACGAAGAACAAACAGCTTAAAACAAACAAACTGTCAAACTCTTAAAATACCTTACCAGATTATTTGTCTACTTTAGCTTTATTATCAAATAATAACATCAACATCACTCATTGCTCGATGAATATAATAGTATAAATAGAATACTGATAAACTCTTTATATTTAACTTTAAATGCGTGTTTTGGTGAGATAGAAGTTCGTAATCAATCACGTAAATCACGTACTGCTACTTAAGCGGCCGATTTAGCCCGCTTAAATTTGAGTGAGGAATGTGGCACATAGCGAGGATACGGACTGACTGCTTACATCAGTCTACTGCTTATACTAGCTATATACAGACTGCTTATACTAGCTTTGTGAAGATCATTTTTCAAACTTGAATTTGAAGCAGTTGGCAATATTTTTAGTAGAGGTTCTCGCGGACTTTATCATAAAAATTTAATCAGCTATTTAAATATACATTCGAGGCAGAGTATCGATTAAGGTAACAATTGATAAACATCTTCTATTTCTTTCTAGCAAAACAAATACGTCACACAACAAATTACTATAACACTTTTGCCACAAAATGAAATTACTCTTAGGTAGTATCATTTTTATATTGAAGTTAGTTATGAGAGGGCTAGTGTATTGTTATTATACTTCTTATATATCGATGATTATGTGTATTTTTAGGAGGATTCCCATCGACCTTGCCTTACACAACAGACGGCATGGACCAATGGAACAGCCTCCTCGACAACCGTAGATCAGCGAGAGTTGAAATTCTCCACAACATAGATGAGGTAGAGCGAGTGGCATCCTTCAGGAGAGGTGCCTGGAAACTGGTCCTGGGCGAGTACAAAAATGGTGCCTTTGACGCCTATTACGGGGAAGATGGCACCTGGAATGTGCAATATGTCCCCTACGACTACAGCGGGGTTGTGGACAGTGATACTACCAAGGCGTTGAATTCGCTCATAAGAACCAGTACTCCGTCTGAGATGTCAATACTGAGGGATCAAGCAACGATTAATTGTCCATGGAGCAATTCGTCAACTTGCGACCCGAAACCAGGTACTTAATTGAGATTGTTTATAAGTTTAATACTTTTTTAAGTAACACCTCATAAACTATATCACCACCTGTTATGAGGAAGGTTCAGGTAAGGGGCTTAATGCTTAAAGGTTGTTAATGCCTTGAAGAGTTCTGGATTAAATGGAGGAGGAAAGACACAAGTTATGCCAGTAGCTTTGATTTGATATTATCCCTAAAAATATAATCCCTTGATCAATTAGGAAACATATTTTTCATGTATTTACAAACTTTCACCGCGTCCATTTTTCAGTAAAACAAACTTAAATGTTGAAGAATATGTTTTTCCAGGTTAATGTATTTTACTGATTAATCTTACGGACTTCGTCGGTTTAATGATTTTTAAATATTGAAGACAATATTAGTGATTTCTAAACGAAAATCTGAAACAGAAAAATCAGAAAAGGAAACGGTCACATCTGGATGTTTCGTTTAGAAATCACTAATATTGTCTTCAATATTTAAATATTACAATTTGAGGTTTTACTCAATAAAGTTATTCCGAAAAATAAAAATTAATGATTTTTCTTGTGAAATCCATTATGCCTTGCAGTTAAGGTCAGTGTTTCATGCCCTCAAATTACTGAGCAATGTACTTGTTAATTAATTACTAACAACTATTGTTGTTGATCGTTTAAATGTTGAAAAGCCCTCAAAATGGTACATGACAGTTTTTCGAAACTGAAATGGCAAACACAAAACCGCAATGAAGGCCTGGCTTGCTAGAGGAAGGAATTCGTGAATTATTAACCGAGTGATTTCATTTTGGAAAGGATTTAAAAATGGAAGACATCGGCGTCTGAAAGAAGTAGTATTTTTTGCATGCTCTTCAGAAAAATCAATGTGCGTAGTTAGTTTATTATCAAGGCAAATCGCCTTGACATATCATGACGGAATTCAAAGATATTTGGATTTTCATGAATACGTGTTCCGACATCATGGGAAAATATTCGTAATTTTCTAAAAGTTTTTCAGGAATCCTGTTAATTTACTCGTAAAGTCTGCAATCCAGTTTTTAATCGGAATTAGAAATAATTTAATAATAATTTAAGAGATTCTTAGTAAATTAGCAATTTTTGTCCGTGTGAACACGGATCTTTTGTTTCAACGCTACTCTCACTTACTTACAAATTACAAAGAATATCCAACAAACTTGTTCATAAATGAACTGTTTTTTTGTAAATATAATATTTGTGTTATTGAATTACATGAAAAAAAACTTAAGCTTAAGAATATCCAACATATCAAAACCAAAAACCAAAAGTATTGTATTTTATTACTATAATGTAATATTTATTATTTCGAAACCTCTTCAGCAAGGACGTTAATATTATTTTTCACGTTTAAAGTTAGAAAAAAATTAGGTTTTTGGTTCAAAGTTAGATTTCAGAAGCAAAATTTGTGAAGGATATTAGAATACATTAAAAAATCATTTTCATTAAAAGAGTCGAAACATTTTTTTTATGGGCTACAAAGCGTACTTTTTGCGGATGGCTTATTTTCCACTTCATAATAATTAGCGTAGGTACTTTCAATAAAACCAATTATTACTTTGATGACGAATTTGCATTTGTTCGAAATCGATGATGTTTCCGATTGCAAATTACGTAATTCCTGTCGGTTGAAAACCACAAATAATGCTGTTTTAATAGTTTAATTGGTGGTCATTTATAGAATAACCGGTGACCATGAATGACAATCATGACAGCAATAAGGTAGTTTTTTCGTGTAATTCCGATCACCGGATATCATGTCATTACTAATACTTTTTTATAATCATGATATAGACTATAAACGCTTAGAAAATACATTATTCTACTGTGAATATAAAAACCAAAAAGGTGTCTCGTGTTTAAATTTGTGAAAAACTTAATCACAACATGACATGCTTAATATAACAGGCGGCCAAAAGAGGAACTATCATATCATACTTATCTTAAAGAAGTTACTGAAAAAACCCGACCAACACACGAAGTTGAACCGTAGATGTCCCTGAAAACTCTCTAATCAAAGCCTAGTTCCCTTCAGCACAGATTCTCTTCTTTAAGAGGAATAAAAAATATTCTAAGTCTTTTATAGTTTAAACATATTACATATTACATCTTCAAATATTGAAATTAGAATATATACATTAAATTTAAAAAAAAAACAATAACAAACGAACGGACATTTTTTTAAATCAAAGGATGTCGATCTGTTTGATCTTTGCAATTGTTTACTTTTAAAAAATACAGTGGCTTTGTCTTACCCACTCGTGTGATTTTCGGCATATTATGCCGAGTTTGCAAAACGTTTTGAGTGATCGCACGCCATAATATGTCATTTTTGATTCGCAGAATTTAAGATGTTTTATTTTCTTTTCTAAATCCTAAAAATATGAAAATAACGGTAAAATAAAGATGAATCGATTGGCTATATAGCATGATAATCAGTTTATATATCTCCATATTAAAATTCAAAGGTGTGATTTTTTTAAATGAGGGCGAAAAATTTCTAACTCGAACGCCAATCACCCAACTCATATTCCAGTTGTTGACGCGATCAAATTAAAAATAATAAGAGTCGAGTTAGGTTAGTACTATTATTTTTTTCATATTTTATTACAAGTACTTAAAGTATTTTTATGGTCGAAATTCTGGGAGATTACTATTTTGCTACAGAGGTTGTTTAATTATTATTTAGTTGGATAACGATTTGATTGTCTGTTAAATTGTATTTACGTTATTATAATGGCAAACGAAATATTGCATTAATGCAAAATATTGCATTCTGTACTTGTGTATTGAAACAGTGAACATCAATTTAGCCTTAATAATCAACGGGCCTCGATGAGCAGATTGCTCTAAAATAATATTTCGTGATTTATAAAAAACTATATGTTTTGTTATCAAAATTTGAGTAACTAATATATTTACTGCTTTTTTTAAATGTGTAACAAAATGAATTACTGTTGTTGAAAGCAGATGATAGACTCTTTCAGATTTTAATTTTACAAATGGAAAAAAAATACATAAATTCTGATATCAGAAATAGAGGCATTTTTGAATTAATTTTTTCTCGCTTACCGTTTTTTTCGTGTTTGCAATGTAGGAATACCGCTTTATGTAAAACTAAAAAAAAGTTCTTAACTACACAGACCTAAAATAAAGGTTATTGTCATTTCACTTTCATCGTTTTATATAAAAAAAAAAATAATAAAAAAACTTCGCAAACGTGTAAAATTTTATGATGGGTGATTTTTTGGAATATATTATTATTATTTACAAGCTTTGTATGGTAAACTTTTGGATGCAAATACAAAGCAAATAAAACGACTATTGTGAGACCGTCTCAGTTTAGTACCAAGTTGATCTAGTTGATGTAAAAGTAAGTCTCCTTGTTACGTAACAAGCGTTTTTACGGGCAATATAAAATTAAAGCCTTGAAATTATTATAAACTATAAAACTATTAAAACTTACTATGAAAATAAAATTTAATATGCTGGTATTTAAGTTAGAAAAGTCATTATTGATTTTTAAAAATAGACTAGAGTTCCTTATTATTTGGTATAATGTTCTCGTAACATTATTCTGATGAAATTTTCTCATAAAGAAAACATGAGTGGCCTCTTTGGCTGAGTGTAAATCCAATTTTCCTAATTCTAATAACTCGACTATCAAAGAAAATATCTTCAATATTACTTCGCCATTCTCTAAGTTATATGATTATAGCTATCTATTTTTACATTTCAAATATCTCTAACATTTTTTGTTATACATCTCTCTACAATAAAAACATTTGTATATAGCTACAAATAAATAATTGGCATTATCAATGAGATCAAAATATCATCGACTTTTTTACCCCAAATTACCTCAGGATTCACTTAAAGTTAGGCAGATACGTGTCTTATTATTCTTTGTAATGTCCTCCTATATATTTATTTGGTTGTTTGTTTTTTGAATATTTATTTAGATGTATGCAACTTTTTACACACATCCAGTAGGAAAACATATAAAATAATAGAAGTAAAAAATATAAAAATACAATAAGAATTACACTTTCAATGTTTAACAAAATAAAATACACGGTGTCCGGAAACTCGTAGTACAAGCGAGAAACTGGAGAATCTACACCATACACCAATAAAATTAATAACCAACTTTCTAATTCCAATACAGTACAACTTAATTTTGTCCTATAACTTATCACGCACACTTTGGCGGTCTTTACAATCCGAGATTAAATGTACGGCTTATGTTTTTGATAAATTACTCATGAGTTCGTTTAAATATGAGTACAACTTATGGAAATTAATAGTTTTTCGGCAGTTTAACTTATGGAAGCGCTCACTGAGACCAATACACCTGAAATTTTACTCTCTTTAAGATGACTTCCTGTCAACGTGTTGCCGTTAATTTTGATAGTCAGAATCTGTCAGATCGTAAAAAAGTCAACTAACATAAGAAGATCAATTCTAGATCCGCTTATGAAGGCCCAGAAATCAATAATGAAAGTCATAATGCGCAAACCATATAGGTTCTCTAGCGATGAGCTCTTTAAATAATATAATGTACGTGATGTTCGTCAAAACTATATAAAAAAGGTTATTATCCATGTACATAAAAATCTAGACAATATTAATTAAATTGACCATAAACACATCACAAGAAGCCACACCAGAAATGACCTTATGATCCCAACGATCAATACGGCAAAGTATCAAAAGACACACACATACTTGGGACCTAAACTGTACAACAAAATTCCCCCTGAATTAAACATAAAAATTTGTAATATTTCATACATAGGCCCAATAATAACTAAATGGTTGATTGGACTGGGCAGAGGAGAATCTGAAAAAAAATGTTAAAAAACGTCACATAATAAATAGACATAGACTAATCACACACTATATATATCTCCCATTATTCTAATTATTGCTCATACACAATCGAAACATACACAACAGCTCAAGTTCGACTCTATCATAAGATTGAAACGATTAAACATCACAAATTAATACATTAATGAGATATATTATAGACATAGACAAATCACACACTTACTTTCACATATTTTTTGGTTCCTTGGAACGGGCAATTTGCCTAGTTAGGAACCAATAATTTCGAACTGATAAGGTACAATAATCTATAATCACTAAAAAAATATTTTAATTACATGTTGTATCATATTGTACTGTGTGTAAATCTAAAGGAATAAATAAATAAAATAATAAACTAAATTTATACAAGACGGTTTACCGCTAACAGCATGTATTCGCTACTATATCTTAGCCTCCTGCAAACGTTTTGTCGCAAAACAACAACATTTACACAAAAAAACGAAATTTTGGTGCGTAAACGTTCTAATTTCTTCTGCGAAAGGTGTAAAACATTTGTCGTGTGTTTTTGTGTAGGTATGATTGTTGCAGAGTTAATAAGTTAGTTATTGCGGACACCAATGAAAATGAGGGATACCAACCAATTTTCGAAAAGCTATTTCACCACTTGAAAAATAAATGTGAAGCCGATATTGTTTGGGAACTTTGAAAGCTGATCCGTCAGTGCATAAGTGACTAGAATTATTATCATTAAATAAATTGATGTAATTTTGAATTCTCAGGTCCAAAAGTTTTTGGGGCAATATGCTGTGTTGCGCTTTCTCTTTCTTTAGCCAACGTTTCGGACAGCATTGTAATGTTAATCATCAGGGCAGATATGTAGATTGCGGTGACACGTGTCACGATATAAAAATATTTTGGAAGATAGATTAGCTGTTGAACTTACGAAGTAGTCGTAGTAGGTTACGAAGTAGTTGTAAGTAGTAATTAGTCGTAGGTTGGCAGTTTTCCAACAAGGTAACGCACCTTACCACAAATCAAAGACGGATATTTATTTTTTCAATTATAGCAATATCACCTGCTTGGATTGCAATTCTTGTCCTTGAAATTCTTGAAATTGTCTGGGTGATTTGTAAAGCAACAATTGAAAAAACTTGTTTATTCCATTTCCAAATGAGTTCAAGAAGTTATTAAAGCCAATGTTGGACATATTTCATATTTCACAAACGTTTTTATTACATTATTTAAAAAAATAATAATAGCCTTGTTCACATTGGTTCGAGCACTACTGTATCTAAGAAGTTCGTTGACAAGCCGCAAAAATCGTATTTTTGCAAACTATCGTGCGTCTCTCTTTCAAATGTTAATAGAACCTAACACAATAGAGAAAGTTATATTTTGCGAGTATGTCAGAGATGTTTTTAACCCTGCAGAGAAGAAATATTTTATCATTACACCGGATTAAATGAAGGGTGATTTCAAAATAATGCTTTGAATCCGGGATTCTTTATTTGTTTAACTTTAAAAGAAAATACTACAAAATTGACTCCAAATGCGATTCACCAGTTTCCTGCTTGTACTACAAATTTCCGGACACCGTGTAGATACCTTCGTATATAATGCATAAACTTCTTCTCACATATATAGCACATACCCTACGAAAAGTGCGAAGACTTGTGGCTTCCTTTACGGCTTTTCGTAGGTTATTATAAAGTTTTTGTCCTTGAACAAGCTGTTTTGGGTGCACGTCAGTTTAATTTTGGGCAGCCTGAAGTCTGGCAACTTCTCGTAGGGTAATTGTGAACATCGTTATACATAATATGATTTTGCAGATAATTACGGAGCTTGTTATCTTTAAGCTCGTACGTCAATGTTAAAGTATTATATGTTGTTTATTTGACAACATATTTAAATTTGGTAACATAATTTTAACTCTTGTAAAAATATTGCATTTCAAATTCATCATCATTCCCCTATTTTGTATAGCCTCGAGTTTATTATTTTGGGTTTCGATGCATAATAAAAAACAGAGGAACAACAATTTAAAAGGGGAGTTTAAATAAATTGTTTACAAGGGGCGTTATCTTTTTAAGCCATTCCACCTTATACAAGTTATATTTTTTTTACATTAACCCCACATAGGAGGCCCTGAGGAAAATAATTTGCCTCAAAGCCTATGTCATCTTTGGGTATTCTGTGTGGGGATCTTTTTTCAGGAAAGGAAGTAGAAGAAGTTCCTGGAAGGAAAAGGATATAAGGGGTGGGTAAGAATCTAGGGATCAGTGTGCCCAGGAGTGACGGTTCAGTATCCTGGCCTGGGTTGAGGTTTTTTATTATACACTATTCAGAGAGCCTTCGAAATATATCAAACTTTATATGTTTTCAGGAAAATCGTGTCTTTTCGACATAGAGAGCGACCCGTGTGAGCAGCGCGACCTCTCCAGGGTATACCCCAACATAGTCCGCCAGCTCAAGCAGACCCTGGCCTACTTCAAGTCCTACCTGGTGCCGCAGCCGCCCATCGAGCACGACCTCAGGGCGGACCCCGCCCGCTTCAACTACACCTGGACGCCGTGGCTGGACAACTGCTACGGGCCCTGCGACTCATAGCGGAATAGAACTCCACTTTAGTCTAGCAATTAAAAGGCAGTCGATTTACCTGCACGGTTTTCTCCGCTCCTTAGGTCAAAAGCTAAATCATACAAATATGACAGACATTCTGTGCCTTTTTAACGCTAATCGAAACCTAGTATTTTTGAACGTTATGTGTAAGTAAGTAATGTGAAAAATTCCTGCGTAATTCGGAACATTATTCAAGTTCAGCGAACTTTTAATCAAATCATACTAGCGATAATGTTAGTACAGTAATAATTTTATGAATTAATAATTCTACATCAGAAAAGCGTGTTTCTTTTGTTCAAATGCTTGACAGACGCTTAGATGAATTAATAGAGTGAATATTCGTTACTGAGACAACCCGCGTGGTTTCACGGAATTCACTCCAGTGGACATACTTTAGCATATATTTATTTGTTATTCGATTAGTATGAAAATAACGCGTTTTGTGTTATTATAATCTTCATTTTATTTTATCTTTTATTTAGTTCGGGATATATACGAGTACATTTATACATTTGAAAAGTATTTTAAATTCCCGTTTTAGTACAGGCACAATTTAGATAATTTAATTGGATAGGTGTCGTAAGTTTTATTAATTTCATTTAGCCATTCAAAGAATATGTACCAAAGTGAAAAGGCCGCTAAAGTATGTCCACTGGAGCAGATTCAATGAAACCACGCGCGTTGATTCAGTATCGAATCTTACAGGATTATTAAATAAACAATTTAAATTAAATAATTTTTTAAACAACTTTATCGCTTTTTCGAATTATTCCCACAATCAGATCCAGTTTTGAAAATGAAACTTTAACTCAAAGCAAATCCAAGTTCTCGAGATCACTATACCGGAGTTACATACAGAATCACAACCGAAATTGGTAAAAAAAATTCGTTATCTGACTCCCCTAATTTTTCCTACTTCCTACCATATTATTGGCTCATCGATAGATATCTTTTAGCGCGTGAAAAGTAGGAATTGAGGGAATGGATCTGCATGCTTTATTTAGTTGATAGAGATCCTAGGATGGATTAAAAAAGTATTAATGTTTGTATTAAATTCTTCGTCCATTTTCGTTGCGCTTTTATATGACCCCTTCATTATCATGAAAACCGTGCTTAAAGGTGTGACAAATTCTATATACATTCCTATCTTAAATAATATATAAACCATAAAATAAATTGTACGTAAACGAGGCCATGCAGTTTGTGTGTAATGAGGGTGTATTGGTGACACTGGGGTAAACATTGATAACCCAAAGCACGACATATTTTTTTATACTTAGAAACTAAATACTTTCCGTGTGTTTGAGAGCATGTTCTGTAGAATGGGGACAACAAAAGCAAAAATCAGTTAATAATCTTTAAGGTAAGGTTAAATATTGCTTCTACAACCACATCCTCAATATATTATTGTTTAGGCTAAAAACACATACTTTGTAATAAATCATAAATATTTCATTCCTTGCGTGTAAATATTTCTTACACTAGAGATGCAACGAATAGTGATTTGGCCGAATACCGAATATTCGGCAGCGCTCTTGGTCGGAGCGCCGAATATTATCGCTACTGCCAATATGCTAACTGAGGGTATGGAGAAATATGCAATTACAAATGAGATAGATTTTTTATTTGGAAAGTGCTCGTCTCGATCGTAAGGCAAACCCTAACAACTGGTGGTCTGCAAACGCAAAACAATATCAAAACATTTATCATTCGTCACCTTGCAGTGTTTTCTATAAGTATTCGGCCGAGTAATAGACAGTATTCAGTCGAACACCAATAAGCCGGATACCGAATAGTGGCTGAATATTCGTTGCATCTCTAATCTACACAAAAATTCAATCACAGTAATTGCGTGCATTTAAAAAGATTATCTAGTTTCAATATTTCAACATTGGTAGGTACCCTGACCAGAAATGAATATTATTTTATAAAATGTTTTATACAGGTCAGATTTTACGTCTTTGTGGAATAATGTTAGTATATACACAGGTATGTACTTATTCCACTGCCTTTGCAAGTTGCAAACATTTCAAATTCCAAGGGTCAGTTGTTTGAATGAGGTTTGGAAGGATATGAAGCTCATAGCCCGACATAACTCCATGGACTGGAACATCTCCACAAATAGCTTAGACGCATTCAATTGCATAGACGTAACTCCATAACCTCCCATATTATGGTGGTCAAATATATAAGTACCAATGTCATAATATACATTGAATCATCTAGAATATCCATTAGAAGTTTAATACCGCATTTCACTACAAATAGTTCATCAATTCAACTATATTATTTAAATACAATTTTTTTGTGTTGTTTTTTTTTCCATTTCCGAACTCATACTCAAAAATAATATTGTATTTGGAGACTATTGGAATATATAAATATGAAACTGTCATCAGCATTTCAAACACAGGTTTTTTTATTAATGTAATAATATGTTTATTCCCTTTTGTCTTGAATTTCTTCAAACAATCAAAAAATATATTTTTTATCGTTATCATTATGAGCATGTAATTATATAATTTATACTAGTTAATTTTAATAGTAACATTAACTCTTCACTTTCATACCAATATATTGTAATGTGAAATTATTTTCTTTAAAAACTTGCCAAAGAAAACTTGTTAAAAGTGTTCAATAAAGTTAATAAGAGATGTTATAAGTTTTATTGCTCCTTTTCCAATATATTCACATGTTATCTGAAAGTATGCTGCCTGTTGTATGCTGATGATGGGGTGTTGATTTCAATCAACTGCTTCCAACCGTCTGGAGGCAGTGAGGCTACGACATCCCCAATTGGGGTAGGTGAGGCTGAAGGTAGCGGGGAGGGAAGGAGATGGAGAAGATGAAGGTTATTGGCTATTCATATCTGGTCACCAAACACGGCCAAAGCCATTTCAAGCATATTTTCAATTCTGAATGGTAGTCGTGCGCCAGGGCGATACTGAGAGTATCTTCCACTCTCTCAGTCTCTCGTGTCTAGAATGAACGAAGTATGTATGAGGAATGAGTTAATGATGAATGTAAGTAAGTCTAAAGTCATGGTGTTTGAAAGAGAGATTGCGAAAATAGTGCAATATAGTCGTGAATGAGGAATACGTGGAGCAGGCGGATGATTTTGTGTATTTGGGAAGTATGTTAACGAGAGAAGTAAAGGCTGATAAAGATATTGAATGAAGTTTAAATGGTAAAAGGAAACTCCGTTAATGGAGGACTAAACACGGATAAAAATTGTCCAAAGAAGCGAAGATCGCAGTCCACAATGGAGTGCTGATACCTACCCTGATATGTCAGTGAGGCATGGAACTGGCAGAGGAAGGACGAAAGCAGACTGAATTCTACGAATGAGCGAAGAAAGCAGTGTAAGGATAATATATGACGCGATTGTGAATGGTAGAACCAGATACTTGAGCTGAGCCATGCCAAGAGTCGGAATAACAGATGAGTATGTATGAAACGATGTATTAATGTGAGTCTGGCGGTAAAGCGCGTTTGAACACAAAACGCGATTAATGTAAACTGAAGTGGTCCCTTCGATTATTTTAAAAAAAACTAGCTTAAAATTATTTCAACACTTATTGGCTATTCTAAATGTAATCATATTGTTTGACCCTGAATCTTGTTGCCATAATAAAGTATTTCGAGGAAATATAAATTACGACTAAATACAGAAACTTTTCTCATTGAGTTTGAAACCGTTCAAGCGTTCTGAACAATCAACGATGTTAATAAATATGTTTTGAACCAAGGCGCTTATATTGAAGATAAGTATGTAATATACTGTGTACTTATTGGATATAAATATGTTATGAACGGGTGCTTATATTGGATATATGTAATCCGACTAATATGCCCCCATACAGGATCTTTATTAGCGTCTAATCAAGTTGTCCAACTTCATCCCAAGAAGTCCCATTAAAAGCTCCAGCAGGACGACAGGAGGCTGTGTAGGATTTAATGCTAACAAGAAGTCTATGAGCTGCCTCTCCGTTTTAATAATGTGTGAGTTTGTGTTTTCGTCACGTTTTAGCTAAGGCGATGGAATTAATATCGCTCTTGGATGGTCACCGAGCTGTGTTGGATGAATTCAAGATGTTTAGATTTTATCAAACTCTTCATTTCTAAATGACACATCTTAAAGGCAGCAAAGATGGCGGTCAATTATTTATCTTTCAAATGTTTCTATTCCATTTTTACAATAACAAAACATCACCATTTTGACTATGTAAGTTCTTTTGTACTTACTATGCGAACACGGGTGTGAGTAACAATATAATTATATTAAAAGGAACGAAGAAACACACTGTTTGTAAATATAAATAATCAGTGATTTTGGGAAAAAAACGTAAGAAAATAAGTACATAATCCAGCTATAATTTTAATCGAAACAGCTTTAACCGCTTGAGGACTACGCCCGAGTACACTCGTGCGGTTTTTGTGTGGATATTTCCATACCTGAAAAGACTCGGGCAAATTTACCTGCAGAAAAGACCACTTCTAAGAACATAGATACTATTTATGGTATGCGTAAGAGAGACAAAAGACAGCTGCGATCGCGGGTGACATTACGCGATATAAGTACTGCGCAGTAGTGAGGTAGTGTGTTTTTTGTTTGAATTACGTGATTCAGTTTCATTTTTTTTATATTCTTACTTTATGTATTTGCATTCATAAAGCATTATTGATTAATTTCGATGAATATTTTTTTTTTATGAATTCATTTTATTTCTTAGCCTACACTACGCACCATAACATCAATTTTTAATTCCATTTTAGTCCCGTAATGTTTTTATGAAAGATGTTCATTAAATACAGTTCATTCACCAAAAAATGCTATTTTTCATTTTATAGTTATTACTGCAATGGTTGTCTTTGGCTTAAATATCTAGTATCTACTCGTATTTGGTAACAATCCAGAAACTTTGATTAAAAAAACTTACAAAGCAAAGATAAAAGTGAAAACCTCAACAAATTTATATGAGTAGTAAAATTGCCTTTAGAATACTTCATGGTTTGTGACAATTCTTAAAATACATTATTATTTACGAACTACACCAGCAGCGAAAGGTTTTGATTTGTGCGCACAATATGATAATTTAAAAAAATCGCCTAAAAAGATACAAACGTGCACATTGGTGCTAAAAGAAAATATAGTAGATGTTTGGTACTTTTTTGCATTAGCCCCATACAGGAGGCCCTGCTTTGGGGATGCTGTGTGGGGTTTTTCCGGAAATGAAGGAAAGGAAGATCTGAGAAAGAAAAAGGTATGAGGGGTGGGTAGGAATCTGAGGGTCAGTGTGTCGAGGAGTGTTGGGGGTTTGAATTGAAGCATTGGGTGGAAAAGAAGAGTTATCGACCTAATACCCTTTTTTCTATCATTAGCCCAAACGATAGTCTGGTACCTGTTTTACCACCTGACAAAAATACAGTAATGAAGCGCGCCGTTGGAAGCGCGTTTTTAAAGAGGCTGCTAGAAAAAATCCCAGCCCAAAAGGGCTGTAAAAAATGTATTAATGGTAAGTAATATGATAAAAGATTGGAGTGTTGCAATGCGAAACATATTTTTAAAACTTCAAAAAATCAACGTTTTGCCATATTTTACGAAAATTATTAAAAAATGATAAATGTTTTAAAAAATAAAATAACAATATTTTCTAGTGTTTTTTTATTCTGATTTTTACGTTGGTGTTTATTTTTAAAAGCTGTAAACTACTCTTTTTTCCATTCTAATAAAATATTGCTTCTGATACTTAACCACTGTTTTTACTTGCAAATCATTAAACTTGTTAGAGGGGTAGAATAAGGGCG
Source organism: Hesperophylax consimilis (assembly GCF_061612785.1). Lineage (NCBI taxonomy): Eukaryota > Metazoa > Arthropoda > Insecta > Trichoptera > Limnephilidae > Hesperophylax > Hesperophylax consimilis. The sequence goes on from NC_142840.1 coordinate 41,682,039, forward strand.
TGGTATCCATGTACAAAAAATGTACTTACATGACAGCTATTTAATGTTCTTACTATTTGCGTAACAGATAGTTTGCCCATGTTTTGTAAAACTGAATGCGCTTATCTCAGAACGCAATTTTAGCGAAAATGACTATTTTCCACCCAATGCTTCAATTCATACCTCCCACTGTGGTGCAAAGCGATGGGTACCAGTGCCTAATAATAACAAATTATATTCATTGCGTTCTTAAGATTTACTTTCTACCTGATTCTCGATAATTATTTCGCCATTAGTCTTAGCTGATAGCCTATTAGGATCTACTTAACTCAGTACACATTACACCGCCGACCGTGTACACTGTATACGTACACTGTAGCCAGTAAATTATTACACAAACAGCACTGTAGATACAATAAATGTATAATAAACAGTAGGTACACGGAGATTTTAGCATAAAGACGAATTGTGTAAACACGACGTGTTGCGAAGTCAAATTGAATTTTATTCAAACACTTTAAATGATGAATTTAAACAAATGATTACAATAGTGTTTATTGAAGGGAACATTTACTGCTTAAAAAATCTGTTAGTTATTTCTTGTAACAGCAAACGCGCAAGAGTTAAAAACGTCCTAAGTCAGTACTGACAGTAGTACCTAAATTTTTCAAGATTTCAAGCCGTCCTAAGTCAGTACTGTCAGAAGTACCTAAGTTTTTATAGAAAGCACTTCCAGTTTTATTCTTTACTCTATGTTAACGATCGAATCAAATACATAAATAAAATTATCAGAATGGAAAACTTTTGTATGAAACTTATGCCTTTTTGAATGTATTTGAACCATTATACTAAGAACGTATTTTTTCATCATCAACATGATTTTTTAGTTTTTAAAACAAATCACTCTCCTTACAAAGTTTTTGTATGAAATCGAGTTTCCTTCGCGTACTTTTCTTGGCTCTGAAAGTTTGAACTAATCGCATTTACCTTCCTTCTTAAATTCACAAATTGATTGATGAAAAAACTTTGGTTTTGTAAAATCAGAAACTATTGGATATTGAAAATTTGTGCACTCATTCTTTCCTTGAGCAATATCCCCCATGACGATTTCCTAATAACAATTACCGCATAATAGTTCCAACTGCCCGCAGACGGTCGAATTATGACGTCCCAACAGGCCTAATTAATAAAACATAAATTTAATAACGTTTTATCGGTAAGCCTTGATAATATATTATGACGATTCAAAGAATTTTCGATGTAATGGAAAAATATTCGAATTTTCATGAACACGTGTTCCGAAATCATGAAAAATATTTTTATCATTTTAATAGATTCTTGATGAATTGGCAATAGTCATTTTTCCATGCGTTATCCCCGATACGTTGTGAGGCTGAATGAAGTGGGAGGGGTATGAGATGTTGAGAAGAAGATTTGAGAAGTATCTGGTTATTAAGATCTGGTCACCAAAGATGGGTACTGTTATACCTACCAATATTTTTTATTTTGAATTGTGGTCTTTCACCAGGTTGATCCAATATCTACCACTCTGAACACCAAACAAATATTTATTTTTATATAATTAAACACTGGTTTTTGGAGAGTAATAAATGAATACGTAAGTGAATATTGAAGACTCCTATCCCCAAGGATATCAAAAATCCGTTTAAACAGCTCATTCTCCCCATTACGTTTATTTGAATAACAGGTATTCAGTTTTTTGTACAAATTATTAAAGACAGCATTTGTATTTCAATTATCAGAACATAAAACTGTTTTTCATCCTACTACTAAACGGAACATTTTTCCTGCTACTAAACGTAACATTCAAGACGATTGACCTTTTGTAATTCAGAAAATCAGAATCCAGGTACGCAATATACAATTACGCAGCCCATAAACTCAAATGCCAATTCGTACCTGAGCTACGGCTTAACTACGTAATGCCTGGTTGTGCTATATCCCAGACGTTATTTGATTAAGCCCATCTCTTGATTTGTGTGCTTATCAGAATCAACGGGAAATGTTGGCCCATGACGCTTGTTTTAATTCCTGTTTTTCATTGTTATTTATTTCTTCATGTGCTCCATTAAACAGTTATACACCAATAAACCTATTATTACGGGTAAGATATGAATTATGTAATCAACTTCATAATAGAGTTCCTACGTATATACTCTGTCTTTTTTTAAACACACGTTCCTAGTCCGTTTTAAGTTTAAACCTTGGCTTAGTGCTTATAGTTGGACTATCGACCGCAGCGGGAGGGATGGATTCATGCGTACGTCACTCCTGGACACAATTCACCTAGATTCCTTCTTACTCCTAATAAAAGATAAAATAGGCTTTGATAGAGAAATATATTTCTAGGGGCCTTCTTTGCGGGGTTGATGTAAAAATGCTTTAAATACATCTGATTTTTTTAATACTTTACAAAGGTCTTCATGGCATCCCCAATTATAGCATATTGGAAAACTGAACCAAGTGGTTAGAGGAAAGAGATGGCGAAGAGTAAGGTTGGGTAATACGGTAATGGTTCTATCGGTAGGTTCTCTTAAACGATCTATTTATAAAATATGTTTTTATGGAACACCTTACTTTCCTGATTAATTGAAAGCAAGCTATGCCACGATGGAGAATTAGTTAAGGGTGCAAAAATACACTATTAAAAGATCAAGTCAATTCGATGTTCAAATGGAAATGTAATTGTTTGAAGCAGTCAAAGCACTCGAATGGTGATAAATGAACAAAAAAATGAGATAAGTACTGTCATGCAACAACAATGTAATAATAAGTAGCTTTGTTTGAATTAATTTTGTTCGCAAGTCTCCAGAAGACTGTCCCCTTAAGGTCCCAAATTGGTTATTGAATCCTCCCTTCACATTGCGATAGAGGGTAGCGGGGTTGGTTGGCTGAGACCTGGAAGATTAAAATCCCATTACCCCGAGCTACCCCAATCCCTACCCCATCCCCTACAATAGCGGGACGTCCGTCGCCTTGGGGCGGATCAGGCTGTGACGCGGCTAAACATTGTCCCCGACGCGACCTGTTAGCTTCTATTACCTACTGCTGTCAATCGAAACCTTCAACCGAGGAACTTACCCATTTCCCAACGAGCGCAGCCTTCGCGCTACTGCCTTCTGCCTTCCACAGAAGGAATCAAGGGCGTATTCCCATGACCATACAACTTGCTTACCCATAATAATATAGTCTGTGAATACTTGACAATCGGCACTTCATTTCAAATGTGTAGATCTATCCAGATCAAAGAACTGAAATAATTAAAAACAGATAATATTTTTTAAATGTTCAGATATAACAAACGCTTTGTGGGTATAAATAATAATTATAATATTTTTTATGTAAACACTACAATGATCATAACTTGACGATACTTAATAAATATATTTTAGTGAAAAATAGATTGAATCATTACAATATTAGGTGTCAATTTTTTTTTCTTCTCGCGTTATATAAATCACATAAAAATCAACCTCACTAGGACTAAGCCTGTATTGGGGTTAACAATTTCTAAATTTGAGTGAAGCAAACCTAAAGTAATCACTTCATGCTACGTACAAACTCAAAATATTACAAAAGGAAGAAAAAATATACGTGTGTTACATGAGTGGCCAGAAGGGTACTTTGAAAGTATATTGTAACAATATTTGAACCATAAATAATCATTAATCATTACTTCCAAGAGGAAACAATGTAAATAATAAAGACAGCTAGTATAGGGTGACACTGTTTTTAGCAAATGAAACCTACATCTTAAAATGTTATTATTTAAGAAAGGACAAGGGTGATACAGTGTCATGGCAATTCTCTGTCAACACATTTAACAAAGGAATTGGAAGACTTAATATGAATTTGAAGAATATTAAACATAATTGGAGCCTGATAAAATAGTTTCTTTGACCAAAAGATATTTTGTGGTCGAGGGGTAAGGCTTTTGACTAGCAAGCCAAAGGTCGCCGATTCAAATCTCAGCGCGTGCAAGTAAATTTCATTTGATTAATTTGTGTTTTGTTCACAATTAATTCATTTAAAATAATGTATAGTATTCTTGCGGTACGTTCTAGAGTGGAAGATACTCTCAATATTGCCCTTGTGTAAAACCACCATTCAGAATTGAAACGTTGCTTGAAATGGTTTTAGCCATATTTGGCGACCAGATTTGAATAGCAAGGTACTCTCTCACCTTCCTCTTTCCCTATCTCACTCTCCTCCCTACTTAAGTTAGCCTCGCAACATACCCCAATTGGGGATGCTATAGTCTCACTCCAGACGGTTGTGCGATATCAACATAAAAAAGACTCCAAAACTACTAAAACGATTTCGTTTAAAATTTCAAAGTTTGTTCTTATTAGTGCGAGGAATGTTTAGAGAGTATAAATTGTAGAAAAAGTCGGGGACGGACGGTGAAGACATGAATGAAATAATTATTTGTGGTAAAATGAGGCGTGCGTAATGAATAGATGTTAAGAGACGTCCGAGCAAGGCATGGCACGATCAAGTGAAACAAATAATGATGGACCGAAAAATATTAGGTTTAAACTTTACTTCAAACCATTCATACCTCCGACCAACGCTGTGTTAACCAGTATACAATATATATCTAGCTAAAGAGTCATGAAGTTTTCATAATAAACCGATGACTGTCACAATGTCCATACATTAAACCTGAAAGTTTATTGGTTTCAAGCAAACCACATTAGTTATAAGTTTTCTTACCAATTTTATTGGTTTATTGTTTCCGTATTTACTTCGAAGAACTTTGATACAATAATGCTATGGAATTATTACAAATAACTACGAGCGATGTAGAAAATAAATTCTGATTCGAGTGAGATGAATACTCATTTGTCATTACTCAATCAATTTAATTGAAAAATTGATACAGAAAAATATACGGTCGCATCTAGGAGGATTTCCTTTAAGAATCACTAATATTGTCTTCAATAATTAAATATTATATTTTGAGATTTCACTCATTAAATTATTCCAAAAATAAAATCTCATCAATTGTTCAGATTATTTTCCAGATGGTATTAACGTTTCAAAAACTTTATACCAACTCCCTGCTCATTTTTTGGCTGATTTGACATTCTCGTTCGTAGAAAATTTCATCAAAAATTTGATGTTATCTTTGTTATTCAATATAGCCAAGCCTTTAGAATTTTTTAGGAAGAAATTTTATTTTTTCACCTGGAAATGATAAAAAAAGGAAAAAATATCGACGTATTTACCGATTACTTAACTACTGTAACTTCGTAATCAAATTACAACTTTTTACAATCTCTGCCTCCGAACACGCACTTTAAGTTTTCAATTTAAGCTAGGTATTTCATTTAAACGCAAGTTTAATGATGCAATTAAAAGTTCACCTCCGAGTTCGATCACGTGACAAAAGATTAATCCGGTAAGTTTAAATTGCCTTCATCGCGGAGATGTGGAGTGTTTTGTGGGTGACGAGATGTGCCTGGGAATGTTATTTGTGTGTGACCTCAAAACTGGTAGTATGTATTATTCAATTAGACTATTGTAGTATGAATTCATCTGCGAGGAGTATGGATTGTTTTATGAAAGATAGTTAAATTAAATGCCTCGGTGAGTAAGGGATTTCACAAAATATTACGTTACTGGGGTTGGATCGTCCTACACGAAGAACGACTTTGTTCAGAAGCTACATATCAAATTAATTTATATTTCAATGAATTTTGACGCTCATAAATTATTGTATGTGAATATTTCACAAGAGACTCAACAGTTCCCAACTGTCTGGAGCCAGTGAGAGGCATAGCATCCCGATTGGGGTATTTGTGACGCGCAAGGTAGTTTGTGAGGGGATGAAGACGAGGAAGGTGAAGGTGTACAAGTACCCGGCTATTCAGATCTGTTCACTAAACACGGCTACAGTCAATTCTAGCCATGCTTCAATTCAAAATTCATGTCTTTCTCCAGGGCAATACTAAGAGTATCTTCCATCCTGGAAAGTGCCGTAAATATGATGTACATACATAATTTTACATGAATCGGGAAACAACACTAATTAATTCATTTAAATTTACTTTCGCATGCCTGATTTTAACACGCGGCTTCCGGTTTTGTAATTAAGAGATTCTTGAGTAAATTTGAAATAAAACTGATACACCACACAGGAAATGACAAGCTTCCATGGTCAGCTTACCCCTTGACCATGGAAGCCTTCCATTTCCTGTGTGGTGTATCAGTTTTATTTCAAATTTACTCAAGAAGAAAAGAAAATAATTGCGATGTTTAATACGTTTTCAGGGGTTTATAGGTGTTTAGCTTGATTTTCTAATAAATATGCAGTTATACGTATAATATTATGTACGTTATTACACAGAACCTTTATCGTTCCAAAATACAGAACTAACTTACCATTAGTAATGCCGCTCGGAAAAATGATTCTGTTACTAAATTACCTGTCATTTTCCAATTAAATATTCAACAGTTCAAAAACGCGATCATTATTTAATAAAATAAAGTAAAATGTTTATTTGTTATTGGTTATGTACAACTGTAAATCTGCATTTAAAATAAAATAAATATAAAAGTCTGGTTTTAAAAATTTATAACCTTCATCTCTATGACAAAAACTGGATGTTATCTGTAATATATGATATTTGGCAAACATTGATTTCGTTTACCGTAGACGAATGAAACTTACAGAAACTCAAAATTCTTATTATTTTTTCATCAAATTCTGAAACAAGTGCCCAAAAGATTTGCGAACAAAACATTGGTGGCCTATTTGGCGAATATTCCTAGAAACATCAATTAGCAGAGCGCAAACTTTTGAAGAGACATTGGTTTCGTTTGTAGCAAACGAATAAAACTTACAGCTACAAACAAAATGACCTTGTAGAGTGCTAACACACTTATTTGAACTTTGAACAGATAAACGGTCTTATTTCTAAAAAAGTTTTGGGAAAGAATTCGTGAAAGTGAAATAAAGAATCTCGTATTTCAGATTTTTTCGGGAAAACTTTATACCTTTTGAAAGATTGTGGTAATTTCACATCTGAAATTAAAAATTTCGTAAAATATACAAATAAAAAAAAGAGTAACAAATTATGAAGGTGTTTCCAACTTTTTTTTTAGTCTTGTTTTAGTTTTTCTTTTTAAGTAAAATAAATAATAACAAGAAAACGCTTTTGCAATTCGTTTGTTTGTTATTTAGTTATTCTTAGCTTAACCACCGCCATCTTCATTAATACAGGCCATGCTGTAGAAACTGAACTGACAGAAAGCTTGTGTTTTAAAGTAGTTAAAGAAACCTGTGTTTGCACTTCTTGCACAGGGTTAAGCAGAGTTTTGTACCAATCTCTGAGCTTAACTAAAAGTGCTAAAGAAGTCCAAAAACTCTTTAACTGTCAGTTCAGTTTCTACAGCATTATATAGAAACTGAACTGACAGTTAAAGAGTTTTCGGACTTCTTTAATTAAATAGACCTGTTTCCACACTTCTTTCACTGGGTATAGCAGAGTTTTATACTAATATCTGCTAAACCTAAACTTAACTAAAAGTGCCAAAGAAATCCAAAAACTCTTTAACTGCCAGTTCACTTTCTATGGCATGGCCTGTAATCATAAAGATGGCGGTGGTGTAACTAATCGACTGAGAATCTGTTTTCGAATAAACTTTCTCAAATATACCCTTCGACAAATTTAGTTAATCACCAATTTGATTAAAGTCCCCCTTTAGTAACACTTGACACGAAATCTCAGAATGTCAAATTAACTAGTGCTTATTTGAAGAACGTCAAAGAAATCAATCTCACTGCTTGGCGGGAAGGCAAAGTGTGATAGAGGTAAAAGCCATCTCTAGATGTGTCACTTCTTCTCATTAAATATTTTTTTTATTCTGTCGTGTTCTAAATACGTTGAATAATATATATTTATTAAGGACGTTTACTATACTTTAAACCATTTTGTAGATTTGCATTCCATTGTTTCACAACTAACTGAATAAAATATTTTATACATATTTTTTATTTATGTGCATACCAATCTGCTCCGGCCATATGGAATCAATGAGACTATTAGGGTATCTTTTTTTGGTACGTTTTTATTTAGTTATGATTTTTTTTACATTTTTATATCTAAAATCTCTATAGTTTCACGGAGGTAAAAAAAAGTAGAAGTATTCCGGAATTAAAATTAACATTCCTAAACATGTATTTTGGAAGCACCTTATTGTTTAGCTTAAATATAAGTATTAGGGTATTGTAAATTAGTCTCACGCTTAAAATTCCTATTTTTTTCTGCATAATAATTATCTTAGAACACCTACTACAATTCAATACTGCTCGCATGCCTCTGTTTTCAATTATTTGCAATTTCTTTATCTGTGTTTGATTGCACAAGAAAATGACACTAGAACAGACTGACATCTTATGGGGCTGAATGTAGTAGGGAGGACAAGGAGATGGAGAAGATGAATGTGGGTAAGTACCTGTCTATTTAGATCTAGTCACAAAACGAGGGTAAAGTCACTAAGGCAATATTTCAATTCTGAATGGTGGTCTTACATCAGGGCGATACTAAGAGTATCTTCCACTCTGGAACGTGGCGTAAATATACTACGTATTGTTTGCAAGGAATGAATTGTCAAATAATACAAATTAAAAAGTGAAAAATTATTTGCGCCCGCTGGTATTTGAACCCACAACCTTTGGATTGCTAGTTGAGATAAATATATTAAATATTGCATGTCTAAACCATAACTCTTTAGTATCAAACTTCAATTTTTACAACTTAATCTTTTTAATATATTTGTATATTCGAAGAAAGAATTAAGAAAGAAATCATCACATAATCTTCTCAACAGATAATATATGTAATTTCCAAATCTGTATAAAATGAAATCTTTCTTCGCAGAACCATTTACATGCGATAAATCCAACCAGAGTACGCTAAACCGTCATTCGATCTGTCGTGTTTGTTAAATAATACATTTTTAAAAGTCCGCTACGCCCCATAAACTCTGATTGCTGTTTGATATCCTCTACGTTTCCTCGGCCAAGGATGAGGGCGGATGTGACGGCAAGCCGGTAGGCGGCAAGGCGCTAGGGCGGCAAGGCGCTAGGGCGGCTGCCAGCGCAGTTTACTGCTAACCGTTGTGCGAGTCATAACTCTAACACCGAGGCGGGCAGGACCTACCCGACGCGAGTGATAACACGTGGACGAGAATGTAAATGATTCGGAAAGTAAAGTTACCCTCGATCAATTGTCAACTTTCACATGTAGATAAATTAAATTCTAAAGTTTACTAAACTTTAAGCTCACTTTCTCAGCGTTGGATGTTTACGAATAAAAACTTTATAACTAGCTTAAATAATAATGTTTTTTTTGTTAAATATTAAACGAAATTTTTGTTTAAAAACTGGATAGAAATACTTTATTTTATCACTAATAATATTGCAAATTTTTAGTCTGTGATATGGAGATTTTTTTACGTTGAATCGAACTTCTTATGTAGTGACATTATCAGCCAAATATTAGAAAGAAACTTCTCTTTGTACTATTATTTATTAAAATGTTTCAAACTGTACGGTTTTTTAACTTTGACTCCAGCTTTATCGGGGCTTGTTTTTAATAATTAAGTCCCGTTCAAAGCAATAACAAGTTTTCTGCTATTTTATTGCTAAGAATTTGTTTCTTTTTATCAAGAAAGTTGTAAAAATAACATTTTATTATTTCAGAGAAAAAAGTTCATTTTATGTTATAGTGTACATCCTTCCAGCAGGTAAATCAAAAATAAATTGTACAATTTACTTGTCAAATTATATTCGGTTCAGCAATTCAAAAAAAATCAACATTAATAAATTTCCGTTTGGCAACGTTCCAAACAAAAGCTCTGTCAATAAGCAACGAGATTGGAAAGAAAGTTTCGGGAAATAAATAAATAAATATTTAGCCCACGGTTAAGAAAGTTGGGAAGTAATTTGACTTCCAGGCCCCTCGCATTCAACAGCACCAAGAGCCCGAGCAGAAGGATTGCGAGCCAGGTAAGAAGTTATTTGATTATATTGGTTCCGTAAAACGTTATGTAAAGCGCCAAGCTGAACATTTACTGAAAACAGATGTCAAGTTTTCTGCGAGAATTGTTTTGTTTGTTTGAGTTATCCACTGCTCTTTCTGTCTTTCTGTTTGGTTTAAACAGTTATTACGTATTTCTATTGTATGCCTTAAACAGCTTATTTGTCTGAGCTGCTGTCATATTTACGTTAAAGTTTTAATTCTGGATACTGATGTTGAAAAATAATATCCAGTTTGTTAACAATTTTTTTTTCAATATATTATATTGTAATACGCAGAAATAGCTTTACCAAAGAGTGCATTATTAAAAGTGTCTATTGTGACTTTTCGATAAACAAGACATGAATGGATTGTGAGCGACAGTCGTAAGCACGCAGTGGCGTGCGAAGATATATTAATCAGGGTAGGCAGTTTGAAAATCAGCTAATTCGTTGATATACTCGTATATTCATTGACCGTATCAGTTTGGGTCCCACCCAGCGTAGTATGTTCAATTCCTCGGCTGGCCATGTCCTCAATAACAACACCAGCAACATTTTCCTGGTTACTTTGGTTTAGTAGGAGATTTTCAAATATTGTCAAGTTATTCAAAACCTAAGAATGTTTGTCTTTCTTTTTAAACAACAAAATAAAATATAAATATATTATACACTTACGTATTTGATTTATATTGGTCGAACGGTTTCGATTGATCTCAACTTTATTCAGGACTATGAAAATATATAATATACTATAAACCAATTTACATTTCCATTGTTCTGAAGATGGTTGAGATCAATCGAAATCGATCGGCCTATAGAACTCAAATAAAGTGGTTTAAAACAAAGAAAAAAAATACTTTTAAACTTTCAGGCCACAAAGTGTTTGCTTTATTCGATTATTGAAAATAAATCCTTAAACTACATAACTCCGTTTTTATAAAAAAAATAACCTCAAGGTCACTTAACAACTAGTTACGTGACCCAAAGAAACTAAAACCAAGCTATTAACTTCCATCTTAGGCCAAAGTTGTTTCGTAGAAATTCTAATTTCACGAAATCATCAAATGGCCATTCAGCGCCATTTTGTTTTTTGACCGTTGAACGGTCCCCTTTAAACGCTGTTTCTAGTTTCTGCGTTTCTATCAAATTGTAACAAGCGTAACAATATCATAGTTGTCCTCTTCTGCTGATCACAATTTGTTCAAAATCTGAAATGGACTTAGAATCAACGTTTAATGAGGAAACATTCATCTGCCAATGGCGATAAATGGCCATTTGATTTGGTCACAATATCACATTTAAATATCCGTGAAAAAACCCGTCCTGAACGTTAAAAAACCCCTGCTAAATCATCAAACGTGTTGGTTGTCCAATAAATGGTTCCCGGGACGGCGGTACCCAAACCCGCCTCCCAAATAAAATTTTACTACGATTAGGTACCTATGTTTAACTTTACTACTTAACCAACATCATACGATCAATTACTTATAACGAAGAAGTCTTTCTTATAAGTAAAAAATTATTTTGTTATATGATCATAATGTATGTATGTAACATAAATAATTTTAAAATTTTAAATGTAAATATAAAATAATATGTTTAAAGGTTTCTTAGCTATTGTAACGTGAGTTCAAATCTTATTTTACCCACAATCAGAATTTTCAGGTGTTACATAATACGTTTTTTGTTTACTTCAACATATTTCTATAGTACAAGTCTTTTGTTGACGACTTGTTTGATTTGCAAAGCTAGGCAAAAGCGTTAGACATATTTGTATGGTATCCAAATCTCAATAGGCGGTAGCTACCCAAACCTTCTTTCATCTCTTCCCGTATCCCCTTTGGACCCAAAGGAGGGTAAAATACTGATATTTTAGAACCCCGAAGCCCATAAGTGGGATGTTTGTGTGGTGTTTAAAAAGTTTTCAAAGCTACCGTATTTATCAAACAAAGAAATTAACTGAAGCCGTAAAAAAGTGTTTATAAGCTTATTGTTCACAAGTAAACTTATTTAAGAATTATGAAATCCGTGTCCTTAAAGTGGAAGTAAAATTATATTAAAAGGTAAGTACTAAAAATTTATTAGATCGGGCCGATAATCGAGCGATCAAAATCAACGGATTCCCGCCTAGGATTCGCGGGTTTATCGTCCGCCTAGCTAAGTCCTCAATCGTTGCTAAAGCAAATTTTCCGCATATTCTGATGGTAGTAGAAGGAATTTAAAATAAATCAGTTTCAGGAATTCAGTTTAATTTGAATACCGCATAAGAGTCCCAACTCCCCGGAGTTAGTGAGACGATAGCACCCCCGTGTTTACTACATTATCAAATACGATAACGTGTTATAACGATTCAAACCTGTTTAAATAGCAATAACCCTTTCACAAATTATATTCGCTCTCCAAGTTAACTACTAATATTCGGAAGGACTTTTCGTGGAATCGAATAATTAACCCTCTCACTTGATACGTTTACTTGTACGGAACTTTTCCAATAGAATAGCACATTTAAGTGTTTTTCACTGAAAAGGTAGGTTATTTATGAAAATGCTATAATATTCATTACAGAGGTAAAAAATATCACGTCTTTCTAATAAAACTTTATATTTGACTTTGTATTGTACTAATATAAAAATTATATATAAATATGAGCAACGATAACATTTGGGAATAAAGGCAGGAATACAATGGATTACTTTTATTTTTAAAGCATTAAACACTGCCTTAGGAATTTGTCATTTTTATTATTTTATTCAGTGCTTGATTCGAAGAAGTAATAAACTAACCGAAAAGTACTGAGAGATTTAAAATTACTCCTATTTATATAGCCAATGATTTATACGTCAATGATTTAAATAGCCAATGATTTTTAAAGCCATTGATTTATATATCCAATGATTTATATAGCTAATTCTTTATATAGCCAATGATTTATGACAAATAAATAAATTAAATATTTATAAATCTTTTAATCATAATAACAAACCTATATAGTTAATGATTATTGCAAAACCACACGTATATTAGATTTTTGAACGGAGCAATGTTATTAAGTTTTATTCCCCACAAGATGTAATCTCTGTAAAAAGTAACTACATTAAATGGAGCATGGAGTTTAGTGTTGTATTTATTTGGGGTACGCGATAGTTAATCTTATTCATCAGGTCAGTGCTGTCTAAATGTCATTAAGATGGCCGCCTAGTATGGGAAATAATAATAATTGAAGATATTATTGGTAATTCTTAAATTGAGATATGAGATCACTTACATAACTAGTTGTCAGTAGCTCAATTGGGAGAGTGTGGTCTCAGTTAGCTAAACGTTTTGGGTTCAATTTCCAGTTGGGCCGGTTACCTTTTTATTGTCTCTGACTTTTCAGTATTACCTTCATTACGTAATATATTGTATATTTTCGTATTAGAACAAGTTCGTGTGCCACTATTTGAGTAGAACAGAATATTGACCGATCCTTTCTATGTAAGACCCGAAACCGGCAGATATATAAATCAGAAACAAATACTTTTTTTGTTTCTCTCGTTTGAATAATCATCTCTGGGACTTCAAAGATATTTACCCTCATACGAGACACGTTATATAAATGATGTCCAAAATCTTCAAGAGCATTGTCCTATTATTTTATATCTTATATATTTTTTTTCTATTTCTTATATTATTTTATTTCCTCCAGAATTTGCTTTCAACAAAAATCATTTTTTCCACGGCCGGAATATGAACGATGAGATCGTTTGCTTTGGGTGACTACTCTAACCACTAAGCTATTACGGCAACCTTCAAACCAGACAGGTTCATAGAATAACTACATTATAAATGGTGTTTGAAAACGTAATTTACTAACATCATTGAGTTATGCGTTGTAAAACATTATCGAACGTAACTTTTTTAAAAATTAATTTATATAATTATTAATAGTAGTCAAGAGTTAAGGTTAGACATGAAAAAAACATTATGCACAAAGTTGGTGGTAAATAAAACATAATATGCAACGTGTATATGACCATGCACGGTGTTCGGAAACTCATAGTGCAATCTGAATTTACATTAAATTAGGAGTCGATTTTGTGGTATAATATTTTTTTATTTGAGATTTCGTTTTCGATATATCAAAAATTAGTGCCTGCTATAGGAGATGAATATCATCTGATAATGTATTTTAAAATAAGTCGAACCATAAAACCGGCTCCAAAAGTTTGTAATTTAGTTTCATGAGTATCCCTCTTGTACTACGAGTTTCTGGACGCCGTATATACGTAAGTTATAGAGCTGACTAAAACAAGAAAATGCGCGTAAATTATGTTAAACTATTATTAGAAAAAATAGCGTAGTTACGAAGAAAGAAGGGTACAATATTGAATAACATAGTCGTACGTAGTTACCATACCTTTCAAGTAGTAGAAAAAATTTGCAGGTAGAAGGTTGGTTTTTACCTGTTTAGCATTTGGCAGTATTCCACCCACGAATTTGATGAAAGGAAACGTGACGTATGAACAAACCCCATTTTTCCTTGGATATTATTTAGATTTTAATAAGGGTCACATTCAAAGACGTAAACGAATAACAGGATATAAAGGCTTGTATCTTGTAACAGTTCAACACGAAGTCCACCGAAAATATACGGGGACACAATGAACCTACAAAGAAATTAAAAGGACGCTTAGAATTTATAAATTTGTCTTGAATAATTTTAAGACAATTTGTCTCTTTGATAATGATATCTTATCAAATTTACTTCAAATGAGACCATTGTATATATGTTACTGTAATAAAATTAATTATGCCTCAAAAATTATATTTAATTACCGCAGACCCGTGAAAAATCACAGAAAAACAATAATAACAAATCAGTTCCAATTTTGAAAATGGAAAATAAACTGAATTCTTCGAACGTCAAATGTGACAGACAAAATTCAAAGCAAATTCATTGAGCCAGATTTCATGCAGGGATTACTAATTGCCAACTTTATTGCATTTTGTAAATTATTCTAACATCAAGAATGACACAATTCAAAGCAAATTTCAGCTTATTGAACCAGATTTCACGCAAAACATGCACGTGTATTAATCTCAATAATATATCATGACGAAATGTGAATAACCGACATCGTGATAATATGTTCGTAATTTACTAAAATTTTAATTATTCACTTTGTAAATTCATACGTTAAGGCTTGCAAACCAGTTTTAATCCGGATTATCAATAATACTAAGATATTCTTAGTAAATTTTCTCCGTGCATACATTTCTTATATACTCGTACATCTCATTTCTACCGCATTTTTGTAGTCCTATATTCAGTTTACTGTTCCCAAGCTTTAAATCTACAATATTTATTGAAATACATCAAATTCCGAGAATATTCTAAATAATCTATAATCCATAGTAATTTCATGTCATCTAAACAAATTATTATAACCTTAGGAAGTTGTTCAAAATGTGCTACTCCAAGCCAATAGGAATTTAATATACTCGTAGTAATGTATGCTGTTTAGTTTACTAAATTTAATTACTATATATTGAAAATTAATACATGTTTTCCATAACCCTTAGACTCTATATCAGTTCGTAAATATACCTAACTTCTAACTAAACTTTAAATACACTCCTACATATTTTAGATATCTGATAATTTTAATCATAAGTGGTGAAAAAAAAAATTTCCCTATTGAAATAAACCCGTAAATCCTTATAAATAACCTTCATTAAACTATTTTTTATATTGTTAACAATATTATTTTAATAAATCATCGAAGACAATAGACTCTCAAATGCAAATTTGATGGGGAAAAATCATAAAAAGATTCAGTCGCACATCTGGACCTAGGAACTCTTCTCTACCACTGAGCTAATTCTCATATGCGACCGAATTTTTGTTTGACTGTTTGATTTGTTTGTTTCGAATTTTCGTTTGAGAGTAGCAGGTATCGATTCCAATGATTAAATATTGCAACTTTATATTCTACTCATTTACTATTTCCAAAAGTTAAAAAAACTGTATTTAATGTTTTGACAGTCGTTGATATAACAAATATATACCATTCCGTCAAATCGTTTAACCCTTTCAGCACCGCACTTTTATTTCCACCTTAAACAATGATTTGAACATTTTCGGTGTATCATTTTTTTTTGCTCACTAATTTAGATTTTTTCGAAAGTTGATTTTATTATTTTTAGGTATCGAAGGGTTAGTTTTTATTATTAAGGACAAAATCGTTGCATAAAAAATAAACCCCATTAGGAATATCCTTCACAAGCGAAACCCAAAATACGGGGCGATTTCTTTGACAAAATTAAGAGATATTCATTTTTTTGTTCATTTTCCTCAGCAGGAACTGGTATTGAAAGGGTTAAATAATTTACTTATAATTTTACTATTGTCGAAGAAAGCGATCACTTTGTGGCTTGAAATAATACTCAAATGAAAAGTTGCTTAGTGGTTTTCAACTACTTCAAAAAATATATACATATATATACGTCAACTTGTTTAGGTTTTATATCCTTGCTGTTTTCGGGATAGTATTATTACTAGTTAACAGTAGACAATGATAATTCTTTTTAAAACTTTTTTCTGGTAGGTAGGTAGGTAGGTACCAGTAAGTTCAAATAGACAATTTCACAATACTCTTCACTGCACAATTTAAACGGCCGCCATCATGAATCTAAACACGGAAGGTAAAGGCGAATTTACAGACTGACGAAATACAAAACATAAAGAATCAACTACTATTCCAAATTTTAAAGTTATTTCAATAAAAATACATAAATTTGTTTTAGACCACTTTAATGCTTTGTAGGCCAATATTACATATTTGTAATAAAATTTAATTAAAGTGGTCTAAAACAAATTTGTTTATATTTTTATTGTAAATGACGGCGAGCTACAAAGTTAATGCTTATTACAAATATTTTTTAAGTTATTCCCTTTCGCCCCATATAACACCTACCCTTTCCTACATCCCGCACTCTGGTGCTCTCTCCTGCTCTAATACATATTACTTTTTCTCTCTCTTTATTTTAACCTTACATAATGTAATGTTATATTATTATTATTCTATACTTAGGTTAGTTTATAATACTACTGTTACTTATAACCGAAGGTTACTTACTACTGTTACTTATAACTTGAAGGTTACTTATAACAGAATCTAGTTTTGGGTATATAAATTATTATAGTAATGTGGTTTAAATCAACTAATATACGATTTAAGTTTTATTAAACTCAACTTTATAACGCAAATACCACACAGGAATCCCACCGCTTGTGTGGAACTAGAGCATACTAAATAGTGGAATGTTGTTAGGTGAAAGGTAACTTGGGAGGGAAAGGTAAAGGGAAAAGGAAATGCTTGGAAGTACCTGGCTGTAAGGATATACGTAGGTACTTTGAAAACAAATCTAAATCTACTTTATGGTCTATCACAAAGGGCAATACTTTTAAAAGGCTGAGTGATGGATACTCTCAGTATCGCCCTGGTAAGAGACCACCATTTAAAATCTAAAAATCTTTTTTTATGGGAATACAGCTTAGGAGTCCCAACTGCTCCCAACCGTCTGATGCTAAATTAGAGTATGTTATGAGGCTTTATGTGGTAAAGAAAGAGATGGGTTGGGGAAGAAGATGGGGGAGTACTTAACTAGTAAAATCTGGTCACCAAACACGGCTAAAGCCATTTCAAGCAACGTTTAAATTCTAAATGGTGGTCTTTCACCAGGGCAATACTGAGAGGCACTATACGAGTATATCTACTCTATATTATTTCAAATGAATTGTTTGTGAAACAACTTAGTTAAATTAAATTAACTTGCGCCCGAATTTGAACCATCGACAAGGTTAAAAATAAGTTTGAAATGCTTTATCATGTCTGAATAACAAGATACTTCCCAATCTTCTCTTGCCCATCTTCTTACCATTTCCATTCACTGTAACATTTTCTAATCGAGGATTGCATAGATCCACTGGCTCTGGGCAGTTGGGATTCTTTTGAATTTTTCACGTAAAAATAGAAAACCTACTAATGAATAATAATAATGATAGTTTATTCTAGAATGTATGCAAGGGTAGTGAAATGCAACACATTTTATATTGTAAAATTATAAAAAATAGACAAAATAACAACACATGCATAGAATGAGGACAGAAAGGTATTGAAAAACGTTAAATGCAATAATGTATTCAAATTGCCGTTTATGGAGGATATTTGATCGTCTCCCGTCTCCAGATGGCCAACAGGGGGTAATTCATCCAGGCTACCATGGCAATGATGATGGTATACTTAGTTTGGCGTAATTTGAGCCACTTCCCATGTGGTGGCAGAGAAGTGCCCTGAAAGAGTCCACTCTTCCCTCCAGGAACATTTCCGTGGCGCTGCAGGACCGCGGTAGACGGAATAGTTGGCAATACACATTTTTGTAAGCGACTTTTATCTTACGCCTGGGAAAGCAGTGTAATCTACTCACAGTTCTGACGAATGAAGCGGGGTGCCGAATGCGTTGAATACTAGTATTTTGATGTTTGAACTGCAAAAGTGAAAACGTCTTACAGCTTACCTGCTGTAAGAAATAAATCTACATATGATTAAATAGTTAAAATTTGGCTTACGGTATTGAATCGTTGAAATCGGACACGCTTGAGGAAGACGTCGAAGCTAGAGTCTAGTTAGCCTCTCAGAAGCTGGGCACCCTGTACAGGACTCGCAGATACTGCAGATATACTTCAATATATTTATCAAAGGAATACAAGCGGTGATTCGTGACCGATGGTATATTTATACTGTGCAGTAATGCAAAATACCCAAGGCGATGCACTGTGCAGTAATTCAAAATGCCCATGGCGATGCACTGTGTAGTAATGCAAAATACCCAAGGCGATGCACTGTGCAGTAATTCAAAATGCCCATGGCGATGCACTGTGTAGTAATGCAAAATACCCAAGGCGATGCACTGTGCAGTAATTCAAAATGCCCATGGCGATGCACTGTGTAGTAATGCAAAATACCCAAGGCGATGCACTGTGCAGTAATTCAAAATGCCCGTGGCGATGCACTGTGTAGTAATGCAAAATTTATTTTTGGTTTGAAAATCTCATTACTTAGAAATATTGTAGACGCTATAATAAAATAAATTAATTTGAAACCATCTAGCAACAAATTTTTTTTTTTTAATTTTTATTCTAGATAAAAGAAAATTACATTTTTCACTTATTTAACTAGAAATAACAATTACATTACACAAATATATTACGCAACGATATTATTCACTTTCATTTGAGTTTTGTTGATTGAGCATAAAACTGAACTTTTTTTTTTTAAATGTACCAACACTTTTTTCATTTTTAATTTCGTCTGGGAGGCAATTATATATGTTGTTCCCCTCGTAACCAATGGATTGCTTGCCATAATTAGTATGTATGGTGTTTAAATGTATTTTATCGTGTTGCCGTGTAAAGTGTGTGTGTACTTGGGACGTTTTAATGAGTTCTATATTTGTATGTATGTATGAGTTTATTATTTATTTTGTAAATAAGGAGACATGTAGTATATTCATATAATTTTCTTAATTTTAATAGTTTTGTTACCGTGTATAATTTTTTTGTTGATGTTCTAGGTTTGAAATTAAATAGCTTTTTAATTACTTTGTTTTGTGTTACCTGTAGTTCATTTATATATGTTTCACATGTATTTCCCCAGATTTCAATCAAGTAGTTTAAATGTGAGTGTACGAGGCTATAATATAGACCTTTTTTAATTTTATTTGGTAACAGATATGATATCCGGCTAAATACGCTAATTAAGGGGGTGATTTTATCTTTAATATCTTAAATATGCTGTTTAAAAGTTAGGTTAGGTTTTGTAAGCCTATAAAACTAAAGTACAGAATCTCCTACGCACGAAACGAACCCGTTTTCAAATATGGTTTTACTGTATAATGTGGAAAAGTATGTTTTATAAAATTCTCGTTTGGATATTGATTCCTAAACTTCACAAAATAAAATAAAACACACATTTTGGCGATGATTTATAATTCGAAACCGAAGGCTGATGTTATGCGGGAATTTCAACCTTATCGCATATAATTTTATTGTTAGTGGCCCAATTTCAAATGTGCTCGATGTGGTGCATCGCCTAATGGCGCAAATACATTTGCGAGCCGAAACGCGAGCCGAGCCTTGACTTATAGGAAAGGAACAAAGCTAGAGCAACTGGCGCGAAACGCCGCTTGCGGTTGCTTCGTTCTTTTCCGTAATTCGAGGATCGACTCGCATTTCGGCTCGCAAATGTATACGCAGCATTACGCAACTCGACTAACTAAACGCAAATAATAATATTTTTACATTATATCATTAGAAGAAACTGCTTTGACGGGAAGGCTCGAAAACACGTACTTACTAATTTCTAGTGTGGGTGCATGCGTGATTTGACATTATATTTCTGTGCAATACTTAAAAGTATACAAAATATAGAAGACAAGCAATAATGTTAAGTATATTGATTTGTTTTTGGGGTATATGTCGTGTTCCGCTACCTCCTTCTTTAGCCAAAGTTTCGGACAGCATTGCAGTGTGCATATCAGGGCAGAGGTAGCGCAACACGGCATAATACCCCAAAAGCAAATCACTATAATACTTTTGGCCGTGAAAATCTCAAATCATACCCAATAATGTTAAGACAATTTGAAATATGTATTTGTTTTGTTTTAATTTTTGACAAATTTACCTGGAATGTCAATTCAAATAAACACACTTTTATTATAAAGCTTAAGGTTGAAGAAGATATGACTGCACGCAGAGGACACTATAAAAAAACACTGCATTTCTATTGAATGATTTACAGTTGCCATTTTATCCTACATTGCAAACGATTTTTTTACATTTATTAAACTTCTAATTTGTCAACTAAAAAAAAATTATTAATATAAATATTTGTTTTTGATAGGCAATGCGGTTCAAGAAAAATAATAATTGGATAATTTGTATAGCGCCGTTTTTTTGTGAAAAATCATCTGTCGTAATTGATTTCAGTCACTTTATTTTCCCCTGCTGACTGCGTATTAAATTATTTATTTGCATGCTTGGAGCGGCTTGGAGCGGCTTGGTGCGTTGCGTGGGAGTCCTAAGACCATTGAAGTGAATTTCAAATGTAGGCAACATTCATGCAAGGAATTTATATCGTGTGAAATAGGATTTTTTCGTAATGGGGGTTTCATGTTTTACAAACGGTTTCATCGATATATCGAATGTAAAAGCCTTTACAATTGAAAAGTTTGGTGAGTCAAATAATGTATGCTCCAAATCCTTGGGCAATTTGACATTCTTTACAATATTGAAGGTTACTCCTTCCAACAGTCATCATTTTATCTAAACGTCTATTTCTATGTTCGTCCTGAGAAGTTGGAATTCTGTAGAAAAGGGTGACTTGTACCGTTTTATCAAAATTATTTTCCCTCTCAAAGCCATAAAAGCGATATTTTCGTTGCACAATTTTATTCCAGAACCCTTTCAAACATTTTATTTCTTATTACTTGGATGGTAATAAAAATTTGAGTTTCTTTTCAGGTGTAAATTACTTGGATGGTAACAAAAATTTGGGTTTCCTGACAGGTGTAAGTTACTTGGATGGTAATAACAATTTGAGTTTCTTGTCAGGTGTAAATTACTTGGATGGTAATAACAATTTGGGTGTCCTGACAGGTGTATATTACTTGGATGGTAATAACAATTTAGGTGTCCTGACAGGGGTAAATTACTTGGATGGTAATAACAATTTGGGTGTCCTGACAGGTGTAAATTACTTGGATGGTTATAACAATTTGAGTTTCTTCTCAGGTGTAAATTACTTGGATGGTAATAACAATTTGAGTTTCTTCTCAGGTGTAAATTACTTGGATGGTAACAAAAATTTGGGTTTCCTGACAGGTGTAAGTTACTTGGATGGTAATAACAATTTGAGTTTCTTGTCAGGTGTAAATTACTTGGATGGTAATAACAATTTGGGTGTCCTGACAGGTGTATATTACTTGGATGGTAATAACAATTTAGGTGTCCTGACAGGGGTAAATTACTTGGATGGTAATAACAATTTGGGTGTCCTGACAGGTGTAAATTACTTGGATGGTTATAACAATTTGAGTTTCTTCTCAGGTGTAAATTACTTGGATGGTAATTACAATTTGAGTTTCTTCTCAGGTGTAAATTACTTGGATGGTAATAACAATTTGGGTGTCCTGACAGGTGTATATTACTTGGATGGTAATAACAATTTGGGTGTCCTGACAGGTGTAAATTACTTGGATGGTAATAACAATTTGAGTTTCTTCTCAGGTGTAAATTACTTGGATGGTAATAACAATTTGGGTGTCCTGACAGGTGTAAATTACTTGGATGGTAATAACAATTTGAGTTTCTTCTCAGGTGTAAATTACTTGGATGGTAATAACTAGAGACCGGATTATATGCATTTGCATATTTGCATATGCAAATGCATATTTAGACCCTTTTCAGCGGTAGTTGCATATTTTAGCAAATAATTTGAGATCTTGCATATTTACGCTTGATATCGTTCAGATGCCTCACATAGCGACATTATAGACGTCAGATAGCAAGGCGCGCGGCCAGCGAAGCTGAGCGAAGAACTGATAACTGATCTTACTGATCGCTACGGCCGGCGGCCGGAGCGGGGGGGGGAACCTCTCTCATCTTCGCCTGCGCTCGCGCCTACTCGGCTTAATTCGGCTAATTGCCGAAAACAATTCATTCATTCGTATGAGGGTAATTTGGTATATTTTTATGGTAATTCAGTGAATTGCGAATTTTGTTTTTGACTGGTCGCACGCGCTGTTCTTTAGAGTTTCGTCTAGTGTTTTGTTTGTTTGCACGAAGTTGTACATTGTGAAAGTGAACCATGCCCCCTGATAAAAAAGTGCCCATACGTGGATAGCTGAATATCCTGGAATATTTACATACGACGGAAAAGTTTTATACTGCCGAGTTTGCGAGAAAAACATTTCTAGCACAAAAAAGTTCCAAATAGACCAGCATGTCAAAACCAGTGTTCATATCGCAGGAATGCAGAAGAAGGGCCCACGACAACAAATTTTTACAGTGGCAAGTAGCAGTAACAGTGAAGTAACCTCCAAAGGTAAACAACAAAATCCCTTTAGCATGGATTTATGTGAAGCATTTCTTGCAAGCAATATCCCTCTATACAAACTGACAAATCCTGCCTTGAAGGATTTTCTCAGAAAATATTGCATAAATCAAAATATACCGGATGAATCTACTTTACGTAAAAATTACATACCATCAATTTATCTACATGTGCTGGAAGAAATACGCAATGAACTCAAGGATAACATCATATGGATTTCAGCTGACGAAACCACCGACACTTGCGGCCGTTACATTGCAAATTTGATTGTTGGTGCATTAAAACTTGAACCTTCACCTTCCTATTTGGTGGCCTGCAGAGAACTTGAAAAGGCAAATCATTCTACGATCGCCAGATTTGTGAATGAGGGTACAAAAAAAAATATTTCCTGAATCTTCTGCGGATGAAAATGTGTATGTGTTGCTCACAAATGCTGTCCCCTATATGATGAAAGCAGGCAAAGCCCTCCAAGTATTTTATCCCAACTTGATTCATGTGACGTGTTTTGCTCACGGAATTCACCGACTCGCCGAAGAAGTGAGATCCACTTTTGCAAATGTAAATAACCTGATTTCATCAGCAAAGAAAGTGTTTCTTAAGGCGCCTGCTCATATAAAGGCCTACAAAGAAAAACTGCCAAATATCCCTTTACCTCCTGAGCCAGTAATAACACGTTGGGGTACATGGATCGAAGCTGTGATGTTTTACCATGAACATTTTGAAGCCATCAAGGGTGTTATCAATGACTTTATTAGTGCAGAGGCTTTGGCAGTTTTCCAGTGCAAAGAATCTTTTGACGACGCCAGTATTAAAAAAAAACCTAGCTATGATTACCACTTATTTTGCTTACATACCTGCAAGTATAAAAACGCTTGAAACTCATGGATTGGCGTTGAATGCATCTATTCAGGTTATGAAGGAAATTCGCCTTATGAATTCCTCATTGCCAAAGCTATTCCCGAGTAAACTCAATGAAAAATTTGAAAACATACTGAATAATAACCCAGGGTTTGAACCTTTGTGCCAAATTGATAACTTCATCAACGGGGCAGGTGAAATTTTGCCCGGAACAATAAGTTCAAAAATCGCACCCAAATTTAAGTTCTGTCCAGCCACATCAGTAGACGTAGAACGTTCCTTTTCCGTTTACAAAAATATATTAAGCGATCGTAGACACAATTTGTCTACAGAACATTTAGAACAGTACTTAGTCATATACGTTTTTAAAGGTAAATTCTAAATTTTATTGTTAAATACATTTTATAATTGATATTTTTGAAAATATAATTGTTATCCTTGAGAACTAATAGCTTACTAAAATAAAAAAGTATGTAAAAATACGACTTCCTGTATTATTTCATGTTGCATATTTTGACCCTTTTTATGGATTTTCGTGCATATTTTAGCTATTTTTATTGCATATTTGCATGCATATTTTGGGCTATTTTTGTTGCATATAATCCGGTCTCTAGTAATAACAATTTGAGTTTCTTGTCAGGTGTAAATTTAATTTATCCTAGATTTTTAATGGTAAATAAAAAAGAGATATTGTAGGAAAGAAGGATAGTATTGTAATCAGACCAACTGAGATTTTAGCTAATGAGTAACATTTCATAATATCAAAAATTTAGATGAAAGGAAATTATTTGTGAACTAGCGCAGACCCATGAAAAATCACGGGAGGGACTTAATTCTTGACAAATCAATTCCAATTTTGAAAATGACAAAATATTTTTCTGTTATACGTATTGTATTTTAGGAAGGTTAGCTCAAGCTAGCACAATTAGCTCCATTTTCGGAAATGACACTTAAATTCAAATGAACTCGGAGTTTATCGAACCTGAGTTACGCAGGACGCAGAGACATCTGAACTTAGTATTTTTGAAGATGAACTGTTATTTTCGTGAAATAAAAGTTAAAAATTATTGAACAATTAATTTATTTCTACGTTTTATAAATATTTTTACTCCTAGGTTATATAAACATTTCTTATAACTTTTTTAACTAAGTAACATTCAGTCTTCAGTGAGCACATTAACGAAGAAAAATTAGTAATGCTGATTTATTAAAAATTTCTTCAAATTATTGGTAATCCTGTTAAAAACGGGACTGCAAGCCGCTTCCTGACAGATTGTTAGTGAATTCATAATAATATCGGAACACGTGTCCATCGCGCACAGAAATAACGCCTGGGGCCATCAAATTTCTATAGGCGCAGAGTGTGGATGTTAACTATTGTATTGAAATTTCTCCGAAATACGAGGCGAGGCGTGTATTATGTATCTGAACTCTTCGGCGAGGCGGAAATACCCGAAGACACAATACATTTATTTGTCGTGCCGCGATGGCACCACTTTAGTTTACAGTGCCCATACGGATAATTCCAGCAGATTAGGCCGCCACTGTTGGTGAGACCGGTGGCTGCCCAAAAGCAGAAACAATTCAAAATTAACACCTACCTATATCTTTTGTAATCTAACATAAAGTGAGATGCGAAAGTCAAAATGACGATGTTTCCGCAAGCGATTTATTTCGATCATCCTTTTGGATATCATTAAATATTCATTTAAAAGCCAAAACGAACAACATTCGCGGATAGTCAAAATTCCAAACACATTTCGCTCCGCCACACAGTTGGAGAAAGCCTGATTCTAGGATTTAATAAGTCAGAATCATTGACTAGAATAATGTATCAACGGTCAGAATTCATGAAGTTGTTAATTTAAAAGCGATTTTATTAAATTATTTTGGATCTCCTTATACTGTATTTTCACTCGGTATTTAGCACTTAAAATTATATTATGTTACGTTGTTAATATTTCCACTATTCGCTCAATCACGGATAATAAGATTTTGCAATTTTTTTTTTCTTTTTGGCTACAATTATTTATTACAAATATTATTTTTCTCTCTTTCACTGCGTCAATCTTATTTCTAGAAACATACCTCACAAATGATCGGATCGTTTTTTGCATAATGGAAACCAAATAATCAGTTCTTGCTACCAAGGAAAGAAATTAGTCGAATACGTGCGAATATGTAGTTTTTAAGTCTTATCAAAATAAATAATATGACAAATCAATAGACAGAAAATCCGACGCATACCGGGGAGATTGAGATCACAAGCACATTAAAACACTAAATCAATAACCTGAACGTGCCTAAGTTCTTTAAACACCACACATACTTCCAGATATATGTAGAAATTACGATAGAGAACGTCATAATACTCATAATATCAACTTACTTATATTTGACGAGCTCTCAATAATTACTCAGTGCCCTAAGTGCTTTTTATTGAATTGAATTTTGATCTACCAATAACTTTATAAAGTTGGATTTTCAGAATTGGTAACTACCAATATAATTGACTAAATAATTTCTAAAATAAAATAAGTGTTTCTTCCATAGTGCTCCAGTCGTGACTTTCCCCGTTTCATTTGCAAACTTGTCAAATATTACGAACATGTGTTATTTATTTATTTGAAATCTCCCAGTACGAAAAACATTTCCCCTGAAAGTGTTCTTTCGATTAGTGCCATTGTTCGTATAATAAATATTAAATTAATTCATCAAAAATGGTGCAAAGGATATAAAAAACATGCCCAATTTGCATTGTATAATAACTGCGTGTGATTGAGAAAGTAAAACTCCCAATTCTAAGTAATTACAGACATGTTTACTAATACCAAATAGTTTTTAAAGATATTTTTAAGACTATACAAAACCGATATCGTATCCGCAGACAACTAAAATTCCAGACACTTCTGTGATTCGCTGGGTCAGCCTCGGTATCCTCTGTTTGCAAAGTATACATCCATATCGAAACAGGAATGCCCTAGTGAGATGAGCGGCTCATGATTTTATTGAATTATACTAGTTTTTAATAAAAAAAATCACCATCGGTCAAAACACGAAAATGTTCATTTCACTAATAGTATTTTAAAAATTCATAAAAATGTGGGGAGTACATGAAAAACATAAGCAAGTGCCCTTATAAAATAACCGCGCCCGGTTGAGAGATAAAATCTCCCAAGCCAACGTCTAACCGAAGAAACAAGAGTGATGGTAGACATGTTTGCTAATTCTAATAGGTTTTTTAATCCCCTCTATCTGGTTAACGAAAATATGCAAATCGAAATAAAACATTTCTCAGTAACCCTCTTCTGTGTGTATAGACCATTAAAACTAGTCAGCCGGTAAAATATTCCCCAAGGATTAGAGATAATTGAATCCTTTTTTCACTAAAGGTTGTGGTTTAACAGGATATTTAAAGTCAATATTTGCTGCAACCTCCGAGTTAATCAATTTGTAAAGAAAATTTCGTTTGTTTGGTAAATTAAAAGTCAGTTACCTTCGAAAGCTTTTTAATTTATTTGTGTTGCGACACAATACATTTTTCTCCTGCCTAGATCAAGTGGGACTTTGGCATCCATAACTGGGAAAGATTGCGATTCGGAAATAAATTAGTTGTATGAAGAAGAGTAAGATTCGAATATCCTTTGAAGTAACAGTACTTATTTGGATAATAATTGAACCAAAGATAATAGAACACTATTATATTTTCAATTAACTAATTTTATTAAATTATATAACATGTTTAAATTTAAAAAAATATTCAAAAAAAAATTAATCAACCGATCTAAAATAAGAGAAAAATATTTTTTTAAATAATTTATCGTATTCTAGTTGTAAAATAAGTGCATATTCATAATTAAAAATAATACGTGTATATTGCAGCCATAAGATAATAATTAACCAAATGACCCAATGTATTAGAAAAATATTTAGGATAGAATTTATCACTATCCAATTTTTTTGGAAAAATATTTGGTCATTCCCAATGACGATACGGTAAGTATCCTCGACCATGTAGTTTAAAAGCAAGTTTCAGGTTGATTAGAAAATAGTTTAATTCGCCTAGGAGTTGAAGACAAAAAGAACTGTACCACTTTAATGATTGATTTTAATGAAAACATATTTTTCCTTATAGATCAGATGTAAATAAAATCATTATGTAATTTAGATTTGCAATAATTAGCACACTTATATTACTAAGTAAACTTTTTTCAAAGATGACTATTTAACTAAATAAAGTAAACAGAAGTGAAGCAATAATTAAATGTGAAGATTATCCTTTTGGCAATATAACCCTACCGTTTCAGAAATAGAAACATTAAACAGGTCGTTTCAATTTAATTTCAGTTCCAGCGATGAGTTTTTATTCTGAAGAGATTAGCGGCACGGGACAGTCTAGTGAAAAGCATTCCAGTAATCCAGATAAATTGCCATTGATTGAATGGACCACTTCATTAATAACATCTCCTGTTTAATCATCATCCGATGGTTTAGACTTTGGTGTTCATTCCATTTTTTAATACTTAATAACACTTTCGAATGAATTATTTTTATTTACACACTTTAATGTAAAAAATATAGTAAGTTAGTATATAACACTGCAGATGAAAACGGCGCAGGTCTATAGAAAAAGGAAGAAAGAAAAAAATGACAAGATTAACCCTAAGAATATCAAACAAAAGAAACACACATTTTTAATTTTTAATTTATTACTAAAATAAATTTCTCGTTAAAAAAAGATTGTTTTACTATGGGTATGTGTTTTTAGAGGAACGACTGAGCAACCTTTTTGAAACAAACCTTAAATTTCACATTAAGGCCAAAATACCCAACTAGTAAACTGGATAGTTTTAGATTTTTTAATCAAAAGGTGTAGCGTGTATCTAATACGGATATGTGTTTATTTTATTTTTATTTATTTATTGTTTACAATTTTGCATTGTATATTTTTTGTACTTTAATTTTTAACCTCACCACGACAAGCCTGTGTGGAGGTTAATAATTTTACAAAATAATAAAAATAAAAAATAACACAAAGATAATATATTAAGGGAACAATATTGTCACATTAACGTTTCTACGAATTGGATACCTACATAGTACTTCTAATTTAATTCCAGCCAATTCATTTCAATATAATGTATTGAACATGTGGGGGACCATGATATAATATGTTACTTTATTTATTAGTGTTTTAAATTAAGAAATCTAATAAGAATTAGATTTTTCATGATTTTAGGGACAACTTTGACATTTTTTGAGAATTAAAAGCAATTACTAAAAATATAATCTTGCCCAACATAAAATTTAAATTGTGTACGAAAATTTGGGTGCAAATGGTACGTAGCAAATGGTAAGATTGCAGTGACTTTTTCACATGTACATTTTCAAAAACATGTAGCCTTGGGTTGGTATATTTAATTCCAGAAATCATATTCTCAAAAATTCCTCCCTTTCGCATTAAAAAACTTACATCACATTAAAAAACATCCAGACTTTCTAAAAGATACTTTTTCAGTTCAAAAGAAAATTGTATTTAAGTTGAAGCTTGAGTTCTAAAGCTTGGACCGGTTGTTTCGGAGAATTTGAACAATTCATCAAATTTCAACGTTAATTTGCGAGTTCTGTGAAAGTCCTATTCAAGTTCTGATATTATATCATTATAGGCTAGTTGCTTGACAGAACTGAAATAATAACAGAACCAGAAAATATCTTTCACAGAACTCGCAAATTAACGTTGAAATTTGAAGAATTGTTCAAATTTTCCGAAACAACCCGTCCTAAATGTTAAACGCTTTTAATTAACAAAAATGTTATTTATTAATTAAATGTATAAAAATATATGGTTTTTAAATTCAGTCAGTTGGGATATTCCTCAATATGCCACACAATATATTATATCAAACAGCTAAAAATTTTTGGAATTTGTGTAGTATCAGTAACATGCGTGTATTTATAACGTAACTCTTGAACGCAATTTTAGTGAGACATTCCGTTTCAATAATGACGTGATATTTTGGTTTCGAAGCTTCCATATCTTCCCATAATGAGCGGAGTGCCAAAATAATTGTATCGAGTAAACACTTCAATATAATAGCAGATAATATACTTTTACCCGTACAAAGGCACAGTGAACGTAGACTGTTTGGCTGTTGGCTGTTGGCTGTTGGCTGTTGGCTGTTGGCTGTTGGCTGTAGGCTGTTGGCTGTTGGCTGTAGACTGTTGGCTGTTGGCTGTTGGCTGTTGGCTGTAGGCTGTTGGCTGTTGGCTGTAGACTGTTGGATGTTGGCTGTTGGCTGTTGGCTGTTGGCTGTAGACTGTTGGATGTTGGCTGTTGGCTGTTGGCTGTTGGCTGTTGGCTGTTGGCTGTTGGCTGTTGGCTGTTGGCTGTTGGCTGTAGGCTGTTGGCTGTTGGCTGTAGGCTGTTGGCTGTAGGCTGTTGGCTGTAGACTGTTAGATGTTGGCTGTTGGCTGTTGGCTGTAGACTGTTGGATGTTGGCTGTTGGCTGTTGGCTGTTAGCTGTAGGCTGTTGGCTGTAGGCTGTTGGATATTGGCTGTTGGCTGTTGGCTGTTGGCTGTAGACTGTTGGATGTTGGCTGTTGGCTGTTGGCTGTTAGCTGTAGGCTGTTGGCTGTAGGCTGTTGGATATTGGCTGTTGGCTGTTGGCTGTTGGCTGTTGGCTGTAGGCTGTTGGTTGTTGGCTGTAGACTGTTGGATGTTGGCTGTTGGCTGCTGGCTGTTGGCTGTAGGCTGTAGGCTGTTGGCTGTAGGCTGTTGGTTGTTGGCTGTAGACTGTTGGATGTTGGCTGTTGCCTGCTGGCTGTTGGCTGCTTGCTGTTGGCTGTTGGCTGTTGGCTGTTGGCTGTTGGCTGTTGGCTGTTGTCTGTTGGCTGTTGGCTGTTGGCTGTTGGCTGTTGGCTGTTGGCTGTTGGCTGTTGGCTGTTGGCTGTTGGCTGTTGGCTGTTGGCTGTTGGCTGTTGGCTGTTGGCTCTGGGGAGACTGTAGTGCAACGCGATACCCGCGGAGCCACGAGATAAATCAGTGCAGAATGTGTCTGCTCGCACTTTCATACAAGCGTGAAAGTAACAGATTCTACATCAGTAATGTTAAAAATCTTCAAATCAGTCGTTGAAACAATATTAATTCATAATCAATAAATCATCAATTAGAAATAGTGATCGCCGCCACTTGGATTAGAATTCAAGACTTTCCGCTATCCACCCCCTGACCACTTTCGTGATCAAGTTAAGACTCTCGACTAGAAATCCGGGGGTCACAGGTTCAAATCCCGGTATGCGCTAGAAAATTGAATGAAGTTTCGCGGTCCATAATTGATTTATTTAAATATATGTGCGGCACTTTCCAGATAGTAGAGTGGTCCCGGTTCCGGTTAGTGTATCACGGGTATTAGAATGGTAGATACTTTATCGCCACTATACTCGTAGTGGTGTTCAGCCAAATCAAAATGCAAATATATATTTTCACAACTTTTATCAGTTTAAAAAAAAATGTATATAAATATGTTTTTTAAATATATTTATATATAAATATTTGTTATTTGTTTTTAGGGTGTTATGCCGTGTTGCGCTAACTCCTTCTTTAGCCAACGTTTCGGACAGCATTGCAGTGTCCATCATCAGGGCAGATGTGTTATCGTAACAAATAACAAAAAAAGAGACAAGAGGTTTTTAAATTTTCGTCCAGACAAACTACAAAATGATGTCTATAACATGTAAAATAAATTTAATTTCTTGATTAAAACCTCGAACCTCGGCAAGTACGTAAAATTAAATTATTATTTTTTTGGTGGTGAACTGTTGAATAAGATCATTTAAGTGTTACTGTGATTCATTTTTAGTTTATTATGTTAGACTTTCTCCGTCTTTCGCAAACGTTTCGGACAGCTGCAGCGTTACAGTATCCATTATCAGGCCGGGTATTAACAAACCAAAAAATATTGAAGATTATAATTTTGGCAGTGAAAATCTCTTTAAATTTCATTTAGGTATGATTTGAGACAGCGCCATCGAGGTGATTTTTCACTAAAAACTGCGTTCGCAAATTATCCAATTATTATTATGATAAGTGCTGTTTTGTGTTATGTTGTTGAATAGTTAAACGCAATTCAAAGCAGATCTATTTCCAACAATGCACATTTTACAACGTTCACAATACGTTTAAAATGATTGCATTGACGTAATTAATTGCTAACCAACAAGTACTCTTTCAATTATATTAAATTTCCCTACTTGAATAAGTATTAAAGGTCACTATGCTGGTTTACTGAATGAATAACTTCTGACTTTAGTATAGATGAATAATTAATTGTATAAATTATCACAAATTTCGACTACAATATATAATTGCACGTACTCTTGTTAATATTTATTTTACTACTAAGACACATAATTGGGGAATATTTCCGTTCAAAAAACGATTTAAAATAGTATTTAATATGAAATTCTATAAAAAATGATCTACTTTTATTTGCCTGGTAAAAGTTCGGGCAGAACAATTACTTCGTTTTATTTTGTATTAAAATAAAATAGTGTTAAAAAAAATTATTCAAGTAATAATTATGTCTTATGACAAAGTGATGACTTCCTGTGAAATAAAGACTTAAAATTATTAAGATTTCCATTTAGCAAGAGTCAGTTTAATATGAAAAAAATCGTACATACGACCCCCTTAAAACTTTCAACCGATGAGCTCGGCGTGATAAAATTTTCAAAGATTCTTCTGTATGGATAATAATATGTTCATCAATTTAGGGCCTCCTTGGTTGGGTGGTTACATTCCTTGGCTATGAGTCGGGAGGTTGCGGGTTAAATCCCCGCGTGAGCAAGTATATTTTATTTGATTGATTTGTGTTATTTCGCAATTTATTCATTTAAAAAATATAGTATATTTGATGCACGTTCCAGAATGGTAAATACTTTCAGTATCGCCTTGTTGAAAAACATTCAGCATCGAAACATTGCTTGAAATGGCTTTAGCCGTGTTTGATGAACAGATCTGAAAAGCCAGGCACTTTCCCACCTTCCTCTTCTTCTATCCCGTCTCCACTACATTCATCTTCACAAAATACCCCATTTGAATACATTCACCCCTGGTGAATGACCGCCATTCACATTCTAAACGTTTGTTGGAAATTGTTTTAGTCATGTTTGTAACCAAAACGGAATAACCAGGTACTCAACACTTTCAGCACTGCAGTTCTTAATTCCAGAACCCTTAAATCCACACTGAGCCACCAAACCTGCCTACTTTCAACTTTACGCAAGAACAAGATTCTGAAATATAATTGAGTTGAGATCAGATTACTGAACAAAAGAAAAATCAATAAGAAAGCCCTACAAAAACTCTTCAATATTTCAAAGAGATTAAAGATTTGTGAAATGCTAGACGCAGCCGTAGGTACTTATCTTTTTAATATTGAAAAAAAAATTTCACAATTAGTTTTAAAATATTTAAACTATGGTCACGAGGCAAGAAAACAATCATTATCATTCGATATTTCGCATTTTGAATTCTCGAGACAGTTTTCATGGATAGCTTTATTAATTGTTTCTTAGATTAATTCGTAGAACTCCTTATTAAGTCCTCAAAGTGTTTAATTTTTTTGTTGATTTCCCTGCAAATTAATTTTCTTTGCAACAATTCAAATACATACATGGTGTTTTTAAGGAAAGGAAAGAGAAGTTCTGGGAAGGGAAAATGTACGAGGGGTATGTCTAGTCATATGAATCCATGGTCGAAAGAATCCAGATAGAGAGTTCAAAGGATCTCCCTCTATCCCGATTCGACTCCTTGAGCAGTCATGCCAAGTCCACCAAACATAGCAAAGTAGTCAGGGTGGTGTATGGCAGAGGTTTTATTCAATAAATGGTTCCCGGGGTTAGCTATACCCATTACCGCATCCCAAATTGGAAATACGAATTTTAATTACCTTCAATTAATCCCCAAAGATTATACAGGCCCAGAGGAAAATTTTCTCCAGAACCTCCTTTATTATTTAAAAAAAACAGTTTTTCTTATATGCACGATTGCCAGCTTTTTCAACAGGATTCCCAAAGTATGAAATGCGTTTCCCGGGTTAGAGTGCAGTGGGGTAGACTGTAGAGCGAAGCCGTGACGTAGGTTTGACAAATGCAGCTCGCAGGGCAATAATAGGGCGGCGGGTGGTAGGATGGTGGGGTAGACCATTGAGATAACCGGGGCAAGTAGGGCACAATGGGTGCGGTGGGCGACCCTTATCTGCTAATATTTCCCCCCCTCGATGCACCCCGCGTTCCCTGAATTCAATCTGGCTCATCAGCAATACGCTACCATGAAAGATGCAATATAATCTTTCAGCAGTTTTACATACTTACTTACGACTTTTAAAAAGTGTGCGTGAGGTACCTTGAGGTGTTTTTGCACAAAAACGGCGCTATATAAATCATCCAAATATTATATTACTGTCATATTATTATTAAGACTCTTGACTAGCGATACGGTGGTCACGGGTTCAAATCGAAAGCTAGCAAATAATCTTAGTTGGCTAATTTGTGTTATTCCACAATTTATTAATTTAAAATAATACATAGTATATTTGCGGCACGTTTCAGAGTGGAAAATACTATCAGTGTCGCCCTGCAGATCAACTAACAATGATTTCATACCGATTTTCCGAGCACGGTCGTGCTTTTGATAGCCAGACTGATATTGATAATTCAATTGGCTACACTGACGCATGACGAAAGCTTTGTAATAGTTTAAAATACTTATAAATTGATCATTTCGAATTGAAATAATACAATTAATATACATTTACAGTCCACATGTAAAGTTCCTGCGGGGAAATACTAAACCCTTCCACACACTTTTCTGACTTTATGTCCGGGTTAAATCTCCACACAAATGATCATCTAGTCAATCCACATTATGCAAGTGCATTAGATAAGCGTAATAAATACAAAACAATACAAGAACAACACGTCAAATCACCAGAGATCAAATGGGAAAATAATTGCCTAGGGTTCGGCTCGGTAGAACTTCTAACTGGACCTATAAATCCTAATGATCCCACAATATTTAAAAAATCTTTGGTAATCCTACATGTATTTAAAATGATTGATTTTTGCATTTTTATTTTATTAGAGTATTTCTATTGTATTTTTATTTCTATTTTAATATTTTACATTGTTTTCTCGTTGTACATTTAATGCCAATTATATTAAGTCGGTTTTATTATTTTTTGTAATATTAATAATTATTTTAATTTATTGGCTATTGTAGATTTAACCCTTGACTCTGTGCAAAAACGGGGGGTCCGTTTGATAGATTCCCCAATCTTAACAAACGGACTGCAATCTTTAGAGCACAGGCGTCAGGTAGGTATGCTGTCCTTGTTCTATCGGTATTACAATGGAAGATGCTCTGAGGAACTAGCGTCATTGATCCCATCGGCACCGGTGCGTAGTCGGGATACACGCCAAACGCGCGCCCAACATTTGTACACGGTTGACATTTGTCACATGAGAACGGGTCGCTTCTACGATTCGTTCTTAAGTTCAACAGCTCGGCTGTGGAACGAACTGCCGGCCTCTGTGTTTCCTCCCTCCTACAACATGGGACTCTTCAAGACCCATGTTCACTCCTTCCTCTCCACAAAAAGACCCTCCACACAGCATCCCCAAAGATGACATAGGCCCTGAGGAAAATTATTTTCTTCAGGGCCTCCTGTGTGGAGTTAATATAAAAAAAATAAAAAATAAAAGATTGATGTTCTCCTGTGTCCACTATATACTTATGATTACACTATCACTTTTGCGTATAAGCTTTTAACTTGCGTATAAATAAATAAATAATAAAGAAGAAAAAAATTAAATCGAAACGTACTTTTTGGCAGGTAACCGGTCTAATTGTTAAAATTGAAATTTTTATAACCCTTTCGTTGTAAACAATACATTCTAATGTTATAAAAAATATAATATAGTCATACGTTGTAATATACGACCATCCCGTGAAACCAGAAGCATTTTAAACAGGAAGCAATTAACGTACTCCAAGAAATGAAAAAGAAGTTAAAAGAAGGCTTTTGCGGGCCGCTGAAATTCATCAGCAAGTCGACATCTAATTACAATCGACCATTAACTTTACTGTGAAAGTTCCAGATAAAAAAATGGTGAAATGGGATACAACAGTTTTTGTTTTACCATTTTTTAAATGTAAACACCTGAATCCATTTAATTTCAATGTCGACATTTTATTTGCTCAAATAATGTTGTTGATTTTCACAGGAGAATTCATGGAGTTAACTTTTTAAAAATGATTTTTAAAATATTTACACCGTGAATTATGAGAGTCATTTATCTATTAGTATCACCTATCGGTGACATTTTTTTGTGCGATGTCATTTGGTAGACGGATGTTTCTGTGATAAATTTATAACACTGCTTTAAAAAAACGTCACTTCTTATAAGAGGAATGAAAAGATAGGCTGATATATTTAAAATTCTTGACTAATAACTTAAAACTAATATTCTTATGCAAAAAAAATCTTACCGTGTTCTGTCAGTTTGAAAATATGATTATAAAGAAGACTTCCTTATTAATGGAAAATAATTGCTTACGAGCAGTTAGCGAAATTAGATTTCTTGTACGAATTGCAGATTTTTTAACTGTATACAAAAATATAGTTGAAACGGTTTATATTAACCAGTTATTAACATCATAAGATATTCAATAAGAAATTTGAAGTATATACCTACTATTCATATGAGCGACACTTTCACAGTTTCCTTTCGATACATGTGTATTGAAAGGAAATTCGTAACGCATTGTGTAGAAACCTTGAAAAATATATGTTTATGTATACATTATTTCCCTTCAACCAACGACAACCAACGACAATAAACGACAACAACGTATTATTATTATTTCGGACGAATAAGCCAAGTCTCTCCATTGTCAACTTTAATCAATGGATCTTGGTTCAGTAACAATCCGCTGAAAGACTCTTTTCAAGTATTATTGAGGATTAAAATGTAATTTTGTCTAGGGGAGTTTTCTAAGGATGTAATCTGATATTATTAATACTCTAGCGTCTGGACGGTGTAGGCCCTCTCATTGGTCAAATTTAAATTGTCTGTTTCAGTTAAATTCCGCTAACTTGAAAATTAAGGCACGATTTGAAAATGACACGATGCTCATATAATTTTTGGATAATATCGAAGAAAATATGTTTTAGAAAGTTGACAATCCATTGGATTCATTACATTACAGTAAAAATTATCCACAATTACGTATTAAAATTTGACGTTTATCATTATTCACGCCATATTCACGCGAAAGACAGATTGTCCAGTGTTGCCAGCGTATATGGATTTCCAATCATTGTAAAAAACTTTTATAGCCAGTTAGTGTCAAGCAATGTATGTTAATGTGAGATATATTATAATTATAAATAATAAATATAATTAAAAATCCACCATTACCACCATTTAAAGCCGGCTGCAAAAATAACCAGCTCCACTCGATACTTTACGTAATTAATTATTTTTTGATATTACAACACCGACCCCATGCGCTGTCATGTTTAATATCTAGGTAATTTCATAATTATTGACGTGCTAACCTAGAAATTTGTTTTAAAAAGTTCCTGTGAGTCACTAAGAATACATATTTTGTTTTCAGATTATTATTTCAATTTAATAACTATGGCTAAAAGGAATGTGGACAATATTTTACCAGAATTGGCCGAATTTCGGAATGTTCGAATGAGAGAGGGACGTTTACCGAGCGATCGAAGTGCCAGAAGACGAATAGAATATATGACTGATAATCAAATTGAACACAATAATTCCAGAAGGCGGTTTTCCACAGCAAATAGATGTAATGTATTCTTGAAGTGTGCTTTAATCAATAATCCAAATTATGTGCTTCCAGAACAGAATTATTTCGGCGTCATGTCAAAAGAATGTACAATCGAGCATTGCAAGGCGCTTCATTTTGAAGTTGAAAAAGGTAAACTGTTACATTCTTGCTGTCATAATGGAAAAATAATACCACAAATTTTAGCTTATCCTCCAGCACTTAACGCATTATTGACAGGAGATTGTAGTCAATCTAAAAACTTTAGGAATTTTATTCGTCAATATAACAGTGCTAATGGATTTGCCTCATTTGGAGCGCAAATAGCTAATATCCCAGGTAATGGTCCATATTGTTTAAAAATTTCTGGTGAGGTTTATCATTTGACTTCCAGAAGTATACATGTTGAAGGTGAAATACCTTCCTATGCTCAGCTTTATGTATATGATCCTGATGAGGCTGTTAGAGTGCGTATGAGTCATCCATCTAATGCCGATTGCTATCAAAATATAATGCAAATAATTGATAGCGAAATACGCCAAATAAGCCCTTATGCTCATCAGTATAAGAAACTAAAAGAAGCTGTCGAGGAAGAAGAATTACGCATTGCGGCTGACGGTGGGCAGGTGAGAGATATACGTCTATTATTTACACGTTCATCAGCTGATGACCAACGGAGGTACAATGCTCCAACCAGTTCTCACGATATCGCCATGGTATATGTAGCAGACAGAGACGGGAATTTACCATCGGGTATAGATATCGCTGTTTATCCTAAAAATGTTGAAGGACTTCAAAGGGTGGCAACTTTATCAAAGCATTTAGATCCTATGGTTTTCCCACTACTATTTCCATCAGGTGAATGTGGTTGGACCCCAGGCTTTCAGCATCATGCTGATTTCTGTACTGCTCAACGTCATACTGTAACTGCCATGCAGTTTTATGCAAGTAAATTAGCAGTGCGAAGAAACATATTTAATCCAATCCATTATGCGGGTAAACTTTTTCAACAGTATTTAATTCATGCTTACATTATTTATGAATCTGGTCGCCTAGATTACATAAGGAAAAACCAACGACAACTCAGAGTGGAATGCTACCAAGGTTTGCAAGACCATGTAAGAAATTTAGCCACTGATAGAGGAGTACGTGCAGGTAATATAGTCATTCTTCCATCTTCATTTACTGGTGGACCACGCCGTATGAATAAACTTTATCAAGATTCAATGGCAATGGTACGTAAATTTGGTCGTCCTGATCTATTCATAACGTTTACATGCAATCCCAAATGGCCAGAAATACAAACCGAATTGGAACATTATCAATCGGCCGCGGACAGGCCTGATATAGTAGCCAAGGTTTTCCATCTAAAAGTCAAGGAATTTATTCATGATATGACTGAGAAACATGTTTTTGGAAAGGTAATTTGTTGGGTTTATACAATTGAACAGCAAAAAAGAGGACTCCCTCATCTACATGGCGTGTTTACACTTTGCAGCCAAGATAAGTTGTATACAGCTTCTGATATTGATAATGCCGTATCTGCAGAACTACCCCATCCGAAGAATTCGGCTTTGTACCATATTATTTTAAAAAATAACATTCATGGACCATGTGGCGTACTTAATCCAAGGTCAGTCTGCATGGTAAACGGTAAGTGCTCTAAAAAATTCCCCAAATCATTTAAAGATTCTACTGAAAATAATTCCGCAGGCTACCCAGAGTACAGGAGACGTGATAATTTTTCTGAAAATCACGTTGTTCGGGATATACGTATCGACAATCGATTTGTTGTTCCATATAATGCATACCTTAGCAAAAAATATGATGCTCATATTAATGTTGAAATTTGTTCCTCAGTGGCCAGTATTAAATATATTCATAAATATATATCTAAAGGTTTTGATTGTGCTAGAATCGAAATAAGACAAGAAGCTGGAAATTTGGAGAGTGCGGTTATTCAATATGATGAAATTAAGCAATATATCAATTGTCGATATGTAAGTGCCCCTGAAGCTGTCTGGAAAATTATGGAAAATCCTATACATGATCAATCTCACTCAATTTTACTTCTGGCTTTACATTTACCCGACAGCCAATCTGTGTATTTTGTAGAGGGGCGGGAGGAACAGGCTCTCAGGGAAGCATCTACAAGGAACACCTCTTTAACAGCGTGGTTCCAATTGAATCTTCAAGATATTGAGGGACGCTCTATTCTGTATCAAGATGTACCAAATAATTATGTCTTTTCAGCTGGTAAAAAGTGGACGAGACGACAGCGGGGAGGTGGCAAAATCATTGGACGAATACCTTCAATTTCTCCTAGAAATATAGAACTGTATCATTTACGGCTGATTCTTATAAAGGTGGCTGGAGCTACATCCTTTGAATCTTTGCGAACTGTTGATGGTAATTTACTAGCTACTTTTCGTGATGCGGCGCGTGAACTGAAGCTCATTGATGACATAGGAGAATGGACGCAGTGCATGACGGAGGCTTCATTGTATTTGATGCCTAAAACTCTTCGACATCTATTTGTTTTAATTTTAATACAATGTATCCCTTCGGACCCGTTGCAGCTGTGGAATGATTTCAACAAATGTATGTCTGAAGATTTTTTTCATCATGGTGTTGCTGAAGAAACAGCTATTAATCTTTGTCTTTTAAACATACAGGATATGCTTATGAAGGAGAATTCATCTTGCAGAATGCAGGGCTTACCTGAACCTGATGAAAGTTGCAGTTTTGGACAAGTGACTGATTTTAATGTAATTTCTGAAAACACTTTAGGTGAATTGATGGCTGCCAAACTCAATGACGAACAACTTCAAGCATATAATTCTATTTTGAATAAGTTTTTTTCAGATGAAAATGATGACAATAAATGTTTCTTCATTGATGGCCCAGGAGGAACAGGGAAAACATACCTTTACGAAACTTTAATTCACACTCTAAGAGGAAAAGGTAAAAAAGTTTTATCAGTCGCTTGGACAGGCATTGCAGCTATCTTGCTTCCAGGTGGGGTAACGTGTCATACTGCTTTTAATTTACCCCTCAGTTTACAGGACAATACAACATGTAAGGTCACATCAAAGAACCGGAAAATTATAACAGAAGCAGATATTATAATATGGGATGAAGCACCAATGGCTCCAGGTGTAGCTTTAGAAGTAATTGAGCGTACTATACGTGATATCATGGGAAGTGATTCTGTCTTTGGTAACAAAGTTATTGTTTTGGGCGGAGACTTTCGTCAGATCCTTCCAGTGTGTCGACGTGCTTCACGAGGACAATTAATTGCCGCTTGCATAAAAAGCAGCATACTTTGGTACCATTTCAAAACTTTTCAATTAAAAACAAATGTCAGAGCTTTAGAAAGTGAAAACATATTTTCTAAATGGCTTTTGGACTTGGGAGATGGAAAACTTCCTCCCGTAGAAGGAACATTAGAGTCCTCTGTGCTTATTCCCAATGTAAATATTTGCCAAGATATTATTCAATGTATATATGGTAAGACACATACCACTGCTGATGCCTTAGTGATGAGTCAACGTACCATTTTGTGCCCCAAAAATAGTCATGTTTGTGCAATCAATGAGGATGTACTTCAACGATTAGAAGGACAAATGAAGACTTTTCATTCTGTTGATACCATCATTAATGAAGAAGGAAATTTAGATTATAACGAGCAGGCTAACTTTCCTGTTGAATATTTAAATTCTATAAACCCAAATGGCTTCCCACCACACATATTAAATCTTAAAATTGGTGCC
The DNA here is from genome assembly GCF_061612785.1 of Hesperophylax consimilis. Classification (NCBI taxonomy): domain Eukaryota; kingdom Metazoa; phylum Arthropoda; class Insecta; order Trichoptera; family Limnephilidae; genus Hesperophylax; species Hesperophylax consimilis. The sequence goes on from NC_142840.1 coordinate 41,723,712, forward strand.
ATCATTATGTTACTTAGAAATTTATCTGTTGGTGATGGCCTTTGCAATGGAACAAGAATGGTTATTAAAAATTTCAGCTGTAACTTAATTCAAGCCGAAATCATTACGGGGAACAGAAAAGGTACAGTACATTTCATTCCTAGAATTTACTTAAACACTTTGTCTGATGTTACAATACAATTCAATATGTGCAGGAAACAGTTTCCAGTTAAATTAGCTTATGCAATGACCATTAATAAATCTCAAGGACAAACTTTTGAACGGGTTGGACTGTTACTTCCTGAACCAGTATTTTCTCATGGACAGTTGTACGTTGCCTGTTCCAGAGTACGAACGCAGTCATCGTTATTTATACAGATTATTGACGGTTCCAGACAAGGGCAAATTCTGACTGATTGGTATACGGACAATATTGTTTATAAAGAGATTTTTTCCTAATGAAAGTATATAATATTAAGTTGTAAATTGTAAAAAATAAAAGTATAATAAATTGTAGGTACTTGCTTACAATAGTTTGGTTTTTCAGGTCAATTTATCCCACATGTAAGGTTTTTCTGCCTAAGAATTTTTTCTTTGAAAAATTTTTAAGAGAGTTTTGTTGTATGAGTATTTACTTTGACAATCTTTTGGTAAGAACGTAATACTATTTCACCCAAATATGTAGATTTTTAGGAATTATCCCAATAAAATAATCCTTTATATTTAAAAAAAAAATTATTTACTTTGACAATCTTTTGGTAAGAGTTTATTATTTCAGCAAAGTTATATTTAATATTGTAATATGTTGATATTTTTTATTTCCGAATTACATATATTATATATATATATATATATATATATATATATTTTTTTTTTTTTTTTTTCAATTTAACTTCGATTTAAAAATGAAATCATTTCGGTGGTATGGGAGAGGAAACATTTTTCTCATTGACGAGATTTATGTTGGGGTGAAGGGTGTTCCTCTCATTGTCCGCGCTCGGATTGATCTAATATCTACTTATTAAATGTAACTGTTGTTAGTAAACTGGGCGAAGCCCAACTAAGTGCCGCCCGCAGGGCCTAGCAGCAAAAACCCGCGGAGCGGGTTTTTAACTGCTAGTACGTATATATTACATATACCTACACAGTCGGCAGCATCGCACTAGTTGTATTATTTATTAAATTTTAATTTGCATAGATGATTATCTCCGTAGAATGAAGAATTATAGTTCCATTTAGCCCAATAGACAAGCGCTCCGTCTCATTGCACTCGCCTGAAATAGTAGATATCCATCCCATTTGAAATTCGTTGATTTGTTTTTTTGTTATTGTTGTTGTTGGCATGCAATTAACAATCACATACAACTAATCAAAAAGGGTTCTTAAGGACAAATAAGTTCATATAGGCAAAATATTATAATGAGAGGTGATAAATTAGTTATTTTTATTTAAAAAAAAAACAGCTTTTGCAAAAAAAATCAATACTAACACATTTCTGAATACATCAAAAACTTTTATAAATTAACATAATAGAATCAAGGAATAACTAAGAGGTCTAAATAACAAAAATAAATAATGAACAATATCAATTCGAAAATCTATTTAATATATAGCAATTTTTTTATTTGGTAATTTATAATATTTAATTGACTATCTACATTTTTCTGATTTCTAAATTTTCTAAGTTTACTTACTCATTGTATAACGATTAAAATGTGCTAAAAATGTACATTTTTATAAATATACTTGCAAGTTAGAGAGGACCATTTCTACTCGCAGTATTCATCATATTTCTACTCGCAGTATTCATCTAAAGCAATTATGTATAATATGTATTTCCTGGTGATCAAATTTTCTAACCAAAACTCACGATTTTGCATTAGTTCGCATTGCATTAACTCCGCACTCATTGACGTAAGGAATGAAGAGAAAGTGAACAGGCAGGGTGAAGACGTTTCCTAAAGACAGTCTGGAGCCACGATTCTCCAAGGGTTGTATCTCCGATGATGATTGATGGGGATAATGTATCATTCCTCTTTCCTCGTTGCTATGAGTGAAGTTGACCAAAATGGTAAACGTTATCATATTATAATGTACCGTAAAATGGGGCGATTATGATCAGCGCGGATATCTACATATGTTCCCGCTAACTCTGAGCAACCTGAATACAATAACACTTCGAAAATAAGTGTTAATTTTTTTTTTTTTTTTTTTATACATTATTTTACAATATTTCATATTCTAATTCAGTAATGTTGGCCTCACTGGGTTGTTTACCCGTGCTGAGGCCCCCATTTTATATTATAACAATTTATACATTTAAAAAAAAAAAAACAACATTAAAATAAAGATAAATTTAAACTAAAAATAAAGATTAAAAATTAAAATATAATTATCACACTAAAAGAAAAATATTAAAAGAGAATGGAAATCGGCATTTATAATGATTTATGTGTTTGTGCGTGTTGCGTGTTTTATATATTTTTTTGTGTTGCGTGTATATGTTTTATTCTTTTATGTTATAGAATTTTGGTAATATTGTCTTTTTGTTCCTTAATCCATTTTTTTTATTTTGTGTTTGAATTTATTTTTATTTTCCTCAATTTTTGTTTCAAGTGGAAGACTGTATTACGTACTAGATTTCTTATTTCCAATGATTAACTGATGTTTACAAGACAAGGTTTTTTTTGTGCATAGCACAAAGGATAACAAATTATTTTAAGCAATAATTATTTTCCTGAAATACTTATACAAATTGTAAATATCCGGAATTGAACCCGAACAGGTGCTCTCATCCACTAAACTACGTCGGCTTATTCCCATCTCGCCAAATAATTCAATCTCAAAGTATTATTACGCTATCGTCTGGACGATGCGTTTCGGCCCTCTGATTGGTCGAATTCAAATCGTATGTTACGGGTTTATTCCGCATAGCCTTCGCGCAAAAAAATAAATCGGGGGTCTGCAGGCAAAAAACGACCACTCTGCTCCTTCATTTAACCGACCGTAAGGTTCATTTCGGTTTGCAGGGGAACGGACCCAAAAAATGAAGACTTGAAAATTAAGACCCGATTTCATACTGATATACCGTTACAAAATTTACCTGCGACCCCACGGTGACAAAAACTGGAACCTCTCATAACTCACCGAATTCCGCCGTAGTTATATTTGAAAGCGGCAGGTTCACCAGTAAGTTTTAACAAGGAAACTTTAGTGCCAAAAACATTTTTTTTTTAATTTGCCGTCGTGCCGTTAGAAAATTTACTTTTTTTTAATCACCTCATGTAATACGAGATTTCTTCAAAAACATCGTTTCTGCTCATATAATTTTTGGATATATCAAAGAAAATATGTTTTAGAAAGTTAATAATCCATTGAATTAATTACATCACAATAAAAATTATCCACAAATACGAGTTAAATATTTGACGTTTGTAAAGAATCAAGCGTTCTGAGGTTCCTTGAAAATCGTCCAGTCAATCCCTCCTTTACCGGCCGATGGGCACTGCAGCTGGAGTATTTTCCCTGCCTTTATATAAATATGGAGCTAACAATACACATATTTTTGGTTAAACTTTACCTACAACTACCGTTTTTAAAATGCATTTAAAAAAAACAAACATTTGATTCAACTTAATGACATATCATAACCTAAAATATCCAAAACTAATCTAACCTAACCTATCATAACCCAACCTAACCTAACCTAACCTAAAATTAAAACGTTTTATTTTTTTTTAAATGTCTTAAGCGTGGCCAGTGATCCCGAAGAATTGCCTCAATGGGTAAAGGTAAATTAATATACATTATATAAATCCGAAGATATCTTCGGATCTACCGGATCTGCCCTGATGATGGACACTGCAACGCTGTCCGAAACGTCGGCTAAAGAAGGAGTTAGCGCAACACGGCATAACACCCCAAAAACAAACAACAAAAATGCATTTGGCCGTGAAAATCTAAAAACTTACCTGATTATATAATATATTTATACATTATAAAATACATATATATTTATATAATGTAATGATCTACCTATTAAATGTAACTGTTGTTAGTATCACTTAAACTGGGCGAAGCCCAACCAATTGCCGCCCGCAGGGCCTAGCAGCAAAAAATACGCGGTGCGGGTTTTTGACTGCTAGTATGTATTAGTGATTCATTTAGCATTTACTTGGTATTTTAACTCTGGTGATATTTTCAATTCGTATGGGTATTTCAGGCGAATAATTATTACTTATTTATTTATTTATTTATTTTATTTATTTATTTAACGCCCAGAGGGCTTTTACACGGTTGGTAGTATAATTTTAATTTGACAGATACTTTGAAACATAAAAAATAAGAATACAATTACATTTGATAAAAGCTATGCAACATAATAACTATAATTATAATAATTTGTTACTCGATTTCTAGTTTTATTCAAACATATTGTCGGTTGAAGCTGTTTTTCTTAGATATTTTCGGACAGAGAGAAACATAAATTCTTCAACTATTATAAAAGTTTTGTGGCATTTATATTGTAAAGTATTACAGTTGCCTAACGTTTACATTACTATGACTAATTAAACTAAAGAGGTAAACCCTAGAGGTGTACCAAATCTATACCGATCTAAAACAAAACTCATGTTACCAATTTAGATAACATATTTTCGACCCTGGGTCCCAAAAAAGCCAAAGAAATAGATTATCTTAGAAAAAAGAAGTGACGAAAGAAAATAAAGAAAATTTATTTTCCATAAATTGTTATTGCAAAGGTATATTATTACTATTGACGTAATTAATGAATTGAAATCAAATAACTAAGAAATTCGTTTACATCACTTTAATAAACGTAAAATCTAAACGTTTCGAAAACAATGATCTGTTCATCAAGATATCGTAGGAGTCGTATATTAAAGTCAAATATATATTAACACTGGGAGAGGGGTTAGGGGGCATTAAGGGGGGTAAAGGACAAACCCAAAATAGGCAGAATAATAAATTGTTAAAATAGTGATCTACAACGACTTAAAAGGCGACGACTATTGCCTTCTATGGTGTAAATCTTAAGTTATTCGATTTGGAACTTTACTGGACACAGCTATCTATTTTTCACTGGTTACATGATAAATCAGAGATCCCTTAAAACTCCCTTCGTATACGGTCAAAGCAGTTCTTTCCGAATTATCAGGACAGGCAAGCCGGCCTTTAACTGCATAGAGATTAAAAGAGTTCAATTCATCATGTAAACAATGATCATCGGAATGCATTTGAAATTAGCAAATTTTATTTGGGTTCTATATTATGGGTCAATATTAGCATTGCCCTTGTTGAAACAGCGCCTTTGCAAATATTATACTCCGGTTAGGCAATAAACTAGGCCAATATCTTGTTTAGAGCTGATTTCAATAACATTCAATTCAACTAAGAGCTTCGGGAAGTATTGGCCAATCCAAACGAACTTAAACTGAAAACTTATTTCTAAAATTCGTGACATCGTTGAAGGCCATTGCAATTATAAATGCCAGGCTGTTAAACATTTTTTTTTGTTTGGGATTGGACCTTGTTTGCAGATGTGGGGACCTACGACCTCCAGATTTCTAGTCGAAAGCCTTAATCCTCGACTACGGAGGCCGTCATTATCAGTCTTACGAAATTTGAAAACGTTTGATTACTTTCAACAGAAGTAATGAAAAATAGAAATTCTGACGGTAAATCTCGTCTGTGGTTATATATTAAGTAATATCCATTGTCGGACTGTTTAAACAAAACCTTCAGATTTTCAATAACGTATAATAGAGTTATTAGATAACCGATTCAAGTTCAGTGTTGCCAGGCACGATGTAAAACCACCTCAAGGCAAGCCAGAACACTGAATCAAGTCGACATTTTAAATGTTTAAGAAGTAGTAAATAATACAGGACGGAATGGCTTATTGCATAAGACCAATTTAATTAGTTTCCTGGCTTGGCTTTATTTGGTTTTGGTATAAGAGGCCGGCCAGGAGCAGGCTTTAAGAGCATAAAAGGGCTATCGATATTTTCCGGATTGGTTTAAATAGTTCAAAATGATGTCGCTTTTGTCGCTCTCATCGCATTTTGAAGACAATTCCACCAAAATATCGGGAAGTATTGGCCAATGCAAACGAACTTAAACTGAAAACTTATTTCTCAAATTCGTGACATCGTCGAATGCCAAGGATTGAAATGGATTTGATCCTAGTATATCCCATCGTTAACTCCGAAGTTTCAACGAACATCCCCGAACACAAATTAACAATGACATATTCAATCTTGCCCGTTTTTGTAGAATGTTGGATTCCGTTTTGTCCCTTTAATGTAAGGAAATTTCACTTAACATTCGCTATTCATGAAGAGTAAGGGGAGTTCCTGGGTATTCAGATCTAGTAACCAAACACAACTAATGCCATTTCAAGCCATTTTTCACTTATGAAGGGTGGTCTTACACCAGGGCAATACTGATAGTATCTCCCACTCGAATAAAATCAAATTTATATTATTAAAGTTATATTCATTATTGTTACAAGTAATGACTTTTTTTCCTTGCAAAGTCGTCTCCAAGTCAATAGAGGTTGCCGTTAGGCATACAATTAAAAAGATCTAGCAGAACTTAATAAACAGCAATTGATATCAATGATTGTATTAAAAATATTTTTTTAAATCGCACGTGTAAAGATAAACATAAAATTATTTTTAAAAACCGGTCATTGGCTGAGTTGGCATCGCGTTTGAGTCCCACCCAGACATAGTGTGTTCAATTCCTCGGCTGGGTAAGTCCTCCACAACACAAGCAACATTTTCCGTTTACTGTGGTGGTAGTAGGAGATTTTCAAATGGTGTAAAGTTATTCGTAACCTGGGAATGTTTGCGATACATGACAAGGATACGACCATCCGTGAACTGGCCACGACCGTTAGAGAGAATGCTTTTGACCCGCTTCTTTCAAATTACACCAAAAAATTCAATGTTCTGAACTGATTCCTTCCAGAGAATATAATATATTCTAGCCAAACACCAATAGCAGAGTTTTTTAACACAACCTTACAGAACAGAGCGTCAGGGACGACCGTTCGTGGCGAATTTTTTTCATTATTAACAGGAATCAAAAATGCGTCTGTTTTATGTGTTTTAGGTATAGAGAAAAATTGAATATGATCAATTTTTAATACATAAAACATAAATTATTAAATTACATAAAATTACTTTCAAAGTACATTGAATTACGTAGTTTTTAAAAATAATAGTACGTCATTATTTAGATATTTTATAAAAAATTATAAATAGGGTGATGTAGGTCAATATCTGTTCTATTCCAAAAAGGGCGTTTTCTTTCTATTCGTGTGTGGCCACAGATGAAAAACAATTGGCGGTAGATTTATGAATTATTGGAAAATGATCTTTTATAAACGGTTATAAAGTAAGAAAAATACTTACTAAACATTCGATTTTAAATGAGTAGGAGAGAACATGCATCGATCTAATACTTTATCATGTTAAATATTTTTTGAGGTGCTGTTATGGCCGCAGGCGACTTTGAAAATGCAGAAAACCATACAGAAATATCCCTCGTGCCACCTTATGTAAGCGCCGCTGGACACTTGTACAGAGCGGCGGCGCCGTTACGTGACGGATCAAAGAATAATCATCTCTCGGCCGAGTAACTGACCTCAGAAGGTGGGCGAGATTCACATTGCTGGGGGTTAAACAGTTGTGGCGAACCTTTCAATAAAGAAATATCCCTCGTGCCATCTTATGTAAGCGCCGCTGGACACTTGTACAGAGCGGCGGCGCCGTTACGTGACGGATCAAAGAATAATCATCTCTCGGCCGAGTAACTGACCTCAGAAGGTGGGCGAGATTCACATTGCTGGGGGTTAAACAGTTGTGGCGAACCTTTCAATAAAGAAATATCCCTCGTGCCACCTTATGTAAGCGCCGCTGGACACTTGTACAGAGCGGCGGCGCCGTTACGTGACGGATCAAAGAATAATCATCTCTCGGCCGAGTAACTGACCTCAGAAGGTGGGCGAGATTCACATTGCTGGGGGTTAAACAGTTGTGGCGAACCTTTCAATAAAGAAATATCCCTCGTGCCATCTTATGTAAGCGCCGCTGGACACTTGTACAGAGCGGCGGCGCCGTTACGTGACGGATCAAAGAATAATCATCTCTCGGCCGAGTAACTGACCTCAGAAGGTGGGCGAGATTCACATTGCTGGGGGTTAAACAGTTGTGGCGAACCTTTCAATAAAGAAATATCCCTCGTGCCATCTTATTTAAGCGCCGCCGGACACTTGTACAGAGCGGCGGCGCGGCGCCGTTACGTGACGGATCAAAGAATAATCATCTTTCGGCCGAGTAACTGACCTCAGAAAGTGGGCGAGATTCACATTGCTGGAGGTTAAACATTTGTGGCAAAACTTTCAATTTAATTACAATCCACATTACTTTACATTAAGTACGTACCAGGTACGTACCTAGGAACTTATAAAGAGTTACATTTTTTACTGTTGGTTTTTTCTAGTAATTTCGGTTGTCTGACTGAAACTCTCTGGTTCAACAAACTAAGATTAGCTTTGAACTTAATTGTCATTTCCGAAATTGGGATAAGTATCAATAAAATTATCAATCAGAAAATTAATTCAATTCTATATTGTTATCATTATATATGAGTGTGTGTTTTTTTGTTGATTTATTTTTTTATAATTGTATTTAATTAATTTTATGTCCTGTCTTATATTTATTGTAATATTATATCTGTAATAATATGACATCTTCAATTAGACCAGAACAAGCAACATAAATACATGTTTTTCCCTTTCACAAGAATTTTTTCAATAGTTTTATACAATTTTCTATAAATATTTTCTATATCTTACAAATTTCATTATTTTGATTGCATTCTCTTATTAGATGTAAAGTCACGAGGAGGAAATCCATTGTTAGTTTTATTTTGGCTATACTTACACATGTACAGACTGATAAAATGCAAACTGTCTATTTCCCGAAAATGAATAAATAAACATTTTATAGCTTCTGCAATGATTATATCCCGTAATTTTCAATAAAAAAGTGGGTGTGTCAAGCCTACGCAAGACAGAAGTGAAACTTCTTTTGTTAAACCGTATGAACCACAATCAATTACGTATTTCACTCGTATTACACTCACGACGCAGTATACTAACCAAGCAGCTGATGCTTGGCGTGGCGCAGTTCGCTGGTGTCTGAGAGAGAGGAAAGAAGAGAAGAGAGAGAACGTTCGTGAGCGGCTCCCCCACCTCAACAAGCGCATATGGTGAGAGAGGGACAGTGAACGGTGAGCGGTGGTGGGGGTACCCGCATTTTCGTGTCGATCCTGACTCGGTTTTACTCCGTCCCCGAATTACGCGCCTAAAGAAGTTTCACTTCAATATAATATATTTTTAAAAATAATGTACAATGTACAGAAATAGAATCCCACACAAGATCGCGTAGTGCGCTCTAGCGAACGGATATTTTATCAGAGGGAGATAGTTTTAATTTTTTTTTCTGTAAATTATTACATATTATCAAAATAAATAAATTAATTAAATAAATGTAATACAATTATCATAATATACGGATTAGATAATAATTTTAATCCAACACAATAACGCAAAGCGCGCTCTAGCGGAGTAATGTTTTATCACAGTGAGATAAGTGTTTTTATTATTTTGCAATATTATTTTCTTTTAAAAAATGTTCTGACCTACTAAAAAATAAGATATTGAATGAAAAAGGCGTTAAAAACAAAAAAATAATGTGCGATGGCCGAGAATCGAACTCGGATCAACTGCTTGGAAGGCAACTATGCTGACCATTACACCACCAACGCCAGTTGTCGGGATGAGCTAAGAAGCATTTATATGTTACTTCAAAACTTTGAAAATTATTACATATTATCAAAATAAATAAATTAATTAAATAAATGTAATACAATTATCATAATATACGGATTAGATAATAATTTTAATCCAACACAATAACGCAAAGCGCGCTCTAGCGGAGTAATGTTTTATCACAGTGAGATAAGTGTTTTTATTATTTTGCAATATTATTTTCTTTTAAAAAATGTTCTGACCTACTAAAAAATAAGATATTGAATGAAAAAGGCGTTAAAAACAAAAAAATAATGTGCGATGGCCGAGAATCGAACTCGGATCAACTGCTTGGAAGGCAACTATGCTGACCATTACACCACCAACGCCAGTTGTCGGGATGAGCTAAGAAGCATTTATATGTTACTTCAAAACTTTGACTAGATCAAATGAACTTTAATCGGTGGTGGGGGTACCCGCATTTTCGTTTCGATCGTGACTCGGTTTTACTCCGTCCCCGAAAATTCATTACGCGCCTAAAGAAGTTTCACTTCAAAAATGAAGTTTTATTTACGTGGTAACAGTATTAAACTTTTTCTCGTCAGCTAACCAAATGCACAATAATTGAATGAGTGTATCATTAGCGTGACTCAAGTTGTGTATAATATGGTTTCTTCTTTGACTTTTTACGTGCCTACATAGATAATCCAAAATCCAGACATGTTCTTTGGCTTTTATCTCCACTTTTATTTTGTTTATAATTTTTTTTATAAATCATGAATGTGCTAACTTTGGAATTAATATCCTTTCATAGCATCATTGAAAAGTAAGTAATCTCTTCACTGAAAGAGTAACTTTATAAAAATTTGTAAAAAAATCCTTCTAATAAATAACTAACTTACACTGGCTTGAGTTCGGTACAACGCCTCATAGAGTGCGCTTGCACTGATCCTCGTTTATGGACTTCTTTAAAATTATCATTAAAATATACACGATCCAGAACGGGGTTAGAAAGGTTTTCGACCCCTGCTAAAACAATCGGCAGTGATCGAATACCTAGAAGCTCTACCCGTGTAAGCGAATCCTCTAACTCCAGGGTCTACGTGATGCCCGCCAATTGCTTTACTCTATTCCTAAGTGCACGAATTCGCTGTCATTAGAACATTAAGACTTTGACGAAAAATTGTATTTGGCATTAAGTTACAAGTACATATGTATTCAACAGTTTGGTAAATAAAATGTTTGATCCCTCGCGTAACTCTGACGATTATTTTTTTAATAAAATTTTTATGATCGAAGCTTCAGCTCGAAGGTGACACAAAATTATTAACTGATGAACATGTCGTTAACATAGTAATTCCTTTTAGTGCGAACAAGCGAAATTATTAACTGATGAACATGTCGTTATCATAGTAATTCGTTTTAGTGCAAACAAGCGAAATTATTAACTGATGAACGTGTCGTTAACATAGTAATTCATTTAAGTGCGAAGAAGCGAAATTATTAACTGATGAACCTGTCATTAACATAGTAATTCATTTAAGTGCGAAGAAGCGAAATTATTAACTGATGAACGTGTCGTTAACATAGTAATTCATTTTAGTGCGAAGAAGCGAAATTATTAACTGATGAACGTGTCGTTAACATAATAATTCGTTTTAGTGCAAACAAGCGAAATTATTAACTGATGAACGTGTCGTTAACATAGTAATTCATTTTAGTGCGAACAAGCGAAATTATTAACTGACTAGTTCCTAGGCCCTGCGGGCAGCACTTCGTTGGGCTTCGCCCAGTTTAGGTGATACTAACTACAGTTACATTTAGTATGTAAATATTAGGTCTTTCCCAGAGAGAGGGTGAGTATATATTGTTAAAACACAGAACAGGAAGGAGTTTATACATAATAAGGATGACAGTTGTCCGGGTAAAACTTTACCTTTCCCGAATAATTGCCTAAATGGGTAAAGGAAAATTAATATAGGTAAATATTCGGAATCGCTGGACACTGAAAATACGAAATATTATAAAATTTCATCAATAGAAATTATTTCGGCTGTCATTCCATACAACGAAAGCGAATTTTCTAAAATTAAAAATTTCCCAAATGTATTCAGATTCTTTTAATATTAATTAAGGTAAATCAGAAGGTTTTATTTTAAAATATTTCGTTTTATCCTTGTCCAGCGATTCTGAATAATTACCATATATAAATACCATTATATAAATACATATACCTGGCAAAATGATTGTTTTATTATACATATAAGTACATGTCAGATATGAGATTTGTAGGCTAATTTTACAATGAACGAAGCGTTTCTATCTTCCGATTGTGTATCTTGTAATTTAATTGGGTTGGCAGCACAGACATATGAATATATCTTATGTCTATGGTTGGCAGTGCCTATACTTCAGTGCCTATGCTTATTAAGCGTTAACTTCATATCGGTGTTCTGTCAAAATAGTGCGAATTTATTATTTACGTAAATAATATTGAATATCAATATTTTTCAAAATCGTACGCGCAAAGAGTTGTTGTTTATTGTCATTAAGTTGAATCAAATGTTTGTTTTATTTGTAAATGCGTATTAAAACAGTAGTTTTACGTAAATAATTACCGTTGTTTGAATAAATGAAGTTGTACGTATTTGTAGATCGCTCTTATGCGCTCTGTCGGCCAATAGAGAAACTACTCCAGGGGCCGGTAAAGGAGAGATTGACATTTTTAAGGAACCTTTGAATGTTTGATTCTTGACAGGCGTCAAAAATATAAAACGTAATTGTGAATAATTTTTACTGTAATGTCAATCCAATAGATTTAACTTTTTAAAACATATTTTCTTCTATATTATCCAAAAATGATATAGGACAGAAACGATGCTTTTGAAGAAATCTGGCGATCCTATTTTTGTATGAAATTTTTAAGTTAGCGGAATTTACCCGAAACATACTATCTGAATTCGACCAATCAGAGGGCCCAGACCGTCCAGACGCTAGAGTAATAATATTATAGAGGAACGTGTCGTTAACATAGTAGATAATTCGTTTTAGTGCGAACAGGATAAACATTTAGAAAGCCTAATTATTATATGGAATCTGAATTTATTCAATAGTGTTTTTTTAAATTAAATTTTTTTTTTAAAAGAAAGACAAACATTCCCGGGTTACGAATAACCTGACAATATTTGAAAATCTCCTACTACCACAACAGTAAGCTGAAAATGTTGCTTGTGTTGTGATGGAGGACTTAGCCAGCCGAGGAATTGAACACACTTCCAGAGTGGAAGATACTACCAGTATCGCCCTGGTGTAAGACCACCATTCAGAATTGAAACGTTGCTCCAAATGGCTTTAGCCGTGTTTAGTGACTAGATCTGAATAGCCAGGTACTTCCCCACCTTCCTCTTTCCCTTCCCCACTTACCTTCAGCCTCACAACATCCCCCAATTGGGGATGCCATAGTCTCACTGGCTCCAGACGGGAGCAGTTGGGACTCTTGTGAGGCATTCACTATAAAAAAAAAAAAAAAAAAAAAAAACACTACGCCCGATTGAGACCCAAGCGCGATGTCAACTCGGCCACCGACCGGTCTTCTAACAGTTTTAATTGATAATGAAATATTTGACCTTGCGCTAAATTGCTAGGGGTCATCGGGAACCATGACATCAATAAGCATCATTTCAATACCGTTTCAAATACGTGTTAATGAATATCATAAATATTAATTATGTTTGAGTTAGACGGACCTGGTATTATAAATAACTCAAGTTCGTACACATTGAACTGAATATTAAATTAATTCATCACATTTTATGTAGATACAAGGATATATTTTATTCTTTGGAGAAATTCATATTTTCAATATTTCAATAAGAAAAAAGATTTCGAAAACAGAGTGCAAAAAATAGCGGGCCATAAATAGCAGTATAGACCCGTGAAAAATCACGGGATATAATAATAATAATATTTGGCTAATTTATATAGCGCCGATTTCGTGTCACTTCAACTGAAATCACTTCAAGGGCGCTGTACAAATAGATTTCTTAAACAGTTAATACTAGAACTACTGAGTTAAAAAAAGTGACTTACGCCTGAGACTTATATCTGGAGACTTACATCTAAGGCCTATAACTACTATCTTATTAAAAATATTTATTGACATATAAAGAAGCTTATAACTAAAATGAACATTTACAATCTAATTATACAAGCGCCAGAAGAAGAAGGAAGTTCTATTATATTAGGGTGTTTTTAAAATTATTTTTTATTATTAGCTGGAAATATATCTTAAATGATAATAAAAGGATTTTCAAAATTTGCAACTCGCAAATTAATATTTTATTAATTTTTCAATTGTAAGCATCCGACAAACATTTAAACAAATTAAATATACGTTTCAAATAAGGAATCATTTAATAGTAAAAATATTTTTTAATACTTATCAGTTCCAATTTTTTAAATCACTGAATAATTATTTTACGCAGTAATACAATTTCAAATAACGCACCCACGCTCCGACAGCTGAAATTTAATGAATTGCTTAACTGAAGAAATTAATTTGTAGAAATGTGTGTTGGGCGTGTTTGTGTACCCGAAACAACGAAAAATTTTCTTACTTTCAATAATGTTGAACAACCTCCTGAAAAATTGTTTCTTAAACAGCTAATCAAAACCATTAGCATGTCTGGGGCCTAAGAAAAAGAATATTGACGACACCAGTTTTCTTTCTAATCTTCTCGCGATTATTTTTTCAGTAATAAAAAATATTTTTCTTTACTAAAAAATAAGTTTTCCGCTTCTTGGGAATATGGGAAAATTAGATGAATGTTAGCTACGCAGAAACTACAAAAGAAGAAACTTTATGCTGGAAGTTAGTTTTTACGTAATGCATTATGCAGTCAGTGGCGGGCGGTTGGAATGCAGTCGCACTCAAGTTTATTCATTGCAATCACAGACATAGGAATTAATAGACGAGAAGATAATGGCGAGGGGTAAAATCAACTGTTGAAGAACGAAGGGAGTGAAGCTGACTGTGATTCGTCAATAAATCAATCTGACAGTAAATAGGCATCTCGCATTATAATATCACCATTTACTTCTTAAAAGTAAAATCTGCTTTTGAATGAATAGACATTTTTACATGGGAGCGCAAATTACTCGCCACGTTATGAGCAAATTTGCGAAGTCCAAATTCGGCAAAAAAATTCGGTTCTATTTTCAGAGTCGAATATTTCGTTTAAGTATTTAGTTAAGACACTTTTATAAATGTTCATAATTTACTTCCCAGCAACCAACCAGCTTTGTGTTTCGCGTCCAGACGTTTCTCGATGTGATAGTAACAACTGATTCATATTATACGATGTGAATATGCTTAAAATAAAGTAAAATAATGCTTATATATGGAATGTAATACGACAATTGGGTTTATTCTCTTTTTCACATCTATTTTTACAAGTTTTCATAGTACAAGTCAACATTTTGCCGTGTTATTTCGTAAAATGAACCGATGATGCCTCGACCATAGTTCGTACAAGAATGATGACGTCACGTTTTCAAATTTCACTTGAGGCCATACGCGAGCACAGCCGGCTCCAATGGAACCGGTATGGGGAGTGGGGATAATACGCTTTTAATCACTTAGGGCAGGTCTACTAATATTCATATGTCTATGATTGCAATAATATTAAATGTTCGCGGGTGCATACAATTGCAAACATTTTCCCCGATGGTAATTCGTATGATTACTTTCATGACAGCGTTTGATTTATTCTGCAAAAATGTATTAACATTTGTTTTACAAGTTTTGTATGAAAAATTACTTTTTGCAATTTAATGTTTATTGTAATTAATTAGATGGATAATCAAATAAAAATAATTGAATGATTTCAGCTAGTTTTAAACTGCCTTCAGATACAAGTATTTTTGTAAGACCACCAATAAGAATTGAAACGTTGCTTTAAATGGCTTTAGCCGTGTTTGGTGACCAGATCTGAATAGCCAGCTACTCCCCACCTTCCTCTCTCTGTCTCTCGCCCATCTCCTTCCCCTCCCAATATCTTCAGGTTCACAACATAACCCCTATCGGGGATGACATAGTCTCACTGGATCCAGAGGTGGGACTCTTGTGCGGTATTCACATGAAAAAAAATTGGCATCTTTAGTGCATCTATCTACCCTTTTGATGTTTCTGATGGACATGCATCACGGTGCAGCCATTGACTGAACCACTATTCATCATATCCACAGCACTGTAGAGAGAGAGAGAGAGATAAGTGAACACACTATGATATAACACGGGGGGAATCTTACCTCATACAACACACCCGCCCCTGTTAACCCCGTTATATCTCCTTCAATTGCAGCGAGGACTTAAAACGAATTTTATTTCTATCGAGAAGAAACGTTACGGAAGTTGAAAGCACGAGATAGGCGTAGAACCTCAATACGATTATACAAGTGTCCCAAAAAATAGCGTCAAGCGGAATATGTATGTTGCCAGATTTTCTGTAGTTTTTGAGTTATGATTTTCAATACTGTTGCTCCAAGATGAGCTAAATAAACTTGGGGCACAATGGGATGCGGGGCGTTTCTTCGTCTGGGGCTACAAACAGTTTACGCCAAAGAAATTAGAAACTAAGCGGAATTACGAACAAAATTGAGACAGGCAGAAGAAACAATAAAAACCAACAGAATGGCGTTCATGCGAATGGAACTACACTTTTTAAGAAGATGTAGGGTTTGTATTATGGACGAAGGTCGACATATTAGAAACTTTTTGAGATTCAATAATAAATAATTATTGACAACCATTATTTAGTTTTATTTAGCTCGCCCTTTTAAACAGGTTTTTGTGGACTTATTGTGCTTTCAAACAAATTTTAAGTTAGACGCCGTAGATATCTCTCAAAGAAATTTACAGGGTAAACAGATGATGAATCGGCAAGTTTTACAAAAAATTTAAGTGAATTTTTTTTAGTGACTTCTTTTTTTTTAAATCGCCCTCCTTTAGTTTAGTAAAGTTTAGAAAATCAAATCTTTGAGATACAACATTTTTTTATGGCGGAATGGTATCAGATCTGCCCACAATTGTTTTTTTTTGTCTACAGAACACACTATTCACCCAATTAGAAAAAAAAAATCAAGCATGTATCTCAATAATTCTGTGACCAATAATCTCTTGTAAGTTTTTCACAAAAAAAAAGAAGAAAATCATAACTGGAAAACCTCAAAAAATTGCAGAATATATATGGGTAGCCCTAAGAGTGCTCTACATCTTGACACTATTTTTGGGATATCCTGTATAAACGGAATATAACGATATGATAAAAATAAATTCAAAATTCAATTTACCTGCGCGTTCAACATGCTCTTCTGTCCTGTTCAGGGTGGATCAATGCAAAACGAACTCTAAGAATTCTTGCCTGAACAGACTATGAATAATTACAATAGCGTATTATCCAAGGTGGATATTTTGAGTTGCGAACTTATCAAATACAAGAGGTCCATAAAAGAATATTTCTCTGGTGGTTTGTGAATAAAGATATGTATCTATTGTTTATTTATGATTTGATTTATATCTACAACCTCTCTCCGTTGCTATAAATGTATTTATAAATGTTTTGTTTAAATTTTTGAATTCATTTTCTTTTCTTTCAAATTTAATTTACTTACTCCTTATTATGCTGTCTCAGTAGAGGTAGTCACAAGAAGGAAATCCATAATTGGTTTTATTTTGGCTATATAATACTTATGTACAAACTGAAATAAATGTAAACTGTCGATTTCCCGAAAATTAATAAATCAATAATAATTTTAATCTTGTACATCATTTACTTATTTCCTATTTTTTTACTTCCATGGGGCTTTTACTTTGGGTACATTGAAATGTTTACAATGTTGTACGTAAGGGTTATAAACAATGGTTGCAAAAATCAAATTTCAACGCTCATATGCGAGTTCTGTGAATTTCCCATTCAAGTTCTATTATTATATCATTATAGGCCAGATACTTGACAGAACTGAAATATTAACAGAACTTGAAAACAACTTTAACAGAACTTGAAAATTAACTTTGTAATTTGAAGAATTGTTCAAATTCTCTGAAACAAGTCGTCTCAAGTATTTGAAATATGTATTTATACTATATTAAAGTTTTAACAACTATTTAAACTATGAATTGTTGTACATAAATTTATTAAATTATAAATTCGGTAAGAATTACTTACGAACAAAAAAAGTTCTTTGTTTAGAACCACTATATTTGAGTTATACAGGTCCACCAGTTTCAGATGATCTCAAACCCCACCAGGACAAAAAACATGTAAACTAAATTACAACACAGATGAAAATTACAAGTTAAACAAAAGGGAAAGCATATAAGAGAGGGAGAGAGCATAATATACGGGCTGGTAAAAGAGTAAGGAAAGTGCGGGGAGTTACAAAGGGAGAAATGGGAACAACTGTAAAATGAAATTATTTTTGTACTATCATCTTCAGCCATTGTCTGTATCCTATATTTATTAGTAGTATACGTATTTTAATGAAAAATTGTAGCAGAAAAACTGGCACAAATAAATTAATAGCGATACGAACTTAAATTAATCAAAACCGAGATTATTTCACTCTCAACATCATACACCCGATCGAACCGAACTCGAACATCGTATAAACTTGCTGTCCCCCTTCCGCTAGTGACAATAAGTAGGAGTAAACATGACAAAGGGCTGTTCCTCGCCGGTGGAAGTGTATTCCGATGCACAAATATATTCAATGCGAACGCTGTTTTATTACGGCCAACTCTCGCTACGTTACCTGCGTCCTATACCGCCGTGAACTTTTTACGCCTATCTAAACGATAATTCTTATTCACTAAGAAACATATTCAGTAGGTAGGTACTATAAATAACGTTTTTCTTGTTGAAGTTTCTCACCTATTCAAAGCACGATTATGATTGCAGGTATCTGGGAAGATTTATGGTTTTTTCCGATTTTCAAATAGTTGTTCGAATGGAACCTTTTCACGTCTCCAGGAAGTCTCCACAATCTTCCGAATAAATTCTCAATTCGTTATAATATTTGCTAGGCTATGCTTACTTAGCAGAGTTCGTGCGGGTGGATTGGGTAGCTCTGGGATTGCGAGGAAGAGAAAAAAATCTTAAGTAAGCTGGAACCTTTTAG
This sequence comes from Hesperophylax consimilis, assembly GCF_061612785.1. Lineage (NCBI taxonomy): Eukaryota > Metazoa > Arthropoda > Insecta > Trichoptera > Limnephilidae > Hesperophylax > Hesperophylax consimilis. The sequence goes on from NC_142840.1 coordinate 41,742,709, forward strand.
TTTTATACTAAATTCAAGTAAACGATGGAATAGATTGGTAATGTTTCGAATCTTAAAATAATCGATGTTGCCCATCACCGCTATTGATTTTCTTGTGCGTTTGTGTTTGTGTGTGAATTTTATTTTCTAGTGCGTTTGTGCGGTGAACTCCTATTAAAAAGATGAGAAAAAATATTTATTTAACTAGCATTATAATAATATCAGCACATTATTAACAGTACGCCACTTAAATACCGCCATTAAAATCAACGCGACCAAAAAATAGGTCGAAGATCAACGTGATATTCGCATTTTGTGCGTTATTGAATCAGCACAAAATGTTTCATATAAAAAAATTAAAACATCACAATCCCCCTGATGGTTTTATCGCAAACGTATGCCAAATTAACACTGTCCTGATGCGCCGCGATGCATGATGTCAGATTGACGGATCGCGCAGCCAGCCGGTCTTAGGGCACAATAAGGAGGCAAGTAAAATGTTATTTGCTATGTTATATTTTGGTATTTAATATTCTACAGTAGTTGTAATAAATTTTTGTACATTTTTATATTATTTTCCTGAATTTCTTCAACCGTTTGCTTTTTTACCGGTAAAATGAACAGATTTTAATGTATTTACACTTATGTTTTCATATTTAAAATTCAACCTTTTTTAGATAAGACGCTACATTCCTTAGTTACTTTTACGAAAGTTTAGGCAAACGCCGCACTGTCCAAGTCGCTAGATATGCAATATTATCTTGAGCTTTCTCCAGTATACAGCGACAACAACAGTAAATACATTTTGATTAAATATAATCTTCACTTGAATTTCTGAACCCCCATGTTAAAAAGACCAATTATAAAAAAGTACAATTAAAAAAAATATCCTTCTTTATCCTTTTCTCTTTCTTATTTTCGTATCCATTTTTCTGCGAAAAATAGCAAAAAAAGTGCAAGAATTCCTTCCTTAAAGTTTCTGAATGTTTTATGTAAAAATGTTATTTACCTATGTACCTGTCTGTGCTATTTAAAACATGTATAACACGATTATTATAATATAAAAAACGTTAGATATTGTATAATATGTTATTTGCATCATTAGATTAATAATAAAATTAATTTATAAAAAATTATATTTTTAAACCACTTTATTTTAATACTTGCTTACTCGTGGGAGAATATTAAAACTGACATAATTTACTGACAGATATACATACATGCTTAGGTGTCGGAGTCGGAGTTCAACAAAGGGAAGGAATAATTAGGGGGATTGCCGAGAGAACAGAGCGGTTTACTCGAAATATGCCCAGAATAGGACCACATAATAAATTTAATTGGATTTTTGATCAAATACTAATTAAGTTACCGAATTTTTTGCCTTTATTATTATGGTGAAGAATTCAAACTATCATATCCTTATAAAAAGTATGATCTATGGAAATGAGTTGGCTAACTGAAAATATATTTTTAAAATAGCATCGTAAGTGTTCCATGATTCTAATTTACATTTATATATATCTTTCCAATGTAGAACGATGAACGGTCATAGTTTGTAAATATTATTATCGCTTCATATCATCACTCAAAGGCTAATAATAAAAAAAATAATAAAAAACCATTCGACTACCCAACCTCACAACTTTTCCAATACTTTCAAATCCCACCACTAAAAAATACATAAAATACGCTGCTTCAAATCCACAAAGATATAAAAACAAAAGAATTCTCACCGTGCCATGGTTCATGTAGAAAGCAATAGGAAAAAATGCAATGGGTCGATTATGCACTCCATTAATGCACACCAGTTTTGCACATCACTACTACACTTAACACTGGAGTGGTGTGGTTTAATCAATTAACGACAGAGATGAGGTTAGAACCGGACTAAATAATATAAAATTTACTAACTTAAATAATTTAGCTAATTAGAATCACGGTGACATCTCATTATATTTTCTATATACATATGTATTTTTAATATGATTTAAGATTTTCACGGCCAAAAGTATTTTTATTATTTGTTTTTCGGCTAAAGAAGGAGTTAGCGCAACACGGCATAACACCCCAAAAACAAATAACAAAAATATGTATGTTAAGTTTTTATTTTTTTCCCTTTACACACTAGTGTTGGACTTTCGTAAAGGTAAACATGTTTAATTATTATTTGAGATATGTTCTTATTATGTAAATTTAAATAATTTTATTGTATTTTATAAAATTAAATAAAAAACTGTTAACATGTCTGTCGGTATTTTGTACATCTCATTTTAGTTTTAATATTCTTCCAATGGAGGAAGATCACTTCCGGAACCGGTAGATATATATTTAAACAAATTATCTCATTTATGTGTTTTTGTATTATAAATAAATACTGCATTGCATTTTGTATCTCTACAAAGCAATTGTCAGTTGAATACGTTTCGAAATAACTGGATTCAGTACAATCCTTTTATCTTGTTACCAAGGAGATTATTTCAATTTTAATACGGCAATGACACGTGAATGCAGTTAAATGAATCGGGTAAGTAAGGGAAGTGGAAAGGGACTGAGGTAATTCAGATGCACTAAGCAATGGACCAGAAAGCTGCCTGGAGAGAATCATATTACATCACAATAATTAATACATTATTATGGTAATGCAGGAAGGTATTAATCTAGGGATTTGACGTCACGTAACCAAATTATTGCATATTCATTCCAAAGCAATAAGGGGTAGGTAATAGGTTACATACAGGAAAATTAAATACCCTTCACGTGGTTCACGATTAGTTCCACTTCATACAATATTACTACGTAGCGTCTAAACATGAAATAAAGTAAGAAGTACTCAGAAGAAATGTCTTCCATGTAGATTTGAATGGATAACAACGTCGTCACTGACTTGTTACCTTTTGGTTCTAGCTCATTTAACCTTAGGCACGCGAACTGTCTCTCTTACACATGCCTGACATCGCGTATCACCAACCCATTTGAATGTAATCGTGATGGTGAAACACAGTTCTGATTATCTAATTTAAGCAAAGAATGATCAGACTTTTGAATCACGAAACTATGTCTTGTTTTTCTGTATTTTTATAATGTTTTTTTCACTTAACAAACGTACGCTATTATTATTAACAACAAAAAATTACAATACTTAATTAGAAGAAGACATTACCCAACCGGGGAATCTAACACGATCAAATTGATAACTTAGCAATATTGAATTGATAGGCTCAACTTCCAAAGATTTTATGTCGATATCCCTAGCACAGTTACGCTTTCGATAGCCAAACCGATGTTGACACGAAATAAATAAGAAATCGTTATACTCCAGGAATATTGGCGAATCTGTTTTTGGATTGACATTTCTGAACTTTTAATGGCTACGTAAAAATTAAAAATTCTAATGAATTAACAATGCCGAATTGAAATACTAACTTCTTTTCACATTGGCAGTCCATATCTACTTTTACACCAAAAGGGGAGTTCATTAGTCAATGATGTCTTTAGTTATAACCAATGATATTTGAACGACTTTCGCTTCTCCAAGCTGGAACGGAATAATTTTATTTATTTCAATTCAAAGAGCTTCGTTATTTCACCTCCGTTCATTAATAAGCCAGTTATTTTGCATAACGAATGAGATTATTCAAGTTGTGTACATTGACGGTTAACCAAAGTCTATCTGACACTTTGAAGGCCGCGCTAAAAGCGGCGGCTTTTGTCTGCCTACTCACTGAATTATATGCTAACCGTGTTCGCAAATATCGCTGACTAACCATGGATGACGGATTTATACAATGTCGTTTTTATCGACAATTTAAGAGCCCATACCTTTACAACACGAGGCAACAACTTTAAATAAAAATTATAGTGCAGTTATATTTGGAAATTCTTGAATTAACTATTCGCTTTATTGATTCATAAAATCTTTACTGATTCATGCTTGAATAATTGTGTCAATGATTTCTTCTCAACCGTAAATAAGGATAAGGTTACTAACTCAGTTCAAAGGAATTACCTTCTTTAGCGTATCATTCGTGACCTTTTCGTACTAGAGGGTTAAGATTGGAGAAAAAATAAAATAAAATAATGCGTTTACTGGTATTTTAACGGCTTCGGTTGAAGGGTAAGACTCTCGACTAGCAATCTAGAGGTCGCAGGTTCAAATCTCGGCTTTAGTAAATTTTATTAGTGTTATTTCACTTTTTTTATTGTAAATAATATGTAGTATATTTGTGGTACGTTCCAGAATGGAAAATACTCTCAGTATCGTCGTACTCTCAGTATGGGGAAAAACAACCATATAGAATCAAAACATTGCTTGAAATGGCTTTAGCCGTGTTTGGTGACCAGATCTAAATAGCCGGGTCATTCATAAATTCTTGTGCTTTTATACCCCTAAATGCATAACTTTTAAAAAATATATTTTATTTTATTTATGTGTTTGCTCAGATGACAGAAAAAAAAAATCTCAATCACTAAATTTGTCCATTTTTTTATAAAAATCATCCTTTATCATCATCCTTAAGAGTTATACATAAAAGATATTGCGGTGAAGAAGAAATCGATTGCCCCACGACAGTATTTTGTAGTTTTCATTGTTGGCTAGTCAAATTTGAATGAATTAGCATAACTTCTTAACTACGAGTTTGTTACAGTACATAAATCGTATTAACTCATAAATTTACTGATTTTGCTGGAGACCGTGATTCTTAATTAATTAGTATGGCCAAGATCACTCTTAATGAGTGAAAGCCAGTCAACTAGTCATTCATACTCCCCATTGAAATACTAATTTCGATATTTTCGTTCTTTGTTCGAAATTTGAATATATAAAATCTTTGCTAAGTAATTATCGAACGGGCTGAAATTTTGGAATCTCGTTTAAAAACATGGTCCAAAAATATATTTATCCCCTCTCGTACTATGTTGATCTCAATTTCATACACTTAGTTCGTAGATAAACACTTACGATTAATTTGAATTGTTTTTTTCAAAATGGAAATAATTGTACTTAGATTTGAAAAAGTTTCGACAGTTATGTAACATGTGACGTACGGCAAATTACAGAAAATAATTATTAAAGAATTTAAAAAATATTTAGAAACACACTATAAAATAAAATAAATTATAAATTTCAAGAAAGACATGTAAATACAATATTGGATTGAATCACCGACATAATATTGTATTTTTATACGTAGAAAACTATTTATTCATAATCATATTGCGTATCTACGGGCGCAAACAATTAATTCTTCAATATTTTAAATCATAACTTGCGAAAAGTGTTTTTTCATAAAATCATTAAATTAACACCATCTACGAACGCGTAGGGTGTATCGTACGTGACGTTTACCCTTAAGAGCTAAGGATCGATTTAGAACGGATGTCGTAGGGAATTTTAAACATTGATGGTATGTACATAATTAATTTATTCGTTTACTTCTGATGATAGCATATGGGCTTAATAACCCAATTATAACATCAGTTACACGAATACTTAGATTTTTCACAAAAATGATCCAATATTATTATTATTTTTTTTTTAAACATACAACAAACGATGTTGTATTCCCATGAGTTATTAAACTCATTAAGGGATCGCCAATTGGTAGTTTTGAAATAGAAGAGTAAAAAAATTAAAAAAAGAGTTTTGTACAGAAAAATTAGATTAAAAATTAAAATTAATATTATTTTTCAGGATTCAGAAATCCTATAGCCTCATATTTTTTTGGTTAAAAAATAAAGAATATCTCACTAAAAATAGGTGATGTTGCCTTTAAGGATTTTGTCTTTAACCACTGAGGCTTCTGGTATATTCTGTCAATATCGGGGTATTCCTGCTTTGCAATTAAATCCAAATAAATGGAATAATTCTGAAACGTATCCGAACACATTTCTTTCATATTTTAATACTTGATTTCAAATTATTATTGCAAACATAAAAGTTTTAAAAATGATTCACCTTACGTTTTTTTCTTCTAAACACTAAACTAAAAATACTTTTTAGACAAATGTATTTTAAACATTATTGTTACCTAATTTTTTTCGTTTCTCAAATTGCGGTCGGAACCGTTTCACAGATGTTTACATTTTAATTCTTCTGTGTTTAACTTTGATTTAAATATAAAGCGTCGTGTTTTCTCTTTCTAATGCCGTTTATATTATATTTCTAACCATGACAGTAAGAGGGAGACAACGATTTTAATGGGAACATAATATGAGCTGTTCCCAAAAGCGAAAAAATTAGAATGAGGGGTTCAAAAAATCACGATATTCTTCTTTTAACCTCCAGATGTGATGAATTAAAACATGCCTTCAAAAATTAAAAGAGATTATAAACAATAATTAAGAGATAAGATAAAAATAGTAATATTAGGTACAATATAAATTTATACACAAATAATGAAGACCCAACATTAAGGCAACGCACTACATTGAGCAGCTATCAATAACAACCCTTACGTAGATGGCGATAAGTTTTAAATTCTCGCTTAACACCATCCGCCTGTTTTGATTTATGCAAGAAAAAAACATGGCCAAAAAGTGCCTTTTATTTTATTTTGTGGATGTTCAGGCATAAATATTTAATTATTTTTCGATCATTTTATAAATAACTAAATTTGCCACATAATACAATAAAAACATAACCGAAAATGGTTTCGTAAGTAGGAGATTTTGAACTTTAAAGCAGTTTTCATAGGCCTTGTACATTATTTTTTTCTGGGCTTATAAAATGACTTATCTAAAAAATACTCGATTATTTCAAAGGCCAAGATGTATTCTACTCGCAGTATTTAATTAAAGCATCTGAAACATTTCTAGGCGACCAAATTTTCAAACCAAAAACACATGATTTTGTATTACTATGTATGGCATCGCCTTAACAAAAATAAATAAAGAGCAAAAGCAAATCTATCTATACATATAATTAAAATGTCAAATTACCCATCTGGTATATCAAATACGTATTTTTTGTATTTCTTCTTGAAATATCTTGTGTTTGTATGTAGTATTAGGTACTACCCCTACTACCCTACTACCCCCACCTTACCTTACCCTACCCTACTTTATGTTTGTGATTACTCCATGTTTGCTTCACTCAAATGTAATTTTTTAACCTCGATACAGGCTTAATCCTAGTGAGGTCGATTTTTATGAGAAAAAACGTTATTTATGTATAATGAGATGCAGTAAATAAATATATGAATGAATTTTTCATTGTTTGTCTCCTATAGACCCAAAAATTACTCTATCTTTTTCGCTGAAAATTTCAAAGTTTGTTCTTATTAGTGTCAGTTTGAATGGTAGAAGAAGCCAAGAACACCCGAGGAAGATTTAATACATTATCTCTACACTCTGGAATGAGACACGGAGTCGAATAAATTTCGATATAATGCAGTTTTGTATTAACAAGTAACAATTAAGTAAGAATGTGGTAAAAACTATTGAACGGTAGAAAAATTCGGGGACGCCCGAGGAAGACTTAACTATTCAAATGCACTGGAATGAACAATAATGCGGTATATCGTAGTACCTATATACTGGAATGAACAATAATGCGGTATATCCATAGACATATGAATATTAGTAGACCTGCCCTAAGTGATTAAAAGCGTATTATCCCCACTCCCCATACCGGTTCCATTGGAGCCGGCTGTGCTCGCGTATGGCCTCAAGTGAAATTTGAAAACGTGACGTCATAATTCTTGTGCGAACTATGGTCGAGGCATCATCGGTTCATTTTACGAAATAACACGGCAAAATGTTGACTTGTACTATGAAAACTTGTAAAAATAGATGTGAAAAAGAGAATAAACCCAATTGTCGTATTACATTCCATATATAAGCATTATTTTACTTTATTTTAAGCATATTCACATCGAGTTTATTTATTACACTGTTATACGTGGTGGAATTATATAGTATTAAAATAGATGATAAAACATTTTTTAACTTATTTCCACTTGTTTAATAAAATAATTAAATTAATAATAATAATATTAAACAAGTGGAAATAAGTTAAAAAATGTTTTATTTTCTATTTTAATATTCACATCGTATAATATGAATCAGTTGTTACTATCACATCGAGAAACGTCTGGACGCGAAACACAAAGCTGGTTGGTTGCTGGGAAGTAAATTATGAACATTTATAAAAGTGTCTTAACTAAATACTTAAACGAAATATTCGACTCTGAAAATAGAAGAAATTTTTTGCCGAATTTGGACTTCGCAAATTTGTTCATAACGTGGCGAGTAATTTGCGCTCCCACGTAAAAATGTCTATTCATTCAAAAGCAGATTTTACTTTTAAGAACTTAATGGTGATATTATAATGCGAGATGCCTATTTACTGTCAGATTGATTTATTGACGAATCACAGTCAGCTTCACCCCCTTCGTTCTTCAACAGTTGATTTTACCCCTCGCCATTATCTTCTCGTCTATTAATTCCTATGTCTGTGGGTATATCGTAGCCCGAGGAAGACGTGGCACGATCAAGTGAAACAAAAACCTTTTCCAATCTTTAGAATAATATTATTTCCACCTTAAAAAAGACCCAGTTTTCAGGAACACTCGTATTCACAACCTCAAAACTTACTTACTTTACTCCAAACCATTCATAGCCCCGAGTAACGCCGGGTACACGTCAGCTGGTGACACTAATAAAGAAGAGTAAAAATTAAATTAAATTTTTGAAAACATCGTGAAATTGTATTGATAAATAAAAAATAATCATAAATACAGTTACAGAAATAACAAATTAATTTAAGTGCTGCAAAACCGCGTACAGACATTGCATTTTCCTTGACAGCCACTATTTCAAAATGGTATTATTTTGGTATTGCACAGAAACAAATTATCCCATTGGGAACACGTGCATATGAGATAATATATCAGGACACTACTACCTACAAACGTGTCCAACCTCCCGTCCATAGTACCCGTGTTAGATGTGACAGATTTGATTTAATTGGACATTTCGGATCGGGCGTGCGGTATGATTTATACTCATTGCCAATGAATCCTGAAAACTACACACGGAAATTGGACTGGTGACAATTTGCATGAAATTAAAAAGACAAAATGCATTTTGACGCTCGCCGACAAATCAGCATGTCATTAAAAATACAACAAATGTTGACAGCGTGGTTCATTATGGTAAAATAGAGATAAATCAATTGACCTACCATTCAGATACAAAATTCACCGTTATATTTTTTGTGGTTTTCTGAAATGCTGAAAATAAAAAGTGTAAATGTGAGGAGAAGATTTTACAACGATTTCTGAAGAAAAGACCATTTCATGTGAACACCGCAAAACATTCCTCACTGCCAGAGCCAGTGGGATTATATCATCCCCGATCGGAGTATGTTGTGAGGCTGAGGGATTGGGAAAAGGAAGAAAGTACCTGACTATTCAGATCTGGTCATCAAACAAGAAATAAACCAGAAGTAAATCAACGACGGCCTCCGTGGTTGAGTGGATACGATACTTGGCTACGCTTACGATTCCAAGATCATAGATTCAAATCCCGGGGTGCATAAGAAAATTTTATTTTACCGATTTGTGTTATTTCACAATTCATTCATATAAAATAATAGATATGTACATATACTCTGTAATATTTTTGAAACACATTGCAGAGTGGTAGATACTCTCAATATGTCCCCGGTGAATGACCACTATTCTGAGTCGAAACGCTAGTCGAAGTGGCTTTAGCTAAATGTTTGGTAACCAGATCAACCGCTCCCAGCCGTCGGGAGACAGTGATACTGTGACACACCCGATTGGGGTATATTGTAAGGCTGAAGTTAGTGGGAAATAGATAGGATACAGGCAGGTAGTGGAGTACCTGACTATTAAGATCTGATCACCAAACACGGCTAAAGCCATTTCCAGCAACGTTTCGATTCTGAATAGTGGTTTTACAAAAGGACAATAATGAGAGTATTTATCACTTTGTAACGTGCCGCAAGTATATATGAATAAATTTCGAAATAACAGAAATTCATTAAATGAAATTCACATGTGCGCGCCGGGAATTGAACCCGCTACCTTCGGATGGCTAGTCGAGAGCCTTAACCCTCGAAAGCCTTTAATAGCCTTTCGTTTCCTCACAAAATACCCCAATTTGGGATGCCACGTTGCCATGTGCACTGAGCGTTAAAAACGTTTTACGTTTATCTCTTCAAACCGCTTGAATTCTGTCCCTAATATGGAAACTTCACCATCAATTAGACACACATTAAATGGTGTGAAAGCCCTTTTTAATCAGCGTAAAAAATCCTACACGAAAAGCTATCTGTCCTCAGGCAGGATGGGGTCATATTATATGACGTGTCGGTGAGAAGAGAAAATGGAAGCAATAGGGTGGAAGGGGGGAAGCGCAGGGGATCGGGATGACAAGGGGGGCGTTTAAGGGAGGGTTGGGAGGGAGATCCGTTTGTGGTGACTCTCGACTCATCATCGACGGCGGCAGCCCATTAGAGCGACAAAAATGTGCTTGATCACGTAAATCTCCGAGTGGCCGGAGACATTACCCCCAGGAGATGCTAACACCGAGGCAGCGATCCAACGGTACATGTGCGATGTGAATACAAGCCACCCAAACCAGAATCTACACGGAGTAAACTTACTGCCATCAAATATTGCTAGTTTATTTAAAATCTGGTCCAGTTATTCGTATTCCCGTTGAAAGCGGGACTGAAGGCCTTAAAAGCGAATGAATTGACAGTTTTCCCAGTAAACTATCGGTAAAACACGAATATGTTATTAGGATGTAAATGTAGTGATATATTCTGAATGGATTAATATTTTACTCGGAAATGGATAGAATCGGATTTCAATAAAACCCCCCATAATATCATAATTTTACCAAACTTTAAACAGCGCGCCATTTAAATTCCTTTCTGAAAATCCACCCCTCTGAATGATACTCGCACTGCCCAGTCCGAAATGAATCCCAAATCCCATAGGTACCTCATGAATATCAGCACCTATGAGACATTCCGTCCTATTTCTTGGGTTCATACAAACACACTAGTCTACCATCATCTGCAACCTGCAAACCTTGGGAATCTATAAGCTACATGAGCGCGTAGCACCTTTTTGAGATTGAGATTTTTTCTGTGAATATCAAAAGCCTTTGAATTCTTAACGTTGACGGAAGATAAATTAACATTCTCTTAGAGTCAAGGCCAGTTTGTTATTCTTACATACAGCGCAAATTGAATGTATCTCTTTATACCACTGCTTGTTTACCCATGCATTAGATTTTATAATACCTCTACCCTAACTTATGATTTTTCCGATCGAGGCTAAGAGCCAGGTCTTGAATTGGTTCCGCGTCCATTTATAGTCATTCTAATCGAAGAAATATAATTTAATATAATAATGATGCATTTCGTCCTAAACTACCTAAGAAGACGAAGTACGATTTAATATATAGTTATATAAAGAAGGTTTATGAGTGTCACCCTTGATCTTCAAAACAGGTCACTGTCTGCATGAGATTTCTAAAAACCATCTCCACTCCATTTTCCTGCTCCTTACGGCAGAATTTTAATAATTCTTGAAGAAATTTTGCTCACTCGACGTTCAAAATAAGAGGAAAATTACCGTCTTAACTGTTTATATCTGCTTTCGAAAAACTCTGTGTAAAATCAGAGCAACGCCGGGATTTTAGCTAGTATTATTTATTTTTTTGGAAAAAGAACAAAAAAATTGCTTGTTACTTTTAAAAGTCCACTTGAAAATACAAAAGTTCCTTTGATTGTTTGTCTATGGTATTTTTACATGTTCGAGTGCGTCAAAGAACTTTTTCTTCGAATTCCATTCACTTGGATTGTCGAGTTTGACAAATAATAGTCCCATACTTCTGTCTATGTGGAACAAAGCGCATTCTGAAAAATACTTTCACACATTTACATCTAGAAAGTGATCCCAGGAAAACAGTTTAGGTTCCTACTCTTTCATAGTTTGTATGGATGTGGAATCATTCGTATGGTAGATACATAGCTAGTCTAGTCAAAATAAATATAATAGGTGCGAAGAACTTTAAATTTCCCCTGTTAATTCAAAATTAATTGGTATTTTGTTCATTATGTGATTTGGTGAACCATGTGAAAAATATAAAGATGTATGTCGTTAGGGGCTTGCAATCCCGTTTTTTAACGAATTATAAATAATTTGAAGAGATTCTTAATAAATTATAAATACTCATTTTTCTCTGTGTAGAGTTATGAAATTTGAAAGAGTATACAAAACCGTATTAAATAATACACCTAATATATGATACAATAATTACCATTGTATCGATTGTGCCACGTAGAATCCCTCACCAACCATATAATAATAATTATATAATATCCACATAACTAACAACTAACACATCGGTCGATAATTAATTAAGGCTTTATGTATGTCAGTACCGATTATGTATTATTTTGTTCTGATCTTTTCAAACACGCATAAGTGATTACTTATATATTTTGTCGTTTTTTTAGTATGGCAACCATTGACGTCAGCCGATTCTCATGTCTATGATGGCAACAAATTTCTAACCATGGCAATAAGCAAACAAAAGAGCCCGGCAACAATGGCTAGCGATGTGTTTCTGGCGGGTGAGCAACGGATTTTGGCGGGATGTTTGTAAAATGGCGGCGATTATCCCATCAGCTGGGAGCTCTGTTCGCGTGGAAGTTCACAGTTCACATAGGAATAAACCGCCGAATCAGTTTGTACCGAGCTGCGCTGATACGGGAAATAAATAGAAGCTTACGAGTAGGTAGTGTTGTGTTTTGTCTTTTTAGGACTAGTGCATGACCACGAAGAGACGAATTTATGCATTCGTCCGTGGAAGAGTTATTTCTGCGAATAATGTTGCAACGTTATATTCGTTTAGTTGGTGTGCAATGCATAGCATTACCATGCCAAAAACTGAAAAACTAAATAATATGTTGCATTTGGAATTTCATATGCACGTGTTTCGGCAAGACTGGCAAGGACGCCAACTTTGGGAGAACGAACGTAGAAACGTATGTGTATCTGCTGAATTTTGTGGAAAACATAATTCAAATTCAATTATCGATGTGTAAATACAAGTTCATCTACAACGTGTGGTTACACGGTGAATTTTATCATTTTCACACGTATAAATCTCCGACCAAGGTTAAAGTTGTTGGTGAATTGAATTATTTATTATATTTTTGTCATTCAAAATGTTCACATCTGAATAAATTTCTAAAACTGTTAGTTAACTCACGTATTACATCACCATTACCAATAAGTAACTCCAGATAATGTACAAATTATAACCATAGATGAATTAATTGAGTAAGGATACGTTATCGAGACAACGCGTGTTGTTTCACTGAACTAGGTCCAGTGGACATACTTTAGGGGCTGTTTATATAGCTGTTTTATTTATACACACACATTCTTTGAATGGCTATCTTTTTCATAAGCGGTGCTACATTTTTTGTTCGATTAATATGAATATAACGTGTCTAGTATTTTATAATTTAGTTGTCAGCATATGTCAACATAATATTGAAAATAAAAATGATATTGCTAATTTATTAAAAATCTCTTCAAATTATTAGTAATTCGGCTAATACATCTGAATCTTCCTTCATCGAAATTCGCTTTTTGATTTCGAATGCAGCTTGTTGACGATTCTTGAAAACTCCTGATGATCAAATCCTTAATATTAAATCTTGAAATGGGGAGTTGGAGTAAGCCATGAAAGATCAAAAGGAATCAGTATAATTATTGCGAATGAACAAGGAATATAAAAGTAATAAATGATTTGAATCTCCGTCCATCATTATCGTACTTTCGGCAGTAAAACAGAGCGCCAGGACCCCGAGGCATGTTTTGCACAAAAATGTAGCAAGCATATATGAAAAGCTACTTTAACAGCCTTTTTGCAAAGAATTCTTCAATAACACTCCCAGAAGATAACACACGGATGTTTACACTTGCCCAAATGCGATCCCATCAAATGACTGCGAGACTATGTCAATGTAACTAACTACCAACGTATTTTTCATCACGAGCTTTAAGGCTTTGAAATATCAATCTATATTTTATTTTACACCGTGGTCGAGTGGCTACGATCCTTGGCTACGAAACTAGAAATCGTGTGTTCAAACGTCGGCGTGCACAGGTACATTATATTTCTCAATTTATTCATTTAAAATAATTTAGTTTCAGATCCAGATATTCTATTATCTTTGGCTCTGGTGAAAGAGCACATTTCAGAATTGAAAAGTTGCTTTAAATAGCTTCAGCCGTCTTTGGTGACCAGATCTGAATAGCCAGGTACTTCCCCGCCTTCATCTTCCCCATCTACTCCCCCTCCCCATATCCTTTAGCATCACAACATACCCCAATCCGGGATGCCGTAGTCTCACTTGCTCCGATTAGCAAGGAGAAGTTGAGACTTTTGTGCGTTATTCACATTAAAAAAAAAATTGAAACTTAGATACGATGCCGAATTTTTTAATATATAGGGAAAGTGTTGATCTTGACCGAAAGCATTAAGTCCATTATAAGTCATAGGTATTTTTTATTGAAATAACTTTTCCTTTAGTAACTTTGGAAGGTTATATCAATGCAATATATCATTGAAGAAGAAGATAATACTAATAAATCTAAGTGAAACATGAAACAGAACAAGACAAACAAAAAATAAAAGGTAACGGTCTCAACCGTAAATCGAATTATATTATTTTTAAATAAAATTATATGTTTATCCTAGACACTATCTAGGTTACAAACCAATTCTTTAGATATTTGTAATCAAAAACACAGCTCCCGAAAAATGGGAAAAATTAGTTGAAATTATAAAATGACTTATAATAATTAGGTCCCAATAGAAGAGTGGTTAGAGGCGTTGTCCCGTTAAGTCAGGGATCCTGGGTTAGATTCCCAGTTGACCGTTACCCTTTTTTTCTGGGCCTTGTTCTGTTTAATGTTTCCTTTAGATTAGCAAGTATTATCTTCTTATTTAATGATATATTGCATAGGCAGGTACTTAGTACACCTTTAAAAAAATAAAGCATTAGAGGATAAATGGATGGAGATAATAACTGGAGACGGAAGTGTGATAAGAAAGAGGATTCTCTTTTAAGCCATAATTTAAAAAAAATGTATATCACATGTTGTACCGCATGTTGGGCCGCATGTTGGAAAGTTCGCAACATTTTTCACATGCTAAAAACATGAATATTCATATTGCGCTAAAATGGGGGTAAAGTAAAAATAAAAGATATTGAAATTAAAGCGCGGCACAAGCGCCCCGTATTATAAAATCTCACAAAGGAGAGATGAAGAACCACTTGGGGGAAGGGAGGGAAAGGTGAAGCCTCCCCGTGTTCGTGTATTATTAGGGAAAAATTCACAACCCTTACGAGATGAGACTTAAAAGAAAGTTAATGAAAAAGTATGAAAGAGAATCCGGGCCAATTTGATGCCTTCTCTTGCTCAGATGCTCTAGAAATTAAAGGACAATATTAGGATATATATAAATAACACGAATACTGCGAGAAGATCTAATTTGGAATTGGCTTTGAGTAGAGGTTCCACCCGGTTTTATATTTTTCGTGGAAAAATGTTGATAAATTAAAAATATTCTTGTAAATATGTATTTATTTGATGTTACCGGTATTTAATAGTCATTTTTCGTTTTATTAAAAAGATGTATATTTTTAATGAATCTGATAGAAGCAAGCAAGTTTATTAAACGAGCGAATACAATATCTACTTAATAAGATTTATAGCATCAAGTGCCATTTGCCATGACATTTTTAAATCTCTAACATACATATCTGTATATATGAAAAGAGAAGATACCATAGAAAAAAATACATATCAACGAGAAAAGTGTCGATAAATTATTTATTTATATTTATGGTGTTAAAAAGATGATTTTTTAAATCTTTTGAAAAAATTGATAGATTAAATTTTTTAAATATTTTTTTTGCAAATTCTCAGTCATTTTTTTTTTTAAGAAAAATATATATTTCGGGGCTACGAAAATCCTGACAATATTTGAAAATATCACACTACTACCACAGATAGCGGAAAATTTTGCTTGGGTTGTGATGGAGGACTTAGCCAGCCGAGGAATTAAACACACTACGCCTGGGTGGCGATGTCAACTCAGCCACCGACCGGTCATAATAATATCATTGATCACATTTTCCGCTTAATGTGGTGGTAGTAGGACATTTTCAAATATTATCAGGTTATTCGTAACCCGGGAATGTTTCTTTCTTTTAAAAAATGTTAAAAAAGTGAACGTAAAGTAATTATACGAGTTGCGCTTACTTCAGATGGTACATGATAGTACAAATTTAAAAAAATACATTTTATTCTGCTGTTTTAATTTTCTACAAAGAGTTAAATTGTTCGTTTGGAAAAAATCTTCTACGGAATATTTGTATGTATGGGAATAAAATAATGGACTGCGATCAAGTAGAATCACCTGTGGAAGTCAGTGCAGTTTAATCCTGGACACCCGGTATAATCTAAAAATGTTTTGTACAAAAGTTCAAAGATTCTCTAAAGTTTCTTGGAAAATAATTTTTCATGTTTAATTTTGCGAATTCGGGTATTTTGTACCTACATTATTTTCCAGAAAATTACACTAATAATAATAATAAGATTCGGATGATTTGAATAGCACCGTTTTAGCACAAAATCACCTCAAGGGCGTTGTTCAAATATATAATACATTTCTACAATGATCTATGTTATTACTAACTATATATGCAGATATAATATAAGACCATATTGCTGGTAGGTCACTTGGGGTTAACATTTTCGTTTTTTGTTTGTTTCATTGTGTATTAGCTACATTTTGATACAGTTCGCATGCAAAGGATATAATTGAATTTTCTGGTATTTAATATATATATTTCTGTTCTTTAATGAACATTTTTTGGAAAGGAAAAACAAATTTTATGCTGGGAGGTACTACAGTACAAGGTTTTGATCAGAATTCACTTTAAATGTGATACGTCCCTCGGTAAAAGACAGATTTCGAATAATGTTATGTAATGTACACTGCCACATTTTTTTAATCCACGTTAATGTGTTGATATTGCACTAAATGCGTTTCTTTAGAAGTTTCCAACCAAAATATGACAGGGGAAAAGTTATTAGAGTTCGTGGGATGTTCGTGGACAAACATATTTTGATGAAAAGTTGTTCACGTTCGTGGGATGTTCGTGGATAAACATATTTTTATGAAAATTTGTTCACGTTCGTAGGATGTTCGTGGATAAACATATTTTTATGAAAATTTGTTCACGTTCGTAGGATGTTCGTGGATAAACATATTTTTATGAAAAGTTGTTCACGTTCGTCGGATGTTCGTGGATAAACATATTTTTATGAAAATTTCTTCATTTTCGTGTGATGTTCGTGGATAAACATATTTTTCATGCGATATCTGGCTTAAATATTTTACGATAATGATTTAGATATTTCTTTCGATCATGCAATTTAAAGGATGAAAATTGGAATTGAACTCTCAAGAGGTTGGCAATTACACCATCACTTGGGCCGAGCCGGGCCGTGGATTAGGGCCGGACTGGGGGTTAGGGCCGGGCAGGGTGGCCACTCTCCCGCCTCGTGTTCGACCTTCGAACGCCTCTTTATGGAAAATGACACTCGTAATAGAAAATTGATCATTACATTTTAAAGATATTATGTTATGTATTTCTTTTATCCCACGCGTTATCAATAATTCTCGTTCAGATCCGTGGAAAATCACTGGATACCATAATTGTAGGATTTGTAAAGCTGAAAGTATTAGTAAAAAAACGTTTGCTTCGGAAAATATTTATCTTTCAAAAACAATAGTTATCAATTATTTTAGAGACGATCAGATATTTACATTTTGAGTGAACACCTTATCTAACTTGAAAAATTACGACATCTTTCAAAAAATTTAACAAAATTTTATTTCAAATAAATAATTATTTATAAATTAATTTAAAAAATAATTTGGTACCTACTTTATCGCATGTCTGAATCGTTTCCACATTCAGATCTTATTTCGAAAATTACACTTCAAGGCAAATCCAAGTTCTAGATCAATGAAACAACATTATTTTGTTTGGACCATATATATTCGCAACAATACAATACGGAACAACCGTTGCTTCCTCATGTTATATATAATAAACCATAGTTCATATATATAAACTACGGTTAAATATATATATATAAAAAGTAAAGAACAATTGTTACGAATATAAAATATGTATTTTATATCAACACCGATCAGTTTCGGAACAACAGTTCCTTCTTCAGGGCAAATTTTATACAAAGGAAACGGTGAACGTTGATATAGAAAATATGATGACCGGATAAATCACAATGATAATTCATCACATCTTCAAAAAGTTATATAAAGTCATGGAAAGTGATCAAACAAAAACTTTATTAACTGGTTTAAGTATGTTAGGTTAGGTTTAATTTTTTTTTCATCGTTTCTAATTCATCTGTTAGGTTATGTTAGGTTAGGTGTAAATTTCTTTTTCATCGTTTCTAATACCTTTATATCACTTTTAAAAGCGTGTTGAATTGTCACTGTGTTGAGTTATCATGGAACCAGAAAATATATATAGTATTTTAAGCAATGTAAAATTGTTTAATTTATTTATAGTGGATAACCTCAAAGTTAGCTACATTCAAAAGTACGGTTCTAGAAAATAAGTTCTAGAGTTTATCGAACCGGAGTTACATACAGAGTCACAACTGAAATTAGTATTTTTAATTATTGATCACAATAAAATTACCAAATGTGTGCACATAATATGCTAGTGAAAAAATATATCAATCGACAGAATAATACAACAATACAGGTAAGTGGCAATAATACAATTTGACAGGAAAAGGAAAAAGCTTTTACGCTTTTTATCACCAGCGCCGTTTATTAAATTGAATTCCAGCCATTAGTAAACAAGGGGTCCCTTCCATATTCCTGGAACAACTTATTGGAAATAAGAAAAATAACTTAATCAATTTTTTCAAAATCATACAAATTCCTAAAATTGGAGACATCTGTGCAAAAATACTCAATATTACAAATATTTTTAGATTGAAACAAATAAAACTTAATTCATCATTAAAATGTGAACAAAGCATCCAAATTCCTCTATTTTCTATACAACAAATGCATAAAATATTTACAAAGGGATAAAATATTTTTATGTTTTATTTATAACATTAACCCCGAGCAGGCCCTGAAGAAAATAATTTCCCATAGGTTATATATAATCTTTTAGAGTGCTTTGTGGAAGGTCTTTTTTAAGGAAAGGTACTATTTAAGAAATTAAAATAAAACTAAACAGGGTATTTGTTCGGCATTTATTTATTTGTGTCTAAGCTGTTTTCTAGAAACGTATGTGCATACGTAAGTACCTGTCAGCTGTAGCCTTTCTCTGAGTTTTGTAATAATATCTTAAAAATGTATCTGCAAATGTAGGCTGCAGGTTCCCCACCCCTGATGTGGGACATATGACAATACAAATCATTTGATTTGGTTCATAAGCCACTACTGGTCCAGACCCAAAGCTCTTACAGATATGCCACAGATTATAATGCTTCTAAATGTTGCTTTTGTTTGGGTAAACTTAATTCCGATAACCTAAATACCTTATTTTAAAAGATTTGAGACTTTCCGTATTAAGCTGCTTGAAGAGTTACCGTTCAAAAACATACTTTCCGGATAATCCGGAGATGGGTAGTGGTCTAAATATAACTAGTTCGGTACCTTCCTAATAATTAATGGTCAGAGATAAATGAACTCTAGAAAATTTTTACCATGCAATTGGTTATTAATATTGATTTTTTTCTTCATCCCTTGGATGATTAAAAAAATATTGTAACCTAACCTTCCTCTCCCACGTCTCCTTTCCCTTCCCGCTCCCTTAACCTTTACGTACCTGAAGGTAAAAAATAGGCACAATCCGAAGGGGGGTCGCTAGGTTTTTTTAATATTCTTGTGGCCCTTTCCAGTAACACCCATATGTTAGTCAATAAGTATTTTTTCCCAGCAGTCAATCATTCATTAATTTTCAAAGAAAATTTGAATTTTCTGTTCACGTTCAGTTATTATATATTTACTGGCCCGTTGGTTAAGGTTACTGAAAAAATAACAGAAGTTAGATAAAACTTTCGCAGAATTTAAAAATTTACCGTTTAATTTTATTAATAATTTTAATTCTGTTAAACAACTGGAAGTTATTAAAAATGTAGAAAGAAGTATGTATTAATATTCAAAAGTATTTTATTGTAACTCTTTCCTGTAAAATGCACCTTTTACCACCAAATATGTAGAAAAGTAGTAAGAGTAGGAGGGGTGGAGAGTAATCTCGTCGGAATTTGAAAGAAAAAGTTTTTTTTAAAGCATATCCATTACCGAATACCTCTTCTAGGTTTACCTAAATTTTAAAGTGTGTATAAAACAACTTGGAGAAGTGTATTACATCCCTTCGGAGCGGGAGTGTTAAGAATCACAACATTTCCCAAATTAAGATGCCATCGTCCCACTGGTTCCGGGCAGTTGGCACTTTTGTGCGGAAGTCAACTTTTTTTTAAATCTACATTCAATTGATGTCTCTTCTTAGTTTAAAACGTTTTATCTTTTTCTAATGTTTTTTTTTTCTCTATATACTAATGTCATCGGTAAAGATTAAAAATTAAACGATAGAAGTTAAAAGGAGACTCTCGAAGTAACTGTTAATATACTTTTATTTTAGGTATCAATTCAACACACCATTTCCAAAATGAGTTGTAATTGCAATAAAAATGTAGGCACATATATTTTTAGATAGTTTTAAATAACACAGTTCATAAGCATTTTCACGAGCATTTGGTTCCTTAAAGCAGGCAATCTGCCTAGCCAGGACTTATATCGACCTGACAAGATATAATAACACTTGTAAAGATTGAATTAAAATATAATATAACGCTTTGCGCACGATATTTGGTAAAATTGTTACTATGGATTGGAAAATTGGGAAGATTAATGTACAATTACTTATCATTATCATTATCATTATCTGTATATCATTAGGGCTGGAATACACTGAAGGTATAAAAACTTATCATTTATTTCATCAAAAGACTGTTCACAGATTTAATTACTTCTGTATATCATTAGGGCTGGAATACACTGAAGGTATAAAAACTTATCATTTATTTCATCAAAAGACTGTTCACAGATTTAATTACTTCTGTATATCATTAGGGCTGGAATACACTGAAGGTATAAAAACTTATCATTTATTTCATCAAAAGACTGTTCACAGATTTAATTACTTCTGTATATCATTAGGGCTGGAATACATTGAAAGTATAAAAACTTGTCATTTATTTCATCAAAAGACTGTTCACAGATTTAATTACTTCTGTATATCATTAGGGCTGGAATACACTGAAGGTATAAAAACTTATCATTTATTTCATCAAAAGACTGTTCACAGATTTAATTACTTCTGTATATCATTAGGGCTGGAATACATTGAAGGTATAAAAACTTGTCATTTATTTCATCAAAAGACTGTTCACAGATTTAATTACTTCTGTATATCATTAGGGCTGGAATACACTGAAGGTATAAAAACTTATCATTTATTTCATCAAAAGACTGTTCACAAATTTAATTACTTCTGTATATCATTAGGGCTGGAATACACTGAAGGTATAAAAACTTGTCATTTATTTCATCAAAAGACTGTTCACAGATTTTAAAAATTTATCTAATGTCAAAGTTGATTTTCCTTAAAGGCCAGTTGTTTCATAAAACTGAAATAATAACAGAACTTGAATAGAACCTTCACAGAATTTGAAAAACAACTTTGAAATTTGATGAATTGTCCGAATTCTGTGACACGAGGACGGGTCCTTAGTTTTTGTGCAATTTGTCATTACTTTATTCAGATGGTGCTAATTTGAAGCTTGGTTCCTACCATTTTTTTCATTAATTTGTTCTTCAGTTCATATTAAATGCTGTATTGTTTTAGTATTCAATAATAGTCAGAAAACAAATGTTTTTAAAAAATGCAATGTAATTAATAATTATAACATTGTTTATGCACAGTAAACGATCCAGCCAACAAACGCAATGTTACCGTACGTAAATTAATTTGAATATAATATTTCCTCAGCCACTACAAAACAAATCCGTGACGTACAACTAGAATATGTGGTTTCAGGTTTAGGTACCATTTCAATCAATTCCTGATCGAGCGCATCAGACGGGCAAACACGGCGGAGGTTTGTTATGTATTAGTTGTCCAGCGTAACCTATGAAGTGATGCATTTGCAACTAGAGATTTCCGGAAACCATCTTTTCTTATATTTATAAGAAACTAGGAAACCCGTTTTTAAATTCTTGCTTAAGTAAAGTCTTGCTTACTAGCAATGTGGTTTTTTTACTATTGTCCGTTGGAGTGCTCTAAGAAAAAATAATAGGCTTTTTATGTACTCGTAGCTCATATTATTGAGTCTCGATGAAGATCTGGATATTGACGAATTTATTCAATCAATATCATTCTTGTGCATTTCTTTGGGTCCATATGATGTCCCACGAGAAAATTAATGGTATTTTAAACTCGACTTTGGAAAATCCTATCGAGAAAATTATGAAATTAATCACTTTTGATTGCCAGGGATATAAATTGTAGGATTTGTGAAGCTGAAATTTTTTTGGGAAGCTGTATTCTGTGTCTGGGCTGTGTCAGGGATGTGTCAGAGATGTGTCCGCCCTGATGATGGAGACTGTAATGATTTCCGAAACATTGGTTGAAGAAGGAGGTAGCGCAACACGGCATAATACCCCAAAAAATAAATCACTATAATTGCAAATTTTCTTTATAACATACGTATATTTTTTTGGTGACAAGTTAGAGAAACTTCAAAAATTTACCTTTCGAATTAACACCGTTAGTAAACTTGAAAAATCACCTGTCAAATATTGAAAAACAAAAGAAATACTCATGTCGAATATAGAATTATTGATGAATTAAAAATTAAATAAATTTTTAATTACACCTACTTTGTCGCTCGTTATCGTGCAATCATCAGTTCCAATTGCGAAAATTTCAAAACGAATTTCAGTTCATTACGCCGGAAACTCACATCACAGATAACCAAAATTAATATGTTTAATAGTATGCAGTTGAAAACATAATCAGTAAATCGATAACTTTTAATAAAGCTTAGTTGCTCAGTCAGAATGTGCAGATATAGAAACAATAGCGCGTGTTGCCTTTAGGTACAAAGATAGCACTGTAAAAAAACATGTTTTACCTGTTACAGGTGACATCTTCATAATATAATTATATGAAAACATGCGCGTATTAAAATTTCAAAGCAATCCGTGAAGAACTTTCCGAGATTTAAGATTTTGAACAAACGAACATTTACATTTTTTTTGTGTATATCTATCTTTGTATACTTCACTTACTTATATTCACAGATACGTTTTTCGCTATCTGATGTTATTAAAACAGTGTAATAAAGAAATAGGAAAATGTTTGTGTGTTTTATTACATTTTCCTTAGAGCGAAATAAGTGATCTTCAGAAACAAAAAATAAACCATGCTTTGAAAATTGGAAATATTTTAACCTTCACAAACATAAAACTTCCAAGTTCAAATGAATATATTTGCACTTAACGACATGAGATTCTAGAATAATATTATAAAACATTAATTCTTTGCCAAGTTAATAAAAAAATATTTTTTTATACCATTATATTACAAAATACAATAAAAGGGGGAAAGCGCGGTGAACTACTGGCAAAGCCACGGTGGATTCGTTGGCACACTAAAGGTTAATTAATAAAATAAAAATTTATTAATTTACTGTGAAATTTGAATGGATGATGATTTTTTGTTGGAAACCCGTTTTTACGGAAACCACCACTTTTACGGATACCATCATATAGGCCTAGGTAATCGTTATAGCTGGTATGGCTGAGTTATGTTATTTTGTATGAATGGTAAACCAGTGGCCGATATTAAGCCGCAGCCGCAGCTTAAGATAATCCTTGTCCGCCGGAACAATCTGCGCAAGTTACCCGGGTTACTTGCGGGATCAAATATGACGTACGTGACGCCACGCCATCTTGAAATACCATATAATTTAATCAAAATTTATTCAGGGAAACAGATGCTTTTCTCACAATGGAGAAAACTTAAAAATCTGTTCAAAAAAACGGGTGCAGGCCTTTAGCGAATAAGTTGACAGAGTTCGTAAAAAAATATCAGTTGAAAGCGAATGTTTTATGAGGACGGCGGAACACGTCTTCATACAAATATTAATATTAACATACCGATATTTATTAAGAAAAGAACTCGTATTCTCGATATATCACTATTTAACAGGATCATTTTTCTCCATATTTTGCTTCGTTCTTTCATACCCTTTCCTTTCGATTCCTTTTTTTGTGAATGAAACACTAATTCTAACCAAATGAATATTCATGTTTACTACAACGTTACTAGATATCGGAGTGAAATGGCGAAATAAGAACTAAATTCGCAAACGAGCACTTACAATTCCAAAATATGCATTATGAATACCTAAAATATGCCTAAAGTACACGACACAAACACAGGAATATGTCATTAGAACCGGTTTTAATATAATTTATTTTTAATTTCATGGGGGAGTAATTTTGAAGGAAAATAATAAGTCTATATTTCGTTTTTAAAAAATCGGTTCCTACGAAAAAAATTGGAATATCGACCATTTCTAATTTGAACGGCTCATATTTTGAAGAGTTTAATGTCCAAAATTACACCTGTTGGTATATTAATATTAAGTCCCATTTAAGACTTTATCTATTATTACCAATACCCCAATATAACAAGTAAATAGTGTCGCTGAATCGTCTACAAATTCAAATAATAGTTTAAGTTATTCTGCATTTAGTATGCAGTGAGTGCTCGTAAATGGAAGTTCCACTGATGTTTTTCGCACTTTATTTTCCAAGTTCCACACTAATAATGGAGTCTATTCCACAGATTTCCTAGGAAGAAGTTTCCATCATGAAGGTATGCTAATTCAAACTTGAATGTTCATATTACGAGGAAATTAACCCGCCACTTCAACAATATTCGTGCAGTCAATTGACATTATATTCCACGACCATTTCGGTTAGTTGTGCAGATCCACTGGGATGCTGACAATAGGAATATATTGCTAGAGACTTCATTCTCCATAGTTTTTGGCCAAAGTAAAGTACCGAACGGCGGTGAGAGGAAATTAACAGAAATCTATAATCCTTCCAAAAAGGGAACGATATAAAGAGCACCAAAATCAATTAGCATTGTTAATATTTTCTTTTAAATCGAACATGATTGGACTAATCTCTAATTATGGAATTATTATCAATACGTAGTTCCACCTTATTATGACTTAAGGCAACGTATTTCATTGTAACAAACAAACAAAGATTTTTAATCTATATTGACAGTTTCGCTTGATTAACGGTGCAAAAGATTGTGTATTGTGGTTGGTGTGAGTGAAATTATTTCTCTATTGAGTAATTTATGGCATTCAGGCAAAAACGATCTGTGGGATCTTGCTGATCGTTCCCTGGGGAGTTGGGAGCTTTATGCGGGTAAATATGAAATATAGGTCGGCCCTCTCGAAGGAAGGCTTGATGGAATTAGACAGTTCGCGAATTAGCGAGGCGCGGTGCGGACTGGCGCGGATAGACTCTGAGAGGGACTGGAAAACTTTATTGGCTTAATACTGCACAAGTGCTAAATGCTTGGAGTCCGTGGAACTATGACATCCAATTTAGGGGTGCATTGTTAGGCTAAGGGGGGCGAGGAGGGAAGGGACATAGGAAATTAAAAAGTTGGGAAATATGACTTTTGGATTGAAAACCTTATAGTTTTTGCCACTTGTTTGCCTAAACAAATTACTTGTTTTAATAAACATGTGGGATCTTAAAACCGTTACTATTTCACGTAGAGTACGACTGAAATAGAATCGCTTTTGTTTTTGCTTAATTATTACTAAGTTTATACAATTTTAGTTGCGGTGACGATAGAGTAGATTTTTTTTATGCAAAATTATTTACAAATCCTATAACTATATCAGTCATGTTGAAAAATGTAATAGGTTAGTTTTGTTATCGTAATTAGGTATAATTTAATCTCATTAATAAGACAAATCTATGGCCCTAAATGGTAAAGGCTTTGTTAATAATATTGCACAACAAAGGCTACTCTATGACTTGATTGATAGTCAAATATTATTTAAGATTTTCACGGCCGAAAGTATCACATCTGCCCTGATGATGGACACTGTAACGTTGTCCAAAACGTTGGCCAAAGAAGAAGTTAGCGCAACACGGCATAACACCCCTTATGTGATGACTAGTGTAAATTATTTCTACTTATGAGCCATGTTTTCAGCGTAGATCTCAATCTATTTGGGAATTTAAAAAATTTTTATGTTGCCTGGCAAAATGCGTAAACTAAAAGATGATGATTTATTTCATGATAGATTCTTTCATAAATGCACTCTTATGGGTATAGTGATATAAGTACTTTAATAAACAAAAAGTTAAAAATTATTTTTTATAATTATTATAATAGAATTCCACCACAAATTGTCTGTATCAATAATAGAAATATGATTCATATCCACTGGAGAGCCGTACAGTCGATTATTATTGATGTTGCGCACGTCCCTGCAGGCTATGATTAAGAAATTTCTTGATTTTTCACAATTTAAAATGTGTTTGACTCATTTCTTAATAAACAATGACAATCTTTGCAGTATTCGAGTACATGTATTGTATTCGACACGGGCCACCAACAAATACTATTTGCCCACAAAGTCTGAGCAGTCCAGCCCTGGTTCAAGGAAGAGGAAGCGCGCCAGACTTGAAACTAGGCACTAATTCTCGCACAGTGGCGGTAATCTAGTTTGCCAGAAAACTAGCGGGGGCGTCAACACTATCAGACGGAGTGAATAAGATCTAAACTCGGAGAGCGTAACCCCACTTTGTTTGCTGATTTTATTCATCCGTGCTGCATCTTTTACAGCTAACAGATAGGATATGAGTACTGCGTCACAGAATTCTTTTTAATTCTTGCATTAAATATTGAAATATCATTGAGAAGAATATAATTGGATGAAGAGCAATACAATACGAAAAAATACAAATCGTGTATTTTTGGTTTAAAAATACACGATTTGAAATATTATATATACTAATTAAATACTACTAGTAGAACACATCTTGACATCTGCTTTTTGTAAACATTTATAATAGCGCGGACCCGTTAAAATCATAGGATATTATAATTGTAGGATTTACGAAACTGAAAGTGTATATTAAAAAACTATATTTTCTCTGGATTCGAAAGAAGTACCTTCCGGATGTTAGTAAACTTGTAAAATTACGACATCTTAGATGACTTAAAAATACAAGATACATTACATTCATTACCTCCCGGATGTTAGTAAACTTGTAAAATTACGACATCTTACATGACTTAAAAAATACAAGATACATTAAATTCATACTAATCCAACAAAAAATGTAGCATGGCTTATCAAAATGATAGCCATTCAAGGAATATGTTTGTACGAATGAAAAAAGTTGTACGAACGAAACGCTAAAGAATTTCCACTGGACCTAGTTATCCATCTGCGATATGTCAATATCGAATCTTCATTCTACCAATTCAACAGCATCTGTCATTTGAATTATGTCAATCTGTAATCTCTGTACTCATTATAATAAACGTATAAGTATTAATAATGAATCATAATTGGAACTACCTAATCATCCATACTAAACAACATATTTAACACTTATTTCGTGCAATAAGTGATCAAAACCCGAATAAAATCAAAAGCCATACAATATATGTTATCCTTGTATATTTTCAAACAAGATTATGAACAGTTAGTTTACTACATATACATTAAGGAATACAGGCTTATCACTTACCACAAGAAGCTAACTAAGATGTAGAGTTGTAGTCACATCAACAGAAGTTGCAGGAGAATGCAGCTAATATGACGTGACAACGCGGGGAGATTTAACTCAATCCGTATCTCTCCTTACACGACCAAAGAACTTGGTCATTACTTGATTGCATAGGCAGTATAACAACACAAAATCAAAAATCGAATCAAAATATGTAAAAATTTCTGAACTCCGTTTACTTTTTAGTATGCCCAAATTATTTTAGTTTCCGCATGAAATAACTTTTAATTTACGCCGCGTCGGGGAAGATGGAAAACGATGCATTAAAGTTTCTAAAAACCGATTAACCTTATTTTTTTAGATTATTTGTTTGAGTTATTTAAATATTTACTGCTTTATACTAAAAACGTTAAACATGGCGACAATTCCACACGACAAATTTATTCCGCTAATGAGTTGTAGGTATAGAATCAAAGGCAAAACTTTCCAAAAAATTGATACGATAAACTAAAGATGCCATGTTATTATTTATGTCACAATGTAGACAAAAATTTTTTATCTTAATCGTATCTCCGTGGTATTAAAAATTATTCGAAAATCGTGTTTGGTATCAAAGTTAGAACCCTCCATAAAAGTTAGAATCAAATGCAGAACTGTCAGATTTCGATCGATTCTGGATACTTACTTATACTCATTTCTGCCTTCGATTCTAATTATAAAAGTTTTTACAATTGTGCATATTTTAACATCTCAAAATCTCGACAACTTCTCGTAGGGTAATTGTGAATATTTTCATGATACATAATATTAGTGATGGTCACTTCCTGGAAGAAGTCGATTTTACATAATATTTTAATATTTGAACTTGTTATTTTACATCAATTTTCTACAATTTCTGGAATCGCGGTTATCTTTCTAAAATTTATCACGATTACAAAACTAGGTACTGTAAGTAATAAATGAAGTTACACGTTGCCATGGTTTTCATTTAATTTCGTTTGCACTGGCGATAAACCAAAGCGCTTGAAAGCGCGTATGAAATTTAATAAAGAGAAGATCGAGGATAATAATATCCGTATTTCTGATAGTAGATAGTTTTGTGAAGTTTCAAAGAAACCAATTGAAGTTGTTTCTAATTAATTTCTGTTAAGTTGCGATCCACTGAAGGTATTTGCTTTCAATTGTATTTTAGACAGGTTCATCTTTCAATAGATTATGACGGTTTGAATTACTCACTGAATTCATGGTGTTATCTTATAAAATATGGGGAAAAATACTGTTAGAATAAAGTTATTTTTTCAAGTAGGTTTATTGCAAGGTTCGTCATCTTCTTATGTATTCTTATCGTTATTATTAGTATTTTTTGTTTGTACCTATTGTACCCGAGGGCCCCACACAATTTATAATTACCAATGGCACTATGGCACTTTCAACAATAAAAATTTAAAAGAACCCTATTATTCAGATCAGATTCCTTAAATCTATTTTTATTTTACCCAAAGTTTAAGTATATCTTCCACTCTGGACAATGATTTAATAAATATTTTCTCATAATATCCAGAAGAAATTTTGTATGAATACTGATAAATTCTAAAACTTTAAAGTTTTCAGCTATCAACGTCATTTTCATAACTATCTAAGGAGCTTTAAATCATCAATTTAACATTTAAAACTAAGACAAGAGGCAACACAATTTGTCCCATGTTCTTCAATTATTATGTTTAAATAAAATGAAACCCAAGTTGCGTAGACTTCTACCAATATTTTAAATTTTCAGTAAATATGATATTATTATAAATTACAGATAAAATGTGAATAAGAAAAGTGATTTAATTAATTGTGTATCTCGAATATAATTTGTGCTAAAATATTATTACTCGTAATTATCCATTTTTCAGGATTAATTGAAGCAAATGAAATTACCAGAAATGAAGAGAAAATCATTATAAATGCCTCGCGGAAGCCGCATGGAGCCTAATTTGCAACACACATGACTAATTTGCTATTGAAAGTCACTCTTGAAGCCTACGCTAACAAATCAACGGGGGAAGATGGCTTTATAAGCTTAGCTTAACTCAATTATCACGCACTGCCGCGCCGGGTGCGGGGGACCGCTAACTATTGCTTCAGCCAACTTCATGTGTGTCGCAAAACATGTAATATAAATAGTTTTGATGGGCAGTAAACTGCGGTTTAGAAAGAAATATAATTTCTGATAAGCACACCGCCTCAATAAAACAACACTCCCCTACCGTTAAACGGTGTTTTAGTTACACATTGAGTAAAGGTATGTATGATTTAATACTTAAAAAAAATGTTTTTGAAATCGTTTTAATCGTTTTTTAAAATGACGCATGAAATTTCAGTCTTTAAAAAATTAAGTTATTTCAGACATATTTTTTTTTAGCTGACTGACTAAAACTCCATGAAAGTTTATTCAATAACATAAATGTCTTATGCACGTTTCGGTAAATATAAATCCTTGAAATCAATATTTATTTTGCGCAAACAGTAAATCTAAAATGTATTTTTTTGGTTATTCTCTGGGAATTATTATTAATTTTTTTATCGTACAAACTAGATACAAAGTGAAGTGACAGTTTTCTTACTGATTTACTAAATAAAAGGAATGTGTTTTATAAATAGAAAATAAATTTTCATGTTTGAAATTAAAATTTTCCAATTTATAAAAATTTCAGCACATTTCAAGTAGACAATTCTAAGGCGTAATTGTATCTTGTTTTTAAAATGGTATTTGTTTTTACTACATCTTCAAAAAGAAGAAATATTGAGATTGTATCATTCATTTTAATCTCAAGTTATTTTTTTTTATTTTACTCTAAGACATCTTAGAATTGTGCAAATAGTCAAATATCGTTTTAGATTTAAAAATATTTAAGGAAATTGATACTTTAAGTACAAGAAATTGACAGACAAATGAATTTGTATTTTTATAAATATATTTAAAACACTCCAATGACTTTAATGTATCTAAGGATATTCACAAGAATAACCTTGAATTTCTTGAAATCTGTAAACTAATTAAGTGCCTCATAACAATTCTCCCCCCAGCCCCAGGTTACGAAAATATTCTGAGGAACCGGTGGCAATGTTCTCAGAAATTCTCCAAAAACCATAGATAAAGAATGGACAATTTTCAGAAGATTTAAATTAGTTATCTATTCGTGGACCGGGTTTAGATTCAAAAAGTTTTCTCTAAAAATATCATTACAACTTATTGAAGCAATTTTAACAAAATATTAAATAATTAATTAATAACTACGGGTTAAATGAAGGAAATATAAAGGAGAAGGAGGTGGGAAGAGGAAAGTCAAGGAGTATCAGGCTATTCAGATTTGGTCACCAAGCACCGCTATAGCCGTTTGTAGCAACGTTTCGATACCGAATACTTGACTTTCAGTTGATATCGATAATTTTAATGTAACAAATGCGATATTTAAAACATACATATACAATTATTTTATGTCAAGATATTATTTGTGACTAGCTGACGTGTACCCGGAGTTGCAGTGGGTTATCTTTAGGAGATAGACATATATATATCATCGCGAACTTTTCTGTACTTATGTCTTTTTAAGATAGTACAGTGTTTTGATGTATCTCGTAAATCTTAGCCAGCTTTAGCAATTTAAGGCGATGCACTACGTGGTAATTCAAAATCACGTGTTTTTGGTTTGAAAATTTGGTCGCCTAGAAATGTTTCAGATGCTTTAATTAAATACTGCGAGTAGAATACATCTTGGCCTTTGAAATAATCGAGTATTTTTTAGATAAGTCTTTTTATAAGCCCAGAAAAAAATAATGTATAAGGCCTATGAAAACTGATTTAATGTTCAAAATCTCCTGCTTACGAACCCATTCGGTTATGATTATATTGTATGATGTGGCAAATTAAGTTATTTATAAAATGATCGGAAAAAATATTATCCACAAAATAAAATAAAAGACACTTTTTGGCCATGTTTTTTTCTTGCATAAATCAAAACAGGCGGATGGTGTTAAGCGGGAATTTAAACCTTATCGCCATCTACGTAAGGGGTGTTATTGATAGCGGCTCGATTTAAAATATTACACTGTGTAATGCATCGCCTTAAGCGCCCGAAAATATTTTTTTACGACTTGATTACAAAACATCCGACGTTTATATACTTTCTATAAATATTATATTCATGTTCTATATATATAAACCTTTCGGAAAAAATCTCTAATTGATAGTGAAAACTCTATCAAAATCCGTTTCGTAGTTTAGAAGAACTAAGCACACAAATAGTCAGACGCGGATAGCGACTTTATTTTATACTATTTAGAGATAATTTAAGTTCATTATCCAATGAAAAAATATTTTCTGCAAAGATTGTTTGTAACCCTTACGTACAAAATAGTATACATTTCAATGTACCCAATATAAAAACCCCATGGGCATGTAAAAAGAGTAAATGAATAAAAAATTAAAATTAAACTAATATTTAATATTTTTTTACTCTCTGGAACAAAGTTTTAGCTTTTCTTCGGATTATTGTTCAATGGTGGACTTTTCCGATTGTAATGGGCGATGCATTGGCGTGCATTTAATAAATTCGAAGTGCCACTTGAACTAATTTCTCACAAAGCGCCATTGTCAAAGGTAGTTAGCTCTGTTGTTTATTGTCCCGCCGGAAGCCGACAGAAAAACTATCGTTGATGAAAGCGTTATTCTTTGTGGATTCGGTTTTATTAAAACTTGTTCGAATCAAAGCAAAAAACAAAATGAGGACTAAATGCTTCCATTGACTACTTACGTTGAGTTTTAATCAAATTACATTGGAAAATGAACAGGACAATGGGGAAAAAGAGATAATACAAAGCAAAGTGCGGAATGACTTAGTTTTAACTTATTAGTGCCACGTTTCTAGGAAACTTGATGAATGTGTGAATATTTTTCCAGTGGTTCTCAACATGCGGCTTGGTAGATGCAGCATGTGCCCGGAGTTGGTTTTAGCGGCCGCAGCTATTCTGATAATGCCGCTCCCCGCTTCGCCAGCGCAGATGAATGACCACAAGAATATTTCGGAGTTGCTGGATGGATTACTGAGGGGATATGACAACAGTGTTAGACCTGATTTTGGAGGTAAGGAAAATATCAACTTGTTCTGTACCCCTTTCTTTAAAATTGAATTTCTAAAAAATATGCATTTACTAATAGTGCGCGTCTACTCATTTATTTATATTATGTATATATTATTTTATCTACCCGGTAAGCTCGACACCGTCTTTCTTGATGAAGAATTGAAAAATATTTAAAAAATCAACATGGCGTCTTGTCTCGTTTCATGGCAGTTAAGTGAATATTTCAATAATCGTAGATAAAATAAGGTTTGTAGCTAAAAATATTGACCAATAAGTTCATACAGGGAAGGCCGGACAGATTTTTGCATTATTTTATGAATTATACGTCTTCATTATAACTATAGTTGAGATTATGAATTTTTGTTATTATTTCATAAAGCGCATCATTTTTTTAAGCCAGAGTCAAACAAAAGCCGGTAAAAATATGTTTTTTTTGTCCCCGCATTATTATACACAGAAACCAAGATGAATAAGCACCTCTCTTTATCAAATGACAGACATTAAAAAATAAAACAAGAAAAAAATCTTACGAAATTTTTATTTTACTTTTTCATAATATTTATCAATGTTTTAAATTCATCTACTTTAATTTCTTTTTTGTTATTTGTTTTGGGGTTTTATGCCGTGTTGCGCTAACTCCTTCTTCCGCAACACGGTATAACACCCCAAAAACAAATAACAAAAATACTTTTGGCCGTGAAAATCTTAAATCATATTTCACTTTTATTGTCGTGAATGAATGAATGCAAATCCAGGAAGTAGAAATTAAGGTGGCAATCACCTATACAAACGAGGCCATGAAAGCATTTCTCTGAAATCAGATGATATTACAGCAGTTCATATACGAAATAAATGTCAGTCCTACCCGATCAGAATTTGGCGAGGTTGGTAGAGTTTCAATCCTCTGTCAAACCAAAATCATAAAAAAGTACATTTTAAGATACATTTAAAAAATTAAATTACATTGAAAAATTTGTTGGTATGAGCTTGTTTTTTTTTTTCAAAAAGTTTATTTATAAACAAGTTCTAGTGTGTAAAATTGTTCATGAGTACTTTTTTTATTATAAAGTAATTTTACTAAAATGGATTTCTACAAATTAGACTTGTTAACAATAAAAAAAATTAATTATTTTTAAAAAATGTGTTGAAATTTTTTTAAATGGTGTGAGATCTCTCTATGTGTTTACTAGTAGGTACCTAATTGCATTTAAGGAGATATGTTAGTTTTGATACATCATTACATTTAAAGAGACATGTAAGTATCGATATAGCATTACATTTAAAGAGAAATGTTAGTTTTGATATAGCATTACATTTTTAAATGTCTTCCGAAAGCTTTGAATCGAGTGAACTGAATTACCGATTTTCAGTAGACTCTCTTTAAATTGATAGATACTCCGTGCACATATAGAAATATGTTTCAACGATCGACTCCCGCAGGGATGTATCTTCGCCAAACCAAACACGACATTGCAAATATTGCCAAGTGACTGGTGTGCTGACTGCACTTTGGGAAAAATAAACACAAACGTGTATATTTTGCACATCACTGTAGTATTGACACGGAAGACATGATTGAAAATGGAGCGCTGACGGGATATTATTTAATATCTTCTAATGAATAATATTATACAATAACTTATTTTCGTTACGTCCTAGTTGCAAACATCTTGTAGAATTACAAATTGTTTTTAAAAGTACGACATTGTCATGGACAAACCAAAAAAGTCTAATATCCTCTCATTGTATTTATAACTAAAAGAATTGGGATAGCGAAATATTAGTCAATGGACTGCAGATGGAGAAGAGGCATTTGAAAATCGTTCACACTCTTTTATAGTATTTTTTTAATGAAAGAAAGACAAACATTCCCGGGTTACGAATAACCTGACAACATTTGAAAATCAGCTATTGCCACAACAGTAAGCTGAAAATATTACTCGTGTCAAGACGGGGGACTAGCCAGCCAAGGAAATTAACTCACGACGCCTGGGTGGGAACTACTCGCGATGCCAACTCAGCCACTTTACTTGTTATATCTTTACTTATTGCTCTTTCATACTAGACGCCAGTCGCATATGATCGTTACAAACAGTCCTTAATGTTTACGTTAAAATCATCGGTAGTAATGAATAACACGTTTGAAAATAAAATGTTACACGATATCTTTTTTATTTGTAAATGAATCAATTCTTTTTTCGTATGGTGGGGGGTCAGAGGGGGAAATCTAGGTCTGCGATCCATTCTAGGGCCTCAGGCGTCGCCATGTGAACCTCACGAATCCCGCCGGGGAATGACTGGAGCGGGCATTCGTTGACCACATGATTGATGTATCAATTATTTTCGTTATGAGCTTACTTTCAAATGTTGTAATTTTTTCAATAATAAAGTAAAAACTTCAAGTCAATCCAATTACTTACATCCGATCGGTTTAAAAAAAATAACAAACGCTGATATTAATTTCAATTACAAAAGAAATCATTGTATTAGAGTGACAATTTCTTTTGATGGTTAAATTCGGTACCTACCGGTAGGTACCGAATTATATATTGAATGTATATACCTTCAATATATAATTTATATAAAACCGAGCGATTTTCCACGAAAGTATATATTATATATTTTTAATTTAAATGTAATTTTTTCTGCATAGTTCCATATTAATTTGATGTTATAAGTCAATATAAAATAAAAACAACGAGTCTACCATGTATAATCTATTAGAAATATCGCATTACTTTTAAAAACATAATAAGCAACCATTTTTCTTCTGAAAACCCCCAGCTTCAAATGGATTGATTACATCTTTATTTGGCTTCATGCCATACCTAAAACCCAAATAAAGCAACACACAGTTTTAATAGATTATGATAAATTAACTTAAAAAATTTTATTGCTTTATTTTTACGAATTAGACAATGTAATACATCATTTTCAAATTCTCAGCATAAAGTTCGTAAAAATCAAAATAATTAGTTCACAAATAATAATAATTAAAGAATTGTGGAAAGTGTTGAGCGGATACAATAGTTAGTTCACAAAAA
Source organism: Hesperophylax consimilis (assembly GCF_061612785.1). Classification (NCBI taxonomy): domain Eukaryota; kingdom Metazoa; phylum Arthropoda; class Insecta; order Trichoptera; family Limnephilidae; genus Hesperophylax; species Hesperophylax consimilis. The sequence continues at coordinate 41,778,843 of NC_142840.1, forward strand.
ATTAATAATTAAAGAATTGTGGAAAGTGTTGAGCGGGTACAATAGTTAATTCACAAATAATAATAATTAAAGAATTGTGGAAAGTGTTGAGCGGGTACAATAGTTAGTTCACAAATAATAATAATTAAAGAATTGTGGAAAGTGTTGAGCGGGTGCAATAGTTAGTTCACAAATAATAATAATTAAAGAATTGTGGAAAGTGTTGAGCGGGTACAATAGTTAGTTCACAAATAATAATAATTAAAGAATTGTGGAAAGTGTTGAGCGGGTACAATAGTTAGTTCACAAATAATAATAATTAAAGAATTGTGGAAAGTGTTGAGCGGGTGCAATAGTTAGTTCACAAATGATAATAATGAATGAGTTGTGGAAAGTATTTGAATAGAGCGGTATTTTCGGATTTACGAGTTCAATTGTTAGTTCACAAACAATAATAACGAAGGATTTGTAAAAAGAGTGGTGCGGGTATTTTCAGACTTATACGAGTCAATATTTAGCTCTCAAATAATATTAATAAAGGAGTTGTAGAAAGAGTGCAGCGGCATTTTCGGACTATGAGTACAATGTTCTTCTAATATCTTTGAGTACAATAGTTAGTTCACGAATAATAATAATGAAGGAGTTGTAGAAAGAGCGGAGCGGTATTTTCGGACTAAAGAGTGCAATAGTTAGTTTATAAATAATAGTAATTAAGGCGTTGTGAAAAGAGTGTAGTGGTACTTTTGTACTTGACGAGTACGATAAACGATAGTCGATTAAATTAATGAATTTTTAATTTATTTATCTTGATAAAATATAATACAAATCATTTTTCAATGACTGTTTAACTGGAAAATGGGCGTGTAATTAAATACAAACTTACAGTATTTTGATCACATTTGAAATCACCTACGTGGCAAACGCGTTCATGCAGACTTTTTAATGAATAACACTTTAAAACAAATTCAAATCAAAATACTTGCCTTGTAAGATTGTCTTCAAGAGATGTGAAAATAACATTCTCTTCAAACACTGATGTATAATGTATTCATATCCCAACTAAACCAAACTCCATAAAATGTAATGATACATTATGGATTATCTCTTTTTGTAAATATATATATATTATTTAATACCTATAGGTACTGCTTATTTGTTAAATATATAATTGCTTTAGTAAATTTAACATGTATCATTTAACATGTATAAATTTAACATTTATAATCGTATCGTTAACTGTTTATTTCCCTAAAATAAAATAAATTAACAAAAAATACCAATTAATTAACTAACTCAAAGTGTATTAAAAAATACAGAGCAAATAGCAGACAGCAGACCATCCTCGTGAAAAATAGCAGGCATATTTTCTCAGCGCTTAATAGAAAATTCTCGAATAAAAATAAACCACTTCAATCAGCATCGCATCTGGATCAGCAAAACCAAACATCTCGGTGTTTTCGTAGCGCACTTATTCCTCGTCACGATCTGTGAACGTTTGCTTACCGTCCCTGGAAAAACTAGCACCGCCCGCGCCCCTTGGGAACCGAGCTACGTCACTGCAGACTACACCTATTTCCACTCTGTCCGTTTCCAACGATATCTTTTCGCTTTTATAATGGCCTGGGTATCTAGCACAGTTGATCGATAAAGGATTTGTCAATGATGTCGATAAATTGTCACCGTTCCCGAGCACGATTGCAATACAGTAACTCGCTAACGTACAAACAACAGTTTACGTCACATTAATTATAAACACTAACCTACTAAAAAATTAGTTTTAAATTTTACACAACTGATAAACAGCCCTCAGTCGTTATGAACTGTGAATTGCTCGTGGACAGTCTGCAGTCTTGCTCGGGTACGATGACAAGTTACCGACATTAAAGATAAAATCTTTATCGATCGATAGATATCATATCTTCATCCATAGAGTATGGCAATGTAGATTATGGACCTAAAAAGCCCTGTACGGAGCAATTCAGAGCAATTAAGAGCAATTTGAAGCCGCGGGGTGAGGAAAAAACGCATGGAAAATTGAAAAGTCTACATAATTTTTTATGATGTTTCCCATTTTTTTGTCTAATTGAATAGCCTCAATCCCAAATCAAAAGCCGTTATAACTGCATTAACAACACGAAAATTAAATAATTGTAGTTCATTATGCACAACTTTGCATATAAATCAGTTTAAAAGTTAGTCATACAAGATGGCTGCCAGGCAATTTCCCCTCGCCCTAGATTTGGCTTCAATACCATGCATACAAAATCGCACTAATGCTCTGTCCAGGGCTTTTTAGGTCCAAAGATGTAAATAGCCTAGTAAGGAAGAGCAAGAGGCAGTATTAATTCCCATATTTCCCGACATCAAAATAACTACTAATAAACCAAAAAAATCTGCACTTCAGCATACAAGGACATATTATTATGGTAGTACTTAAACGCGTGGAAAAGTTTATTTTTTAATGTGTTTTATTATATCTCTATTTTTCAGGCCCACCTGCAATAATTGAGGTCGATATTATGGTCAGAAGTATGGGGCCAATATCTGAAGTTGATATGGTAAGTTATTCCGTCACAGTAATTATTACAAAAGTACGCAATTTATTTGTGACTATAAATTTTTTTTAGTCCCAGAGAGAGGTCGCACGTGACGATATTATTCTAGTATCTTCTGTCTTTTTCGTTTTCATACAAGACGTGTGAGAAGGAAGAACACGATCGTGGATGATGTACATACGACCTTTCTCTGAGCTACTGTACACCAATAATGAACACTTACATTATATAAAAAGAAAAATAAGATAATATTCTAATGTAATAAATGTTTATGTATTATAAAACAGATGTTTGAAAAAAGAAGAAAAATAAAGACTGTTGTATCTAGAAAAAAAACTAATAAGTAATGGCAAAATACCAACGCTGTAATTAATAATAACGCTGAATTTAAATAATAATACTTGAAATGGTAAAATAAATCAAAGTATAATATAAATATCAAGTATGGCCGTACATGCATACAGTCATTAATATACGTGTAAAAAAAACAAATAAACTAAGGAGTATGTGATTTAAACGTTGGAAGATATACAGGGAAGACTTTTTTAAAGCCAATAAATAATACAAGTTAATAACTAGCAAATAGGTCTGAAATTAGTTGCCTTTTGAAACTAACGAAATTATTAACACCAAATATATCAATAGGTTCACAGTGTTTTTTTGCGCGGTGATGAATTTTTGGAATTAGTGAATAAATAGAGTAGTTGGTCTTGAGGTTATTGTTACATTTTAAAGTATCTTTGCTTCGAGTTTGTCTAGCAGGTACGTACCTGTACTATATATGTTCATATTAATTAATTCCAATAATTCAGGCCTGTGAATTACAGATTTGATCATTTTGAATAAAAATAATATATCAGTTAAAACTCTTCAATCTGATAGTTTGAGGAGTCTGGTTTCGGTACGTAAGTTATTATAATTTGTAAGTTCAATGGGAATATTCATTTTAAAATTAATTTATTTTGTACCTGTTCCAAGGCTTGAGAATGGACTTTGTAGAATGGTGACCATATTGTTGAATTATATTCTAATTTACTTCGAACTAATGAGCAATATACCTAGATGTTTTAAATTTAACACATTTTTAAACTTTCCCCCATTTCCAAAATAAAACCGAGCATCCCCATCGCCTCGCTTGTAGTTTCATCGGTGTGTAAGTTAAACTGTTGACTTTCGGGGAATAAGACACCGAGATTTCGAATCTGTGACACTCGAAGAAGATAAGCGCCATTAATTAAATAAGAAAAACGAAGAGGATTTTTACCTTTGCACAAACTAATAATAATCTGGCATTTACTAATATTTAGTTGCAAATCATTTTCTGAACACCAAGCAATTAGTTTATTCAGGTTCAACTGCAAAATGGCGCGATCAGTATCGTCTTTATTTATTCTGTAGATCTTCAGGTCATCGGCAAATAACAGAACTTTGCCTTTGCTAAAAATATTTACTATGTCATTGATGAAAAAACAAAATAATATTGGGCCCAAATGAGATCCTTGAATGCCGTAAATTTGTAAGAAATGAATGAATCCACCTTTACTTTTATTGGAGTTTGATATGATGCGTTAAAGGCATTAACGATGTCATTAGTGTACAATATTAAATTGGAAAGCTTTGATCTTTCTTTAATAAATCCATGTTGAAGGGGTGAGATTACTCGTTTAAATTGAGATATCAACTTGTCCAGTACTTCAATTGTCCAGGCAAAGAAGACATTATGCATATTGGCCTATAATTGGTTACTTCGCTCTTATTTCCTTTTTTAAAAATAGGCGTCAAATAACTTCCAAAGGTCAGGAAACACACCTGATGAGAGTGACTTCATAAATAACTTATGTATGGGATGTGACAATGAATGCATACAATTAACTAGGAATCTAGGTGGAACTTTATCGGGTCCTGCCAAGACTAGACCAGACCAGACTCTTTATCTTAGATATAACGTCATCTATTGTTACTGTACAGTCAGTAATGAGTGAGATTAAGAAAGTTTTGCACATGCAGAGCGAATTAACGAAGAAATGAGTATTAGGAATATGCGAAGCGAGCGTGAGTGGTAAAAAAGTCAGGAACGCAGGAGGAAGGTATGGTACGATCAAGTGAACCAAATACACAAGTCGGGCCTTGTCAAGAATCAGAATAACAGAAGCGTATATATGTGAGACGATGTATGAATGTGAATGATGCCAGGCGTGTGCGCCAAGACCTAATTGTTTTGTGTTTCATCCTCTGTGCCTAAACGGTTTGGTGGTTAGTTAAAAAGTTAAGTACTCTAAATACATTTTATGTTTGTTTGTCCTTGGTGTTATTTATTATGAAAGGCGTCTTATTTTCTTTGAAGAATCTGACATTTTGTAGAATAGTTATTGATAGAGTCTATGTAAAGAAAGATAATTACTTTGTCAGAACGCTTTTATACTAATTATCAATTACGTGCCATTGAAAGCATGTGATCGATGTATTTTGTCAAGTCATTCACATGATACGTGTTTCGGGGAATAATAATTTGGAAATTATTAATAACAGACTACGGCTTGCCGCCTATTTTGCAAAACAAATAATAATAATGAATTTCACAAGCCGTATGATGATATTCCTGTGACTGCCTGAGATATTGTGTGCTTCGTTATACTTGTAGGATATTTGTTCATCATTTCACCTAGTTTATTAAAATATACATATTGCTAATGGTAAAACTTCGTTGATTACTTTTTAAGAGCTTTAATGGAGTTTTGTTAATATTCAGACTACGAAAGCATATTTTAATAATAATACATGTTCATGCGATTTGAAGGTAAATCCACTAGCTAGTGCTAAAGGGTAAACACACTGGGGCGACGTACGCTACGTAAGCAACGCATTAAGATATCTGGACTAATTACAATCCGTACATTTTCTATGGAAATAGATACTTTAGAAACACACTTGTCATACGCAACCCACGCTTCCGTCTCTGCACCGCTGGGCTGTCCAGATGATGCTTTTAAATATTTGGTCTGTGTCGGTTAGTTTATGGTTTTTGAGTATTACCTTTAATATCGTTTTCTGTGCGATTTCTATTTGAGCGGTAGCTGCGTTTGTTGCTCCTCCCCAAGCAATTATTCCATATTTTATTATTGATTGGCATAGTGCATAATATATTGTTTTCAATTGTTTTATTTTATATATGTTTCTTATATTTAGGAAAATGTGTATTGTTCTGAGGAGTCTATTTGTGATTTGTTTGATGTGATGTGTCCATCTAAGATTATGGTCAATTACGATTCCTAGATACTTTATTTGTTCTGTTTTTTCTAGAGGGGGGCAATCGCAGATGTTGGTGTTTATGCATTCGTGTATTTTTATGGTGTTTGTATTGTTTTTTGGCTGTCCTGTGTTGGTTATGCTGTAGGTTGTGAATTTTGTTTTCGATATGTTTAGTGTGAGTGTATTTGAGTCCAACCATTTTTTCACTTGCGTGATTCCTAGATTCGCTATGTTATAAACCTTATTCCAATCCTTAGATTTAAATAGTAAAACTGTGTCGTCTGCGTAACTAATTATTTCTCCATCTATTTCCATGCTGCAAAGTTCATTTATGTAAATTGTGAAAAGAACGGGCCCTAGTATACTTCCTTGTGGAACTCCGTGTGTAATCGGCAGTGGTTTGCTAGTATAGTTATTAATTTTGACTTGTTGTGTTCTGTCGCTCATGTAACTTTTTAATAGTTGTAGTTCTTTGTCTTTGATACCTATATTTTCTAATTTTTTAAAAAGTGTTTTGTGGCATATTGAATCAAAGGCTTTAGCCAAATCTAGATATATCGCTATGCATTTAAATATAATACCATATTATGAATACGAACCAAATTCATTTTTAGAAAACGAATTTTATAAAATATATTATGATAAAACTATACTAACAGACCGAACGATTAGTCATAATAGACCCGATATTGTTTTACATGACAAAATTTAAAAAAATAACTTATTTCATTGATGTCGCTATTCCAAATTTCTGTAATATTCAAAAAAACTGTTTCTGAAAAAATAAGAAAATACACAGATTTAGGAAATGCAATTAAAAGAATTTGGCATTCTCAGACTATAAAAATATTATCATTTGATATTTCGGCTACTGGAATTTTACCTAGTTCATCAAACTAAAATTAAATGTTAGTAAGACCAAATGCATGAATACGCACCACGAACTAAAGCTTTATATTAATGAAGAAATTATCATAAAAGTGGAAAAAATTAAATATTTAGGCGTCATTATAGACTCAAAGCTGTACTTTTCAAATAATGCAGACTATACAAAAAAAAAAACATTCCTTGTCAGAATACGAAACAAAGTAAATAAAGAAACTTGTCAGATAATATATAATACAATTATACCACCACATTTTAATTACTGTTTAAGTATTCTTTTTCTTCTGCAAAATAAAGCAATGCGAATAATACTCAACCGCAACATATACACACGGATAAGAGACAAGTTAAATGAGCTAAACTTTATGACGGTAAAACAATCTATATATTTTAATTTATACATAAAATTAAAATAGGGATGATGTCTAAGGAACTGAATAGAAAAATAAATTACAACCACGAGATACACGGACACGGGACGAGAAATGCAAGGAAAATCAGATTGCCAACAAGAAAAAAATCAGGCACCCAGAAATCTCTCATGTACCAGGCCTTCTAACTGTATAACAAAATCCCGAAGGAAGTTACTGAGATTGAGACGATGGTTAAGTTTAAAGAGAAATTGAGAATATATATTTTCATCAAACATTGATGTTTTTTCCATTTTTTTATAATATGTAATGTATACTTACATTTAAATATTTAAAGATCCATTGTTTGCCAATAACTCAATGTTTTTGTTGTTATATGTTTCTAAAACTATTTGCTAACACGACGATGTGAGCTAACTTAAGATTAATAAATAAATAAATTTATCTACATATTATTTTCATTAGTAGCTGAACAAACGATAGTTAACTTTATATTCAAATCAATTATTTTATTTTATTATTTCTCTTCGCTTCACTTTTTGGTTATTTTATATACAAAATATATATGTACCACCATAAAACAAAATAAAAACAACGAAAAAATAGAACTTCAAATTTTGATAAAAAAATTTCGTATTTTTACAAAACATTATGTAGGATTAATTTTATACTTTTTTGCTATTTTTTCTAAAATATGCAATGCAACCAATAGTTGCCAACCTTTATGTTTTAATCCTTTATTTTTAAGTATAGTACCTATATTTATCTTATTGTGTTAGTAATAGTAAAGTTTGGTAAACAAACATTAACTAATTTTAAGTTTTAATCTATTTTTATTTTATTTTTCTTTCTCTCCCTTTTTTTTCTAATTTTCAATCCTTAGTTTTATAAAATGTGTATTCTATTTAATCTAAATTCTGTCTGAAACGGGAATTCCTTCAAGTTGGACAGTCTGTTACTACTATATAAATATATCCTGTAACAAATAAACATTAGTGCATTGAAAATATTAGATACAGGTGCACCTGTTCCTTTTGACGATGACCGGCGAGAGGTGTCAAAGTGTCACGTGACCAAGTCAGTTCAATCAATCAACGACAGTTCACAAATAATAATGGTTACTACTGATTTGTCTTGTTTTACCACAGCGCAATAAATAAACAGTGTGATTAAGATTATTTAAATAGTGAAGTTTACTTAACAACAGTATTGACCATGTAATTTAGAGGCCCGTATTGTATAGTATTTTCCGTGGATGCCAACCTAACCAAACCTAACCTAACCTAACCTAACGTCATCATTTACCTGTTTCTACAATATGTACAACTGCTGATGAGTAGTGCATTAAAAAGCTCAGTACACCTTACATGAATGTTATCTTTCACTATTCCTGTAATACATGTTTCGGGTGAAATGCAGATTACGCCAAACTCTGGGAATTGAATAAAAATGCACTTTCTAGATGAGAAAAGTGTGTAGAAACTCATAAAAAAAAGAATTAAGGCGCGGAAGAATAAATTGAGGGAGATACAGCCGATCAAAGTTTAATAAAATTGCACTTCGCGATCTGATATTATGACCATATTCGGACAGTCCGCCGCCATATTTTGTCACTGTTGTGTTGGTAGACCTAATACTAACATCAGCTACATGCGATTGTAGCCGACTTCGTGGGGTAAATTCATAAGGCGCGTAATTATGAAAAACAGAATTAATCCTTAAATCTTTCTTTAATGAGTTTCTACACACTTTTCTCATCTAGAAAGTGCATTTTTATTCAATTCCCAGAGTTTGGCGTAATCTGCATTCCTCCCCATGTTTCACATCAAAATCCTCCATTTTATTGTAATAGACCTGTCTAGTTGGTTTCCTATACTTACTTCGATAATGATATGAATCTGTGAAGATATTTGACTAATTACAATCTATTTTTAACATGTATTCGCAGTTATAGTTGCTAATTTCTTAAATAAAGATATTATTATATTATAACATGAAATTAAATTAGACGAAAAAATTAAAAAGTTTGACTAAGAAAATATTAAATTAATTAATGATAAAGAAAAATTGAAGTGTCGTGTTAGAAAATTATGCTAAAACAATAAATCAGGCAAACTTAAGAAGGGTGGAAAATCAGTAACATTTTGTAAAGTTGAAAAAATCAAAAAGCAACAACTGTTGAATAAAATCTTACATTATTGAGTAACGGTCTCAACATTGCGGTGTATAACCACTTTAACAGTAGGTAAATTCCCCAATCTGATGACTTATATTCTTCTAATCTGGTACTCCTGGTTGTCCAGACCTACTCCATGGACTGCTACTTCCGGCAGACCTGGGTGGACCGGCGGCTGGCCTTCCACGACGAGGCCAAAGAGACGCTCGCCCTCAGTATCTCCATGCTGAAGAAGATCTGGAAGCCAGACACCTACTTCTACAACGGAAAGCAGAGCTATCTTCATACCATAACGACCCCTAATAAGTTTGTGAGGCTTTTCCAGGATGGAAGGGTTCTCTATTCCTCAAGGTATTTACAAATATACATCCTTCAGTAAGTAATCTACTTTTTTAACATTAACTCTACACTAGTTTAGAAAAATATTTTCCCTCAAGGCTTAAGATGTCATCTTTAGAAGGTAATTTTAAAGGAAAGGAAGGAGAGGAAGTTCCAAGACGGAAAAAGGTACGTACGGGGAAGATATCTGGGGGTCAGTATGTCTAGGAGTGACGGTCGACAGGTCAAAGGATCTCCCTCAAACGGCCTCTCCCAATCCGGTGGGCAAACGCATCTGCCGCCAAGATCTGGACAAACCTCACCCCAAAAAACCCGCGTTGCCCTACTAAGTTACCAAGCGTATCTAACCACTTAATGGTACCCGCCCCATCATAAGTCTATTGAATTCTTTAACAATCTGTGTAATTCTGGCATCTTTGGAGGTGAATGCAATACCTGGGTACAATTATGTACTTACTCATTAATCGTATTCGCCAAATGCATTTTCTTCCTCAACACGTCGGAGACTGAATGTGGGGAATTGACTCAGGGCTGTTGGAATTATTTCTAAGTTCATTCTACGGAACATTTCTCTTCTGAAATAAAAAAGGTGTTTTTTTCTTATCATCCCTGAATTTTAAATCGGGCAATATCAATCTGGTAAATATAAATAAATCATGTAGATATTTTTATAATATGTATTTTTTCATGTACTTATATCACATATTTTGAACGGCTTACAAATTATTTTCGTAATTTCCAATTACAATAGTTTTAGAATTAACGTCTGTTTTCCGACGCTAGTTGAAGAAATAACTCATCAAGGAAGAGTGGTCTGGTGTTGGATGGTTCCTTTGGGTTTTATAAATGGAACTTTATTGTAGATTTGAAATCCGTTTACAATAGTTTACCGAGTGTGACGAAATTGGGGTAGGCATTTCTTGAAAGATTTTCCTTGGACGTATCTTGTGTATTTACAATTTAAATGTAATGAATGAAAGTAAATACTGTATTTTAAAGCTGTGTTTTGGAAAAAAAGAGTATGTTTACTGTACACATACCCCTCTATATATATGAATCGCAGTAGGTGGGGAGAATGTGACATGAAGTGAGAATCATTAAAATTTTATTTTTTTATATAAATAGAACGGCGTCATTTGTGCCCGACAGTTTTTACCTAATTTCGAAAGGAGAGGAATAACAATCACGGAATTATAATTCAATTAATGAAATCCGCTATAGTATTTACGGAACATTTAATACATACGCGTGTGAGTTAAGTAGGTACTTGTCGAGAAAAGAAACTCATGTAAAATATCAATCTATCGAAGAAAGCAATATCTTTGTAGCTTAAAATTATAATTTAAATGAAAAATTGCTTTGTTTTAAACCACTTTATTCTACCATTGAACAATTTAAATTAATTAAAATTTAGTTTCTGATATAACTTAATAACCAGAAGGCGTTGGAAATTATGTAAGGTACGTTTTCATCGCAGGCTTCGCGCATATATCCACGTAATAATGCATTATTTTTCGAAATAACATTGAGAATTGGAACCAACAGCCATGGAGTATATTTTATATCAGGTATGCGAGCAATTCCAGTTCGCAGTCGAGGCGAGATGCCTTTGAAAAGTTGAGCCGCTGTTCAAGTCAGCAATAATACAGGACTTCGAATAGAGAGGTGGGCGGGTGTGAGGGCGGGCGTGGAGAGAAGGGGGGAGGAAATTAAAGAGGTCGAGGAAACTCAAGTGGAGTCAACTGACGCAAATAAATATTCAAAGGGTTTTGCACTTTCTGTTTGGATTCAAATTACGATTGTAATACCAAAATCACGCAGCTATATTTTTCAACTCGTAGGTGCTTACCATTTAGTGGAAAACTTGTCACATTCAGAACTGAGGATTTTTTTCTTAGATTAAGTGAAGCTATTGCAGTTTATCTTTGAACTTAACATTTTTTAAACGGCTGGATTATTGTGGCATATATAGTTAAATAAATTAAATATTACATAACAATCGTATCTTTGCAGTGCGTAACTGCTGTAGATATTGTGGAAACCTTTTTATCAGTTTTTCGTTCCTTTTTTGGCCGTCTGTATAGAGCAGTGTAGAAATGTGTAAAAAGACTTAAAAACTAATTTAGAAAGCAGGAAAGTGAAATAATAACATAAAATATGTTATTTGAAAAACTCAATGTTTTTTTTTTTTTTTATTAGGCAATTCACCCTAAAGAGAGTGCTATGTGCCGTTAAAGTTAAGGGAGATGGTTATAATTTTATGGGAAATCTATACGGGAATAGGAAATCTCAAATATTGAAGTCATTCAAGTCTATGAACTTGTATAGAACTGAGAAAATGCGAGAATTGTTGAGAGAAAGTAAATAAGGAATACTAAGGGGAGATTGGTGGGTGATTTTTATAAGTAAACGATAAATGCCTTTGAAGGATGAATGATTTTTACAATGAAAGAAAACGTGATCAAGAGTCTCATTTTCCATGCCGCACTGGCAGAGTGGACTATCTAGGACCCGGATTTTAAACAAATGGGATGCAATGGAGCAATGACCAATTCTCATTCTCGAGATACAGGATATAAATCTTTTGGATTTTTTCTTGCCGTGGAACCAAGGTTTACTTGGAATATGATTTTGTATTCCAGCATAAAAAGCACCAGTTCGGGTTTTCGTATTGGTCCAATTTTCTTCCCAGGAGCTGATCATGTTGGATTTAAGAATTGGGATGACGTCAGAGATAGGAATTCTAAAATCTAAAGGATTAGAGCCAGAAATTGTTCCAAGTTTAGCTAGAGAATCGGTTTTCTCGTTACCCTCAATTCCTAAATGGCCAGGGACCCAAACCAATATTGTCTCGAATTTTAATTCATTTAAAGATTTAAGGGTGTTTCTGATATTATAAATAATATAGTCTTCTGGTTTATGGATATTTGAGGAAATTTTCAACACTGCGCTTAGTGAGTCAGTGCACAGTAAGGCTCGTCGAATATTGAAAAGCTGGATTTGGCTCAAAGCTTGTTCAATTGCGAAGCATTCTGCAGTAAATATGGAAATTTCTTTAGGCAATTTATAAGACAAATCTAAATCGAATTCGGGAATGTGTACCGCAGCTCCACAATCTTTGTTATCAGACTTAGAACCATCTGTGTAAATGAGAGAAAATTCTGGAAACTTAGAAGATGTAATGTTTTTAAATTTTTCCTCAACATTTTGATTAGATGAGGTTAAAATATCAGTTCGGAAGTCTGAAGTAATAACGTTGGGGATATAATTGATAGAATCAAATAGGATGGTGAAAATAGGAAGGATAGGATCTTTTTGTAGATTTTGGAGGGAAGAAGACAGAGATTTGAATGAAAGAAAACTTTTTAGAAGGAGAGGAAGTCGATTTTTATCTGTCGATCTTTTTTCGTTATTTAAGTAATTGAACAAATAATCAAGGCTTTGTTCTAAAGGGTGACGCGATATAGAAAAAGATTTAAAAATATATTTATCAGCTAGGAATTGTCTCCTTAAAATTAAGGGGGGATCAACACATTCTACCTGGAGAGAATTAATTGGAGAAGATTTCATCGCTCCAATAATTATTCTGAGCGCTTTGGACTGAATTCTTTCAAGTTTTTTGTCCAAATATTTAGGAAGAGGATCAAAAAGAAATGTTCCATAATCCAAATGGCTTCGCACTAGAGCACCATACATTAATTTAAGAGTAGTAGGATGAGATCCCCACCACACTTTGGAAACAGCTCGCATAATATTTAGCCCCTTTTCACACTTAGCCGAAATGTTCTGAATATGCGGTAGCCAGGAAAGTTTATGATCCAAAAGTAGTCCAAGAAATTTAATTTGCTTAACGATTTGAAGAGGGACATTATCAAAGCAGACAGAAAGGGGGGGTATTTTTCTTTTGCGCGTAAAAGCCACTACTTTGGTTTTAGACGTAGCTAAATTCATCCCATTTGTCAACAACCAAACTTTCATATTATGTAAAGCCAAATTCAATTCCTTCGCAGCGCGCGATAGATTTTTGTGTGATAAATATATAAGGAAATCATCAGCAAAATAAAGTCGCTTGATAGATGAAGGAATTACATTGTCTAAATCACTTATATATATATTAAATAATAATGGACTGATTACGGACCCCTGAGGTAACCCCTTCCATAGTTTGCGATTTATCGTTTTTGAGGAAAAGTGGATAATAATGGATCTGTCTGTTAGTAAATTAATAATAAATTGAACTAGTTTTAAGGGAATTTTTATTTTAATTAATTTTTCTTTCAAAATGTTAATTAATACATCGTCGTAAGCTGACGAAAGATCAAGAAATGTGGCCAGAGTGCAAGAATTAAGGGACTGAGATATACGGATGTCTGTTGTTAACACACTTAAATTATCTATGGTTGATTTCTTTTTCCGGAAGCCATATTGATTAGGAGAGATAATTCTGTGATTTTCAACAAACCATTCCAATCTGTTCTTTATCAAGTGTTCTGCTACTTTCATTAAACATGACGAAAGAGCAATAGGACGATAGGATGAGATTTCAGATGGATTTTTGCCAGGTTTTAAAATCGGAAGGATTTTTTGAACTTTCCAGACTTCCGGAATAAATCCCGTTTCGAACATGTAATTAATTAGGGATAAAAAATATTTAACCGACATGTCTGAGAATGCTTTAATGAAACTATATAAGATTCCATCAGGGCCAGGAGAAGAGTCTGGAAGGGAATTGATTACTCGATTTAATTCACTTATTGAGAAAGGAGAGTCCAGCCAGCTAGAGTGAGATGGATAAGAAATAAAGGAAGGCATTTCCTCACATCTGGCAACTGACGGAGGAGCTATCTTATCAGCAAAACCTATAATAATTTCTTCTGGAATATGTTTAGAACGCTGCGGAGTATATGACGAACCGAATTTTTTTAAATTGGACCATACGGATGACTGGGGAGATTCAGGAGACAAGCGTTCACAGAATTTTCGCCATCCAGACCGCTTTTTGTTTTTCAAAACGCGTTTCGCTTCTGCCTGGGCGCGTTTCACAGAAAGGTAATTTTCGAAAGACATACATTTACGGAAAATGGAAATTGCTTCTCTTCTGGATTTAACGACACTAGTGCATTCTTCATCCCACCATGGGGTGGAATGTTTTATCTTAATGTTAACATTACGTTTTTTAATTGTTTTTTCTGCAGCTTTTATTATCATGTTAGGAAATAATTCACATTGTAAACTAGTGTTGACAAGGGAAGACTTAGATGCTTGAACAATGGAGTCTAATTCTGAAGAAAAATTTCTCCAATTCGCGTCTTTCGTTTTAAATTTAAAACTATTGTTTATCGAAAAGGAATGCGTGGAAGATATATGGTGGAAGGTAATTATTATAGGAAAATGGTCACTGGAAAGGGGATCTTTAAGGATGTTCCAAGAACATATGGGAATCACCGAAGATGAGCAAAGAGATAAATCGACTGCACTTTTCCGATGTTGAGGGGCAGTGAAACGAGTTGGAGATCATTTAGTATACATAAATTATAGGTATCCATAAAATCTAATAGATTATGGCCAGAACGGTTTGTTGACTCACTGCCCCAAGAAGGAGAATGAGCATTGAAGTCCCCAAGTATCATATACGGGGGACGAATCTGGGATATAAATGTTGACCATTCGTTTTCAACAAAAAATGTAGAGGGAGGGATATAAGATACAACAGCTGCTACTATCTGAAAATTATTGGAGAGAGTGTGGAAAATAATTTGTTTAAAAGGGATAGAATTATGTATAATAAGAGCAGTGCCACCTTTGCCATCCAGTCTATCATGTCTTAGACAATGATATCCAGGAATATTAAATTGGTATGAGGGTTTTAACCACGTTTCGGAGATGGCAGCAACTGAAATATTATGTTCATCAAGTAACTGTACAAGATCAATTTTGTTGGCGAATAGACTTCTACTATTCCATTGAAGTATTTTGCTCATTTGCGGATACATCGGGAAGGCTATAGAGTAAAGATTTCATATAATCGGCAGCGTTGGACGGTACTTTATTGTTATTTGAAAGGATCGTAATTAATAGGGTAATTAAAGTTTGAATAAAAGAAGAATTTTCAATCGTGACTTTAGGGAAGATATCGGAAGTGGAACAGTTTTTTAAGGCAGTCCCATTGGGAGCCTGGGATTTATTATTCCCATTCGGGTTAAGTAAAAGTTCATTATGTAGTTTTTTATCGAAAGAAGGAATAAATTTTGGATTAGATTTTATCGGTTTGAAAATTGTTTCTTTGTGGGAAGATGATAGAGGGGATTTAGGGGGAGAAAAATGAAAGAGAGAAGCGTTAGACGTTATCTCTGCAAAAGATTTTTTTGTAGGAGCGAATAATTTAGAGGCCTGAAAGTAAGAAATATTGTCTGCAGCCATTGACTGTTTGATATTTCTCTGTCTAGATAACTCTGGACAGGCCACACTAACAGCAGTATGGTTGCCCTTACAATTAATACAAATAGGGTTATTCGTTGTATTTTGACACTGTTCAAAGGGATGATCCTCTCCGCAATGGAAGCAACGAGGAGGGGAACGACAAATAGGTTTTGAATGGCCAAAACGGCAACAGTTGAAACCTTCTATAGTCGGGAATCTGTATATTTCAACGGGAAGAGCGTTATAATAAATAAATACACGGGATGGTAATGTTTGACCTTCGAAAGTAATAACAACGGATTGTGAAGGTTTCCATATAGTGGTGCCGGTGGAAGTATCCTTGAAATTCAAACGACGTGCTTTTAAAACTTTTGGAGTTAATTGAGAGTCATTAAGAGCATCTACTATTTCTGTTTCTGATAGATCGGTTGGGATACCTCTTACTCTGCCCATTCTGGTTAAATTGAATGTAGGTATGAAAGATTTAAATTTATTATTTGAAAGAGAACCTATTTTTTTAACAAAATCATTAGCTAATGTGGCTGATTTAAATTCTATGGATAGTTTGTATCGACCTTCCGGTTTTATTGATCCATTTATAATACCGAGGTTATTGAGTTTTGAGCTAAAAATAAATTTACCAAAATCCAGGGGATGAATTATTTTCCCCTGTTCAGTCCATTGGACATTGACAATAAATGGAGCTGAAGATGAAATAGAATACATAAGCTCAATGGCTTTTGCTTCTGGAGGAATTGTATCATTATAACTTCCATGAGAGATTGGGGCTTCGTTTGATTGTGAAAGAGATTTAATTTTAGGAGGTACATTAAGGCAAAGCGGAGGACGTCGTTTTCGTGAAGGAAGGGTTACAGAAGTCTGGGTATCATCAGTATCGTAGTCGTCTACAATATTAGAAATGGGCTCAGGGTCCGGAGGTCGATTTTCATCTTCCTCCATTTCAACAAATTAAAAAAAAAAAAAACAATTATTATTATTTTAGAAATAATAAATGATAGAAATAATACACGCAACTTCGTCGCAAACCAATAACACAAACAAAAATAATGAATACGAAAAGGTAACAATAAATAAATCTTATCTGTACGCCGCGCCGCCGTCAAAGTAAGCCTTCAAACACAGAGCACTGGTAAACACGACTGCCAAAAACTCAATGTTCACTATCTTTGTCAGCAAGGAATTTTGAAATTTGATTTATTTTCCGATAACTTTATTTGGGGCACGATGAAATTATGGACATTACAAGACTGCTATTATACTTAAATATCAAGATTGATTACATGTACAAAAAGTACTTCTCAGTTGTCAAACGGTTTTGTTGTGCAGTGAAATTATTTACCCTCTAAAATCTACTAAACAGGCGAACAAATGCACCAACAAAATAACAGATAAATCAAAAGAGAAAAGAATAAATTAATTATTTCGTTGTCCTTTAAAACTAATTATGTTTCATCTAATGCCACTGGGGTTCTTACTAGAGGAGAGGCTTATTTTGTCGTACCCAGTAAAAGTACCTGGTATTTTCATGCGGTACTTTGTACTTGTGACAAATCTCCAAAATACCTGGTTGCAAAATACGCACTTTAGTACTGGGACTGAGTATTTACTACTTTCTGTCCCCAGTCTCCAGATAGGTATAAAATACTTGTGAGTATTTTTAACAAGTATTTTTGTACCTGTACTCTCTGTACCTAGTAACGAAAAGTACCCACAGAACTCACCTCTATTATGCAATACTCGGCGGCCGCTGTCGCTAAGAAGAGTGTTAGTACAGTTACAAAATACTCATAAGTATTTTATACTGGGATTGAGTATTTATTACTTTATGTCCCTAGATACTATGATCCTCAGATCGGTATAAAATACTTTTGAGTATTTTGTAACCGGTATTTTTAACAGGTATTTTTTGTACCTGTACTCTATGTACACAGTAACGAAAAGTACTCACAGTACCCACCTCTAGTTACCCACATCACAAACTATCCAATATAACGCTTAGGTATAAAGAGATAGGCAACTTTCATTCAACGCAGTGGCTTGCACAAAGTCTTTAATTAGGGTAGATAGTAGGATAAACAGCGCATTAATTGACATTAAAAAATCTTAAAATTTACTTGGTAAGTTTTCGCTAAGAATGGCTAACCTGCTGGCTCTAGTCGATGATTGATATAAACATACAAATAACCGCTTCATTTATGCATATTAGAAGCCAATTACTGGATAATATATAACATTTCTATAATTCAATGTAAACCAGCATAATGTGAACATCATGTCGATGGTAAAGTTGTGCTAATTAATAGCGATACCAAAGATGGCGCTGATTGCTACGTTTGTTAATTGCACCGAAAGGAATGCGCATTGCGCATACATGTACATTTAGTTTAGAATACAGTACACATTTGAATATGACGTGTGCATCAATTTGCTTACTTTGTTTCTGCTTTTAACACGTTATGGTACTTCGCGCATATTTTTGAAAGTGTTCAATAATTTTTAATATACATCTTTTTTATGAGTATGTTAGGGTAGGCAATGCTTATATGCATGTATCGAATGCACGCTTGTTCCAAGTGTATCCAACGTATAAATTATACATTTTCTCAAGTACCTAGTTGTTACACAGGTCAAAGTATGTCACCGTTCATTCTGCTTGTCTCGTGGTGTACCAATATAACCAGTCAGCAATTCCTGATTGAAGTATTAAGGAAGAATCTTTCTGTGACCTATTTGCATATTTGAGCCAGGGCCGATTTGAAGAGCTTTCCAGTCCCCTACAGCCTCTGTTCTCTCCCTCTCTGCTTGTGAATGTACCGATCTGCATTTTAAATTTATATTTTTGCCGCCGATAGGTTTTATTATTGGTCCGATTAACAAAAATGGTCTTCCGAAGTTATTAAAATAATAATTGTATCTGCAATGTGAAAAATTAATTGGAATGACTTGAAGTTGTGAACAGAAGTTTCTGGAGAGATTTCAAGAGTTTTTTTTGATAACTCATTATTTCTTTAAAAAAATATATTTTATATACTAAAGCTCATTTGTTAAACGTTGATTTCTTTTACTTAGGTGTTCACTCACCAAAGACATATTCTATGGTGAATGATGATATACATTTTATGTTATTTTTACATTATACCATTTTGTGCATTATACTTTCCTAGCGTAAGCTAGTTCTTGTGTTTTAGAAAAGGAGTGCTCGTTATAAGAAAGAAAAACACTGTACTTGAGTGATAATTAAATTTAGAAATAAAAATTTAATATTAAACAGTTAAAAAAAACTTACTAATAAAAAAATACTTCACAACCGTTATACGATGTTTTTGTTACACATCATGCAAAGACAAATTTCAAGTTCGAATTATCTATCTATGTATCCATATATATTATGTAGATACCTGTGACAGGTAAAAACGTGATTTTTTTAAAACAGCGCCATCTGTTGGACGTGAAACAACAAGCGCTATCTTTTACACTCTCAGATTAAGCCACAGCAACGCGTGGCGGGGTACAGCTAGTTACTAATAAAAATGTCTCCCAACTACATTTTGACAAACTAGTTAAGTGTCTATTGATTCTGTTTCACTTAATTTATTATAACTCGCCATGTCCTTCGGTATAAATAGCTTCTTATCCATGATTTGCTCTGCCATTTATTACTACACTGTCTAGTTTTTTTTACTAATTTTGACTGCGATGTGCTATCGAACGCCTTACGTAGGTTTATAAATAAACATTTTTCCTCTATCGAAGTCCCAATAAATGTTTATAGTTAATTCTGCAATCGCGTCCTGAGTGCTTAGCTTCTCTCGAAAACCATATTAACTAGTGAGTAATAATTTATTTGTTTCTAAATAATAAACAAGTTGCTTTTTTATTATTTTAATATAAAAAATTAGCTATGTTTGATATCAGGGGATATTGGACGATAGTTAATGGTTTCTTGAGAATCTCCCGTTTTATAGATTATTGTAATTATTTGGAAATATTCCACTTTCTACACTTGTATTTACTATGTTTTCTTAGTTTTGATATTAATTTACAATTTTGTGTTACCATTACGTCACTTTCAAGGTCAACAACTAGTTTATTATAAAAACCTCTTTTAATTTGATCCGATTATAATGATATAGACAAAGCCAGTACATTTTTTAAACAGCAATACCATTCAGAAGTCGTATCTCTTGAATGGAATTGTTACAAAACGATGAACAACATTCATAATCTCGTTTTTTTTTTATCTTTTTCCTAAACGAAAAGAAAGTGGTAGTTGTCTAGCAATCCTTTAGCGGTAATGTTCATCATTTGGGGCGTCCCGACGCAATAAAACCTGTAAAATAGAAATAGAGATTCCACCGTATTCTGCCATTATTTCTACTCATTGTCCAAATGGAGGGCATTTCGCGGAGTGTGGATCTCATATATTCAGGACGTGATATTTCAAAATTAGATGGGATACTCTGGGCCGTTAATCCGATACTCAAAACCACAACTGTTTGATGCAGGGGGAGTGTGTTCTGCTCAAATAATGCTGGCTTATTAACAGATAACTGATTACTGATTCTATGTACCCCAGGCTCCAATAGCGATTTATAAAAACATTGGGAACTATTAATTATGTTGTAGTGGATTAACAACATCGGTTAATACTTTGAAAATATTATACGTGATAATTCAGCATGCAGAAACACCAATTTGTTTGG
This sequence comes from Hesperophylax consimilis, assembly GCF_061612785.1. Taxonomy (NCBI): domain Eukaryota; kingdom Metazoa; phylum Arthropoda; class Insecta; order Trichoptera; family Limnephilidae; genus Hesperophylax; species Hesperophylax consimilis. The sequence goes on from NC_142840.1 coordinate 41,799,541, forward strand.
AGGTTACCTACTTTTTTACGGAATTTTAATCGTAATGTACCTATTTCTTTATTTATGATATAATTCAATAAAATCATTAGATCTATCACTAGGGAATTCCTGTGTCGAACTTTAAGATGAATTGTCAAATCAATGGTCGAACACAATATAATATTAAAAATATCAACCTACAAAATGATTACAAAAATAAACACTACCTACAATTATTCAAACTAAAATCAGCTGGGCAGTACTTTGGCAGCAATAACATTCTACTGACTCAAAGTATTACAAAGTAGCACTGTTGACTTATCAGTCACCGACATTGACAAGAGGAATAATATGAATAAATAAGCTAGTTAAATACTTACAGGTAAGTAATAATAAGTAAATAGATAAAAGCAAATTATGTGGGTGCATCATAATAAGAAAATAATTGTTAATAATAAAATAATACGTGCAGAAATTAAGTACTTAAGTACATAATAATAAATAAGTAAAGTACCAATGCATTTATTAAGTTCGGCGTGGGCGTGTCCGTGCGCTCGAAGTTGAATTTGTCCGTACTTCTGAAATAAATGTCGAAACTGTTTCTTGAGCAGACAAATAACTTTATTGGTCTGTTTTGTGCACTGAATAGATAATACAAATTAGAAATGCCTTAAATGCAAATTTAAATGCAAACCATGGTCGCCTCTGACTTAGATACCTCTCGGTTTCAGCCCGTACGGCACGCGCTCTGTCTCTCTTACACTTGCCTGACAACGTATATCAATGATGATGATTCATAGTTTTTGTATTAGAAATTTAAACAAAAAATAGTCTGATCAGTTTTCGTTTAAATCTGTATTATTCAGTGGTTTTAACAGAAAATAAAAGCAACTGTCACAATCTACTACCTTAATTCCGTGCATTTCGAATAATACAAATGGTTTTTCCTTCTCCCGCGAGCCTCAGATAACGTTTTTTTCCCACCCTCCAACAGATGCGGATGTAAGAATTATTTTAACAGCCTGAGGCATATTTTCTTTCTGCAGAGCCTTCCTGTTTAGCGGAGGTAGCGATATACGTAACAGTACAGTCTGACTTATAGATGTAGAAAAAAATGGAGGACCCCGCGATCGTTTATGATACAAGTACTTTTATGTGTTTTTTACAATAATTTCAATTTAGTGGTACCTACTTCCTGAAAGGAAATGATTCTACATCACACTCTAGGGTAAGGTTGCTTCAAACGTTTCCATGATAACCTAACACCATAACAATTACACACCTTTAAAAGGTGTTGTAAAGTCATCAAAAGCGATGATAAACCTAACCTACATCTAGTTTTTTGTTTCATAACTTTTCATGACTTTATGTCACTTTTTAAAGGCTTGTTGAATTGTCATAGCATCGAATTATCCGGTTACCGTTACAAACAACAGTCATCCCATATTTGCTGTCAAACATAATGCTTGTAATATGATCACAAAGTATTGTACAAAAGATGTAATGCACTGAGAACTGGCGTTTAGCAAGTCGGAAATGTTGAATGAAAAAGTGGATTTTTTTCTTTTGAAATGTGCATTACCAAGGAAGTCATGTATTGTATTACCAGCTGTTATATAATATAATGAAAACCATTAACTGAGTAACTTACGCCATTTTAACTTTTTATGTGAATACAGCACAAGAGTCCCAACTGCTCCCAGCCATATGGAGTTAGTGAGACCATGGCACCCCCAATTGGAGTATTTTGTGAGGCTAAAGGTAGGTGAGAGGAGAAGAAGATGGGGAAGAGTAAGGTGGGGATGAGGAAGGTACACGGCTAAAACCAATTTAAAGAAACGTTTCAATTATGAATGGTGGTCTGGTCGATACTCTCAGTATCACCAGGGCGATACTGAGAGTATCTTTCGAACTGGAACCTGCCGCAAATATTCGACATATTATTTTATATGAAGAAATTTTGAAATATTACAAATTAATCAAATACAATTTATTGAAGTGAAACTTCTTTATGCGCGTTATGCAATTTCGAGGACAGGAGTAAAACCAACTCATGACCGTCATGAAAAACCGTGATCATTTCGCTATAGGAGCCTAGCCAATGTTATATACCTTTTTTAGGTCATTCTCTAAACTCAGCTTCGCGGTCTAGAGGCAGAGCGCGCGACTCTCGTCGTGAAGAACCGAACCCTTAAACTATTTTTTTTTTCTTTTTGTGATTTTTTTAATAATATTTTTTTTAAAGTGATAAAATGCTTTTTTTAAAAGTGATAAAAGACTTTTAGATATTTTGACTATATGATATTTTGGTCGAATATGTAACAACCGCGGTCTAGAGGCAGAGCGTTCGACACTCGTTATGCAGGACCCGGGTTCGAATCCCATATTTTTTATAACTTTTAATTTTTTTTTATCAATGATTTGTATTTTCTTTTTGTGATATTTTAATAATATTTTTTTTTTAAAGTGATAAAATGCTCTCGTGCTGCGACTTTTAGATATTTTGACTATATGATATTTTGGTCGAATACGTAATAACCGCGGTCTAGAGGCAGAGCGTTCGACACTCGTTATGCAGGACCCGGGTTCGAATCCCATATTTTTATAACTTTTAATTTTTTTTATCACATGCTACTTATAAATATGTCAATAGACAGAAAAAAAGAGAGAATGAAATGAAAAGAGAGAGAGAAGAATACTAAAAGTTTCACTTCCGTCGTGCGTAGGCTTGCCACACACTGATTTTTTTTTTCTGATGGAGAGCCTTCCCCCGACAATGGAGACAGTCATCGTTGCTGTTTCCTGTCCAATAACCAAACTGTCAAATTCGTGAGTCAAACATACATAACCTCACATTTGAATCTACTTAAATTTAATTCTAAAATCGGTGTTCCCATAAAGATAACAAAAAATTGTTTCAAATTATTAAATTTATACTTTTTTATGTAGAGCTGTACCTATAGAGGGCGCTCTGCGGTAGGCCGGCAAATCGTCGTGACTGAGAATGGGCATTATCTTGATCCGACTAAAAGTGGATAACTCGATGTGGCATTTTCCCCTAACTACCCAACTAACCCCCAACTACCCTCACCTTTAACCTCCAGCCCTGGGGCGAGAATCTCAGAATCTACAGCTGTACGTTAATGCCAGCTTAAAAATTACGGTGGCTTGTTCTTATACGAGATAATAGACCCCCTATCTATGGTGTTTCCTATGTAGCTAAACGCGTGGCGATCACCTTCAGTGAGTTAAATTTATCATATATTAACATATCTAATGATGCAAATTTCAATTTTAAATACTTCATTGGTTCAAGTATTTTCTTGTAGAAAGACTAAGTATATTCCATCGTTGTGTAGTTTATTTAATATCAACGGTATAAATATACCATGAACAATGATAACATGTCACAGTTAAAAACGTAGAAATATAAAAAAAAAAAAAAAAGAATTACAAATATATGTGGCATTTGATTGTGAAATGACATTAGAGAGTAAGTAAGTAAGTAAACAAGAGATAAAGTAAATGAAACGTAGTTGTTAGTAGACGATATTTTTGTTTGTCACCTTCTCAAATGAAGAAAGTTGTAGGACAAAAGTGGAAGGAAAGAAATAAAGGGTAAGAGAAACCCGGTTCCTTTTGATTCAAAGGGATGCAGATCCAAGTACAGTTTAGTTCAAGGGAGAAAGTGGTTTACCTAAGAAGTGTTTTCTAAGTATTTCTATGCCTAGGCGCATACAGCTAAGCGCAGAAAAGCACAAGCATAGCGTAGGTACTTTTTTAAATTAACCCCACACTGAAAGCCCTGTGAAAAATAATTTCCCTCGGGGCCTATTTCATCTTTGGGGATGCTTGTGGAGGTTACTTTTAATGAGGGTAAGAATCTAGGGATCGGTTTGTCCAGGTGTGACGTATAAATATATCCCTCCCGCTGCGGTGCAAGACGATGGGTTCAGAGACCGGTTGGAGAGGTCGAAATGTCTCTCCAAACCATCCGTACGCCACGCAGCTGATGGGCAGGTGCATCCTGAACACACCTCACACGATGAACCCGGAAACCCCTGCTAAATCACCAAACGTAGGTAATTGGCTGAGCTGCTCCCAACTAGCAAAAGCGCAAAATAAAGTGTACGGACCTTCCCATCAATGTGTTTATTAACTTACTTGCCAGTTCTCGCGGCTTAGCGTGGTGTGCGGGAGATGGGATCCTCGTGTGGAAGGAACCACCCTTGCAATAGAGCGCGGTTTGCAGCCGCGGCTTGTTGACAAACGAGGACAAATTTATGATCACAGACTTTTTACCAGCAAGAAAACTGACGATTTTACCAGTGCGACAAGATTTACAATCAAGAAGTAACCATTCCCAGATACTCTCATTCAGTTTCAAAACGTTGGTCGGTTTGGCTCGAGCAGCTTGACACAAGACGCCATAGACGCTCAGTCAAATCTGTAAATTTCTGTCGGACATCGAGCAAGAATTACGGACCTTGAATCTTTGAGCGAGACGGTACACACATTGAGATATGTTCGAATGAGCGTAAAACCATCTTAAGTAGGCACCGGCCTTTTGATAATGATGATAAATATTGACCAATTAATAGTACGTATCATTTTCAGTACAATTTTCTACATATTTCCACTGTCCTACAAGTCGAGAGTGCTACAAGATGCTATCTGAGAACATTTCTCTTTAACCCTCCGTTAACAAATTAGCGAAGAGACCTGATCAGCTTCCATAACTGTGAGGAAAATGCTGACGACACCTTTTTTCCTTCGGTAGTTATTTTCGAAATTTCAAGAAGATAAAACGACACTCAACAGATCGTGGGGCTGTCAGAAAGTGAAATCAAAGTAAGACAATTGTCGTGATAAGCATTTCTTACGGAAACGAAGAATCAGGATAAAAGTTTGACCACCAATATATCAAATAAAATTCTCCGATTAATGGTATATTCGACCAAGATGTCATAGAAAAAATTATTATTTTCAAGGTTCGAAGAGAAAAAAACAAATATGTAATTATATAAATAACTTATAGAATGTAAAACTTTTTGGTATGTTTTCCGACGTTACTGTTAGTTATATCGCACAGTACTAAATGTTTGGTGCCAGTTGGACTACGTCATCCTCAATGAGATTGTGTTGGGAGACTGAAGGGAGTGGGAGGGGAACGATAAAGAGGAAGAGGAGGATTGAGTTTTTACAGACAGATTTAGTCACTCGGATAAAGTCATTTTCAAGTCGTTTCGGTTCTGAATGGTGCTCTTTCACCGGGGCAAAATTTAGAGTATTCGAAATTTGTATTGAATGAAATGAAATATTACAAAGGAAAATTAGTATCTACAAGATATCTAAGGACAGCTTTCTTATTTTCAAATGGATCTTCTTGAATTTCATTTATATTTCAGCAGATTTTGCAATATAAGCGTTTTCTAATTTACAAAATTATACAATTATTACTGAGAATAACATGTTTTTCAGGTTCCATTTAGACCCATAAAATGTTTTTAAAATATTTTTCCACCATTTCAACTGTTCAAAGTTTAAAAAAAAAGTGGAAAACGTTTTTACAAAATTAGTTTATTAGCTTTTTTGTATGTATTCGAGACGATATTTTAAAAAAGGTAATTAATGCGACTGATTTAAAACAAGAACATGTTCTCATTTAATTCGATATTTTTGGATACCAGATTGGTTAATGTTTTTCATTGGAACAACCCAAAACACCGTTTAAAAACAACGAATCAACTCATTATATATTAACATAAATAAAGTGCTAAAAATTTCACATACAGATACAATGAGTTAACAATTTCGATATCTTTAAAATTTTAGAAATTAGATCAAGTCTGAATAGTCAAATAAATATTATGAATAACCATTTATTTAAATGGCCTTCTGTTAAATTTATTTTCACATTAATTATTTACAGTAATACCTATATTTATATTAATACCTATATTTACATTAATACCTATATTTACATACCTATTATTTTTTAAATGATAAACTAATGTTTATAAGACAAGGTCTTTATGCATAGCACAAAGGATAACAAATTATTATAAGCATTAATTGCCCGAAATATCCAGACAAATTGAAAATATCTCCGGAGTAAAAATAAATGCCGCCGACGGGAATTGAACCCGCACCTTCTGATATCCGGTCAGGTGCTCTGGACCACTGAGCTACGTGATTTGTTAATAATACCTATATTTACATTAATATCTATATTTACATTAAAACTATATTTACATTAATATCTATATTTACATTAAAACTATATTTACATTAATATCTATATTTACATTAAAACTATATTTACATTAATATCTATATTTACATTAAAACTATATTTACATTCATATCTATATTTACATTAAAACTATATTTACATTAATACATATATCTACACTTACATTATTACCTATATTTACAGTTTTTATTTAAACTTTATTTAGACAACGTTACTCCTTTAATTTAATAACGATTTTATATGTTTTGTTGAGTTAATACTTTTAGCTTTATAATATTTTTTTATGTAATTACATATTTATTCTTAAATAACTTAATAATCACCTCTCAATTAATGTTTTCCGTATAAAGACATTTATTTATCAAAACTCATTTGCTTTTTATTATATTTATTAATGTAATTCCCATGAAGAAACCATTGGTTTCGAAACATGTATATAATATTAATCAAAAATAAGTGTTGTACACAAAGTATATCATTTTCATTGAATTAAAATGACGCCACAATTTTTTGCGATTTTGCATTTTTGAAGAAATGTTTTAGATAAAATTCCACCTACAGAGAAGAAAATATGTCCCGTTTAAAATTATTTAAAACAGATCCAAAATGCATTTGACAAGAAGTTAAATATAGATAGTAGAATGAGACGATGAAAGTGAGTTTGTGGTTTAATAGTTGTGGATTTATAAGATTTTTGGTGACCACTGAAAGCTGCTAATTCCCAAAATAGAACAAACATCCTACAATAAAAAATACTAAACCGTGTCTCGGGATTTCAATTAAAACGTTCAGTTTACAAACACACATGTTATATCACTAAATAGAGAACACAGAGAGCTCAAAAATATTAGTTTCTAAGCTAGAGGCGGATTCTTCCTGAAAAGATTTTTTTTGTAATGTTAAGCTTATTTCACATCGCCGAGTTGTTTCAATATGTGTTTTCTATGAGCGAGTTCGAGTGGCACTTACTTTCAGTTGAATAAATGCAAACATGCTCACCGATTTTCCATATCTCTCCGGAGTCCGTACGTTCCCATTCAGGTGGGGCATTTCAGCAGATGATGTTTTTTGAGCGGGGTGGCCATGTATTACATATTTGTTGTTACTGTGTTTTGTGAGACCTACGTTATGTTTTTAAAGCCATTCAAATCACGTACTTCAATGCTCCTTTTGCTATTTAACAACATAATCATTTCGCGTGAGTTCCAATATGTGTTGAGGGAATTATCAAATAATAACACAATCTTTTCGAATCCAGACAAGCGATAAAGCCTACGCTTCATCAGTGTTTTAGTCGCTATGTCAGATTATCGGGAGGCTTGACATTATACTGAAGGGGACATCAAAGTGAAGCCGAAGGCAGTGAGGAGAGGAAGGAGATTAAGAATATTTTGGGGGTATGTGGCGATACATCTGGGTGTCTTTTGTAACTACAATTATTCCATGATAGTTGGGGGGGGCGGATTCACACGCCCGTCACTTGCGGACTCACTGACCCCTAAATTCATACCACCCCTCATACATTTCCTTAAAAAGTACCTTCACACGGCATCCCCAAAGATGACATGTGCCTTGAGGGAAATTATTTTCCACGAGGCCTCCTGTGAGGAGTCAATTAATTTGAAAGCTTTTTAAAGTATTTATTTGCCAGCGAAATAAAAAACCTGAATGTTTCACCTTCTCAGATTGACCATCAAGGCTGGATGTCCAATGAACCTAGAAGATTTTCCAATGGACACACAAAGATGTCCACTAAAGTTTGGCTCGTGTGAGTATTCCAAATCTTAACTTTATTTTTAGATTCTTCACTGCCGAAGAAATTAAAAACAAGTCAAAAAATTAAAACAATGCCGTGCTTTGGAAATGTGATCGCTTCCATCGCGCCTGTTGAATTTTGCACTTCCCTCTAACAGTAGAAATTCTCAACACTTTTCAGACATAAAACTATTTAAAAAATCAAAAGCGACCTGAAGGCAAAGACACAAATACCCAATGCATAAGGGTTTTTAAGGGTTTTGAAAGACAACAATTTCAACCAAAACTGACTACGAACAGAACTTGGCGCGCGACGGATTTTGAAGTGTCACGTGATCAAGTCAGTGCCATCGAGCAACGACAATTTGCAAATGCGGCAATTGTTGACACTCGTTGTTACTGCTGAATTGTGTGTTGTTTTACCACAAGCATTTTATATATTTTTTTTAATTGCATGAATATTATTCATTACAAATTGTAGGTAGTCCAACAAAGCTGTCACATGACAGTTTGCCCGTAGGTTATTCCAGATCAACATTTCAATATATTTATTTACTTTATAAACCGAATTATTATACTATTTTAAACCGTCAAGTTTAGTTAAGTAATTTGACGGTCGCGCGCCCAGGTTAGTACTCGTACTAGTCATCCGTGATTTCAACGATATTTTTTCACACATTTGTTTAACTTTTTTTTTTAATTTAGTGTAAATAAAATTGAATAATTTTATTATTAAATTTGAATGATATTTATTTTTTTAATTTTATGGAGTTCTACGAATTAAACGCAAAATCATCAATATTTAAATTTAAACTCACTTATTAATTATCAGAATGTTTATTACATTATATTATTACCATTACTCCTTGGTTGGTGTTTACTTAAATAACACAAACTTAGTGTTATGATTATGGGATGATTAGGATTTGTATTATATTAGGATGATTGTATGTTTATGTACAAGTAACCCTTCCGTCAATGACATCGCCAAAACATCACTGAGGAGCAACTTTTGTATCATTAACGCCTATTTATTAATATTAGCCACGTCCTTTCTGCCTACCCCTGCGGAGAAACGTGATGGTTAGTTAGTTAATTTGGGACAATAAAGTGTAAACGATCGTCGAATTGGAATATCTAAAAATAGTTTGAAATCATAAGATAAACCGAAATCATATTTTAAACGTCTATGAACTAAAAAAGCTTAGAGCTCAAAGCTCAAAACTCTAAACTCTAACCAAAATGCTCACGCAAAGATCAAAGCCCGCACAGCTCAAGCCTAATCCATCCAAATCATAGTTATGCAGATTGCGTAAGTACCTCTCGAAAGACGCATATTGGACGCCTTTGTGGCCAACATGATTGTGCAATTTGCACGTGAGGTGTGAGGATTGTATACAAGACGACGCCTGTTAAGTATGATTCTGCAATGCACATAGCTTCAAAAGCTTCGAAATCTCAAAGCTCAAAGTTTTGCTACAAGCTCAAAGCTTAAAGGTCAAAAGCTTGGGCGCTTAATTCTAGTGTAACACGAGTGCTATACTATCGTAATATATAGTGTGACTAGAGCCTAGCGCTCCTGTGAGACTAGCTTAAAGCATGTGCATCTTAATAACGCCTGTCTTCAATCTCTTGTGCTTCTAGTAGATTGTCAATTGATTCGTTTTTGTTGACGGAGAGATTTTAGATTGTGCTCATAATATTGAATGATCAAACTGATTGTAAATTACTTTCAAATTTGCACAACTCACTTTTAATATGATAATCGTTTACAAGCCATTTAAAATTGACGTCTGTATATATCATTTTCAGCAGAGAAGATATGTCTTCTCATATAGTTATCTTATGGAAGTTTCTAATGAATGTATTGGATTTCTAGTTGGGTACACATCTGTGGACGTAATATACCGATGGAATATAAACCGCACGGTGGCCATATCGGATGACATGAAGCTGTCCCAGTTTGACCTGATCGCGACCCCCGCAGCTAATCACACGGACACCGTGATCAAGTCGTACACTCAGGATGGGAAAAACCCTTCCTACATTAGTGAGTATCTAAGTAATCATGTTGCAATTTATAAAAAAGGCTAATTAGGCATTGAGTCGTTTTGCCGAATGTAGTACTCTACCTATGCATTGGTTACGTTTTTCCTAAATAGCTGATAATCAGAACTTGGCCATCTCCACAGACTGCATTGTTATTCATTTAGGATTATTTCAACATGCCCAGCCTACCACATTTTTAGGACCACAAGAAATGCCTTGTTTCCAATAATAAAACTGCATTTACGAAATTCAAATGGGATGCAAATCTACCAAGTCAGGTAAGTGTAAAAGGGAGACAGAGTGGTGAGCTGGGCAAAATGAAACATTTGTTTTCATTCAAATTTGTATGCAAGGAACTTCTAGTTTTCTTCTTAATACATATTAAGTTTCAGAATCTTGCAATGGTCTCAGGTTCATTAAGATTTTCGTGTTCGCAGTTTTTTTAATAATTTCTTTCGAAGGTCCGAAGATAATGCAATAAGCCCGGATTATCTACAAAAATCGTTAATTTCCAGGTGAATACTCAATGCTGTTGGTAAGTTTTCACCTGCAGCGCCACATGGGCAACTTCTTGATCCAGGTATATGGCCCCTGCATCCTCCTGGTGGTCCTGTCCTGGGTGTCCTTCTGGCTCAACAGGGAGGCCACCGCCGACAGGGTGTCCCTGGGGATCACCACCGTCCTGACCATGACTTTCCTGGGACTCGAGGCCAGGACTGACCTACCAAAGGTCTCGTACCCCACCGCCCTGGATTTCTTCGTGTTTCTGTCATTTGGATTCATATTTGCAACTATAATACAGGTGACTAAGTCAGTTTATTTACTAGCTTTGCTACCCGGCTTTGTCCGAAAACCCTTTTATATAGTTGTTTTCTTCTTATTCAATTTGTTTTAAATATGTAACTTCTATTATTTTTATCATTTATCTCCCTAGAGCTCCTTATCTCATTCGGATTTAAAATTGTTCTGTTTATTTTTTAAGTTTCTGATTAAACAATATAATTTCGGTTGTGATTATGTGAATGCTCATTATTGTCAGTACCCTTAAAACCCTTGGCAGAAACCGGCGGTCCGTTGGATAGATTATCATATCTTAACACAGATTTCAATCTTTATAGAGCAGGTGTCAGGTAGGTGTGCTGTCCTTGTTCTACCGGTATTACAATAGAAGATTCTCCGAGGAACTAGCGTCATTTACCGCACCCGCAGGTGCGCAGTCGGGAAACACGCCATATGTACACGATTAACATTTGTCACGTGAGAACGGGTCGTTTCTGCGACTCGCTCTTGAGTTCAACAGGCTTTTGTGTTTCCTCCCTCCTACAACATGGGTCTCTTCAAGACCCACGTTCACTCCTTCCTCTCCTCAAAAAGGAGAAATGAATGAAGGATGACCCACTCTGTGCTTGAGTTTGAAATGAAGAACCTGTTGTGGAGGCGATGTTAATCCCGTATTGAGGCGACGGTGGCTGCCGACAAACCTTCAACACAGCCTCCCCAATAATGATATTGGCCCTGAGGAATCCTGTGTGGAGTTAATAAAAATAAAAAATAAATAGTAAGCATACATGTCTTCCAAAGAGGTGATCGGGTTTAACCCATTCATGACGAACTATTTTTTTTTCGAATTTCGCGCAGAAAATTCACAGAGTGGTTGGTTTTGAAAGTAGAATAAGAACGTTTTTTTCTGAATTTGAAAAAATCGTCTCCTCATCCCCCAGGAGCCTCGAGAAGGATGAGGTCCATATGGATCTTTCGGCAAATAACTAGTCAGAAATTTCATTTTTTCATCTTTATTGTTCAAAAAGTGTAATTTTCAACAACATTATTTAGTGTGATAGCCCTCGAAGCATTTCACGCATAGTCCGACCTTACATGTGATGCAACGGATGCGCTGCTTGCTTTTACAAGATGCACAAGACAGTTTTCCTCCCTTATTAGTCTCAGTTATCGGTATTGGCCCAGGATAATGGGGGACGGAGGTATCATACTGCATCGCCGTTTGACCTATTTTGGTGAGTTTGTCGGGTGCCTTGAAGTATTTCTTGATAGAATACTTCTCGCAGTAATGCTTTGATATTTCTTCACGGAATTCTAACTGCCCCAATTTAAAATTGCCCGTGGCTTTGCGCTTCAGAAGCCAGCAATTCTGAATGGTTACATCAATGGCCCAGGTAAAAATGGACCACCACCATTTCTGTTGGCGAACAGTAATGCGATAACATGCAACGTTTTGGTCCATTCTGTCAGTTCCGCCCATATTCGTGTTATATTGATGAATTGCATATGGCCTCTGTATACTGATCTTTTTTTGCTCCTTCCGTGAGTAACGGCTTGCTAGATCCAATGAATTCTTTCCGTATTTTGTTGAAGCTACAGAACAAACAGCGTTATCAACCCATTGAGTAACGTAGATGGGGGTCTTGCCAAATGATGTCTGCGCACTTTCAGTATGTCCTCGAGAAAGCACACCTTTGTTGTATTTTGACATTGTTGCCTTCTTCTTGGGGATAGGAGATGAACTGGGAATCCGATTGTCTCGAATTGTACCTGTGCCATTGTATCCATAAAAATGCAAATAGTACAGCAATGGCATACCCGTAAAAAGATTATCAAAGTAGAAGTGATATGGCAATTCGCGCTTTTCCACTGGCAATTGATCGACCAACATAAGTAGTGGTGAAGCATTCAAGCCTACAACACCATACTCCTTTGGAATCCGGGGATTGCTGCCTTGGTAGATCTCAAAATTGATCAAGTAACCGGAGGGTGTATTTAGGCTCCACACTTTATATCCGAATCGAATGGGTTTGCCTTTTATGTATTGCTTACATCCATGGCGGCCATAGTATGGAATCATCGATTCATCATAACTTAAATTTTCTTTTGGGTGGAAGTTTCGCATAAACCGTTCAATAAGCGTATCTGTAAATGGACGTAACTTCCACATCCGGTCTGCACTATTGAACTGATTTGGTGAAGCAAAGTGTATCATTTTGTGTATCTGTTCAAATCTATCACGAGACATGGTGGACGCAATCTGCTTATTTTAGAAAGGGCGAGAGCTGCTCCAGTACAATCGAGTTGATGGAATCGGGCATAATCCCGATGTTATAAGTATACCCATGTACGCTTTGATATCCCCGACAGTTAAAGGTGATACTTTATGACTATTTTCAGGGTCTTGCTTGGTCTGATATTTGTTGGATTCTGTAACGATGAATTCGTACATTTCGTTGTCAAAATTTAGTTCAAATAATTCCACCGGTGATAAAGCAGCTACGTCGGTATAATTTCCTTCGGGAAATATGCTAGAAGCAATTGGCCTCACATCGTTAGACTTCCATTGAAACATAGTTTTCGGACCAGGCATACGTTTTGGAATGCGATAAGGTGGTTCAGCGGGATCATTCACTCTGTCTCCAGTACTAACACGGCATCGTTTCAAAGGAGGCTCGAAAGAAGTGCTTGCAGACGCTTGACCGTGTGATGCTGAAGCGTCGAATAAATTTATGTCGAAGTCACTGAAAGTTGAATCCAAACGCTCGTCTCCGAAATGCTCTAGATTAGGGTTCTCTTGATCTGAATCATAATCGGGCGTATCTTGTCCCTTTTTGTGTCGACGGCGATTTACGATTTGGCAATTAGAAAACAATTGCGCTCGAGAAATATTGGCAATTATTCCACCGTCATCTTCATCAGCTGAATCTGCTCCGGACAAATCACTCTCATTTGGCGGCTCCACATACACATCCACATCCACTACCTCATCATCCTCCAAATTCGTATCCGATTGTTCTTCAAGCAGTAACATCACTTCTTCAACAGTCAGACCCCTAAAAAACACGAAAAAACAATGAAATCTGCGAAAAATTACAATTTATGTATAGTGAGATCTGCCGAAAGGTCCATATGGAGCCAAAAATCAAAACCTTCAATTCAAAGTACTCTCTTTGATACAATAAGGATTATTTTTGTAACAATATGTCTATAAATAGTTAGTAAATTTCATTCTTTACGGATCATAAACGGTTTTGGAAAAAAAAAATCAAATCTACACATAAGTTTATTGGATTACTTACTTCACTCGCTTTGACATTTTGAAAAATTTGCACTTTTTTTCAAACTCCGTTTATACACGTCTGTCCACGCCGGCACATGCAAACGAACTGAGCGCCTATAAGACAAACGTGTTCGTACATGCTTGTAGACTACATAAAACTGAATTTCGCATCGCCATTTTAATATATCGGCATGATGTGACTAATTGAGGTCCAACACTTTTTCGAGGTCCATATGGCACCTTCGTCATGAATGGGTTAAAAAAATATATTATATATTTTTACTTATTTTTAAAAAGACATTTTATTCATATTCTCGTGATTTTTCATAGGTCTGCACTGGTTTAGTAATAAAAGCACTCTTAAAATTTTAAATTAAAAAATTATCAAGCCTTATCTAAAATTGCCTCCCCTCCAAGTTTCATTATAATTTTGAAATTTGTCTATTTAAATTCACCTTTCATTTCTCCATAATTTTAAAAAAAAGTATTTATCACAAATATATATATTTCGAATATATATTCGAAAAAACAGATAGCTCGGTGGTCAGAGCAGTCGGCCGGACAGCGGAATACCCTATGTTCAATTCTCAGTCTCAACAATATTTACTTTTTTTTTCTAATTTACATGATATTTTTTTCAAATTATTTAATGAAAGTCTTGACAGTTTGCAGTTGTCCACTACTTTACCAAATACGGCTCTGGGGAGTGTTATTTTAATGCAGAGCTGGACTCGGACACCAGCAGTGACGATGATGAACCCAAAAACAGCAGACCAACTTGTCGGACTCATTCGGAGCGACCCTCCAGGGAGCCTGTGATTGAGCCCAAGGCCGCCTCGAGGAAAAGCAGTGTTGCAGGAACCACCTCTGATGGGAATAATTCCAATGACAACAAAAAACGAAGAGATGTTTTTCTTTTAGAGGTTAAGTATTTTATAATTATCTTATAAAATGTGTTATTTCACAAAAAAAAATTAATTAAAAATAATATAAAGTATATTTGCGGCACGTTTCAGAGTGGAAGATACCTACCCTCAGTATCGTTCTGGTGTAAGACCACCATTCAGAATTGAAACATTGCTTGAAATGACTTTAGCCGTGTGTAGTGACAAGATCTGATCTCCTCTCCCTCCCCACTACATTCAGCCTCGCACATACCCCAATTGGGGATGCGATAGTATCACTGTCTTCAGACGGTTGGGAGTAGTTGGGACTCTTGTGTGGTTTTAACATAAAAAAATTAAATATTGATTTTTAGTTATTCCTCAACTCTTAGGGTGCGTTTATTGTTGTTGTTTTTTTTATAATTTGATCAAGAGTAAATAAGTAATCCAAGGAAAAACAAAACAGTACCTGATGATATTTAGATATTTATCATTACTTTTTATTTGCCAAATATTCTAATATTTGCTGTTGTGTTCCCACAAACAGTTCTCCAACTCGTCGTGGAAGGAGATTATAAATAATAGGTTTTTTGTGATAAATCAGGGATTTATTAATACTTCGCGTATTACAATGGTGACTCGATAGTCGACCTAACTAGAAGCTGGCTAATTGAGATCTGAAAACAGTAAGTTTGTCTGGAAGCATTCTCACTGGCCCTGGCGACTACTGGCCACTGGCTGCCATCTTGCGGACTTCCACGCAAGCTCTATGCACTGCCCTCTATGAGTGCATCTGTGAAGCTCTTACTTCCCTACATTTCCATATCTAATAAGCCGGTGACAGGGGTATAAAGTTTAGTGGCAATAATCGGCATACCGCGCCTAAAAAAGATGGGCGTCTTAACCTTAGGCACCTCTTAAATTAATTAATTTTTTCAGAAATAGAAATTTGGGAAATAGGAGTCTTTGGAAACCGCTCAGTATTTTTGCCGTTGCAAACTGCTCGGATTATGTTGGACAAGATATGTCAAATCTAAATATGGGGTATGGTGTAAGGATGGAGTGGGTGTAGGGAGAGAGACATTCAGATCTGGGCCCTAAACACGGCTAAAGCCATTTCAAGCAACATTTCGATTCTGAATAGTGGTCTTTCACCAGAGCGATACTGAGAGTCTGTATTATCATATCTATCACTCTGTATTAAATATTAGTTAAATGAATAATATTTGGTGCTTCATAAATTAAAATGAAGATAATTTTCATGAAAACAATATACAAAGGGTAAATCAGTTTAAAGTTTCAAAGGCCGATCCAATGTTTTAAATAAATGTGTGGAGTTTTATAAAATAAATAAAGAGCAAACAAATCAGAATTTTTTTAAATAGCGACGTTACCAGCTAAAAGATGAATTTGTTCAAAATAAATTCTTGACAGGAGATAGATACTAATTAAAATCATTGTGCTTATGAATACGTTTACAATTTGTTTTGATTCCCAGGTAATTCCATTGCGAGCTTGCACCCTGCCCTCACCGATGCGGAGAAGTTCTCTCAGCTGGACGGGACTGCCGTGTCTCGGTCGGCAGCCACCGTCGCCTCAATACGGGATTAACACCGCCTCCACAACAGGTTCTTCATTTCAAACTCAAGCACAGAGTGGGTCATCCTTCATTCATTTGTCTTAACCATGAGTATCATGGGCTGCATGTCCTAACCGTGGATACCAACTGCGAGTTGCTTCTCATTAGGAGATCAGTTTCCACTGCATTCATGTGCTTCATTTCAAGCTCATTGTGCTCACTGTGTCTTAACCATGATTATCATGGACTGCATATCCTAATACTTCAAGCACAGAATGGGTCATCCTTCATTCATCTGCATATCCTAACCGTGGATATCAACTACGAGTTGCTACTCATTAGGAGATCAGTTTCCACACATTCATGTTCTTCGTTTCAAGCTCAAGCACGGTCTGGGTCATCCCTCACTCATCTGTGACTTAACCACCAGTATCATGGGCTTCATGTTGTCAGCCCCCTTTGTCAGTAGACAAACCAGTAGACACCTAGGAAGGTGAACACTTTAATCAAATATATCCAGATGTTTTGTATTTTTGTGTAGCGACATTTAAGTGAAAAACAATCTCAAGGGCGATGTGTTGTGACTGTTAGGTGTTATGTATTATCAGAGCCTTGGTAGTTTCGCGCCTGAAGCGGACTGGTCCAATTGCACCCGCATAGGGCCGGCGCTGATCTACGGGCATCATGTTATCATGGAATAAGTACATGTCCTAACTGAAGGGTATCGTTCGTTACAATGACCAAACTATGGGCATCATGGTATCATGAACAACATCTACTAATAGTTACCCTGGGCTGAATGTCACGAGTGTACAGTAGATAGAGGCTGTAAAGATGTGCACGCCTAAGAATATGCTAAAGAAAAATAAATTTATGAAAAAAAAAAATTCATTTTGTGGTAAAATTTTCAATAAAATTTATTGGATTTATGTAATTTTCTTTGATAATTCCTTTATGCGTGGATAGGCTGTCAGTGACATAGATTTAACAAACTGGCAAACTTGCCTTTTTATTCACTGTAATTTTTTTTCAGGGCATCGACTGTCCTTTCAAGGCTTTGCAAACGCAAAAAAGAAAAAGAAGAGAACGCCGAGATACAATTCAGTTTCCAAGATTGACAGAGCTTCAAGAGTAGTATTCCCACTATTATTTCTAACCATCAACTTATTTTACTGGTATTCCTACCTTTCCAGAAGTGAACGAATCAAATCCACTTACAAATCATAAAAGTTATATTATTAAATTAGATTAAACGAATTATTTTTTGTAAACAATATCGTTAGAACATTATATGTAATGCTTTTGTAAAAGTATACAATTCCTGGAAAGAATAGTGCATGGCTACTAGAACCAAATTTACAAAAAAATACTTTAGAATGAAATGTGTGAGACATCATATAAGATAGAAAAATATATTTTTTAATAAATATTTAGTCAAAATATTTTGTTTGCGTTTTATTTATTATTCACGAGATTTTATCTTTCGGCTAAAAAATAATAAAACAAGGAGCTGCTAAATAAGTTTTACATTCAATAATCAACATTATCATTTGATACAATAGGAAAGATATTTAACAAAGGAAAAAAATATTATTTTGTACTAGTAACATTATTAAATAATACGGTATCATTTGCAATCATCATTAAGTAATCTATCTATGAATATAAATTAGAAACAAGACCATTATCAATAGTGCCTACAGACTACCATTTTCACCCGTGCTAACTGAAGCCACCGCGTCGAAAGGCTCAGCCAATCCAACTGTCCTTTGCTTAAGTCAAGCCCATTGTTCTATCCCTTCCCAAACGTTTATTTAAGTCACAAACAATAATTTGCGTAGATATAAGATTGTGTTAAAGAGCGTATTACATTGTAGATCCTGAAGCAACTTCACTCTGATTAATAAGCAAATTAATAACTCCATTACCGGGTTTTGAAACACAATCAATTTGTTATATGGGCATAATCGAGACATCTATTTATTCATTTTTTAATTATTACAAATAGTTCAAGGTAATTTAATCGTAACATCAGACGCTGAATTGGATATTTCGATGTTGCCCATCACTAGTGTTAAAAAACCCTAACTTAGACCTAGACAAACTTTAAACAATCAAGAAAATAATTAACAGAATATCTCCGATTTGAATATAATAACCTGTGCTTAATTTAATAAAGGAATCACAATTGTAACATCAATATAAAATCATAAAAAAAGATCACATAAATATTTTCATCAAAAGAACATAATATATCACTTCTGTTGCAACAATTAAATTACATATTAGCATAATCACAAGACTATTAGTTTAGATTTGAAAACATAATCATTTTGAGATACAAAAGACCATCATACACTAACTAAACTTGGATTTAAATTAAATAAATTTGCCTAAAATATAAATCTTCCTTTCACTTATGACAGGCAATTAGTATAAATCATTGAACTAAAAAAATATTATAACTAAAATAATTTATAAAAAAATACATTTAGTTGAATGTAAAATATAAATAAATTGATTAAAAAATCAATTTGGTCCTAGATCATTAAGATTAAAGTTCATTTAGAAATGGTAGGAAGTCGCCGATTCCCCGGAGGTATACATCCGGTACGAGTTTCTTCTGTTCCTCGGTCCCATCTTTCTGCCAAGTTTTAACTTCTTCGAGAGTGGTGACTCCGGTCAAGACCAACAAGGTCTTGTATCCACATCTCGTGCCAAGGAGAATGTCAGTGTTGCACCTAGAGAAGTAAAATGACATATCAATAAGTTTGGTGTGAAACCTTAGGCTGTGTATAAACAGAAGAAAAAACCGTGAGCCGAACCACGAATTACGGAAAAAGAAAGAATCAATCAATTGCATGGTTCCTTTCCCATAATTCGTGGTTCGGCTGGCGGTTTTTTTCTCCCGTTTATGCACAGCGTTATATCACTATGTGAATGCATTATTATGAAATATGTGTTCCTGGGGTAAACGAATTATGTATTTGTTTTATTTTCTCTTTTGGTTAATAAAGAGTAAAACCCATATGCGGCAAATATACTCAAAATTATGAAGAAAATACTGACGGCAATTCCAGGGGAAAATGTCTAGTGCGCCACCCTAGACAACATTGGGGAAAACAACACCAAAAGCTGTGCGAAGAGAAATTGGACTGCAATTTTATTTTATTTTACTTAAAATGTATACAGCAGACAGGGTTAACAAAAAAGATTACAAAGAATAAATACAAACTGTCCGGTAACAGTGTATAACCATATGTAAGAATAAATCAACAAGTACGTAAAACAACAAAAAAAACAAGAGACAATAAATTTTGGGTCAAGTGAAGGCAAGTGAAAACAAGAAATTTGAGCAATTTAGTAAAGTTCTGGGAGCTATCACTAAATACGTCCGAAATTTTGACGTATTTAGGGATAGTTAGATATGGGGTTTCTTAGTACACGCTGATTAACATTGATTTTGATTGTGGCCAAGAGGGAAGATCATTATTTATAACTTTGGAAAGTAATTTGATGTCATGATTTCATCATTGGTTGGTTGTTTCACAATACTCGGATAGTAACATAACTTCAATAAGACTACCACAAAAATCGAAAAACAATTTTTAAATTCTGTGAAACAACCCGTCCTTAATGTTTCTAATTTAAAATATTCTAGACGTTTCTTATAGTCGGTAAGTAGTGTGGAGAATTGATTGTAGCCGCTGAAGTAGCCCAGGACATGGAACCAGAAGGCGCCTTGTGGAAGCAATGGATTCCTGACCCGAATAGGAAAAGGGGAAGAAGATGGTGATGATATAAACAGTTTTGTGAAACCATAAGTGATTGCTTTTTGCAAAAATACCTTATTAATCCATCAACTCTATTCAGGCTCAGGGGATCTTTTAAGACACTTTTAAAAGAAGTTAAAATCCCTTATCACGATTTGTAATTGAACACTTACTATGAAAACCATTAAAAAAATTATATTTAATAAGTATAAACTAAACGGTTCCCTGATTAACTATTGACTAACTCTTCAAAATGACAATCCAACTCACTTTTAAAAGGTAATATAAAACTTTATAACACTTTTTATTGTCATTTTGATGAGTTATCTGGTTACCAAACTAAACGACAGTATAATTTACCGGTCGCCGATCATCAATGTCCTCTGTGGATCGACGCCAAACTTTTTAGAAATGGCTTCGGCCAGATATTCTTCCGGCTTTCCCATTAAAATTGCCTTTCTCTCAGCGCAGGTTTCCACCGCACGCACAATGGCGCCCGTTCCAGGAACCACCAGTCCCGTCTTCATGGGAAACCTTTCGTCGGTGTTGGTGCCGATGAATATACAGTCAGGGTTGTTTAAATAAGAAGCGGCCTTTAACATCTTAGGATAACTGAAGTGTTCATCGAAGCCGACTATCACAGCGCCTACTTCGGGATCCAAAACGGTTTCTACATTTACCAGCGAGCTCAGTTGGGTTATTACATCAGGCTGAAATGAATTTAAAAAAACATAATCAATTTATTGGAATAATTTTTGAGGGTACATCAATATAATATTTAACTATCGGAGAAGAAGACAATGAAATATGATACAGAAAAGTACACATAAATAAAAAGTCAACAGTTGTCCCATATAAATAAATATCGGATAGATAATAATGTATCTGTAGCGGCACGCAACGAGAATGTTTGAGACTATCAGCATGAGCTATGACTACAAACATTCCCGGGTTACGAATAACCTGACAATATTTGCAAATCTTCACCACTACTATTACTACCATTACAGTAAGCGGAAAATGTTGCCTGTGTCGTGATGGAGGACGAATTGCACACACTATGCCTGGGTGGGACTCAAATGCGATGCCAACTCAGCCCCTGACCGACCCAATTTCGAAGTTTGTTCTTTATTTATTTATTAATTTACGGACAATATGTCCATTAAAACCATAATATTGACACGAATAAGAAAACATAGATGACAGAGAAATGGAGAGTACATGAATGTGAAGGGCAAAGACAATGTAAAATAGAAAATGTACATATAGAAAATAACTACAAGTCAGAGCATCAATAACGATTAAGTTGTGAAAAATTACACATAACGTATCGCTTTTTGAAAGTCATTTAGACTTACACCAAAAAATTCAATGCTCTGACTTGAGTTTACAAGTCTCGACATTCTGGACAAAGAAGAACGGTACCCATAGTTAGTTGAGTGGTGATTGAGGAACAACAATTCATTATTTCGGAGTCTACGGGAAGGGATGTTGAATTGAATGAGTTGTAGCAGTTCAGGTGAGTCGGTTATAAAAGTATAATTATAATTCTTAAAGTTTAAATGGTAGAAAAAGTCCATCACGTCCCAGGAAGACTTAACGCATTATCTCTGCACTGGAATAAGATAGGCAGTTGAATTAACGTCAATATAATGTTACAATAAGGTATACAGTAGTGAATGGTAGAAAAAGTCCATCACGTCCCAGGAAGACTTAACGCATTATCTCTGCACTGGAATAAGATAGGCAGTTGAATTAACGTCAATATAATGTTACAATAAGGTATACAGTAGTGAATGGTAGAAAAAGTCCATCACGTCCCAGGAAGACTTAACGCATTATCTCTGCACTGGAATAAGATAGGCAGTTGAATTAACGTCAATATAATGTTACAATAAGGTATACAGTAGTGAATGGTAGAAAAAGTCCATCACGTCCCAGGAAGACTTAACGCATTATCTCTGCACTGGAATAAGATAGGCAGTTGAATTAACGTCAATATAATGTTACAATAAGGTATACAGTAGTGAATGGTAGAAAAAGTCCATCACGTCCCAGGAAGACTTAACGCATTATCTCTGCACTGGAATAAGATAGGCAGTTGAATTAACGTCAATATAATGTTACAATAAGGTATACAGTAGTGAATGGTAGAAAAAGTCCATCACGTCCCAGGAAGACTTAACGCATTATCTCTGCACTGGAATAAGATAGGCAGTTGAATTAACGTCAATATAATGTTACAATAAGGTATACAGTAGTGAATGGTAGAAAAAGTCCATCACGTCCCAGGAAGACTTAACGCATTATCTCTGCACTGGAATAAGATAGGCAGTTGAATTAACGTCAATATAATGTTACAATAAGGTATACAGTAGTGAATGGTAGAAAAAGTCCATCACGTCCCAGGAAGACTTAACGCATTATCTCTGCACTGGAATAAGATAGGCAGTTGAATTAACGTCAATATAATGTAACAATAAGGTATACAGTAGTGAATGGTAGAAAAAGTCCATCACGTCCCAGGAAGACTTAACGCATTATCTCTGCACTGGAATAAGATAGGCAGTTGAATTAACGTCAATATAATGTAACAATAAGGTATACAGTAGTGAATGGTAGAAAAAGTCCATCACGTCCCAGGAAGACTTAACGCATTATCTCTGCACTGGAATAAGATAGGCAGTTGAATTAACGTCAATATAATGTTACAATAAAGTATACAGTAGTGAATGGTAGAAAAAGTCCATCACGTCCCAGGAAGACTTAACGCATTATCTCTGCACTAGAATAAGATAGGGAGTCGAATTAACGTCAATATAATGTTACAATAAAGTATACAGTAGTGAATGGTAGAAAAAGTCCATCACGTCCCAGGAAGACTTAACGCATTATCTCTGCACTGGAATAAGATAGGCAGTTGAATTAACGTCAATATAATGTAACAATAAGGTATACAGTAGTGAATGGTAGAAAAAGTCCATCACGTCCCAGGAAGACTTAACGCATTATCTCTGCACTGGAATAAGATAGGCAGTTGAATTAACGTCAATATAATGTTACAATAAAGTATACAGTAGTGAATGGTAGAAAAAGTCCATCACGTCCCAGGAAGACTTAACGCATTATCTCTGCACTAGAATAAGATAGGGAGTCGAATTAACGTCAATATAATGTTACAATAAAGTATACAGTAGTGAATGGTAGAAAAAGTCCATCACGTCCCAGGAAGACTTAACGCATTATCTCTGCACTGGAATAAGATAGGCAGTTGAATTAACGTCAATATAATGTAACAATAAGGTATACAGTAGTGAATGGTAGAAAAAGTCCATCACGTCCCAGGAAGACTTAACGCATTATCTCTGCACTAGAATAAGATAGGGAGTCGAATTAACGTCAATATAATGTTACAATAAAGTATACAGTAGTGAATGGTAGAAAAAGTCCATCACGTCCCAGGAAGACTTAACGCATTATCTCTGCACTGGAATAAGATAGGCAGTTGAATTAACGTCAATATAATGTTACAATAAAGTATACAGTAGTGAATGGTAGAAAAATTCCATCACGTCCCAGGAAGACTTAACGCATTATCTCTGCACTAGAATAAGATAGGCAGTTGAATTAACTTCAATATAATGTTACAATAAGGTATACAGTAGTGAATGGTAGAAAAAGTCCATCACGTCCCAGGAAGACTTAACGCATTATCTCTGCACTGGAATAAGATAGGCAGTTGAATTAACGTCAATATAATGTTACAATAAAGTATACAGTAGTGAATGGTAGAACAAATCGGGGACGCCCTATGAAAAATTAACACATTATCTCTGCACTGGAATGATATACAGATTCGAATTAAAGTCTATATAGTCTAAACTCCATTGTTTTTTTCACATACATGAATATTTTTCAATAGAAAAATATTTATTTTTCCATACAAACACAATTTTTTTACCTTTTTTAACTGCCTTAAAATGTTGAACTTTAAAAAAAGTTATTTATTTTTTTTGCTTCTACGTCATGTAGAACCACCTCCCGAAGTTTGTGTACCCCTGGACACCCTGTATATTGTAGTTTTTAACTGTAACCATGTGGATTTCATGATACTACATGAAGTGAGTGGTAGAAAAAGTCGGGGACGCTCGAGGAAGACATGAATCAAATAATTATTTGTGGTAAAATGAAGCGCACGTGATGAACAAAGAAAGAGGTGAAAGGAGAATGTATGACATGCAAAAGGTTAGGGACGCCGGAGGAACACGGACACGGCACAAGCAAGTGAATCAAATACTTGTGTTTTATTAAATTAGGTGTACAAGTAAAATTAGAGAATGGTAAAAGAAGTTGGGGATGCATGAGGAAGGCATGGCATGATCAAGTTAATAAATACTTTAAAAAAAGTAAACTATTCAATTTTTTACAATAATATTATACCCACCTTAAAAATGCACCCTGTTTTTAGGTACACTAAAATTCACAACCTCAAAACTTTACTCCAAACCATTCATAGCCCCCAAGCAACGCCGGGTACACGGAACACGTCAGCTAGTCATTCATAATGACGGCAGCCTTAAAACAATGTGAATTAATTGAAGATATTACTAGTGAGTCTTAAATTATTGAAATATCAGATCGTTAAAACGACCAAATACAGCTAGGTCTCAGTAGCTCAATCGGTAGAGTGTTGTACCGGTTAGACGGAGGATCGGGGTTCAATTCCCAGTTGCGACCGATTACCTTTTTATGTTCTGTGTCTTTTTCTGTTTCATATTTCATTGAGATTAATTAATAATATTATATTCTTCTTCAATGATTAAAAATTTAATAATCACAAGTTCCATATCATTACCAAGTCATAGCGGTGATAAATTCCCCGACTCGTGAACGTATAAAGTTTAACCTTCCAGCGGGCGCGCTGTCGTAAAATTTACGACAGACGCGCCTTTTCGCTTCCCCCACCCTTACCACTTAGTCGTCGGCATCGAGCTTCGAGCTATGCTAGAGTCAAATCAAATGTCAAACATTTACCGCAAGATATAAATGTTTTTCTCAAAGTGAATTACGGTCGGGCAGTTGAACTGATAACAGAAGAAGAAAACAGAAGCTTTACAAAACGCGGTGTTTGTCGGTTATGTGCACTGGATAAGAAAAGATCCTCAGCATCAATGAAGTGTTGCCGTTGCCAGTCCTTTACATGCAAGAACCATTCTTCAGTTGAGGTGGTTTGTAACAATTGTAAGGATGAGAATATTGATTCTGACTAAATAGGTCGATAAAATATTTTGTTTTGAAATATTAACATGTTTAGAGTGTTGCTTCGTTTTTATTAAGAAAGTCAAATAATTACTGCCAATATCATTTTTCATATCCTTAAAAAAATTCCCTAACATTTGTGTAAGAAAACACCACTTACATGGAGAAAACTCGATGACGTAAAATTTACGACAAGCGCCCGCTCAAGGGAAATTTCTCAACGCGCCCGCTGGAAGGTTAACAAAATTATGACAAGCAATAATTATTAGCCTGAAACACCAACAAAGATTTTTTTACTATAATACTTCCATTTTTATTATCTGGTTTGACTGAGGATTGAACCTCCCTCCCCGGGGACTGGAACTAATAGCATTAGATCATCCAATTTAAGAAAAGTGCGTGTGTGTGCATGAGTGCCACCAAAAGTTGATGCATGCATTGTCATCGACAATTAGTTTCAGCTCAATCGGAAGTCGGGAAGTGGGTTAATTTCGACTTCATTCATTTATTCAATCATAAAACAAAATCAAAATTTTAATAGATGTATTTAAAAAGACATATTTACCCCAGTTCCAATATGCCTTATGCCGACATTATCTAACTCCCGTGTTATTCCCGCTGATCCAATTACGTAAACCTTTTTTGTAAAGTTTTTATCCTTCAGATAATTGGCAGCTAAATATCCTGTTGACAATATATCATCCTGAAAGAAAGATAAATTACAATACAGTGATATCTCTACTATATCGTTTTTTAAGGGACCTATTGAAAAAGAACGATGAATGCCAAATATCACATCACTTGGGTGAGCTGCCCAGTTATCTGTGCCTTTTTGTTTGGGTAATATTTTACAGGTAAAGTTTTTGTACCTCCATAGGCTTTAGTAATTTGCCAATGACGGGGGGCCTTGTGTGTCAGTTCCATCACTATCGATGCAAAACAATACGGAGATCCTGTCTTTCGGCTCTTTACCATCGTGGCAGGTCTCGCCCCTTCACGTCAATGTGTCTTTCTAGTTTTCAAAGACTCTCCGCACATTAAAAAGATCACACGCGTGCACCGCTGTATTTGAATGACTTATGACAACTAATGACGAATGTCATTATTTACGAGTACCGAGTAATTAAAACCAATCATTTAGCTACGAAATATGGTTTTGTATTTTTATTGTTTGTTTTTGGGGTGTTATGCCGTGTTGCGCTAACTCCTTCTTTAGCCGACGTTTCGGACAGCGTTGAATGTCCATCATCAGGGCAGATCCGGTAGATCCGAAGATGTGTAAATAGCGCAACACGGCATAACACCCCAAAAACAAACAATAAAAATGCTTTTGGCCGTGAGAATCTAAAAACTTACATGGTTTTGTATGTTCATATTTTGAAAAACGATTGATCGAGTAAAATATTTAGCACAAAAACTTAGTACTTTAGACGATTAATGTGGAAAACGATGAATAAAGGAACGATCGATGGGATCAAGTTTTTCGAGTTTTGTATGAAATAAATTCAGGACTGAAAGAAATGAACGACAAGTGCATGAAAACAATTATACCAGGAACGAGACCGAGATTTCACAGTATGCGGCTTAGTTATTCGAGAATAATACTTTTGACAAAAAGCTTGATTTTTGTGATAGAAAACCCAAAATATGTGGGATTATTATATTTAGTTCTAAAAACCATCCTAAATATTTAGAGGAAAAGAGGTGTACGATTACTCTATTTCGGAACGGACACTAAAATAACATTATATGATACTATAATTTCTATTTTTAATATCCAGATACTAAATTAAATTACCTTAGTGGCGATGAATCCCATTTTATTTGCCTTAGTGACAAAGTCATCTCTTACTTTGGTTGAATTATTTGTAATAAAAAATACTCTTTTTCCAAGTTCCCTGAATTTATTGAAAACTTTAGAAGCTCCGGGAATTTCCTCCTGATCTATCCATAACACACCTGGAATCAATCAAATAAAATACATCTTGTTTGAACAGTTTTGAAAAGAAAAAAAAGAAAAATCTTGCTGGCACGATAGATAGCAAGATCTCTTGCTATCTCTCGTGCCAGCTGGATGGATGGTACGATAGATGGTACTAATGAAAGATTAGCATCAAATATCTCATGGCCAGTGCTCTCGGGTTTGATTCTAAAATAAGTCCAAAATATAAACACAAAGAAAACTAGGGTAATAAAGATAATAAGAATACAAGTAAAAAATCGCTCAACATACCATCACAATCTGTTAATATTGTATCCACAGAATCCAAGAACTGTTTCACCTCCTCTTGAGAACCGGCTCCCAAGTTAGATGCTGCTCTACAAGACATTATCTGAAATTCAATCATCTATTTAATGAAGTATAAAACGAATATTTTCTTTAGTATGCAAGTCACTAACAAATTATGTTTGCCAATTCTAACCGTTTTCATAGAAAACTGACGAAGAAATTTCCCAAGACCGCTGACAGACATTATGATAGTCTAATTATCTGTAATGAATAGATAGGAGAGATCATAGAAAGATTATTATTCTTAAATGGTTAAATGTTAGTGGTTAATACACAAAAGTATTGAATGGTCTAGAACTAAATATTTAGTCAAATAAATTAGCGGCATAAAAATTTGTGCTCGGCGAAAAAATAGGTGATAAGCAACCGTGATGTTTTTACCTAATCAATTATTTACTTAAATACTGTCAAAGGCGGTCCGTATTTAGGGTTAATGTTTATGTATACATGTGCATATATAATTGTAAAATATAAAGTTACACCTAACGATGATATCTGACGTTTTTCAGCCTGACGTTAACCATATGTAAACTAAAGGACAAAATGTCAAAGTCAAGAGTGGTCAAGAGATAACAATCGCTATCATTTTCAGATTATATGGCTAATAAACTGGCTGATTTCAGTATGGCTAGTAGATAGCAACTTTTTTGCTGGTACCTGCGTTTATTTGTTGACAGTAATGTAAACTGTAAACTAATATTGCGTTTTTTTAATCTTAAAAAATTGGGAGTTGGATAATAAAAATAATATACAATTATTTTTTTCATTACTTATTGGTCATTAGTTCGATAAACCTTGCACCATAAATAAACAATTCTCCCTTGCACAAATGCCTATACTGCCACTGCCAGAAAACGTAACGTAGATTTTACCCCTTAAAAAAATTCATAATCTGCTCTTTCGTAGAAAGCGCTAATTTAATTTGTTAAATAAAATAAACTTTTAAGATGAATTATTTGTTTGCGCCCGTACATACCTATTATAAATATAAATAAATAGTTTTCATTGCTACGATATTGTATTTGTATGGTTTTTTTGGAGGAAATGAGTTTTTTTTACAAACAAAACTATTGTTTATTCTTATTCATACTGCGTTACGTAAGTTGCAAAAAGTTTATATTTTTTTAATAAGAATGGTGAAATTAACGCCATCTATGAACGCGTAGATTATAACAATAATTAACTGTACATGTTGGAAAAAAAGGTGTGGAACTTACTTGAAAAATTTCCCGCCGTGATAAAGCTCGAATTTGAAAACACTTTTTTTAAGGTTAAACGCGACGGCGTTAATAATACGCTTTAGCAAGATATTGCTTTACGCAATATGAATATTAATAAATAGTTTTAATAACTGAATTCTTTCGAGAAAGGCATACAAATCAATATTGTACCGATGATTCAATCCAATATTGTATTTGTATGCCTTTCTTGAAATAATTAAGTTTTTGCGGACAAGAGTATAGATTTATATTCATATTGCGTATGATGTATGATGGGGGCAAAAAAATAATGTGTCTTCTCTAAATAGTACAAAACCAAGTCGCTATCTGCGTCTGTTTGTTTGTGCGCTTAGTTCTTCTAAACTACACAACGAATTGTGATAGGGTTTTCACTATCATTTAGAGAATTTCTTCAGGAATGTTTATATATAATACATGTATATTACATTTATGGAAAGTAGAGAAAAGTCAATGTTTTGTAATAAAGTCGTAAAAACAACATTTTCTGGCGCTTACATTACTAACGCTGGCTAAACTTATGAGATTCCTCAAAATAATGTACTACGGAATTGTTTAACTTAAAAAGGCCTCACAATCTCAAAACTTTACCAGAAACCATTTATAAGTCCCCGAGCAACACCGGGTACACGTCAAGTCACGTACATCTAATAACAAGGATATCTAATTATAATAACAAATTCTTCAAAACTTTTTAATAAAATTCACGGTAAAACGTTAGAAGCTACTTAATAATACTATTACTAGCGGTTATTACCACAGGTTGCGATTGGATACGTAATTTTGGTACAAACGTCTGACTACTTTACATCCTCTTTTAGAAAAAAACTCAAATCTTCAAAATTTGTAAGACAACCTCAAAATTTTCCAAATTTTCTAACTAAGGGCATTACTTATATGTTGACTAAAAGCGAAAATATTAATAATCCCTCTAAGTTTAGACCCATTACATGTTTACCGACAGTATACAAAAATTTGACCTCTTGCTTGACAGATTTAAATGTATAGGTACTCATTTAGATGAAAAAAATATTTTATATGAACAGAAAAAAGGTTGTCGCAGAAAACATATGGAATGTAAAGAATAATTAGTTATTGATTCTGTAATTCTAAAACAGATTCAAACTCGAAAGCATAATTTACATACCTACTTGCTATATAGACTACCAAAAGGCTTTCGATAGTGTCCCGCACTCTTGGCAGATCAAAGTATTAAATATATATAAAATTAACCCTACTAATATTGGCTTTTTGGAAAATATTATGTCCTTTTGGAATACCAATTTACTTATCAATTTAAAAAGTAAGAAAATAGTAATACCAGGCATTTCAATTAAAAGAGGTATTTTTCAAAGAGACTCATTTGAGTCCTTATAGGTTTTGATTAGCATTGAATCCTCTATCTAAAATGTTAAATGGAAAAAAATAAAATCTAATTTTTAAAAATCAAATGAAATCTAAAAATTTAATTTTTATTTAAATATGTGAATACCACACAAGAGTCCCAACTACTCCCAACTGTCTGGAGCAAGTGAATCTATGTATTAAAATGCACTAAAATTATGAAGTCGCGGGGGGGCAGGGTGAGGGACCGTACAAAAATGATGCTGATCGTCGATTTCATGGTCACCAGATGTGGTGGAGCTAAACCTTATTAACCTATTCACTACAAATCGAATCGGGATTATGATGTCCATACCGTAATTGGAGGATGAATTTTTTTGTTGGGTTGTCCACAAACGGGAAAAGTCCAGGAGTTGCAGGGAACTTTTGTCAGGGTGTAGTGGCAACGCTGTAAAATTCCCATGCGCCAGCAAACATGGAGACTCCACTTGCTCCTAAAGAAGACGCTTCGCAAATGAGAATGAGAAGAAGTGGAAAGATGGCTAACCAGTTTGAAAATGGATTAAAAAAAATATTATCACAGTATCAAAAATGTATTAAGATTCAAAGAGATTTTGTAGAAAAACGACTATTAAATGTACTCTTCCAAATATGCTTTTTTTTTAAATTGTAACATTTTTTTGATTTAAAAAAAAATAGTGCAAGTAACCTAATTTTGAAAAAACCCTCGTAAAAAACATATTTTTTTACTTACCATTTAAAATTTTATGTTGTCAGGAGATTGGTAGTTATCATATCCATCTATTTAAATATCAACATCATCATAATTATATTCATTGAACATACTATACTCAACCACAAGCATTGAATGCACAAACATATTATATTCACGTAAATAGCATCATTGTTGCGCGGGCGCACTTAGCATAAAGAATGATAATCAGCCATTGACCCCATGTATGTTGAATTATCAATACCGACTTAACAGACTTGTATATCTCTCACACAGTGTCAGGTGTCTATACAGTGCTATACAAATGAATAACAGCAATGTTCGGGTTTCTTCACTTTTTGTTTTTTACACTACCCCCGCACAGGGATGCTGTGTGGAGGGTCTTTTTAGGGAAAGGAAGGAGAGTAAGTTCTGGGAAGAAAAAATGTATGAGGGGTGGATAGGAATCTAAGGATCAGTGTGTTTAAGAGTGATGGACAAATGATCTATCCCTCCCTCTGTAGCCCAAGGTGTCAAGCTGGAAGAAGTCAAAGGGTCTTCCCAAACCAACCTCTCCTGATCCGGCATGCCATGCAACTGGTCGGTATGAACCTAGGCACCCCTGCTATATCACCAAACGTGGCGAACCAGTTGGGGTGACCTATGGCAGAGGTGTTGGTAATCCAGTACACGGTTTCCGGGGCAGCGTTACCCCAACCCGCCTCCCAAATTGAACTGAAACGCACTGACGGCGAAGATACATAACCTGACTATTGTCAGGATCTGCATTGAATATTTAGCCATTATAAAGAGGACAAATAAAACACAAATTTTGTAAGAAGAATGTTTTAATTGAAGGAATTCAATACAGTTGGTATGCAGTAAGTATGCAGTAATTAAAAATCAGATCTTAAACCTAGGGGATGTAGTAAAGCTATTTGTTTATTTGTAGATAGAAAATTTTATATTTATATTATCCATTTAAAAATAGATACACATATACTTCTACCACCATAATAATATTATCATATATGCAAGGAAAATACCATCCACAAAAACTGTTCATAATGAATCGTGATAACTCCATCTAAATCGGTATCGAATTGACGAAAGGCTTGAGTCAACACCTGGAAAAAACATTCAAAACCTCAGTACCATAATTTAATATTGTAACGATTTGCATAAATTCCCTGACATTTCACAACATAAAATAAAAATCTTTGTTAAAATGTAGAACAAATTTAAGAATCTACTATATATGTACAGGTTTTATCCATTGACACTTTTATTTTTAACGCTTAATATTTTTTAATCAGGCCCATATTTAGAATTATTAATAATATAATCTTGGCTGCTGATATGCAGAGTGGGAATTGAACACTTGGATATTTAAATACAAAGTATGCAGCTAGGTCATCCAAGGGGTTTTCTGGAACCATTAGTTAAAACAAAACAAAAAATTCCGTAAACCCGTTAAAACTTTTGCTTGACGGAAGTCATTTACGGATATCGGATTTTACAACGGAATGCATTCCACTTGGCCTCCTTTATATTTATAATTAACACACTTAACATCAAGGGCATATAAATGTTATAAATCTGTAAGAAGTGTGAATATTGGCAACAAGAGAAGAATTGAATATAAAATTTATAATTTATTCACTGATTTTCTTTCACTGAGCATCATAAAGTACATTTTGTTAAACCAAATTAAAACCTTTAAGAATGATTATTTATGTTTCAATCTTTTAAAATTAATTACAATTCATTTAAAAGACAGCTGACCCGACTGCTTTTTTTCAAAATTCACCAAAAAAAACTCCAACTTTGGATTCAATTTACTCGAAAATGAAAGCCCAAATCAAAAAAGTTTTACCACAAAATCGACTTTTCCGCTTATAGCACTAGTTTCCAGACAGTTGTATTTATTGTATTTTATTTTTGTTAGTTTCATTACAATGACAATCATAAAACCAAATCCATAAAATGAAAAAAGAAAAACCTCCTAGTATATACATACATATAACTAGGCATTTTTCCATGCAATGGAAATAAAAAATATTGCACTCAATAATACTTCTTTTGTATTTAAATTTTCAACAATTTATCACATTCATCAAAAAACATCCAATACAAACCAAATAACATGCAACTAGTTTTAATTTGATGTTAACATAAGTACTTTTTGTAAATTATTATTGTGTCATATTCAATAGTGATACAATTTTTACAGTTTCAATAATGAATGGGTGGGGGGAAATGAAAAAACACCAAAAGCACATATATATTATTTGTTATCTAAATCTGAAGAAATAAATACTGATAACATTATCATTGAGCTTTAATAGGAAGAATTAGTTGAGATATTAACAACAGTTTAATAGCCAAGTACTAAGAAACTGAGAACTCGCTTAAGTTATTGAGTTTATATCTCAAACTAAGTAAATTAATTTGTGATAAAAAAATTGACGAGTAAATTTTTTAATTCAGTGTAAAATCATGGCCTCGAAAGAATGGTGCGCTCGATGCTTAAATTATTTAAAGTTCAAATGGTGATAACCAAGTCTTTGCGCTAAAAATAATTTTTCCTAAAAATATAATATTATTAACATTTATTTTTTTTCCATAAATATGAACATCATGCAATATTTATATACTATATCAATGATATTATTTAAGCTTTTGACCTTTATTCTTGGTATAAGATCCTGATTGTATGAGTAATTAGAAGGATGCATCTCCAATCTCAATGGAAGCACACACAATAGAAGATCATTTTTATTAGACTCAAGAACGGGTTGTTTCATAGAATTTGAAAAATTCATCAAGTATCAATGTGAATTTTCAAGCTCTGTAAAGGTTTTATTCAAGTTTTATTATTAATCATCATTTGACAGTTGTTTCACATAACTGAAATGAAAACAGAACTTGAATAGAACCTTCACAGAACTTGAATTTTAGCTTTGAATATTTGGATAAATTGTTCAAATTTTGTGAAACAAACAACCCATCCTTAGTGAAAATTTGTTTGATCATTACAAAAACCCTCCTTATAAAGAAGTTAATGTGGTTTAAGATTTTGACTCCTTTAATACAGAAAATAAACAGCTAAGATTATAATTATTTATTTATTTAAGATTCAGGCAAGATTTAAATAGAAAAATAAATGTTAATAGCTATAAGATGAAGCCAATGTGGATAGCTATGTATACAATAAATTGGCATTAAGTGTTCTTTGTTTATATAATCTGAAGTGTTATTTGTTTATATAATCTGAACTAAGATGTCATTTAAAAATATTGGTGGGAACATGAAAAAAATCAAAGTACAAATAATATCATTTCAACTTATTTAAAACATAATATTATGCATTCACTTCCGCAACAGGAGAATATTAAATATTATAATAATCAGTATCTTTCAACAAATATTGTGATCATTTGATGAATCAACAAAGGCAGGTGTTAATGTTTCTCAAAGGGCATTTAATGCTTTAATATGTTTTGTTCTCCCGTTGAATTAAATCTTAAGACTGAAAACCATTGCCAGGAATTGTTCGTAATGAATAGTTATAACTCCATCCTGGTCCGTATCGTACTGTCTGAAAGATGATGTTAGTGTCTGAAAAAATAAAACAAAACGCAATCAAAAACAACACCAACGGTTTAGGAATTTTATTGTTTCCAAGGCAAAAGAAACATAAGGGTCCAGACGGCTGAAATGAGATTTTTGATAGGACTGGCAGGAGTTACCAAATAGGATCGCACAAGAAGCTCGAGGATCCGAAGTGGTCTTAACAACAAACCCCTGCTACTCTTCATAGAAAAGTCGCAATTGAAGTGGTTATGCGGATTGCCTAGGATTGAGAAAGAAAGACATGCATCACAGGATTCTGTCTGATGATTCGCGTTGCTTATCGCTAGTAAGCTCCAAGACACAGAGCGGAGTGGTCGACTGTCGCTAGTAAGCTACAAGACACAGAACGGAGTGGTCGCTAGTGATCTCCAAGACACAGAGCGGAGTGGTCGCTTGTCGCTAGTAAGCTACAAGACACAGAACGGAGTGGTCGCTAGTGATCTCCAAGACACAGAGCGGAGTGGTCGCTTGTCGCTAGTAAGCTACAAGACACAGAACGGAGTGGTCGCTAGTAATCTCCAAGACACAGAGCGGAGTGGTCGCTTGTCGCTAGTAAGCTACAAGACACAGAACGGAGTGGTCGCTAGTAATCTCCAAGACACAGAGCGGAGTGATCGCCCGTCGCTAGTAAGCTTCAAGACACAGAGCGGAGTGGTCGCCTATCGCCTTGATATCTCACCAAAATTCAAGCTTTAAAATGATCCAAAATAAATTTTATATTATATTT
Organism: Hesperophylax consimilis; assembly: GCF_061612785.1. Lineage (NCBI taxonomy): Eukaryota > Metazoa > Arthropoda > Insecta > Trichoptera > Limnephilidae > Hesperophylax > Hesperophylax consimilis. The sequence continues at coordinate 41,835,076 of NC_142840.1, forward strand.
CTGCAAATGTTAATTACTTTTATGTTTAAAGAATTTATTCATTTTGGTGAAGACAAAGCATCGGTTATTCAGTATTGCCCCGGTGAAAGACCACTATTCAGAATCGAAAAGTTGTTTAGTGATCAAACTGAATAGCCACATGCTTCTCAACCTTCATCTCCGTGTCTCCTTTCCTTCTCCTCTCCCTTCAGCTTCTCAACATACACCAATCGGGGATGCCATAATCCTACTGGCTCCAGACAGTTGGGAGCAGTTGGGATTCTTGTGCCGTACTTGCATACAAAAAATAACAAATTAAAAATAAAACTGAAATACAATCTGTACAATAAAGCAATATACAAGCAAAAATAAAATGATAATTACTTACATAGAGAATGATGCAGCACTGGATGAAATCATCAAACAGTATAGTTCCTCTTCCGTACCTATCGAACTTCCTTACAAGAATGGAGACTATGTTATCTGACAATCTGTACCCGAAGGCGATAAGGGCATTTTTAAGTTCTTCCTTGTCTATGTTCCCAGAATTGTCTCTGTCGAAGGATCGAAAGCATCCTTGCCAATCTGTCACGTATTTCCAAAGAGCGCCGAAATCTTCAAAATTGACCGAACCACGACCTTGTTTATCAAACATTCCTGGAAAATCAAAATGAACATTAATTTAAGGATTGCCTCTTTAACTTTTCAATGCTGGCAATATCAACACAATCTATCCCACCACGCGGCACATGTATATGTTTTAGTGAAACTTCATGGATCACATATTATACAACCGCTGCGTAAATTAAAATTAAATACAAACATTCCCAAGGTACGAATAACCCGACAATATTTGAAAAACTCCTACTATAATGAAGGGAAAATGTTACTTGTGCAATGATGGTGGGCTTAGCTAACAGAGAATTAAACTTGCAACGCCGCAATGGGAACCAATGCTTTGGACTACTCAACCATAACAATACAACAGATCGAACATTAATATAACATTAGGGTTCTTACTATTTGCCGTCTGTAAACGTATGTCTGGCAACCAACCAAGTCTTAAAGTATTGTGTAGAACTTTTCAAATACACACCCAACCGTAATACACAATGGTGTACTAGGCTAGGTTGAGATAATTCATAAGAAGGTATCATTTGATATGCGAACTATCAAACTAATACATAGTTACAACCCGGCATTGCCTCAGTTACAGAAGAAACTTGGAGAAAATATTTTAACCTCCTCGTCCTAACACAATTTATAGTATAGAACAATACGAAATCGAAAATTTTGGCATGAATAATAATATTGTGTTTTGTCGTATTATTTGATAGATTAACATATTAAAACTCCAAAACTCATCGTGAAAACGACGTTGCAATCTGAAAATAGTAAATTAACCTAGAAATTACAAAAGGGAAAAAATTATTATGATTATTATTGCCAGAGAAAAGTTTATAAGTTTAAAAAGTGTTTCAATTTTGCTGTGTTAAAAAAATATTTTGAATGTGATACGTACCAATCATAAGCCTAACTGTTTCCGGATTAAATGGATTCCACGTTCCATTGGACAGCGCTGTTTGTAGTTCATCGGCAGATATAAATCCACTGCGATCCTTATCCACCCTAAAAATTTACAAATAGAACATTACCAAAATACTCCAACACTTTAATAAGATTACACACATACATATAATTACTGTTTGTGCCCATTCAATTTTATTACTCCAGTTTTGACATTATTTTTTCTGCGAAAATAAATTGTTAAATTATAGATTTCTGGACATAATAACCTAATATTAACCTACACTAATAAAATGAAAGATATCATTATAATTCCTGATTATAAACTCATTGTTATGATGAAATATTAGATAGCATGTTTATTGTTGATTCACAAGTGATGATCATGAATCATGTAATTATCAGCATTGTTTAATAAGTGGCTGCGAATTAAACTTTTGATGAATAAGAAGACCGTTCCCGGGAATATTTCTTACATTAAAATAGTCGCAAGCGCAACTTTCTATAAAATCGGCAAAAAATAAAAACGTACACAAAAAACATACCTTTGAAAAACGTCCCACAAAAACTCGCGACTCGGCATTGGAGAAGTGAACTGAGACATGGCTGTAATATTCCTGTAAATTATTATAGTAACATATTTATGTATCGAAATATACCTCTCTACTTCAATACGATTAATTAATAAATCATTTACACACCTGACACTTGTTGCCACTCCTTAAATTCGTTTAGTTTAATTAAAGACGAATCAACTGACGATTCGATTCGACGTGTTCTTTTGACGTTTGTTGACACGACCATAGAGAACACAGAGAAGCATTAGAGAAGCATAAACAACTCTCAAAGAAGCTAGAACTGGCTCATAAACATAAATAAACCAATCACATAAACCACTCACAACTTATACAAGAATCTTACTAGAACATGCACCACATAAATAAACCACTAAGCACCAGAATTGTAAAAGCAGTGGTTTATTAATGCGCAGAAGGTTTGTCATTCCAAAACCATTCTTAACAACCAACCATAGCTACTTTGTTACATTTTTCGAATTCAGACAAATCATTTGATTTGGACTAATATTTATACGTGCTGAAGCACCATTTTGAACATAGAATAGTTAGCTTTACGTTAAAATGACTGAGCGTAGCGAAGTCTTGTTTTGACATGTTTGGTACGTTGGCATTTCATCAGTCTGTAAATTTGTTAGTACGTTCCGTAACCGGTTTCGAAAATCTGCTGCATCCATTTTATTATTCAAGCAAGTCTGAACAAGCCTCATTTGAGCGTTTCAATATTATGGTACCTACCTGAAGAAAGTTTTAAAAAAGAACAGCCGGCAATCTGGGAAGCTCGACGCAGATGGCGATGGTGTGGGTGGATATTATTTTCACATAAATAAACCACTCGACATTTGCACATCGACTACTGTGTTTTGGTAAAACATGGGTAAAATCACATTTTTGGAATTTTACTTTCCAATTGGACTTAATAATTCTTTTCTGTGATTTCATATAAAATAGTCTTCAAAGGACAACATGGCAAAGTAACCTTTCCTGATTAAGGCATTATCTATTTATCTATATGAATAAAAACCGCTGGCTTTGAATTTTTGACACAATGTTGCATTTGTAAACCCGTGTTTTTAAAATATATATTTTTAAATTCTATCTGCACAGACAGACTGAGCCACAGCAACGCGCGGCGGGGTATAGCCAGTAAATACTAATAACTAAATTTATGCGGATTTTTTTTTAGTTTATTTCGAGAAAACCATAGATGAAATTACTCAATCCTCAAATCTCTCAAAAAAATTAACGGAATTGCAATATTTTACAAAAAAAAATTGAAAAACAAATAATCACTGAACAATTTTCTAGATTTTTAACCCTTTTTACGAATTTGTAAACACATATTAGTTTTTGTCATCTGTAAAGTTCTTATTTTATGACTTGAAGTGTTATATGCCTGTGACAGACCACGCTATATTTTCGTGGCTTGGCCTATTTCAACATATCGCTCGCCATAGATTCCCATTGGTGGTGGTAACATATAAAATAATATTAAAATGTAAATGGTAAATAATATTCTTCTATAGAAAAAAAAGTACGTGGGAAAAACAATGGATTTTCGAATTTTTTAAATTTTTTTACTTCTTCCATCATGTAGAATCACCTCCTAAAGTTTGTACCTTTATCTGCTATATATAGTAAAAAATATACTATATAAATGAATTGAATAATAGATACTTTTCCTGCTTTGTAATCATTTTCAAGTATCTAACATAAAAAAATCATTGAAATATAATCGGCTACAACTTTGAATGTAATTTTAGCGATAATGCCTGTTTTCCACCCAATGCTCTAATTTATAGTCTAATAGCTGACATATACCTGGCGATGCTTCACTTTTCTCTACTTTCCATAAATATAATATGCGTGTATTATGCGGTCAAACTTCGTTATAATTAGGACGAGGGGACCGACTAAATTTGCTCCTTATAGCTATTACTCCTTAATTCCATAATAGGTTTTTTCTAAGTTGTATGAACCTACCTACCTGCCTCTTTCAACATACGAGTCGGTATTACTTATTAAAATACACTTATATTATTTAGAGGTTAGAGATAACAATGTATTGTCACGATTACGAATTTACTAAAAGTTTATCGGGAAACAGCCTATAATCTGGTTTTTAGTTAATTATGATCTGGAATGTTCCCGAACGTTCCAGACTATTCCTGAACATTCCAGAATGTTATGGAATGATCTCGAAGTTCTAGAGGGCGAAATTTCCATCCTTCCATCTACAAAAGCACGCCCTTTGAGTAAAAACGGGAACCTTCATGGATGGGGGATTGAGCGCTACCACACCATATAACTCCCTTGATCGTACCGGGACTGGTTTCTGAAATTACTATGATTATCAATAAAAATAAGTATCCGAATCTAAAACTCCGGTACTAAATCGATACAGTTTTTCTCAATCTATAAAGTGAAATTATTTATCTGATCTACAAGCTGATAAACATCAATAACCAACTAAATCCTTGTTACCATTCTGTGCAAATAATATTGAAGTGAGAAAATAGTGTCGTCACCGCGGAGATCTCTCACGGGTCATCAAAACAGTGTAGTTATTAGTTCAATCTTCCAAGAAAAATATCACTAGGTTGTGCGTATAGTAACGCTTGTAAAATCTCACTTCTCACATTTATAACCAGTTTTCGGGATTGTTTTGGTTTTCTAATGAAAGTCACAAACCAGCAATGCACCACAATTCTTGAAAACTTTAAATCTTAGATTTCGCTGTCAACCGGCTCACCCTCAACGAAAACAATTCATTTGTAGGTTGCAGCCTGTTTAAAACAAATGGTCTGCTGACAAAGTTGTGCACCACTATCATAAATTTACCCCATGCAGGGATGTGATGTGTACACCTAACTAGGTACCTCCATAAACATATTTATTGGTTTTTAAAACAAAATTGACGAGGGAACAAAATTTGCAAAGCTCAAATTTGTCATGACTTGCAGATTTTATGACAATTGAATTAAAACATTGTTTGCGGGAGATGCTTCAAATCGTTTTTGGCATACTGTTGGTAGATAGCGGGAGAGACTTGCGTGACACAAACGTGTTGTTATTCTGTGAGTTAAAAATTAGACACCAGATCTCGTGAGACATGTACTAGGTACCCGGCAATTTGTGGAATTATTGAATTCGTAGAGATATTGCCGGGAGGAAGAGAAAAAAACACAGAAAATTAAATTTACGGGTAATGGCTATTTGCTCCGAAAACCGAACAAATTAACTTGAGGATTTAATGACAAAAAATTTGGCTGGCAAAAATTTATTAGTCACATTCAATAATGATCAACATTAATAATAATTTAATAAATAATAAATAAATACCTATAACTAATTCCAAAACAACTCAATCCATTCAAATAAATTAACAATAATACATAGAAAGTAGTTAACCTAAATACTACAAAACAATTTTTTTAAAATTAAACCAATTTTGTTGTCAAATTGCGAGTTAGGTATTGTACACCACGTCACGCAATGCTGCTGGAATAAAAACTTATCGAAAATCATTGGTATTGTGACGGGTAAGAACACTTTTTTATTTTAAATGCTTTACAAAATATAGCAATTAATTAGTGATTAAATAATTCGAGTTAATAATACAATAGTATGTAATACCTAATATTAAAGATTTAATCTAAAATATTCTAATGTCTATGAAATAAACTTTTTAAATGTTTGAGCTGCCCGGCGACATAAATGATTGTACTAAATCATTCAGTCGATCAGAAAAAGGTACTTTTACATAACAATACAACGATAATAAATGATTGTACTTAATCACAATGACAATTATTGTACTTTTGGATAACAATAATGAGAAATTCCACTGAAAAACTAATGCATTCAAAAAATACATTGACGTGGTACAAAATATGTTGATTCTCAATAAATTTTATTGAATACTATGATTATTCGCATATTTAATAAAAACATTAAAAAAAAACCTTTCAAAATTTTACCATGAAAACATGGTTTAGAAAAAATTATAGCATTTAAAGTTTTGTGTGGCCACATCTAATAAGCAGAACAAAAATTCATTTCTCTACAACTATTATTAGGGAAAATACTTATGGCAGATTGTATATGTATATATTTTTTAAATATATAAACACACTGTCCGGTAAGACGTACAATTTACAAAAATATAATTTTGCAAAAAAAAACTAATAACTTATCAAAAAAAACTAGAATCATCGGCAAATCAAAAGTTACGTAAATATTGTGTCGGATACTTTTTTTAAATACGTAACTGGAAATCCTTAATGCACTTTTGAATAACAATAATTATTGTATTTTTGAAAAACAACTATAATAGAACTTTTGGATAACGATAATATTGTACTTTTGGATAAAGATGATTGTGTTTTTGATTAACATACTTTACACGGTCCGGAAACTAGTGGGAAAAGTGGGAAACTGGTGGAATTTATTTTTTCCGAGTTTTTAATTTTTTTCCTATTCTTTCGGCATTTAAAGGGTTAAAAAAACTTTTAGAGTCAGGTCTAAATATCAAAGCATTTTAAAAGACAATAAACAGCTGGCAGCTGATTTAAAAACTTTCAACTGTGAACTGGATTTACTCAAAAACAATTAAAAAAAAGACTCCAATGTGATGTAGATTCAACAGTTAATCTTGTACCACTAGTTTCCAGACCCCATGTATAATTATTCAGATAGTGACTATTAACGGTTCAGATCTCTAAGAGGAGTGAGGGGCCTCTCGGTCAGTTTGGGGCTGCCCATCAACTTGGGAGATTTTCCCATCGGACTGTTTTCCTTTCCAAGAATCTGCTTCCTCGATGGCAGAGGAGATTTACACTCCATGTCGGTAATTTTCTTCTTCAATTTCTCTATCATGGATGTGTTCCTTTGGAGTTTAAAGGATAGCTTTTCATTTTCCTGCAATATAAGAAGTTTAAATCAAGATTGTCAAAATATGTACAAAACACTATAAAATATGTCCAGCATAGTATAAAATATGTATGTATATCATATTGTAAAATTCTTCCTTCCCTAAAAATTCATTACTCAATTTGTGCAATTTATTTTTTATTTATGTTATACATAGTTGTTTACAGATTCTGGAGATAGAAATGACTTTGTGAACTGACTGTACACTGTGGTTTTTACAATAAATTATTACATATATAGATGTTTTTAAATAAAGATAAACATTTCCAAGTTTCAAATAACCTGGAAAAACTACTACCATCATATATAGTGGTAAAATTTTCTTGTGCAGCGATGGAGAGCTAGCAGAGGAATTGAACCCACGTGGCCCGGGTGGGAACCCAAAGCAATTAAAAATAATGGTTGTATGCTTTTTTACAGTGTTAAAGAAGCATCAGCAATATAATTATGTACTTAGATTGAAAAGCAAATCTTCAATCGGCCTTTTGGAAAATATTGAATACAGGATAGTTTATTACAGATAAGTCAATAACACAACAGAAATATTAAAAAGTGACCATTTCAAAAAAACCGTACATTATCAAACCGACAGCATTGAAAAAAAAGAATGATAAATAAAGATCCATAAAGGAAAAACATATCTAGCAAACATAGTTAATAATTTTACAATAGAAAAGAAAGTCTTTACCTCTTTCAGTGTAGAATTTTGTGTTTTCAAGTCGTTGACATGCTTAATTTTTTGTTTATTGTTTTGGTGTCCGAGGAGATTTGTGTACTTAGAAGTCATGTCAGCCAACTCTCTCTCCAAGTTTGTGTTATGTTGTTGAAGCAGATCCTCTTTGCAGGTCAAGACATGACTTTGAGATTCAGTTATCTGTAAAAACAAAGATAATAAGAGTTGAAGAAAACATTTTTTGAATAGATAATAAACTTCTTAATTACATATTAAATTTATAAATAAAGTAGATCTGTTAGTGAATTTATTTTTAGGATACAATACCATGTTCTTCTCCTCCTTCTTCAGCCAACATTTTGCAGACTGTAATGCTGTCCAAAATTTTGGCTCAGGAAGGTAGCGCAACACGGCATAATTTACCAAAAATAAATTACCATATGTAATACTTTTGGGTGTGAAAATCTCAAATCATTTCCAAAGTAGATCTGATTTGACAATGGGGAATCTCTGGCTTTGAGAGTCCCAGTCTTAGAAGATGTTCCTACATTAACTAACCTTTTTTTCCAAATTGCATACTTTGTTTTGCAAACTCGTAATAAGTTTATCCTTAGAATGAATAGTTTCGTGATGAGCGTTCTCCCTTTCTAAATAGTAACTCTTTACAGACATTTCGTTCTGTTCACTTTCGGAGCTGTCATTATTTGCATGGTATTTTTCCAATTCCTCGTGTAACTTCATAATTTCACAATCTTTTTCTTTGACAATAAATTCAGTGGCTTCTAGAAAGTGAGACATCTTCTTGAGGCGTTCTTCCAAGTTGTATGTTTCTTCCTGGCTGTTGAAAAGTTCAGAATGGTAATCATATAACTTTCTATCCTTTTCTTGCGCCAGATTTGTGAATTGTTCGATCAAGACTTGCAGTTCGTTCTTCTCTTGATCCACGGCGGCCAATGTTCCGGAGAGACGATCATTTTCAGTTGCTAATTCATTCAATTCCTGCTCCTTGGTTTCCAACTGGCATTCTGCTTTAAAAAGAATAATTTGACACTCGTTGATTGTTTTGTAGGCTTGGTCACATTCTCTTTTCATAGTTAAATACAAATTATGTTCGGAAACTACTTTATTTTCCAAATCGCTGACTTGTTTCAAAGCCAGCATTTTAAAAATGGAAATATCGTTTTCCAATTCTCTTTTGACCTTTTCGATATTCTGAACAAACTCAGTTTCCATTAAAACCAGGTCATCCCTCAATTGGGAATTCTTGTTGAGAATGGCTTTGTTGCTTTCATCTAATGCGACTTTTGAGTTGATAATGGTAAGCAAAAGTTGATTGTATTCAGATTTGTGGTTTTTCAAATCTTCTCTTACCTGTTTCAGTTCACTTTCTAGTATCTGCTTAGCCGAGTTCAATTGCTCCAGTTCCAACTTCAGTTTCTCTACATCTTCATCAGAAGCTCGCAGCCGGTGACCGATGGCTTCAAGCGTATTACGGGTGGTGTTTAAAGTGAGACAGAATTGGTTATTTTCTTTATTTGCTTTCTCTATTTGTGATTTTAAGTTCTGAACTTCATTGGAGTGTTCCCGGGAACTCTCCTCATTGAGTTGCACTTTTGAATGAAGTTCTCTCAATTGGGTTTCCTTAGATTCAACATTCTGATCGCTGTTGCGAAGATTTTCTTTTAAGTTGTCAATTTGAGTTTGCATTTTATTGATTTCTTCTTCAGCTCTAATTTGTTTTTCACTGAATTTATCTTCATCGTATTTGTGATTTTTAATTTGTTCATTTAATTTGTTTATGATGTCATTCATTTCCTTAATTTGCTGTTCATACTCCGAGATTGTCTCATCTTTGTTTCTGAAATCAAAAGAGGAACTTAACTAAAAGGGCTGACTGAATATGTACTTATAGAGTTGGTTGGGCACCAATGTCATTTGTGTGACCAGTGCAGGACTTGTAGCTTCCATTAAAGGTAATTCAAAACTAATTTACTGACAATCTGATAAAATATTCATGCCCCCCTACTAATAAGACATCAAACTTTTATATATTATTTTTAAGAAAAATATTAAAACAAACCTTATTTCAACATTCTTACTTTCCAATATATCTCTTGTTAAATTATCTGTTGAAAATGATTTTAAAGCACTGTTAAGTTTCTTTCCAGGCTGTCTTTTGGCGCTGGCAACTAAACCCAAAGGTTTTACGGCTTTTGGCTAAAAAAAATAAAACAACAAAGGTTTTCATTACAAATTTATTTTGCCTGAATAAATCAAGCAATGATCACCAAAAGATCATAACTGACAGTTTTGCTCACATGGCATTTGTTTTTAATCAAAAGCTCCTTACATGGCTGACGGCAGACGCACCGCCTCAATATTTGAGAATACCAAATGATTACGCTCAAAGTGAATTCTGTGCCCCTATACACTTACCTATCTTACTTGTGGTCCAAAATTTAGTTTAGGCAAAACATTGTAAGGATTTATAAAATTATCGTATAAAACTTTTATTGTATTCCTTCTGTAGCCAACATTTCAGACAGTGTTACAGTTTCCTTCATCAGAGCAGATGTGAAAAGTTGGCTTGAGCTTTTCTCTGCCTTCCGATAGTGGAGCGGCCGTGGCTGTCGGAAGTGCTTAGCATAAGATAGCGCAGACAACTTGAGTTTTTCATGTATTCCTGAATCTGGCCGGCGGTGGGAATAAAACGCCTATATCATCCTAATTACAAATAAGGATGATAATTATTTCCAAAATCTCAATCGATTTTTCAATTTACACGGAAATAAATATAGTTAAGAGTACCTTCCAAAATTTATAGCGAATTTTTATTTTATTGATACCATCCACCTTACATTACGGAAATCGTTAAATTTACGCTGCTTTGGGGATAAATGGCGGTTACATTGTTTTTCCATGCTTTATAGGGATAAATTTGTCATTTACGATATTTGCGTAATATTATTATTTTAAAAAGTTCATTTTGTATAATATACAAGTGAAAAATATTAAGATCTCTAAATAGTGGGACAACTTAACCTCAATTTTTCCCCCCAAAGCAGCACAAAGTTAACGATTTTCGTAATGTAAGGCGGTTGGTATTCAATAAAACAAACATTCTATAATATTTTTTTAAAAAATGACAAGAATAATTTGGTCTCCTGTAAAATTTCGTTTTTGTCGGTTACAATCTTTTGGCGATCATGGCTCGAAATAATTTATTTATTTAGATTTCTTGTAGAAAGCAGTACTTCGATTTTGATAAGGTATGTGAAGTACCATAATAATTGGATTTTTTTTAACAAAAAATACAATCCACTCAAAACGATTATTGGCATATTATGGCAGGTTTGCAAAATGTCTTGATCGATTGCTTGCCATAATGTGCCAAATTTATATAGAACCTAAAAATATGGTATAAACGGTGAAAAAACAGCAGTAAGCAGTTCGTATGTTTCTATATTAATGTTTTGAGGAATACATAATGTTACAACACCTATTGCTCGAGTGGATAGAGTATAGCCATTCGTATATGGAGATATTCTACTTGGAGTGACTTGACTTTCGTGCGCGTAGCATACGTGCCGCTCGTGTCTACCCGCCATACTATTTTGCTAGTGTTGGTACACCCTACGCGTCGGTTTAATGTCAGTTGCCCGCTACTGACAGTGCTGGTACGGTGCTATCCGAGTTGCATTTGTATCTTCACTCACTCATTTGACAGAAATGAAGTCCGTTGAAGGACTATGTAAGAAAGGATTTAACGGAGAAGGTTTGTATTGGGGTTGGAAAGAAAAGTCCATTTGACATTATTCTCAAGTAGTTCCTTGACAGCAACAAATGCCCCACAATTAAATGGGTGAACCCTAAATCTTCTAAATTGTTTTTTATGTTTGTAAATGTAAAGAAGAACAATATTGATGTCTTCATCTCCAGTCATTTGACATCGTATTAATTCCACAGCTACATGTGAAAAAATTATCAAGTTTAGTATAATTCGGGTAGCGCCGTGTACGGAAACCCACATTTAAAGAGAAGAATATCAGTAAGTATGTATCTCCATGAACGATGGGCCGAAGTATAAACCCACAAATGAAAACAGTGGGCACTTGGAGTAAGTGGATGAGTTTGAGTGTTCGAGAGAAGTGTGTTGAATGTATGTACGATTGAATGAATTGTGATTTGCGAATGCAGGGAACTGTATTAAGGGAGGACTGAGTTGCTAACAAAGCGAGACTAGCAATACAATAGTATGGCCGAAGAAAACATGGCACGATCGAGTGAATCAAATTCTTGAGTGGGGTAATGTCAGGAGTCAGAATAACATAAGAGTATGTATAAACGGACCAACAACCTCTTTGGAGAAACTGCGTGATGTTTAGTTCTTTAGTAAAAGTAAAGTTACCGTTCGGAAAAATGGAGACGACTTCTCACTGTGTACAGATTCCGTGTCAGACTTGGATTCAAAGCGGTCTCCTTTGGTGATGACCCCTCCAATGGGCTTATCCAAATCCTTTGGATTGTATGCCGCATCTGCTCCGCATCCGACTGAAAACAATACAAACAAATTAGATCTCAGGGAAACCTCAAAAATATATTCTCAACCCAACCGATTTGTATAATAATATTACCTCCTTTGCTGTTAAACCTTTGCGCCTTGGAGAACATTTCAAAACCTAGATATAAACCCTACAAAAATAAACAAAAGCCCTAACAAAAACTACCTAGGTACCGACAGCCGGCAATATTTTCGCGCAATTGCCGCAATTTGTGTAACGGATTTCATAGATAAATTTAACGGATAAAATTCAATTTGCGCAACGAGCAGCGACGCCAACGCCAACGACCAAAATAAATACCATAACTTTTTGGCTGACGAATAAATACTTTTCAAGCCATTCATTAAACAGAAGTCATAGACGAAATCGTTCGACTTGGAGAACATTATTAAATTAAATTTAAAACATTATTCTGTAAATTGTCTATACTAACTTTTGTCTATGGTAGCCGGTCGTGTCAGATTGATGTCTTCGTGGAGTTATTGAATAAAAATCTTGTTTTGCAAATTTAATTTAGAAACTAGGTTTTTTTCGGTTTCACCATGAGGTCGAAACTTTGTTTTTTGTTAATTGTATTTGCCACAGTGTTATACGATGAAGCTTACGGGCAAACAAAGGCAAAAGCGGTAAGATTTTCCTTCTAAATACTTATCATCAAACACGTCTAACACATCATCACATTGTAATTATTATTTTTTCAGTCCACATCAATGGAGACAAAAGTTCAACAGCTTACCGACATGGCTAATAAGAAACCGATCCTCAGGTTTAACGGAAATAAATTCCGTGAATATGTAAAGTCTACTCCTAGAAATTATTCTGTAATAGTCATCTTCACTGCGATGGCCCCGAGCAGGCAGTGCGCCATTTGTCGCAATGTTCATGATGAGTTTAGCATCGTAGCGAGCTCTTTTAGGTACTCACAAGCCTATTCCAATGAATTATTCTTTGTGATGGTTGATTTTGACGAAGGATCTGACGTTTTCCAACTGGTGAGTGCTATTTATTTTGGTATTCAATGTATTACTGCTTCATCAAACATAATTTGTTCTTCTTGAAGTTATTTATTTATTCTCGAAGTCGAAAGCCGTCTGCGGCCGCTTTTTTTTATCTCCTGCCGTGAAATATTGAGTCTTGCTCAGAATGTCTGCTTTATTTTTAGTTACGCTTAAACACTGCTCCAGTCATAATGCACTTCCCCGCCAAGGGTAAGTCCAAGCCCAGTGACACAATGGATTTCCAGAGAGTGGGAATTTCTGCCGAAGCCATTGCTAAATGGATCCAGGAGCGAACTGACATTCAGGTAAGAAAACCATTTAATAATTTATTCCTTTCAGAAACAATTTGGTACCAAATATTTAGGCCCCGTAGGACGCTGGGCTACATTAGTTATATAAAACAGAGCGCTCCTGCTTCACAAGGCAGGGCAAAATAAGACGGGAAGCAGGTTTGAGTGTCAGCCAAACCTAAGTCAATTCACGCCTAGCTCAAGGCATGATGTTGACTTGTCCCAGGCTGGGGAACAGCTATCTCGTGTTGATTACTACATTCAGGTTAATGACAATAGAATGATATTTAACAAGTGTAGTGTGTGTTATGGTAGGGCTTTGTACATCAACGCAATGGAGATTTACACATTTTCATTTCAAGGTTATAACATTCTATACTAAATCTCGCCTAACCTCTCTCACTTCTGGTGAATTATAAACAGAAACTCGGCACTGAATTGTTATCAAAGCACATGAAGGGGAATTAAATGGTTTCAGCTTACGTGAATTTCGGCAGTAGGAAGCGGGTGCAAACGCGGCCATTTTGGCTATGCGCTGCGGTACATCAGAATCTGACTCAGCATTTTTAGTTCTTTAGTCACATTCGCAGTACGATCCAGCCAGGAGTGCATCCTTCAATTCTTGTTAAAAGCTAGTGACTTTAATATCGACACTTTTTAATTAATTTAGCTTCCGAACAACGCGAGAGGCAAGCGCGTTGCATGTCATGTCGCTAGGAGGGCTGGTGCAAGAAGAAGACCGTTGAACGGCAGCCGGCGCGTATCTCGCGTGTTGGTTTAGTTACGATAGTGGGGCAGCACTATCGTGCTACGATTTAAAACGGTTTCATAACAACATATACATAAAGTTATTAAAGTTAAAGACACTTACAAAGAGATTGATCTGTGATTATTGGAAACAACCAAACCTTTTGTCCTCCCATTATGTGGTTTCAGTATTTAGAGCGGATGAACGAAGAAAGGTGTGTAAGGAGAATACATAATATATAATGCGAAAGTGATTGCTATAAGAAGTTGAGGATGCCCAAGGAAGACATGGCAGTATCAAGTAAATCAAATACTGGACTGGGTCATGTCAAGAGTCAGAATAACAGAAGAGTATGTATGAGACGATATATGAATGTGAATGAAGCAAGGAATATGTGCCGAGACAGAATTATGTGGCAGTCTATCCTTTGTGCCTATCCTGCCTACCCCTGCGTAGAACAGCATGATGGTTAATTTAGTTTTAATCATTTTGTGTTTTTGTTGTAGATAAGAGTGTTCAGGCCACCTAACTACTCAGGAACAGTGGCCATAGTCATGCTGGTTCTGCTGTGCGGAGGTTTCCTGTACCTGAGGAGGAACAACCTGGACTTCCTGTACAACAAGCAGATCTGGGCCGTCGGGGCTCTGTTCTTCTGCTTCACCATGATCTCGGGGCAGATGTGGAATCAAATCAGGGCGCCCCCGTTTGTGCACACCGGCCAGAACGGGGCCATCTCCTACATCCACGGCTCGTCGCAGGGACAATTCGTTCTAGAGACTTACATCATCATGGGGCTCAGTATCCTTTCAAATAAACTAAGCTTTTCTACTTTTCCACTCTTGTAGATACTCTATTTATCATTCAGAATTGAAAGAGCTGTTTTTGTGATCAGATCTGAATAGCAATCTCCTTGCCTTCCTCACTACCTTCAGCCTCACAACATGCCTCAATTCGGGATGCCATAGTCCCACTGGCTCCAGAAATTTGGAGCAGTTGAGGCTCTTTTATTCACAAAAAGAAAGAAAAATAGGTGTGATGACACTATACCTGCCACTGACTGAGTGTGAAAAAAAAAAACCGATGTCATCAATTTACGTAAAATCTTTCAACTTCTAGGTTGAAGACCGATTATATTAGGACAACTCCTATTTACGTGGTGGGGAGCACTCAAATGAGAACCCTCAAACAACTCCATTGATTATTGGTTTTTAAATACTCTTCCTTACATGTAATATCAGATGCGGCCGTGGTAGTTGGCATGATCCTTCTGGCTGAAGCCGGTGGTGGCTTCAAGCTGGACACCAACCGGGAGCAAAGGGCGGCGGTGCCCAGCGGGGATAGTCGTAAGAAGCGGCTGCTGGCCGTGGTGGGGCTCGCCTTCATGTGCGTCTTCTTCTCCCTGCTGCTCTCCGTGTTCAGAGCAAAGGCACAAGGATACCCCTACAGGTAGTTACAGACCTTCATATAAACAATTACCTTGTTACTACAGTAGAATCGCGTTAATTTGAAAAATCGCATAATTCGAAATTTATGCCCTAAAAATATCCCCTGAAAATTTTTTTTTTAATTCCAAATTTATTTTTTTCCGTGCACGAAATTTTGTTCATGTAATTCGAAAAAAAAAGATTTTTGCGAAGATAAATCACAAAATTATGTAAATCTGAATCTGAAAGACAGCCGTGGAGGTAAAACGCCGGAAATTTTTTATTTGGTTATACATCCTCCTAATTAGAATTATTATTTTGAAAATTTAATCGATTTACACTCTGATGTCTTTTATTATTATTTTCGCTTTATTTCGCATAAAAATCGAATTTTTGTCAGCCTTTCAAACTCGGATATTCCTAAAATATCAAAAGACATTCCAATGTAAATCGATTCAGATGATTTATATCGTATTTTTTATTTATTAACACCAAATATCTGAATTTAAAGGGACTGTCGCCACGGAAATCAGCCGCGAAATTTCAATTTACGCGGAAACATCGAATTTTTACAAAATTACTTCAAATATCTGAATTTAAACAGCTGACCGTGACGAAAATCGACCAAGAAATTTCGATTTACGTTGAAATATATCATATTTTTAAGAATTTTTTTCTAGTATCTGAATTTATAGGGCCGGCTGCAATCGGCCGCGAAAATTTGATGTACACGGGAATAATTCATATTATTACGAATTTACTCCAAAGATACCCGAATTTGGAAGGTGCGGCCGAGAAACTCTATTTTCGACGTCTTTTTTTTTATATATAATTTGTGGGAATTCTTTAATTTGAAATTTTATTTTTGATGTCCCGTGGATTTCGAAATAACAAGGTTCAAAAGCTGAAAAATACCTAGAATCGGTGTTTAACGAAGACCGCAAAACTTTGAGGGGTGAATGAAAAATTTATTAGAGTAATATCAAAAAAGTTGTGATAAATTCCTTATTTTTGTGCTGTTTACAAAGCTTTCATCTAACATACCTTAGAATTTTTATTTCTCACTGCCCGCACAGCCGTTCTTATGAAAATGAATTCATTGATTTTACAATATTTTATTTGCCTATCTTTTAAACCATAATTGGAATATTTTTCCAGATGAGAAATCTGGAACATGTACCTAACTGGGCATGTACCTAGCGCCTCTCAGATTTTATCCGAACATGTGCATTACAACTGCAAAAGTAATGCTACCATGCTAGACAATTTTTATTACAACTTTTTATTGGTGATTAGAAATATAAAAACAAATATACACCATCAAATCAGACAATAAACACATACACATTTATGTACACTGTACAGTGGAACACATAGACAACTAAATGAACAACTAACTTGCGGCAAATTGCATTGTAATATCACCAAGAACAAACATTCAGATTCTGCGCAGAACAGTCCCACAATGGCCAGCGCTGCAAACTTTTGCCTTACTTTTCTGCACATCTAGTAAATCTAGCATGTCTAGTTTATTTAAAGCATTCTCGAACCCTCCTGGTGTCAAAAATATGGTCACATGGTTTGTTCGTCGTAATGTCTCCCGAATCTCATGTTATAGCAAGACTATTAATTTGAATGCGTATGATGGAACCTATCTCCATTTACATATTATACCCGCTGTCCTTTTTTTTTTACATGGTTTTCTGTGAAACGATTCGGCGGTGTGAAAACAGAATTAAGTGTACATAATATACTGCTCTTTCCAATGGCCATAAAATTTTACAATTAACCACTCGGAACATTAGAACGTCAAAAGACGTAAATATGATAATAGCGGTCAAGACATTAGTACGTCTTTTCACGTAAGCGCGCGAGATTTTACAAAAATCGATTTATTTCCATCACTAGTATACGGATTGCCATGATTTAAAAAACAGAGTATCGATAATGAATAACGCTACGCGTCTGCATTCAAAAATATCTATGGAATCTAGAGGTGCTTTATCTGAGTCGATTGAATCTGTCAGCTTGTTCGTTCGTAATTTATTGCGTTTTTAAATAATTTATTAAAAATATTTTAGTTTGGACGGTTAATATTTTGAGGTGACCAATAGTTTTTAATTATATTTCTTCAATATATAAAGTGTTATTTCTTTATGAAACTCAGAAAAAAGTACATTTTTCACAGCTTTGAAATAATGGTCAGCGATTTTTACATATTTTTGAAGTTTTCAGAAAATGTATATTTAGAAACGCAAATATTTACGTATAACAAAACAATACGATAGTGAATTTCATAATCTTTCCAAAACATTTTTTAGAATGAGGCTACGTTTCCCAAGACGTGAGTTATGATGCTTTTAGCAAAAGTCGTAAATAACACAAAAATTATCACCTTTTGACAGATTTCAAAGGAACACATAGCATACAAATGCCTTTGTCTGAGAGGTTAAGTACGGACATTGTTCATACTTATATACAATATTACAGGTTATCTGGTAATAAAGTTAGGTTATGGTGCAATAATCTAGTTTATTAAAACTAGAGCACTGGATACAATAATCACTTATAGTGCAGTTGAACCGGAACTAAATATTCACATTATCTTAAAATTAGAATTATTATTTTATCAGTAACGGCACAGTACCGGCATTTATTGTTTATTGCGTATTGTTTCATACATTTTTTATGAACGTGTGTGCACACATCCATATCAGAGCCATATCGCGTGTCAGTTTAGCCACCGGCAAATATAGACGAATATCATTGCCAACAATATATTTTCCAGATCACAGACTTGTTGGAAGCGAAATGGGAGATGACGGGTTGATTTTTTAAAATTTCCTTTCATCGTTAATTAATTCTTTGTCCAATGTCATAAATTCTCCTTCCGTTTCTCTTTTTTTGTGCTTCATGCACCCATTTTCGTGTTTCTCCTTGACGCTGCTCCTCTTCTTCATCTAAAGCTAACATTGCTAGTTTTGAATTATTAAATAGGGCCACATAGCACTAATACAATAACAGACAATTGCGAAAATAGCGCTATTGTACATGTATATGTTGCCTGATGACTTCATGAAAGTACTGATGGAATCACTGAAATGTGGTAATAGGAGGTACTGTGGTATCACTAAAGGACTGATACAAAACTGTACCATTATGGATATGTGTAAATTTAAAGGGACTGTCGCCACGGAAATCAGCCGCGAAATTTCAATTTACGCGGAAACATCGAATTTTTACAAAATTACTTCAAATATCTGAATTTAAACAGCTGACCGTGACGAAAATCGACCAAGAAATTTCGATTTACGTTGAAATATATCATATTTTTAAGAATTTTTTTCTAGTATCTGAATTTATAGGGCCGGCTGCAATCGGCCGCGAAAATTTGATGTACACGGGAATAATTCATATTATTACGAATTTACTCCAAAGATACCCGAATTTGGAAGGTGCGGCCGAGAAACTCTATTTTCGACGTCTTTTTTTTTTATATATAATTTGTGGGAATTCTTTAATTTGAAATTTTATTTTTGATGTCCCGTGGATTTCGAAATAACAAGGTTCAAAAGCTGAAAAATACCTAGAATCGGTGTTTAACGAAGACCGCAAAACTTTGAGGGGTGAATGAAAAATTTATTAGAGTAATATCAAAAAAGTTGTGATAAATTCCTTATTTTTGTGCTGTTTACAAAGCTTTCATCTAACATACCTTAGAATTTTTATTTCTCACTGCCCGCACAGCCGTTCTAATGAAAATGAATTCATTGATTTTACAATATTTTATTTGCCTATCTTTTAAACCATAATTGGAATATTTTTCCAGATGAGAAATCTGGAACATGTACCTAACTGGGCATGTACCTAGCGCCTCTCAGATTTTATCCGAACATGTGCATTACAACTGCAAAAGTAATGCTACCATGCTAGACAATTTTTATTACAACTTTTTATTGGTGATTAGAAATATAAAAACAAATATACACCATCAAATCAGACAATAAACACATACACATTTATGTACACTGTACAGTGGAACACATAGACAACTAAATGAACAACTAACTTGCGGCAAATTGCATTGTAATATCACCAAGAACAAACATTCAGATTCTGCGCAGAACAGTCCCACAATGGCCAGCGCTGCAAACTTTTGCCTTACTTTTCTGCACATCTAGTAAATCTAGCATGTCTAGTTTATTTAAAGCATTCTCGAACCCTCCTGGTGTCAAAAATATGGTCACATGGTTTGTTCGTCGTAATGTCTCCCGAATCTCATGTTATAGCAAGACTATTAATTTGAATGCGTATGATGGAACCTATCTCCATTTACATATTATACCCGCTGTCCTTTTTTTTTTACATGGTTTTCTGTGAAACGATTCGGCGGTGTGAAAACAGAATTAAGTGTACATAATATACTGCTCTTTCCAATGGCCATAAAATTTTACAATTAAGTACGGACATTGTTCATACTTATATACAATATTACAGGTTATCTGGTAATAAAGTTAGGTTATGGTGCAATAATCTAGTTTATTAAAACTAGAGCACTGGATACAATAATCACTTATAGTGCAGTTGAACCGGAACTAAATATTCACATTATCTTAAAATTAGAATTATTATTTTATCAGTAACGGCACAGTACCGGCATTTATTGTTTATTGCGTATTGTTTCATACATTTTTTATGAACGTGTGTGCACACATCCATATCAGAGCCATATCGCGTGTCAGTTTAGCCACCGGCAAATATAGACGAATATCATTGCCAACAATATATTTTCCAGATCACAGACTTGTTGGAAGCGAAATGGGAGATGACGGGTTGATTTTTTAAAATTTCCTTTCATCGTTAATTAATTCTTTGTCCAATGTCATAAATTCTCCTTCCGTTTCTCTTTTTTTGTGCTTCATGCACCCATTTTCGTGTTTCTCCTTGACGCTGCTCCTCTTCTTCATCTAAAGCTAACATTGCTAGTTTTGAATTATTAAATAGGGCCACATAGCACTAATACAATAACAGACAATTGCGAAAATAGCGCTATTGTACATGTATATGTTGCCTGATGACTTCATGAAAGTACTGATGGAATCACTGAAATGTGGTAATAGGAGGTACTGTGGTATCACTAAAGGACTGATACAAAACTGTACCATTATGGATATGTGTAAATTTAAAGGGACTGTCGCCACGGAAATCAGCCGCGAAATTTCAATTTACGCGGAAACATCGAATTTTTACAAAATTACTTCAAATATCTGAATTTAAACAGCTGACCGTGACGAAAATCGACCAAGAAATTTCGATTTACGTTGAAATATATCATATTTTTAAGAATTTTTTTCTAGTATCTGAATTTATAGGGCCGGCTGCAATCGGCCGCGAAAATTTGATGTACACGGGAATAATTCATATTATTACGAATTTACTCCAAAGATACCCGAATTTGGAAGGTGCGGCCGAGAAACTCTATTTTCGACGTCTTTTTTTTTTATATATAATTTGTGGGAATTCTTTAATTTGAAATTTTATTTTTGATGTCCCGTGGATTTCGAAATAACAAGGTTCAAAAGCTGAAAAATACCTAGAATCGGTGTTTAACGAAGACCGCAAAACTTTGAGGGGTGAATGAAAAATTTATTAGAGTAATATCAAAAAAGTTGTGATAAATTCCTTATTTTTGTGCTGTTTACAAAGCTTTCATCTAACATACCTTAGAATTTTTATTTCTCACTGCCCGCACAGCCGTTCTTATGAAAATGAATTCATTGATTTTACAATATTTTATTTGCCTATCTTTTAAACCATAATTGGAATATTTTTCCAGATGAGAAATCTGGAACATGTACCTAACTGGGCATGTACCTAGCGCCTCTCAGATTTTATCCGAACATGTGCATTACAACTGCAAAAGTAATGCTACCATGCTAGACAATTTTTATTACAACTTTTTATTGGTGATTAGAAATATAAAAACAAATATACACCATCAAATCAGACAATAAACACATACACATTTATGTACACTGTACAGTGGAACACATAGACAACTAAATGAACAACTAACTTGCGGCAAATTGCATTGTAATATCACCAAGAACAAACATTCAGATTCTGCGCAGAACAGTCCCACAATGGCCAGCGCTGCAAACTTTTGCCTTACTTTTCTGCACATCTAGTAAATCTAGCATGTCTAGTTTATTTAAAGCATTCTCGAACCCTCCTGGTGTCAAAAATATGGTCACATGGTTTGTTCGTCGTAATGTCTCCCGAATCTCATGTTATAGCAAGACTATTAATTTGAATGCGTATGATGGAACCTATCTCCATTTACATATTATACCCGCTGTCCTTTTTTTTTTACATGGTTTTCTGTGAAACGATTCGGCGGTGTGAAAACAGAATTAAGTGTACATAATATACTGCTCTTTCCAATGGCCATAAAATTTTACAATTAAGTACGGACATTGTTCATACTTATATACAATATTACAGGTTATCTGGTAATAAAGTTAGGTTATGGTGCAATAATCTAGTTTATTAAAACTAGAGCACTGGATACAATAATCACTTATAGTGCAGTTGAACCGGAACTAAATATTCACATTATCTTAAAATTAGAATTATTATTTTATCAGTAACGGCACAGTACCGGCATTTATTGTTTATTGCGTATTGTTTCATACATTTTTTATGAACGTGTGTGCACACATCCATATCAGAGCCATATCGCGTGTCAGTTTAGCCACCGGCAAATATAGACGAATATCATTGCCAACAATATATTTTCCAGATCACAGACTTGTTGGAAGCGAAATGGGAGATGACGGGTTGATTTTTTAAAATTTCCTTTCATCGTTAATTAATTCTTTGTCCAATGTCATAAATTCTCCTTCCGTTTCTCTTTTTTTGTGCTTCATGCACCCATTTTCGTGTTTCTCCTTGACGCTGCTCCTCTTCTTCATCTAAAGCTAACATTGCTAGTTTTGAATTATTAAATAGGGCCACATAGCACTAATACAATAACAGACAATTGCGAAAATAGCGCTATTGTACATGTATATGTTGCCTGATGACTTCATGAAAGTACTGATGGAATCACTGAAATGTGGTAATAGGAGGTACTGTGGTATCACTAAAGGACTGATACAAAACTGTACCATTATGGATATGTGTAAATGGACCTTAAAGCTTCACTTTGAGATTAATTATTGAAACAATCATACTAAAAGAATATGAAATAGAAGACACAAGAAATACAAAGATTAGGTTACTACCGAGACTCAAACTCAGAACTTGGTCATAACCTAATCTTTTTATTTTCTGTGTCTTTTCTATTTAATATTCTTTGAACATCATTATCGTCACATGTCTTACTAAAATTTGTTCACTTTTTATTCCTCCAATATCCAAAACACGTGTGACATAATAATAGAATGCTACCTCGTAAATTAATGTTAATAAGGAAAACTTATTAGGAAGGTTGACAAAGAGTGCCGAAGCGTTGGCACTATTTCAAGGATATAATGTATATGATTTTACCTTTCTAATTTTTATTTTTGTTTTTTCAGCTTCCTGTTCAAGTAAAGCGAGGTGTGAATAAGTTACTTAGAAAAGAGTCACTTTTTAATTAGTAAAATTATGTGAATGGACTTGTTGTATGAAAATTACTGTACTAATAAATGTTTTATTATTATGCGTTAAATTATTTTTATATTACATTATGTTATATTATTTTGATCTAATCTACTTATTATCATGATTCCTTCAACATTATATTAGAAAATAAAAATTTACCAAAAATATACATAACTTACCAGCTGAGGCGGCTTGTGACTGGAATTGCCAGCGGTGTAGCAAATTAATTAATGGGGGTACTGCAATTCATTAGCCATAAATTCTCGATTAATAAATCTGCTTCATCGGCTTTCGCAAAAGCATCTTGTGAGTAAAGGACACGCAATTCATCGCTGAAAATCTCGCTAAACCATTTACATTCACAGCGCATTAGTGTCAATGTGTGGATGTTGTAGTGCTAACGTTGTAAATTAGTATTCCTAATCAAATTCCTTCTAGACTCATTGGATTACGCACTATCAAAGTTGTGCAAAATTGACTTGTCTATGTGTCGATATTGCACAGGATGAGTAATATATCTGCACTGCTCCAACATGTGATTTGCCGTTATGAACATAATCTGTCTCACTCATGTCACCGTTTTAGTGGGGTGAGCTGTCTTGATACCATTTGTGCACAATATGCCCAACTCATTTGCGAAGGAGTCTTATACTAGAAGATAACTCAAATAAAGACCTGGCGGGAATTATGACTGTAGCGTACTTTCATATATCGATGACTGGGGCATAGATGTCGTTATAAGTTATGTGAAGATTGAAGACAAGCAGTGCAATGCACAAATGCACATATCAAGGAACCGCCTCTGCTTAACATTATACGACGAACTATCGAATACTATAATTTTTTTGAAGAATAATTCTTCCAAAGGTAGGTTTTTACTTTAGGGTAACATAATTAACCTATTGGCATCAAACGCGTGTATCACTATGTCTTAAACTCAAGCCACGGAGGGTCTGAAGTATGTTGGCTTAACGGATATGCAGGTGACATCTGTGTTTAAAATTTAAAATGCCAATCGCTTTAAAGATAATTAAGCATTCATTTAATAGTGTTTGCATTAATAACAAGTTTTGTTAGCGATCGGTGTCATAGTGATTTTTCAAAATGGCGACTCGAGGGCATCGCACTGCATGATATGGGAACTGCTGTGTGTGACTCAGGGGTATCGCAAAAGACATGGGATCTACTGTATATATGTGGTTCAAAGGTATCACAAAAAGAGGAATGAAAGAAGTCGACAGTTGTTTTCTTGATTTAATTTTAAAAAAGTGAAGGGAGATGAAGGACTTCTGATTCTGGTCAGTTAACTGCCCCAGACAGAACTGAAATACAATGGTTTTTATCCTGTACTTGTTAAGCAACTAAAGAAATCGGCATCAGTATAATTCACTGCTTCTTAGAAAAGGGTCGCACTTAAAATGAGGAAGATAGTGCAGTAATCAAAAGGGCAAGTGCTCCGATGATTTATAGTATAGCTAGACGAAAGGAAGGTTCTCGTACTATTGGCCAAAACTGATGCAAATCCCTTCAAAGTTTGAGATATTATGTCAAAATAACTTTTACGACTTTAAAAGACAGTGAAACAAAGAACATTCACCTGGAAACCAAATACGACCTTAGAAAAGAGTTTCAGACCATCGTCGTTCGCAATGCCATGAGGTATTTTCAGTCTGTCGACATCGATCTTCATAAGGCATATACATATGATGCCACTTTGCCGATTCAAAAAGATAAATACAATGACCTTAGAAGTCTTTGTAATTCAGCAATTGTTCCTGAACAATATCATGTGTTTTATAATACCATAACATATTGAAAAATTGTTTTAATTATAGTGATTCCAAAATATTGCATTTCATTACGTTTTTTTAAATTTTTTATTTGTAACCTAATTCTTATGTATTACTAAATAGCGATGCCTTTTTATAATGATGTCTGACATATGAGAAATTTAATTAATAGTCTTAGATCCGACAAATATTTATATTTGTATTCCAAACAACACGACACAAATGTTTCACGCTATCTCCGTAAAACAATAGAACAATGTCGTATTTAAAACCTAATTCTTATGTATTACTAAATAGAGATATCTTTTCATAATGATGTCTGTCTAAAAAATTACCAAAAAAATTGGTAACTGTTGTGTTCCACAAACAGTTCTCCAACTCGTCGTGGAAGGAGATTTTAAATAATAGGTTCTTTGTGTTAAATCAGGGATTTATTAATACTTCGCGTATTACAAAGGTGACTCGATAGTCGACCTAACTAGGAGTTGGCTAAATGAGATCTGAAAACACCAAGTTTGTCTGGAAGCATTCTAACTGGTCCTGGCGACTACTGGCTGCCATCTTGCGGACTTCCACGCAAGCTCTATGCACTGCCCTCTATGAGTGCATCTGTGAAGCACTTACTTCCCAA
Source organism: Hesperophylax consimilis (assembly GCF_061612785.1). Taxonomy (NCBI): domain Eukaryota; kingdom Metazoa; phylum Arthropoda; class Insecta; order Trichoptera; family Limnephilidae; genus Hesperophylax; species Hesperophylax consimilis. Next base: position 41,860,852 of record NC_142840.1, read on the forward strand.
CAGTAACAATTTTTTATTTATTAATAGTCTTAGATCCGTCAAATATTTACGCTTCTATTCCAACAAAAAAAGTCGGATGATCACATACGACACAAATGTTTCACGCTATCTCTGTAGAACTATGTCGTACTCAAACAACCGATATGTCTTTGTCCGTAAAAAAAAGTCAGATGTTATTTTTCTCGAAAACTACAAGAATGTTGTAATAAGCTGATATAGTACATTTTTCCAATTAAATAAATAGGGGTTAATGCAAAATATCAAAACTAAAGTATATTTCTTGATCTCAAAAATAGTAAAAATGTCGAAACAAAACTTTAAACAGCTCTGCTGCAAAACTAAAAAATTGCACATCCGACATTGTTCTTCGGGACCGTCCAAATGGTGTAAACAATGTAATTTTATTTTAATTCAAATAGTATTGTTACATTTCAGTGTGAAAGCCACTGAGGAGATAAACCGGTAGAAATTTGTGGTGAGCGAATCCATCTGTCTGAAGTAAGCTCAATTTATGCTTACTTCTGGGGAAATTGACCATACACATAATATCACCGCCCTTTTTGGGCCTAGGAGCCGAAAGGTCATATGTAAAATGGTTACATCAGTTTTTTTTCAAAACAATATTCATCACAATTCTAGGGATTATCTGCATAGGGTGGAGTTTCCATTGTCAACTGCTTATTGCAAATGAAAGACGAAGATGAAAACTGTATAATAATAATAATTTTATATTTAAAATAACACAACATTGAACATAGAAAACAGTCTATTAATCTTACAACTATCAGACATGGGTACTAAAGTAACTTCCATTGGCTAGAAAAATGCTCCCAATTTCTTTTGTAAATAGATTATGGGGCGTTGAATATTACTATTATTAAAAATTCTTCCATCACCAATTTATAAAAATACATAAGTTTTAACTCTTAATCATTGATATTCATCCTCATAATACATAAGGCACTATGGCTTTCCTCGTCGTGGGATAGTTAGAAAAGTTTTCCTTATACCACCAATGGGACAGTAGAGAAGTTTCGATCTGAAAAACAAAAAATAATGATATCAAAACATAAATGTTTCAAAAAATCTGAATCTTATGATCCGATTATGATAACATAAAAAAGGAAATAATTATTAAAATAAGGAATTTCAGGGAAAAATATTATGGATTAAAAAATATATATTCAGATGAACAAATGCTGAATCTGGATATATAAGTTTTATTATACATAGAATATATGCTGTCTGTGCAATGGACCTTTTTGCAATAGACCAATTTACCTGTCACAGTCAAAATATAGATATATATAAAAAAACACACGAGTATTCGAATGCAAAGCTGTGTCAAAATTTCAAAGCAATCGGTGAAGAACTTTTGGAGATATAAGGTTTTGAACAAGTGAGTTGTTATTACCTGATTACTCAGCACCCATAATATCACACAAAACCAAGCGGAATTAATTCCCAGCAGCGGAGTCAAGGCGAGATACATCAACACTTCGCAGAGCTGGTGCGGGCTGGACACGTATTCGAACCAGCCACCTCTGGGGATGAAGTGCTTCTCCGTGATGACTTTGTTGGACTTCTTGTCTTTCCGCAAGTTGGCGAGGATTATGTTACTCTGAAGTTGCTTCAACCACGCAACAGTGAATAGAGCGATTGTAGGGACAGCGAGTATTACAGTTGTAGAGTCAAAAATGATGAAATCTTGAATGTTTTCTGTCAAAATGTAAGACAATTACTGATTATTTGATAATAATATAAAATTTTAACATTCATAGAAACATGTCAGCTTGGGGAGTCTAAAAATCCATCACATTTGATGACCATCAAATCAACATTCATAACCATTTTGAATTTTTCATTTGAATGGTCCTAAGGCCCTAAGCATAAGGTAGGCGGCACATTACGCGATATGCATCATGGCTTGATCTATTTCAGCACATCGCTTGCCATACACCACCAATGGGAATGTATGGCGAGCGATACACTGAAATAGGCCAAGCCATGAAAATATAGCGTGGTCCGTCACAGACTTAATGGTTATGATATTCTTGTCATCTGACCACAATCTGTTGTAATGAAATTGGAGTAATGGCCGAAAATATTAGCCACTATTTTAGAAAAGGTTATTATTATTTTATATTAACTCCTAAATACATATTATACAGTACAATTATTAACACACTTCAGGCGATTATCTTTTCGCTGGTGACGGGCGAAAATAAAGGTCCGCGCGAATTAGTTTAATTTGTTTTAAATCGCTATATCTTCGAAAATAATGAAAATATTTTATTAAATATTTATTTAGAAAATATTTTAATAAAAATTTCTACATACTAACTCAGCATACCCAAGCTATAAAATGACTAACCGAAAAATTACTTATTTCGTTAATCTTCAAACGCATTGCTTATCAAGTGTCAGAAATTCAATAATAAAAGGTCCCTTTGTTGAAATACCGATGTACACGAAAGACTCGAATATAAATATAAAAAGAAGAATTATATTACGATTTGTAATTATGAACATTTAGTTGAGACCTTTGGAAAGAGATTGGCATATAATATTCATACAAAAACATTGGATAATTTATTATTTTCTGCCATTGAAATGAAGCCGGCGCAAAAGGTAAAAATACCCTTCCTGTCCTTGAGCAACAGTCTACCGAATGGGTAGAAATACCTTTCCCGTCCGAAGTGTGTTAAAACAGGTTGTTTCACAGAATTTGAACAATTCATCAAATTTCAACGGTAATATTCAAGACCTGAGAAAGTCCTATTCAAGTTCTGTTATTATCCAAGTACTGTGAAACAACCTGCCGATGATGAAATAATAAAACTTGAATTTTAAATTTGATGAATTGTACAAATTCTGTGAAACAACCCGTTCTTAGTATTCTTACCTTGTTCATTTATGAAGCCGGGGGAGTGGCCAAGAATAGCAATAATGCACCCAATATAATGTAAGTGTCCAATGAAGTATTGAAAGAAGTTTATTTTACTTGTTTTTGCAAAAACTTGAATGAAAAATGTTTCATAAAATCTTTTGTAACATTGCAAGGTGAGCAGAAACAGTGCTACCAGACTTCCTCCCGGAGTACCTGAAAAGAGAAAAGGAAGGTTAATAAAATAAATACTACACACTTGATTGTGTGACAGCCTTTTGTCTTGCTCACGCCTATTTATTGTAATTAGGGGGAACGAGACAACAAGTGTGCAGCGATCATAGAACTTGAATATTTGAAATCTTTTATTGTTTGCTCTTTCCATTATTTAAAAAAATTACTTTTTTAATTTTTCACTGGAATTTTCTTTTCTGAAGTTGAATAATAAGTTTGAAACATGCTGTACGCTGCAATGCCTCTGTGTGACAACCATGGAGGATAGAAGGGAGAGGAGGTGGTCGTATAAACATTTCCCACAAGACTCTGGTTGCCAGCTTGCAGTGACGAAGTATGAAGTACGGGGGTCTGTGGGGCAGATTTAAAATCGACACGCCCATTCCATCTAGCGGTACACAGGCGAAACATTAAGCCAACTGTTAGACAGATGGTAAATATATATTTATTTATTAACGGACATCGTCCAAATTAAAAAATAATAACACGAATAAAGTAAAATGAAAAATACAGGAGTAGACAAAGGTACATGAAAGCAAAGACATATGGTAGATATAATATAAGAAAATAAAGTGACAAGTCGAATCAAGTCAAGAATACGCCGTGGGTCAGGACCACAGGACACTTATAATATTCCGTGATGATATATATGATAGATAAATAAACCTAATTGTGACACATAACTAAAGAAAAAAACAAGATTTTATTTTAAAAATATTTTCAAGACAGGTGACATAGATCAGATAGTAAAAAGGTGTTTTAATGTTTCTTTTATTTAAATGATATAATTATGAGTATGTATCGTCAAGCAATAAAAAGAAATATTGAAATCAACATGATATGTCGACCCTTTGGAAAAACAATGCTACCACAAAACGTGAAACAGAAACTCGATGCAGAAACAAGTGATTTAATATAAAAATATCTATATCTATGGTTTTTAACTTTCTTCCTGTATGGTTTTTTACAAAAATTCACACTGAATTTCATAGTTTACACGTAACAAACGCACTTTATAGTTCTTGAAGGAACAGTCCGCTCCCGCCGAGCGGTGAAATCATCTGGCCTAGTAAACCACGCCCCATTGTGCCCAGTTGAGTTTGTTTGATGTGTTGACCCGGTTGCCCCAGTGCCATCTCCTCTCCCTTCTTTACTCCGTGGTGAGAACTGTATTCGACTCAACTCTGGTTGCGATACCTATAATCAAAGCAGCACTTTGCTTTGTGAAATTGACACAATTTTACAAGATTTTCTTTTGGTGAATATTAGTTATTTTTCTCGTATAGTGGTAAAGTTGGATTACAGAGGCAGGGTTCCTGTATAGCTGCCTCACAGGAAGAGGTGGATAGACGTGTGGAAGAGGATTGGAACAGGACGAGAAAGACTGAAGACTGTCTGGAGGAGAATGGAAAATGACCATAGTCTGCTCCGGGCACCCATTTGCCAGGAAACACTGAGGAAAAAAAATTCCCTCATCTTTGGAGATGCTGTGTGGGTCTTTTTATAGAAATTAAGTTCTCGGAAGGAAAAAGGTATGAGGGGTGGATAGGAATCTGGGGTTAATGTATCCAGGAGTGACGTATGAAACCATCTCTTCCACTGCAGCACAAGGTGATGGGCGAGAGAGTCCGGCTAGATAGGTCAAAGGGGCTCCGTCAACCAGTCTCTTCCAATCCGGCTCGCCACGCAGATGGGCAAGCGCATCACCATGAACCCGGGCACTCCTGCTAAGTAACCAAGTGTAGCAAACCACTCGGGGTGACCTATGACCTATATGTTGCAGCGGCGGTACCCACACTCGCCTCCCAAATTGAAGTTTGAGAGTTGACGGTAGCTGCATTGCGATGCAAAAAACGATTCTTCATGTTGCCGTATTTAATTTATATTACTAAGATCATCACTGAACATTAAATCTCTTGAAGTGTGTTCTATACATACTTAAAAGAAAACTGATGTTGCCAATTCAAATGTCGGAGATGGAAAGTAGTGCAATTTAATAGCTATTTCGTTCAAATCAAAATAATTTTTTTTCAACTTTAGTATGGCAGCCATCTGTAATATTGATAGAACTAACCTATACTTAATAATAAGATAAATATTCGGGATCGCCGACTACGTTATTGTAAATGGCTGTCATCCCATAGAACGAAACCGAATTATCATTTAACTTAATTGAACAAGATGTCGTTCAGACGTTTCAATTTAACTGGAACCGATTTTTTTAATCAAGATGCGTCAAGTGAAGTTATCGCTGCGTGCGTCTTATGATTTCAGACCTTTTACGGAACAAACTTTAGAATATGAAAAAGCACAAAAAACTTTATATGTGAGCTAAAAAATGGATTATTAGGGTGTAATTATAAGGCATTAGAAGATACCGAAGGCTATCGCAATCATTTGCGAACAAATTGATGGACCGTAAAAAAATCAAGAAAAAATCCAAAAACAGGACACAGTTATGCGCACGGCTGTCCCGGCTAAAACTAAGTTACAAATTAAGCTAAGATACCTGGCAACGGGGGATTCTTTGTCAAGTCTGGCATATATGCACAGAGTTTTAAAAAATACAATATCATTGTTTATAAAAGAAGTGTTCATTGCAATAGTTGATGCCCTAAAATTTGTTATGAAGATAAAATTATTATTTTTTTAAACATTTAGTTATTTAATAATAATAACTACTAAGTTAAAGTAACATTTCAAAAGTAATATTATTAACTGCAGTATCACGGGCATTCTTATTTTTGTAAACTTCTTGCTTCTGATCCCAAAGATAAGGATGGCTTTGGTATAGATCCATAAATCTAAACATCATATCATCCGACCACTTAATAAATTTTTTCATTGAAGTAGATGCCATGATGGTAGGAACTAGGTACGCGTAAATAAATCACTCAATAGAGACATCTAACGTCTACTTTCGACCGCAGGGAACTAAAAATCGCAAGCGACTTGGAACATATGTTCACGCGTTTCGATTCGGCGGGAAAATCGAACGATTACTCCTACTTGAACAACAAAAGTAGACGGGCTTTCAACTTTCGTCGTTCAACTAAAAACTTGATCAACTCTGTTGAAAGGCTGTTCACACTTGTCGATTAGCTTTCAAGTGTCATTCAACTCAGACTTGATCAACTATAATCGCTCTGTGTGAACGGGGTATAACCCCTGCAACTTTTATTTGGCACAGATTACTGAAATTACACTTCGTTTCAACTTAAATACTACCAGAAATAATGATTTCCTCGATAGATTGTAAAAGATACAATATAATTCCAATTTTATTCAATCAAAGTATAAAATTTACCCTATAAAACGATCCCTTAGTCGACATTTTGGACTTTATTGTATGGAGTGGCAATTACAAAGTTTCATTTCAGTCTAAATATGCATAAATTACTGAATTAACCCAAACTAATAACCTATTTTGTGCACGTAGATAGTTGTTTCTTGTAGTAATAGTTGAATTTCCATAATCTGTGCCTAAAAGTGAGGCAGTTAGCGAAATAATGAACAAAAGAAGCATTGTTTTTGGTAACCGTGCATACTATGTGCGTTAGTCTTAAGTGAAAATTTACCAAATACATAATACTTACATGAAATAGTCCTCTCAGCTCCGCACAAAAAATCCAAGACTGTAATGATCCATGGAGCCACATGGAACGTTGTATAATATATCTGCAAGACTGTTGCACTCGTAACAGTAAAGATTACAATGGCGAGAGCGTAGAAGTGTCTAAAGGAAGATTTGGGAATCTCTATCGCTCTAGTGACACTCGGGCCGTGGTGGGCAAACTTTCCGTAGCGGAACGTATGAACAATTATAGACGGTAAATACGGTTCAAACAAATTAATCAGTCCGCCAATAATTAATACATTGAAGGCAATATTTAAGAAGAATAAATTAATCAAAGGCAACATTTTCAAACTTCATAGACGAAGTTAAAGTTTTAAATCAAAAGTATTTGACTAATTATATATTTTTAATTGTGGCACGAATTTTATTGTTTTGTTTCAGTTTTGTCTGCAGAAAAAGAAAATCACATTTGTGTTACTGTACAAATTGTTGCAAGAGTTTTAAATTGTACTAAACACTCTGCAAATAATATTGCTTGTATTATTCTAAAAACGGGATATTAAAACATTAAGTTAGGTTAACTATCACTGAGGCTGATCTGGTCTGGGCACTCGCGGTGAGAATTTTACCCAGAGAATTAATGTCATTATTTTAGACACTACCCACATTTACCGTTGGTTCAAAATATTCGTGTGCCCGCTTTGTTTTGATTGACGTCATTGATTTTAGGTTTGACGTTTCCGATCCAATGTTTCCATTTAAAATATGCAGTGCAGATCAATGACTCGTTGCTATTTTCATACCTTTAATGCTGTAGATTTTTAGTCTTGGCATCACTGAACACTGACGTTTCAATTTTCGACAAGTGATGCTAGCAGGGTTGCCAATTCGTTGGGAATTCCTCAAATTGCGGGGAATTTCAAAGATTTATCAAAGAACCTTTTTATGGGAGAAATGCGGGAATTCTGGGATTTTCTTGATATCCAACCATCTAAAAAATAATATTTACAGTAATTGTTAGAATCTACTATAATTTCATGTCTTCGCAACAAATTTTCGAAAGAAACATCTATTTTTAAGCCTTGAACGTAAGAGAAAACCTGTAAATATGGCTGGATAATAAAAAATAAATACTAATTACAATAAAATTTAGTTCATTTTAGAGGTAAAGGAACTTGTGGGGAATTTGAACGTCTATTGTTGGTATTTTAGAACATATGCATTGCCAACCCTAGATGTGATGTCTAGGGAAATATCCCTAGATCTACAATACGATTGTACCTCCCCATCCAGGAGCACTCCTGTCCCGGTGAGACCGGTACACCATGCGGCACTGGTTTGTTAGGACTAGGAACACGTGCTCTGGGGATGGGAAGGAGGTGGGAGATTCTTCCGCTTCCAACTTCTTGCTACCCGCTTCCAGCTTCCCGCATCCAGCTTACCGCTTCCAGCTTCCCGCCTATAGTTTTCATCTTTTAGTTGTTGCTTCCCGCTGCTTCTTGATTTACGTTTCCAACTTCCCAGCTTCTCTCTGCGTCTTCTTTTCCGTTTCCCGTTGCTTCGTGTTTCCGCTTCCGCTGCTTCTTGCTTCCTGTTTCCTGCTTCTCGCTTGCTGGTTCTAGGTTTTTGTTTTAGCGTTTTTCCCACTGCTCCTTACTTCGCGTTTCCCGCTTCTTGCTTCTCACCCTACCGTCCCGAGAAAAGTTCCATTCCACAGTTATTAGATTGAACCTGCTCCGCCATGTTAATTTTTGCAGTTGATTTTTCATATTAGTTTTCAATTGGTTTTGTTTTAGTGTTCCTGTACCTCTTTTTCCGTGTTGAGGCGATTTTATACTGTATTTTACTATGTTCTATGGCTGGTAAGCGCGTTCTCTCTCAGATATCTAGTATTCTTCTTTAAGTGTTCCGGCGACCGCCACAGGGCTTTTGTAAATTACATACTAAAATAATGAAAACGTGAGATTAGACTAATCATAATAGCTCAGTACTCCAGAACCTTTCCTGGAATATGAAGTTAAAAATCAATCAACCAGATCCTGGCTCAATGAATGCAGTAATTCTACCAATGGTTATAGAATATCGATCTCAATATTATTATGAGTTTGTTTTACAAAGCACAACATAAAATAATAGATATTTATTTGTTTAACAAGTGAAAAATACTGAAATAAGGAACTTATCTATTCTGCTTGAAGTGGTTTTATCCTTTGACACTAATCATCATCAATCATTGATTATATTTTTAAAAAATGCGAGGAATCCAATATACCCATTCAGACAGGGCGATTTTAGTTGATCTATGACACTTGAAAGCTAATCGACAAGTGTGAATTACCTTTTAACAGAGTTGATTAAGTTTTTAGTGAGCGACGAAAGTTGAAAGCCCGTCTAATTTGGTTATTCAAGTATGAGTCATCGTTCGATTTTCTCGTCAACATATATTTCAAGTCGCTTGCGATTTTTACTTCCCTGCGGTCTAAAGTAGACGTAAGTTATTTATGCGTACCTAGTACCTACCATCATGGCATATACTTCAATGAAAGTGAATGTTCCGACAAAGGCAGATTTTTTTCTGGGTTTGGGGGGGAGGGGCACACATACAAAACATGGTACATTAATATGGCAACATTTTGGTAGGTAAGTACTGCATTTGCAAAAAATGGGCTTAACCAGTGTTTTCATACTGACAATGATGTTTATTGCTTACTTGCAGATAGCAACGTAATGATCGTAATATTATTATAATGATGCGAATGACTACGAATTTAAATGCGTTTCACGTGACGTTAAATTCATAATATCTACATTTGAACTGAATAAATACTACAAATAATTTTTGTACCTTCTTAATTGTAAGGAAATACTACATACTTGAATATTTCTACTAGAGGTTTGAAATCTCCTCACACTTCTCATTATTCCTTGAAATCATTATTCAATAGAAGAAATAATTAAAATATTTCATCCCCACGGACAGAAAAATGGACACAAAAATACCGAATGTAATATTTATATATCGGGCTGATTGCATCTTTGTCATAAAATACATACATAACCTTAAAATAATTGAATCATAAGATGTTTATTAAAAAAATGGCACGATGGAAATGATCAATTTATGTTTATTAATAACCTTCCCAGCTTATTATAAGTCAGAATGCCATTTTTTACACACAATAAATGCACGGGCGTCGTAAATCCCAACCTAAAATACGAATGAATTGTTTTTCTGCCACATACTCGTAGCTTATTCCGTTGGTAGATAATACACTAATTAAACATTTGACAATTAGCAAATAATAATAGCATAATCCCAGTTCCCAGTGGATATCCAATTTTATTAGGTAGTACGTAACAAAATGTACCACGTTGATAATATCTCGTTCTATGATCTCGTTTGTCGAGATATTTTTGACGTTTCTCAGAGTTGGGAATCGATTTTCGTTTTCGAGTGAATTCTGACCAATTACGTGACGGCTGTGGTTTCGAATCATAAATAAACCATTCTCTTTCGAATGATTTTCAAAACGATTGTCTCGGATTGTGTGATGATTTTTGACAGAATCGATTTCTTGTACGATGGCGTTTCAAAACGATTGTCTCGGACTGTGTGCATAAATATACTGACTGTGTGATAATTTTTGACAGAATCAATTTGTCCATGATAATGAATCGAAATATTTCGATGATCAAAAAGATCGAGTAAATCATCGATTGTGCCCATCGCTACTTTTTGCTAAGTACAAAAATAACCAATATCTATGGTCAAATGCGGTTCTGTCTTCTGTCATTTTGTCTACGCCATGTCATCTGCAACCTGTCAAAATGAGTAAAATGACACGAATGATACCAATGTTGTAAATACAAGAAAATGCATTTTCAATTTATTTTCGTGTTTCTTTTACTGTTTTCCTTTTACGGTGTCGGCGTGATATCTGCGATTAGACAATATTCCAAAGATGATGTTATCAAGCTTAGGTTAGCATTATGATCGATAATTTATATTAAAATGTATATTTTTGTACAACGATTAACAACTTCTTTTCAACTTTATTTTTATTGCTACTTGGCCAGTCTTCGTAGCTGTCGTAAACACTCATTTACACTTTCTTCATCATATTTCCTTTATCCCTATAGTTTCAGTAAAGTTGTTCACCAGGATTATCATTGGGTGATAGGTTGTTTCCCCCGTATATAATAAGTATCTAAGAATTTTCCCGTTGAGACCGGACATGGTGTAGGTGAATCGGTATTGGGAATCTCCATCCTCTTCACATTTCATACAGCTGCTATTGCTTTCTACTCTCAACAGCTGCACATCTCCTAAGACACCAATTTAACTCTCTCATTTTGGTAAATATTTACTGAATCGCCGCACTTTTACAAGCACAGACTATGGAAATTACACTTCGTTTCAACTTAATTACTAAAAGAAACAACTATTTTCATTGGGATGCATTAAAATTCAACTTTTTGTCAACATTTTTTTTTTGGTTTGACGTTTGGCGGACCATTTCCATCTAGATACACATAAATTATCTAAATAACCCAACTAAGAACTTAATAATCTACTTTGTGCATGTTTTTCCATCTCCCCTGATGAAAATAATTGTTTCTTAAAATAATTAAGTTGAAACGAAATGACATTTCTGTTATAAGTGCGGTGGTTTAGAAAATAATTACATTTGCTTTTATCTTTCAGGGAAGAGGTGCGTGAGATGTTCCAGCACGCCTACGACAGTTACCTGCGATACGCCTATCCATACGATGAGCTGCGGCCGCTGAGCTGCGATGGCATGGACACGTGGGGCAGCTACTCGCTGACGCTCATCGATGCGCTGGACACTCTGGCCATCATGGGGAACTACACGGAGTTCCAGCGAGTTGTGGACATCGTCACCGCCAGGGAAAACTTTGATGCAAACATCAACATATCAGTTTTTGAGACCAATATTAGACTTGTTGGCGGGCTGTTAAGTGCGCACTTAATGTCTCATAGGTAGGCAAAAATGATATTTATTACAAATGCTGATTTTATTATGCTGATAACTTATCTTATGATTTTTTACTGTATTATTGTTGCTGTATAAATTGTTGGAAATGGCCATGATTTTTGAAACTATGTGAATACTGCACAAGAGTCCCAACTGCTAACAACCAGAGCCAGTTGGATTATGGCATCCCCAAATAGTATATGTTATGAGGCTGAAGGGAGCGAGGGAGGGAAGGAGAAGGGATGTGGAAGGTTTAGAGTTAAGCTAGGGATATTGTTTGCAACCCATTTTAACCCTTATTGCTAGGATCCGGTTCTACTGTTGCAAAACGCATCCTCGCTATAGAGACAATTAATCTCATTTTTTTATTGTACTTTGCCATTAAACTATACATTAATGGGTACTTTCGGTTCTTGAGAAGTTAATTAAATGTTTGATTTTAATTTTTGATTGCACTTTGCCTTTAACCTATTAAATTAATTGGTAACTAGATAAAACAGAACAGTGATAAAACAGAATACGATTGACGTATAGGTTAGGTTAGATCACATTTTTTATTTATTTAATAAATATTTACACGATGATGCAGTACATTTTCTTTTGACTATCACACTAGGCTAAATGCCCGTGTTGTGGTAGTCATACATGAAATATTTCATTAATAAAATATAATAATAAACAGATAAAGAGTAATAATATGAAAATAAGAAAATCTAAGATAAAACATATAAGAATAAATAAAACTAACTGCAAATGTAGAAATTAAAAGTAAGGTGAGAAATAAAGAAGAATAATATTTTGATGGATCACCTGGGAAAGACAACCTCCCGGCAGAGTTGTTCAAATATGGAAATGAGCATCTGAGAAATCTGCTTCTCAATTTAATAACTAAAATATGGACACTGGAAAAAATCCCAGAGGAATGGCAAATAAGCATAATATGCCCAATTCACAAGAAAGGTGACAAATTAAAATGCGAAAATCATAGAGGAATATCACTTCTATGCACAGCATATAAAATCTACACCATGATACTGAAACAAAGAATTGATAAATATGCAGAAAACCTACTGGGAGAGTATCAGGCAGGCTTCCGCACCGGTAGATCCACAACAGACCAACTGTTCACCGTCAGACAGATCTTGGCAAAGTGCTGGGAATTTGACATAGACATACACCAACTACTATTCATTGATTTCAAGCAAGCATATGATAGCATAGATCGGGAGTGTCTATATGACATACTACTACAATTCCAGATTCCACCTAAATTGGTTAGGCTCATAAAAGCCACAATGTCAGACTCAAGATGTCAGGTCAAAATAGACGGAGAATTGTCGGAAGAATTTACAGTATCACAGGGACTTAAACAGGGGGACAGTCTGGCTCCCACTCTCTTCAACATTGTGCTCGAACATGTAATACGAAAAACACTAATAGACACTGGCTCCAATATTTGTTTCAAGAGCAGTCAAGTTGTCGGATATGCGGATGACATCAACATTGTCGGAAGATCAATTTCAGCCATTAAGGAGGTCTTCGACCCTTTAGAAACAGCGGCGCGGGAAGTAGGACTGCGAGTTAATGGTGACAAAACAAAAATGATGGTACAGAGCAGGAACCCCTCACACAGAAGAAGAAGTAGTGCACTATTTAAAGACAACTACTCATACAAAGTGGTCGATCAATTCACCTACCTGGGCTCCAGCCTGACAGAGAACAATGAGGATCCAGCAGAAATCAGAAGGAGAATCACAGCAGCCAACAAAACATACTTCTCTTTGCTGCCAGTGTTTAAGTCACGTAGTGTCCACAGAAAAACCAAAATAACCATATATAAGACCATTGTAAGAACTGTATTGGCATATGGATGTGAGGCGCTGACACTGACGGTAAAGATGGCTGAAATGCTGGATACTTTTGAAAGAAAGGTGCTGAGAAGAATATGTGGACCCGTGAAAGAGGGCGAACAGTGGCGTATCCGGCACAATATAGAATTGTACGATATATATAAGGCCCCTAGCATCTCTGCACACATGAGACTCCTCAGGCTGAGATGGGCTGGGCATGTACAGAGAATGCCGGATACACGCGTCCCAAAAAGAATTCTGACTGGTCAGCCAGGTGGAAAGAGAAAAGTGGGAAGACCCAGACTGAGGTGGGAAGATGAGGTAAGAGGGGATGCAGCACAGCTTCTCCAGGTGACAAACTGGAAGTCAGCCGCTGAGGACAGGAGGAGTTGGAGGCGACTGTTGCAGGAGGCCAAAGCTCGATATGGGCTGTAGCGCCATCGAAGAAGAATATTTTGATGGAGATAGAACTGAAAGTTGAAATGAAAATTATAGGTATTCTACTACAAGAGTACATGTTTAAAATTCATGCCATGTAAGAAATTGGAAAGAAGGTGTGGTAGAGTAAGTAATTTTTTTGAATAGTTTTATGAATTTAAGGAGTCTTTGTAGAAAGCTTGTCCCCTTTCAAATAACCAATGTGTTACTCTGGCGGTAAAAAAGGAGTTATAGTTAATTATACGACTTTATGTCGGTACTCAATGCATTATATTTTTCGAAGCGATAAACCAGAATTGGCGTTGAGCGAATGAGGTATTTGTTTTAGGAACCAAGCAACCCAGGTTTGATGAAAAACGGGTGTGTACTTGATGTTGTGGAGTCACTAGTAGGTTATTTTTCCGTATATAACATAAACTTATCTTAGTAAATAACTGTCGAATATCTAAGACCCTGATTTTAACAAAGAGTTCATTTGAGGGATGGGTAGGTGGGCATTTAAATATAATTCTCAAGATAAGTTTTTGAACTTTAATAATTGGATTGATAATGGATTCAGCACAACCACCTCATCCCATATACCATATGTTGCTATGGATTGAAAAAGGACAAAATATACGCTTAGACTCTGTAAATCTAGGATGGACCTGAGGGAGCAGAATATATGGCAGAGTTTACGGAGTTTTTTTTACAGTGTCACTGTTATGAGCTTCTCAACATAGCTGGTTATCTATGATTATTTCCAAATATTTAAATACCTTTGTTGATTTAAGGGTAGAGCATGTGCAATTTTTTTTTTTTTTTTTTTTTTATGTGACACCTCACAAGAGTGTCCCTGCCTGTGCAGTGCACAGACAGGGGAACTATGTCACCACCCGGTTGGGTGGCGTTGTGAGGCGGAGTAAGGTAGGGGCTGTAGGAAGGGATTTGTTAATGCGGGCCTTGAAGAGGCTCGGATTATAGGAGGGAGGAAAAACAGATGCCGGTAGCTCGTTCCACATACGAGCCGACTTACACAAAAACGAGTCGTAAAAACGGCCCGTTCTCATGAAGCCAACGTCAACCGTGAACGGGTGTTCAGTTCGTGTCCGTCGAGTTTCGCGCACGTGCACCGGTGCATCAGGAATCAATGCTGCTAGCTCCTTGGAGCAGGTTCCATTGAAATACCTGTAGAACAGACACAGCATGCCTACATTGCGTCTATGCATCAGAGAAGGCAATCGGTCTGTTAACAACGGATTGTCAATCAGACGGATCGCTCTCCTTTGCACAGACTCAAGCAGGTTTATCAAGTATTTTGGGGCACCAGCCCAAAGGTGGCTCCCAAATTCAATAGTTGGGCGGACTTGAGACTTGTACAGGGTCAGCAGCTGGTCACTGTTGAAGAATCTCCTAGCCCTGTACAAGACGCCCAACTTTTTGGAGGCCTGATTTACTCGGGCTTCTATGGATCCCCGATACTTGAGCTGGTCTGATATAGTAACTCCAAGCATTTCAATGGAGTCTTTATTGGGGAGAGTGCTCCCATCAAATTGCACCAGACAGTCATTGATCTCCTTCTTTGCCGAAATTAGACACGCTTGGGTTTTTGAGACGTTGAAACTGACCAAGTTGGCCTTACCCCAGGCACGAACCATCTCTAGGTGGTGGTCAATTTTTCGCTTCAAAACTTCCCGAGCTGTTCGGACATCATAGGTGGAAGGGGGCCTGTCAAAAAGATAACCCTCGTGAACGGTGCTGTCATCAGCGTAGCAGTGAATTGGTGCACATTCAACGAGATCGTTGATGTGCAATAAAAACAGCGTCGGAGACAGCACAGATCCTTGTGGCACCCCCGCATTGATTTGGTGCGGTGAGGAAGAAGAGCCGTCAACCACGGTTTGAATTGTTCTTCCCCTCAGAAAGTCCGCAATCCAACTATGCAGGGTTGGGTGGATCCCATACGATGGTAATTTCCCGATAAGCGCCCGGTGCCAGACTCTGTCAAAGGCTTTGGAGATATCCAACCCAACGGTTTGGGTTTCACCAAAACGTTCCATGTACCGCCCCCAAATATGCGTTACATATCCGAGTAGATCGCCACACGATCGGTTTCGACGAAATCCATATTGCCGATCGCTTAGGATATTGTTATTCTCGAGATATGTGAGCAATTTGTTGTTAACCACCCTTTCTAATACCTTCGAGAGTATGGAAGTGATGGCTATGGGGCGGTAGTTAGAAGGGTCGGAACGGTCCCCCTTTTTTGGGATTGGGTGGACGATTGCCTTTTTCCAAAGATCTGGCACCTTTCTACCTTTGAGAGAGAGCCTAAATAATTTTGCGAGCACTGGAGTCATTTCTGCAGAACACCTCTTGAGGACCAAGGCAGGTATTCCGTCCGGCCCACTGGCTTTGTCGACTTTCAGCTCGTTCAAGACTCGGAGAACCTCTCTGTTCCGGATCTTCGGTTCCTCCATTTGAAAACCGCAGTGCGGAATGGAAGGGGGAGTCTCTCCGTTATCTTGAAGAGTTGAGTTTTCCGCGAAAATTTTGCCTAATAATTCAGCTTGCTCGCGGGCCGAGTTAGCCAGCCGACCATCAGGCTTGGTCAGAGGTGGGAAAGTGGTTCTGCAGAAATTTCTTCCGATCGAGCTAGCGAGTGACCAGAAAGCACGGCTACCAGTGGGGCAGTCAGCCAGCTTTTTCGCAATTCTCTGGTCGTGATCGCTCTTAGCTCTATTTAGAACTCTCTTACAATCCCTTGCCCGTTTTCGGTATTCCGAAAGATTATTCATGGAGCTAATCTTCCGGAGTGCATTAAAAGCCGTATTTTTGAGTCTGACAGCTTCAGCACAGCGATGGTCAAACCACGGTTTTGTGCCCGCTCCAGAGGATTTGACGGAGAAGGGAATGTAGCAATCCATTGCTGATGTGATTACTTCTTCTACCTCGCGTGCACAAATTGATGGGTCCTCGGAGCTAAAGCATACAGTACTCCAAGGAAAGGCGCCGAAGAAAGACCGCATGCCGTCCCATTTTGCTGCCCTGTAGTGCCATACCTTCCTCTTTACATGTTTGTCGGGTTGACGGTTCATGGAGGATGGGACAGAGGTAGTAATCAGGCAGTGGTCAGAGGATCCTAAGGGCGCTGTCACCTCCACTCTGTACCCGAGTGGCTCACTAGTGAGAAACAAATCGAGTAGGTTGGCTCGATGTGATGGGATGTCTGGTATTCTGGTCGGAGATTCTACGAGTTGGCTTAGTCCATGGATAAGGGCAAAGGATTCCGCTGATCTACCGGCAGAGTTTGTTGGGCCCGAGAACTTCAGCCATTGTTCATTATGAACATTGAAGTCCCCCAGGATTACAAACTCGGCCGATGGGTAACGGGGCAAGAGAATATCTACAGTGTCACTCAAGTATTTAAGCAACTCAACAGTGTCTGATTCGGCAAGGTTTGGTGAGCGATATAGGCACGCATAAATTCTCATCATACCGGTGAGATCCACACGTACCCATAACACTTCGTGTTTTGCGCTCTCGATATTTGCGAGACGAGCGCAGCTGATGTCAGCACGGCTGTAAAGGCAGACACCTCCTTTGGGCCTGAAAAGGCTTTCCAGATGATATCCTGGGCAGTTCAGATAGGAGGTATCTGGGGGCTCGGCAATCTGTGTTTCCGTAAGGAAGAGGAGATGGGGATTTTGTGAGAGAAGGTGGTGGTGGATGGGAGTTAGGTTGGTGTGCAGACCGCGAATGTTAGCGAAATTCACCTTCATCCTCGGTCCACACTGAGGACTCCTACTGTTCGCTGTCGCTGAGTTTATATTAATTTGTTGTGAGTTCTTAGTTTTTAAGTTTGTTTTATTTGTTTGTGGGATTTAGGATGGGTTGGGAAGGATTAGGTTAAAAAGGTTGGGTGGGGAGTTGGAGAGTGGAGCAACTGGATACACCAAATGTAAGGTATGTTCTTCTGACTGCGGTTCTAGGCAATGGGCAGGAGAGTCCGGCTGTGGAGGTCGCCCAGTGCGCCCCAAACGCTAGATGCTGGGTCCTCACCGGTCACGAACCGGCACAACATCAGCGGCAGGGTTTTTTCGCTGGCTGATGGGGCAGCCCACCCTTAGGGTCGGGCCCCTGTACTATCCAGCGGCCCGGACAGCGATAACCGGTTTACTGGATCTCCCTCAACCGGCCTCTCCCAGCCCGGCCCGCCCTGCAGTGAGTAGGCCGACCCATTCATCAGTGTGATCCAGAACGCACAACCCTCCAATTAATATTAAGTATGGTTTCTGAAGTGTGTAAGTTGAGTGAACAGGAGTGAATGATTGGTTTAGGGCAGTTGTTAGGTATATTATGTTAAATTTCAAATATCGTGTTTTGTCGATGTTAAGTGTGAGAAGTTAGTGTCTAGCCAATGCTTTACTTTTATTAGGCCATTATTAGTTATGTTAATAACTGATTGCCATGTCTCATCTTCGAATATTAAGTTAGGTTTGTTTACATTATGTTAGGTTTGTTGTTTTTCAATGCTTTGCCATGTATCCATAAATTTTACAAAAAACTCTTACAAACCTGAATAGTCAATTTGATGCTTTCCCATTAAACAATCCATTAATGTCCAGGGCTGGCATCAAGCTAGAACCCGGCTGGCCGTGCAACGGGCCCCTGCTGCGCTTGGCCGAGGATGTGGCCCAGCGGCTGATCGTGGCCTTTGACACGCCCACCGGCATGCCATACGGGACCGTCAACCTCAAGCATGGCATCCCGAGGGGGGAGACCAGCGTCACATGCACGGCCGGCATCGGCACGTTCATCGTAGAGTTTGGCGCGCTTAGCAGGCTCACCGGTGATCCTCTTTATGAAGAGGTTTGTATCATTGTACTATTTAGGGGTGCTCCTGTACGAGAGTTAGTTAATAATAAGCAACCTGCATGAGTTTGAAGATGGTAGAATGCTTGGAAGTTAGTTTTATGACTTTACCTATCTACTGCTCTACCATATTCACATTACTGAATAATGCCCCTTCCAGTGGTAATCTTTATATTTTTTGCAGAAAGTTCTGATAATTAAATATTTTACTTAATTAATTACTCGGGCTAATTTATTCAGTTATGGGAACAAACAGATATTTCCCGTAGAGTCAAATTGTTCGCTTTTTGGAACAGTTCATTTGGTCTCATAGAAATCCTATTGACTCTCTTACCGCCATAGTTAGAAATAAGAATTGAATGGTGTTAGAAAAAGAAAATACCAAGCTTTATACAGGTTGTCCGGGGGTAAAGTGCGCTAACTCTGAGAGGTGGTTCTACATGATCGTAGAAGTAAAAAAGATATGTAACTCTTTTCAAAAAACAATGTTTATTTTCCCATACAAAAATATTTTTCCATAGAAGAATATTTATTTTCCCATATAAATAATCACACTTTTTTTTACCTAAAAACCTTGAAAAAAAAAGTTGAAATTTCGAAAAAAGCTATTTATCTTTCTTACTTACGTCTAGAATATATTCAAATATAGAAGTAAACCACAGAATAATTAAAATATGCACCTCCATAAAACCAAAGGTTCTAACTGTAATTTGAGAAAAATTTATGAAACTTTGTGAATTTTTATATGAAACAACAAAAAAGTGAGGAATCCATAATGTTTTTTAATGCAATATGTGTTTTTTTAGTTCAGCGTTTAGATGAACTAAACGTAAGGTGAGACATTATAAAAAAATGATGTTTGATTTCAAAATTTGAATAATTAAAAAATGATATGTTTATTTCTAATAATAAATAAATAAAAGCGTATTTCATCACCTTTTAAAAACAATTTTTAGTTTCCGGATAAATTCAGTCCCATTTATTTGGATTTTATTGAGAAGCGGAAATCCATACAAATTCTCCGACTTTCTCACAGAATCCTTAAGAAATATAACAGTCAATATGCCAGAGGCCTGAATAAAATGTTTAATTATCAGAATTTTCTGCAATATTTATGTTGTTCATTATATTTAGAAGCTCGAATTTGAATTTGAATTCTAGCTTTGAAGATGGATTTTAACTTTACATCAATATCTTGTTTGTCATGCTCATTCTTAATTCAAATTAAATTACTCGGCTTTTTTTATTAGATTTCCCTGTTTAACCTGATGGAGATAAATTCCCTTAATACCTTGTTGATCATGTTTGCTCATGTGCTTTAATCCCCCAGGTAGCCATGCACGCCCTGTATGCCCTGTACAACCACCGCTCCCCCATCGGCTTGTTAGGAAATCACATTGACGTGTTGACGGGGCGTTGGGTTGCGCAGGACGCTGGAATCGGGGCGGGAGTTGATTCCTATTATGAATATCTGGTCAAAGGTACAAATATTAAATAAATTATCTGCCAAACAGAATGAAATTTCAGTGTCTATGTATAATGGTGGAGAGAAACCTTTTTAATGCCAAGGACTCTTTGGATATTATTATTTGTTCTGAGGAGCCACGAGCGTCGGAAGCATAGACATATGAATATTAGTAGACCTGCCCTAAGTGATTAAAAGCGTATTATTCCCCACTCCCCATCCCGGTTCCATTGGAGCCGGCTGGGCTCGCGTATGGCCTCAAATGAATTTAGAAAACGTGACGTCATCATTCTTGTGCGAACTATGGTCGAGGCATCATCGGTTCATTTTACGAAATAACACGGCAAAATGGTGGCTTGTGGTATGAAAACTTGTAAAAATAGATGTGAAAAAGAGAATAAACCCAATTGTCGTATTACATTCCATATATAAGCATTATTTTACTTTATTTTAAGCATATTCACATCGTATAATATGGATCAGTTGTAGAAACATATACTATCACATCGAAATACGTCTGGACGCTGTAGCAGTGCGTACTTCTGGGCGGCGCAGTCCCTACCCGATTAGAATAAACATTGGTCAATTTTCTCCGATTGGCAAGACTGTTGCGAGCTCTCTAAGCGGAGCGCACTTCGTCGAGCTCAGTTGCTGGCTGGACTCAGAGGACTACGGTGTGTTCGTGCGACACTGGAACAATGAGGGACTACTTTGCAAGTCACGAAAGGTCTTTTCACTTTTTTTAATCATGTAACTTATCATTCTAATAGGGATTACTTATTTAACTTCTTGCGTTGTTATTTTATAACACGCTGGCGCCCGCTCAGACATTCCTTACAAGATTTTAAGTGTTTAATTTATTAATGTTACCTGCTCGTTAGTCAAAATTTTATCAAGATGGCGTTAAACTCACGTACATTCTTGACACGCCCGGAGACAAGATGTTGTTAGAGTCTCATGTTTATTTTTATTGATCAAGTATTTTAATAATTGTTAAGTATTTTAATAATTTAATAAATTAGCGTCTGTTGATATTTAAATCATTCTATTATTTAACTTCCTTATCAGATCTCATCACTACCTACATACAAAGCGTTCAGTGCGTGTGCGTAGATGACTAGATTATTGTATTTGGTAATTACCAATTAATATCACAATCGTAAGATCCATCATTAATTTATACAATTAATCCTTTCATCACCCATCCATTGGCAAATAATGTTACAACGCGAAACACAAAGCTGGTTGGTTGCTGGGAAGTAAATTATGAACATTTATAAAAGTGTCTTAACTAAATACGTAAACGAAATATTCGACTGAAAATAGAAGAAATTTATTTTGCCGAATTTGGACTTCGCAAATTTGTTCATAACGTGGCGAGTAATTTGCGCTCCCGTGTAAAAATGTCTATTCATTCAAAAGCAGATTTTACTTTTAAGAACTAAATGGTGATATTATAACGCGAGATGCCTATATACTGTCAGATTGATTTATTGACGAATCACAGTCAGCTTTACCCCCTTCGTTCTTCAACAGTTGATTTTACCCCTCATCTTTAATTTCTAGTCTATATATTCATATGTCTGTGGTCGGAAGTGTCGTCAGTTTAAGTACGATAATGCGTATCATCCAATGTCTACTAATGGTCAGTGTTCACATTCTGATTTCCAGGAGCGATATTATTCCAAAAGCCAGAACTAATGGACATGTTCAATGAGGGCAGAGCCACCATAGATAAATACCTGAAGAAAGACGACTGGTATGTGTGGGCGTCCATGACCAAAGGGCAAGTCACTTTGCCTGTGTTCCAGTCACTAGAGGCTTACTGGCCCGGGGTGCTGACTTTAATAGGTGAGCTTTTCTTCGCAACTGTTTATGGTATATGTATGTATTTGTTTTGTATTTTCTGGACTGATATTGAAATATTTTACCATGAAACAACTTAACATTAACACACTTTAATAATAAGAAATAATAATATTTGGATGATTTATATAGCGCCGTTTTTGTGCAAAATCATCTCGAGGTCGCTTGCTGTGTATGTTCCACCACTAACAAATAACTGTTGGAATCCCTGGTCAGTCAGCTGAGTAATTGTTCATCCCCTTAACCCGATTCCAACTGTCCAATACCTACTAACCTTTTTTATGTTTTTAATTATTAAAAACTCAAAAATGTCAGCGGAGACCAAAGTTTCATTTACATTTTTACTCCAAATAATGTCAGGAAACATTGGTTAAAGTAATTCAAGTACTTCCTTTATGCATTTCAGCGTTGTGGCAGAAAATATAAAGGTACCAGGCACGTAGTGCGCCATTGAAACGATTATACTTAACCATTGTAAACATTGGAAACAATCTGGAAGGGAACCAACATCGGGTTGTTACAATTGTAATAATAAAAGAGATAAAAATTTCAACATTATATTTATTACTACATCGTACAAGGGCAAGAGCAAGAGATCTCTAAATTAACATAATAAAAGTTAAATCCCAGGGCGTTAGCGTCAGATTGAAGATCTGGGCGCTCGGATATTAATTAAAATTGGTAGCAAATTAAATAGGTGTGACAAAGTGTGTAACATAATATTCTAACCTGTTTAACTAGAAGAGGGTGCCAAATAACATGTTACATGTTATTAAATTTAGATGCAGCAAAACGATGACCAGCTAAAACGTTTAACAAAAACTACTGCGTCATTTCTTGCCGGTAAAATGTCGGTAGAATGTCGTCTGGAGCGCTCGCTCGTGTCCTTCCCCGAATGGCGGGTTTCTCAGAAGGCTGCCCGAATGGTACTGAATTCCCGTTGTGTCGTCAGTCTCCAGCTCTTTCTCGAAGGCGCCAGTGTGCCTACGTCACAAAATAATAGTGATAACGTAGCAGGCAACATTGAACTGCTTCAGCGTGCGTTGATAAATCGCCGAGTGGTGCGGTAGTGAGCGAGATAGGTACGGGGTTTGCTCAACGTGATTGTCAGTAGTAGCCGGCGATGTATCATGCATTTTATGCATGGCTGATGTTGTTTTCGTTGTTTTCAGCACTAATACATAATATTTTTATGGATTCCTATGTGTCCCTAATATAGTACATAATATTAATAAAATGATTTCCATAAGTAACAAATGTAAACTATTCATTTTTTCCAAATTCAAAATAACAAAATTCTATGTGTATCCTGAACAGCATGCGAGAAGCTCGAGGGACTGTGCTACTGTCAAAGGAATAAGGTGGAATGGGAGATAGGACAGTGGGCCAATGGCCAGAGTACTTACTATGGATGAATAAAGACAGAACAGGTTCCCATGGCATCAATCAAGCTTCTCTGTCATTAGTATATTATGGTAACCAGATAAAACATGAAAAAAGAATCGGTTTGGTTAGTTCAGGATTATTGTTTGTTATTTTGCTTCTTTGTTCTATTTTGCCACGGAACATTAGAAGATAATTTACTTTGTAGGCGACTCGGATACGGCCATGCGCATAGTCCAGAACTACCACAGCGTGTGGCGCCAGTACGGCTTCACACCTGAGGTGTACAACATCGGGGCGGGAAGCGCCTCAGGGGGCCGCGAGAGCTATCCGCTGCGCCCTGAGCTGGCCGAGTCCCTCATGTACCTGTACCGGGACACCCGTGACCCCATCATCCTGCAGATGGGTGAGGATATCCTGAGAAGTTTGCAGCACAGTGCCAAAACACGCTGCGGATATGCTACCGTAAGTTAATTCTAAGCAAATCAAGCCCATCTTTTCCTTGGACTATCATTTTATGTATCTATGTTGACTTTTATAAATAGGAACTCTTGTGAAAAATATTATGGCTAAAAAATATATATGTATTCATATAGGTCAACAAACGCCGCTTCTGAATATATAAGTTTACTATATATTAGGCATAGAATTTATAAATCGTCATTTAAAAATTAATAAAACACTATCCTATTAAAACACATTGTTTGGTTGGTACGACTGAACTGCTGATTCATCCCTACCAGTCTACGTGAGTAATATATCTATGGTCAACAATAT
The DNA here is from genome assembly GCF_061612785.1 of Hesperophylax consimilis. Classification (NCBI taxonomy): domain Eukaryota; kingdom Metazoa; phylum Arthropoda; class Insecta; order Trichoptera; family Limnephilidae; genus Hesperophylax; species Hesperophylax consimilis. The sequence goes on from NC_142840.1 coordinate 41,885,180, forward strand.
CCACATCAAGGTTGCCAATTCGTGAAGCATTCCCCAAATTGCGGGGAATTTATAAGATTTTCAGGAATTGGGTTTTTGGGGGGAGAACCTTTTTGTGGGAAAATGCAGGAATCTGGGCATTTCTTGATTCATTTCTTCCAACCAAATTGAAAAATAGTATTTAAAATAATTGTGAGAACGCCCTGTATTTCATTTTCGTTTGCTGCAAATTTTTCAGAAAAAAAAGACTCAACGAAAGAGAAAATCCGAAAATGACAAGATAATAAAAAATAAATGCTAATTTCAATAGAATTTAGTTTCATTTTGAAGATAAAGGAACTTGTGGCGAATTTGAACACTTCTTAATTTCTTGTTTGTGTTTTAAAAAACATATGCATTGGCCACTCTGCTCCTCATTCACCTTTGAACCGATGAAAATGTTTTTAAATACCCGTAAATGGTTCAGGTGTGGTCTTGAACGCATTTTTGAACTTTGATTCAATACGAAAACATTAGTGACGAGATGCTAAAATTTTACCTAGTGTTCTTCAATTTTAAAAGCGGGTAATTTTAAAAATAAAAAACATCTCGACTCCCTTACAAAATACAGCGCTAATTAAAAAAAAAAAAATTTGCTTTTAGAGAGTGGTTACGTCATTTCAATAGATTTTGATGCGTTTACGGGAGACTGAAAATTTTATTGTTTTTTTTTTCAGATAAAAGATGTTCGAGATCACCGTAAAGAAGACCGCATGGAGTCATTCTTCCTGGCGGAAACAACCAAATACCTCTTTCTGCTTTTTGACCCCGATAACTTCATTCACAACCCCGGCCACAGCGGAACTGTGGTGCAGACTCCTTGGGGAGAATGTATCCTGGACGTTGGAGGCTATATCTTCAACACAGAGGCCCACCCCATAGACCCAGCAGCTCTGCATTGTTGCCACAACGCTAACAAAGGGTGAGAACAGGGGTAACCCAAATTACTATCCTCCGCATCAACTCAAAAAGTTAATTTCTTTTATCGCTTTTTTGTAGCCTAAACAGAAATACTCATATCGGTTGTGTCTGTAAATATGATTCAATGCACTCTAAAACTCGGATTTGCTTTGAATTTAAGTGTAATTTTCATTGGAATTTTTTTTTTACATTAACTCCACACAGGAGGCCCTGAAGAAAATAATTTCCCTCAGGGCCTATGTCATCTTTGGGGATGCTGTAAAGATGCTTGATTGTAATAAAGCGATACATTGATAAAAACATAATGTTTTGTTACCAGATTTATTTTGTATAAATTTAAAGTACCTATCTGCCTGTAATAATACCTGGGGTATCTCAGCGACCGCTCAGGGTAACATGAGCATCTTGGCACGTTGAAGGTTAACATCTTACTTTCATTCAAAACAATGTATCCTTTTCTTCTTCTGAATAGAATATTAATTTCTCCCGAGATTTGGATTTACCTAATGAAACAAGCAATACACTTGTCTTATTTTTTTAACAAAGTGGTCATTTCAAAGCTCCACAACTTCTGATGAAAATGACACTTGAGAGCTGAAATTATAAATTCTGTTTAGAAGACAAATGTGTTAATTTCATGATGCCAGAGCAAACTGTATTTTCTGCTTCTGCTAGATTTGTGCTTTATAGTTATAGTTTTCATTATAATCATTTGCATTTATTATTTATTTATTAATTAACTCCCTTTTTCAGGGTTTTTACGTACGAATATAAAGAAATATACATTATTTATTGTACATAACTGAATTGATTCATTAACAACATTTTATATTTGAAAGATAAATTGAAGATGTCCACTGACTTGGTATAATTGTTTCCCTCCATTAGTATTCTGGACAAAGAGGAATACATATGGTAGTTAGTCCCAGAATTTCAGCACTGAAATAAATCCTGACTTCTAGTATTACGTTGTGGAATCCGAAAGCTTATCAATTCTAGCAATACCGGACTATCAACTAAATCATTTAGAATTTTATATAGAAATACCAAGTCAGTGAAAATTCTTCTGTCTGACAATTTGAGCATATTCATATAATTTAGCAGAGTGTTCAACATAATTGCTGGAATACCCATTTTAAAATTTATAAAACGTAAGAATTTGTTTTGTATTCTTTCAACAGCTTGAACATGTATATTATAATGTGGGTTCCGGACAGGAGAATTGTACTCAAGTTGACTTCTTATATAGGAAAAATATAACAATTTAATACACTTTATATTGTTAAAATTTCTGGTTAGCCTAGTTATAAATCCCAACATTTTGAAGCCCTTATTAGAGATTTCTGTTATGTGGTTAACAAATGAAATATTTGATTGAAAAGTGATGCCTAAGTCTTTGATTTGTGTTAATGTCTCAAAAGCATTGTTATCAATGTTGTAATAAAAAAATCGCTGGATTTTTTATTCGAGAAAATCTAACTACATATTTGACATTTTGAAATATTTAAGTATTCATTACACCAAATTAATAATTTTGTAATTATTATTTACTTATTTAATTAAAATATTGCATTATTTTAAATTGGTTCATTTTAAACGTAGTCTCATCACAAATTCATTTATTCTCATTCATAAATATTTATCTTATTTCAGGATCGACCTTCAGAAAGTAGACGAGTTCTACAAGTTTTTCCTAGATGAAGAAAAGTTAATTCTTAAAAATTTCGGGCAAGAAACGCTCAACAGAACTGCAGACGAAAATACCAAAGAAAACCCCCCGGTCGCAAATGCAACTGAAAATGATTCGGAATCAGAAGTTGAAAATAGCACATCCGTTTTGAATGATCCGGATGAAAATCATCAAGATCAAGATTCTAATCAAGATGACAACTCTACAAAACACGTGGAAACAATACGATTGGAGTTGAATGAAAAAAACACAGATAAAGAAATTATCGACCCTAAAGGCGAAACCATCACGGCTCCTAATGACAGTTCCAGAGATAAAGTATTGTATCCATATAATGAATCCGACGTAGATTACATCCGACTTTCCGATGAAAACTTAATAAGCAAGGAACAGGCAGACACCAGTCCAGTCCCCCCCCCGCTTGTGCTTGAGAAATCCAAGTCAACAGTTTCTCTTCTGCCCGACTTTGTTCACGATTTCTTGGCTAGTTCCATGCCCGCCAAACAAAAGTGCGAGCCGCAGTCAATGCTGGAGAAGATTCGCAAAGAAAGACTCTACCCTCGACATCCCACTACAAGAGACTATCACTTGCTACAAACTCAAGCACCGTCTTTTCTTCAGAGGTTGTCTCTGGCAGGAGAGTTTGCAGTGCTTAATCAATTGGACTAAAATGTATATTCTGTGAATATATTTGAATTAAGACTTGTCCACTGTTTTGTTTATATTAAAAATAATGTTTTGACATTTGACATCTGGTTTCATTACCCATAATATCTTTGACATAATGTAAATTAAATTGTCATACAAATTTTCAATAATGAAAAAATTACAAGTATCCAAACTTTTGCTCTGCCCATTCAATAATATTAACCATAATTTAATTCTAAAATATCTATGGACTTGTAAGTGATGTTTCTGTTATAAAATTCAAGAACAATGGTTGATCAAAGTTTATCTGTATCGGCATCAGTTGAAGAAACACTGTCTATGAGAGGATTAAAACTTATCAAAAAAGTTGGTGAAGGATCATATGCCAAGGTTTACACTACTTTTGTCAGAGCTCCCATTTTATTTCGTTTCATTTATAAATCAGATTCTAATTATATTATTTATGTAGGTATTTTTAGCCGTAACAAAAACTAACGAAACAAAACATGCAGAAGCAACAAAAGCCCAAACTACTTTAGCTTGCAAAATCATAGACGCCGCAAAAGCACCAAAAGATTTTATAAAAAAATTCCTGCCTCGAGAATTAGACATTCTCTTGAAGCTGAACCATCCGCATATTGTGCATATCCACAGCATCTTTCAAAGAAGGATGAAGTATTTTATATTAATGCGTTACGCTGAGAAGGGTGATCTTTTACAGTACATTCTCAAACACGGTCAGTTGGCCGAGAATCAAGCCCGAGTCTGGGCCAGGCAGATTGCGTTGGCAGTGCAATATTTACACGAGATGAACATCGCCCATAGAGATCTGAAATGCGAAAACATATTGATCACCGCCAACCAAAACACCAAACTTTCTGACTTTGGCTTTTCTCGGTTCGTTGTTGACGCTAAAAAGAAACCGATTTTGAGTAATACATACTGTGGTTCCTTATCATACGCTGCCCCCGAAGTTCTGAGAGGAACCCCTTATGTGCCGAGAGGAGCAGATGTATGGTCTCTTGGTATTTTACTGTACGTGATGATAAACAAGTCAATGCCGTTTGATGATTCCAACATAAGGAAGCTCTACGAGTTGCAAATGAAACGGAAGTGGAAGTTTAGAGCGAAGGTGGTTGGAATATCGGAGCAGTGCAAGAAGTTGGTGACCATGATGATGGAGCCGGATGTCGGCTCTCGCTTCACCATAGACCAAGTTGTCAATTCCGAGTGGATTGCTATGGATACCCGTCTATCCAGTGAGTTTCACTTGTTACTTGAGTCGTGGAGTTGCAAAGCCCACTCTGGAAAACTGTTCGGAACACCTTCAATATAAAAAATGTGAATTGTGCAGAGATGAGATTGAATGAGAAGGAAATGGATGGTCGAAGCATAGACGAAACATGGAACCAAACAAAAGTGAGTAATTGTGAATCAGTTAGAAAGGTGTGTGGAATAAGTACGCAAGGTAGGAAGAAAGATGTGCAAGGTGCTTTTATGAGTGGAAGGAGGTGCATGGCCAGATCTTCTCATTGCGTATGCTCACTGAGAAGTTTCTGGCAAAAAACTAGACTCTTTTCAGTGCCTTTTTAGATCTACTAAAAGCATACGACCGAGTCGACAGGAAAAAGCTATGGAAGGTGTTATCCAAGTATGGAGTGAATACGAATCTTACACAGGCAATTGCGTCTCTGCATGAGGGAAATTTTGCATGTGTTAGGGTGAACGGTGGTTTTACGGGGTGGTTTGATATCACAAAAGGTGTTAAACAAGGTTCCGTAATGTTACTGTGGTTATTCAATCTATAGGTGGATAATTGTATGCAAGAATTGAAAGAGGTGGGATTGGTAGCGAATTTGAGTATTCTGAAAGTATGTTGACTGTTGTATGCTGATGATGCAGTACTGATTGCTAAAAGTATGGAAGATCTACAGTCTCTCGTGTCTAGGATGAACGAAGTATGCATGAAGAATGAGTTAATGATGAATGTAAGTAAGTCTAAAGTCATGATGTTTGAAAGAGAGAGTACGAAAACATTGTGCAATATCGTTATGAGGTATATTATCGTGAATGAGGAATACTTGGAGCAGGTGGATGAGTTTGTGTATTGAGGAAGTATTTTTACGAGAGATGGGAGGGTGACAGAGATATTGAAAGAAGGGTAAATGTAGGTAACTCCATTAATGGAGGACTGAACGCAGTTGGCGCTAACAAAAAATTGTCCAAAGAAGCGAAGATAGCAGTCCACAATGGAGTGCTGGTACCTACCCTGATGTATGGAAGTGAGGCATGGAACTGACAGAGGAAGGATGAAAGTAGACTGAATCGTGTAGAAATGAGATCCCCTAGGAGTAAGTGTGGTAAAACCATGTATGATCATTTGAGAAATGTGGAGATCCGCAAAGAATGCAAGGCTGATATAAGCGTAATGAGTAAGATTAAGAAAGGGACTCTTAGATGGTTTTTCATGTAGAGCGAATGAGCGAAAAAAGGAGTGTAAGGAGAATATACGACGCAAATGTGAATGGTAGCAGAAGTCGGGGATGCCCGAAGAAGACATGACACGATCAAGTGAATCAGATAATTGAGTCGGGCCGTGTCAAGAGACGATGTATGAATGTGAATGAGGCAAGGAGTGTGTCCCAAGACCGAGTTGTTTGCCTTCTCTGCCTACCCCTGCGTGAAACGGCGTGATGGTTAGTTATTTAGTTTGGAACAACTTGAATATCAAAAGTATATACCTTTTTTGCTAATTATCAAAATAGTTGTATGTTATTCTTTTATTATGTTGGTATTATATTTATTTCAAGTATTTTTTATGAATGTATCAAAACCAGCAGACTTTTCCAGAGCGGGTTTTGCATCTGCACGACTCATTTATAATATTATATGTATTAGGTGTTCGGAAAATAGTGGTATACTAGAATAAAAATTATTTTGTGGTGGATTTGGTATATTATTATTTAATCGCAAATAATAATCGTATAATATTCTAGAAATTTATTCAAATTGTACTATAATTTTTCATTACTACGGCAACCCGAAATACTCGATCCCTGCACACGGGCAACTTTAGTTGCAAAAACTATTTCAAAATTCAAAAAAAGTCTCCCTGGTTGTAGGTCGTAAGTGTGTCTTCATAATATACTGTAATGAATTTTGATGCACACAACTGTTGCGCCTGGACTCACTTTACCTTTGAAATTTATTCTTCACATTCGAGTTTGACAGTTTGTTTTCAACGGAAAAGGGAAAACAACATAACTGGATATTTTAAAAATTTATAACATTTATCTGTAATTATATTTTGATAGCATCTAATAAATGAATGTATATTTTGATACATAACAAATAAAAGGAATACAAAACAAATCGCTTTTCCAAATAATTATTGTCCTTGGAAAAGGAATTGTCGTAGAATATAATGTAGAATGCTTTTGGAAAGTAACAATAAAATTACTGAATTATATATAATAAATAGTATACCACGAATTTCTGAACTCCTTTTGGTTATAGACAAAATATGCACTTGGACCATTGTGCTTTTTTAAACTTACATCAATTCTCCTATGAACCATGTTGGTGTTGCCATTTAAATTCTTGTAAACAATCACAGCGCCCTCAATTTTTGTCTGATAAATGAATAGAACTGTCAGATTTTATATTTCCAAAAATATTATGTGATGATCCTATATTATTCGTGTGGGGGTCAAATTGAGGCTACATTAAATTATTTTTTTCAGTTTTATAAGAAATTTAGCCAAAGAATTTTGTACATTTTGGAGTGCATGAAAACACTCTACATTTCACTAGTTAGAAGCCAAGTGGAATATAATTCACCTATTTGGTCTCCTTTCTATAAAGTACACTCTAACAAATTAGAACGGGTTCAACACAAATTTCTTAGGTACTTAAATTTCAAGCTTAAAATTCCAATAGAAAACATTAATTATGTAAATTTGATGAATGGACTTAATTTAATTACGCTGTCTGACAGAAGAACCATTTCAGACCTAATTTTATTATACAGAGTCATGAACAACCTTATTGACAGCCCTGCCATCGTTGCTGCTATTAAACTCTATGTACCGACAAGAAATACTAGACAAAATACAACATTCTTTTGCGACACATATAAAACCAACTATCAGTCAAACTCACTTACCAATAGGATGCATGATTTGGGCAACAAGTTTGGTGGTATTATAGATATATTCCATGATTCCCTTTATAATCTTAAATTCAAATTAAACCAACACTTTGTGGAATCATACAAATTATTGTAATAGATTTAACGATTAGATATGTTATTGTAATGTTTTATATTATATTTTGTTCTTTGTTATTGTTAAATATTATGTTGTTTAAAATGTTTCTTTACGCCATATTCTTCAAAAACTACTTGTATATTTTTTTAAAATTCTTCACTTTTATAACTCTTAGTATAAATTCTAACTCGATAACTTATGTAAAACTTATTTATAATCTATGTAAAAGCCCCTATGGGCGTATAACAACAACAATAAACAATAAACAATAAACATCCACAGATATTATTATTTTTGTTTTTTTCAGCTGGATATATCATTATTATTTGTTAATGTCTATCCCTTTAATTGTTATAATTATCTTTCCATTTTTATTTTAGAACTTCACATCAAGTGGAGGCTTAGTAAGTCTGTGAACAGATCGGCACATTTAACTTTGCAGTTGGGGGCGTTCCAATATTGACTTAAAAAATGTTTGTTTTTAGTTCCTCCTTTGGCCATCGGCAAAGATAAGTGTGTCAAACTGTACCATTGAATAATATGTAGATAATGTATGGATATGACCATAGATACAATTTTATTAACTGTGTTAAAAAATAGTACCTATTTGATTTTAATACTTATAGCAGAAATAATTTTTTTAATTTAATTAATTCAAAACAGCGTATGAAAAATAAGGTGTTTATTCTAGATCTCAGTCCAATGGAAGCCGCCGCATATGAAAAGGCAAAAGAAGATAAAAATACTACAGATTATTCTGATAAGAATGCAGATGCCATAGATGCGGCAGGTAAAAACTAATTTCATTACTTAATAATACATAGCTCCAAAAGAATTGAACGTACAGAACAATGAATTATTACAGTAGAAAGCCGATTTACCGAGCAAGAAAAAACTGAACCTCGTCTACACCTCAAATCCAGATCCCAATCACCTGAACTTCGCCCATCTGAACACAACATAACTGAACGACATTCAACGAAACCCCATCTAACTAAACTTAAACCACCCGACAGCCGTCCGACTGAACCCCAATCACTTGAACTACATTCAACTCAACCCCAATCACCTGAAACTCTCTCACCTGAGTCCCATCCAGTTGAACGTCCACAAACTAGACCGCCTCCACCTGAACGCCGTCCAACAGCGCTTGTTTCATCTAAACCACATTCAACTCAAACACGTCAAACTTTGACAAACCTACCTGAACACCATCCAACTGAGCTTCTTTCACCTAAACACCACTCTGAATCTCATTCAACTCAACGCCGTCCAACTACACGTCTTAAATCTAAAGTAGCTTCACCTGAACCCAGTCCAGCAGAACCCCCTCCAACTAAACCCGATTCGTCATCCAAACCCTCGTTGAACCGTACCTCATCCAACCGAACACCATCCACCTAAGTCTTGTTCACCTGAACCCAGTTCAGCGGAACCCCCTCCATCTAAACCGTCATCCAAACCCTCATTGAACCGTACCTCATTCCACCGAACATCATCCACCTAAGCCTTGTTCATCTGAACCTAGTTCGTTCAACCCCTTGTTGTTCCAGTTGGAAGAGAGGCCAAATGGAAGAAATTCGCAAAACTATGTCTGGAGATAAGAGGTAAATGCCCGGCTTTACTTTCCTCAAAGAAATTTAACCCTCTGTATGTTTGTACACAGCTCTCATCTTGAAATAGATTGTAAGACATTCATATTTTTAATAGTTTGGATAGCCGGCTTTCTACTGTATCATTCGAAGATTTAGATTAAAAGAGGTTGAAATATTATAGTTTTATCTTGGGTTGTTACTACATATTGGGTCGACTTTTATAAATTTCAGGTGGTTCCAAACAGAAGGATGAACATGTGAGAGTTATCAAAGAAACCACAGATCAATTAGTTTCAGCAAATTCCATATAATAAAATTTAGAGATGAATTTTTGCTCTGTAAATATACTTTGAAGACTTACTTTTTTACAACGCTTCTTTCATGATAAGTATTGAAATGGTATTTATACTTCAGTATACATTTTTAGAATTTATATTTAATAAATTTATCTAATTTGTTTTTCTACGTCTCATTTGCGTTATTTTAAGCTTACTTAGGTATTTAATATACATCACAATAATATGAACTCAAATATGATTTAAGATTTTCACGGCCAAAAGTATTTTTGTTATTTGTTTTTGGGGTATTATGCCGTGTTGCGCTAACTCCTTCTTTAGCCAACGTTTCGGACAGCATTGCAGTGTCCATCATCAGGGCAGATGTCTTATTTACAATAAATTTACAATAAGACATCTGCCCTGATGATGGACACTGCAATGCTGTCCGAAACGTTGGCTAAAGAAGGAGTTAGCGCAACACGGCATAATACCCCAAAAACAAATAACAAAAATAATATGAACTGTTTAAGAAGTCTGTAAACTGAGTAGATTTTAACTTTGACAATTAAAATGATTCTATTATTGGCGACATAGAATAAAAAGAACACAAGGAATGCCGTGTGGATGTGATTCAGGATTTAAAAGTCTGACCATTCTTTGCTTAAATCTCATATGCAGAAAGCGTATTTCCTTTTTTGTGTTCAATTTCAATTCAATTTATTGAACATGCACGAGTTTGTAACTCTAGTTCTCTCTCTAAACTCTAGAACTGCCTCTAAACTCTGAACTGAACTCTCTGAACTCTCTAAACTCTAGAATTGAACACAGAAAAGGAAATACGCATGCAAAACCGTGTTTCACCATTACGATACACCGTGTCAGATAAGTTTTAGGACGGATTGTTTCACAGAATTTGAACAATTTAGTTCTATTATTATTTCAACACGAGCCGGTTGTATCGCAGTACTTGGATGATAACAGAATTTGAATATTAACTTTTTTAAATGAATTATTCAAATTCTGTGGAACAACCTATCGTTAGAGAGACAGAGCATGTGCTAAATGGACTAGAACCAAAAGGTACCAAGTCAGTGGTGACATTGGTTCAATATGGAAGGTATTTCTAGTTGTAATAAACTCTATGATTAGCGATAATTCATTGATGATGAAAAAAGCAGTTTTATAATAGTTTTCAGATAATTTTACAAATAATGGGTGATGAAATGGTTGCAATATTAAAACAAAGTGAAGTAATTCCATATTATTTTATTAATTTGTGCCGATACACAACTGTTATATAGTGTTATTAGCTGTAGAGTACATGGTATTTTTTGGTAAATTCTTTAAACATATTGGTCATTTCAGATAACAAATGTCAGACTGGCCTCGGCAATAGGATCGTCCAATGTTTAACACCACATATAGTCCTGACACCGCTTTACATGAATTCATTTGGTCTTTAATTATATTATATTATGTACTAATAAAGTATCTGTTCATATATATAATATACATAGTTAGTTCTCAAAGCTCTTTTGATATTCAAAACATACAATTTCAATGGGATTATGTCTTTCCATTAGTAACATTAAAGGCAATAAGGAATTGTACTGGGATTCATTTCGTAAACTCAGCATTGCTTTTATTTCTTGTGATTTATCAAAACCTACTTAAATTATGAAATTGTGACGACAAATAATATATTTATGCATGTATTGTAGATTGGATAAGCTTATCTGTGGAATTTCAATTAAGAATCATTCCTTAGCAATATTATTGGGATGCAAGTTCTAAACTCGATTTTAACTAAAATCCTTGTGATGACATCCTAAACATTTATCACAAGACAAACATCATAATATAATACTATGTTTTCATTATAAAAAAACAGAAAATATTTGTTTTGACAATATAAAACGTTTTATGATCAACAATAATTTTTGAGTAATAAATCTTATTTTGCATGTTTCGATTTCAAAACGACCCAATGCAAGACAACATTACAAAAAATACTTTACTTAATCATTTAACAGCAAACAAACAAAATATTAAAAAAATATAAAGTTCCTCCGTGGATCATTAAATTAAAAATATTTTCCAAATATCGGAGATATATAAAAAAAATCCACCAAAAATAAAATTTACATGATCTTGAAGGTAAAGACTAAACTAAAACATATTTATACACATTTGACATAATTTAACATCAGTGACAGTACAAATATTCTACTTGACACAATAAAACACAAGAACATTCTCTGTACAAACCTAAACATAAGAGTGAATTTGAAAATCGGGAACGTAATTCACTTGTGAACTTGCGTCTAAGATCTTTCATTACCATTATTTTGAAATTATTTCTCATTCTGTAGTACAAATAACGTGGAAGTCATCTTTCCTCTCAATGGTTGGAAATAATATCTATAATCCTTAACCTTATCTATACAGCTATCGCATGTATGTGATTCATCGTGGGCTATCCCCGTACGTAGTACGCAGATGTCTCATAGCGTGATCCATGAAGTTTCACTGAAACACATACAACATAAAACGTGCCGCATGGTGGGATAGATTGTATTGAAAAGGTTAAGTCACATTCAGGGCACAAAAGTCAATATTAAAATTTTACAGAATAAGAATTATGAATGCATAAAAAAAGCCATTTATAGATTACTTATGTTATTAGAAAAAGGTTACTTGCAAATTGTTAATATTTAAACCAGTAGATTTGTGTGTGTAATCTAGCTGAACACTCCTAAAATTAAATAAATTATAACATCGCCCCAAAAGCAAAAGGACACATGTGCAATTTCTGGAGTTATGAATGAATTTTTTAATTTTTTTTTAATTCTCCATGTACATTTGTGAACAGCAAAATAAGTCTTGCATTTTTGAAAACTACTTTATTTTTGTAACAAAAAGATAAAACGAACACAGTTTTGGCAGTCTATATCCGAGTTTTATAAAAATAAAACATTTCGGGAGAAAAATAAAATAACAATTTCTTTAAACAATTCTTTCCAAAATACCGAAATTCGAGTTTTCTAAACGTCTGGAACACTGGATTAGAAAATCCTCGGATTCCCTTGAAACTGGCCTAAATTACCTTGGATAAGTTTTGCCCAAATATCGGAATAAAACTATGATTTTATTTGTGTGATTGTTTTGTTTACCAGATAATGTATTTTATTGGTATACATTTCATGTTTATGTCGTAAGACGTTTTCTCAGAAAAGCTTACATTATCAAAAAAAAAAAAATTCCTGTTTAAAAATATATTTAAATGAACCTATACACTGGTTTTATTATTTCTATCTAAACCTTAATAAATTCCCGACATGAAAAACAATAATCAAAAGCTGTTTTCAAAGAAATAAAGGCTTTTGAAATCTTCTAATATTGCAAGCATCACTTAAAATTTAATTATGATAGTTCTATAGATATGTAATTTATTTCTTGAACTTCCCGAGAGGCTAGAAGAGAGTAATCAAAAATGAGCTCTAAAGTGTTTGAACGCAAACGATTCTGATATATTTTTTAATACATTTTCTCAAGGCATAGAGGTTTAAATTGAATACCAAAAAATTCCAACTAGGGCCAAATTACAATGTCACCAGTGCACAAACGGTTTGTTAGCGGGAAAACATTCTTATCACCGGTACACAAATGGTTTTTAGGAGGTTAAAACATAATTTATGCACAGTTGTTCTTTTGTTTTTCGGGCAATGATAACTAATAAAATTAATTTGTTGCAAGAGAACACTCACCATTTATAAATTATTTATGTTTCCTTAAAAATGTAGTTCCTAATATTATAATAATATGTTCCATAACATAGATCTTACAAAAAAATTATCATTATACGCTTCCTTTATAACGATGATCATTAAAATTATAATTATAGTTTTTTTCTAATTCGTACAATAACTATAAATGAATACATTTTCAATAATAATATGTTTCATCTCGATATCTAGCAGAAGTAGAGGGAAGACATCATTGTGTGTTTATTTAATAAGTAGTGGATTTTAGAGTACAAATATTTAAAGGTTATATTTTCGTGTTGAACTGCAGTAAAATAGGATGCAGATTTGTGACAAGAAAGATAGTAATATGTATTTGTATTCCACAGACTGAATTATTACTTCTGGATATATTTATGTTATGTGCAAAATCTACTTCGCTACGAGTTTTGTGGTTTTTATTGTCAATTTCTTGTATGTTTGTTTTATCAAATGACATCATACAAAGTTGGTAGTTTACTGAACCAAATTTTGGTAACAAACGTTTTTTACATTCACATGGTAATAATTAATAATGAATAATTATATACAACAGTACAAGTCATCTTTCGAATCGGTTACAAATAACTTAGATTTAAGCGCCAGCTTTTAAATAAACTATTGTTCTTTATTCTATGAACACAATAACTTGATAATGTATACAAAGAATTACATTAAACTGAAAAGAAACACATTTAGGTGTAGGAGGTACTAGTTTTGTTGATGAATGCCGAATATCAAAAATGATTATATTTTAATGAATGTATAAACTTCTATAGAACAATACAATATTTGTCTTCCATGAAATGGCCAACATTTTCCAATAACAATTATGTTACTACATAAGCTAGTACTACTTTATTGAACAAATTTTAATGAACACAATTTACTGAATGTCAGAGAATAAAATACACAATTTAAAAAATATATATATTAAAATTATTAAATAAATACAATTAAAGTTATAGAAACAATTAATCAGAAACAGTAAAGTATATAAAAGTTAATTTCTTAAACCCCTTTTTAGCTATTTGACCAATAATTATAATAATAAGTTCAATCAATCTAACTTTATTCCTGTTTATTTCGACTTCAGTATGATCTCACATTATAATTATTATATTTTTACACATTCATTTGGTAGACATTTATTTTTCATGAATATTTATAAACCATGTAGAAAAGTTACAGCACGGTTTCGTCACAAGTTTTTAACATGAATAATATCAATGATTTCTCATTGTAACACACACAGAGAAGGCCTCGGTTAGAATTTCCATAATAGTACCGAGGTATTGGAAATTACAATGTTTTTACATACAGTAGGTATAACTTTAGAACTTGGACAATGTCGTAAGCCTAAATAAACACAATTCAAGATGCACAGTTTAAAACCTCACTGTTGGAGTGTCCTTAGATAACAGTGTTCAGTGTCATTACTTTAGATTGCAGATTCAAAACACAGTTTAAAAGGCAGTGCCTTTGCCAGGCTACGGAATCCTCAGAATTTCAAGCACAGTATAGAAGCCATATCAGGAACCCTCATTAGTCCGGCTTGTAGAATTAGGCATGGTTTAGCGAGGATTTAGCGGCCTCATTGCACCAGTCGAGGGTTGGCGGAGTAGGAGCCGATGGGGTGGAGGTTATGGAGACCCAGCCCCAGGTTGGGGAACCCTCAGGAGCGGCTGTGGTCGCTGCGGGTGGAGTGGGGGGAGTCGGTGGAGCTGGACATCTCGTCAGTTTGCCGACAGGCAGCCCCCTCGCCGCCTAAGGCTTCCACCCTCATCGTCTGCACGGAAAAAACAAAGTAAAGAACACGGCCAATTGGTGAAAGCTGCGGTTACCATTCTGTAAGTTATTATGCCATGTTGAAATCTTATAGTTCAAATTGTATAGTTTACTAAGGTTTGAGTGTTTCACAGAAGTTCAAATGAAACGTTGTCATCAAATGGCCAATCAGGGTCGTATTGTTTTTTGACCTTTACGCCGATTTTAGATGCATTTCAGCTTTCTATCAAACAGGTGACAAGAGTAACAACATGACAGTTGTGCTTTTTTGTTAATCACAATTGGTTTAAAATCTGAAACCTAACTAGAATCAGCATTTAACGGGAGATTTCTAATGTAAAAAAAAGTGGTCATTTAATGATGTTACATTTGAACTTCTATGGAAACACCCCAACCTAAGTTTGAATGACTTCTTGTCCACGAGGATGTTGAAAACACACAAGATCCAATTGACCGTAGTAGGATGTTGCGGGAGGAAATGGGGGAGAAGGAGAAATTTGAATATCGAAAGAACTTACGGGTGTATCACGTCATTCTGAACATAAACTTGTCTTTAATGTTTGCTTCTCCATGAATATGTTAAAAGGTTATCAATTGAGCGTGGCAAAATCCTGTTTTGACTCGACCATTTTGCATTTCGTCTGTCTGTAAATATGTTTGTTTCTTGTCTAGTCAATCCTGCCAAGATGGTAGCCATGTTTCATAGTACCTTTTTATTCCGCCAGAGCGCATGAACACTGCGACGACACTTGTGAGCTGTCAAGTCGGAGTAATCAATATTACGTGAAGTCTGCTGTTCTGAACTACTAGCCTAAGCAATCTAAGCATATTGAAATATGTACAATGAAACCCACTAGTGAAGAACCCACATAAAAAGTTGTTTTTTCAGTCTCTTGACTGAAATTAAAAAAAAAATTCCCACATAACAAGTTATGATAGACTTGTCGAATTCCACTTCACGTTTAATATGCAAAAAATTTATAAACAGCACTTTGGTTTCAACTTAATTACTACAAGAAAATATGTTGGGGAGATAGAAAAACATGCATTAGGCAGGCGACACAGCTATACGCATCACGGCTTAGCCTATTTCAGCATATCGCTCGCCGTACACTACAAATGGAAAGGTATGGCAAGTGATATGCTGAAAAAGGCTAAACCACGAATATATAGCGTGGTCTGTCACAGGCTTTAAAGTTCCATTTATTCTGAAAATTAAGTTTGGAGGTTGGGAAATAGGCATAAATTATTAAAATAACTAACAACCTAAAAACCTATTTTGTGCATGTTTACTTAAACCCCCAACTTAAATATATCGTCGCATTAATTCGTAGAATGCGTAACCACCAAATGTAAAATTTTACAGGAGGCACAAAAAACCTCGTAGTGAAAAAAAATGAAAGACGGCTCATTCTTTTTATTTATGTTTCAAACATATAATATATTTGGAAATTTATTTTCAATCATTAAACTTTTGTAAGTTGAGGCTTTCTATTTCAAATCGGAGTTAAGAAGTTTACGTAAAAACCGAGAATGGAGATACATATTTTACAAAAGATACATACTTTTCTGCGAACAGTTTTATGAACAACCTAGCGGAAAATTTGGGAGATAGGAATTTTACATTCACAAAATAAAACACAACAATGTATGTATATGTCGAGGCAGTCTATTTAGATGCATTTTAATGATTTTAATGATGCGGAAGGTTATCGTAAAAGGAGTGGTAATCCTTTTCTAATATCTGTTTTAAGTCTTGTAGATGCTGGTACTTTTCCTTCCTTAAGGGCTTAAATCTGACTCTCAAGTGAAATCTTCAAACTCTGGAGATCATTACAGATTCGGCGACGGTTTTGTGCTGGGTGAGATCTACACTGACCGGGAGTAGTCGTGTCAGAGATGCTCGTTAAGTGACGCTTGGGGTTGATGAAGGAGATTGTAGAAGAATTTGATCTGACATTGTCGATCACCCTTGTTGTCCTGTAGAAATAAAACTGATGTACTCACTAGGGTTCGCAAGACCCGGGCAAAGAGTAGCCATGACAGGAAACGTTGTGAAAGAGACTCCTCAGAGTGTGAAGATAGGTGGGAGAGACTTGAAAGTGGAACTGGTGAGCAAACATGTGCGCGTAGAAACTCTTCATGCTCAGCATCACTTTGGAGAAAAGTGAACGCTTCATCTTGCCCGGCTGGTCGATCCCGAGGCGAGAAGAAAGGACGTCGATAGATGCGTGCGTTCCTGCGTACAATGCAGGACAATTGACCCTCCACCATCATCCCATGAAGCGGGTAATCTTAATGTTGTGACAACCTGGAGTCGCTTGGCAGTTGATGTTACTCATTTCGGTAGGAAATGTTTACTCACATTTATCGATTGCGGTCTAAGTAGATTTGCCGTGTGGCGGGAAATCGAGTCAGATAATGCAGCTTCGATTATCAGACATTTGGAAGAAGTGTTTCGAGAAAGAGGCTCGCCCAAAGTAGTTCTCATGGACAATGGTACTGCATTTTGTTCCTACTGTGTTACAGTTAAGTGTAAGAGATGGAATGTTCGTCAAAGATTTCGCGCGGCATACCAACCAGCTGGAAACGGTATAGTTGAACGACATCATCAAACAATAAAGAGAACTGCAGCCAGAAGTGGAAGCGATTCCCTGCAGGCAGTGTTTTGGTACAATCTTTGGCTGCAAAAAGTCAGGATGATCGAGGTATTGCGCTGTCTAGTATAGTTCACACTTACTCGTGGAGACACCCTTCTGCGCAAGTGAATATAGAAGAGGAAGTATTGACTGAGTTCTAAGTGGGCGATCTTCTTGCGGTTAAACCAGTAGATGGGAGATGCACATCGTGCATGGAAGGGTGACAGGACTTACTTCAGTCAACAACATCGAAGTAGATGGCATACCAAGACATGTGCTTGACCCGCGGAAGATGCCTGACAGAGAACGGACTGTGTCTGAGGAGAGATGAGATGGAATTGCTGCACGTTCCACCGTTAATATTTTGGGTTTGTTTGAAGAGGAGTTTCCTAATTTGTGTTTATCTAAAAGGTTAATTTTTTTTAAATTTTCGAGTTTTACTAGTCGATGCGGGTCTAATTTTAACACCAGATGGCATTAAAAACGTATTTTCGAAAAATTTGGAGTTACGCAGTCTACGAATTAATGCGACGATATGTATCCATTTGATATTTAAGTTGTAATCAATTGATGTTTTTTTAAAGAGCCTTTGCATGAAGCGGAGTTCGACAACTTAACCAAAGTTTTTTCCGGTCCCTTGGTAAATTTTGTAAGAGAGTTTCACTATATTTTTAATATGAATTTATCATTATTTTAAAAACTAGCAGGTGTCTTGTGTTACGTTTAACAGCTAAATAAATATTCGAGAGCTCCTCAGATGACGATGGAAATGACATTGCAAGCTGGAAACAGTTGTGTTAACCTTAAAATTTAATACAGAAACGTCTTTGGAAATTTCAGGACTAGCTCAAAGTTTTTCAGTTGTCATACACAAATTTTATAATTTATAGTTAAAAATTTCAACATGGCTCAGTAACCTACAAAATTGCAAAATCAAAATCTATTTAAAACATAACAGAAAAGAATAATTACAGTAGTATTATTATTGACAAAAATGAATCACGACAATGAAAGGCTATGTGTTAGATGAGAAGTGTGCATTGTGTTAATGTTGTTCAACCTCAACCCAAAAGCCTTATTGAATAATAAAACCATAACCACCACACTATTCAAGTATACTTGGATGGGTGATTTAACAATATAGTAGTTTTGATAACTGTTAGTCAAAACATGTTAGAGAAATATATGTTAATGATTTTCTTTAAATAAACACGAGGGGACTAACTATGCAGCACTTGTTTTAGGGCAATAATTAATATGTCATAAAGAGTTAAGATAACTTTTATTTTTTTATTTTGAGTTTATATAATTTTGACTTCCAACAATTTCCCAGGGAAACGTATGGTCGTTTAGGCACTGGCGTATTGTGCATTTTTCATTTTTGTGATTTTTTGAACAAAAAGCCATTAGTTGGCATTTTCAGTAAGTATCGAAAAAAAAAATTTTACTTCAAGTATTTACTTGATTTGGGAGTAATTCGGGTACTAACAATTTATTCTGCACAAAATATATACATTTTACTTAACTCTTTGCAACCATGTAACTATGTACTAACAATATTATGGGCAACAAAATACTTTTGTTCTGAAAAATTGTAAAAATCTAAAAAAAGTCTCATATTTTCGTGTTTTTGCAGTTCCAAAAGTCCCAATGACCTTTTAAATTTTACAATTTTATTTAACTTTTATGACGTCTGTAAGCTTGAAATTTATTTAATGGGTTTATAAAACACACTTTTGCAAAACAAAATCGAATATAAATTATATAAACACCTTCTTGCAGTGGCCTCACCACAGTTTGGAAGGCGAAACAGCTATTTCATCTAACAATAGAAAAAATACATAAATGTATTCAATTCACAACAAAATAATGTAATTTTTCATCACAAACTTTTGTTTATAAACAAAGACTATAGTTTGTTTTGAAAGAAATACAGAAACACATAAATTGTAAGTAATTGTTAGTTTTGTTAGAGACTTACATTTAATATTTCACCTGAAGATTGATCCACAATAGGACAGACTAGATCTGCATACTCCGTTTCCCCCTTGTTCTTTTTCCGTTTCAGTGTGAATTGGCCTTTCTTTACAATCTATAACACAGGAAGCATGATACACATTGCTGGAACATTACAGTGTTGACAAATAAATATGAAAAACATATAATAACTCAAGAAAACTCAAATGAGTTGCATATTTATTGTATACTGTGCTGAGGGCATAAAGATATAAACCTATGTATACTGATGTATGTTGCGGGCGTATCTGTGTGCCTGAGATAAGTCAGTATTTTTTGTATACTGAGCCGAGTATCAAATATTTTTTCCGTTATTTTGTTTGTACTTTATTTCATTTTCTAAAAAAGTAAAAAACTAGCAGTGGTGGTCTGTGACTTTTCAGTGAACTAGAGTGGTGAGGTTGAACAATATGACATTATTTATGTTGTTGTAACTGAAAATGCATTTTTTTTTTAAATGTCAGTTTTTTTCCTGAAGTATTTAAAAAAAATTATTTTGAAAAAAAAAATAATTTCAGCTACAAAATTTATAATGTTCTTACCACTCTAGCTCTCGAAAAATGTAAAACCGCCCCTGATAACTAGGGTATTATTAGTGAAAAGATCTTAAATTCCGTCAACCTTATCAACGTGGCTGTCACATTATGTGACCATGACCGTGTGATCCATGAAGTGTCACTAGAACATTTACACTGTGAGATATACTGGGTAAAAAAGGCCAGCACTGAAAAGGTTAAATTACTGAATGCTGAATCTATTTGGATCGTGGTACCTTAATTTTGGAAGTCAGCGTGAGAGGCTGATAACCCAGGGTCTGCTCCGCCTCCCTCTTCTCCTGGATGACCTCCTTGCCGATGAGCTGGTTGAAGCGGGTGTTCAGGTGTCTCCTCAGCAGGGTCTTGCTGGGGGGGATGTTCAGCAGGGTGGCTAGCAGTTCTCCCGTGAAGCGGACTTCGTAGTACATCAGGCCGCCGTGAACACCTGGAAATAGTTGTTGAATAGATGTTTTCATAGTGTACTTTTAATGGATTTTGTGATAAAATAGGAGACCGTAATAATTTCATAAAATAACTAGACAAAATTATATAAAATCTACCACAATTAGATAACAATTTAAATAGAAAATTATTATTACCCTTTCAGTTCTAAATTACGACTTTATAACCAATGGCCATTTTTACAAAGAAAGTGTTAATGTCAAAGAAAGTGTTAATGCCAAAGAAAGTGTTAATGTCAAAAAAGTGTTAATGTCAAAGAAAGAGTTAATGTCATAGAGAAATAAGTAGAATGTTCGTGACATGGTGGTTTAAAAATATACTAAATGAACAGTTGTCACAGAAACAAAATTACCTAGCAGAACTGCTAACTGGCATTTGATATGTTTTTAACCCTTGAGACGTTGTTGATTTGCACGGATCGAACCTTCTACAAGCTTCCATTTTTTCAAAGACAATAACAAGCACTATTTCGTTCTCTTTCTGACATAAAAGAAATAATTAATTTTTAGATGAGAGGAAGAGAGATATATGCATTTTAATAATGTGCGGTCGTTCTGGGACAAATATGGTCTTAGGAGAGTATAATGCGCGCACGCATTTGGGACTGTTTTTTTTTATTTTTTTTATATTTACTCCACACAGGAGGCCCTGAAGAAAATAATTTCCCTCAGGGCCTATGTCATCTTTGGGGATGCTGTGTGGAGGGTCTTTTTGTGGAGAGGAAGGAGTGAACATGGGTCTTGAAGAGTCCCATGTTGTAGGAGGGAGGAAACACAGAGGCCGGCAGTTCGTTCCACAGCCGAGCTGTTGAACTTAAGAACGAATCGTAGAAGCGACCCGTTCTCATGTGACAAGTGTCAACTGTGTACAAATGTTGGGCGCGCGTTTGGCGTGTATCCCGACTACGCACCGGTGCCGAAGGGATCAATGACGCTAGTTCTTCAGAGCATCTTCCATTGTAATACCGATAGAACAAGGACAGCATACCTACCTGACGCCTGTGCTCTAAAGATTGCAGTCCGTTTGTTAAGATTGGGGAATCTATCAAACGGACCGCCCGTTTCTGCACAGAGTCAAGGGTTTTTTTCAGGTATTTTGGGGCTCCAGACCAGAGATGGCTGCCAAATTCGACAGTAGGGCGCACTTGCGATTTGTACAGGGTGAGCAGTTGTGTACTATTAAAGTATCTGCGGGCCCTGTACAGTACGCCCAGCTTCTGAGAGGCCAACTTTACTCTAGCTTCGATGGAGCCCCCGTACCTGAGCTGGTCACTTATAGTTACACCAAGCATATCAATGGAAGGCCTGTTCGGAAGATTGCTTCCGTTGAAGGAGACTAGATTATCATTTGGATCCCTTTTAGACGTAATCAGACAGGATTGGGTCTTTGAAACATTAAATTCGACGAGATTATTTTTACCCCAGGAGGAAATACTCTCGAGATAACCGTCCATTCTCTGCTTCAAAGCCCTCCGAGCCGTTGGAGTTTGTGTGCCCTTTGGGGGCTTGTCAAACAAAAAGCTATCATGAACTGTACTGTCATCCGCGTAACAATGAATCGGTGCACATGTCAAAAGGTCATTGATGTGCAACAAAAACAAAGTTGGAGACAGAACCGATCCCTGTGGGACGCCAGCATTTATGGAGTGCGAGGAAGAGGTGAAACCGTCAGCAACCGCCTGAATCGACCTATCCCTTAAAAAGTCAGCAATCCACGTACACAGGGATGCGGGAAGTCCGTAAGAATGCAATTTGTTGACAAGTCCTCGGTGCCAGACCCGGTCAAAGGCCTTGGATATGTCTAGTGCGACCGTTTGGGTCTCACCGTGACGTTCCAGGCACCGCCCCCAAACATGCGTCACATACGCGAGAAGATCACCGCACGAGCGGTTCCGCCGGAATCCGTATTGACGGTCGTTGATAATTTTGTTCTTCTCGAGGTATGTGAGCAGTTTGTCGTTGATCACACGTTCCATCACTTTGGACAGAACTGATGTGATCGCTATGGGGCGGTAGTTGGCCGGGTTGGAGCGGTCACCTTTCTTGGGAATAGGGTGAATTACCGCTTTTTTCCAACCAGAGGGCACAGTGCCACACTTCAGGGACATTTTGAAGAGCTTTGTCAAAACTGGAACTATTTCCGCAGCACACCTCTGCAATACCAGGGCAGGTATTCCATCAGGTCCACTAGCTTTGTTAACATCGAGCCCCCGTATAACGTCGAGTACATCCCGATGCCGGATCCTCAGCTTTTTCATATAGAAGCCGCAGTGAGGAACCGACGGCGGAACAGCACCCCCGTCGTCGAGGGTCGAGTTTTCCGCAAACATTTTCCCTAAAAGGTATGCCTTTTCGGTGGCGGTGTTTGCTAGTGAGCCGTCAGGTCTGGTAAGAGGTGGCAAACTGGGTTTGCAAAAATTTCGACCTATTGAGCCCGCAAGCGACCAGAATGCTCTGCTGTCATGCGGGCAGGCAGCCAGCTTTTTGCTGATCTGCAGGTCGTGTTCGAATTTTGACCTATTGATGATTCTCTTGCATTCCTTTGCCGATTTGTTGTATGCTGATCTGCTCTCGGGCGTTCGAGATGTGTTGTAGGCTCGGTAAGCCGCGTTTTTTCGTTGAACTGCTTCGGAGCATTGTCGACTGAACCACGGCTTTGAGCCCACACCAGTTTCTTTAGTAGTCGATTGTATGAAGCCATCCATCGCCGAATTGATGACTTCACCAATCTCCTGGGCACATCTTGAAGGGTCCGAAGTCCGAAAACAAACAGCTGACCACGGAAAAGCATTGAAATGGGCCCGCATACCGAACCAATCTGCTGACCTATAGTGCCACACTTTTCTCCTCAGCCTCTCATTGGTTGGTCTGAGGCTAACGGGGATTGATGTCGTCACTAGGCAGTGGTCAGATGATCCCAGAGGCGCTGTGACGTCAATCTTATAACCGTGTGGCACAGTAGTTAAGAATAGGTCTAACAGATTGGAGCGGTGAGTCTGGACATCAGGAACCCTTGTAGGCTCCTGAACCAATTGCTCTAATCCGTAGCAAATGGCAAAGGATTCCGCCTGTCGGCCAGCCGAGTCCGTTGGGCCTGAGAACTTCAACCATGGTTCGTTATGAACGTTGAAGTCCCCCAGAACAACAAACTCGGCCGAAGGGTAGCGGGGCAAGAGATCATCAATAGTATCGCTCAAATGTTTGAAGAGCTCGGAAGTGTCTGATTCGCTATGGTTCGGTGAGCGGTATAGACATGCGTAGAATCTTGCCGTACTGGCAAGATTGACGCGCACCCACATTACGTCGAATCTGGAGTTTTCCAGACTCAATAGTCGCACACAGTTGACGTCAGCTCGACTATAGAGGCAGACTCCTCCTTTCAGTCGGAATTTGCTTGCGAGGGTAAAGCCCGGGCAGTCCAGATAAGAGGAGTCTGGCGGCTCGGCTATCTGAGTTTCGGATAGGAAAAGAAGGTTGGGACGTTGGGACAAAAGATGGTGATGGACGGAATTTAAATTTGTGTGCAGGCCGCGAATGTTGGCAAAATTTACCAACAGTTTTGGCCCGCACCGGGGACGCCTGCTACTCGCCGCTGTAAAGATGTTAAGTTTGTTTTTATGTATATTCATGATTTTAATTTTTTTTTTTTTTTTTTTTTTTTTAAGGGTATGAAGTGAAAGGAAGGTCTGGAATGGAAAGGTATGAGGGGTGGGTAGGAATATGGGGTTCAGGCTGTCCAGGAGTGATGAGCGTTTGGTTCCAGCCCACCCACTGCGGTGCTAGGCGATAGGCTGGGAGAGTCCGGCTGGAGAGGGCATCCAATGCGCCCCAAACGCTGCTGCTGGGTCCCCTCCGGTCACGAACCGGCACAACAGCAGTGGCGGGGTTTTTTCACTCGCTGATGGGGCAGCCCACCCTTAGTCGTGAGCCTGAGGGTCGGGACCCTGTACTATCGAGCGGCCCGGACAGCGGTAACCGGTTGTAAAGGGTCTCCCTCAACCAGCATCTCCCAACCGGCCCGCCACGCAGAAGGTGGGCCGACGCACCCGCCACCAAGACCTGGGCAAACCTTAACCCATGAACCCGGGCACCCCTGCTAAGTCACCAAACGTAGCGAACCACTTGGGGTGACCTGTGGCAGAGGTGTTGGTCATCCAATAAATGGTTCCCAGGGCGGCGGTACCCATTCCCGCCTACCAAATTGAAGAAGTTTGGGTCTTAGAAGGTGCCAAGGGTTAAAATGCTGACTGCAGTTTTTTATACTAATTTAAGATCTCCAGATCAGGGCCGGTCCTATGCAGGAGCAATTGGAACAGTCCGCTTCCGGCACTGACGAGCCAAGGAGTCAAGACGCTGATTTAACTACATAACTTAACATCTAACACAGCGCCCTTCAGGTTTTTACTAGCGCCAGGCGGCGTTTGGCTCCAAGCCGTCCCTGCTCCAGATCTAATTGATGTAATTTATATTATTATAAGGTTTTCCTACAACATAAGATTGTTTCCGACCCCTTGAAAACCTCATAAGAGTGTTTTACTGGCAAGTTGATCATCTACTTCTAAATCTAATAATCAATAGCTTCTCACCAGCTCCGCGCAGATTGGGGGCATACTCTGCCAGATCCACCGCCCTCAGCCACTCCATGACGCGGTGGCTGCTCCAGCGGGACACGTGGCCCCACTCCAGCTGGGTGCTGCCGCCGCTGCTATTGGCGCTGTCCTCGGTGGGGGGCACGCCCGGTGGAGGTTCCACCCCGCTGGCGTCAGGAACCCCGGCGCGCCGGATCATCGTGTCTGGGCTGAAGTTGGCCTCGCGGAGCACTTGGATACCTGGAAATGATGCAATTAGTAGTGATGGGCATAATGGAAACATACACATAACTTCTTCCATTGGTAGATAATATCATTATTAAACACCTACACATTTAACTAACATTAATAATTGTTTATTGTTTGGGTAAAATTTTAAATGTTTTTATTAGTAAATTAGCAAAAAATTATTTGCATAATCCCAAATTCATACGAAATAATATTCAGTAGATAGTAAGCAGTGGCAGTCCGTGACTTTTAAGTGAGCTAGAGTGGTAAGATTGAAAAATACGACAAAATGTACGTATGAAATATCTCCACTGTCAAGCTATCCGAGATATTTTTGACGTATCTCGAAATACAACCTCTCGAACTTGAGAAACGACTGTCTAAATTCCAGTTTCGAATGAATTCTAACGTTTCAAAATGTTGTCACGGGCTGTATTTTCGACATTTTGAAAACTGTATATTGTATATTGACATAGCGATATGAGAGAACCAATTATCTAACTGAGATAATCGAATTATCTTTGACAATGAATACAAATTATTTGGTCTTCAAAATGATCTAGCAAATGATCAATCATTGATCAAGTGTGCCAATCACTAAGCCCGAGTCACTTTAGTGTTATCACTAGAGAGAGTTTTTTTTTTTTTTTGTAAATACTGCACAAGAGTCCCAACTGCTCCCAACTGTCTGGACCCAGTGAGACGATGGCATTCCCAATTGGGTTATGATGTGAGGTTGAAGGTAGTGGGGAGGGGAAGAGGATGATGGGGAAGTATGTACCTGGCTATTCAGATCTGGTCACCAAACACGGCCAAAGCCATTTCAAGCAACCTTTCAATTCTGAATGGTGGTCTTACATCAGCATAATAATGAAAGTATCTTCTACCCTGGAACGTGCCGCAAATAAACCTTATATTATTTGAGGTTAAACGTGACGTTTGTTTTAATCTACGTGTTCATAGATGGTGTAAATTTAATAATTTAAATAAAATACACTTTTTGCAAGTTATGCTTTTCAATATTAATAAAAAAAAATTTTGCGCCCGTTCAAACGCAATATGAATTTGAATAAATAGTTTTGTCTGTATGAAAACTCAATTTCTTCAAAAAAGGCATACAAATACAATACAATATTGTATCGGTGATTCAATCCATAATTGTATTTAAATTAAAAAATTGTCTTAATATTGTAAAGCATAGCTTACAAAAAGTGTATTTTACCAAAATAATTAAATTAACACCATCTATGAACGTATAGATTATAACAAACATTCGCGTTTGACTTTAAATGATTAAATAGTGAAACAACACAACTTTTTTGTGGGTTTTGAACCTCCTACCTTAGCCTTGCTTGTCAAGAGACCTACCCCTCGACCAAGTGAGCCGTCAAAGTGTGGAAAGTCAGAAAAGGCAAGGGGCAAATACATCGGGCGCGAAACTTAAATAAAGGGCAAACGAACAAGCTCTCTCTCATAATGGATTCCAAGCATCGATGGAAACCAAACAGAAATTTTATTGGTAGGTAATTATTTTTGTATTTTATTTTTTATACCCGGCGGCAGGGGAATATGGTATGATTATTTCAAGGGTATATTGTGAGACTGAAACAAGGGTGGGAAGGAAATAAGAAGAAAAAGAGGAAAGGAACATCACTTGAAGAGAGGGTTTAACCCTTGGAAACTTGCTGATTTACTAGTAAAACAGAAACATCATGGATATGGCCTTCAGAATGAGTATAAAGTACCTCTCTTGATGCTCAGAGCGTGCAGTTGGCTAGTGAGCCTGAGCAGCTGCAGGTCGTCCTGGCAGAGCAGGTGCAGCACCCGGCCGTCAGCCCCCGCAGCAGCCCAGGCTTCGCGGTACTGCGGCAGACCCAGGTCCTCCAGCCAGCGCAGGGCCCACGCGCAGTCCAGTCGCCCCGCCGCCGCCAGCAGGGGGTCTACCGAGTTACCCTGGAATTAAAATGCGTACCAAGTAAGAAGAAGTATCAAAGGTTGAAGGTAATAGTTGTCACATGTTTCTCTCATCTGTCTTCATATCCAGCTCAGTGGATTCCCAATCGGGAGTCTGGTGTTCGGTTCCTCGTTATATTCCTTTCATTTTTACACAGTTTACCTAATTTTACACAGTTTATTTTATTTTGGATGACAAAAGATTAGTCTTGTGTGTTTCAGTGTTCCTTATGTCATTGATCGGCACTGTGAGGCTTTCAGAACAGATTATAGGTGGAAGAGAGATAGAAGAGAGATTGCTGAAATGAACAAAAAATCCAACTAACCTGTAAATCCAATAACGCTAAAACAATCTTCTTTTTATGCAGGTGGTTCTTGATGTTTAATTCCTTCTCTATCTGTTGAGGATTTGCAGTGGCGATGATGCCTTTATTGCCGGCAGTGTTAGTCAACCATTTTTTAGCGTCGGCATTATAGCAGTCCAGCCCCATTGACTCCAGCCATTCACACGTTATATCGGCGTCCCACTCTTTCACTGGGGTGGTGCTCCTGAAAACGAAGAACTTTTTATTAGCTAATGCGCAGAATCTGGTCACTCACAGATCTGTCCACCGAGAAAAGATCGGCTCACCGAGCATGACCTCATTTGCAGTTGGTTGTCCCGCAGAGTAAATGTGTTTAATTTATTTTTTTCCCTAGAATTCAGCTCAAAATTTCCCTAGATTACTGAATGAGTTTGTATGAGGTACTCTAGTACTAAATTCCCGCTGAATATTTATTTATATCTAGGGGAGATTAGTTTTAGTAGAGAATTTCAAAGTTTCCACAAATTTTCCCAGATGGTTTGATAATTTTGACCACAAAACTAAAACTTGAAATTCCCTAGATTATGTGCTTTTTACCTTTTTCCTAAAAAAAGGTTTTTCCTTTAATTTCCCTAGACATACCATCAGTGTACGAGATGCTCGCTGCTCGAATTGGCATTGTCGGATCGAATCGAGCTCCGAAATCCGTATGTGAATTTTGCGCTTTGTATTTTGATATGAAAAATATTTACTTGGACCAGTGCTTTTTTACAGTTAAATTTTTTTAAATTGTCATTAAAACTCAATACTATGTTTTGTTAATATTGCTCTGCGTGCGTGTGCGTGTACAGGTGGTATAAATGATTGGTGTTTTGTTCTGAATTTGCATAAAATATGCTATTATTTTAGAAAAAAATTCAAATTATATATTCGTTTTATTTTCTTACATTAACTCCACAGGAACTTACATTACATTAACTCACTTAGGAAAATAATCTCCCTCAGGGCATGTTATCTTTGGGGATGCTGTGTGGAAGGCATGCATTTGGCATGTTTCCCGAATATGTACCGGTGCCGTAGGAATCAATGACGCTAGTTCCTCGGAGCATCTTCCATTGAAATACCGGTAGAACAAGAACAAAATTTACACCTGTGCTCTAAAGATTGCAATCTGTCAAGATAGGGGAATCTATCAAACGGACCGGCCATTTCTGCACAGAATCAAAGGTATTTTTCGAGTATTTTGGGGCTCCAGCCAAATTAGAAAGAAATATTGCCGGCACATATATGTGTTTAGGCAATCAGATATTGGAATAATTTGACAAAGCAAACAGTTACTCACCATCTGTCAATATGTGTTGTAGTCTGCAATCTGGGAGCGGCAGTAGCCCTGACGCCCCCCCTTTGGAAGGATTCCCCTCGCCCCAACCCCCCGTCGACGTCCTCCAAGGTCCCGCCACTGCCCCCCCTCCATAGTCCTCCCCACCCCTTTCCAGCTGATCCTAGTTTACCCAGAATTGGACTTCCTGTACCAATAACGGTGTCCTTTTCGGCTGAAAGAAACAAATAACATTATTCATATTTAAATGCGGATGCAAGCATACCACAAGTGGCATGAATAATATTTAAATAAGAAGGAATATTTATAGATGTTTTTTCAAAAAGGAATATCTGAACATTAGTAAAATATTGCGGGTATTTTGAATAATTTTAATTAAGTACATGCAGATGCAGAATGCAGAGCAAACTATCTATAACATATTGTTTACATTATTCCTTGTGATAGCTGTCATCGAAAGATTTGATTAAAAAACTTAATATATTTTGTGCAAGGAATTATGTATGAATAAAATTATTAAATAGTTAGTTTGCCATTCAACCTATTGTCAAATCAAAATTACTTACTAAGAACAATGCTTCCTAGTTTTTTTACACAAATCAACGCCATTTTCGTGTTAAACACTTCATTGCAGTAAAAGAGAAAATTATCAACAAATTTGGATTCGATATTATTGAATCAATATCTTATCAGCAATTTCGATATCAGTATGATGATAATATTATGCGATATCAAAATTCTTGTAATGCAAAGTGGATAATAGCAGATAAAAGGGAGATATCACAAAGTTTCCGATAATTTGGAAATACATATTTATTCAGTTGGTTAAGTTCTTTTGTACGGCAAGGATGTGTCATTTCAAAGCTGATTTTATTGCTATGATTTTGTAACATTTTTAGAGGCAGAAATATTTTTGTTAAATTATGTGTTACTATGCAATGTAATTTTTATTTTATTAGATTGCTTGTGGCATGATATTTAAATTTTTTGAATGGATTATAAATAACCCAGTTAGAGGGTATTCCACCATCTCTGAGTAAATCGCTGGGCAACTACTCGAGTAACTACATCTACTAGATGGGTAGCGTTAATTAGCAGGTGAAGCAGATACTCAACAGATACAAGTATCGCTAATCAAGAGTTTACTCAGAAGAGGTGAAATACCGCCCTAGTAATGGAAAGGTAACTGGCCAAATATTATTTTTGGTACAATATATGTCCAGTTAATCGAAACACAATAATGGGTACTTTCATTTTTTTATTATAAAAAAATATATTTACAACAAATATCGAGGAGAAAAAGCATGCATTTTAAAGACAATACTAAAGGGAAATACTGTTATCAATATAAATAAAGTTTATTATGCAGGAGAAGAAAATGAGAATTTGCATATTAGTAGTTTGAATTAGTAACTTACAATCTAAGGTTATGTTTTAGTAAAGCATTAGTATTAATTATTGAATTAAGAAAGTGTGAATGAGTATTTGTTTGAGAAAGATCAGTCTTTATTATTTCTAAATATTTAAATAATGCCATTGAGATTCTATAAAAACAAATTGAAAATATACGATTATTGAAGACAATGTTAGCGAATCTTAAACGAAAATTTGAAACAGAAACATCAGAAAAAGATACGGTCGCATCTCGGCCTTGAAGCTAGGACCCTCGCTTCGCCGGGCACTGCTCTACCAACTGAGCTAATGGGATCCTATCTCCTTCGGTCATATTTAACTGTATCGTGTACTTCGAATAAGAACTACCAACATCATCTTCATTTTCTCACTACACATTTTTATTGGTTGTTATCTTATGTATGATCGCAAGATTCAACTCAAACTAAATGCAATCTACACCCACTGTCTTGGATAAATATATCCTATTTTCTAGAAAGGTGTAGGTTAAGAAACGCTGCACCATATTACAAAACATAGTTAAATAATATTTAATTCATTACCAATCAAATCCAATCAATATTACACTATAACTACATTACTATACATACCTAGCTAAATATACAGCCCTATGATTGCCCACTTTAGTTATTCCATAAAAATCCTTAATAAAACAGCCTGAATACGGTACATACTTATTTATTTGGATTTATTATCAATAACAATATAAAACACTAATATAATATAAGAAAATACCTGTAAAATTACAAAAACTTCAAAGCGCTTCACTAATCCTGATTTCACTGTTCAATAACGCGGCAGTATCTGTCCACATGGCAGTTTGTCGATTCTCATTGAACAGAACTTTGAATAGGCTCTGTAAAATATTTACATATGTTGATGAGAAGAGGACAATCAAAGTAAAAGTGGGCAATCACTGGCTGCGAGTAATCATACTATAGTTCACCCTTACTCTGTTATAAATAACATAACGAGTGCATTGAATTAGGAACATCACAAGTGTGAAGTAGTAACATTAGGAGCATGCATAAATACGAACATCACGTGATAACATGCTTTGGGAAACAGGGGCCAAACTACAGGGAAACATCACAGCAATACGCATCAAATGGCACAAAACCTAAGTTGGGCACAGAGTGGCCCCGGCCCCTGGCCACCACCATACAGTGCTGTTGGTTGGGTTTACCGAAGCGGACCACCACGGCGGTGTCGAGCTGCTGCTGGGGGTGCTGCGGGGTGCTGCAGCCGGTGGGCCGCCCCACGGGGGTGCTGGCCAGTGAGGCCCCCCGCGGGAGCGAGCTGTACGAGTGAGGCGACTGGTCGGGGTTCACGAGGCGACGGTACGTGGCAGGAGGTGTCTGGAAATTACAAAATTAGTCAATAAATATAAGGAGGTGTCCCCTGTGTGATGGAGGAGCACTATAAGTGATAAAGGCATACCGTCAATACATCAGCATACGTCTTACATGCGTTTTGTGTATCTCTCTCATAAACAATGCATGTAATCGAAAGAGAAGTTGCAATAGAGCTCTCAACGATACGACCGTAATAAATATATGTAAAAGGGATAAGTCAACCAGTGTGAGGCACAATTCGGGTTCGCTATTTATAGTCACGAGAATCAGGGTCCGGAAGAAGGTGGAATATTGTAAGGGTAATTATTATAAGAAAAAGATTGAGAAGCGAGATAGGACATAACATAAACTGTTGAATTCCAGAGTTGTTTTATTGGCTTCAGAGTAAACGTGCAATTCGCGCTGGTAAAGTTGACCGGGGTAGGTTGCCAGTTCCGGTTAGTTTACCTATACCTAGGCAGTGTTTTTATACAAAGTTTTTCCCACATTACGAGCAGAATAATAATATTTTCACTGCATTTTTATTTTTATTTATTTATTAATTTTATTTTAGTAATTTGTACATTTAAGTTTACAAATGACTAATTAATTTATTGCATATAAATATACTATGTTTTTTCTTGCTTGATGTGGCTCCTACACAACATCTTGAACTTTCCAATTGGGGCAGACTTTAGGTTTTCCGGTAGCGCGTTATAGTATTTCATCCCTTTATATAATATACTATTCTCTGTATTCGCCTTGTCCTTTTTTGGTAGCCTGATTTCATTGCACGTCCTAGTTTTATGTTTGTGTATGTCCTTGTTGTATACAATTTTATTTGAAAAATATTTTGGTAGCAGGTTGTTTACTATTTTGTGTAAAAATATCATCGTGTTCAAGGTCAACATCTGTTTCACCGTTAGCCAATTTAGTTCGTTTAACATTTTATTTATTTTTGAATATCTATTTCGTCTGAGTATTGTTCTCATTGCCCTATTTTGGAGAATCAGAAATTTATTTTGCTCTCGATCGTTACATAGGAAAAGGATAGTTGAGCAATAATTAAAATGTGGAGCAATAATGGAGTTATAAATGGTGATTGCAGTTTTTTCGGACAGTTTTTGGCAAATTCTTCCCGAAAAAGATATCTTTTTTCCAATTTTCTTTTGGGTATATTCAGCATGTTTGTTAAAGTTGAGTTTGGAATCTATTATAACTCCTAAGTATTTTATATCGGTAACATTTTCAATAATTTCACCATCAATTTTGATTTTGCTTTCACTGGATGTCTTCTTATAACCAATTACCATACATTTTGTTTTTTTTTTTTAAATTTAATTTAAGCTTATTTATTTTTAGCCATCTTGATACATTATCTAGTTCATTATTTAAAATATGTATTAGTTCTTCATAGTTTTCTCCAATTACATATATTAGTGTATCATCGGAAAATTGTCGTACTTTGCATTTTGAAAATATTTTAAATAGAGTATGAACAATAGAGGTTCAAGGTCTGATCCCTGTGGTAATCCTAATTTATTTTCCATTGGTTTTGAAAATTGTTTATTAATTTTCGTTACCTGTATTCGGTCTTTCAAATACTCTTTTATTAATTTAGTGGCTACAGTTGAGAAACCAATTTCTTTAAGCATATAAAAGTAGATGGGCTATCTTTATCATCCGATAACCACAGCAATAATTCCTCACCCTAGGAGTGGACCCCTCCCGGTGGTTAGTGGCCCCAGGCGACGGGCAGGGCGAGGGACTGGTCCGGCTGTTGATCATGCCCCGACTCCCGTTGCTCATGTTCATACTCCCCCGCAGCTCCAGGTTCTCTCTCTCCAGGGCGGCTTGGCGCAGCCGCGAGTCCGAGATGGTGGACATCAGCTCCAGCTTCTGCGTTTCCAGGGACGACCGGGTCAGCATTTCCTGGAAACAACCAACCAAACATGATGATGAAATATCACCACCGAAACGAAACAAATGTTATATTAAAGAAGTCCAATTGGCTGAAGAAAGCAACTCGAGAGGCTGGACCTGCAATGGACATAGGTTGCTGAAATAGCACCAGCCTGAGAGGTTTGAAGCTGCCGATGTTGAAGCGACAGATCCCTTACTCAAACAGGAGAAGGAAGGAACAAGATGATGATATATTGACAATATTGACAATACTGATATATTGACAATACTGATATATTGACAATACTGATATATCGACAATACTGATATATTGACAATACTGATATATTGACAATACTGATATATTGACAATACTGATATATTGACAATACTGATATATTGACAATACTGATATATTTTCAATTTGGGAGGCGGGTTTGGGTACCGCCACCCCGGGAACCATTTATTGGAAAACCAACACCTCTGCTGTAGGTCACCCCAAGTGATTCGCTACGTCATGATGTGCATGCCCACCAGCTGCGTGGCGTGCCAGATTGGGGAGACCCTTTGACCTGTCCGACTGGTCCCTCGACCCGTCGCCTTGCACCGCAATTGGATATATTCATAACCGTCACTCCTGGATACACTGATCCCTAGATTCCTACCCAACCCTCATACCTTTTTACGTTTACCCAGAACTTCCTCTCCTTCCTTTCCTTCAAAAAGACCCTCCCCACAGCATCCCCAAAGATGAACTAGGCTCTGAGGAAAATTATTTTCCTCAAGGCCCCTGAGTGGGGTTAATGTAAAAAAAAAATTGCGTCTTTGTGGCAGATAACTGTCACAATAGATCAGTGGTTAAAGCAGTAGCCTGGTGAGAAAAAGATCACATCAATCAAATCTTAGTCTGTGTTCTAGGTTGCATCTTTGTGGCAGATAACTGAAATGTACTGATCGAACTCAACTAGTGAATGCTAATATGTAACCGATAAAGACAATCAAGGTTAAAATTTATAATATTTCGAGGTCTTGTCATAAATTGAGGTCTATAAGTACAATGCTACTGACCCTTTGAACTTTACGACCAAATTCATTATTACAAAATTCTTATCACAGAACTAGTCATGGGAGATAGGACAGAAGTAATTAGACATATTAACTAATAACTCCAGTATTACATCAAAATACATAAACATGTTGATTAGATTTTTGTCAGTTGGGTAACTGAGTGGGTGTGTGCTTACATACAACACAAAGGGACGCAATCTCTGCAAACAGTTAGCAACACCTGTTCATGTTCATCCTATATCCGTAATTAAATTAAATGATGCTTGGCTCTACTAAATTTCTACTTACTCTTTGGAGCAGTTCTTCGGCATTGGTTAGGAGCGTTCTCTTCTCATTAAGTAACCTTTCCAGATCATTGATCTTCTCTGATTGGGCTGCAATCTGCTCCGACAGCACCGATACTTGAAGTTGGAGGGAGTCCTTGTCGCTTTCCAGTCTTCTGACTTTGTCATCTACAGCTTCCGAGTTCTGGAAAAAAAATAAACATTTAGAAAAGTCTTATAATTGATTACCTGAAATAATAGAATGGAATTTTTTATGTGTAAAAAATCAATTGAAATTGATTCAAAATAATAAAAAAAAAAATTAAAAATGTTGCAAACAAAATCTGTAGGGTATTTCTGGGCCATAATAGATTACGAAAATAATACAATACTAATAGTTGCGAAATAGGAAAAGAAGTGCTTCAGCCAAGTCAATGGAAGTCATGAATAACAGATTAACAGCTAAAATATCTTT
This sequence comes from Hesperophylax consimilis, assembly GCF_061612785.1. NCBI lineage: Eukaryota > Metazoa > Arthropoda > Insecta > Trichoptera > Limnephilidae > Hesperophylax > Hesperophylax consimilis. Next base: position 41,920,689 of record NC_142840.1, read on the forward strand.
TTATTATGATGTCCAGCAGTAGGAATATTAGGTAAAATCGAAGGCGCTTTTAACATCAAACAACACAGACATCCAAGTCAGGTTAATTCAATAATAACCTTTTAAAGACGTAGTTCAGATGGTTTGATTAGTTATTGACGTCATGCAATGCTGTTAGCGGGTAAAAGTTGTCCAGTCCTCCCAATACCTTGCAGCCGTATGGAGTCCGGTATCGGGCCTGGTCCGGACCCGGGCAGCCGCACCAGGGCGGCGCGGGGTGGTAGCAGCACGAGGGCGGCAGGTGCTCGGGTAGGCGGCTCGGGTAGGCGGGCCCGGGGAAGTAGGACAGCTCCCCGTGCGAGCCGTGCAGCTCCGGCCTGCTGCCGTACTGGTAGGGGACATTCCGCATGTCGTGGTGGTACCCGTGGTAATCCAAGTGCTGCTTGTACGGATCCTTGCTCTGGTGATCCATCAGCATGCTATTGCTGCCGTACCGCTGCGGATCGTTGTGCTCGTGGCGCCTGTTGAAGTGCTCGTACGACACGGCTTTCCTCGAGTAGTCGCCGAGCTGCCGCGGGGGCGTGAAGGAATGATACTGGTGCGGATAGTCTGGCTGGTGACTCTCGTGCAAATGGTTCCCGGCATAGTCCACGGGGTACGAGACGGGCGGACCCGGACTTTCGTTGTTATTCCGATATTTGCTCCCGTTGGAGTATTGTCTGCTGGGAGACTGCTGGTGTCCTTTCAGATTGTGAGTGGACTTGGACTTCTGATCCCTGTCGACCCTGTTGGTGTGGTGGTACCTCCTGCGGTCCAGACTGCCCGGCCCGCTTCTGTCATGGCTGTTGGGCACGGGTGGCTTTTCGCTGCAGAATTTGGTGGGAACATCCGTCCTCTTGGACTTGAGTATTTTGTTACATTCTTCTTCATCCGTGTCCGGCGCGGGAGAGACCGGCGCGTTCTTTCGATTCGCCTTTTCGTAGCTCGCGGTCGCGGCGGGCTCTGACTTGATCCATTGAAAGTCGTCGCAGCGGGTCGAGTCTGCGTAACACAGCGAATGTTGATAATCGAGAAAGGACAATGATCATAAAGGTATGTATAAAAACAATCACACAAACAGTATTTGGAAAAAGAAATATCGACCTTCCACAGTTACGCCTTTCTGTTTGTGAGACATGCCGGAGGACGAGGAAGAGTCTGAACTGGAAGAGTTGCGGCGGTCGGCGGAAAAATTACTGTCTGACCAAGTGCCGCACTTTATTGTAGAAGAATCGTCCGGACTGTCAGAATCGCTTCCTAGAGAACCCGAGAAAAACGGTCATTAAGGATAGAAACACAGACAGGGTAATGCCGGGCGGCAAGACTCTAACTAACTCCTAAATACTGACCCATGACCGAGTACATGTAGGAGCTGACGGCCGGGTGCAGCCCGCTCACTGCCACCACGCTCTGCCTGCCCTCCACCTCATCTTCTTCTTCCCCCTCCCACTCCTCCCTCTCTCCCTCTTCCTCTCCCTCTCCCTCCTCCTCCTCTTCACTATCACAACCGTCTGCAGCCTGCTGGTCACCACAAGTGACGGCCCACAAGTCAGACATCGGAAGGAGGGATGGGAGCTGGCCGAGAATACCGAGCCAAGGGTAGCGAGACAGCGAGAACAATTAACACAATGTCACGTACAGCGCAATACACACTAACTGTCACTAGACACTCCGGTACTCGGCTACTTATCAACTTTAACTAATATAAAGGGATGTCAAACAGTTGAGAATAGCCACTAATTCTATTTCAGTAGCTGACTTGCAGGACTTGGCGAGCTTCCAGCGAACTGATAAACACTCTGACAAAACATTAAATAGATGTCTCCGCAAACATCTACTGCTAATGTTTACTTACAGAATACATTCCTGGATGTATGTAAACGGATATTTTATATATCTTACACGATACGCATTACAGAAATGCAGGTAAATACTAATCCCCTTACTAATATAAACGTGCACTAATTATTACACAACTGGTAAACAACCATTTATCATACATTAATCAGTTGTGTAATATTTAAAAACACGTTTATTAGTAAGGCCCTAAGTAAATATAAAGCATACGGTTATTCCCCCAAATACCAACTTCGTTATGGGTTAAATCTTCAGTCAGAATTAAAATATTAGAGCAACTGAGATAATATCCAACAAGAGTCTAAGCAGAAAGTTAAAATAAATAGTAAAGAAATAAGAATACAATATTTAATTACACATATATTTCAACACAAGGTAGGTAGGTACTTATCCTTAAAATAACACATTTCTTATTACCTCCGGAATGGAATGGATTAAACAACAAAACAACACTCTTATGCATAAACAGACTGACTTAAACAAAGTAAAACGTAAAGAAGGCAACCGTAGCCAAAATGAGAATATGTTGAAGAAGAAGATGGTGGATGGTAGTTTTATCTGGACGAGAACCTTGGTGCTGGTGCTGGTGCTGGGTAGTCCCGCCAGAGGCTTCTTCCGTTATCCTGCTCAGCTGCCCGCTGTCCTGACCGGAGCTGGCGGAGGACGAACTATCCTCGGAGTCTTCCGAATCTCTCTCGCTGGACCTCACGGACTCGGAGGCCGTGGACTCCATCTTGTCGCTCTTCCTGTACTCCTCATTGTCTGAACTGGACGACTCCTTGGCGCAGTCCGCGCTGGAACTGGCCGCGGGCTTCTTGGTCTCGACCGGCATCTGCACGCGTCGCTCTAACTCAGCAACAGTGTTCAGGTTCAGGCTGGAAGACTTAGTACTCGCGGGACGATGGTTCGCCTTGTTCTCCAGATGCGCGACTGCGGCCGCCACGAGCGTCCCGCCCCGCCCTGGCTCGCGCATTCTCCGTCTCCACACAGCGCCCGGCGTGTTTACATCGGCGCGGCGTGCTACGGAGATAAGTCAAAACAGTCGGGCCATGCGCGTACCGACCAATTACCTACACAACACACCGGTAAACAACATATCTATAATCTATTTAACTGAGGAAACAAAACACTACACTTATCAACATATTCAGTAAGCCGAACGCGAGAGATACACCGCGCTTCTATACTATGCTGACAGACTAGTGCTTTATCCCGGCGCGCGAGGAACTGGGGAGATGGAAATAGCAATACGCGCTCCAGTGTTGACTATAGTCCGCGAACTGATTCGAGCCAGATGGTCGACCTTTATGGGAACTGGCAGGGATGTGCTATACCTACAAGCTACACCCCTCGGAAATGATTTTTTTCTCAATACTATGGGAAATGCAGTAAATGCACTAGGGGGAGGATATTCTAACAACTACAACAAATGCACAACGGTATGGGCAACAGCTGGGGGTGCGGATGCGGGAACAATCCCAATTCATCTTCTGCGTCACTGTTTACATTTGCGAGGGTCCATAGGGTGCGTGGTATTATATTACAGCGAGTCATCACAATCCGCAAAACCGACTAAAATCACAATAAACTTTGTTTGCTTACTTCAAATAATAACACCTTATCAGATAAATTTGTTCATCCTTATCCAAGAACATAACATAACGTTTATGATGCGAAATATTTCCATTGTATATTATATTGCTCGTCGCCTAGGCATTGATCTATGCGCTTTTTAATACATATAATAATGTTAAGAAAATATACATGAAACCAGAATGGGAATAAGATGTGTCTAAATACGACAGATCTCCATGTTCTCTGGAGCTACCCATCAGTTATACAACTTGAATAAAAACAACTTTTACGTTTACGAAAATCATTATCACACAATTTAGATAAATAAGACAGACTGTCAATAATATATAGTTTCGGTGAATCCGTTAACAAATGTTGATGAAGGACCAACTTGATCGATGTAATTTTACCAGCTATCCAAATGTATAAAGTTTCAGTGTTTCGATAATTAAAAAAATAACACAAAGCTTAGATTTGACTTACGCAATGGATATTTGGATGCATGATTGAATTCAGAGCATTATCCTTACACGAGGTTATAGGTACTTATAATTCTAATTATGCACTAAGGGTATACCGCCTCTCCCTCACTCTCATGAGAGAAGCATGTCACAGAAAAGATGTTCAAATGGAGCCCAATATGTATAAGTGAACAGAAGCCCATTATACGTGAATCATGACGGAGCCATTGTATAAAACCCCGCCCATAAATAGAAATGATGGGTTCACAGGTTAGTTCTCCATTAGTTCCGGACTCCGGTTAGTACGCAGGCCCCCTTGTAATCGCAGTGTAAATATTACGCGGCGCGTAAGGTCGTAATAGTGTAAAACTTGATTTATTATGTTAGTACCAATAAGTGTAGGTATGGTTAAAACGGCCTTAAACTGATATCGGGGCCGGCTTAACAATACCAACACTGAACCGGCGCGTAAGAATTTAATAACGGTAGGTAGGTACCCAGTAGTTCAGTAAGTTCATGGGCATTTCCGCCAAATTTTGACCATGTCCCACGATTTTGATTGGCTTTTCATAGTTACGTATCGTGGAATATTGGAAAATTATTTATTTTTAACATTCAAATTTATTAATTTACTTTATATAGACACTTAAATACCTACAACTGTTGAAGGTGGTGTGTTGAATGAAACAAAGTCTGATTTCGTAATTAATTTTAGTGTGTAAGATTAATTTGGTGGTTTCAATATGTTTTTAGAAACTATATCGTTTCTAAGTAAATTTCGCAAACATTGAAAAACATCATGTTTAACACTTCTGGTAGAATCAGTTAGTTCCCTTCCGTCACCAAAATTATTTATTTTTTAACTCCCTTTTCAGGGGCTTTTACATAAGAATACTTTATAAAATTGTAAACAATTATATTACAATTTTTTTTGGACATAACTAAACTGCCCCAGCAACAATCTTTTGTATTTATTAAGTGATAAATTGAAAATATTTACTGAAGAATTCACATTATAACCCTACATTAGTATTATGGGTAATGGGAAGTAGGTATTATGGTAGTTAGTCCCAGAATTTCTAAAATGAAAAAAAACGACTTGTAGTAATCTGGTGTTGGAGGAAAATTAAAAGTAAAACGTATAAAGTAACGAAATGGAAAGTAAAAAAATGATAAAAACATATAGAAAGTTAGGTGAAAAGACCCTCATACGAGTCAAGTACGAGTTCATTGCTTGGGCTAAATATAACGACTAGCTTATTATAGGCCCTTGGAGCATTAAATGTCGGTCATGTGGAGAGGTTTGCCACTGTTTGTATTTGTAGCAGGCACTAGATATTTGAATCAAGGAAGTTATAGTTTAGTGGTTTGTGCTCGTATGAATAGAACATTTGTTAAAATTAAGTCATAATAAATTATGATCTATTCAATATTCGATTCCGTAGTACACTGGGAAAAATAACTATTGTTAATTAATTAAGAATCTTTTCAAATTATTGGTAATTTCGGTTAAAACGGTATTGCAGGCCTTATTAAGGAATTATCAGTCTTTCTGGTAATCTTTTAGTAAATTACGGAACACGCGTTCTTGAAAAACCGAATATTTTTGCAGTACCTACAACGAAAATTCTTTGTATCGTCATGTTATATTATCAAGGCAAATCGATAAAACATTCTCAAATTGATATTGTATTAATAAGGACTGTTCATTTATCGTGAGAGCAACATATATTTTACATTTTCAACTGTACCTTGAAAACAAACAAATTCAAACTGACTGAATCTATCCAATGATCTGAAAATTATCCGAAATATTCCTGTAATATCCTATTGTTTATTTTGTTTTGTTTACATTATACTTCGTACATTTACTTATGTTCCCAGATAATTGGATTGTCATATTATGTTCAACTGTTTTGTTCGAAAATCTAATAAAATAATTTTAAAAAAGGATCTACATAATTTTATAATGTCAGTGGAAAGAGAGATGGTTTACAAAAGCACACAAAAACATAATAAAATTTAAAGGTGTTAATTAACATTCCTTATTATTCAAGTGAAAGAAACTCTTCGTATCGTGCAGTTCCATTCGGAACATTGCTTTAAATAGCTTTACATATACATATATTTAGTGACCACGTGTACCTGATACCCCTCTCTGACGTCACAACATACCCCCAAAGATGTCAAAGTTCCACTGGCTCCGGGCAGTTGTAATTCTGAAGCCATCAAATTACAAAAAATCGAGTGTCGAAATCTAGACAGTTAAATTAATGCAGATCTTACTCTTTAAGAATAAGGTGTTAGGAAAAGTGTGAAAAACTAAGCTATTGAGATTTAGCACTGCGAAAACAAAAATAGATTTATTTGACTTCCGCTAACAAAAAAATACGCGAGTAGATAGGTATCTAAATCTGACTTTGACAAATCAATATTATTGAAAATAAATGGAAAATATAATATCCATTTGATAACCAATTTATGTAATTATGTACCGTTCAAATTGTATCTTATGAATGTATAAATGTTGTCTCTATGTCCCTGCTGACAAACTACATAAGTAGTTTAGCGGGTTTAAATGTGAATAAATAAAAAAAAAAAAAAAAAAACGAGTGCCACACATAATTGGTTCAACCAAAAAGCTTGACGTGATGAAATTAAAGTCAATTGAATGAGCCATAAATGACCCTCGCTGGAAATACTCGTATCATGAAAGATGCGCTATTAATAGACAACCATAGAGAAATAAAACAAAAGATTGGATTATCGGCATAAAAATGACCTAAAATCGAATTATTAGGACTGCAAAAATCTTTCTTCTCTTTTTAACTTATCATTTCGTCACCTACACGTGATCTATTCACATTGAGAGTGATAAAACCTCCGGTGTAGTTTGCTGGTCAATGAGGAGAACATATGACGTAAAAGTGAAATGCAGAGGTCGGGGTCCCCCGAGGAAGACATGGCACGATCGAATGAATCAAATACTTCAGTCGGTCCAAGTCAAGAGTCGGAATAACAGAGAGTACATATGAGAGAAGATGAAGGAAAGTTAATGAAGCACAGAGAGTGTGCCAAGACCGAGATGTGTAGGGCGTCCATCCTCTCTGTCTACCCCTGCAGAGAAACACCGAGATGGTTAGGTAGTTATCGAAAAAAATATATAAACTAGAACAATACTACATGTAAGACAAATCACTAAATCTACATTACCAATGCTACTATAATTTGTCGGATTCAACAAAGTGCTGGAATAGATTAAGCTTAATTCTATAAATGGTGTCATTAAATATATCAATAGTACCCCCATACTTATTGCCTAGATTGTGCATATTCCTATTGGTTAGAGAGTGTGTCTGATAGTTTGGTTGTGTGTGTATTACAGGAGAATGTTACATTTTGTCTTGTGTTCCTAGCAAAATACATCGTTTTTATAACTCAAGATGAGAACAAGGCATCATATTTCATAGTACTAGCAAAAGAAAAGTGCCATACATTAATTAAACGAGGCATAGAAAAAAATATGCTATGAATCTCCTAGAAATACCAAGACAAAGATATCCGAAATTACTGTCACATTCTCCACACCACAGAGGACTCTTCTGGGCACGTAGTAGGACTAACAGATGACCGTTTGAATTCCAATATTATAGTGTGGCGATCTTGTTGCGGAAAAAATAAACAGAGATCGCCACAGATGAGATTTTACAGATACCTGACTACTTATTTTACTTCACCTAACTTAGAACTTCGATGGGTGAGAGCCGCCAAGAATCGGCAAAACTGGAGACCTTTAAAGGAGGTCGATGTTCAAAGCAGAACGCCAGAAAGCTTAACAATTCAAGAAAATAATAAGGTTGCACTAATAATTTATTTCGTACGTGTTTTTAAAACAGTGATTCTGATTTTATGCTTCTGTATTCTACTATATATGTAAATGCTAAAGCCACATATTGATTCGTTGTTGCCGCTCGGAAGCAGGATTATATTTTAAAGCGATGGAAAAATAAATCATTATTGATTCCCGTATTCAAGTGGCATTGATTGAAACGAATGAGGCTGAAAAATGTATTCAATAAGCAGAGATGTTCGCGAGTGGCGAGGAGATGGAATTTTTTTTTTTTTTTTTTTTACAGTATTACCGCACAAGAGTCCCAACTGCTCCCGTCTGGAGCCAGTGAGACTATGGCATCCCCAATTGGGGTATGTTGTGAGGCTGAGGGTATTGTGGAGGGGAGGGAGATGGGGAGGAGAAAGGTGGGGAAGTACCTGGCTATTCAGATCTGGTCACCAAACACGGCTAAAGCCATTTCAAGCAACGTTTCAATTCTGAATGGTGGTCTTACACCAGGGCGATACTGAGAGTATCTTCCACTCTGGAACGTGCCGCAAATATACTATATATTATTTTAAATTAATTAATTGTGAAATAACACAAATTAATCAAATAAAATTTATTTGCGCACGCCGGGTTCGAACCCGCGACCTTCGGATCTGTAGTCAAAAGCGTATACCACTAGACCACGCCGGCCGTCGAATGGTTAATTCGATCTATTTTCCATTCAACTGGCGGATATTACGATATCTTTCAAAGTTACTTTGTGATGAAAGTTGATTTTATACATTCCTGCAAAGTTTGAGCTTGTTTTTATGCTAAATATAGTACACTAAAATGTGTAGTTAATAACAAGATTTGAACTAGAATTGGGATATAGCTGGCCACCAAAGAGGCTTCTTTATAATATATCTGAAGACGAAAGAGTGTTGGCAGACCTTAACTTTAGTAGCTGGTCGGTGTGAAGGTATTGCATTATTGGATGAAACAGCATGAAGACAAGAGACCAGCAGGAGGATTGCAAACGTTTCCCAGAGCATCATTCAGAAAGGGGTTAAATTTTCGGCCCCGATACTTTTACAGCGTCGCATCGCGGAACGCTGGATTATTTACATCGAACGCTCGGCGCTCTATGCTAAAAGCGCGTTCTCAGATCGATGTTTACACTTTCGAATTTTCAAAAAGCTTGCGCGATTTCCTCTTGGATTTTCGAGCAGACAAAGAAGCGGTATGCAAATTTGATTATATTATTTTATATTTATTTCCTTCGCTCGTTCGTATTCTTCTCAAGCGCCTCAAGGCATCCATCTCGTTTCAAAGTTAAAATATCAATTGTCTATCAAAGATGGAAATTAATTAACGACAGTCGTTGTAGCAAAACATAACTAAATACTCTGTGTCTGACTAACTTTGGTCTGTAGAGTTTTTAGCAGTACGACTGTGAAATTCCATATATAAAATCAGAACTCTTAGAAAATTGCGTCGCGCAAAAATATGTTCATCTGAATAAGGATTGAGAAATAGGATCAGTGACAACGGGGAAACAAACTTACTTACAACATTTATTTATGTCTATTCTTGAATACACATTTTACAAATGATTACAGTGATTAATATTGTAGTACAGAGAAAAAAGTATAAAAAAAATGTATAAAAAATAAAGAACATAGGTTGATAGAGGTAAAACTGTGTGTGAGTATATTGTATGTTACGTGAACACCTCACATTGGGCCATACTTTTGTAGAAAGCCTTCATTATGAATACTAATACCGTACAGTTGTTTTATAACGAAACAACTGCGTGATAATATATTTATATCCACATGTGATAATTATATGCAATTCTTATGCAAAAATATTCTTGTCGGCTTACATGTGCTAGTTTCAAAATTCATTAGGTACGTTTCGCACAAAATTTAAATTTTCCACACGACTGTGACAGAATACGCGCTAATCTTATGACTGATTTGTAGATCTCAAGATACGAACAAATCAGTAGAAACACATAAACAAATAAAAATAAATTTCACAAATAAAAAAGTTACATATTTTTTTAAACAGAAGGGGACTTTTTGCCCATCGTGTACAATAAATACTATTATCAAACTAAAAAATTATTCTTAAACTGAAGTTACGTAACTTCTGGTTTAAACATAGGGCTTTGTTAAGATCCCATGGTCGAAGCAAAGTTCCCTCATATTGCAGAAAAAAAGAGACAAATGAGCACCAAGAAATAAGATCCTTGTCAAATATTCCGAAAAGGTAAGGAAAAAGTCTTATGAAGCTAATAATACGATACCAGACCTTAGGCAGATCGAGACAATGCTTCATGAACAACTAGAAAACCTGGAGAGGAGTGAAGAGATTGAGATGAAGACATCTCAACAATTAAAATGAAAAAATATAGTGAATTGACACTAATCTGATATTTTACATGAAAAATCAATTTTATATGTTCATATTCAAGTTTCTAAGAGTTTGTAAAAAACATAAAAAAAATATCCATCATTTTAGTATTTATTTAAAGAAGATACCTCAAACGATTAAGAGTGTGATGTTTCGTTTGGTTTTAAAACGATAATAGTTTTGCGGTCGGCCTGTTTATTTTTCCAACAACTGAACTGTATTTTCTATTCATGGATCGACCTAAAACACCACTCCTTCAAGGGCAAATTCCAGGAGGTATTAGTGCTTACCTTTTATACGCTACCAAATAGCCTGAATTTCATTTGAGAAAAACATTATTTTTTCGCTGTGATTTCAAGCGCATATTCAAACTAAGACAATAATAATTATATATTATAATTTAACCACGGAGAACATGTTTACATTGGTGTTTGGGATACTGTTGTGAGAAGTTAAACTATAGAGGCATATATATTTTTTTAATTTACCAAATTAAAAATTGAATATATTTTTTATTTTTATCCGAGACTATCTAGGTTACAAATAAATTACTCTAGAATTTTGTAAACATTCGAAAATATAGTAGCCAAAATATGAGAAAAATTAGTTAAGTGTTAATCTGAATTTGAAATCTAATATGGACAAAAAAAATTACGTACAATAATTAGGCAATCATGAAAACATTTTACAAAACAAAGTAAAATAAATGCGAACATTACAGTATGAATAACCAGTAGGTACAGCGCCCTTGAGGTGATTTATCACAAACACGGCGCTACTAAAATAATTCAAATACCATTGAATTATACAAATAGTGTCCACATTCCTTGTAATATCAGTGTAAAGATTGTTCCAGTGTGGCGGCTGTCAATGTCGCCCGAATTCTTCCAACCTCGAACAAATTGAACGAACGTAGTCGCCGCGGCGCGCCAGCTTCAAGTGCTCGTTGAGTTTTTTTTATAGTAAAAAAAGCCAATTTACACGACTACTGATCATGGTAAAACCCTATTTAACGATGAAAGGTTATACCATTGCTTTCCACTTTCCATATCTTTTCCAGTACGACTTGTACATTATGTGATATATTATTATATTATGATTATGATTCGGCAGCTTTTGGCGCTAAGAACATTTCCCAGGCTCCATCAGCAAAGAAATTTGATGTAAAAATAGAAATAAGAAACTAGTAGATTATAAATCAATGTTTACAGCGTGATCCAAGTTGAGTTTTTTTTCCATTAATCATTCACTAAACCTTGTACAGGTGTACCATGATCTACTATGATATAAAATAAAATAGGGAGGATGGAACGCCACAAAACTCAGTTTTGGCGAGGAATATGTGTTCCTTGATTCATTCTCATTTATACATCGTGTTGAGACTTGACTCAAGTATTTGATTACTTGATCATGCCATGAGTTCCGAACTACATTTTATTCACATCTGCGTTTCTTGCATGGTTCTAAGTACACACGCCTCAGGGATCTCATTTTTACAGCAATCAATATTATTTGTCCTCCCTTTGACACACATCGGGGTTGGTATAAGAACTACACTGTTAAAACCTTACACAGCTTCCGTCTAGTAAATATCAAATCAAGAGAAAAGCATTCCAAAAGAAAGTTTTTTTTACTAATTATGAGAAATCTGTCTGTCTGCGCTTTCTAAATTAGTCTTACCCGCTTTTAGAGATATTTTAAAGTTTTTTGAAGCACGTAATCCATAGGTGTTGTTATTATTATTGTATTATGTACCTACGCTTACTTCTCGTATAGGAATGGTCAAGAACCGGAACAGCTACTCGATCGGATCTACTTGAATTCTAACACTGACTTAATTACATTTATAAGTCGTAAATAATACATTGTTTGATAAACATTGTCACGGTTATTCAAAGTTACACAGTATGAATGTGAAAGAAGCAAATATGTTATGAAATTCTAAAGCAGTGGAATAATAGATGAAAAATTAGATTGAAATTTCTAGGTACATACCAACTTTTATTTACATTATTTTGTAGTAAATTCTTTAAAATAAATGTAGCTACGTAGTTAAAATTATTTATTTATATATGTATGCCCTTCTGGCTTTTACATAAAGCAAGTATAAATGAATTATATTACATATTGAATTCAAATAAACATGATAATAAAAAAAAATACTATTTTTTCCCAACTGCATGAATGGGATTTGCAATTCAATTTGTTCATATTGGCAGTACAGCAACAGAATATTCTTGAACCTTTGGTTGTCTCTTTGTTAACCTATCTGATCACTGTATCTTTATAAAATTTTGTTTCTTGTAATTTTATTTTATGTGTGTATGTATTTTTTGTTTATTATAATCTTACTTTTATTATTTCTTATATTTATTCTAAATTATGCATTGTATCAGAATTATACCACCTAACTAACTAACTAACCATCACGCAGTTTCCCCGCAGGGGTAGGCAGAGAGGACGGACCGCCAAACAACTCGGTCTTGGCACACACTTCTTGCCTCATTCACATTCATACATCGTCTCATACATACTCTTCTATTATTCTGACTCTTGACATGGCCCGACTCGAGTATCTGATTCACTTGATCGTGCCATGTCTTTGGGCGTCCCCGACTTCTGCTACCATTCGCATTTGCATCATATACAGGGTGTTCCAATAAGAGGTGTTATTTTGATATTCAATCGTAAAATATCAATGGTTTCGTTGCTTGTGTGGCACGTAGCGCAGTCTTGTAGAAAGTAAACGTTGTCCAGATCAATACCATCCAATTCTGGCCATAAAAAATCATTAATCATCTCTCGATAGCGCAATCCATTCACCGTAACTGTTGCTCCAGCCTCATTTTCGAAAAAGTAAGGTCCAATGACTCCGCCGGATCATAAACCGCAACAAACAGTCATACGTTGAGGATAGAGAGGCTTTTCAACAATAACTCTTGGGTTTTCCGAGCCCCAGATGCGACAATTTTGCTTGTTGACGAAGCCACCGAGGTGGAAATGAGCCTCATTACTCAAGATGATTTGCATTTGATTCACTCAAGTGAATTTTAATAATTTCAATGCGTTTTTGAAGCGTGTATCGGTCCATTTTTATTAATGGCGTAGTTTCTATTTGTAAAATGTCAAAAAATGACAGCTTTAAAAGTAACATCTACCGAAATAGCGGGCTATTCAAAATAACACCTCTTATTAGAAAATCCTGTATATACCACTTATATCTATGTAAAAGCCCTACCGGCGTAAAGTGAATAAATAAACTTTTAAAAATATGTTAATAAAAAAATTGCGAAGTTCTGCGAGTCACCAATCTCAGCTAAGATTAATAAATGTAACTCACGTCACATCACTAATATTGATTGATTGTTTGGTCTTCGGTTCAAACCGATGTCATATAATATGACTGGTTGTGTCGTTTTCACAGATATAATGCTTGAAGGTCTGACGCTAACGTTATTGAGACTGACGTTATGCATCGGTAGTTGTAGTTTGTCGATAACAATAGCAAGATGCAACAACTAGTGTACTTTGCAGTTCATTTATTTGCATTTTAAATTAGCGTTACGTACCGACAGTTTTTCCAACAGAAATACGAGTATGTTGTTTTTCAGTCAGTTAACAATCAATTCAACACGTATATTGCGTTGATGCCATATGTTTTTTATAGAGAGAAGATTAAAAATGTGAAACAGCTAGATTAATCGAATAGGGTGGATGATAGCGTCCCAACAGAACTCTTGAATAGCCACCTTTGTAATGTTAGTAATCAAATAAACGGAGGCAAATGGTTCTACCGTATTCCGATACATTAATTTTTCGGTTGAAAACAGTTTAAAATTGAAACATATGTTGCAAATGCTCACTTTCTGTACTCGACACATAAATTTATTTATGTTAGTCGCACACGAGCGCTGTAATACGCGCATAATATATGTGGGATTGGTCTGTTGCACAATATATCGCCATATATTGCGAATGGGAGTTTATGGCGAGCGATTTGGTCATATAAACAGGTATCAACCGGCCAAAGCCACACGGATAAAACTTACTGGTATATTATATTGCTAACTTGTAAAGAATATTTTATTAAAAGACGAATTTATTATCACGATGGGGTAACACATGCTCACAAAAATCATAATATTTTCGCATTTTGTTTTTACATATTATCGAGGCATGGTGTAGGTGCATGAACACATGTTCCGACACATTAGGAATATACTAAAATTTTATCAGGAAATGGCCTGCAATCCCGTTTTTAACCGGATTACGAATAATTTGAAGAGATTTTTAACAAATCAGCAATAGTCATTTTTCTCCGTGCACATATATTATGAGAGTGCTAATAGGGCTCTTGTGCGACTAGCATTAGCCAAAAAGTGATATAAAACTTTTTATAAAAATAACGGACAAATGTAAATAAAAAACGTTTAAAATAAAAAGACAGGTTTCCGAATGAGAAGAAAAGTAAAGGTGTTCGCTGTAAAGGGTGGGGGGAGGTCTTATTTTGCAATTTTAAAGGATAATCTTCTAATTGCAATTAATTTGTTATTAGAATTGTTATTGTATGCTCCATTAAATAATTCTCTCCCATAAAGATTATTATTAATTAAGGAATATTCATTACTTGAATCGGAAAAGTTAGAACCTACTCGGCACAATAACAAATACTTAAAAAAAATAAGATCCGTACTACAAACATTTTAACAAAACCATATATATGTTAGGATGTGAACTTAGCCTCTTGAAATCTACACAAGTTGTAACAGCTAGCAAAGTGTTAGTCATTAGCTTCATATAACTGACAAGATAACAAATCGTTTGTTTAACACATTTCAATTGTTCAATAAGAAGAAAAAATCAAGTTTTGAAATGTGTCGCTGTAAAAATTTTTCTGCATTTTTTGTTTAACTATATAATAGTTTTATTGCACGGAGCCTGTAAGATTGTAACAACCCCAAACCGACAAGATAAATACATTTCTCTTGTAAAAAGTTATCCTTGAATTTACCGAAGAGTTAAATTTCATCGAAGAACTACAGTTCTTAAACTAGCACGGGTTTAATTACCTTTTCAGTAAAAAGCTATTAAATTTACTTAAAAATGAAGTTAACATTTGTTTAGCATTATAGTCCACTAAAGTGGAAGCTAAAGATAGAGGCCGATTCTCTGAATTGTTCAGCGGAGAGAATCAAGATTGAAAGATGCGGTTGGACCATTGAACTCTGAGGTGAAATACTTAATGTTTTATTTGGTGATTCCACGCAAACGCGCACGTGTGCTGCTTGTGCTAATGGTACAGGAATAGTTGTGTTCCCATCTCTTTCAGGCTCACCACTCTACAGACTGAAGGAGTGGCCCTTTAAGAGGTTACCAACCTTTAAGAAAACAACAGAGATAAGGATTTTTAAATGTTCATCTTTCTCAGAAAAGACGCAAGAAGCAGAAATAAGGGTTACAATGGAGCTTTCAGAGGCAGAATCAAACAAGTACAGTGTAAAGATACAATATTTCTAATAAATAAATAATTCTAGTACCGTGAGCCTTGAGGGCTGTGGGCAAGGGCGTAGCTATAGCATCCACATGGCGGAGGGTTCGATTCTGGGGGGGGGTTCGATCCCAAGGGGTGGTTCGATTCTGGGGGGTCAAGGGGGAAGAGGGAGGGGAGGTTGAAAAAAGTTTTTTGGAACTTCTACTTACCACAACTTATTTTTACATCACATTGATAAAAGAGATGGTTCAAATATTATTTTTGTATTCTCCAGGAATGTAATCTATGAGTACTATTATTTTTTCCAACGCAATACTGATACCGATGGGAGGGGGGTTGAAGTTATAGTATACGCCCATGTCTGTGGGCCGTCGACTCAGGGGTTAGATAACATCACTCGGAATTGCTATAGTGGTGCCGTGACCAGGAGCTAGATGTTATCTAGCCTCTGAGTCGATGAACCCAAAGCCTTTAAGGCCCATTGAACTAAAATTAAAAAGTGAACTAAGGAGTTGTAAACCTTCGAATGTATCCGATTAAAAAGTATAGGTGGACATGGTAAACACAATATCCAGATTACAACAATAATAATATTGTGTAAAAACTATGTACGGTAGAAGTACATCAATATATGCGATAGAATTCGGGCTGCATAATTTATTTACGCAGGATTAAAACAACAAAAAACAAACCAAACTAAACTACTGGGTAAAAGACTGAACTACACGGTCCATTGGTGATTAGTTTCAGTGCGAGAAAAAATAAATAAGCCAGTGTAAAGTTTATTTTGTGCTCTAAATAGTGAAACCACTTAGCAGTGAAATGTAGTTAACTTGAAAACGAGAAAATACACTTAAATTAACAGCAGTTTACGAGTATTTTAGTATTATTTTTTTAGTTGAAAGCATCAATTGTCTGTGTCGTATTGAGTCACGTGTCGAAATAGACGACTTAAAATAAATGAACGCATCCGCGAGTAGGTATCAACTGTTAGCCAATAGTCAATAGACACGAAATAAGCTGCATTCAGAGAAGAGTAAAAAGACTCCAGACCGCTTTTTACCTCCAACTAAATGCAACTTTAAATGTTAGATGTTTTTCTTTTCGCCAGTAAATGGCACCACAAGAAGAGTAAAAAATATACAAAACTACGAACGAGTTAATAAATTATCACCTAAGAACAGGTGTTCCCAAACCGTGGTGCGGTGGCATTTCAAAGGATACAATGAGGAAGCCTGAGGTATGAATCACACGCTTAACCAAATTACTCTTAATCCTCCACACTGCACCCCCAATGATGAAATAGACTCTGAAGGAAATAATTTCCATTTCCTCTTTTGATTAACAATTAGTAAAAAGAGGTAGACCCTGACATGCTGATGTAGTGACGCAGCGCTATCTTGCAAGAATGATCTCTCGAGAGGGTTACTCCAGAGCTCAGTTTCTCAGGACTGAGCAGCGTCATATGAAACCTAGTATTTTAAAGGAATCCTGGGTGACAAAAATGGCATTAATAAAGTATGTGGGATAACAGATTAGTGAAGTTGATTTATTTCAACCTACTTTTTTATAAAAAAAAATACTTCAATGTCATATTAACCCTTTCCTTACCAGAGTTCTTCTGGAGGAACACGAAGGAAAAAAAATTATTTCTCTTGATTTTATGAACCAAATAGCCCCGTATTTTGCATATCGCTTAAGGAAGATATTGCTTATAAGGAATAGAACAAATGTCGTACTGGAAACACATAATATTACTGTTATTTTGAATTAAAAACGAGTGTTTTGCAGCTTTTAACGGTTTGACATTTCTCGGATTTCAACATTATTTTAAAGGTAAGATATCGCATATTTCTGTTGAAAATAATTATTATATTGTATATACATGTCTAATCTGATATGTAAATATGATTTCCATTCAAAAACATTGGTTTTTCATTTGGTTTTCGGTAATAACATTCATGTTCCTGAGCTGGCACTTTGGTCGTTCGTGGATGTTTTTCATAGAAATCTTTCTTTGGCCTTTAATATTGTTTTACTTGATTTTATTTGATTCTTTCAAGATATATTAATTTATTTTATTATTTTCCGGTAGACTTTAACTTATTTTATTCATTTTTATAGATGGAGCATCGTGGTTTGATACATGAGGAGATCACCGTGATGCTGGAAGGAGATATTTCCGACGTGGAGTTGGAGTTGGAAGATGAAGATGAAGAGGGCTGGTCAGTTGAATATTTCCAGGATGCTGCAGAGGAAACCAATGTGGAGGTATTGAGCCAAGCTCTTAGAATAGATGTGGAAGTCCAGGTAAGTACTTTTGTCATTATTTCTTATTGTTATATTACAGCGATTATTGCGTTTGAAGTAGAATTAAGTATGAACAAATTTGGGTTTTAAATGAAACCATAAAGTATATATTTTTAATTATAGACTTTGGAAGAGATGCAGCAGCCAGTGGAAGACGAGCCAGAGTTCTGCACCGTGCCGCAAGTACAGCCCAGTGAAGCCTCAGCTTCCCATGGACGGAGAACCGATCTAAGGTGGATCAAGAAAGATGTCGATCATGTGGACTCCTACTGTGATGCTACTTTATTAAAACCACTGGATATGTCTGCTCTAAAATATTTTTTATGTTTCATAGATGAAAATATTATAAAAAATATTGTTGAGCAGACAAATTTGTATT
This sequence comes from Hesperophylax consimilis, assembly GCF_061612785.1. Lineage (NCBI taxonomy): Eukaryota > Metazoa > Arthropoda > Insecta > Trichoptera > Limnephilidae > Hesperophylax > Hesperophylax consimilis. Next base: position 41,939,021 of record NC_142840.1, read on the forward strand.
CAGTTCAAGAAAATAGCACCAGCGTCAACACCACATCATGATGGGTATCCTTAAGTATCCGGCATTCCACCTTTACTGGGCCAATGATACGAAGCTCTCTCTCATCGTTGATGTCATGCCTAGAAATCGTTTCACTAAGTTACGCTGGTGTCTTCATTTAAATGACAATAGCTCGTTGATTCCAAGAGGACCAGAGGGTTACGACAAATTATTTAAAATAAGGCCGATGGTAAATGCCCTCCTTGAAAATATGGCCAAGATCGAACCTGAGGAATTCAATTCTGTAGACGAGCTCATGATACCGTTCAAAGGGAGAAGTAATTTGAAACAATATATTAAAAACAAAACACATAAGTGGGGCATCAAAGTCTTCTCCCGAGCGGGAGCCAGTGGGCTCGTCTATGATTTTGAAATTTACACGGGCAAAAGCACGAATGTCGGTGTGTGTCTCCAAAGAGAAAAAAATTGTTTTGTTTTATTTCACCACTAATATTTTTGTTCTATTTGTTTTTCTTACGTTAATTTAGGGTAATGGTCCGTTTTTTAAAAAAAATATATTTTTTGATTTTTTCTTTTTTACTAAAATTATTTTAGCATAATATTAAATTGCAATATAATATGCTTGCCTTTACAGATTAATAGAATTGATTTTTGTGTATTTATTTTCTATTTAAACAATTAAAAACACTTAAAAATTATGTATGCTCCTTGTACTGCCCGTTTTTAGACTAACACCCCCTAAGCCCCAATGTTCTTCCTCAGGAACATGAAATATTTCGAAAACCGTATGGAAAAAAAAAATTTTTTTTTTTGTAAAAATATTGAAAAAAATCACAGAACTCAATAATGTAGACAAACATTTTTTTCGTTGGCTGGAAAAAGTCTGGTATTGAAAGGGTTAAATGACACAATGTACACCATCACCCACGCTCATAGTAAGGCATGAATGGCAGGAAAACTACAGCGAACTAAGTACAATTATTATAGTTGGCGAAATCAGAGTTTCCAAACTTATTTGAATCACCCTTAAATACTGTGGTTTTCTTCTTCTTTCTCTCCAGGAAAAACATTTTTTAATAAATTAAGTTAGTTACATATTGCACGTCTACTGCTCGTTTTTTTATGTGGTTACCGCACAAGAGTCCCAACTGCTAGGAGTCAGTAGGACTATGGAATCTCTGTGAGTATGTTGTGAGGTTAAATTAAGTGGGGAGGAGAAAGAGATGAGCAAGGGTAAGGACGGGAAATACGCGGCACTCAGATCTAGACACTAAACGCGGTTAGTGCTATTAAAAGGAATTAAAAAAAACTGAATGGTGGTGATACTGTATACTGAGAGTATTTACCACTCTGCAACGTAGTGCATAATACATCCATTCAAATGAAAGTATCTATATTAGGGTGTCCCAAAAAAATCTAAGTTGTTATTTTTGAACCCATACCCTTTAATTTTGTTTTAATAATAACAAAACTATTATAAAAAAAATTCGTTTACTTTGGACAACTGCAACCCGTACCGACTTGCATCGAAAGATGTCAGTACTTGTACATTAAGACGCCAGCGAGCAAACGTGTTGATGAGCTTGTAGTAACTTGCTATTTTGTTAGTAAACGAAAATCACTCGTTTAGGCAAGATGTTGTTAGATTTACGCACTTCCAAAAAGGTATATTTTTAATAGGAGTCGTAAAACACCAAATATCGGGTTCTAAACTGCCATCTAATGGACAAGTTCTTGAAATTTTGTTCTACAATATCCGGAAAGTGAATTTAACTGTCAATATATACCAAATATAGCCATAGTTGGTTTTTTAAAGCTGTGTTTGAAGTAAAAATCAGTCAAGTGACTACAAGCCCTGACATACCACTCTTCAAAAAGTTTCGAGATAACTGTAAAAATGTTGATCCCGATAAAATTCAGTGCTACAGAGAAAATCTCACATTGCACCTAACCGCTTCCGAAATCAATGATTTGCTTGACTTTTACCGTACTGCACTGACAACAAAAATACTTTTAGATGACTATTGAGAGTTTTTAGAGCTCTGTGTGATAGTTTTAGGAGGAGATACAGCGAGAAAATTTAAGATTCGGCCTCCAGGTGCTCGATGGATGGCAAAGGCGTTTTATTCCTTGAAAATATCATTAATTTGTTTGCAATTTAAAATTACCGGTAAGGATAAGGCGGCACTTTTAGACGTTTGCCTGTTCATAGTAACATCCTATGTCAAGCCATGGTTACAATGTATTAAAGCAGTTAAAGCACCTTACCAGGACTTGTGCTTTTTGAAATCGATGAAGGCTTAAGAAAAAATTTATGAAAACATCTCAATGGCAGCTTTATTTCTGTTCAGTAAGCAGTTATGGTATTTGACCGATGAAGGATCTATTTTATCGCTGTTTGACGACGCTGTGGATCAAACAACTAAAATAAAAATGCTAGAAATATAAAAAAAAAATTATTTATCAACCCATGACAAATGTTACATCCCATCGAAGGAAGATCTTGATGGTAAATTGTATGGTAAGTTTATTAAGTAGTTTAAATTATGTTTTGTATTGAGGTTTTTGTTCATATCATAATTTAGTGACTTTTGTTTCGGAGAAAAATATTTACGACTTCATTTATGTTTTTTGCATTATTATTATTATTTTATTGTCTTTTGTTTTCGTTTATTTTGTATGTATTATCTTAATCTTAATATTTTTTATATTTACTTTATATATATTATATGTATAATATGGAGCTCGTGGGATTGCACCACCCTCCCCGAGATCTGGAATAAAAATAAAAAAAAATAAAAAAAATAAAAAAAATTCAGTTAAGAGCAAGTATTTGTTTGATCGTCTGAACACAGATGCCAGTTTTCTTAACGAATTCCCTACGATGTGGTCAAATAATGCTTCGTATCAAGAAGTCAGAAAGAAGGTGTCGCCGCTGAGGGTAGTGAATGATACAGCTGAAAGAACTGTTAAGTTAATGCAAGATTTTCATGGCTTAATCTCACGGTCAAAGAGGAACAAAAATAATTTTTATTACGATGCGTTCAGGAACACCGGAAGATTTATCCTGACTGTAAAAAACAAACTATGAAGAAAAAATTTAATCAATAAACCATTTTTAAATATAAAATACTACATAATTGAACATTTGTGCATTTTTAAATTTTATTTATCCGACAAAAATGAAAGTTGAAAATCCTTCCATATTAACTCTGTACCATATGTTTGGCATCAAGTCGGCACGGGTTGCCGGTGTTTAATCAAATTAATATTTATTATATGAGTTATTGGGATCAAATGGAATAAAATAAGAGGGTATGCATATTTAAATTCATGAAAAAAAAATCTTCCTTATGTCCTGGGACACCCTAATCTATATTTAAACCAGTAACACGAAGTCTACTGTGAACGGTACACTTCGTGTCCAAACAGGGTGTATCCTCTGTGATCACGCGGTTTGTAAGTATTTATATGTACATTCTAACGCAGCATTAAGTTCATTGGTCAAATGCGTTGTACACATAGATTTGTATTATTGCTCGACGAACCGGTGGACGTAATCTGTTAGCCATAAGTTGATAATAGTTTGTCTAGTCTATAGTTAGTAATAATATAGAACATTGTAGAAATATATATTTCTACAGCATTTGAGGTGATTTTTTCTCAAAAACGGCGCTATATAAATCATCAAAAAAATAATAATATTATTAGGTACTTAAATACCTACTACTTAATTAAAACTAATAAGCAATAATTATTAGCCTGAAACACTCATCCACATTGAAAAATCTCCTGATAAAAGATACATGACGCCAACGGGACTGGTCCCGTTGTTTGTTACAATTTGTTACAATTGTTACAATTTGTTACAATTGTTACAATTTGTTACAATTGTTACAATTTGTTACAATTGTTACAATTTGTTACAATTGTTACAATTCTTTTTGCTAACTTTCTTCGTGCAAGTAGGTGCCGTAATATTCAAATTAGGAAGTCCGAATTAACACCACGATTTCATATTCGAAAGAAGAGGCTTTACTGATCCTTGAAAATGGCCATCATCCTATGCACATTTCCTTGAGAAAAATGAGGCATGTTGGATTGACAAATCGAGTATCTGTATACTAGTTAAAAAGTGGAAAATTATTTATGAAGACCAAATCATTTTCAGAACCATCTTATTTCCGCACATATTAGAGCCCTTCAGGTGATTTTTCAAAAAAAACGGCGCAATATAAATAATCAAGTAATTATTATTACTTCCCTTCAATGTCCACTGGATTTGACCAGGACCCCACGAGGGAGATATCCCGCACTTTGAGAACCATTAATATAGAATAGTTCTCGATTACGGTGTGTGTCTGTGTACGGAACTGTAGAATGGTGAACTAGAACAAAATGAATTAGGCGAGGAATCCTACGCCTTTACGCCTAGACTAGTCGCCATAAATTACACAGAGGCGTAACAACAGCTGTTGTAATGCAGTTGGTTTTTATTAACCATGATTTATTTGGTAGCCATTTGAACTACGGAACCAATTGAAACATTGAAATGTAATTAAAGATGTTTTTAAACGCCCAATAAAATATAGAAGAGCGCAAACTATTTCTAATTCAATTGATTCTCGTAACTCGTAATTATTACAGTATTTAAAACCGCTTCAAAACGCGGGGAATGAAACACGCAAGGCAACATGTAACGCAACGTGAATTGTTTGGACGGTACGATGCATTGAATGTTCGTTTTGTCTTTCAAACGACGAATTCGCATGATTCATTGCATGTTGCATTGCAAACATTACAAATTATTTGCTGTTATGACGCATCCAGACATGCAATGCAATGCGATTTCGACATTTGGACGGTAAAACACTTTTTCGAAATCTTTTTTATTTATTTATTTTTAGGTTTGATAATGCCTTCAGAGGGCGTAATAATAATTACACAGCAGAACTTGTTTAAAAATAAACTGTTTTTATAAACCCAATAACAATATTATTGAATATATAAAAAATAAAAAAATTAAAATGGAGTTCTACAAATTAAACTTAATAACAATAAATCTTTTTTCTTATTGTTGAAAAATATTGAATAGCAATATGGCAGCCATTCTTTTTTGTTTTAAATGAGACAATATTTCAAAGGTACTTATTGGTACTTGGATGCAATAGCGAGCTGAAAATTAATACGTTGCTCTAGAAATTTCAGATTTAAAAAATCTGTCCAAATTTCATAACGGTACAGCTCACCGTTCAAGAGTTTTTTTTTCAGTACCTACATAGGTACAATTTAGGCGTTACACAATTATACAATAAGGATATGTTTTTCTGAAGGTATGTTATATTGATAGGTACTAAGAATAGATAAGTATTCATATAATACAAAATAATTCGATAAATTGGAAAATACACATTTATACGGGTAAGGTTTCGAGAGTCTTTACACAAAGCGTGAATAATCATATCAATAGAATATAGAATTGTTCTCCAGGGCTCTCAATTAGAAAATCCCCGCTTCAAATCCCTAATCAAAAGGAGCATCCACTCGGCACCGGCCGTGGCCACAAGTGACTAAAAGCTCTTACAAGGAAAAAACAGAATTGAGAGTCTGACAGCTGTCAAATAATATCCGAACTTTATTTCGTCAAGGAAGAATTTCCGATTAAATTAGAGTTTACATTTTTAAACGGAAATACGTACGTAATATGGGGTGACTTTCGAATCCAAGGGCTACTTTGATCATTGCGGATGTTTGCATAATTCTCGCTACCTCTTATGTCAAAGAAGATGGTTTCTAGTTCTAATAAAACATATTTTATGGTTTGTTTAATTGTGAAGTTTTTTTGATATTTTCGGACAAATAAAAATATAAATACATTTTTAAAACGATTAATTTAGTTTCGTGTCATTTCTGTTAAAATATATAGCGATGTCTTTTATAATATACATCTACTTAAATATTCGAACCCGCGTTTTTATCTTTATTGTTGTTTTATGCTTATAAAAAATGGTGTACAAAGTCGCCCCACTTCGAAGTGACTTTGATCAAAATTTTGTTTGACTCCCCAAACGGAAATACAATTTATCTTTTTACATATATTTCGATACTTTAAACATGTACAATAAGTATAACAAAAAATTTACATGTTTATAGTTGCAAATTTATTAAATAAAGATATTATTATTATTAATAGTTTCAAATAAAATATATTACCAATTTTGAATACAGAAAAGCAAAATACCATTAAAGGTAGAAATAATTCAAGAATACACTAAAGTAGATATAATATTTCAGAAGACAGCGAGTTCTCATTGTTAATATTGATCCATATCTCAAATGGAACCTTCATACCCAAATAATTGCAAACAAAATTAGAAAAACCATGCACTTTTTTAGAATCATACGAAACTTTCTCGGCTTTCAAGACCTGAAAATGATTTATTTTGCAGTCTGCCAATCTATTATTGAGTATGGTATCATAGCATGGGGAGGCGGCACTTCATCTGCACTAGACCCAATCATAAAGGCTCAGAAAACAATTTTAAAAATAATTCTAAGGCTACCTATTATTACAGACTCGAATCTAATTTTTAATATTATGAATGTATTCGATGTTCGGCAGCTATATGCAAAAACCATTCTTTCTCATCTATACTCAAATATAAATAATTACTACATAAAAAGTTCAAATACACGATGTACTCGAAGCAATAACAAAATCTTATTACAAATTCCGAAAACACATACTACGTTTGGTCAACGAAATTTTAAATACTTTGCGACAAGACTCTACAACATTCTTCCAGACAGCATAAAACAATGTGATTCACAAAAAAATTTCAAAGATAATGTAAAAATTTGGATTAAAAATAAGAATAGGGCCTTTACCGGTGCATTCACCCAAATTTGCAGTTATTGAAGTCACCACATTACCACCACATTATTGAGCGAATACTTCTTAATACAAGTATAGGTATGTTCAATGGTATTAGGAACTAACACAAATAATTCTGCCTCAACACAGGCTAGCCTAGTGAGGCGGTATTTGGGAAACCACAACTGTGCTTTTATTTTCTATTTACCTTCAAAATATTATGTTTGTATTAATAGTTCTTCATTTTGTTTAAATTTATAACCTTAAATATAAAAGTTACAAATTAATGTACACCATAATATGTATTTATAGTTGTAATGTGTAAACTTTCTTAAATAAAGATATTATTATTATTATTATTATTATATATTTAGAAAAGCAACGCTCAGCAAGGATTTTAAATAAATTGTGCTGTCCAATACATTTCCCTCATTTTTTCTGATTTAGCAATGTAAACGTTAGTAGCTTATTCCAAGTACTCAGATAGAGGTGTATATATTGTTTATATGCGTGAGGATGCGTCATATGGGTGTATGTATACATGTGCTGTTATATGTATATAGGTATGTCTGCTGCTATATACACATATGTGCTTGCATGCACACATATTAAAAATTATATATATAATTATGTACATTTTTACAATCTAATGCTAATTTACTTCTTTCTCCTTTCTAATTTCTATCTTCTACTTTTTATTACAATTTTTCCAAAATTTTAGCTTCATCTATAGTTACTAATTTCATATGTTTACACTAGATTTCATATTTCATACAAATTAATTACACTCAATTGGTCACCATGAAACAGGCAGCCGCCTAGTATGGTGATTCATTATATCTACTTTATGTAAATTTCATAATAATGTAACATGTATTAAATAAATAAATAAATAAAAACTGACGAGTGTGGTGTATCTGCACAGTGAATTGAATTGTTAGAGATATCCCAATCTCTGAATAAACACAAAATGTCGGGCGTATTCACGCGCATGAGGATAAAAATGATTATTGAGCATTTATCTCTTTGTAAAACGGGTACGACGGCCTTATTTATGGGGATTCTTTGTATGGGGAAACCACGAAAACCATTTCCATTCCACGAGGATACCGACCCTAATCCTCCCACCCGAAATAAAGTCATGCTCGCGTACTAGTATTAGTACTAGTCATTTACTTAATCCGGGATGGTTTATTTAGAACAATCGGTTTAATCCGACAATTTATTTTCAAATAAATTTTATTAAGTCTTGTACGGAGAAATATCAGGTTTATCGGGAATGATTTAGTAGTTATTTATCGAACTGGGCGCCACGGCGGGAAAATGCAGACTTCGGAAAAAGCTTCTGAATGTACACGGTGTCCGGAAACTAGTACTACAAACTTTTTCGATCTTAGCTATTCGATTTTTTTCCGGTACAAAAAAACTTTTTGAGACGGGTTTACGCTTCGAAGCATTTTAAAAGACATCAAACAGTCGATAGTAACTCCAAAGCAATCGTTTTTTTTTTATAATTTGACTGAAAAAAATAAAATATCAGACTCAATTTACTCGAAAATGACAGCTCAAATAAAAAAATTATATCACACATCGACTCCAAATGTGTTGTAGTTTCATCAGTATGCCGCTTGTTCTTCAATGCTATAAATCTCACGGTGTGAAATAGTCACAGTGTTGCAACGCATGAAGAAATAAGAGGAATTCATTATAGTCGAGGAATGTGAACCAATTTCTAAAAGTGTGTACAGAATATCTAACAAACAAAGGATAACAAACGAATATCTTTTGTGTGTCAGATCACCAACTGTCCGGAGCCAGTCGGACTACGACATCCCCATATCAATCAAAAAAGAGACAAATAATTTACTGTACGCGGTAGCAGACGACTAAAGTTTCGATCTTCATTTATAGAAAACTCTAACTTTGCACGCGTACTATTGGCCATAAAGCTCAGGAGACAATGATAACAATGCTATAAGTAGATAATATGTCCCGGTATATCAGTTGATTTTAAGCTCGGCTTGGTTGGAATGTCAAGCTTAGCACGGTCTGGAAAAAGATCCGTATATAGGTCGTAAGTCTAGATATCAGCAATACTACACGTATTGTCTATGATTTTAATAGAGGAACGTGTTTCTTTTTATTTGTAAAATCATACTACTGTCTACATGAGTGGTATATCTATGCTCTCTAATGTAATCGCAAGATCGCGAACTTTCAAAATGCCGACGACAGCTTTTTTTTTGACGGATTCAAATTACGATGATTTTTGAGAAAGTTCGCCACTTCAATCAGCGTGGTGTTACATCCAAAACTCCTGTATCTGTCTCGGAGGTACCGGCTATTATTTTTATGTCACTCTTGATTAAATCATGACGAACTAACCGCTGAAAATAAAATATCCTGACGTTGATATTTTTTTAATCATTCTTATAATAAATACCTTACCAGACTATTTTAGAATGATTATTAATTAATAACATCAATATTCCTCATTGCCCGATGAACAGAATAGAACATATTGATAAAATTAGGCAATTTACTAAGTGTCGGTGAAACGCAAATGTCAGATTTGACATGTTTGTGTTACTACTAGCACGTCGGCGTCTAAGAAAGGAACTATTCTACTGCTTATTAAAGCTTGAGCGGCAGATTTAGCCCGCTTAAATTTGAGCGAGGAATGTCGTACATATCGAGGTTACGGACTGACTGATAAACCGTGCCTATCACTGCTACTACACTCTATACCTATGTCTTTAGTAGATTTGTCAATGTTCGAACATTCTTATTTATTATCTGCATAAACTAATATCATACTGGTGGTTAAGTGAACGGTAGTCCTTACGTTCCTTTTGTGTGAGATTTTCACAGTCAAAAGTATCATCGAGATTTATTTTTGGGGCACTATACCGTGTTGCGCTTTCTCTTACTATAGCCTACGTTTGACATTATCTGCCCTGATGATGGACACTGTAATGCTGTCCGAAATATTGGCCAAAGAAGGAAGTAGCGCAACACGGTATAATACCCCAAGAATAAATCACGATAGTAGTCCTTATGTTCAAAAAAATATTTGTCTAATTTAAACGACCGGTCAGTGGTTGAGTGGGCATAGCGCTTTGGTCTCACCTGAGCGTCGCGTGTTCGATTCCTCGGCTGGCTAAGTCCTCCATCACAACACAAGCAACATTTTCGGCTTTCTGTGGTGGTAGTAGGAGATTTTCAAACATTGTTGGGTTATTCGTAACCTGGGAATGTTTGTCTTTCTTTTAAAAAAAAAAAAAAAAAAAATCAAAACTCAAATACCAACCAACCTACTTAATAAACAAACACGACGACTTCACATTAAAAAAATAATATTTACTGAACACAAACAAATCTACAGACAGACGAAATGCTAAATGGTCGTGTAAGAGCTAAGACGGGGCTTTTTTAAGTTCCTAAGTCAATTAAAAAGTTACTCTAATAATTATTCTACTTACGGTAGATACCGAACGACAAAAAACTTTTGTAATAGTGTCACTTGACATATTAATTGGTAGAACCAGAATTCTAATGATTCTTAAAACCAGTTGGAAAATTGTTCAGTGTCTTTGTGGTTTATATTCATTTTCTCCAAAAGAGATGCATATTATATTACTATTTCGAACGTATTCAAGTTTCCATCCTATCGAGAAACAGCGTTTCCTACTTGGACTAAAAAATCCTGAAAAAGATTTCAGCGATAAAGCTTCGCCTGAAAATGTACAGATGTCGCCCTGCTCTAATATTCCGTGAAATATGATTTGCGTCTCGGATAATTAACTCCAAATCCTAAAAGTTGTTGAGCCAAAAGTGAATTTGAATTTTTTTGTAGTAAAAATGTAAATCTCACAAAATTCTAGCAATAAAGTAGAAAGTTTTCATGACGTGAAGCAATTTATTTATCAATAGCTATATTTGGTAGCGAACCAACTGATTTACGTAAAAGGATATAATTTATATTGATTATTATTATTAATCTACGAAACTATCGCATTTTTAATCATTACTACGACCCAGAAAATATTTTAGACGGGTGGTCGACGAGACGAATAATATATCTCAATATTATTGTGACTATTGTCAGTTATTGGAAGGAGTATGAGCTCAATTCCGAATGTCAAAGGAATTTGGGAATAATACACGGTGTCCGGAAACTCGTAGTACAAGCGGGAAACTGGAGAATCTACACCACATGGGGAACCCAAAAAAACATAAAGTTTTTTGATTTGAGCATTTTCAAAAAAAAAAATATTTTTCGGCTATTTTAGGGTTAAAATTTTTTCTGGTGTTTAGGGTTGAATAACAGATGTTTTAACCCTGCAGAGCAGAAATATTTTATGATTACACCGGGTTAAATGAAGGGTGTTTTCAAAATAATGCTTCAAATCCGAGTTTCTTCATTTGTTTTACTTTCAAATAGTTTTAATTAGTTGGGTACTTTGATCTTCAGTAATAATTTATAAGAATTTGATTAAAAAAAAAAAAAAAAAAAAAAAAAAAAAAAATGAACTTCAAACTCGATTTACTCGATAACGAAAGCTCAAATAAAAAAAAATATACTACAAAATCGACTCCAAATGTGATGTAGATTCACCAGTTTCCCGCTTGTACTACGAGTTTCCGGACACCCTGTATAATAAATATTAATTTGTTATTTTTACAGTTACCGAGAACCGTGACACCGTGCCTTGTGCTTGGAATTAATCATACGGAAAATAAAATTAAAAAGTAGCATTCCAATACTTCATTCAGGAAATCAAATTCTCTTTGTCTTTCACCAGGGCGATACTGAGAGTATGTTCCAAAATTATAAAACGTTGTTTGAAATGGCTTTAGTTATGTTTTGTGTTCCCTACCCTCCTTTCTACATTAACTTTCGACTCGCAAAATCCTTAATTTTTTTGGGAATGTGATACCTGCACAAGAGTCTCAACTGCTCCTAACCGCCAGGAACCAGTGAGAATATGGCATCCCCAATTGGGGCATGTTCTGAGGCTGAAGGTAGTGGTAGCTTTGGTCACTGATCACGGCCTATTTCAAGAAAAGTTTCAATTGTGGTGGTCTCACACCAGGGCTATACTGAGAGTATCGACCACTGGAATGTGTCGCAAATATACTATTTATTATTTTAAATGAGTAAATCAAGAAATAACACAAATTAATCAAATAAAATATACATGCTTTATTTGAACCTGCGACCTCCAGCTTGCTAGTCGAGTGCCTTACCCCTTTAGGCGTTCTAGATTCACTAGTTCCGGGCAATGAAATCCTTTCATGATTATTACATTGAAAAGCGTTATTACATAATGTAGGATTCTTGGATTTTTTAAAATCTTTTCACCTCATTCCAAAATCTGTGCATAAATAATAAAAAATGCGGTGACAAATCGTACTTAATATAACTTGATATTTTTAATCTGGACCAAAAAACGCCCCGAATACCACCGACCTCACAGAATCTCAAGATAGGTACGCACCGAGGAATCTGTATGGGAGACATCAAAGGGCCGGTAACCCTTAATCCCCCCAGATCCGGAAATCCTCCGAGGGGAGAGTTGAACCTTTACAAGATACAAGATGAAAGGAGGAAATAGGGTGGACACGAGGAAATAGCATTAACACCACGTCTTTTCGCGTTTAGATAAACCCTTTCAAAACAACTGGACTTCTTGAGGGACCATACAAAAAAATATATTAAAAATTATTAACTTATTAGAAGCTTAGGTAACTACAACTCTTTACGTATCATCATCGTTACACAACACAGGTCGAAAATACTCAATGACAACACGTCGTTACACAATAGAGAGTGCAAACTACTCGCTGATAACACATCGTTACACAATACAGGGAGGAAAATACTCAATAACAACACGTCGTTACACAATAGAGAGTGGAAACTACTCGCTGATAACGATTCGTTACACAATACAGGGAGGAAAATACTCAATAACAACACGTCGTCACACGATAGAGAGTGGAAACTACTCGCTGATAACACATCGTTACACAATACAGGGAGGAAAATACTCAATGACAACACGTCGTTACACAATAGAGAGTGGAAACTACTCGCTGATAACATATCTTTACACAATACAGGGAGGAAAATACTCAATAACAACACGTCGTTACACAATAGAGAGTGGAAACTACTCGCTGATAACACATCGTTAAACAATACAGGGAGGAAAATACTCAATGACAACACTTCATTACACAATAGAGAGTGGAAACTACTCGCTGATAACACATCGTTACGCAATACAGGGAGGAAAATACTCAATAACAACACGTCGTTACACAATAGAGAGTGGAAACTACTCGCTGATAACACATCGTTGCACAATACAGGGAGGAAAATACTCAATAACAACACGTCGTCACACGATAGAGAGTGGAAACTACTCGTTGATAACACATCGTTACACAATACAGGGAGGAAAATACTCAATAACAACACGTAGTTACACAATAGAGAGTGGAAACTACTCGCTGATAACACATCGTTACACAATACAGGGAGGAAAATACTCAATAACAACCAGTCGTTACACAATAGAGAGTGGAAACAACTCGTTGATAACACATCGTTACACAATACAGGGAGGAAAATACTCAATAACAACACGTCGTTACACAATAGAGAGTGGAAACTACTCGCTGATAACACATCGTTAAACAATACAGCGCGTAAAATACTCAATGATATCAAATAGTTACACAATAGAGAGTGTAAAATACTCAATGAGAACACATGGTTACCCAATAGAGAGTGGAAATATCTCAATACTGAAAGATGGTTCGCCCCGGTGATAGGCAACCATTCAGAATCTTAACTCTGCTTGCAATGCTTTTAGCTACTTTTAGAGATCAGATCTAATAATCCGGTACTTCCCAGCTTTCTCCTTACCCATTTCCTTCCTCTCTCCTCTACCGTAGTCCCACTGACTCCGAGCAGTTGGGACTTCTATTCATATTTTTTATAAAACACTATGAGCACTTAACTGTGCCTTATCGGGGCAGATGTTAACTATAATATTATAATACACCCACCTATTATAAAACAAAGATACAAACATAATAAAGTGGTGACCAGAGCAATAGGTAAGGGTAAATACATGGATGGATTCACAGAGTTCTACTAAACAAGTTGGCATATTCGCGTAAATAAGTGTCAGTGTTTCAATTTAAAATAACTGTCTTCATGTTAGGTTCTCCAAAATTGGGAGTTTCATACCTCCGTATTGTGGTAATAAATATAGGCCAAGGTAAATGTCAATTAAATAACAGGGGTTGTTGCGAGCACTCAGAATTGTAATAGTATTATTCCTTCTCCAGCGACCATCTACATAATATATTTAACAAATGGAGAATTGGCGACCCTGTTAAGGTGAGATGGTGACATCGCAGTGGAATAATTAAATAAGGGATGGGCTACAAGGATGGAACCACATTACGTAATTTAGTAAAAAATGTTTTGTGTTAAGTCGGTGCGTTTTTTGTTTACTTTGTTATGCTTTTGTCCTTTCGAAGGTGCTCTTAGTTATTTAGCTATAGATTCTTAGTGAAAACGAAGTCAAGAAAAATTTAAAATTTAAGCACTTTAAGTGAATTATTAAAATGAGGAGAGATGATGAAAGTAATTTTTGATAGCCGTTGATAAATTGGGATATATGAGAATATATTTTCTTCGTTGTAGCCCATCTGTGGGCGACCAAATGAATAATGTTAATTTAATGAAATTACTTGATTTAACCGACTTACAGAAGAACCATGAGCGATTTGGTACTTTTATTCAAATTAGTTGATAGCTTAATGGATGCACCCGACTTTTGACAGTTTTAAAATGTCTTCGAAAGCAGAAACAGCTGTAACAATAATAAAAACCAAAATACTTGCAGAACTTAATAATAATATTATTGATATTTATATTGTTATTTCGGCTACTGGCATAATACCTAGCTCTCTCATTCAAAATTTAGGCGTATTAGATCTGTCAAAGAATTGATACATAAAAATGCAAAAATCAGTAATTTTAAATACATGTATGATTACGAAAGATTTTTTAAATATTTATATTGAGGGATAAGTAGGATTTATAGGTCCAGTTAGGAGTTCTACCGAGCCGAACCCTCTGATATGAAAATATCTGGAGTCGTTGAATTATTTTCCCATTTGATCTCTGGTGAGTTGACGCGCTGTTCTTGTATTTTTTTGTATTTATTAAGCTTATATAATGCTCTTGCATAATGTGGATTGACTACACGATCATTTGAGGAAAAGTGTGTGGAAGGGTTTAGTTTTTCCTGTGGAGAAGATTTAACCCGGACATAGAATCGGAAAAAAAAGATTTATATTAAAAATATAACACAAATGAAAAAATATCTTTGTTTTAAACCACTTTAAAATAATTTATTTATAAAAAATTTATTTATATAAAGTGGTTTAAAACAAAGATATTTTTTCATTTGTGTAATAATGTCAAGCCACCAGAGATGTGCAAAATGGGTACCCAAAACCATTTGAAATGCAAAATGGAAATGGGTCAAAACTTTTCCATTTGAAAATGCAAAATACCTTTTTTCAAAATTCATTGAAAATGCAAAATGGTTTCTCAGGTGAAACAATTAAAATAATTATAGAATTTTTAAACAATTTTGTCATTTAATAATGGACATCAATGTAGAACAACCATATTATATGATGGTAAATCCAAAAACACCACGACTACAGATTATGAAACCACAAAAAATTTGCGCGGGACTAATGTTGCCAACGTAAAAACATAGAAACTGCTATCTAACATTTAATATTACAGCGTCATGGCCATGTTCAGTATTTGAATCAGTATTTTTTGTAATGGTATCACTCAATTGCCAGGGCTCCTACCAGGGAGCAACTTGACAAATGTAAATTATCTCTCATAGCGAGGTTGAGGACCGACTGATATTTGGGGCTTATGAAAAAAAGATGAGTGGAGAAAGTAGGAAGAATGTTGCAAAAAAGCATTTAAAATGGAAAATGCATTGAGAAAAGCATTTAAAATGCAAAATGCAAAATGGTTTTTAGAAAAGCATTTAAAATGCAAAATGGAAAATACCCATTTTGCATTTTGCATTTCCATTTGAAATAAAGCACATCTCTGCAAGCCACAAAGTGTTTGCTTCCTTCGATAATTTAAAAATATAAATGTAGTTCAACGAATTCAATACAAAAATAATTAATTAATTCGTAAAAACATAAAATCGTAAAACGAAACTTCCCGAGTTGTTCTTTGTTCATTCATCTAAAACCAACTATTTTATTAATTCCCCGGTCCAAATAATACATAGGTTTGGAAATACATTCAGTTCCATTGATATTTTAATTTATTCCATCCTAAAATTATAGTCAAAAATTTATAATATTTTGTTTCGCTAACATTATTATATTATATAATCTGTAACTTAATTTTTTTTATGTAAATTCAAGCTTATAATTTACTATTTATTTTATGTTTATATTTGTTATTTACTCCGGAAAGGTATTAATACATTTTCTCTCTTTTTTGTAGTTTTTCTATTGATGTATATTAAATTATTTCATTTTGTTCCTATCTTATTTTTTATATTCTTTTGTTGCTATACATAAATCCCATTCATGTAGCTGGGAATAAAAATATTATTATGTCTTCTTTAAATGAAAATTTGTGTTTTATTATTGTAATTATTATTTTAATTTAAATGCACTGTGTAAAGTAATTAATTTTTACTTGTTTCATGTAAAAGTCTGATGAGCATAAATGAATAAATAAATTGTCTACGACTTTAGGCAGAGCCAGGAAGTTAGTATGACAACATCAAGTATCGATGTTTACATAAAATTGATTTGATAAAATACTTAAGTTGTGGGAAATGAAAGATAAATAAATAAATAAGAAGTTCAAAATGTTCAGAAGCTATTACCATTACCGGCTTGATATAAGTTCCGGCAAACCGTATTTACCTGCGAATAAATTTGGAAACTTTAGAACTTTCGTGGAGAATTTTGGGTAACTTAACAGAACTTCCACTTGGATTAAAGAGGCTCTCCAAAAGGCTACATTAAAGAATTGTAAAAATGCAAAAAGGATGAATTAAAATGGTTGTCCTTCATTTTATAGGTGCTATCAAAGTAGTCCTCAGAAAAAGAAAACAAATTTTCAGCATTTTACTGAAAACATCCCAATTCGCAAACACCCCGCAGAGGGAGGTAGAAAGGTTGTAAAAAAGTCAAACTTTGTCTTGTACACACTCCTTCGCTCATTTACATTCATACATCGTCTCGCTATTATACTCTTCTACTATTCCGAATCATGACTTGAACCGACTTTTGATTTTTTTATTGTAAAAAGGCTGTGAATCTTAATAATCCAGAAGTATTCAAAATAGACATAAAAAACACAAATTTTTTTCAAAAGCAATCGTGGTGGGATTGTTTTAACATTGAATTTTAAGGTTTCTTTTCAAATTTTTGACAGCCTCCGTTGGTCGAGGGGTACGGGGTACGGGGCTCTCGAATAGCAATCGGAAGGTCGCGGGTTCAAATTCCGGCGTGCGCAAGTAAATCGATTTGATAAATGTGCGTAATTTCACAAATTTATTAATTTAAAATAATGTATAGTATACTTTAATTGATACATTGCTTGGAATGGCTTCAGCCGTGTTTGGTAACCGGATCAGAATAGTCCTCCCCCCCCACTGCCTTCAGCATCACAACATGCTCCGATTGGAGATGCCACAGTCTCATTTGCTCCAGACGCAGACGGTTGGAAGCAGTTGCGACTCTTGTGCGGTATCCGCGCTAAAAAAATTCTTTTATAACATTTTTAAGGCAACAAACGGAAAAGGGGTGCAATTTAGCTCAAATATAATATATTACAGTTATAAAAAAAACCTCTTCATTTTATAAAGACCTCCACTGATCGTGTGGCATCCATGTCCAATGTATGCCATATAAAGATATCCACTGATCTGGTGGCATCCATGTAAAACGTACGTTATAGGGGCTGCATAGAATCATTAAAATACGACGCTCGAATTCTTTAGTCGCTGAGAAAATCCGATATTTCAAGGAGCAAGGATAAGAAAATTAAATTTCCCGGTAGGGTGAATTTTTCCATTCATTTATGAAGTACATAGTTTCTTTGTTGAGGAGAAATGCATAGGTTTTCAGCCATTGACATTTAACATATCCAGCTTTTATGTTTATGTTGCTGCTCCAAAAACAATTTTAATAAGACTGAGGCCAAAAAACTTATGGAAAAAAATAACAACTCATACCACGAAATTTTTGAAACGACATTCAAAATTACATTCATCGGACTATGAAGGCCGACTAGAGTACAGGTCTGTTTTCACTGTTTAAATAGTCTCATAACTCTGTTTATTTAATGTGCTTGCGGTAAACCAATACATAAGTCAGCGGTGACAAGAGTATCAAGAACAATCGCCTCCATTTGCAAACTGTAGTTTTTCGATGGCACTGACTTGAACACGTGGCACGCCTGTACTGTCGGCCTTGTCGGACTATTAATCTATTCAGTAGTCTCAGAAGATTGTGGAAGAAAGAAAAATTGTAGGAATATGACAAATTAATGTTTTAAAATAAAATCTCGCTTTTAAGACTTTGCAAATCTACCCATGCGATGTATTAACAATAATCATGAAATACTCGAAGGCGAGAGGAGCGTTCAAAAGCGTGCTTTCACGTCAACAGATAGTGTGAGAGTGACATAGTATTATAACTTCTCATCTCTTCTCTATTATATAAAATAAAGTCACTATCCGCGTCTGTTTGTTCGAGTGCTTAGTTCTACTAAACTACGCAACGTATTTTGATAGGGTTTTCACTATCATTTAGAGAATTTCTTCCGGAAGGTTTATATGCATGGTGACCGGATAACTCATCAAAATGATAATTCATCACATCTTTAAAAAGTTATATAAAGTCATGGAAAGTGATGAAACAAAAACATTATTAACTGGGTTAAGTAGGTTAGGTTAGGCTAGGTTAGGTTAGGTTTAATTTTTTTTTTGTTCATCGTTTCTAATGATTTTATATCACTTTTTAAAAATGTGTTGAATTGTCATTGTGTTTATTTATCATGGAACCATATACAGGGTGTATCGGCACGTACCCGACAAACTTTAACCGGCTATTCCTTAGCAGATTTGGAGTAAAAAATCTTATGTGCACTTTGCTGTCCGGTAACGTTTTTTTTTAATAAAAAATTTATTATTCATATTTTCACCACATGTCTCCACTGTTTTATCTTTTGTCAAAGTTTGAAAACCCATCTGGCAAATATTTTATTCGAATTCCGTTGAATAATGCACGTGTGTACCTATATTGGCGCACGTTTACAATCACAACGAAATGGCACGGTACCATTCGTCTCATTTTTAACTATTATTATTTAGTGTGTGCGAAAGAGCGAAGACGCTTTTTGACATGCTTGCTTATAACAGCTGTTGAACACGAAACGCAATGCCAATGACAGTGATGTAGTGTGGAAATTTTATTTTTTTTTGTTTTTAATTGAAAAAAAAATGCTACCGGACAGCAAAGTGCCCATAACATTTTTTACTCCAAATGTGCTAAGGAATAGCTGGTTAAAGTTTGTCAGGTTAGTGCCGATACACCCTGTATAATGGCATATTATATTTGGAGAAAGTAGAAAAAATTCAGCTAGTTATAGTGTATTTCAAAACAGATGTGAAACAGAATAAAGATATCTCCACTTGCTTGACGGACCAAAGCTTTCCACGTCTGTCAATTACATCATATAACTTTGTTAGTTCCGAGTAATATCGTATTTACGAAATCGCTTCACTATATTCTATCATAAATATGTAATATACTGACAGGATGATGGTATTATTGTATATATAACGTAACAAGCATTGGCAACAAATATCCAGGATTGGTGTTTTCGATAAAAAATGTATAAAAACCAGACTAGCGGGGTAAGATAAGATTTTAAATATTATTAAAAAAAAAACTAATACCTACCATAAGTACGTGTAAGTATTATTATAGAAAGTGCTCTAAAGGTAAGCCAACATTGGAAGCCCTGCGAACAATAGAGAACCACAAGAGCTGAAAAGTGGGTTCAACACAGACAAATAACAAATTCTTCATCCCATCCCATCCCATCAATTAACATACTTTCAAGTAGTTTCCTACAAGTGTTAAAACAATAATGGTCTCCATTCGTGATGTGAACGCATTAGAACACGTTCATTTGAATAAAAACAAAAATCGCATTCCAAATCACAACTTTTGTAGTTGCTCCAAGTTGCTCCAAGTGCTCCCTCCATCCGTGAGACGACGAATAATTCACAGCTTTGAGTGAAGTCTTGATTACCTGGGGAATTCAATATTTTTGTATTTTTGCTAAATTGGGTGGTAGACACAAACCAAAAAGTGTGGTCTTATTTCACTCAAGTACCTTTATTCAATCTAAATTATCTTAAAAGTTTTAGGGCTGCCTTAAATGCCCAATTGATTATTTTTTTGTACAGATAATCTAGTGAATTTTATACCATCGATGACAAGCTAGGAAGGGACGAATACAAGAAAAGATAATGGACCAATTTTCCGGATGTTTTGAGTGACGTTCCAGATGCTGAGAGCCGATTATATTTTAAAGAGGACATGTTTTCAGGCACATTTTATTATAATGTTTTCAATGACTGAAAAGCCCACATTTTAGCAACAAGAACTTTTAGTTTTATCGAAATTCTATTCGTTACATTTTTTCTGTATTTTGCTTCTGCATTTGAGCATTTTCGCCAAAGTTTGTACATTGCGTTTTTGTCATGTCACACGAATATGATTGATTTTTCATAGCTTTTTTCTTGTATTATAGAATATTGCAAATTTATGTATTTTTAAAATGTAAATTAATTAATTTATTTTCTTTAATCAGTTAAATAAAACTGTCGAACATGTTTATATGTTTAATTAATTATTAATTTAATTGCTTTTGTCAGTTAAATACAACTGTCGAACATGCATATATTTTTAATTAACTTTCTTTAGTCAGTTAAATACAACTGTCGAACATATATATATATATATATATATTTAATGAATTATTAACTAACTTTCTTTAGTCAGTTAAATACAACTGACGAATATGTATATATTTTTAATTAACTTTCTTTAGTCAGTTAAATACAACTGTCGAACATATATATTTTTTCAAAATTAATTATTAACTAACTTTCTTTAGTCAGTTAAATACAACTGACGAACATGTATATATTTTTAATTAACTTTCTTTAGTCAGTTAAATACAACTGTCAAACACATATATTTATCTAATTAATTATTAACTAACTTTCTTTAGTCAGTTAAATACAACTGACGAACATGTATATATTTTTAATTAACTTTCTTTAGTCAGTTAAATACAACTGTCGAACATATATAATTTTTCAAAATTAATTATTAACTAACTTTCTTTAGTCAGTTAAATACAACTGACAAACATGTATATATTTTTAATTAACTTTCTTTAGTCAGTTAAATACAACTGTCAAACACATATATATATCTAATTAATTATTAACTAACTTTCTTTAGTCAGTTAAATACAACTGACGAACATGTATATATTTTTAATTAACTTTCTTTAGTCAGTTAAATACAACTGTCGAACATATATAATTTTTCAAAATTAATTATTAACTAACTTTCTTTAGTCAGTTAAATACAACTGACGAACATGTATATATTTTTAATTCACTTTGTTTAGTCAGTTAAATACAACTGTCGAACATGTATATATTTTTAATTTACTTTGTTTAGTCAGTTAAATACAACTGTCGAACATGCATGTATATTTTTAATTAATTATTTAGTTCAAAGCGAAGTGTGCTGTTACCACATCCCTTTTCTACATTCATTTTAACAAATTCTGATTTCGTATTTAATTTTATGTGTGTAAGATTAATTTTGTGGTGCCTTAAATACCTTAGATAATGTATTTTTGGTAAATGTACAGATTTGACGTAAATATGGACTGACCTTGAAAAACATTTACATTTCTGGTACAGAATCCGTTAGTTCCATTCCGTGACCAAATTTATTTACTTTTTAACGCCCTTTTTAGGGGCTTTTATATACGAATAGTTCATAAAATTATATATAATTATATAACTATTGCACAGATGTAAGTAAATAATTATGAGTGCCCCAGCAACAATCTTTTGTATTTATTAAGAGTCAAATTGAAGATGTCCACTGAAGAATCTACATTATTACCCTCCATTAAAATTATGGGCAATGAGAAGTACATATTATGGTATTTAGTCCCAGATTTTCTGCGCCGAAAAAAAACCAATTTCTAATAATCTGGTGTTGGTGGAAACTTATCAATAAAATGGAATGGAAACCACAAAAATGGTAAAAAATTAATTTTTTTTTTCGAAAACGCCCGTTTCTTTGTTTCAGTCAATTTAGGAAAGTACAGCAAACACTTATCGACCGTATTCTACCAACAGTATGGTAATATGTGCAGCATTTTACAACATTAAAACTACTTACAAATAAATAGGTACGCATTAGCAAAGTGTAAGCCAGTGTGAGGGCTATTAATAAAGGGTATTAATCCCTTTAATAAGTAGGCTGAGGCAATAGGCACCAGTGGTGTGCAGTTCAAAGAGATAGTATAACTTTTTGCCTCAAAAAAGGTTAAAAAAATCGTAAAATTAGAAAAAGGAATTAACTAATACATTATAACTATTAACTATTTCATAATTTTTTTTGGCGTTATGAGACATACATGTTATGCTTTTGATTATTTTCAGAGCAATCATTTTTTTGTAGTCATTTTTACAATGAATCTTTTTTACGGAAAAGAACATTTGGAGATGTTTCAGGAAGGAGATAATTTTTTTTATTCAAAGATGAATTTTTGTTGTTGTAGTAAACATACCGAGGAAAGTTTTCCTCGGAAGGAATCAGACACAAACGTCATGGTACGCCCATGCTTTGCTTTAGGTGCCACATATTGAAAGTCCTGGCGTGCTAGAAGAATGCATCATGCCTTCGCTCGTAAACAAATAACGACCGACTAAACTAAACGCTACCAGAAAGCGATTTGGTTCCGAAACAACCTATTAAATATACGGGATAAAGATAAAGATTTAAAATTCACATAGAGCAGCTTTTACTTTAAATACTCCAGTAGTTGTGAGTTAAAAGTTCTGTCCGTATTGCCCTTTGTCGACAAATACTAGAGTTGCTATAGGTAGGTATATTATAATGTCCAGACTTGAAATAATCGTATCCTTTCTATCCACATAAATCAACAATATTGAGTGATGTTAAAAAGTAAATATTTCGGATAATAAATATGGTTTCTATCTATCAAAACACCCAGAGTCACAGTCACAGTCACAGTCACAGTCACAGTCACAGTCACAGTCACAGTCACAGTCACAGTCACAGTCACAGTCACATTCACATTCCCAGTCACAGTCACAGTAACAGTCGCAGTCACAGTCACATAACGAGGGGTATCTACTTTACTCAAAAGGAATTAGAAATAAGATTTTAAAGCATTGCAATATCAAAGAAATATCTCGTCGGTAAAGTAAATGTATGTGTGAATTGATAAAAAACAAAACCGTAGTAAAAGTTCGTACGAAGATCTGAAAGCTCGCAGGCTCCCTCCCGCCCACCTTTCTTCTTGGATGAAGATATTCAAAGCATACTCTAACTTTCAAAAACACGATTTCAAAACATCCCTTTAAACTTTAAACAGAAACTTTATATATTTGAGAGACGCTAGTCAAAACTGCAAGATACCGTACCTTTCTCGATCTTCCGAAACGTGACTTTTTTTCTAAGATGAAATATTACGTTTCTTAAAGAAGCTTTTCATTTTCATTTCTCTCGAGAGAATCCTAGTTCGTGGAAACCGCCATTCAAATAACGAAAAATTACAAATTCAAATTCAGGTTTTCCCAGGATTCGATATTTTGAATTTGCGTAAGTCAAATCAAGGGATTTATGACATTAAGAGCAGGAGCCCCAAAAATATTGTTTTAATTCACTCATTTAATGTCATTTTTGTAAGGATGTTGATTGTAATTCGCAGTGGGAATCGATCCACTCCCTTTTAGGTAATAATTAGTGAAAAGGTTCTGAAGGTACTACACCCTTCTAGAAATGTTAGGGTTTATAACTTCTTTATGCCGCAGATAATTTAATAAAGCAAAAAATTACTTTCCTAAAAAGGGGAGGCTTATTTCGCTTTGTCTTTTAAAATGCGACGTAGAAACGAAAGTGTTAATTAAAATTGTGGAAATATTTGAAAATGGCAATTTCTTTCGAAGATAACGAGAAAAGAAAAGAACTATCTACGAACCAATCTTCGCTCGAACCGCGTTTGCTCGGGTGTAAAAGTACATTTTAAAGCCATTGTTATTTACAGCTTGCTTATCTCTAGTCTACGTAGGAACACAGTCAACATAGGTATGCAGGAACCAGAAAGAACTAATAACATAAGGTGTAAGGCAGGAACCTAGCATAGAAGGGGGAACGAAGAACCAAAACAACAAGAGGTATTTCTGTCAAGGCTTAGAAAAATAAATATACTTGGATATGTACTGGGGAAAATCTTGCGAGCTTTACAGACAGAACGAAATGGTGAAAGTTAAGCTTTTTATCGATTTACAACGTTGCTTGTTTTAATCTCGAACACCACCTCTGTTAAAAGGAAGTGTTCCGGTGAATATTTAAGGGTTTCAGTTTGAATACATGAAACTTCTTTCCAAGTAGGAACAGCTTCGGAAAAGTATTAAATGTTTAGAAATATCGAGAAAACCACAACATAAGTTACTTTTCAAACCGCCTTGATACATTGATCCATCTGAATGATATGACTGTACGTCAATCTCACGTCGTCGAAATCGTTAAAAACTAAAATAGTTTTTACATATAATTATTAAATTCTAAAGAATGTGACAATATTTCATGTAATATTTATATTATTATTCAAAGTTTTTGTATACAACACTTTTGCAGGGGGTATCTGTGAGGGTATCCGAGCTACAGTGAAATGAAAAGAACGTTTAATTTTGTATGGAAGTGCATTCTTCATAGGAGCGCCGAACGTCCAACTCGAATATTATGAAACTCTAATCCTTCAAAATGGTTGAAATATTAAAGTCTCACTGGTTTTTTATTGTTCATAAAACATTAATATTGAATGGTTTACTATTTCGTGGTAATAATTATTTATTTACGCTTTAAGAGACGAATCAATTGTAAAGCTACTTGAAACGAATTTAACAAGACGAGAATATTTCATAATTAGAAAATAAAAGATACTTATTTATTGTTTTTGTGTTTAATTCGTAGAACTCCATTAAATTTTTTTTTAAATTAAAATCAAATTTAATAATATAATTATGAAGTTCTGCCAGTATTTTTGTTATTGTTACAGCTGTTTCGGCTTTCAAGGCCATTTTCAAACTGTGGTTAAGCCACGTTTTGACGACTTATTAATATGATTCTATTTTACCCCCTCCCAAGTTAAAATGATTTATTACCGGTTAAACCAATTTACTGATAAAAATAATTGTGACAATAGATTTCATATTCTGTGGGGGTATTTTGAAGTCTGTTTTCCCCACATTAATATTTTCATAATTGTTTAATAATGATGTAGCAGTTATTCATTTATTTAAATGTGTTATATTGTTTAGGTTTTGTGAACATACTTAGAAGCGGGGAATAAATAATTTTCCTTACTTTATTAATTAATTTTATATTAGGGTCATTGGTTCTTTTATTGATTTCTAATTGTTCAAGTAAATTTAATCTAAGGCCGTTTCTTTCTATGTGCAAGGGTTTAAATTCATTGTTGTCAAGCGGGACGTGATTATTTACTAAGAGATATTCTGCGAATTTTGAAAATGTGCTCTTATTATTATAACATTAAATAAAATACTTGCAGAACTTAATAATTATATTATTAAATTTGATTTTAATTAAAAAAATAAAAGATACTTATTATTATTGCTATTCCAAATTCCTGTAATATTCAAAAATCTGTTAATGAAAAAATAAGAAAATACACAGATTTAGGAAATGAAATAAAAAAAATTTGGCGTTCTCAGACTATAAAAATATTACCATTCGTTATTTCGGCTACTGGCATTATACGTAGCTCTCTCATAAAAAATTTAGGCGTATTAGATCTATCAAAAAATTTATATATAAAGATGCAAAAGTCGGTCATTTTGAATACATGTAGGATAACGAAAGATTTTTTAAATATTTATGTTGAGGGATCAGTAGGATGTATAGGCCCCGTTAGAAGATCTACCGAGCCGAACCCTCTGATAAGAAAATATCTGGAGTCGGTGAATTATTTTCCCATTTGATCTCTGGTGAGTTGACGTGTTGTTCTTGTATTGTTTTGTATTTATTTTGCTTATATAATGCACTTGCATAATGTTGATTGACTAGATGATCATTTGTGGAAAAGTGTGTGGAAGGGTTTAGTTTTTCCTATGGGGAAGATTTAACCCGGACAATAAAATCGGAAGTACATTTGGACAATTTGTATAGCCCCGGTTTTGTGCAAAATCACCCCAAGGGCAGTGTACAAATATACATAATACATTTCTACAATGATCTATGTTATTACTAACTATATATGGAGATAATATACAGTACAATACTTACCTGGTAGGTCACTTGAGATTAACACTTAATTAACATTAACTAATTGTTTATTAGCGGAATTTACATACAGGATTTATGACATAATTAGAAAATTAGATATAATTGTTCTCTCAGGAATAGTATATTTAATATAAGAGTATGACAGTTTAAAAACGTAACATTTTATTATTTTCTTAATGATAAACTAATGTTTATAAGACAAAGTTTTATGCATAGCATAAAGTATAACAAAGATTATAAGCAATAATTAGTCTATTGTCAATAATTAGTTTGTATTGATATTTCAGGCGACTAATTATTGCTTATTTGGTAAGTTTTTAGTTTAGACCTTGAATTCTGTTGGACGTGTTATGAATCTTAGTTCCGGAGGAAGTTTATTCCAAGCCTTCGGCCCAGATACTCCGAAAGCGCGATCGCCAAACTTAGTATTTGTCTTGCGCATAGGTTCTATCAGTCTGCCTACAGCTGATGATGTTTCTGATCTAAGAGTTGACTGCCTCAGACTAGTGTTTTCCGGGACGCATAGTTCAGAGATGTAGGGTGGGGCCATTTCATTGATGGGTTTAAACACCATCCAGCACAATTTGTACTGGATTGGATTTGTCCTTAGTGAAAAATTAGCACAATTATTACAGTTGGTAGAAAAGTTGGGGTTACTCTAGTCGAGTCGGGTTGGTCCTATAAAATATAACAGCAAATCAATCGTTTTTGGAGATTCATGGGTATGAAATATGTAATGTGTCAACGCGTCGTAAGTATATTTCTATGTCAAAACTGAAATTTGGGTAATTGCTTTTTCATAATAAAATGGATAAAACATTCCACAAAATTTGAAGGAGACAAGCTTCTACGCTGCCAGGGGCACTTTTAAATACTAAAATGACATTAATCCTTGCAAAATCGAATGCTTTCAAAAATGTGGCACATTTATGCCATAAATTTTTTTTTTTCAGAACGCACGAAACACAAAAGTATTCAAATTTAAAATAGTAGGTAACCGTGTAATTTGTCACCGTGAAATTTGGTTCAACGAACTCAAATTGGCTTTGGAATGGAAAATATGGAATGTATTGCATTGCGCTATCCCTGCATACATTCTGGAATAAATTTGTACTATTATT
This sequence comes from Hesperophylax consimilis, assembly GCF_061612785.1. Taxonomy (NCBI): domain Eukaryota; kingdom Metazoa; phylum Arthropoda; class Insecta; order Trichoptera; family Limnephilidae; genus Hesperophylax; species Hesperophylax consimilis. The sequence continues at coordinate 41,966,771 of NC_142840.1, forward strand.
ATTATTTAAGTATAATTTTTAAAAGTGGATCTGATTGGTCTGATCTGTGTGGAGGATTCAGACACGCGATAAAGTAGGTACCTACGCATAATATATTATTTTAACTGAAAATTATCTTAATTGCTGTTTCTTTTTTTTTTTTAAATTGGAATTATAATATCCAATAATTTTCACGGGTCTGTGCTATCATTTCAATAATTAACTTTGCCATATTTTTTGTGGTATTTTTCTAAGGTTTACTGAGCTTTTCCGCAGAACTACAATTTTTCACCCCATTTGGACAATTTATTCCGGTTCTCCGACCCCTGATCCGTGTGTTCCCGTGAAGCCACATGAATGTATGTCTGGTTTGATACAGAGTACGAGTGTATAAGACCCGTCCCCCAGACATTCCCGCAGATTGTGATATACGAAGAATGCCGCGAAAGATCGCGTGAAAAACGTGAAGGATCTCACGAGGGTTCGTCAACAAAAGCCCTTAGAGTATTTACTTCCTTCATGGCTGAAGCATTACATTCGAGCATCGAACAAAAGAACAATAGAACAATGAACAAATTCCAAAATCGGTAATATATTCGGCGATCTATGGTAATATACTACGTAAGGAGCCCCTTTCTTTCTTCCTTAAGCAACTCTTTTCCGATTTTGTTCCCGAGGACCGCTACTCTCCCCGTAACTCTTGACGCTTTGTAGCGGAGGATATAAAGCCTCTTCCGCCCAAAGAGTGGCGGGTAGCTAGTAGGTAGTAGCTATAGCGGGGGATGGAAGAAAAACTAAAGGCGGAACAATGGTCGCGCGGTTAGCAATATAGTACGAAATTTATTGCATAAAAGTCTAGCCTAGGAGGCGATTCTTGTCCATGTCCAAGAATCTTGCTCTTAGTGTCTGCAATATTGAGGAATATGTTCCTGCCACACTAGTATATAGTAGTTCCGTGAACAGAAGACCTCGCGTACAAAGAAGTATGTTTATATTTTTCTCTTATTTAATAAATCAAAATCAAAATTACACTATACATCGTAAGATTTGTAAGCAGCTACTTAACCTCTCAGACAAAGACATTTTTTTACTATGTGTTCCTTTGAGAACTGTCAAAACGTAATAATTTTTGTGTTATTTTCGAGTTTTGCTAAAAGCTTCATAACTCACGTTTTGGGAAACGTAGCCTCATTCTAAAAAATGTTTTGGAAAGATTATGAAATCCACTATCGCATTATGTTGTAATACGTAAATATTTGCGTTTCTAAATATACATTTTATGAAAACGTCAAAAATATGTAAGAATCGCTTAGCATTATTTCAAAGCCGTGAAAAATGTACTTTTTTCTGAGTATCATAAAGAAATAACACTTTATATATTGAAGAAATATAATTAAAAACTATTAGTCACCTCAAAATATTAACCGTCCAAACTAAAATATTTTTAATAAATTATTTAGAAACGCAATAAATTATGAACGAACAAGATGACAGATCCAATCGGCTTAGATAATGCACCTCTACTTTCCATAGATATTCTTGAATACAGACGCGTAGCGTTATTCATTATCGATACTCTGTTTTTTAAATCATGGCAATCCGTATACTAGTGATGGAAATAAATCGATTTTTGTAAAATCTCGCGCGTTTACGTGAAAAGACGTTCTAATGTCTTGACCGCTATTATCATATTTATGTCTTTTGACGTTCTAATGTTCTGAGTGGTTAAATGTACTTAACAGTTTAACCCGAAATAAAAACCCCATTTCTTTTAATTATACCCTTAACAGTACAACTCTGATAAAATATGAAGAAGGCCAAAGATTTGGGAGTAGTTTTAGACCCGAAATTAGGTTTCGACCGCCATATCGAATCCGTGGTTTCAAATGCTTCCAAGGCTTAGTACTCAGAACCTGCACAAATTTAAATAAAGTAAATACCATGAAAATGCTGTACGCAGTTCTCTGGAGTACGCCTCTCAAGTCTGGAATCCCAGGTATATATCACACATAGAAAGGATTGAGAAAGTCCAAAATCGTTTTCTACGATACCTCGATTTTCGTGGCTATCGTCCTCATCTGAGTCGTGAGGAGTCAGCAGCGTTTTTAAAGATTTCAAGATTTTTTTAACTTATGCATTCTCGACAGTTTATCCCAAAATTTTAATTTTTACAGCCCGTGAAATCCATAAATACAATTTTTTTATTAATTTCACAAAACTTGATTTAAGAGGCAGAGAGAATTTTTAAGGAACTTCAACCAGAAGTTTAAAATATTTTCATTAAAAAATTAAAGCACAAGGTGATTTACATAATAAAATATACTTAAAAATTACACAATAATTATTATAAGCATTCGATAAGATAACAAAATATATCAAATGTATTAATTTCTGAGAATTTTCATTTATGCATAAAAATTATTTCTGTAAAAAATAAATACATTGCGGTCCGGATATTATCAGTGAGAAAGTTTCATGAAGTTCAGAAGAAAAAAATATTTGGGATTTATTTCATAGACTTTAACTTCCAGGAATCGGCACCACGCCCGCACTCGCACTTCGACGTTAGCCACGTTTATTTCATAGACTTTAACTTCCAGGAATCGGCACCACGCCCGCACTCGCACTTCGACGTTAGCCACGTTTATTTCATAGACTTTAACTTCCAGGAATCGGCACCACGCCCGCACTCGCACTTCGACGTTAGCCACGTTTATTTCATAGACTTTAACTTCCAGGAATCGGCACCACGCTCGCACTCGCACTTCGACGTTAGCCACGTTTATTTCATAGACTTTAACTTACAGGAATCGGCACCACGCTCGCACTCGCACTTCGACGTTAGCCACGTTTATTTCATAGACTTTAACTTCCAGGAATCGGCACCACGCTCGCACTCGCACTTCGACGTTAGCCACGTTTATTTCATAGACTTTAACTTACAGGAATCGGCACCACGCTCGCACTCGCGCTTCGACGTTGGCAACGTTTCTCATTGTGTTCCGCCCAGAGACGAAATAAAATGGCCGATCTTTTAAAGTAATATTTCAGGTATAAAAGAAAATTGAAAATTCAATTTCCGGCCGAAAATTAATAATACAATCTCGGCCTCTTAAAAAGTCCGTTAGTTTTACGAAAAATACTTTACTTTGCCCTCAGATAATTTTACCCCAGCTTTTGATGTCAGAAGGCATTTATTCGGCGATTTAAAAAAATAAAATGTGAGCGAAACAACAAAGTATTAAAAAAAGTTCATTTTAGAATCACGCAAGCAAATGAAGTCGGAGCCTGCCAATTCTCATCAAATAATTATAGGAAATATCGGGAAACAGATGAAAAAATGCGAGTCTCCTCGGAAAACCTCAAAACCTCATTAGGCTTCTCAAATGGTGGTCCTCCTATATATTACATTACCAGGGAGATTTTTTTTTACATTTTCCTTGGGAAATTAAGTCTTCTACAAGTTGAATAAATAAACCGCTATTTATTTAACATCTCAGAAGTTTTTGCCACATTTTTTAGAACTCATTTGTAATTCGTTAAGTAAAGATGACTGCTGAGAAAGTATTTTTAACCTACGATAAAACGGTTTAACCTACTTTAAAACAACATTTCTACTTACCGATAACAATGTTCAACTAGAAACCATTTGTTCGTACTGTATAATGTACAGACATTATTCTTTGGTTACTGTTGAATTATTGCGGTGAAAGTGAAACCAAACGAACTACTCGAAAATATGTACTACCATTTTCCAGCATGGGAAAGAGGATAGACCACCAAACAGCTTTATCATGAATCTTCACACAAACTCCATTGTTATTATTTTTTTACATCCATACGTCGCGTCGTCTAATACACAATAATATACTCTTCTATAAATACTGGAATGACAAGACCGGACTGATTTCTTCAGTATTTGATTCGCATGATTCGGAGTCACGAAACTTGCAGAGTTTTTTTATCTAGTATTATTTTCAACAACTATTAATAATATTGTTTAAGCATATTACTATTTTTTAATAAGAAATAAACAAATAAGTTAATTATAAGCTCAAAGCGAACAACCCTTATCCAAGACATAAGATAACGTTTTCCCATCTCCACTTTTGTTTGAAAAACTAGATGTCTCCCAATGGTCTGTGCGTTCGTGGACAATATACGTGTTTTTGTTTCTCCGTTTTCGCAGAAAGGATAATGCAGTCGCCACGTCTGTATTTCTGTTACACTTGCGGAATGTAAAGTACACATTTTGGCGTAACGTTAACGTAAAAAAAAACGTTTTCAAATAATGGCGGAAAACTACGCTGACGTCACGATACAACGCGTAGCTCCCGAAGCTCATAGGCTGTAATTACAGTATAGGAGTACAACCTGCAGATTACAGTTCGATAGCGAGCTCGGGTCCAGACAGCGAATCAGATGCATATACACTTGTAAGTACAGGGATTAATGCTGGATTTATGGAAACTACAGGCTCTAGGATTAGTGTCAGCTTTAAAAGGAAATTGACGTTTTTTTGTCCTAGAATTTCTATACATATTTTTGTGTATTTCACTCGATATTTTTTATCGATATTTTGTCTAGATTTCAATATTGAAATAATATTGTCACGACTCTCAGTAACAGAAGAGTTCTCATTCGACGTATTTAACAACAACAAATAATACATCTGTCGCAACATTAAAATATTTTTGTTCAACAAAAAAACTCATGAACAGTGAGTGGACTCTGGCGTTATGAAATTTATATCGTTTTTACCGTCTGGAATTTCTAGGTCAATGCTACTATTTTTAGTTCGCAACATCTGTTCTATGATGGGTTGTGAACAAATAATTGAAACCTATAAATAGTAAACTAACTAACTAACCATCATGCCGTTTCCCCGCAGGGGTAAGCAGAGAGGACGGACCGCCAAACAACTCGGTCTTGGCACACAATCCTTGCCTTTTTCACATTCATACATCGTCTCATACATTCTCTTCTATTATTCTGACGTTTGACATGGCCCGACTTAAGTATCTGTTTCACTTGATCGTGCCATGTCTTCCTCGGGCGTCCCCGACTTCTGCTACCATTCACATTTCGTTATACATTCTCCTTATAATCCGTTCTTCGCTCTACATGCCCACACTCATGTAGGTTAATTGAGCAATAATAATGGTTAACGCGGATGTTTTCCACTTATTTTCTGGTCTTTGTAAAACGCCCTCAAAACTCCACTTTTAATTCTGACCGCGGCCAGCGGAGCTTCAGGGATTCACTTCGGGGTAGAGTTTTTCATTAACTTTAGAACATCTAAATAATGAATATATGCGCGCAGAAGTCGTCAAATAATGGCCACCAGAGGCGCGGTTAACTAAAGTTACCGGACCGTATTTATACATAATCATCATAATACAGGTACAGTAGGTACCGCAAAGTAATGTTTTGAAATATTTATCAAATGCACAAAGGTAGGCCTTTGATTTTTTTTTTAATTGTTAAGTATAATTTGCAGAACTCCATTGTAATTCAAAGGTTTTTTAAATTTTGTTTTTGCTAGTTTTTTTTATGTAAAAACTTTGTACATTAAATGCAAGCAACAAACAAATATAAACAAGTTATGTTGGGTAATTATTTTTAAGAGGGTATTGAAGTTTGGTAATGCCTACAGAAGCCATAATAAATCGCTTTTTAAAGGAAATAATAACATTATTTAAGGCGATGCATATTCCAAAACGACACTGACATTTGGAAGTGGCCGTGCACCTACTCTTGTCCTTGTAGCTTGGTAACTTGCAAGGTCGAGATGGCGTCGATTGAATTGCGAACTTCGATCAGAATTTTAAGAACTTAATAGAAATGTCACAGTTTTACAATAAAACAAATTGTTAAAACTGTTACTAAGATGAAATCCGGTAGCTCAAAGACTAAAGAGCCTTGAAGATTTCTAGGATTATGAAAAGTATTTAATTTTATTTATCAATCCAGATGAGTTATTAGAACTCTAGATATAATGCCTAGTATAATATTCTAGGTATTTCGGACAACTACAAAATAAAGACATTTAGGCAATTCTCCGGAAAATCGCCAAATCGCAAACCATCATTTCCTATAAATAAAATATTTTCAGGCTACCATCATAGAGTCATGTGCAATCACACAACGACAATCATCAACATCCGTGTCCCAGGAAAAGCATGAAGGATCTATAAATGGTACAATACCTATACAGCAGACTGGGTTTTGCGTTTCAATAAAGGACTATGCCGGTTGGTTAGTGGATATTTTTGTTCGCCTCTTTTGCATATTCTACGAGAGTCCGAATCCACCAAGTACCTACTTGTATTAGAAAGATGTGAATTAACATTTTTTACAGAATTTCAAGTAAATTAAATTGGTATAAAATATCACATACGAACCCAAATCATTATCCCTTTAAGGTTATATTTAGGGATATCGATGTCAGTATGTAGGCTGGTTTAATTGTTGGTTGGCTTAGGACGGGTTGGTATATAGCTAAATTTATATTTAGCCCAAACAATATTTCGTCCCTTCCTTTGTTAAACCCCTTGCTGAGGCGGAATACGCTTTGGACCTGTCATTATTTAGACAAGTATGTACGTAGATTTATGATTTTATTAACATTCGAAATGGTGTCTAAATATTGACTTAATTATAATTTGAGCTACGATAAAACTATAATAACTACCTTGTAACAACATTACTTCCAGTCTGTCTATACTCCGTGCGCATTAATTCCACATAAAGTGATCTCATATAGGCTTTAAATCGACACCGTGACTCCTATCCGTGCATCGGCCTTCAAGGTATCTGTAATGGTATCCATCCAAGGCATCTATAATGTACTGGTTCCTGCATCTTACTGTACCATATTAGATATGTGTAAATATATCAAACACATTTGTGAGTTGATACCGCTCTAGATCTGTACCGACCCAACAACTGCTGGTTCGATGTCTGAAACCGAATACGGGTCACACAGATTCATTAAGCGATATCGCTTACGAGGACGCGCTAATGGAAATAACAAGAGTTGTATGCAATAATGACACTAGTAGCTTACGATCATGAATCGAGAGAGATATAGACAGTGGCGGTTTGTGGCTTATCTCAATGGGAGTTCAATCGGAGATTGAAGGAGGAAGAAAAAATTTCTTCAGCCATACATGAAACAATCCTAAAATCACAATTTAAACAAGACAATGTTGATTTTTTTACAAAAAACTCTTGAAAGGTACTATTCACGGTCACCTAGTAAATTTCCAAGGTTTGCACTTCTACCGCTCTGGCGCCACACATTGGTGTGTTTGAACTATTTCTTAGAACAGAAAGTCCCGTAGTCGCTGACATTCGTAACGCACATATGGGATTAATTTCTAACTTGCTCTTGGGCAGTACAACTCGGACTGGTAGATTTTAACCGTTTGGGTGCCAATCGTCGATTTTCGTCGATTCGTGTTTTAACGAAGATTGCCGATCGTCGATTTCCGTCGATTGCGTCAGTCGTGTTCTGAATCGCGCGTACGTCGGTACGTAAAATTCTCATTTTTTCGAAACGCCTGGACTTCGGGATCCTCCTCCGCGTGATTCTAAACCAATATTCTTTAGTAAAACACCGAAAAAATCATCGAAATCCTTGAAAATTCAAAGAATTTATGAGGTTTTAAAAATATATATAGTTTCATAAAAAATAATGTTTTTTGGTGGCATTTTACAAGCAACTGTATGAATTTTTTTGGCACTAAAACGGTTGAAACACGAAATTTGAATGGCACGCTATTAAAAGTGTAGTCAAATTATAATCCAGGTTTGTCCTATTTATTTCTAATATTTTTATGGGAGCAGCACTTTAGAGTAAACCGCCACAGGATATAGATACATAATATTATTATTATAATGCATTCTACGTGCGAACATTGATGTCCTGAGGATGAATGTACTAAATGTGTGACAAGTACAGTCTGCAAATTCAAGAGGAAATTTATAAGGTAATGCGTGGGAGCAGAAACCTGGGAGTTCTGGGCATAATTACATTTGAGACATGTTAAACGCAGATATAAACAGGTGACTTTCTGCCGTGTTTCGAAACAGCGATTATTAATTAAAAGAAAAAATAGGTTAACCTCGAGTAAGATATTTAAAAAAATGTAAGTGTTGAAATGTAATTCTCTACCTAATAACACTGATTGAGATTACCATTGTCAGACAATTGACATTAACATACAATTCAGATTAACATAAGTTATAAAAACCACACGAAACAAAACACGAAATTTAAAACAAATCAAAAACAATGAGTTATTGTTATTAGGTACTCGGTTTCCCTTCAGATTCACTACTCTTTTTTTTGCATTTCTTATTTAGCAGTAGAAAAATATGGAACAAGCAATTACTCTTATTTTACGACACTCGAATATTTCAAAGCCCCATGACAGACGAGACTGCAAGATGATAGTTGCGATGACCTTTTAATTACAGTTCAAAAGTTCGCTTATGACGCCAGAACTTACAGTTTTAGTGAGATACAAAATTTTGAGCTTTATAGTTAAGATTATGAAGAAATCAAAGATAAAATAAATAATTAATTAATTCGCTTAGCGTTAAGAAAGGAATCACACTATTAAGAAACACAATAAAAACTAATTTCTCCATTAATAACGATCACATAATGTATCTTTATTATCAAATAAAGACCTGAGTAAATCACTCAAGCAATTAAGTACAGCAGGCGGGCAGCGTTTGATCAAATTATTTGGCAATTGGCTTTCCGGGTACTCTTTATATAACGCTACAGGGATAGAGACCATAATAATACTCAATGTATGAGCGACCGATCGATGAAATTACTGAAATGAACCGAACATGAAATTGAAGTTTTAAGAAGTTAAGGGTAATCAAAACATGCAAGTTATTCTGGAAACTATACCAGTTTACCGACAGTAAAATACATGATTGGTTTTAGACGTCAGTGAGATTTAATAAAAAAAACTCGTGCACTTTCCAAATCTTTAATGACAAAATGATGTAGTGGTAATAATGTGAGTACAAACACCCGCAGATGAAGTGCAAACAAGATGCTAGGTGAACAAAATAAACTAAAATATTAATCCTGAACTGACCGAGAGGCTCGTCCTTCGTCTCGGATCTTCAAATCCGTCGCTATCTCCTTTGGGGTTTTGGAAGCAGAAGACCACAGGAGATGGTATAGGCACAAATGAGTTGCGAGGCAGCGGTGATCTCCTCTGTCGCTGCATCACAGGGGAAGCTGGAGGCTTGATTACAGAGTACCGCTCTTCTCTCACGAGGAATGAGTCACATCCAGTCGGTTGAACAGTAGCCATGAACTCCTCGCTTAGAGCGTAGGCGGGAACTACTTGTACACTTTCGGCGCACGAGATCCGCGGATCGTTATTATGGAGAGAACTCCTTTGGTACCAGTTGTTTTCGACGGCGTAGAACTGGTTCGGCTGTTGCGCGAAGTTTTGTCGATCTTGCTGGTAATAGACTTGGCTCGGTGGGTTTTGAAAATCCGTAGGCGGGTGGAAGTAAGGGACTTGCGGAGGATAACGATGGCTCGATGGAGGGGCGGAAGGTTTAGGAGGCAGTGGAGGGGGCGGCGGAGAACTGCGCCCCCAAGGGATAGGCCTGAAGGTGCCATTCACATTGCGGTCCTCCCCGTCGCTTCCGCTCGACCGTTTGCCGATGCACTCCATAAGTGAGGAACTGTTTGTTACGGAGTCGGATTGAGTCGGATATCCTCAATATTTGTATTCATGGGTGCGCGGACATCCCGCCAGCCGGCCGTGCTCGAACTGTCCGCTAATTTATGCGCACCACATGATAGCGTGGACTCCCATTAAGCCGATGACATTTCTTATTTCTAGACTCTCTGTTGTGGCCCGGAAATAAAACCAATGTTGATTATTCCGCCAACGCGCGGTAAAGAAACATTCACAATTCTACACTTTTCGGACGCTATGGATATCAAACACACAATCTAAAATAGTATATATCGGTATATTACACGGTTAGAAGTTGAAATGTACACGGTAAATATTTGATCTTTGAATTTACACGTAAAAGGGCATTCACTTTATGATACGTGCTATAAATTATTAAGTTGAATAACAAAAAGACATTATGATACTTTTAAGGTAACGACAGGAAATAGAAAACATGGCTCACTTTATCTGGTATTTCAACTACGGAAATCATTTCATTTATAAATTTAAGAAGATTCGATGAAACTAACGACTGAGAAAAACTAATTAAAAACGGTTTTCCGAAATGAAGAGCCACTAACGAACCTGCATTTCGCTCGCAGCGCTCAACTTAACTGCAATGGCATTCACATGACAGAACTGACATTGCACACTTCCGCAGCTGCCACTCTGAAAGTGCTTCTCAGAATGCATGTATTGCACATAAGAGCCTACAACGTTAACGCTTTCTGCCTATTTATAGAAAGCTATATAGCTATATATTTCCTAAAATACAATGAAAACCATTGCATACAGTCTAGGAATGCGGAAAATATCATAATGGTAATACAACTAATTTATTCAATGGTTGGCGATTCGTAGAAAGAGTTTTCTATTCGTATCCATCTGTCGACTATAATAATGATAACCATCATTAATGCGACAAGATATTTGTGAAATTCTATTATCAATATTATTATTAAAAACAATAATCTTCAGAAGGTTTTCGCTTTTAATTTTCCGTGCCTGTCTGGTTTATATTTCATAAATTGTAACTTATTGAAGCTTATAAACCTCTTTGTAGTATTTAATTATCTTCAATTAAATATTACAATAATTATAAAAGCTCAATTGAGTTATCCCTAATAAAATTGAATATTCATTCAAGAAGGGTGTGGAATTTGAAATAATGGTGTAACTCTTTTATTTTAAACGAATAGCCTTGGAAACAGAAGAAAATCTGGTAAAATGTTTATCTAGGAAAATATTTAAAAAATACATTTCAATTTGGGGAATATAAACAAAGCATCCAGACTTTTAATAGAAATGCAGTAAATTCTTAGAGATTCGAACAAAGACGCTTACGGCATCACTCCGAACAAAGGATTCACACCAGACATGAGACAAACCCGTCTTAAGTCTAAAGTTTACATATAAAGGTAGGTCCCCGGGGAGACTTGCCTCCATTATGCACATCTTAATCATACTATGAGCTTTCTCCGGGAGCAGCAGAGCAAATGATCACAAGCGCAGCTTTAAAGCTGGTTGCATACATTGTCATTTTCAGTTCTCACCTAGGTAACCTAGGCGCGGCAATGTACTGTACACTGTACAGTATACGGCACCGACGGGACGCGAGCTTTCACACAGCGGAGACGTGGAATAAAGAATGGGTATTTAAGCATCTTGAAAGCTTGCGGAAGAAAATCTTGAATACGCGTCAGACGTTGACTTTTCACGAGATATGATGTGCCTATTTAGACAGTAATAAGATAAGTACAAAATGGTAATATTATTGTGATGAGTTGTTCGTTTCATTAAATTTTGTGTCCTCTTTCGTTTGGTATAATTATTTGATAAATATTGTACACAAATGGTAACATAACCTCCAACTAACCGGCATAGTCCAGTGGTAACGCATTGGACTGCCATTCCGAAGGTCGCGGGTTCGAACCCGGCGTGCGCAAATAAATTTTATATGATTAATTTGTGTTATTTCACAATTAATTAATTAAAATAATATATAGTATATTTGCGGCACGTTCCAGAGTGGAAGATACTACCAGTATCGCCCTGGTGTAAGACCACCATTCAGAATTGAAACGTTGCTCCAAATGGCTTTAGCCGTGTTTAGTGACTAGATCTGAATAGCCAGGTACTTCCCCACCTTCCTCTTTCCCTTCCCCACATACCTTCAGCCTCACAACATCCCTCAATTGGGGATGCCATAGTCTCACTGGCTCCAGACGGGAGCAGTTGGGACTCTTGTGAGGTATTCACTATAAAAAACTAAAACAAACTGACAAAACCCCTTCACAGTTGATGTTGGCTTCATGAGAACGGGCCGCTTCTTCGATTCGTTTTTGTGAAGACGGCTTGTATGTGGAACGAGCTACCGGCATTTGTTTTTCCTCCATCTTATAATCCGGGCCTCTTCAAGACCCACATTAATAAATCTCTTCCTACAGCCCCTACCTTAACCCGTCTCACAACGCTGCCCATCTGGGTGGCAACATAGCTCACCTGACTTTACACTGTACAAACAGGGGCGCTCTTGTGAAGTGCACATAAAAAAGCCCGTGAAATTAATTATCTATAGGGACAATGAAAAGTTTTTTAAGAAATGATATGTTTCGTTTATTTTTATTATTTGAACAGCGACTTAAGATTCACTGAAAAATATATTACGAAATGATACATGTTGTATTAATTTATGTTTCTCTAAAGTGTTTATTCAGTTCAAACAATATGCGAGAAGAAATACAATATCCAGCAAAGCAAACAAACTTAAGAACTTTAATTTCGCTCGCTGACGGAATCCGGAAATTTCCTAACGTTTGACTATTAAATTTGGTTCAACTCCACCACATAAGTGCAAATAGTCTGCCAAAGGGTGGTGGTGGTAGAGGAACCTACGGATGCCAGCACTATCGACAGAAGAATATATGATTTCTGCAGCAATAATACACGAAGGAGTGTTGGGAGCTGCGAGGCCTAAACTTAGTGGCTGAATAGTGTGAAAGCTAGCACTATACCCTGGAATAAGGAACTGAAGGAAAGCATAGGTCAAGACTCTCCAAGGGTTCTATAGTATATTACCAAAAACAAAACAAAAAACCGTTCTCTAGCGTTGGCCAATAAACGTTAGCTAACTACTAATAAATCACGCACTTTCACGCAAGTGCAATGGCAAGAGACTGCATCGCTGGTAAAGCTACACTGCAAATGCTATTTAATCGAAGGATTCTAAAGGGTTTCAGATTCAAAATAAGTAGGAAAATTTGGATGGTTTTTCATAAATATTTCATGGAAGCCAAAAGTTTTTTGGTCGACAATAACATATTCCCATGTAAGTGTGTAAATGGTAAAGTGCATGCAAAGTAGTTATACGCGGTGCAATCGGGAGCAAGCCGTCGGATAATTCAGTTCCATACTCCGAAGCGGCCCGCGCTACAAAACTTGGAAAATCACCCCACGGCCCGCATGCACCGTAATATGGTGGAGAACGCAATTACGCCGGCTGGAAAATACTCCGCAGACTGTTTATGGCAAATGAGTTTGCAGTCATTTGTTTTTATTTTGAAGAGAGTGCTATATGTCGGTAATGGCGGTTTTCGTGTTAACAATAATGATTTGATATTATGTTATCGTATAAAGCTATCACTTTGTGATTTGACATAACATTAAATTAAACGAACATTTTGTTTTCAAATCACAAATTTATTTAAATTTGTTCACTAACTGGTTTCGCTTAATCAAACAAAAATAAATAAATTACAACTTTTACTCCGATGAAGCATGAGCCCAGTGAAACCGGCTGGTAATTTTTAAAAAAATAAGTTAGTGGTTAAAAATTATTTTATCTAAACTATATATAATGATGGAAATGACGTTGTTTTAGCCGGACAGAAAGAACTGTGCAAATTGCATGACACCATAGATCATTTTGAGATAAAACTTTTGCGCGTTAACTTTACTTGACAGCGAAGCTGGGAAGCATTCACAAAAAAGCTAGTCTTTGAATTTACTTTAAAAATCTGTGGAAAATGATAATCTCATATTATACCAACGCATTGAAACTCGACATTTATGTATTGTACCTACTAGTGTTCCGTCTACCGATCACGGACCACGTGCTTCAATGAGTCAGTCAACACAATGATAGCTTTCATTCGACTTAGTTAAATAAAAGATAGGAGTGTAAGGAGGATATATGATGCAAATGTGAATGGTAGCAGAAGTCGGGGACGCCCGAGGAAGACATGGCACGATCAAGTGAATCAGATACTCGAGTCGGGCCATGTCAAGAGTCAGAATAATAGAAGAGTATGTATGAGACGATGTATGAATGTGAATGAGGCAAGGAGTGTGTGCCAAGACCGAGTTGTTTGGCGGTCCGTCCTCTCTGCCTACCCCTGCGGGGAAACGGCGTGATGGTTAGTTAGTTAGTTAGTTAAATAAAACCACAATAATAATAATTGTTCGTGAAGGTGAAACAATTTTACATAATTGCCACAAGTACGGTGGTAGCAGTGAAGCTAATAAGAACACAGTTACATCGAAAAGCCACTTAAGGCACAAGTCAATCCATCACAAGTACTACACTGTCTGACAAAGTGATTTCTTTCAAGAAGCCATCTGTTTTGTTAGTCAGCCAGTAATGCATATGAACATTTATATTGAGATCTAACATCCGAGTCCGACCAAGGACCATTTATGGTTTAAAGTTTGTTATTTACTTATTTAATATCAACGGTACACACAATAATTGCTAGCTACTAAAACACTAAAAATAATTTAAAAAAATAGCATTGGTTGAAAGGATATGATAGTATAACCTTTTTGTATCTACCGACCGTGCAGTTATCCGCCATTTCGGCATATCTTTTACTAACTTCATGAAACAGGATTTAGGAAACATTTTGGAACGAGTAGCTCTCGCGGGTATATGAAATTCATCGAGATTAAGTAAATCAGGGCTGTCTATACTACCATTTGCAATTTTGAACATAATTGTAATCTGAGAGCTATTTAGGGAGCATGAGATTGATTGCTCATAATTAAATCGAATCCAGTGGAACCAATACACCCTCAATATCGGGGTATGCTCGTATCATATTTGGAGGCTAATGGGGCTGACAGATTACGCTATACGCGTCCAGGCTTGGCCTATATCAGCGTATCGCCCACCATATATCTATAATGAAATAAGCCATGCCACGAGAATATAGCGTGGTCTGTCACAGGCTTAAAAGGAGTAGAGATGGAAAAAGAAATTTGTAATGCTACCGAAGAAGTACTTATAGTATTTTTTGAACAATGGACCTTGGCAAAGTTACTTCAAGTAGCTCTGTTAACAAATAAAAAGAGTACGATAATAAAATAAATACGATTGGCAATACTTTGGTCATTACGTGTACACAAGGATGAAATTAATCCAAAAGCTTAAGCCCGAGTGCTTCAGTCTTCAGCGTAAGACTTGAGAAAGGTTTATAAGAAGGGTAGCAGATTTTGACGGTTATATTTCAGTGGCTACCCTTACGGAGACTTGATAAGATAGAACGAATCTATACATTATTAAATGGGTATATCCATAGTTCACGTTAATGTACATCTTAGTGTTAATTAACAATATATTAAAGGGGGAAATATCTACAGTATCTACGTGCATACGTAATGCTATGGTTAAAATAATATCAGGTAGGTACTTTTAATTCGATTGTCGTATTCCACAGAAAGCATTTCAGATTTTCGGAGCATCACAACAATATCGCAGTTTTCTATGAATTTTCACTTCATTAATGAACACACATTGTCGAATTCGTATTCGGTTCACACACAACGGTTCGATTATTGAACGAAATTTTGAATTATACGGTTTTAAAGTCACCTCACTCTCGAAAACAATTTTATCACAAAATATTATGCATTTAAATTGGAATTAGAATATTGACGTTGGATTAGCAACTTTGATTGAAATTTGAATTGTTAGAGATTTTGTTTACACGCACTAAAACTGTCAAATTCAAAATTTTGTATTGACGCTCGAGGGTTAAATTCTTTCCACTGAATTTAAACTACGCGTCAAATTTTGCCGTTCGAAATTCAAAATTGGGCGCGCGAGCTCGTGAAATTAGCTCGTCGACACACGAAGGCGGCGGCGGAGGTCGCGATCCGTTTAATGATTTAATTGACGGGGCCCGATATAATCGAGTAAGCAAGGGCCCGCCATTGTAGTAATATATCCGTGGTGTCGGGTGTCGGGTGCCGGCTGTGTGTATGTACGGCCATGGCGGCAATAAGCATTCTAGAGTGGTCCTCGAGATGCTGCCGCCATGACAGGCGACGGTGGCGCCGCGCGCGGGAAAACGCTTAATTTGACGCGTTGGCGTGAGAGCTTTTAACATTTAACAGGAGTTGGTATTTAATTTTTTTATGCAGTGGCGTATGGATAACAGGCAAATTTTAAAATGAAAATGGCAGCAAAAAATGTCGTTGTGGAATTTGTGTTCATGCTGTCGCCATAATTATTTTTCTTTTCCGAGAAAATGTAATTTAAAGCGCGCGTAGGTGCGTAAATATTTTGTTTTGACATCGGCGAAGAGTGGGATTTTTTAATAAAAATATCTTGCTCCGTTTAGGAAAACGTTCTTTGGAAGTTAACAACACTTTTATCCAAATGAAATACGCGTTTCCCCTAACAAACATTATACCTACTTACTTTACTTATCACTACTACAGATAAATTAAAATCTCAGAAATAACACTTTCAGGAATATCCTGAAATTAATATTTTTCAGCAACGATATCAATATTTTGGCAACACAAAACAATATTTATTATAAAGTTTTCAAAATGTTTAATGAACTCCCTTTAAATGTCAAGGAAGCCAAAAGCCTTGCAGTTCTTCGTAGGTTTTGTCTCAATGTTATGAAATCCAAAGGTTAGTACGTAGGTAATAGAATATTTATTAAGTAGTTTATGAATGGATGTTCACTAGATATAAAATGTTAAATTTTATAACTAAATAAAATATTATTTAAAAATATATATACATTGCTCGTCTTAAATACGACGTATGGTATTGGTAGAGATAACTTTTAGAAATTTTCTGATTTATCCTTATTAGTATTATTATTATTATTATAAGGAAATAATTCCGAATTTAGAAGAAGGGGAAGAAATTTTAGCAAAAAAACGTGTGAATTTCAAGATTCTAGAGCTCACCGTTTGAGAGTTTTAGCTGAGAAACAAACAAACACAACTTCTGCTACATAAAATAACAATAAATAAATATTGGACAATTTTCATAGCGCCGCTTTTGTGAGTTTTCACCTCAGGGGCGCTAGTTAAGATTAATTTATGCCATTTAGCTAAGAATTTTACAACTTAAAATACGTCTATGATTACATTACAAGTTGATTTTTATATGTGCCAATACATTTTAAACTAATTAATGATGGACATTTATTTTTTGTAATTTGAAGGGTGCTTTTAAAAGTGGTTAAATGTGAAGTAACATACATTGATGGAGCGCTCTACAAAGTACAGGGAATTTTATAATTCATATTAAGATAACAATGACAAATTAACCCCTTATTGTTACTAGCTGTACCCCGCCACGCGTTGCTGTGGCTCAGTCTGTCTGTGCAGATAGAGAAACAATAGAGCGTGTTGCTTTTACGTCCAAAAGTGATCCGATGATTTAATGTACCTTACAGTGTTTGACTTTAAAAACTTGATTGTTATAATCAAAACTTGTTAATGTAGTATTTAGTGTGTATTTATTAAGAATTACTTTAAAAAAACATATTTATTCAGTGCGTGATTTCTCCAGACTTTATTTAGTTTTAGACTACCTAACTGTTACAGTTGTGTTCTTTTAGCATAATTTTATTTTTTTAATTAGTGCGAGAATGTCTGGATTTACCAACGAAGAAAGGGAAAATATTTATTATGTGTGTACGGGCTTCATGATGGAAACGCAAACGCCGCCCTCCGAGATATGCACGTCGTTTTCCAAATCAAAATTTGCCTAAAACTAGTGTTTTTGTTCAAACGCATGCACTTATTCGCCAACAAGGCATAGACCGAAGACCTTCAAACAAATTTGCTGCTAATTTACCACTGGCGGAAGAAAACTTCATCTTGGCTACAATTGTGAATGACCCCACATTGTCACTCAGTAGAATTTCTGCAATGACTGGTGTTCTATCTGAGATCTCTTCAAAAAAAAGAACCTGCACCCGTTCCTTTACCGTTGCGTGCAGGGCCTTCTGGAACGTGACCCCGTATCAAGGATTGTATAGTGTCAGTGTATACTTACAATACATGCATACTCCGTATGCAACTTGGGAACCCAAACTTCACTGGGAGCATCCTTTGGACGGACGAGGCACAGTTCAACAGAACTGGTGTGATAAACCTGAATAACTTTCGTGAATAGGCAGAAGAAAACCCCCGCTCCATAAGGCAGATTCACCATCAGGTTCAGTTCTCTATGAACGTTTGGGCGGGAATCATATAATAGGACCATATGTAATGCCACCAAGACTAAATTCAAGACATTATCTGTATTTCTTGATGAACAACCTTGCCGTACTTTTGTAAGAAGTTGATTTACGTAGAAGACGTGAAATGAGGTTTTAACAGGATGGAGCTCCACCAGAGTTCGGACTTGCCGTTTGTCGATACCTACGAGCTAGACGAGCAATTCCCTGATCCTTGGATTGGACGTGGGAGTCATTCTCCATGGCCGGCGCGGTCTCCAGACTTGACAGCGTTATTTTTTTCTTTTGGGGTGCGATGGACAAAGTTTACGCCAAAGAAGTTAATTCCGTCGAAGAACTTCGGTTACGTATTTACTAAGATGAGATATGACACACCGTAAGAATTGTAAATAGTATTACTTTACGTTTTCATGCTTGCTTACAAGCCGAAGTTGGACATTCTGAAAATTTGTTAAATTAATTAAAAGCAATGACATTACATAGTGTAGCGAATAATAGTTATAAATAATTTTATCGTTAAAAGTGTTACTACTTTTAGTTGTTTTAGTGCAGTTCTCTTTTTGAATTTGATTTACAAGTTTGTACCTCACGCTGCGGATTTTTAGTACGTGTGTCTTTTGTATAAAAAAAATAATTTTCGGAAAAAGTTATTTTTCTTTTTTACTCCTACCATCATGTAGAATCACTTCCCGAAGTTAGTGCACATACCCCCGGACACCCTGTATAGATTTAGTCATGAAGGGTTGTACCTAAAAGCTCCGTGTTAGAAAATGGATTAAAATTCTAATTAAGTTTGTAACGTCGTCGTATGGTGGCAAAATTTTACGTGTTTTTTTAACGTAGGACGTAAAAAAATTCAGCAACAAAAAAGGGTCGCGCGAAATCTTTTACAAGAAAAAATAAAAAAGGAGATCAGACAATAGTAGGTGCCAGACTTACAATTTAGCTTTTTATGATTCGGTATAAAGATTGTTGGATATTGTAAATAAATAAGCCAACCATTGTAGAATAACAGTACTTTATTTATTCATTGATGCCAACAACGAAATGTTTTGTTTAAATAGTAAAAGTGACTAGTGAAACTTTGCCGAGTGTTTTTCAAATAAAGATTACGCAATATTCACGTTATCATGATAAAATTAAATCTTCAGTATATTGGTGCATCGTTTAACACTGGAAGGATTACCTACACGTTAGTCACGGTAATCTCTATGGCTTATGACGTCAAATTATTGCCAACTACAACCATCAACGAGAAACTCTGAATGTCTTTGGAAAAAAACTGCTGACAGCCGAGTACTGGCTGAGTGGTGCATATATGGTTGTTTGATATTTTGATTTCGTACTACGCCGTTGTCGTGTAGTTTTGGCGAATTTGAATATATTGTTTATCCAATATTAGCGAAATGTCCGTCAGTTTGTGGCTCTCATTTCTCAATCGGAAGCAAAAGACCGAGTGGTTCGTTATGAAATTACGCGTTATCTCGAACAAAAAATAGAACACGTGTTTGTAACCAAAAAAGGTGAGAATCTCTTGTTTTGTTCCTAATAGCCTAACTTCACCTAAAGTATATTTATTCATTTTCCTGTCGTGAGGTGAAATGTCAATATTTTGAGCCTAAAATATTATTTAAAAATATTTTAGGCTCATTCATTCGGAGCGATGGCTCCGAATGAGAATTGTATTGTCTATGGTCGCGCCTTTTTTTTGAGTTTTGAGCCTATCCTCGTCAATGTTGTGTGACGTAGTATTACCGCACGCATAAAATTTGTTTAAATATTGGCATATTTATAGTTAAATAGAGGACCAATTTGTTTCAAACAAAAAGCCCGAAGATATCAAACTAGTTAGTGGTTTATTTATGACTCGGCGATCACCCGTGTCAGTTATCGGTGCTTCACTCGCCCTCCACTCGGCCAGTGCGATCACTCGTGTCAGTTAGTAAAAGAAAAAAAGGAAATATTTAAAATTTTGTTTATTTCCGAGTGTGTGTTGTTCATGTAAAATCTCTTAATTTTTCTTCCATCGCGAAAAGAAAATTCACCACGAAAGTTATTTTTTCGTTGGTACACTGACAGCGAGCTTGGAACTACTAATTATTAATCAAATTGAAATAATAATGGTTTATATTTGGAAAGGTAGAGGCGTTCGTAAACGGCTGGCAACTGGTAATGGCCGCATAACGAATATTAAATTGGACATGTAGGCTTGGCCAATTATATCGGCATTATTTATTTTCTCTAACCAAAATAGTACTCTGGTGATGGATGCTGATACCAGTAAATGGGATACAATACACAAACAAAAAGAGATGTTGATGTCACCAAAATAACAAATTTATGTACAGACGTTGGGGGTTCTTCAATCGATTGCTGAAAACTATAAAATAACTAGCTAGAGAGAATACTAATTTATAAAAACTAATAATTCAAAAGGAATATAAATAACAGTAAAGAAAATCTAACGTACAAGTACAAGAAAAAGATTTAAAAAATATATATTTCTGTGACTTCGAAACCAGGGGATACTATAAATACTCACACCCACATTATTTACAGCTATCAAAATGGTATGCTAATGTCATCAATTGTTGGTCGATGATGTAGAAAAAATACTAATTTCGATCTGTTCAATGAAATCAAATGTACTTTGAATTTAAGTGTCGTTTTCAAAATTCAGACAAGACATAAAATACATGCCTATAATATTATCCGGTCAAAGCATATGCCGGATATCCGGTATCCGGCCAGTTCACTATCCGTTACATGTCTACTTGAAACACATTGAAGTTTCGAATAAAAATCAATTCGAATAATGATTATCGTCCGCATAGTTCCACAGAAGGATTTGCTTGTCATTTTTATACCATAAGCTTGGGCGGGATGTTTTCAAAGGCGACGCAAAGAAACAAAATAAATCAAAAGTTTAAAATTGTATTTAAGTTGAATGATGTGGATGTTTGAAAGTGTCCATTAAGCGTTAAAGTTTTGAAAAATTTACAGACTGAAAACGGAGTTAGTTGGGAAAAGATTCGAACAGATGCTATAAATTTTGCGACATTAAATTTTATGACATTGAAGCGGGCAACACCAGCTTGGGTTTTTCTCGGGGGAATAATTTACACACAACTTTAAAAATGATTGTTTCTAGGCATAACGGAGACTTCAGATATACAAGTTTTTAAATAAATTCTTGTAGCTCTCAATGGACTGTTTAATGATAGATCTTGGTGTCGTCTTAACTAACGTTCCTTATCCACAACTCACTCCAGCTTGCTATAAACTCCTGGGTTTATGATCAGAACATCTAAGCAATTTAATGACACAGATGCAATGATAGCCATGTTCGGTGGCATCGTAGGAAGCAAGATGGAGAGCGCTACAAGTGTAGGACTCCGCACCAAACTAAATACATAAATAAATATGCTGGAACAAATTCAGAAAAAAAAGCAGGTATATTTATTTGCAGATGCATGGAACTTATCCGTTATGCAAATATTTCAATACCGACGGGTTGTTTCACAAAATTTGAACCATTCATCAAACTTCAAAGTTAATATTCAAGTGCTGTGAAAGTCCTATTCAAGTTTTGTTACTATCCAAGTACTGTGAAATAATCGGCTAACGATGAAATATAACAACTTGAATATAACTTCCACAGAACTTGATTTTATTAACATTAAGTCCACACAGGAGGCCCTGAGGAAAATAATTTCCCTCAGGGTCTATGTCATCTCTGGGGATATTGCGTGGAGGGATTTTTGAACGAAAACTACGCCGAGTGGATGAAATTAATTAAACGGAAACATATAGGTAACCATAGAGCGAAAGAACACGACTTCAGCGAAAGTAAGTTCTTCATTTAAAAATAAATTCAAGTATTGAATTTTTAAGGTGTTCGAATAAAATTACCATTTTACTATTCGGTATCTCCAATATCAAATTAAATTGAATCCCACTCAAAATGAACATTCGCCGCAGGTGAAATTCCCCTAGTAGCCTAGCTAGTATGCAGATTTTACGCGTGGGATTTGGGGGCCTTGGAGACATAAAATACTCCAATTATTACGTATCTAATAAGTAACACAGGATTACGTCAGATACCACAACAAAACTTTTATACTTATAAATAAAAAATATGCATACACCATGTTTGAAGCAAAAACTGCACAATTCTTGGGGGGGTTTTTGCGATTTTATTAATAATTTTATTCGTGAACATAAATTTAGACTTTTTTTCATTAGTGCGCAAATAAAAAGGTTATGATTTTTTTTTTGTGCGATATACAAACCGTTCGTATAAACACACCTCTATAAGTAACATTTCTTTTGAATTGAAATTCTTTTATTTATCGTTATTAAGTTTAATTTGTAGACCAATATTTTTTTATTTATTGAATAATGTTATCGTTCAATTTATAAAAATAGTATATTTATAAACAAGTTCTGAAGAGTAATTATTTTTTATAAACTTTATTTACTCAGTTTGAAAATCCATTCAGAAGGCGAAACAGGTGTCACGCGTAATAATACTTACACAGCAGAACTTGTTAATAAATTGAATGATAACATTGTTAAATATATATAAAAATAACGCTGTTACTAGGCACGTACCTAACGCCTCTGAAGTAAGTTTTATAACAATTTCTTGTGGTAATTAGAATTTTTTGTTTAAATAAACAACAAACAAATACACCCGTTTAAACGTTTTTGCTTTAGCATTTTCAGAAAAAAATATTTAAAAAAAGGTTTATTAACCCTATAAACATCCCTATTTGTCTCATTGCGCCATCAACTTCCGGGTAACTGCGACCAGGCCAATCGGACATAAATATACTAGCATAGGTCCAACTTCCGGTATAAAGTTCCAGCACAGAGTTTTTAAACTAAAAAATAAAAGGACAAAAGCTGTAAAGTTGGGAAAAAGTTTTGATTGAGTTGTACTACCAGTCCGGGATAATGGTATTGTGCCAATTGCAGAGGATTTTAAAAATAAAACTCTAAGGAAGAAACCTTTCATACAAATACTGTAACCTAATCAAAAAAACTTTTTATACAGGAAGTGTAAACAATAACTAGGCAAACAAATGAATTGGTTTCCTCGTGGATAATAATTTTATAACAAAAAAAAATCAAACATACTTGTTAAATGCATACATTAGATTATTTTCAAATTGTTCATATTGATTAGCTTCGTACAGACGGGCGCACAACGCACATGAGCCGCTCCCAACTAGCAAATAATTAAAAGCAGTCAAAAGAGGAAAATAAAGTACAATGGGCGCTTTACACGATGATTTTTTCGTCCATTTTCCATATGGGTCGTCTTCTCATAAAAATATATATTTTTTAATGCGATAAAGGTTTGTTACCAAATTTCGTACTGTTTAAGAACGCGGATATTGTTTAATATCTGCCTTCAGTCAAGGGAGTACATAAGGCGTATATAATCACCCCAGTAGAAGGTACAAACCCCTTCCCCCCTCCCATCGGCCTCAGTATTACGTTCCTGGAAAATACAATTATATTATTTGCATCTATCTCTTCTGGCAATGTAATTTTTTTTCTAAATTAATCCCGCAGTCCCGCAAGTCGATAAACAATCGACACAAATCAAATGCTGCAAGATCCTAGAACGAGCTACGACCTGTTGAAGGCACCCGCCATGGTGAAGGACGACAATGTATCTTCATGAACCTATCCACAGCTACAACCCACATGAAAGAAGAAGAAAAACAGCTGCACTGTCTTTCTAACAAGGGCGGATCCAGCTTTGGCGCCAGGGGGGGGTCACGTAGTCGTGGTCATTTTTTTTTTTTTTTTAAAGAAAGACAAACATTCCCGGGTTACGAATAACCCAACAATAACTCCTACCACCACCACAGAAAGCCGAAAATGCTTGCTTGTGTTGTGATGGAGGACGTAGGTCCGGTCAGTTACAGTTACAAGAAGTTATAATTTAATTTTGATAATAATATATACAAGTAAAAAGTAGGTATTGTTGGATATGGTAACACTAGGTATATCATTAAGATTGTCTTTTGCTCCGCAAGCCCGGGCGGCGTAGGCTCGTGTAATGTCAATTGTCAACCAATACAGTACAGATTACAATTATTAATCGTGTTCTTATTTCACCACAATATAACATGGTGTCAGGTGTGTCTTCAACATAGTATTGTGTGTAGGAATCTTGCAACTTTTTGAATTTCCTTTTCCTCGTTGTAGTTATTCGCCATCATATATAAAAAAATGATTGCTTAAAACGTTTCCACTCGCCAACCATATCCGTAGCATTCTGCATTTGCAGAATTTGACTCGACATTATTATTGTAACACTTTGCTTGTCACGACAAAATAGACAAATAATAACAGCTTGTTGACCGTTATTTCTTTGCTTCCTGGTAAAGAATTTGAATCGTTCCACTGTAATATTCACTGTAGGTATGAAGTGTCTATCCAGTCTATCGAAGAGTAGAATAATGCCTTCCAGCGTGCTCTTCTCAATAGTGAGGCCGAATGAATTAAAAATTTGAACTCCTTTAGGACCAATCGTGTGCAGCAAATGTTATTAATAAATGTAAGTACTGTACTTCCATATTTAAGAGGAATATAAACGCTGGAAATATTTCGATTCTTGTGCTTTATAAATTTTAAAACCGAGCGCCTTGCACCGTCATATTTTGGCCTGATTTGCACGAGGCAAGTAATTTGAAATAAATATTGTTGCCATGACGCGGTGCTTGCAATACGTAAGAAGCGCCCAGCGAGATCTCCGTTCGCCGATGCTTCCATACGCTTGTTAATACCTACTGTCAAATATACTCGATTTTGTTAAGAAAGACAAAAAGGCCCAAATAAAGTGTTGAAATAGATTTTGGCTTTAATTAAACAATTATCTATGCGCTTTTGTTCCGTCAAAGGCGACAATTAATTTCGTTTTATCCGAATGACAGCTACCTACCTGACATCTGCTGACGGCAACCGGCTTCGTATTCAAAATTTCAAATACGTAAATGTTAAAAACAGAAACATTAGGATTAGAAAGGATTGGACCGATAATAGGCCACATGCATCACATTTAAAAAAAAATCCGGTTTAGGCAAATATTCTAAGACCTTCCGTATTTTTTTTTAACCGTATTTTTGAAACCCTAGTGATTTTTTTAAAATTTCAACTCGAAAAATCAGACCATTTTTTATAAACCGGAAAGACGGGACATAATTTTATATGTGCAAAAAAACGGTAATTAACTAGCCGAAAGTCATTTAAAAAAGAACGTTTTCCAGACGAATGTCACAAAAATGGCATGAAATTGTACGGAGTTCTGTTCATAACATCTGTCAAAACACCGCCATCTTTAGCAAAAAGCATAAATATACCAAACCACCTACTCATGCAAAAAGTCAAATCAAAGGTTAAGTGGTTAAGTTCGCAGAGAACAAACAATAAATCTAGTGAACGTTAAACGTCAAATTCAAAAATTCGCCGGATATCAAAGTGTTGCCGTATAAAAAAAATAATCAGTGTGGAATTTTACAAAATTAAGGGAACATAATCGGAGACGGAACATTTTCATGTAAATCATTCAAAATCCATCATTAAAAATAATACTATGCATTTCTAAAAAAAATTACTAACGTTTTCGTAATCTTAGTAAAAAAATCTATCCACACTTTTAGCCTTCATTTTAATTGATTCTGAAGAATTTGTTACAAATATTAAAAATGTGTCCACTTCCGAAGTTATTAATTCATCATCTAGAAAAATAAAATCTGGTACTTACCGCTAAGTCCGCTAACTTTATAGTTATACACGGGTTATAAAGTTTTAAAATCGTTGAACGTAAAATATATTAATTGTAAGGTATTGTTTTATTAATCTAAAATATAAATAACTTGCATCCCTCGTGCGGCATAATTTGATTTTTTTTAAATTCAATTATAATTTCGCCGAAATAAATTAAAATGTTAGCCTTGGGCAAAACCTCGATGAACGAGGTTGTGTCTCGCCTTAAGAATTGCTTTAGGAAGTATATGAAGGCTGGTAATTCGCGCGGGCGCGTTAGACCTGTCCAGACCTGTCAAAAAACTTCCGAAAGAATAAGTTCTGTAACTTACTAAAATTACGTTAAGTGACTTTTGGTGTCGTTTACATTGGGAATTTGGCCAAACTCGCCTTCAAGAGCGATTTACAGGAAAAAAACTTACGAGTCTAACCCCAGCCTTAGAACATTAACAAATAACATTTGAGTTTAAACACACATACACTGGCATAATGAAGAAACTGATTAGATTACTTACCATTTCTTGTAATGAATTGAATTTGCAGCAACAATTTTTAAGAACACTATTACTTATATTGGAACTTATTTTTTTTAACTTAGTAAACAAATAAAAGTAAACACTTTATTAATAAAGTTTAGTCGTTCCGATTGAGGTTAGGTTTTGCTAGACGCTAGACGTTAGTCGAAACAAAGCGCGCGCAAGCGTCACACGTGGTTACACGAAATGTGTCATAATAATATGAAAGGTGGCGGCCGAAGCACGCGCCGGTGGCGGTGCGCGGTGACGCGGTAACATTCGAATTTTCGATGCGTTCGTTCCCGAATAATGCATTTGCCGTCAAACAAAGTATTATATTGTGACAAAAAATATATAAAAACATTATGTTTAACGATTTTAATTAGTGGTCCACCTAGGTCCTGGATGGGCCCAGGACCTAGATAGTCATGACCCCCCCTGGGCTGGGGCCCAGGGGGGGGGGTCATGACCACCGTGACCCCCCCCCTGGATCCGCCACTGCTTTCTAAGGGACGTCACCGTCAAGAGCTCACTACAACAACCGCACACACCTCAACAAGTCGTCCTCCGGAATGAACGGACGTGCACCATCCCAGCGAAAGGAATGGAAGGCACCGTGATCATTGACCGCCTCAAACCAGCTAACATTGCCTCTAAACCCAAGGCAGTACTGAAACCGACTCTTCCCTACGACCCGTTCGTGAAGGCATGTTCGTTTTCCGGACCACCTTGCTTAGTTGACGAGCTTTTATTTCCATCGCAGCCCTCATCCGCGCTGCTGGAGGGGATCCAAGTCAAGAGTCTAAAGAACTGAAGAGCATGTATGAGACAATAAATGAGTGTTAGTTAATGAATCAAGAGGCGTGTGCCTGGAGAGGTTTGTGTGGCGGTCCATTCCAATTAATTCCGACGAATCTATATTGTTTTTGGGTATCCACGGATGGAATTTATTTGTATTTAAGATTAATAAAAACAGGACCTTACCATTGAAATATTCCACGTATACGTGACTATAAAATTAGCGGTAAGCATAAGATTTAATTTTTCTGGACTATGAAGTAGCAACTTCCCGGGGTATTCATTTAGAAGTATGTGAGCTTTTAGTAATACGTTTATCAGAATTAATTAAGATCAATTTTCGAATCCTGCTAGGGCAAATTCGATGCGAACCTGAACTCTTTCCGGATCTTAATTTAATGAATTAGAGTTTTAAAAAATGCAATGGTTACAGCAACGCTAAACTGCGAATAAGTTAAATAATATAAGTAATAATTGAGCTGCAGTAGAAGGTAGCGAGGTAGAGCGTAGGTGTAGAGCAGAGAGAGTACTACTAGTAGAGGGGAGTATTGCATGGAAAAAACTCTAGTTTCACCCACAGGGGGAAATGCACGAACCACACTCAGTTAATACTGCGAGTAAAAACCACAACGGCTCGTTGTTACAGGGGTTGTTAATGTTAATACAAATGTTTTTATAAAATAACCTTTACTAACCGGCTGTGCACTGGAGAAAATTTCAACACTCCTTTTTCTTATTAAATAATAAGGAACTCAAAAGATGTCATCTGGTCTTTTTTTAAACAAATTAATAAAAAAATATTTCTAAGCTCAATAATTTAAAATGGCTTTGTAAGCTAAAAACGCGTTGACATATAAATTTAAGATTTAAAAATTTGATTTCGTGACGCTAGTGCTCACCGTAACAGAGTTTTGGCGGCTTCGGTTAATTTTCTTTCGTTTACAAAAATAAATATTATTACCCCGTAATTACCTACTCATTTCCTTGCCCCGTTTCTTCCGCCTCAATCCTTCAGGAAGAAACTGGTTCCAGTAGTGTCAAAAAATAATAAAAGGGTTTTTTTAATGTCGCTTTAAGTTTAATTTGTAGAACTCCATTTTATAAGAGGGTTGATTGAAAATATTAGTAATTAATCACCATTTTATCACAAGAGACATTGGAACATGATTGCCGCTCTACTTAAATAAAAATTTTAAAAGTTTTTTTGTTTATGCAAACTATACGTGACAAAATAAATAACATCTTAACATCACTAAAACAACATACGATCTTCGGGGATATTCTGCTTCTTAACGATACATTGTTTATGAATTTTTTAGAAGCATCTAAAGATTGATACCGTTAAACGGGGTGAATTAGTAAAGCACGATTATTTTGTGAAAGAAAAATATGCACGTTTTCTATTCACCCCTTAAGTCAGGGTGAAAAGAAACGACTTAATGAATAGAAATAAGGGGTAGCATAAATTACCTACTGGATATGCAGATATTAAAATAACATGAAAATGTTAAAAATAAATACACAAATAATTTATATCACAAGTTTGTGGCTTTTTACAGGGTTTTTTCGCCACATGATCGACAAAGTAGCGATGCCGGAAGTAAATTAAACTACAGCTCGGTGTTTCACGAACCACTCTGCGCACTGACCAAACCTCTGTGTAACCATCGTGTAAATAGCGAGCAGAGGCGGTTCCTTGGTACGTGCATTTGTGCATTGCACTGCTTGTCTTCAATCTCCACATAACAAATTACAACGACATCTGTGCCCCAGTGATCGATGTAAGAAATTCATAATTCCCGTCAGGTCATTATTTGAGCTATCTTCTAGTAAAAAAATCCCGCGCAAAAGCAAGCGGTCGTGCATACCCCGATATGCACAGAACCAACTTTTACTATACTACTAAAACAGCATCGGGCGGTATCGAGACAGCCCGAAGTAGCCGAAACGGTGACATGAGCGAGACAGATTACACTCTTAACGTCAAATTACGTGTTAGAGCAGTGCAGATACATAACCCATCCGTGCATTATCGAAGTGCTTTGACGGCGAGTGAATTTTGCATCACTTTGATCATGCGTAATCCAATGCGTTTGGAATGGATTCGCTTAGAAGTACTAATGTTCAATGTTAACGCAACAACATTAACACATTGGAACTCGTTCACGGTGAAATCAAACGGTTTCGCTATATTTTCAACGATGAATTGAGTGTCCTTTATTTTCAAGATAATTTTGAATTATTTAATCAGTTATTTTACAAATATAACTTAGAAGATAGAATGAATTGCAGTAGATGTTCCCATTCATTAATTTGCTCTACCTAAATTACAGACTAGGTACATTTTAAAAGTGAAATGCACTGCTGGTAATTACAGTCACGGGCCGCGTCTGATAGCGAGTTAGCAAGTGCGAGGTTGAATGTCCCTGTTTTAGTTACCAGTTATATCTAGTTGGCTGCAGTCCCCACAGTCCACCCGGGGGAAGCCGGAAGCGCAAACCCAATTTTGCAATATGGAAACGGAACACATTGTAATGAAGGTAAATTCTGTGTTTCCACAAGCACACTAATTTACATAGTGCAAAATTATTAAATGCTTGTACGAGTAAACGTATTATATATTATTACGAGAAGAAATCAGTAAAAATACTAATAAAATATGAGCAACCCAAATTTAAAGTAGGTAGGTACAAGAAAATCCATTGTATTGTTATCAAGTTAATTTGTAGAATTCCATTTATACTTACCGTTTTGCATTTTATCTGTATAAAAAATTGTTTGTAAGTTCCGTTTCCGGTTAAAAATTCTGTTTTCGAATGTGAAATTGTCGTGTATATTTGGACTTTCTAATTCGCATTATTTTTTTTCCATTTACTCCACACAGGAGGCCTAGAACAAAATAATTTCCCCTTGGGCCTTTGTCATCTTCGGGGAAGAGGGAGCAGTGAACACGGGTCTTGAAGAGACCCATGTTGTAGGAATATACCTTGCCTTTCAACTTTCAATATAATTTTATATGCCAGAAGAATGTTTTAAAAAAGAATTGTCAATAAAATAGTGACGTTTCTTTAAAAAAATGTTAAATTCCTCGACACGAGCGGACAGTTCCTACCGCTACAATTTAAAAATTAAAAAAAATGGTTTATAATTAAGTAAGTAGGTATTGTATCTTAATCTATGATAATGACTTGTAACTGTGTTCGTACACGCTAATCTCCGAAACCGTCCAATCGATTTTAATGAAATTTTGTGAATGTGTATGGTTGGTTCCGACTTGAAATGTAGGATTTAGATCTAAAAAAAAAACAACGGCAACGATATACATATTATATACATTTATCAGATTTTTCATCCAAAAATACATACAACTACAAATTTGAACTTCCCTACGTAGAAGGCGGTCTGTGGCAGGACGAGAGAGAGAGAGTTTAAGTTTCTTCTGGTTTCTAATCTTACTATATACAAATTCAGCCTGTGTATGTTTGTGCTAGTAAAACTCGAAAAGCAGTCGACCGATATCGCTGAAAATTTCAAAGATTGTTGTTATTAGTGCCAGGAGTGTTTAGAGATGTTTAAATGATAGATAAAGTCGGGGACGCCCGAGGACCACT
The DNA here is from genome assembly GCF_061612785.1 of Hesperophylax consimilis. Taxonomy (NCBI): domain Eukaryota; kingdom Metazoa; phylum Arthropoda; class Insecta; order Trichoptera; family Limnephilidae; genus Hesperophylax; species Hesperophylax consimilis. The sequence goes on from NC_142840.1 coordinate 41,997,676, forward strand.
TAACGCTATGTCTATGCACCGTTATGAGATATGGAGTCGAATTAAAGTCGATTTAATGTAGATTTTTAACAGTATCATTGTGGTATACTACTGTATACTGTACATTCACTACTGTGAATGGTGGAAGAAGTCGGATGCGCCAGAGAAAGAGAATATTTGCCAAGAATATTTTAATACATCATTTTAAAAACAGAAAATCTCCTAATGAAACTCGGATACATGATACAAGAGCCTCAAAAAGGGATATACGAGATGTTCCAAAATTCAAGACAAGTTTTGGCCAAAGAAACCACATATATCTGGCAACCAAACTTTACAACATCCTTCCTCCAAGTTTGAAAAAGATAAATAAGCTTAAGGAAAAAATCAAAACATGGGTGAAAGAAATTGATGCAGACATACTAGAAAATGTACTAAAAACATCATAGAAACTAAATAACAGAAAATCAAAAAAATCTACCAGTCCGCCTCAGCACAGGACTACCTAGTGAGGAGGACTAAGAAGAAACTATATGAATGAAATATTATAGATTTTTATATAATGTAAATCTCATCACACCTTATTAAATAGACACTAATAAAAAAAAATAAAAAAAACATAACGGGGGATATATACAGTATACTTATAAATCTTATGATTTCAGACGGAATTTTGGTTTTGATTTACTAAATATAAGAATATTAGAAACATACTTTTTGGACGGAAGGTCTCTACTGTTCACAGAACAACTAGTATTATCAAGGTGTGCCAGCTTTTACTCTCGCGTATTACATTGGCAGCTTGTGTCAAATATTGACTTGGCACCGACAATCTAGTTCCTTGTAAACACATCGCGGTCAATAGGGTTCAGGGTTCAGGCCCCCGGGAAACGCAGAAGATGCGGACCTCCAACAGCTTCCGAGCCAATAAAACAGGGGGCAGATTTATAGAGGGTTCCGAGATCAATCTATGGTTATTGAGACTAACTTTCAGTCAAAAAGGTGCCCATTGAAAGAAAAACAAATTTTTCGTACATACCCACATACATTATGGGTAAGAAATTGAAGAAATATTAAGGGATATAAATATAATGTTATTATTAATCATACTAATTTCGGTTGTCGGTAAATGGGTGCATGCGTGACGTTAGATATTCCTGCGTAGTGCGTAAAATAATTTAAGTTCCATGAACTTACTTTTAAATTGCAAAATTGGAACAGATAAGTTAGATCATCTTAGACAAGTGACAAAGTAGGTACCAACAGAATTTTATGAATTATAATTATTTTATTTGTACACTGTATTTCTTTTGTTTAAATATGTCGTAATTTTTTAAGTTTACTTACATTCGGAAGGTAAATCTCTTAATTTGAAATATTTTAAATAATTAAATTAATTAATTACAACAATTATAATTGTTGTTTTTATTTAGTGATAAATTGAAAATGTTCACCGTTAGTATAATTATCTCCCTCCATTAGTCTTAGGAAAGGAGGAGTACAAGAGGTAGTTAGTCTCAGTCTGCACTGAAATAAATCCAGACTTCTAGTGTTACGTAATGTTGAAGTTCAACAAAATTTCTGAGATTGTATGCTGTAGGTAGGAGACAAATTACGTTATACGCATCATGGCTTGGTCTATTTAAGCATATCGCTCGCCATGCACTACCAATGGGAATGTACGGAGAGCGATATGCTGAAATAGGCCAAGCCACGAAAATATAGCGCGCTTATAGCGTTCTTTGTCGCAGGCTGTATTCTTTCAATAGCTTGTACATAAATATCGTAATGTGGGTTCCAGGCGTTATGGCGTTATGCCCTGCTGTGCCGTACCGTAGCGTCGCCGTGCCTTACCGTCGCCGTGCCAATGCCGGAGTAATTACAAAAGCGTTCATTGAAGCATAAAAAAAGAATCGCCAATGGTCACCATGTTTCCACAGCAGTGTTGTCACTTGCTACTAAAACACACTGGGAGCTTTTTACTCCTGTTAAGACCAGAACAGAGCAGAGCGGAGCACCTATAACAGTTTGTGACTTAATTTCTGTAAACCGTGAGACAAACACCTCCCGCCCCATTCTTACTACCTGGTAACAGTGGTAACCATAATATGCTCATACGCCCAGGTGAGAGGGGTGGGCTATACGGAAGTACAACCAATTTGTCACGCCTGAATAATGGTTCACTATTTCTAGACGTGGCGTGGCCATGTAGAATTGAATGCATTACTCAATTATGAACTCAGTGAAATAGAATTCATTAGGGTATCCATACCCAATAAACTGATCCAAATGATGTATGTAATTATGTATACGACTTCACTTCACGCCAAACGTAAAAAATTAAAGTAGGTTTATAATAATTCCGTATTTGTTTGACTCGTACAAATAACAATTTGTAAAAACGCGCATACACTTCACGCCAAACGTAAAAAATTAAAGTAGGTTTATAATAATTCCGTATTTGTTTGACTCGTACAAATAACAATTTGTAAAAACGCGCATACACTTCACGCCAAACGTACAAAATTAAAGTAGGTTTATAATAATTCCGTATTTGATTGACTCGTACAAATAACAATTTGTAAAAACGCGCATACACTTCACGCCAAACGTACAAAATTAAAGTAGGTTTATAATAATTCCGTATTTGTTTGACTCGTACAAATAACAATTTGTAAAAACGCGCATACACTTCACGCCAAACGTACAAAATTAAAGTAGGTTTATAATAATTCCGTATTTGTTTGACTCGTACAAATAACAATTTGTAAAAACGCGCATACACTTCACGCCAAACGTAAAAAATTATAGTAGGTTTATAATAATTCCGTATTTGTTTGACTCGTACAAATAACAATTTGTAAAAACGCGCATACACTTCACGCCAAACGTACAAAATTAAAGTAGGTTTATAATAATTCCGTATTTGTTTGACTCGTACAAATAACAATTTGTAAAAACGCGCATACACTTCACGCCAAACGTACAAAATTAAAGTAGGTTTATAATAATTCCGTATTTGTTTGACTCGTACAAATAACAATTTGTAAAAACGCGCATACACTTCACGCCAAACGTACAAAATTAAAGTAGGTTTATAATAATTCCGTATTTGTTTGACTCGTACAAATGACAATTTGTAAAAACGCGTGGATAAACCTACAGATTTAACACACAGAATCATCTACTCCCGTTCTCGATATATTCGAAGAACGCTTTCAACACATCAAGTTTGCTCGAAATATCATTAAGAATTTTAAATACCCACAATGCAAGGTTCTTAGAAAATGTATCACAAAGTTTAAAATTGTAATGAAATAGATAAAGAAAGAGTGTTTTGTCTAAGTTATTTTCCTGTTTAGTTTTAAAGTAAAAAAAAGTACGCGGTTTATCTTGAGTTTTCAGACTTCTGGAATTTCCAACATACATTTCTGTTCGTCAATAAAATAAGTCTTTAATGTTTCCCAATCCCATTGCAAAGTTAGAATTTAAATGCTTCTATTTGAATTTTGCTTTTGTTTTTGGGAATGAATGAATGTAAATTTTAGAAGCGGAAATTAACCCACTTATCGACACACGATCGAGCTGAAAATCATTTCTTTGAAATTGGATGACATTACAGCTGTTAAAATACCAAATAAATGTCGGTCCTACCAAATCAGGATTTGGCTCAATGTTAGCGCGGTTAATGAACCTTCCCTGGGGAGGAAGGTTCATTCCTCAGTCAAACAAGAAAAATGCATGGAAAATATTTTTAAATACATGTTTTAATAAAAACAGATGCATTATTGTAAAAAAAAAAACACTTTTTTTTAACTAGTTAAGGTTAAGAAGGGTTTTATTTGTAAATAAAAGTCAGTACAATAATATAGGTAGAAAATGGCGTTCTATGAAAACTTGCAAAAAAAAAACTATTACTTACTAAACCAAAAATACTATCTTGGATATTTCATGTCAACGGTTGTGAAATCACAATTTCAAAGAGAATGTATCGATTCGTTTATTTTGGGGTCTGCCACACATTACATTGAGCGGTTTCGAAAATAAAAACAAACGCACGTTTTGAAACCAGCTTTCAGAAATAAAATACAGGGGAATATTAAAAAGAAATGAGGGTTCAAGAGAATAAAAGAATAGCAGAGAGAAAAGAAATCAAATTCCATTCGTCGCTGGGAATATTTGAATAAAGAATACAAAACAAAACAAAGATAAATTTGTTCCGATAAATTCGGCCCTCTACAAGGAAGACGGAAAAGTTCCGCGATTAAATCATTCTTCGTGGATTAACGTAAACCACGTACCTAAAGGTTTATAAAAAATAACAGGAAAAGTTTAAGTTTAAGCTCCAGGACATTGTGTAATTTATTAAATTTTGAATGGAATAATTCCGAAAAAAGTTTATTTCTACTTTTATGCAAAACCGCACAAGAGTCCCAACTGTTACCAACCATCTGAAGCCAGTAAGACGATGGCATCCCCAATTGGGGTATGTTGTGGGGCTGAATGTAATGGGGAGGGGAAGGAGATGGGTAGGAGGAAAATGGGGAAGAATGATCTTATACGCACACAAAAAATAAACAGTATAATATTCAACATAATCCACTTAATTAAAGAAAAGTATCTGTGGAGAGCGGCGTGGATTTGATTCTTATAAAAAAAAACTTTTTATTCCGAAATTGATGAAATTTTGACTACAACTGTCTGCATGAGTTTCCGAAAACCACCAAAATCCTGCCAGACAAACCTCGCCCCATGAACCCAGGCACCCCTGCTAAGTCACCAATAAATGTTTCCCGGGGTGGCGGTACCCATACCCGCCTTCCAAGATGTGCGTTTTAATCACCTCCGTACATTACAGATACGACGTAAGAATATGAATGGAGGAAGGAGTGTGTGGGAGAGAATAGATTTATTTTCAGGGTATTATGACGTTCTGCGCCTTCTCCTTCTGTAGCCGACGTTTCGGACAGCGTTACAGTGTTCATCTTCAGGCCAGTTCCCTGAGATCCTAATCCCGGGCATCTGCCCTGATGATGGACACTGTAATGCTGTCTGAAACGTTAGCTAAAGAAGGAGGAAGCGCAACCCATCATCTTTGCCCCGTGGGAAAATGGAGTGACGATTGCTAGTTTGTTAGATGGTAGCAGAAAATGCAGTCACGGGAAGTTATAAGTCGGGAAACTAAGAAGATAAAATGTGAGTCACTTCTTCTTCTTTATGTGCCGTATCAGGTCCCCCCGACGTTGGCGATCTCTCTAGAAAATGTCTCTTTGTCTTGCGCTGCCCGGAATAGCTCCTCCACACTTCTAATGCCGGTCCACTCTCGTATGTTTCGCAGCCAAGACATTTGTCTCCTACCATGCCCTCTGCGACCCTCTATCTTGCCTTTCAATATTAACTGGAGCAAGTGATACTTCTCCCCTCGAAGTACATGACTCAGATATGAAATTTTCCTGATTTTTATTAATCTAAGCAGTTCTCTCTCTGCTCTAGCCCGCCTGAGAATTTCTGTGTTGGTGATCATGTCGGTCCATGGGACTTTGAGTATTCTCCGGTGAAGCCACATTTCAAAAGCCTCTAACCTGTTCATGGTATTTACTTTCAAGGTCCATGTTTCACATCCATACAACAAGACCGACCACACATAACATTTTAGCATTCTCTGCCTTAGTTTTAAGCTGATATTATCATTGCAGAAGAGGGATTTCATTTTAATGAACGCAGTTCTTGCTGCTTCAATTCTGCACCTAACCTCTACATCTGGGTCAAGAGACTCCGTGAGAATACTGCCGAGGTATCTAAATATTTCGACCTTTTCGACATTGCAACCATTTAATAATAATGTGAGTCACTATCAATTAAATCTGAACTCATTATAATGGGGTATTTATAGATAATAGATTAACAGCTGACCCTCTTTGAGTCACCCCAAGTTTCGGAAGCTTTCGAAATAAATCTTGTTTAGCGCTGCTTGATCTGTCATCGGGCCCGGGGGCTATTTGCCAAGGATTAGATAAACATTATAAATCATTAGACGATATCATGTTATTAGAAAGTATGTTTGTAGTTAACCACCACGCGTTTTATTGGAGACCTGTTGGGAAGTGAAAAATTTAAGGAGCATTGTTGAATTGCGGATAATGAAATTTCTGACAAACTAAGAAAATAATGTTTGTAAATGTTAGTAAGACTGTAAGTAAGCAAATAGTAAGGTAGTAACAGCTATCAATGAAATGGCGCCATCTTATATTTCTGAGCTATGCATTCCGGAAAATACAGGTCTGAGGAAGTCAACTCTTAGATCTGCAACATCATCTGCAATTGGAAGGTTGAAAGAGCCTAAGCGAAATCCGAACACTAAGTTTGGTGCATTCGGAGAATCCGGCCCTAGGGCTTGGAATAAACTTCCAAATACTGCATTTTTTTCTTTTTGTTATACTGTTATTGTTGATGCTTAAATTCTCTAGCGATTCCGTTCAACTACTTATGATAAAGTCAAAATGCTATTGCCTTGCCTACCAATGGACAATGGACAATACCAGTGGAAATATAACACGTCAATCGGTTTAATTGTTGGCAGATGAATCATCTAAATGCTGTAAAGATCGACGATTAATTTCATTCATTCACTTCATTCATTTAAGATATATTTGTGTACTCTTCTATAAATCCAGCTAACCCATTGGGCGCATTTTTAACCCGTGTTCTAAAATTAATTTTAAACACCCTAATTTTATAGAACTTATTTCTTCTTCTGGCGCTAGTAAAACCAGAAAGAGTATGTATTTATCGATGTATTAAAAAAAAGTAAGTATGTTAGCTGTAAGTTTCTACATATGTAAATATATATGTCATAAAGACAGTAGTTATAGGCCTTAGTCATAAGTCACTAGATATAAGTCATAGACGTAAGTCACTAGTTTTAAGTCAGTAGTTCTAGTATTCATTATTTAATAAATATATTTGTACAGCGCCCGAGGTGATTTTTCACGAAAACTTCGCTATGTAATTTAGCCAAATATTATTATTATTATTAAGGGATCAAATAAGACTCGTGAGAGTTATTTAATAGTATCGTCAACAATGCCCATCCTAGTACCTACGAAGTCATATAATATATATGTTCTCTTAGGCCAACCTCAACAGCCAGTTCTGTTAATTGGCGTTGACATGATAACAAAGTATGTCAAAACCATAACGCATAATACGAATCGAGTGTTATTGACGATTGATTACCTTCTGACAGTTTATCTTGAGTGAATGAAGTCGAATTATTTAAACATGTATATCTTTCGATTAACTATTTAATTTTGAATCTGTAATTTTTTAATGTTACAGAGCTTAAAGGATTTATGGAGCTAAATTTATAAGCTACTTTTGTCAGTAATAGAATCTTGTTTGCTAGCCTACTGATTTGCATATTTGATAGTAGGTAAACATAATATTTTCCAGCATCCCTTCTACAAAAAGTTACCGACCGCTATTGATATGTATGTATATTTGCAATTCCGGGCACATTCTTTGCTCTGTGATTACCAAGAAAGAAGTGAGATCGTAATGCTAATAATATAACCAAGATATAAAGTCAATTCAAAGACCTCCGACGATGCTGGTCTAACAAATAGCAACGATTCATTAATTCAAAGTGTTGACAAGTGTTATTCAAAAACACAAAAATGAAAGCAGAACTAATGGAAGGTTCGCGTTTGGTAGTCAACTGACATTTTCAAAGAAGATCTCAAACGTTTTGATCAATCCTATCCAGGAGTGGCTTTAATAAGATAATACTATGTCTGGGCGTCTCAACCGGCAAATATTAATAGGTAGTAGAACATTGTAGTAGTAGTAGAGTGATGTAAAGTTGTATTTGATAACATAAACATATAAGGGAAAGTAACAACATTAAAGTCACTCGTGTGTAATTTTATACGTCATAATGAAAGATGCAAGGCCGACCAGAGAAGGGGTCTGGGCGCGAAACAACTAAATTACGAAGTCAGTGCCGTCGCCAACTAAACTTCACTGTTTAAAATAGTCTAATCCCCCTGTTTATTTATATGTTTGCGGTAAAACGACATACAAATCAGAAGTAACAACGAGTATCAAAAATAATCGCCGCCATTTGCAAACTGTCGTGGCTCTGTTATGGCACGGCACTTGACACCTCAAAATCCGTCAGGTGCCCAGACTTTAACTCTAATACGAAAACGCCGCCCGGTCCTATGTATTTTCTGGTATATTTCGTTTGTACACATATATTTTTTGAAAGTTGATCTTTGCTATACATGAGCAACATTTGAATTAAGAATTTACTAGAAAAACAAGAGTGTTTCTTACTTACCTTTGTACACAGTTGACACTTGTCACATGAGAACGGGTCGCTTCTACGATTCGTTCTTAAGTTCAACAGCTCGGCTGTGGAACGAACTGCCGGCCTCTGTGTTTCCTCCCTCCTACAACATGGGACTCTTCAAGACCCATGTTCACTCCTTCCTCTCCACAAAAAGACCCTCCACACAGCATCCCCAAAGATGACATAGGCCCTGAGGGAAATTATTTTCTTCAGGGCCTCCTGTGTGGAGTAAATATAAAAAAAAAAAAAAAAAAACTTGCCTCAATTTACCTTAATTTTATGAGACAATAACAAGTCTAGGTGTATTGTAACGTCATTGATGAAAGTGTTTTAAATAACGTTATCCTATGACACAAAAGAGATGTTCATGAGAATATAGAGACGGATTTTTAGTAAAGGAAATAGAGCATTATTAACCAGCATCGTTTTGAAGCAATTTTTTCCTCAAGACAAGTTCAGTATTGTTTATAGTATAATAATAATAATAATAATAATTGGATAATTTGTATAGCGCCGTTTTTGTGAAAAATCACCTCAAGGGCGCTGTACAATTTATTTCCTAGGATCTACATTTGTTATTTAGACCAACTGTGCCAGCACGAGGTTCGTCATCCGTTCAGGCATGTGTCTGCCGCCAATATAGCGCTGACATGTATCTGCTGCCAATAAAGAGCGCTGACACAACATCCTCACATAGACAACAAACCTTGGCAGCACCGCTGTGACGCTCGACGAAGACAGAAGATGGAGACTCTGCTGCAAGAGTCCTAGGTGGCGAAGGAACTGTACCAGCTGCTGCAGGGAGAGAGACTACCCCGTCCACCAACTGTGCCAGCACGAGGCTCGTCATCCGTTCAGGCATGTGTCCGCCGCTAATATAGCGCTGACATGTGTCTGCTGCCAATAAAGAGCGCCGACACAATATCCTCACATAGATAACAGACCTTGGCAGCACCGCTGTGCAAAATCACCTCATCCTAGTTTACCTTAGTCTCTCCAGTCACCTCCCAGCCTTTCATGCCACCTAGTGCATCCTCTCGACCCTTTCAGACTCCTTCCTGGCTCCAATACATTCTTTCTATTGTCGTGATCCGACGATTTCACACCTCTGTCTCAGACCCTTAGGGCTCGCTTATCGCAGGCTATCATAAGCAAAATCTTGAACCAAAGTCAAAGTGAAGTTTATGAGTGTCATCTGTAACAAAATACATAAACAAAAACAGAAAATAAAAACAAAGACAAAAACTTTAAACAAAATATGGCTTATCTGTCCTCCATGCAGACATCCTCGGTTGAAAAGGTCCCGTAATTCCCAACACCACTTGACACTTGAGTCAGGTATAAAATCTTCGACTGCATTGAGAAATCTTCGTTCTAGCTTCACTTTTAAAAATTAATCGGTTTAAAATGCTATAATAATTGCAAATTCCGGCTAAACGGTAGAAGTTACGCACATTTCGTGAAATAAGAAGGTAAGCACTATATAAAACACGGATGCTGAACAATTTTCAGCGATCTCTTAGCAAGGGAAACCTTCTGAAAGGATCAAACAAACCGGAGCGGTTAAAACACGTCCGCAACGAAGAACGGAACTGTACCGTGGTGGATTTACTTTTATCTCTACCTAAAGGTTTTATACAAATTTTCTTAGCAACACTGTTTTTTTTAATTACCTATTGACAAACAAAACAGTACACAAAGGAGAAAAAACTATTCGCCATCATTGACATAAATACAAAGAAGCATTATGTTCACACTAATCGAACAAAAAATATGGCACGTTTGTATTTCTTGATTTAAAACGAACTAGAAATGAATTTGCGCGAATGAATGAAATGGCTACGAATAACATCATACACAGCTAAATGAACGGAACGCATTATAAAGAGATAGCCATTCAAATAATGTGTGTACGGGTGAAACGGCTATATTATTATGAACGCCACTAGTTCCTCTTACCTCCTCGCGACACCAGTTGCGAGCTTAAATCGACCCACTGACGGGCGAGCGTGTCCACGGCAAGCATGACGTCACAGGCGAGCGACAAGCATTTTTATATCGACGTCTTGCTCAGACTGCTCGCCGCGGACATGTTCGCCCGTTAGTGGGCCGCTTTTACCCTCATTCTTGACTAACAAACGAGCGAGCAGAGTAGTAGAATACGACGTACTCTCACTTTATTTTATTCGAAAACCATTATAAATAAGTGTATTTATTGAAATAATAAGTGATTTTTGAGTACATGCGAATGGAAAGAAACGCCATCAGATTAGGTTTATGCTCAAAAATGATTTATTTGTGCACATAAAGTCATTTTTCACAAAAAAGAGCCTAGAGCGACGTGTGTGTGGCGGCTGGTGACAGTTTGTCTGACCGACGGGCTTGTGTGCGATACTAAACGCTGTAAATCACCAGTTTGTCCACTGGACCCAGTTCATAGCAACCACGCGCGTTGTCTTAGTAACATACCTTCCCTTTTAATTCATCTAAGTTCGCAGTGACTTGTGATAACATTTATAAGACATATTAAATATATTTCTACGAATTTTCATTTATAGGCACATGCTTCAATTTTACTTTATATGGCAGTAGTTTTTAATGTCCGTAATTGTCGCCGTATTCAATCAATGTCAAATTGAAACATCTCATAAAATATTAAAAACGACAATGTTCTAAATTCATAGATGTAGATTCGGGTGAGAAGATGTTAAAAGAAATGTAATTTCTTACCAAAGTTAAAATATGTATACACAAGCATAATGATACTAGCTTCTCATATTCTAGACACGTTAACGCGATAGTGAAGTTGAATAGAGTATCAGCTTGCTCTGAAATTATCTTCTGTTGGAATATTTGAATAGCAATTTGAATATAAGTAAAATATTAGAATTTTAGTGAAAACACGTGAATAATAATAAAAATAATTTCATAGTAACATAATATTAGTATGTCTCTAACAAAACATTCCCTGTGTGCGGTGCGAAGGTGGGATAGATATAAAACGTATTTTGATACATAATCTATTCGCTTAGTAACACAGGCGCCAGGTGTCCTGCGCGCTGGTCCACACAGTGCGAGAAAATGCTAAACTCGTTCTTTCGTTATCTGGAGGCTAGATGCATTCAGGCGGAACCGCTCGTGCGGTGATCTTCTCGCATATGTGACGCATGTTTGGGGGAAGTGCCTAAAACGCCACAACGCCCAAACGGTTGCACTGTAAATTTCCAAGGCCTTTGACCGGGTTCGGCACGGAGGACTAGTCAACAAACTGCCTTCTTACGGACTTCCAGCATCCTGGTGTGCGCGGATTGCCAACTTTTAGAGGGAAAGGTCGATTGAGACGGTTGCCGATGGTTTCACCTCTTCCTCTCATTCAATAAATGCTGGCGTCCCACAGGGATTGATTCTGTCTCCGACTTTGTTTGTGTTGTACACAAAGGACCTTTTGCCGTGTACACCAATTCATTGTTACGCAGATGACAGTACAGTCCATGATAGCTTTTTGTTTGACATCATTGACATGGCTCCAAAGGATACACAAACTCAAACAGATGTGGGCTCCAAACCACCGACCCACTCTCAAGCCTACTCCTAACCAACGCAATGTATAGCACTGTGAGAACCCGGGTGTCTCTAAAATTCCTCGCAGTGCGTAGGACGAAGCCCAGCATTTTCAGTTAAGCACTACACGTCATTTCGATATGAGCATGAAATGGCAGAATAGTACACAACTGCTGACCCTGTAAAAATCGCAAGTGCGCCGCACTATTGAATTTGGCAGCCACCTCCGGTCTGGAGCCCCAAAATACCTGAAAAACCCTTGACGTTTCCGTTTGACTCCCATATCATAACAAGCGGAGTGCAATCTTTAGAGCACAGGTGCCAGGTAGGTATGCTGTCCTTGTTCTACAGGTATTACAATGGAAGGTGTTCATAGGAACTAGTGATAGTTCACGCAAACGTGCGCCCAACATATGTACACTGTTAGAATTTGTCACATGAGAAAGAGACGTTTCTACGACTCGAAAGCTCGGCTGTGGTACGATTTTCCGGACTCTGTTCCTCCCCTCTACAACTTCAAGACCCATGTTCACTCCTTCCTCAAAAAGACCATCCACACAATGTCCCAGAAATGAAAATGTCTGGAGTCGCCTCATTCTAAAGTAATTTTAGAAACCTTGGGGTGCAATTGTGAAACGTTTTCATAGATAAGTATTTGAATAAGTAGTAGGTGACCCTCATTTTGTGGCAAAGAAGGTCTTCCATTTTATGAATAATATAATTCGACATAGAATATCAGAACGAGTCAACCCGTGTGTCTGTGATGTTTTGAGAATTAAAGCTTCCATCTTCCTTTTCGGTGATTTCTTTGGTTTACAGATTGTAACTACTAAAAAAAGCAAAACAAAGAGTCGAGAATTTTATACACCTTACATATTTTTGAGATTAACATTTTTAACTTATTCTTTATTCCTAACGGCGTAAAACCGATTTGATCATAAAAAACTAGTACCTAGGTACAAAAACATATTTTTAATTAAATAGAATAGTAGAAATTAATGAAAAACGGGATCAATAAAATAATATCAAACTGAAGAAAAATAATCAAAATCGACAAGAGAGTAATTAATTGAAAACAAATTCACATGGGAACCACATGAAAGAAATGTTATTTACTTTCCTTAAACGGATGAAAGAATTTTGACTGATTGCTTAGTGATTTTTCAGTAGAAGTGGGTGGCTGTGGGTGGGCGGGGGGTCCGATGAGGTTGGATTTGTAAAGGTCCATTTCGCCGGGACGAACGGAGGCTCAACAAAGGATCCCACATCCGATTTCCGAGTAGTACGCCGAGCTTTTATTTGTTCTGCGGCTCCCTACACAGATCAACAAGATATTATAATGAAAAATTCGCTGAATTTTTTACGCCGAATGGAAAAGAATTTTGATTCGGCTCTTTGTGGATCAACGCGCTTGATTTTTCATACGAGCTAGAAGATAGAATATTAAAAAAATAGGTATTAACATTTTTAGTTTTTTTTATTTTCGTCCATTCCTTCCAGAGTGTGCGTCGGTAACGTTGAATAATTTGGCCGGAGTTCATAGCCGAATACTGGCTTCATCGTTTTACTTAGTTTCTTTTACCGAATTACCAATAATTTTAAGAGATTCTTAATAAATGCACCTGTAAAATGGCATTTCTATGATACCTTAAAAAATGACATCATACAAAGTCTAATACAGTGACGGAAGCGCGTGGATGATTTAAGGTGTTAAACTAGAACACTTTTAAAAAAAGTTGAAATTAGCAAGACCATATAGTAAACAGAAATATAAAGGGTTTAACTTACTATGGAATAACGGATTTTAAAGAAATAAAGGTCTGATTTTTTTTCATTAGTGTCTATTTAATTACAGGTTTGATGAGAGTTACAATATATGATAATCTATAATATTTCATCTGTTTGTTCTTAGTCCTCCTCACTAGGTAGTCCTGTGCTGAGGCGGACTGGTAGATTTCTTTGATTTTCTGTTATTTAGTTTCTATGATGTTTTTAATACGTTTTCTAGTATGTCTGCATTAATTTCTTTCACCCATGTTTTGATTTTTTCCTTAAGCTTATTTATCTTTTCTATCTTTTTCAAACTTGGAGGAAGGATGTTGTAAAGTTTGGTTACCAGATATATGTGGTTTCTTTGGCCAAAACTTGTCTTGAATTTTGGAACATCTCGTATATCCCTTTTTGAGGCTCTTGTATCATGTATCCGAGTTTCATTAGGAGATTTTCTGTTTTTAAAATGATGTATTTAAATATTCTTGGCATATATTTGTTTTAAATTTAGAATGACAAAACACTTAAAAATATAATTAATAATTTTAGTATGGTTTTTATAATGCTCTTCTGGGAAATATCTAAGTGGTTAATATTATTTGCTGTAGCAGATCCCCATACTAGAATTCCATACTCAAGACGATTTAATCAAGATTTCAGTTCATCCCTTTATATGATGTGGTATGTTTTGGATTCGATTGTCTCCGTAGCTCAGAAATAAATCGATGTAGTATTTTTTATTCCAATGTAAAAATATTAAATTAGTCAAGAAGACTAGAAAGTTAGACCGCACAGTGAAGAGAAAATTCATATAAAAGCTTTCTAACCTTGTTCCAGAGCTTGAATACATTAGATACGACATTGGTTTTCCAGAGCTGCGAATATACTCGTACCTGCAGGTCAAGGGTGAAAAACAATCATTAACTCACGTAATGCCTAATAATAACATACGTCATTGTTCACCTTGGAAGGGGAAAACATAATTAAAAATATTATATCAGTGAGCATTTTTATCTTTCTTTACGTTAGGTCCACTGCTTATGCCATCTTTGGAGATGCTGTTTGGAGGGTCTTTTTAGGGAAAGGAAGGAGAAAAAGTTCTGAGAAGGAAAAATGTATGAGCGGTGGTTAGGAATCTGGGGGTCAATGTGTCCAGGGTATCGATTCTCCAATTCAGGCCGCTCGAAATCGCCGTCGAGTGTACATACATCTTTCGATATTCTTATTCCTTATTACCTTCGACGAGACTCAAGAATAAGAATGTCGACTAATGTATGTACTTTCGACGGCGATTTCGAGCGGCCTGGATTTGAGAATCGATACACTGGAGTGACGGACGTATGGAGGTGATGGGTCGAGAGAGTCCGGCTAGAGAGGTCAAAAGCTCTCCCTCAACCAGTTTCTCCCGATCCGACTCGCCACGTATTAGGTGGAAAAACGCATTGCCGCCTAGACCTAGACAAACCCCACCAATGAACCCGGGCAAATACAGAAACCAAATAAGGCTTCATTGCGGCTATATTCAAAACATTCATTTCCTCAATAAAGGAATTTCAAAAATATCTTACACGCACTGAGCACACAATAGACCAACAGCTTTGTGATTGCGTATCTCGGACCCAAACCAATATCTAAACATGGATTAGGTGAATCTCCTTTCGGAAACATCGACATATGTCGTCAAGTGTCGAATTTACACTTCAAATAGCATTTATTGGCTTTTTACAGCTCTGCGCCGATCGCAGTGACAAAACTGTTAAATTACAAAAAGGGCGCATAAGGAATAAATATGAACAACAAAATAACAATATAAAACCGCGAGTAACCATTTTATGTTTATGGTAAATATCAGGTCTGTGGGATTACGCGCTGCAATTCTTCTTTTTCTGCAATTCTTGTACAACATACAATGTTACTTTATTTTATAATTTGAATATATCAATCGATTATTAACAGGTTGAATGATATTAAATCATACACAAAAATTTATTTAAAAACAATACATCTTAAACGCACTTAAACAAAGAATAAACAAACATTTATTTTAAAAAAAAACCTACTCTATTTAGGCCGTTCACGCCTTGTAACCTCCAGACGGAAGATATTCGTAATCACGTCTTCAAAATGCCCCTTTTACTTCGTTAAGCTTATAGAATCCCAAATGCCTAGTACTATAACATTATTACTTCCTAAACACCATACAGTTATATCTACCGATGGGGTTAGGGCCCAAGGTGTCAGCATAAAGAGCTTTTCCTGGGACGCCTTTCCTTAATCTCCCAACGGAGGGAAGTTCTGACCCCTTAAGCCCGCAGTGGCAGGAAATCATCCAGTTCATAACGTAGTTTAAAAACAACCTTTAAAATGATGATTAGTATTGGCGCTCGCGGAAATGCTTGGGGGGTTGCGTTGAATCAACATTGACATTATGCTATTTCAGGTGAGGATAATAATCACGATTATTTAGGTAAATAAGGTAATATTCAATATTGAAAGCACTCCTCTAAGGGTAGGTTTATCGGAAAGTATAAATACAAAAACAAATATAATGAAATTAATAGTAGTAAGGTTATTCCTAAATTTGAAACCTTTCATTCAATGAGGAATACCATTTTGTTATAGCTTTTTCAAACTTAAAAACATATTTATAATTTGATTCCATTTTTTTTAAAAGTGGGCGAAAGTCATAAAGGTTTTTGAAACCATAAAAAAATCATAATAATAGTAACGTTATAAACACATTCATGATTTCCCACTCATTAGTTTAAAACCAGGTTTAAAAACAGGATTAAAAACAGGATTAACACTTCCACCCCGGACCGGGGTTATAATTCTACACTAACTAGAGTTTTAAGCTGTATCTAGATGGTTTTTTACACCATATAACAAATAATTTAGGTAATCTTAGAAAAACTATTCAGCTATCGATCTGCATTTAAAAAATTTATATCGCATTACTACTTTTTAAGATATTAAATAAATTACATCTAAATCTGATAGAATATTTTTTACGGGGCGGGACTTTATAAACGTTTCCACGAACTGGACGAAGATCCTGCCGAAGCCGGTAGCCGAAAGATAAATTTTGCATTGTAATAAAAAGGGCTACACCGTTATAATTGAGTCACGCTAGTATTCTTATTATCACTTTACCATTTTGCTTTACCTAATGATTGACCGGAATTGAAATGGGAGAGGCGGTAACTGGACAATTTTTAAGGGATAGTAAGTAATTTCTTAGTTATTAATGAAAAGGACTTAATCCGAATCGGTGACACAGCGCTTCTCATATGTCCTTTTGAAATACTAAGATATTCACTTGGCGGTCCCAGACCATTTCGTCTGGGTAACATCCGGCGCAGGTGTCCTTATACATTCTATGAGCAACACATTTTAGGAACACAATTAAAATTGCATCCGTCTCTGTTTGTCGTATGAAATACAAATAGACCAGAAAGAGACAATTATTTTTTTAAATTTGTTGGAATTTGGAAGATAGAACTTGCTCAAAAGTTTAAAGTACAGTATGATTGAAGACTGCAGCGAATAAATAGTGTTTTCGGTTATTGCTAACTTGTGTTTTGGTGTTAAATAATTCTCTTTGGGAACGGACCAGTTTCACAGTGCTACGGGCGTCTTCAGATTGGTAAGTACATTTATCTTATGCAATGGCGTATAAAAGTATATGTTTCAGGGGTGTTAACTAACTAACTAACCATCACGCCGTTTCCCCGCAGGGGTAGGCAGAGAGGACGGACCGCCAAACAACTCGGTCTTGGCACACACTCTTTGCCTCATTCACATTCATACATCGTCTCATACATACTCTTCTATTTTTCTGACTCTTGACATGACCCGACTCAAGTATCTGATTCACTTGATCGTGCCATGTCTTCCTCGGGCGTCCCCTACTTCTTACACCATTCACACTTGCGTCATATATTCTCCTTACGCTCCTTTCTTCATTCATTCGCTCTACATGCCCAAACCATCTGAGGGTCCCTTTCTTAATTTTACTCATTACGCTCACATCAGCCTTGCATTCTTTGCGGATATCCACATTACTCACACGATCATACATGGTTTTACCACACGTACGCCTCAGGGATCTCATCTCTACAGCATTCAGCCTACTTTCATCCTTCCTCTGCCAGTTCCATGCTTCACTGCCATACATCAGGGTAGGTACCAGCACTCCATTGTGGACTGCCAGCTTTGCTTCTTTGGACAGCTTTTTGTTGGCGCCTACGGCATTTAACCCACCATTTATGGAGTTACCTGCATTCACCCTTCTTTCAATATCCCTATCAGCCTTCCCATCTCTCGTAAACATACTTCCCAAATACACAAACTCATCCACTTGCTCCAAGTATTCATCATTCACAACTATATTGCACACTGTTTTCATACTCTCTCTTTCAAATACCATGACTTTGGACTTACTTACATTCATAAACATTATTTATTCTCCACAATATTAAAATATTGCATTTTAATAGTTTGCTTTTATTGATGGTATCAGTGTCAAAATTTCTCGGTGTATTATTATTATAACTGCATATTATTGCAGCTTGTTTTTGCGCTTTTACTCAAAATGTTCATTTGGTTCCCATATTCTTTTATTTTATGATAAAAATTATTATATTAATTCTAAATTTATTTTCATGTAAACATTATGTATTCCATTGCTCAAACCATACAATTTATAGAATAATCGTACTACTAGTAGTACTAATAGTACCTACTAGTTTTTCACGCATTAGAATATGACCATATGATTTAAATAGCGCCGTTTTTGTGAAAATTCACCTCAAGAAGCGTTAAATTTAGTCTTACATTAATTATAATTAACAAAAAGGTATCATTTAATTCTTTTCTTTATGTGAAATAATAATTTCAAGATGTTTTTGTTATTTATTTTATTTTATCTTCGTTATTTGATAGATCATTAAAAACATAAAAATGTAAACACATAATCAACGGAAGGCACCCATGGTTATTTTTTGGATGCATAAATTTTCGATTTGAGATATTTTGAGAATATCAATCTCAGATGGGAAGGCTGATAGAGATATTGAAAGATGGGTAAATGCAGGTAACTCCATTAATGGAGGACTGAATTCCGTTGGCGCCAACAAAAAGCTGTCTAAAGAAGCGAAGCTAGTAGTCCACAGTGGAATGCTTGTACCTACCCTGATGTATGGCAGTGAGGCATGGAACTGGCAGATGATGATGATGAAAGTAGACTGAATGCTGTTGATATGAGATCCCTGAGGAGTATGTGTGGTAAAACCATATTTGATCGTATGAGAAATGTGGAAATCTGCAAAGAATGCAAGGCTGATGTAAGTGCAATGAGTAAAATTACAATATGCCCATGCTATTGATTATATTACGACTGGCAATTTAATGTTATTTTTCTTGGAAGCCTCGAACCAGGTGAAGGTAGTTATAATGTGTTGATTGTTTTGAGAAAGGAATTGTGGAGCGGGAAAACGAAAAATTAAAAACAATCATTGATTATAAATTTTATGAATAAAAGTGTTGTTTTCTAATACACTACACATATATTAATAGTAGGGGCAGGTAGGTAGGTACTTACGACTTTTAGAAAACCTATTTTGGATAAAACGAGTAATCGCTCTAAGGAGAAAATTTAGTTTTTTGTGCTCGCTATAACCAAGTTTGACTGTATATATATATTCATATATCGTCTCATATATATATATATATATGAGACGATATATGAATGTGAATGAGGCAAAGAGTGTGTACCAAGACCGAGTTTTTGGCGGTCTGTCCTCTCTGCCTAGGTACCCCTGCGGGAAACGACGTGATGATTAGATATTTAGTTAGTTATTATTGAAAAGTAAGTGGGTTGATGCTACATAATTACTTTTTTCTGATTACAGATTGCAGGCTCTGATTGCAGATTCAGTTACGATATCAAGTTTACCTACTTACTTTTTAAATTTACACAATTCTAAAAAAATGCCCAAAAAATTTTTAAACGCTGAGCAGGTGCGAGCGTTATTAGAGAAAGACTCTGGTAGTGATGAGTCAAACAGTGATTTTGAATTTGAAAACATTCAAAACACATCGGACATTGAAGATCATGTTTCTTTTGAAAGTTCTTCTGAAAGTGAATCCGACACCTCTGACGAAGATGCCGAAAAGATTACTGATGAAACGGAAGAAAAATCTTTTACTTCCAAATCTGGATTTAAGTGGAGTTCCGTTCCTCCGACACAATCCCGTAGTAGGCAACACAATATTGTTTACTCTCGTCCTGGCCTGACAAATGAAAGCAAAAATATTTCATCTATTGGAGACGCATTTTCATTGTTTATTACTGACGATATTCTCAAAGAAATAGTTACTGAAACCCAACGTTTTTGTGTGAGGGAAAACAAGGGCACAGCCGATGATGCATCAATTTCTACGGATGAAATTAAATCCTTTATCGGCATATTGCTTGCTGCTGGGAGAAACCGTTGCAGAAAGATGCAGTTGAAAGAGTTGTGGACAACGAATGATCTATTTAGGCAATTTTTTTATACAGCAGCTATGTCTAGAGATAGATTTGCATTCTTATTTAGTACTCTACGATTTGATGATAGAGTGACTAGGCACGAAAGAATCGCACAAAGTGGGACAAAACTGGAGGCGATAAAATCAATTTATGAAAATTTTAACGCAGCTTGCACTAGAAATTACTCCCCGGATTCCCACATCACCGTAGACGAACGTTTGGCGACGTACCGGGGATCATGTCCTTTCCGTGTATACATGAAAAGCAAACCTGGACGATACGGAATTAAAATATGGGTGGCAGCTGATGCCAAAACAGCCTATATTTTAAATACTCAAGTATACACGGGCAAAATTGGCAATGCCCGAGAAGTAAATCAGGGGTTACGAGTCGTAACTGACTTAGTAGCACCATATTACGGTTCTGGAAGAGGTGTTACGACAGACAACTTTTTCACGTCAATACCTCTTGCCAATAAATTATTGGATAATAATTTGACGCTGACTGGTACATTGAGGTCGAATAAAAGAGAAATTCCAAAAGAATTTTTACCTTCTCCGCAAAGGGAATTACATACAAGCCTTTTTGGTTTTACCGATGCACTTACAATTGTTTCTTATGTGCCGAAAAAGAAGAGTGCAGTGGCTCTTCTTTCAACCGAATTCCACGACGACAAAATTTCATCAGCGTCAGAGTCAAAAAAGCCAGATATAATATTACATTACAACTCAACAAAGGGGGCTGTAGACACCGGGGACAAAATGACAAGGGAATATTCCTGCGTTAGGTCGACAAGAAGGTGGCCATTTCGTATTTTCATGGAGATTTTAGATATGGCTGCCTTGAATGCTTATGTTATTTGGATCACTAAATATCCAGAATGGCATTCAAATGACCGAAGCAGACGAAAAATCTTTATCAGGGAGTTGGCCATGGACTTAGTGAAAAACAACATTAAAAGTAGAAAAGAAAGCGGTGTAAAATTTCACAAAGCGCAGCAATACGGCTTCGAATTATTTGAAAAAGTTATGCCGAGCACAAGCGACGATATTGTATTAAATGAAGTACAAGTTTTACCTACCAAGGCAATACGAAGACGGTGTTATCTTTGCCCGCGCAACATTGATAGAAAAACTAAGCTGTGTTGTTATACTTGCAGGAAATCTATTTGTGTTCTGCACAGGGTCCAAGAAAATTTTTGTACTAACTGTAAAACTATCAAGGACAATGCCAATAATGAATGTTGTTAAAATAATAAAAGTTGCTTAGGACGGATCTTTTGACAGATTTTAAACAATTCATCAAATTTTGATGTTAATTTTCAGGTTCTGCGAAAGTTCTATTCAAGTTCCGATATTATTTCAGTTCTGTGAAGTACCTGGCCTATACTGATATCATAACAGAACTTGAATAGAAATTTCATAGAACTTTAAAATTAACAAACAATCTGTCATTTTTGTAATAAGCATATCCGACCTTTAGAAATTTCTTCTATTATTCACTTTTTCTAGTATTTTTGCTGTTTCTTTTCAAGTCATCACTATACTAATGGTGCCATGATCTGCAATTTTAGGTTTGTCTAGTATTTTAGAATTTGTTCACGTTCATTTGATTACACAAACTCAATTAGTGTACTGGTTGTTTGTGTTATCTTGGTGTATTCTCAGTCGAATTGTTTCATTTTTAAAATGATCACGTTGGAAAATATTTTGCATAAAAATCCGTTTTGTTTATTTCATATTAATATTATAGTTTTTAATAATAAATTACGTGTATTTTAAATAATTAAAGCATTCATGATAGTGCATGTAGTCACTTACTAACATTTGGTAAATGAACAACATATTTTTCTATAAGAAAACAAACATTTTTCGACCATATCTTTTGTGCTTTTAATCATTTCTCTGTTTATCACTTTTTTATAAGAAGTCCCTCTACTGTTTTAGACGTGGTGCACTTTTCTCATTTTCCATTTAAATTTATGTATAAAGGTTTCAATTGCTCAAAGCATAGTGGTCATTTGGAAATTGTTAATTTATGCGATTGTTTATTGATAACTTGATATCAATTTTACAATGTTTTCCAGAACATCTAGTTCACTTTTGCAGTCTTGTGCAATAAGTATATATCCAGGAGTCATTACGCTATAATATCTTACAAGTGAAATGTTGTCAAAAACCGGACATAATATCCAATAGTTACTGTACCTTCTTATAACATTATATTTTATGTTTTTCCATCAAATTACGCAAAAATTGTGTTGTTAACGTCAGCTTGTTTTTGTTTTGTCTTCTTTTATAAATATGATCCCAATTTTAGATTAGATTATTTCTTGGTAATCACTTTGCATTTCATTTTTTCATACAATTTATTCTGGAGTATATTTATTCGATTTACCAATAAATTAAAGTTTGGGATATGTATGTACCAAAATTAATAGCTGACAGAATTATTCGCTATTTAATAATGCTGATTTTATTCCATGTTGTTTGGGTTTAACTTTCATCGTGTTGTGTGTGTTTTTCTAAATTGTGAATTTTTATTTAAAAAGTTATTGTCTTCTAGCTAGGTTATAATTTTCGTTTATTTCATCTTCAATTTTGGGAACTCGTGCCGTGTGTATATGTTACATTCCACTTGCTCAAGAAAAAAAATTCTTTGTAATAATACGATAAAGAGTAAATATCTTACATTTCAAGTTGTGATTTTCATCACGCGATTTGTGTATAATATGTAAATATAACGATCGTCCAGTTGATTAGTCAGACATCTCCGAAGAATCGGAATTTGAGTTGAGTATACAGTTATATGTAAAATGAAAAAACAAACAAAATATATGTTTTCTGGGTTATTTGTAGAAAATTTAAAAATGTCGTACTAATGTACCGAACCGTTATACTTCCCGGTGTTATTTTTTTATAGCATATTTAATTTATAAAATACAGACACATGTAAATAATATTTGGTTTATGGCGAGCATTCGAACATTGCTTTCCTCATTATCTCAAAACTTTGTATTTAGAGATGTCTGACTAATCAACTGGATGATCGACATGTCTTGTTTACCAGTAATAGGTATGTTCATTATACTATATGTGTAATAATTTTTGCTAATATCTAATGTTTGTTTCATAAAACTCATTTATTATAAAGTAGGTACCTACCTTATGTGTTTCCAAAATGTTGAGGTGTATTTTTGTAAAAATATAATATTTTGAGGTGTGTTTTTTGTCTTTTTGTAAATTTCTTCATTTTACTACGATATTATGTGTGTAAGATATTTTAAAATTATATTAAAATTATGTTTTATATTACGAATGTCTTTTTCTATTTTCTATTATAATTTTGCAATTTTCAGTTTATTTAATCAATCCCTATAAATGGTCACCATAAAAGAGATAGCCTCCTAGTATGATGACGTTTCTATTCTAAATGGTGGTTTTTGTTCAGGGCAATACTGAACGCATTTCCCATCCTTGGCCGTGCGGAAAATATATTATATTAAATGCATTATATTTTATGAATTATTTATGAAATATCACATAATTATTGAATTAATTTGCGCTTGCTGGGATTTTGAACCCGCGACCCAGAATCTCAACCATTTGACCATGGGGGCCGTCATTACTAAGAAAAAGAGAGAAATTCTCCGGTTTCTCATATGTATCCTATTACGAGTTTATAAATACCGTTTCCAGATCTCTCATAAATATTGTTTATCAAAAACGGGGAATTCTCAGGCTACAATAAAAAAATATTTATTTCAAGATTGGATTTCAATACTTTAAAAATACCTTATTTTTAACAATTTGAAGTTATTAAAAATACCTTATTTTTTACAATTTTATTTGATAAAACATTACAAAACAAAACCATTCACCGTTAAAAATGTAAAACATACCTACATAAATGGATCAGTGAAAAACTATAAACTCAATATATACCTATTCAAGCAAACGCATCATTTATGATTACAGGTTAACTGCGGCACGATGCTAGATGATACTCTAAATGAAATTATAATAAAAACAATCAGAAATAAGATATTAATTATTTTTTTTTTTGTAAACTAATGTTTAAGACAAGAATTTTTTTTCATAGCACAAAGGGTAACATTTATTTATAAGCAATAATTATTAGCTTGAAACACTCATCCACATTGAAAAATCTCCCGAGAAAAGATACATAATAATAATAAGAATAATTGTAGAAATAAAATAATTTAATACCTACATTAAATATCAACATACAACATTTGTTTCAAAATATTTAACATCCGTACCTAGTTTAGTAGTACGTAGTAGTTTTCATAAACTATAAAAGTAAAAAATACATATCCATCATTTACAGACCACCCTATGCAAGAAACTAGCCACCCACGTCGACGCTTAATCGCCAATCGGCAGTCGAGATTCGGAAACGAGGCGCGATGCTTGCTACGTACCCGCCTTCTCCGTTTTCTTTGAAAACATATGCGTTATGGTCTAAATTCATTAGAACATTAATTATGACTTTATTTATGAAACGATTTTGATAATGACTACTGAAATATGTAATATATACTTCCCTCTAATTATAACCAAAACAAATTTCATCGAATTATGTCATTAACACCTTTTAATAAGCAAAACAAATTGGGGGACTGAGTGACCCCGCTTCGGATCCAATGTGATTTTTTTCTTTCCGGGACGAAAGGGTTAATAAAGTTTGATATAAATTTTAAATTAACCTCAAAAGTCTCGTTTAATTGAGTTATACGAGTATAATAAGAAATTAAACTCTACCGAAAAGTTCATGCAGGTGCATCATAAATATATTTATTGGTTTAAAAAACTGCACTTATTGTGAACGTGGAATAAACCCATATTTGCCATTAGTACAAAGTTTTAACCAACAAATAAAACCCCACCAACAACTCTGCCCGCTTGTCTCTTCTGCAGCTTGATCACTACCAATACGAATGGCATCTTAATCAATAGCATTGCACTGGGTCATAACAAGAGTACCTTCGAGCGACGCGGAATCTCCGGAGGCATATCTAGATAAGTCTCTACTTCGGAGTCTAGCAGTAAATACTCCCCAAGGGATAACTATGCCAGAAAGCCATACCGGCTACGAGCAGCTACGAGGCTACGAGATTATTCGCCAAGCTCTACGGCTCCGCGTCTCTACGGCAGCCAAAGGGAATGCCGACATTCTTCGGGGTAATTCAAATGGTTACTAGTGTAGGCAATTCTTCCGTAATTGTTTTGTGTGTTGGCTGATTGTATTCGTTGTTTCTGCGTTGATTGTTTAATTGATAATAGAGTTGGTTGTAAGGTTTAAGGGTGGAATAAATGGCAAGAATATGGTACAAAACAAAGGCCCACTGATGAAATGTTTCAAATAGTTATAAAAAACGATGATACTGATACCGCCTCTAGCGGTGAGAACATGAAAGTTCCATGAATGAAGAGATCCGAGTTCTTTTCCAAATCGCTGCATTTATATTTTTTGTGAGTTTTGCTAATGGGTAATATTTGATAGTAAATATCGTTTTAAAATTTTATAATTAATATTAATAATATTTGGATGATTTGTATAGCGCTGTTAAAAGCATCTCAAGCGCGCTGTACAAATATATAATATATTTCCACAATGATCTATGTTATTACGAACTATATATGGAGATAATATACAGTGCCATACTTACCTGGTAGGTCACTTGAGATTAACACCAATAACCAAATGTTTATTAGCGAAATTAACATACACGATTTAAGACATAATTGAAAAATTGAACGAAATTGGACTTTCCGGTATTTTTTTTTTTTTTTTTTTTTTTAATTATTTTTTATTTTTAATAATATGTTTACATGGTACATAATTCATTTTACATCTTGGGTCTTTTTACTACTCTTCCATTGAAAGCATTTGCTTGTGTATGGAAGGGGAGTGTACATAAATGTTGTTGTTAGTTAGTACTTAAATAGTTCATTGTACATAAATGTATGTTGGCTGTAGTATTTTTTTGATAGTGGTGAAGGATAATATATTAATATAATAAATTTTAAAAAAGAAAGGAAGTTATGGAAAACTAAGGATATTTGTGAGATTAATTAAGTGACAGTAGTTTTTTTTTTCAGAATATTTTTAAAGTGTCTCTTGACAGAGAGCAGTATTTGGGTTTTATCGTTAATGCTTCTGATTTCTTCTGGTAGACGATTGAAAAAGGTTCTTCCCTTTTAATAATATATATTTATGTTCTTTAATGATCGTGTTTATAATGGAGTTCTGCGTAGGTCACATAAATATTTTATGATAATATTTTAAGTGGTTTATTTTCATAACGACTTATAATGAAGTCGTACTTCCGACATACAGCAGAAGCCCTTATTTTCAGGGCGTGCAGATCAGAGTCTTTTATGGTACGTATACATTAGTGAACCGAAACGCGAGCCGAGCCACGAATTACGGGAAAGTAAAGAAGCAACTGCAAACGGCGTTTTCGCGCCATTTGCGGTTGCTTCGAACGCGGCTTACGATCGCAAGACTCGGCTCGCGTTTCGGTTCACAAATGTATCCGAACGCTCCAAGAAAAAAGAAGGAAGACGTAGTAAGTAAATAATTGGAAGTAAATTATCTTTTGAGAGCATTTTGTGATTGAAAAGTTCAGCATAGTGAATTTATTTATGATTAAATAGAATACAAGATTAACGAGATAAATCTCTCAATCCAGCTTGATTTAGAAAGTCTTGATTGGATTAGGTTTAACAGGAAAAATATACTCATCTAAACAATATCTTAATCTGGCAACTTTCGGTTCTTTTTTTTTAGTTATTTATTAAGTTAAAAGAAATACATATTTCGCTTTGTTAACTTAATAAGTGTACATTTATTAAAACAAAAATATTATATATACATTAATAATTATGGTTTACTACCTAAGTAACATATTTTTCGTAAGAGCATTTTGGTTTTGCTCATTGATCTTGAGGGCAAACAGTTTTTTCTTAAATATATTTATTCTTTTTACGGTTGTCAGGCTATCAGGAAGGAGATTATATATGTGTACACCCTCATGACCTATGTTTCTTTTACCACACTCTGTCTTTGCTGAATTTGTGTATAATTTATTATGTTGTCTTGTGTGGTGGTCATGTACTTGCGATGTTTTCATAAATGAAATATTTGTGTGTATGAGGCCATTTTGGATTTTGTGAATTAATAGGTAATACAAATAATAAATAAAAAAAGATACAAACCCAAAGATTCTTTGAAACTACGATGATTACACTCATTTATTTTTAGAATAACTGAATGAGTGAAACCTTAAATTGTAAAATTATAATAACTATCTCGTACGGAATTCCGTTTTTCACAATTAAGTAACAATAAATTCTATAGTTTCGTCACACATCTTATTTGAGTGGAAATATGTGAGAACTATTCCGTTAAATTCCGTGAAATTGTGTAAAATTACCGCCAACATCCTTTAATAAATACAACAGTGTTCGGTATACTATGGCTGGAGTTGAGGGAGGCACAAGGCAGCGCGGCGAGCGGTATGATGATCACGTAACCGCCGCTCTAGCCATCGGAATGCCGGTGTTTGAGGCATATTCGCGAGGAATGTTAATAAGCTGGTTACGGGCGAGTCTCCTACAACTCCTGCGCTCCTGCTCCTGGGTATTCCGCAGGGATAAAATATGAGCCCCTCGCAAAGGTCAACGAAGTCCTATGAATACCAGATCGAAGCCATTGCATTTAAAAAGGTGTCAGTTGGACAACACGAACAATTAAATCGCTTCATTTTACATTACGATTTTGTGAAAAATAAGAATGTGTTAAAATGGATTCAACTCTTTAATAAAAATTATGATTAAACTTTTAAAGATGTAATTTTATGTAAAATAAACATTTCCATAGGGTTTTCTGACTCCCAACTACACGCCGTTAATAAAATTCGTATAAAATTACCGTATATAATTAATTACGTATATAATTTTAGAAACCAAATTATTAATATCGTTAAGTGTTTCAGGTATACTTTTTCTTTTCAGTAATCATTTTGTTATGTCTCGGTTTCAAAAAAGTATATGTCAGGCTCCTAACTAAAGCCGATCAGTCGGAATTATAGAAATTACATATTTGGTCGGAATACAACCTTAATTTGCCCAATCTGTACAAATCATAAGTGAATGGGGCTTGTTATTTATAATCAACTAGAATTCTAGGAAATTGTGTACTAATTATGCAGTGTTCACAACAGTAGTAAACATATGACCAAGTAGTAAATCTTATTTACAAACTTTGTGATTTAAAAACTATACTGGCGGAACCTTTTGATCTAAAGAAATCTAATGGACCACTTTAGTCTAGGAACACGATGTTAGAACATGCAAAACAACTTAGAAATATTTATGTGACACACTTTTAAAGTGAGTAAACACGAAATCTTGTGGGTAGTCATATAATAAGTTACTAGTTTAGCCCTAAGTTTTATATCCAATCAGACTCTTTGATCAAAAATGTTGATGCATGTAATAGGTTATTTTAATAGAAAAGGGTATAGACGGTAAATGATAGTATGAATATATGGGCTGGGGTCATTTTTGGAGCAGCAAATGTCAATCTTGTATATTTTATATCAATATTTGTGGGGTTTTTATAGAAAGTTTACCCCTTGTCAAATAGACATGTCTAATTGTACGTAATCATAAATAAGGAATACATCCAAAAAGCTACCAGTCAGGACCAATATAAACGGCGTAGAATGCGGCACGGAATGTTGAATGAAAAGCCGTAAGAAATACAATTTATACCTTACTTCATAATTCGTAATGTTATTTATTACTTTACTTTTTTTCATTAACGCCCTTTTTAGGGGGTTTTACAAATGAATATTAAAAACTATATATTTACTATACATAACTAAACTGCCTAATTTACAATCTTTTGCATGTGTCAAGTGATAAATTAAAGATGTCCACTGACTCGGTATAATTATTTCCCTCCATAATTATTCTGGGCAATGAGGAATACATATGGTAGTTAGTACTAGAATTTCTGCAATGAAATAAATCCCTTCTTCTAGTAATGTAGTGGAATCCGAAAGCTTATCAGTGCAAGCAATTCTGGATTATCAAATGCATTATTTAAAGTCAGTGAAAATCCTTTTGTCAGACAATTGAAGTACATTTATTTAATTTAAAGAGTGTTGTAGTTCAACAAAACTGTTACACAACTGTGTATTTTTATTGTTGAATTCAATATTGCATTTTCACGATTATCATTTAAAAACTATATAATTTTGGTTATGCTTCTTACATTTATTTTTACTCGCGTATATATTTTTCGAAGACATTGTTCAACTGAAAACCGATTCTTTTAGAATACCTTGAATACCATATTGGGAAGATTGTACGCAGGTGCTTTCTGGAAAAAATATGATCTTATACGTAATTCAATATGTAGAAAAATATTTTTTTTTTTAGTTTAGGCGATTTCAGAAAAAATCAGAAATTGTCAGCTTATTGATATACAATATTGATTCGATTTAAATAAATGAAACCTTACAATCATAGAGCTGAAAGCATGTCTGGATACAGATAAAGCAACCACTCCAACTGTATTCATAAGGACGCAGAACGTTCGGCGTCGAGACGCTTTGTGATGAAAATCGGCGCTTGAACATTTAAACAACAATTGCAACAAGCCGCTGTCTGTTGTCAGTGGGACATTTCCACTTTGAATACACACGTGTCTGCGTTTTCACCACGGATTTTCGGGCAGGCGAATAGGTACTTGGTATACGAATACGATCAAATTCCATTCAAAAGTTAAAAAATCAAAGTATTTTTACTAAAATACACCTATTTTAAAATGTATTTTATATTGAACCTTCCTCCCCAGGAAGTGAAGTCGGCAACTCTACCAACGTCGCCAAATGCCTATCAGGTAGGACCGACATTTATTTCATATTTTAACTGCTGTAATATCATCCGATTTCAAAGATATGCGTATATGTCCGCGTTTATATGCGTGATTGCCAACGAGTCAATCTACCGAGTTTCAGCTCGAGCGTGTCGGGGAGTGATTTAATTTCCGCTTCTAAAATTTACATTCATTCCAAAAACAAAAGTGAAATTCAAATAGATCTATTTAAAATTGACTTGATTGCCACCAAAAGTTGATAGAATGCATCGTCATCGACAACGAGTCTGTTTGCCGTTTCCAAGATTTGTATTCTTTCTTTCCCGAAAACAAACGTGAATTTAAATGGATTTATTTGAAAATGTACAATTTTGACTGCTAATCAGAGTCGTGATTTGAATTTATCTTTGATGCTAGTACCTACTCGTACTCGTGTGTAGTTAACTTGTCTCGATATGTATTATCAGCCAATAAACATTTTAGTGACAACGTAGGCAAAAAATACTCGGTAACATCGTAGTCGTATGAATCCCAACGGTAAACCCTCAAATTCTCATTTCGGTATGAAATCATAATTGAGGAAACTGCAGCGCTGAAACAACTTAATTTTCAAATGTGGCTTCACATCACAAATTTCCTTACAGTGACAACACTCGCTTTTCAGTTAATTTTACAATGCCACAGTAATATTGTCAGACTGAAATTACTAGCAAAACTGGTGCGAATGTGATGGCGCACCACGGGATTAATAACTCTATTTCTTCGCAGCACTAGTTGATGTCTACACATTTTCAAAAGATTGCAGTCCATTCGTTAATATTTAGAGAAACAAATATCCTTGTGCAAGCGCGCGCCCTCCAGATCAAAGACATTAGTTCTGCTCCGTATAGGAGCACCATCATTTAAATGCCGGTACAAGAAACACAGCACCCACGGCAGGTAACACAATGATTCAAATCGGCCGTTGCTGGCAAACCCAAAAGTGTGACACGATTTGCAAAGGGTCAGCAGTTGTGAACTAGAACTATAGTATCTGAAAACTCTGTACAGAAGATAGTAATCCATCGGTAAAATCGGGGAACTGATAATCTACCACCTGATTGAAGAATAGGGTACACTATAAATACCAGTTCCCAGGGGGCATAGCGATGGTGACCGATACAATAGAATGACCGAGAACCTAAGTCATCTTTAGCAGGCACCATTATTCTCCTACCGTGTGAAGAAGAAACCACAAGCTAAAAAACCATAGATACTAGAAACAAATGGACACACGACATGGAAGCGTGATGACTGTTGTCGAGCTAGGACCAAACTGCATGGTACATCAAAGCGGCGGAGGTAGAATAGAAACAAAAGCGGGGCGCCGCGTACATACAATATGCAGTGGAGTGGGTGAAGTATGTTGGCGACACTTTTGTGCCCGAGGTTTTCTGCGGATGTCCTCCACCTGCTGCGACCCTTTATTTCATGAACTTATTGAACTCACCGCAGGATGGTGATGCGCGGTGGGTGGCTGTAACCACCGGAGCACGGCGGCGGCGGTAGTGTAGTCGGGGCGGGGCGGGGGCGGCGCGGCGTGCTGCAGAGCGCCCGCCAGCTGCGCGGCCAGTTCGAGCGCGCGCGCGCGTGCGGCTCGCCCCAAACCCGCCGCGCTCGCGTCCAACGGGCCGGAGCTGATCTCCACGCCTGGGAACAACAAAACACAAATAATTCTTTACAATTCTTTGTACACACAATTTGACCACAGTGGAAAATACTAAACATCCAAAATGTCTGGGAAAGTGACATATCTTGTTAAGAGATTTTTTAAATTGCTTGACGCGATTTACAATACAATGGTGGTGACCTAGTCTAATTGACTCTGGCCAGTTGTAACCCTTCTGTTATCAGGGAGAACGATTCGATTCGATCGATTGACAATATTTTGGTGACACACAAAAGTTATAATTTTGTATGATACGTGCGGTGAATTACTATGTATCCCCATTTGTGCAAGACACAAGAATGCAAGGGCAAATGCTTAGCCTTTATTTATAATGACAACAATGTTGGCCCAACGTGAGGAAGAAGGGTGTCGTGTGTTCCAGCGTCTTGTTAGGCAATCGCAATTTAATTGAAGAATTGCGAACATTTTTCCTTCATTTTATAAGACTTGTTGAAATGTGTTGGTTATCCCTGGCACATTTCCCAGTCAACATCGGTTCAAGTGTCCCTTAAGGACCTTTTCGCGGTCTTGGTTCCTTAAGTAGCTAAAAGCCAAAACGTGGACCTATAAATTCTGAAGTGGGTTCCTTAAGCACTGGACTTTTGACGAAATTCTGCATTTTATTTTTTAAGTACATTTGTCGGTACGAGATTCTCTGTAAAGCAGTGCCTACAAGATTTATTAGCATAGCAAAATGAGCTCTTGCAAAGATCTCCGCATGAAGAAACTTAATGAGCTAAATTCAAAAGCAAAAGTTTGGCGGCAAAATATCTCGGTTCGGTTCTCTCAGTTCCCGCAACTCAATAAATTATTCCGTTAACAAAACGACCAAAAGAAATATACCAGAATAAATAAATGTATCATACTAATCAAACAAACGAATAGAGTTTTAGGGAACACAGATTAAAAACAATTTCATCGGAAATATGAAGTCGAACATTAGGAAAGTAAACCAATATCTAACTAAATTAATTACACAATTACGTTAAATTGAAAGTAATGGAAGTTGCACGAAAAAACACAGTTAAAAAACAAAATTTATCCAAAACAAACTGATACCAAACCAAACACAATACATTTAAATTAGCATGCATATTATATTCTCTGCATTTTAAATACTTGCATTATTATCATCTACTTCTGTTTTGATTTATTCTCTTTCGTTTTGACTATATCTTTAAGTACACTTCATGTAGTAGGTATCAATTTCTTTTACAAAATGATGTCTATGTAATATGTATCAACTATTAACCTATTATGTATACATGACTGCCTGCATGGGTGAAACCACAATATCCTCCTTGATTACCTCAAGGACGATGGTGTGTTTTTACTCATGACGGCATTTTAACACTTTCACAATACATGCGAACACCTCAGCACAGGTACTCCTAGTGAAGTGTTAACAAAACTTTTGTAAACTGTATATAAAAAAAGAATAGAAATAAATAAATTATAAAAATAAAATTAATTTGCTTTTATTATTCTTTGAAATACGCACATTTTAGTCACATTCGTAGCGTGGATGAATTCAGGCACGTTTGCAAGGAAAACGAAAAACCCTACTCGGCCAAACATTAAATATCTATTAGTAAGTGACAGTCCCCAATTCGCATTATATTCATTTTAAATTGAAAGGCGATATACGACGTCCGGTAGTGAAAGAGAAACAGCTTGCGCAATTTTGATTGGCTGCATTGATTTGCATTCAAAATTAACATGGAAGGCATGTCTATTGCGTATTACACACAGACATATGAATTCCTATGTCTGTGGTATTACATGTTTAGTGATCAAACCCCCCGACGTGGTTAACAACGTAGACAAATTTTATTTATTCATTTACAATAATACATAGTATACTTGCGGCACGTTCTAGAGTGGAAGATACTCTCAGTATCACCCTAGTATAAAACAACCATTCAGAATTGAAACGTTGCTTGAAATGGCTTTGGCCGGGTTTGGTGACCAGATATGAATAGCCATGTACTCCCCGCCTTCCTCTTCCCCATCTCCTTCCCCTCCCATAACCTTCAGTCTTACAACATTCCCCAATTGGGGATGCCATTGTCTCCCTGGCTCCAGACGGTTGGGAGTAATTGGAACTCTTGTGTGGTATTCACATTTAAAAAAATTCCAATTTTTTGTGTCCTCGAGAAAGTACATCGATTTACGACTTTTGTTTGACGATCAATTAAATATTTACTAAACAAAATTTAACTAAAAGTTATTCTTTAGTTTTAAAAAAAACGTAGTAAATATCCACCTAACAGCTAAGAGTAATCAAAAAGCATGACATATTAATCAAGAAGTATATAAGCAAGATATAAGAAGTATTTATGACCGGCAGATATAAATTAATCAAGAAGTATATGTATATGACCGAAAGAAATAATTGAAAGAAACCGAACGTTATAATATAAATTGAATATTAAAATAATTTAGCAACACGTTCGCCGCGCATTCTAACAGTCATGAAAATAACGAAAGCTTTTAATTGCTTATATTATTACATAAAAGCCTATCGTTGAAAGAACCTTGTAATCCCTCCCTCTTACTCGTGTAATAGAAAGAGAGATTATAAAGGAGCTCTTAACGGTAGGATCGTATTGAACTGGAAGTAATTAAATAATAACATTGGACTCACCGCGCTCGGAGCCACTTCGTCAGCAAGTTAATTTGTAAGAAGCTGTAATTTCACTATTAAGATTTTCACGTTAATTTTCTTAATTGTTCGAAGTAACATGTTGAACGGCTTTAGTTTGCTTTATTCTAATAGCTCAGGATACAAAAGTACACCTTTAATCAGATTATATTTATACTTATTTAGGGTACCTACTCTTCTCACTATATAATCGTGATAGATTAGAATGTTCAAAATTAATGAACACATAACGTCCCATCGTTCCTATCAATAAATTACGGAAGTGAAAATGAAATATTTCGATCCTTCTGTACGAAAATAGTCTTAATCTTTCCTACGGTGAGGGAGGGGAAGGTCATTAAGCCAGTCTAGAGCCTCAGGAGTCGCCAAGTAGACCTGAGAGCGGATATTCGTTGACCACATGTTCAACGGTCTGCATCGCACCGCATTCACACTTCACGTGGGCACAACGGCTGTGGGAGCACCATATCCTATTGATGGAGGGCCAGAGTTTACAAGGCAGAGATAATCCAGGCTGTCTCTCAGTGGGGTCATGTGCAAGATGGGCATTTCTTAGTTTCTAAGTTTCCGCCAATCTTCTAGAAGAAGAGCTAACCGAATGAGCCTCTCTCCTTCCACCCAGAAGTGTTTTTGGGTCTTCGGGCGCTACGCATATTTGGCACGGTTATATTTGCGAGTACAAAAGGGAGAGAAATAGATTTTCGAGGAATAGAGTCCCGTTGATGGTGTGTATTATGGCATGAACGTTGACCACGTGAGTGTGGCGCTTCTAGTACATACTGGAGCACAGCATTCAGCTGTTTGGAAAACTAGGGCAGTGGATGTCGGTCTGAGCGTGCGGGCGTCGCATCTCCAGCTAGTTTCAGCTGGCTTATTAACTGAGTTAAGCTTTGGGGGTTTGTATATTTTACGATAACCAACGCAGGTTAAATCAGCAATTAATAATGCCTACTGAGATGCAACATGCAACCCAAAAATATTAATGTAATACACAGTGAAGAAATCGGCGGCGTTAATAAAAATATTAAGCGGATTAAACAAAGTTATTTTGTAAATACATAATTGCACAATCTTTAATTATGATTTCAAAATAAAACTGGGAACAAAACAATACTGTTATTGTAAAAACATATTTTTTATTTTTTATTAATTTATTTCTATACATACATTACAGTGTCTACCAAATATTTACATTTGTATATAATACATAAATTTAGAACTGTTGTTAATATGGTGTTTTATGCTGGGTGTGAGGTAGGTTTGAGTAGGTGACACTGTGGTGGGTAATGTTATATGTTTCGTGAACACCTCACTGGGAGAACCTGTGCTGAGGTGTTTACGTGGTTATGATTAAATGGTACATGTATTTATGTGTATTGGTTAAATTTTCTTATATAAGTGTAATTACTTTTAACAATAAACTTGCTATAGGCATACTGACCTAAATATAGTCCGGTCGCTGACCTATGTAGAAATTAGTATCGCCTAGCAGGGCACTAATTAGCACAGCGTTATTTGTCAGACGGGCACATCCTGTGATGAAAAATACCCACTATAATAATTACTTAGATGAAAATTGCCACTAACGGCCGACCACTCAATTACCTAACCTGTGAATTTTAATCACGAAGGTAAAATTTAATGTAGAGAGTGCGCTGTTGGGGAGAACGAAGAAAGTTAACGAACTGTCGTGAGTTAGTCATTATACTAATTAATCATTACACGTTTTAACGTTAGATGTAACTAACTAACTAACTAACCATCACGCCGTTTCCCCGCAGGGGTAGGCAGAGAGGACGGACCGCCAAACAACTCGGTCTTGGCACACACTCCTTGCCTCATTCACATTCATACATCGTCTCATACATACTCTTCTATTATTCTGACTCTTGACATGGCCCGACTCGAGTATCTGATTCACTTGATCGTGCCATGTCTTATACTAATTAATCATTACACGTTTTAACGTTAGATGTAACTAACTAACTAACTAACCATCACGCCGTTTCCCCGCAGGGGTAGGCAGAGAGGACGGACCGCCAAACAACTCGGTCTTGGCACACACTCCTTGCCTCATTCACATTCATACATCGTCTCATACATACTCTTCTATTATTCTGACTCTTGACATGGCCCGACTCGAGTATCTGATTCACTTGATCGTGCCATGTCTTCCTCGGGCGTCCCCGACTTCTGCTACCATTCACATTTGCATCTGCATCATATATCATGTACCTTAGGCTAAATTCATGAATTTGGATTTCCTTATGTGAGCTCTCAAAGATGTTCATTTTTTTAAATTAGCAAAAAAGGTTCATTGTCTGGAATTCAATTTTAATTAAATTGACGCGATCGCGATCTCGTAAGATGGGAAAAGTGCAAATAAAAATGGATATTACGAAGTCACAGAATTAAATATAAAAACATGGCGTTAGCTACGTTAAGTAACAATATGCAGAGCGGTAAATACCTATTCTGACTATGGCCCTGATGAAAGACCCCATTCAGAAATGAAACGGCTTTAGCCATGTTTGGTTATCAAATCTGATCCAATCCGATATCCAGGTATACCCTTCAACCTAACAGCATACACAAAATGAGTATGCTATGTTTCTTCTAGCTACGAACACTTCTTGTCCGGGATTCACAAATATCCGTCTCAACTTCGATCTTCGGATTTCCTTTCTTTTGTTTCATACTATAATCCCACTGGCCCAGGAAAGTTACAATCGCATGTAGGATCAAATATATTTTAGGGGTTAAAAAAATCAGGGTAACAGGACTGGCAGTAGTCATTAAATAATACCCTTTTAGCACTACGTACATTTAACTCTTCAAATGATGCATTCATAATAAATGTGTTCATTCATAGTATAAAAGACACAAATTGATATTTAAAAATGAAAGAAATGGCGGAGCAAAAAACCGCCCAAGTTCATCACCTTCTATTTATTATTTCCACAAAAGTTATTAGGATAGAAAAGGTAAGCCATAGTAGGGGAAGCCAGTTGACACTCGGATGAGAGGAAAATAAAAATAAGAAAAACGCTCGCGGGATTCAACAAGTCAAATTGGACGGATATATCACAGGCCAGACGTTTAAGGCTCCGTACTAAGCGTTCAAAGATGGTTGGAAAGGGAGATATGGAAATACGAATGTTAGAGGGAGCGCGCTAACATTAAAAAAACGATAATAATTAAGCGAAAATGCTGAAAATATTTAATAAAACATGACTCGTTTGAAAAAGAGCAAAAATCTCTCGACAAATGCTTTCGTTTCATTCAAAGATTTACGCTTATATAAAAAATGTATAGATATTATCTTCAACAATAACTTCTTTTTAAACTTAAAAACTTAGAGTTAACGAGAAACTCATTATAAATCGGTAGAAATTGGGTATGCGGGAGATGTAAAAACTTACTAATTTCGGTTGTTTGTGATGTGCGTTATTCCTGCGTGAATTGTTCATGTTCAATGAACTCAGAATTTACTTTGATATTAAGTGTAATTATTTTCAAAATTGTAAGAATAATGCAGACAGGTACATCATACCTTTGATATAATATTTTAAGAGAAAATTATTTTTATTTATTTTTCGGAATAACTTTATTGAGTAAAACCTCAAATTGTAATATTTAATTATTGAAGACAATATTAGCGATTTCTAAACGAAAATCTGAAACAGAAAAGGATACGGTCACATCTAGGACTCGATACATAAAGATAGTTGCCAATAAAAATGTGCGGTGAAAAAATGAAGACAATGTTGGTAGTTCTTATTCGAAGTATGATACAGTTAAAATGACCGAGGGGGATAGGGTCCCATTAGCTCAGTGGTAGAGCGGTGTCCCGGCAAGACCAGGGTCCTGGGTTCGAGTCCTAGATGTGTATCCTTTTCTGATTTTTCTGTTTCAGATTTTCGTTTAGAAATCGCTATAATATTGTCTTCAATAATGAAAATTATTTTAATTGTCTATTTCAGAATTGGAGTTTTAATATTCTGATTAATTTATTCGGGTTTTTACGGGCTAGCGCTAGGGTTATAATAATATTTGGAAGATTTATGCAGCGCCGTTTTTGTGCAGATCACCCCAAGGGCGCTGTACAAATATATAGAACACTTTTACAATGATCTACTCCATTTACCTTTACCCATTTAAACAATTATTCGGGAAAGGTAAAGTTTTACCCGAACAACATTCTTATTATGCCTACAACTCCTTCCTGTTCCGTGTTTTAACAATATATACTCACCCTCTCTCTGTGAATTAACTAATACCTACCTATTAAATGTAACTGTTGTTAGTATCACTTAAACTGCCGCCCGCAGGGCCTAGTTGTTAATTATTATCAATGAGTTGTTAATTATTATCAAAATTCTAAAACTTCTTAACAGTGAAAAATAATTTACAGTAAAATCAAAAATTCTGGTTTTATGATGCCAACAACAAAATCCCGCGCCTAGAAAATTACATATTAAAAACATTGAACAAGTTGACAGAAATGCGGACAGAGGCGGAAAATGGCCCCCAAAGGAAAAGAAATGAACGAGGACAGAATAATCACGCGTAGGAACTTTGTATTGTGGTAAGTACCTACCTAATACAGTGCTGCCGGCTTTAGGGTAAAGTTATCCTGACTCGTGTGAACGGGGCGTTATGTTTGTTTGTCGTAATAATGGCCGCACCACGCTGGAAGATTACCGCCCATTTTTTGTTATTATTTGCGTGGAAGTAACTGTGAACGAAGAAAAATTGGTAGTTCGTTCATTGTTACCGTTTTCTAGCTATGTGATGTATTTTACTTCAAGAATGTACAATTTAGGTCGTAGAAAGTAATTTCTTACGCTGATGTACACAATCTTGCATAACCGCTATTAATTGTTTTTTGTGTTTAATTCATATTGAAATTGGGCGGTGATAAATAGAATCATATAAATAAGTCGTCTCAACCTAACCTAACCACAGTTTGAAAATGGCCCAGAACAGCTCTCACAATAATAAAAAATCTAAAAAAAAACTCGCGGAACTAAATAAAAGCAATTTTAAATTTAATTATTTTTGTCATGAATGCATGTTCACAATACCAAAATAAATGCATACAATGTAGTATTCAAATATTAGCATATTGAACGGTTAGTTGCTAGTTGAAAACTTAGCAATTTATAAATAACCGTATTATTTTTAATCAATAATTATTCAGATTAATTATTAATTAATTAATTGAAAAAAATATATATTTACGCACATAGTTCTAATTTTATTTTATACTACTATACACCGTGGATGAGAGCCTTTTCAGACTTCTTCCACCTTATCGATACGAGATACGGCTAATTTGATTGTAATTCCTCCAAGATCCTAACACACTACATTTCCCAGACGGATTCTTTTATTACAATATCCAGTCCAAAATCCTTTTAAAATTATAACCTTTTTAATGCAAATATGTACATTTTGAAAGCACATAATTGAAAAGAGTTTTAACAGTTACTACCAAGACTATTGCCTCAGATTGGACGCTCTCTCCTGATAGACCCAATACGAAATGCGTTTGTTTCACCACTGAATCTATTCATTTCTCATACCCATACATAATACATAATATTACTTCAGTGAACAGCAGACCACTCGCTCATAGAAGTATGATTCAAATTTCCCCTTATTTAATATATATATATATATTTTTATTTTTTTTTTAATTCTCTGTAATCACAAGATTTATAAGTAGGGACCTACCTACTTAATTTTTATTTAAATTATAATGAAATTGAAATCATACGAATTGTTCAAACAAACGTCACTACCTCAATGACAATTCTTTTTTTCGAACTCTCATAGTCAGGTAGTATTTCTTAATATTAAAAAATACGGACAAGAAAGTGGATAAACACTACGATTTCACATTTGAAAAAATAATCTTTACTGAACCATTAAAATCGCCATCGTCTTGTCGGAAACGGAACGTATAAACAAATTAAATAAATACGGACCGACGAAATGCAAAAAGGATGAATATTTTTTTGTATTTCTTGGGCATTAACAATTATATTATTGTAAAAATTTCTAGACATTTTGTTTTGAAGAGTTTTTTTCACATGCACATTTATTTATAAAAATTATGCAAATACAGAATGATTATTTTTTATTAGGTGAGGGAAGTGGGGGAGAGGGTGCTATTATTTTGTTGACGACATTTTTAGTTAAAATCTAAGTTTAAATTATTAATTAAATTCCCAAAATCACCCCTCCCACATTTGCACCTCAACTTTGTATTGTCTGATAACGTTACGATTAGGGAATGCAATCCCGCGAGAAAATGTCAATCCAGGTATTTGCGGGACTGAACAATCTTAGTCCCGCTGGATCCAGGTATTTGCGGGATCCAGCAGAGTGGACTTAGATATCTAATCAATCGTATAATAAACACTTAATTCCTCGATCTACCAACCTTGCTTTTAGAGTTTTAAATTTATACCTATAATAAAGCAAGTTCTTTGGGACATTTTAAATGATTTATTAATAGGTATACCTTTAGTTAGACATAGGTAATGTTTAAGTCATAAATTGGCAAAGAATAAGATAAGACATAAATTTAGATAACATACCCGCCTCGGAATAGACTTTGTCTAGTGAGGTGGGTAAAAGAAATCTATGTACACAAATGAAAATAAAATAAACGCCCGGATTGCCGGCACTGAAACTGAAACTGAACTGAAACTTAAATTTAAATAATAACGTTCACACGATAAACAATATTCTTGTACAATGAGCATCATATGTTTAATTAAACATTATTTTGGAAATGGCTTCGTAAAAAAGTTAAAGTATTAGTTGTGTCATCTGATAAACGGCTTCTGATATTGGACACAAGGTAGCCAGCGGCTGAAAAAGCTCGTTCAGCTTCCACGCTGGTTGGCACAATAGTCATTAGCGCATTGTAAGTGAATTGAAGGTCTGTAATCCCGCCAGTCCAGCGGGATCCCGCAAAATTTTCGACCGAGATTAGTCCCGCTAAATGTCTGCGGGATCTCGGTATTTCGGGATTGCATTCCCTAGTTACGATATATATTTTTTTAATTTATTAAACTTAAGTATCGTTAATTAGTCATATTCCGCGTACACACTTACATTACGTTTTAGTTCCGAAGTTAAAATAGTAACAACAATAACTAATAACAAACCGCAAAAGAATAGATTATAGATACTTACGTCTGAACGAGGATCCTATCATGGTACTGGTACGTCCTTCAATCTGTTGGAGTTGTTAATTGCTCCATTTACTCTCGGCTTAGCTTGGGTAACATCAAGGGACTTGCATAATACTGCAGATATTACGTAGCTATTTACGAACGCCGTTATATTAAAAAAAAACAATCTTGATGTTTAAACTGAGATTTTCAAATTGTTTCTCAAATCAGTGACTTTTTTTTAAATTTCTGACAATGGAGCTAACAGCCGCTCAATACATCAGAAATAACCTTTAAACGTCAATTTTAGGCCGCAATTTCACGAGCGAAGTTTCCAAACAATTCAAAATAATAAGCTAACGTGTAAGTGTTGAATAACATGATATAATTGTGAATAAAACAAGAACATAGCCAGGTACAAAGGTAAATACGTTACGTAATGCTTATGAAAATAAACGCTCCAACATTAATTGTGAAGCTCTAACTTGTAATAATATTGCAAACATGAATGTAAATTATACAATGTTTACTGTATGAAAAGTGAAGGTTGTATCATAGCTCTGCTTGCTGGGAACAGACGCACGTGCTGAGAAACTTAACGATAAGCAGCGCGGTACAGCAATCCAAATACATTAAGACTCGGCAACTAGTTTTGTTTAGAGAGTAGAGAATTTGTTCATAAATCGAACGCAAAACACAGCAAATAGGTAAAACATCCACGTAAATACCAAAACAAAAGGCAGTAAACAAACAATTATAATATCAATACTGTTATTAATAACAATAATGGGATATTTTTTAGGGCTCGGTCAGCCGATCTAACAAAACAATCACTTCAATCTTATACGAGTATCTATGTACACATTCAAGTCCAACCGGTGAAATACTTGAAGCAATCATAACTAAACAGGCGTTCATGAAATTACAGAGGTATAATACGATACATTCGAAGTCAGAATGTTGTAATGAACGATCAAGATTCCAAATCAATGTTAACACAACTATTGTTATAAAATAACGAGCTGAACGAACCAAGATTGAGTAACCGAACGATGGACGAGGAAAAGGAAGTTTTGTGTTGTATTGTGTTAAACTGACAAGAAAGAATGTACTCGTTTTAATTTACCGAAGTAACGACTTCCATTCGCGCTCGACTGTGAATTAAAACTGAACGCTGAACTACGTTCGAGGAGAAGGTATGGATTACCTGTTGGCAGAGAGTTAAACTAACTGCGACTAGTGACAGATTTTGTGATATTAGTTCCCGGGGGAAAATACCTTTGACCGTATTGTGTTACGCGACCAGTCGGTTAAACGTCACAAATTACCGGTAGTGTTTTTGTCGCATCTGCTATAAATAATTTGTGGAAAATATGTGAATAGCAACAAAGTTTTTTGCTGATAAACAACTGTTTGTTTTGTCATAATGGATCACATGAAAAGGCACTTACATTTTGCCCAAAAACTCATTCATACGAGCTTTAAAAATGTACCAGGTTTTTGGTAAAAGGATTTCAATCCCAAGCGAATACCAAAAAAAGTAACAACATTTTTACCGTGCGGAAGAAACACATTCGGTGGGTTAAATATCTAGATATTTTAGTAGTACGTCAAGGGACTAAATGCATAAAGTCTTGATCTAATAATGCTGAAATGCGGTCAATGAGCTACCGACGCAAACTATAAACACGCTGTAACAAGTCAATACGTGTTTAAAATATCTAATTATTATAGCTGTCTCAAATTTCGTTCGCTAAAGGTGAACTTTTTATGTATTATAAACGAACGTCACACGAAATCCCTGCTAGATGTTGGTCGGGCAGCGGGCACCCGACCCGACACCCCGTCAGCCCCGCAGCCCCGAGGGGAGGGGAGGGTCTTGGTTCGTTATCGACTATTGACACAGAAAGGGGGACAACAGATTCAACAGAGGGGTCAGGAAATAATATTTTAACCCGAAAAAGGTATTTATTCAATAATAGAAAGAAAAATACTATTTCAGAAGCACACACATTCTCAGTCTTTCAAAAATAATATTCATACATTAGCTTTTATTTTACTTTATATTTTGAATAAATTTTATTGAATGTCAAACAGCAAATTCAACAACATTTCACAAACATCAGATATTACGTTAATAACTATCACATTAATGACATCAATTAGATACGAAGACTTGTGTTAAACTAAATATACATTGACCTCCTTAAGTCTAAACGAAAAATATCTAAATATTGAAGACAATATTAGTGATTTCTAAACGAAAATCTGAAACAGAAAAATCAGAAAAGGAAACGGTCACATCTGGGACTCGAACCCAGGACCCTTGCCTAAGACAAGGGTCCTGGGTTCGAGTCCCAGATGTAACCGTTAGACAAGGGTCCTGGGTTCGAGTCCCAGATGTGACCGTTAGACAAGGGTCCTGGGTTCGAGTCCCAGATGTGACCGTTAGACAAGGGTCCTGGGTTCGAGTCCCAGATGTGACCGTTAGACAAGGGTCCTGGGTTCGAGTCCCAGATGTGACCGTTAGACAAGGGTCCTGGGTTCGAGTCCCAGATGTGACCGTTAGACAAGGGTCCTGGGTTCGAGTCCCAGATGTGACCGTTAGACAAGGGTCCTGGGTTCGAGTC
Source organism: Hesperophylax consimilis (assembly GCF_061612785.1). Classification (NCBI taxonomy): domain Eukaryota; kingdom Metazoa; phylum Arthropoda; class Insecta; order Trichoptera; family Limnephilidae; genus Hesperophylax; species Hesperophylax consimilis. The sequence goes on from NC_142840.1 coordinate 42,041,979, forward strand.
CCAGATGTGACCGTTAGACAAGGGTCCTGGGTTCGAGTCCCAGATGTGACCGTTAGACAAGGGTCCTGGGTTCGAGTCCCAGATGTGACCGTTAGACAAGGGTCCTGGGTTCGAGTCCCAGATGCGACCGTTAGACAAGGGTCCTGGGTTCGAGTCCCAGATGTGACCGTTAGACAAGGGTCCTGGGTTCGAGTCCCAGATGTGACCGTTAGACAAGGGTCCTGGGTTCGAGTCCCAGATGTGACCGTTTCCTTTTCTGATTTTTCTGTTTCAGATTTTCGTTTAGAAATCACTAATATTGTCTTCAATATTTAAATATTACAATTCGAGGTTTTACTCAATAAAGTTATTCCGAAAAATAAATAGAAAAATATCTACCTCAGAAGAAAGGTGATTAAGGAATGTAGTCATCCTCCCCAAGGGAATGATCATTGGTAGGTTGGTCCTGCTTCTTGGAATATTTTTGAAAGACGAGATGCCTAGCTATGCTGAAATTATCGGGGACATAAAGGGTAATATGTTCCAAAACATCAAAATTACAAATGTGCCCTTTGAGCATCTTGTGTGCTACTAACACATCATCTTTTGCATCTTTTCTCCCAACTTCTAGACCTAGACTCCAGACAATCTAGTCCTAGCTTTCCAGCGACACAATTCGAGAGATACAACAGAGGGTAGTACCCAAACTCTCGCATATAAAAGTTATCGAATAAACTATTTTTTGGACTCTTTCTACATCATGTTAGTATAGTGCTGATGACATAATAATACTAATGTCCAATAATTGATCTTGGAAATAAATGGAATGCTTATTCCAAATGTTAGGCTATCTCTGCAGTTATTTTGTATGTGGGTACCACATCACACATAGGTAATAATAATAATATAAAAAAAACACTTTAAATTTCTACATGATTCTACAGACTTCATCCACCGGTTCGTCGATCACCAATACAAAGCCATATGTACAACGCATTTGATTGATGAGCGTGATGCTAGGATGTACATATGTTATTTTTATCATTTATTTATATTTTGTATATGCAGATAAGTAATAAGTAATCTTTATTAAGGAAACGTGCAAATAGAATTTAAACATGTAAGCACAGAGAAAGGAAACATGACAAGACGCATATGAAATTGAGACATTGCATTCACGAGGTAATAACTACGTATATATATCCTAAGTTTGTAGGTACAACGATTCAGTACCACCTACGTATCACCAATTCCACCAATAGCAGCAAATTCCATTACTTTGTGTAGAATTTGGACACGTCGGGGGTCTCAAAATAGGCGTAGGCATTTGTTTAAAAATAAAATCAATCAAATTAGGAGCTAATTTTGAATCTGTACCGGTGACAAATCCCCAGTAAATAAAATAAAGCCCCGTAAAACTTATATTTCATAAGTGGATCTTTTTCTAATAACCGGCGATCAGAGATAGAAGAGAGATGAGAAGATGGGTAAGTAAAAAATAGTAGGAAAAACAATTGTTTGTCATACTTGAGCAACAAACTGTCGAAACGTCGAAATTAACCTTAAAATTTGTAATTTTTTTAATGAAAGTTTTTCTTCAACATCACCGTAATTATTGTTCCATATTATTCCAGCCTCGTTACGGAGTCAAATGTACAATTGAAATGAGGTTTTAATATGTAGTCATACACAACTTTTGTTACCCGGAGAAAACTTACGGATATAAAATATTACTAATTTATAAAAAATATGGTCAAATCATGAATGTATTGACAGGTTTCATAGCAAACTGTAATGTGATAAAAATATTTTCAAATCATGAATGTATTGACAGGTTTCATAGCAAACTGTAATGTGATAAAAATATTGTCAAATCATGAATGTATTGACAGGTTTCATAGCAAACTGTGATGAAAATACTGTCAAATCATGAATGTATTGAGAGGTTTCATAGCAAACTGTAATGTGATAAAAATATGGTCAAATCATGAATGTATTGAAAGGTTTCATAGCTAACTGTAATGTGATAAAAATATGGTCAAATCATGAATGTATTGACAGGTTTCATAGCAAACTGTAATGTGATAAAAATATGGTCAAATCATGAATGTATTGACAGGTTTCATAGCAAACTCTAATGTGATAAAAATATGGTCAAATCATGAATGCATTGACAGGTTTCATTGCTAACTGTAATGTGATAAAAATATGGTCAAATCATGAATGTATTGACAGGTTTCATAGCAAACTGTAATGTGATAAAAATATGGTCAAATCATGAATGTATTGACAGGTTTCATAGCAAACTGTAATGTGATAAAAATATTGTCAAATCATGAATGTATTGACAGGTTTCATAGCAAACTGTAATGTGATAAAAATATTGTCAAATCATGAATGTATTGACAGGTTTCATAGCAAACTGTAATGTGATCAAAATATTGTCAAATCATGAATATATTGACAGGTTTCATAGCAAACTGTATGTGATAAAAATGTGGTCAAATCATGAAAGTATTGACAGGTTTCATTGCTAACTGTAATGTGATAAAACGCGTATGTGTTATGGGGATGTCGGAAAATAATAATATTTTCGCATTTCGTCAATATATGTATTGGGATAAACGCAGCTGCTTGAACACGAGTTCCGATATATTTTTAATGGTTTGTTGGGAACGGCCTGCCATTACGTTTTTAACAGGATTTTAATAAATGAGCAATACTCATTTTTCCTTGAAAAAACTAAAATCTCCATACATTGACAACCCAGCCCAGTGTACCTACACATACACCTATAGTCAAACAGAAACTATCTGAGCGATCAAAGTACGAACTCGATCATAAAATGTACAGGTAAAGTTTCACAAGAAGGTTCTCGACTTAGTATAGTTTATTTAACAAAATAAATATGTTTTATTATGTTCGCGACAGAATTCAGACGCGTATTTAAATAAATACCTAAAAGGGATCCCTTAACTCATGTACATAGTACCGGATTGGGGAGGTTGGGGACTGGCTACGGTGCCCTGAAAGAATACAGTACAAATTGTGCTGGATGGTGTTTAAATCCATCAATGAAATGGCCCCACCCTATCTCTGAACTATGCGTCCCGGAAAACACTAGTCTGAGGCAGTCAACTCTTAGATCAGCAACATCATCAGCTGTAGGCAGACTGATAGAACCTAAGCGCAAGCCAAATACTAAGTTTGGTGATCGCCCTTTCGGAGCATCTGGGCCGAAGGCTTGGAATAAACACCCTCCGGAACTAAGATTCATAACAAGTCCAACAAAATCAGGTCTAAACTAAAGCTTACCTTTTTAAGCTGTAATACCCTTAAATTAAATATACCATTCCTGAGAGAAAATCCAGTTATATCCAATTTTCCAATTATGTCCTAAATCCTGTATCTAAATTTCGCAAATAAACAATTAGTTACATGTTAATCTTAAGTGCCGTACCAGGTAAGTATGGTACTGTATATTCTCCTCATATAAAGTGAGTAAAAACATAAATCATTGTAGAAATGTATTATATATTTGTACAGCGCCTTTGGAGTGATTTTGCACAAAAAACGGCGCTATACAAATCATCCAAATCTTATTATTTGTCTCAAACGTAAGTTGGTAGTAAATTGCAAATCTTTCTGTTTTGTATAGTATGTGGAGAAGTCTTTATTATATTGTAGTTTATCTCTAAAGTAAATTGGTAGCAAATTGTAAGAAAAAATGTACATAAAAATTAAAGAGTTATAGAAAATTCTTTGTTAAACACTTATTATGTCTAATTGCTTACGCATTTTCTGTATTAGTTTATATTTATTACACTTCAAAATGTCTCATTGCTCTATTGTGGATTATTTGGGTTTTGTTCATTAGAGATAGAGAACACTAAAACAGTTGTCTATAGTTGGTGAAATAATGGTTTTATAAATTAATAAACTTGTTTTTTATCGAATTATTTCATAATTTTTCCTAGCAAAACGCCTTCTTAGCCATTTTTTGAGTCCAGAATAACTCCCAAGTACCTACTTTAGGTGACTGTCCTTTTCCACGTTTTCGCTTTTTTGTAGTTGCTAAACGCACTTATATTACGTCAAATATCTTAATTGACAACACAGGTAAAAACAATCGAGAATAAAGTAATTGACTGGTTTTTGATCTCATAACGTCAACAACACTTGAACTCTTACAATCAATAATTGTTTGTTTTTCCAGAACCATGATGGCACCTTTAATCCCCGTATTATAATTCGACTGTAACAGTAAGTGCAGTAAGCGGAGTATGATGCAGTGTGGGTACTGGAGCATCGATGGAACCACCGGAGCGAGTCCGGTCACTCGGACCTGCAGCATTATGCTATATCTATACGGTAGAAGTACTCGTACGATGTTGATGTCGGCGTGGCGGCGTGGCGACAGTTGAGAAGTCAGTCTAGTGTGAAGACTCGGGGCCAACTGATGGATTTATCGAATGTTACGAAATTCATTGCATCATTATTTGTTTTACCTCTCTCTTCGGGAGTGATTAAGAATAAAACAGACACAGGAGTCTTAAATATAAAACTAAATAAATAAAAAACTAGTAATAGTAACAATTTGCAGCAATTAGTAATAATTTGTACCCTGAAGATGCTTGAGTAAAGCGAAACCGGTCGGTTCAAAAAATTATTAAAAACTCGTGGTTTTAAAACAAAAAATATTTTATTTCATTTTAAATATGTCAAACCACAAAGTGATTGCTTTCTACAATAATAATAAATAAATAAACTTCAAACATTGGCTAATCTCTAGCTATGAGTAGAAAAGAGAGGTAGTTTATGCTGTTTGATGAGGAAAACTTGAAAATATCCTCCCTTTAGATTTGCGGAAAACGGAACAGCATCGAAATACCCAAAATAAACATATAAAGGTCTTTATGATCGTACGGGCGCGTATTTAATGTATAATGATAATGAAATACAAGAGATTATATTTTTACAAGTATTTTTTTAAATATTAACCACGCACAGGCAGTGCCTTTGTGGGTTCCCTTCAATTACCTTTTTTAGCATTTTATACGTATGTATTTTATTTGTTTTAAAAATGTGTAAAAAATATAAGTAATAATTTTTTTTTTTAAATTATTAACTTGACAAACACCTCAATCCAAATAATATACACCAAACCAGGTCCACGTAAAATGAATGTCTCATTCCGTGTTTAACTATAAAAGTTCCGAGTGATCATGCTCAGTTAGTTCTAGTATTAGTTCACTCTATTTTCAAATATAAAGAAAATGCTTCAACTACTTTTCCGGAAGTCCACATCTTATGTCACTTAAAGGCGTCTACCGGATGTCCGTTCATTAGACACGCCCTGTCATATGTCCAAGACAAGCGGAAACTGGAGCTGGGTGTATCGCCCGTAACCGACCTAATGTGTAATTTAAAAATAAAAACCGTAATGCCAAAATACACCACGAAACTTTATTAAGGCCGCTATCAATAACACTCCTTACGTACATAGCGATAAGGCTTGAATTCATAAGGCAAGAAAAAAAATTGATAAGGCAAGAAAAAAACATGTCCAAAAAGTGCTTTTTATTTTATTTTGTAAATGTTCAGGCATAAATATTTAAATGTTTTCCGATCATTTTATAAAAAACTTAATTTGCCACATTATACAATAAAACCATAACCGAAAATGTGTTCGTAAGTAGGAAATTTTGAACTTTAAAGAAGTTTTCATAGGCCTTCCACATTATTTTTTTCTGGGCTTATAAAAAGACTTATGTAAAAAATACAATATTTCTAGGCGACCAAATTTTCAAACCAAAAATACATGATTTTGCATTACTACGTGGTGCATCGCCTTAAAGGTTAAATAGAAGGCGTTCACAGCAGGACTTCATCTTTAACACAAATACTGAAGAGAAAACATTACGAGTGTGATATGTACCGATATGAAAGAAAGCTGATGTTGCCAATTTACACGAGACATTTCGACTACTTTCGACTCCTAGGCCCCAGACAAACTATCATTGACAATGATTATCTGCTCAAGAAAGAATATGGATTTATGAAAATGGAGTTTATTTCTTATTTCACGGATACGCCCACAACACACTTATATTGTATGTTTTTTTATCTTTTCAGAACATAAATAAATGGTTCACCTTCAATTTTTATGGACCAAAAAGCTGATTATTTATTAAAGGAATATTTTTCCTTTCAAAATTTCAGAATCGTTGTACTCAGAATAAGTCAAACTAGAAAAAAAACACGACCGAAACTGTTAAAACACATGAAATTTTGAAACTTTGGTTAGCAAAAAAATGGAAGTTTAATGCATCTTTTACAATCTCCCCTGAAGCAAATAGTTGTATTTTACAGTAATTGCATAAGTTGAATTCAAAACATATTCGTATTAGGATGGAGACACATTTTCATGGCTTGGCCTATTTCAGCGTATCGCTCGCCATACACTACAAATGGGAATGTACAGCAAAGATCGACAAAGTGATATTTGTAGTGTTGGAGTTAGCAGACGACAAAGTGATATTTATAGTGTTGCTTGAGTTAGCAGACTACCAAGTTATATTCGTAATGTTGCTTGAGTTAGCAGACTACAAAGTGATATTTGTAGTGTTTGAGTTAGCAGACTACAAAGTGATATTTGTAGTGTTGCTTGAGTTAGCAGACTACAAAGTGATATTTGTAGTGTTTGAGTAAGCAGACTACAAAGTGATATTCGTAGTGTTACTTGAGTTAGCAGACTACAAAGTGATATTTGTAGTGTTGCTCGAGTTAGCAGACTACAAAGTGATATTTGTAGTGTTGCTTGAGTTAGCAGACTACAAAGTGATATTTGTAGTGTTGCTTGAGTTAGCAGACTACAAAGTGATATTTTTAGTGTTGCTTGAGTTAGCAGACTACAAAGTGATATTTGTAGTGTTGGAGTTAGCAGACTACAAAGTGATATTTGTAGTGTTGCTCGAGTTAGCAGACTACAAAATGATATTTGTAGTGACTGAGTTAGCAGACTACAAAGTGATATTTAGAACCATTTCTGAGTGCTAAACTTTAATTGTGTATTTATAAGACTGGAATTGATTAATAATTCCGAAAAGCGCACAGCTGTTTGAATTGATTTATTAAATCGCGGAAAATTATAATTAAAATCAAGTAAATTAACATCGAAGTACGGACAAGCACAAAGTAAACAAAGTTAATTAAATAATTTTGCAAGCAATGAGTTTTGTGCAGTATTTGAAGCTTTCAAAAGTATTATAATTATTAAATTGCAAAATAAGAATTAAACGAATCAAAAATATATAAATTACTATACTTAAAAAACTTGGTTATAATGTTATCAAAAGTATATTTTTTCCTTTATTCAGTGCATTGTTTATTACTTTTCGAAAACCATTCGAGGCACATGCCCGTGTGGCGGTGGTCTATAAATTATAGAACGGTTCTACACGAAAATCAACTCCTTATAAGATTTTTTTTAAAACTTAAACGTAAATTCTGGTAGTGTAGCTTCCTAAAGCCTAAATAAGGCATCTTTTCCGATCTTACCTTTCGAATCGCTTTTCGGCAGTAGAACTGGGCGGAGTCGAGAGTGACTTAGGTTAAATAAAACGTGGAGTGCCCCAGGGATCAATTCTTGGACCGTTGCTGTTCCTAATTTATGATAATGACATAACAATGTGGGGTATTAGAGGACATTTACAGCTTTATGCGGACGATACGGTAATATTTTATAACAAACCAAATCTAGCGGAGCTTGAAACGGAAATGAATGTTGATGTTTCCCATCTCACAAGCTGGTTGAGAATAAACAAACTGAACTTTTAAAAAACGCATTACATACTCGTACTTTTCGGCAACAAGAAAAATTGCAGTCTCATTATCAAAATTGGTCTCGAAAAGAAAACGAACACAAAATATCTGGGCCAAAATATAAGTTTTCTCCGTGTACGATAATATTTGTTGCTTCATTAAACAGATATGTGCTATACATATTTATATTTTTAAGCCTTCAAAATAAATACGACTCTTTGAGTTCTGCTAGATATTTGCATTGCAAAATAAATAATTGCAAAATAAATTCATCCTATTTAATTTATTTTTTAAAGAAAGGACAAAAATTCCCGGGTTACGAATAACCTGACAATATTTGAAAATCTCCTACTACCCCCACAGTAAGAGAAAAATGTTGCTTGTGTTGTGATGGAGGACTTAGCCAGCCGAGGAATTGAACACACTACGCTTGGGTGGGACTAAAGCGCGATGCCAACTCAGCCACTGACCGGTCTGTACAAAATAATATTAAAGAAAAATTTAAATTTATTTGTTAATGATTAAATGTTTGAAGATTAAGAAGCTTTGGTTTATTCAGGAATTTCCTTATCAGGCAAGATTATTTTGTTTGACTTCACCTAGATCCCATGAAGAACAATACTAACGCGAAGAAATTCCAGATATCAAAAGATAAAAGACTTGGTTCTTTTATAATTCATAGCGATCCGAGATAAAATAAGAGAGACTGTACTGTGTTCACGGAGAAGACATCATATTAAATAAATGTAAAGAATATAATATGAAACACGAACTGCATTAGAACCTATTAGCCATTAGCCATTAGCCTATATCTATATAGTAATATTATAATTTAATTCTTAATAAAGCATTTAAACTACTCGGCTTCATTCAAACAATTACGTCTGACTTTAAACATTACAAGTACACCAAAAACCCTTTACTGTTCGTTTGTTCGCCTTCATTTTGAATATTATGCTAGTGTCATTTGGTCTCCTTTCTATGCTGTCCGTACAAATTCGCTTCTTGCGAGGAATTGCTTGGAGGTCAGAAATTGAAAGAGGCGAACACCTACTCATACATTTTTTTAGAAAAACTTGGAAAAGATTATCCTCTAATTTCAATACTAAAAATTATTAACAGTATTATTGGCACTTTCTTTGTTAAAACACATCCAAGAAGTGGATTCCATTCTAGAAAGCCATGCTTGCGCTACGCGACTATTTAACTAGCTCCCGTGTATGCCAAAATGAGGGGGATAGTTACACTAAGGACATGTTCCTAGCCAAGGATAATAATTTATAAATCTTAAATAATAAGATAAATCTTGTCCCTAGATCGGGAAATCCTCCTTCAGTTCAACATCCTTTTCCGTAGGCTCCGAAATATTGAATTATTACTGTTTCTCAATCAACACTCGACTAATTATCATACCATTCTCCTTTGTCCAGAATGTTAAGACTTGTTAACTTAAGTTAAAGCATTGACTTTTTTCAAGTAAAAATGTTTCTTGTCAGTTGTTACGCAAATAATCATAAATGTTTTTCTATTACAGAACTCAATTTTTGGACTCGAAACCTTGATACGGCTTTGACTTCACATTATGTTCTTTATATAAATGTTTGCCTTAATTTTTGACATCGCTCTATTCATTATTGCAGTCACTTCTGTTTTGTTTTCCACCCATTAATAGTAAATATACAATACTCTCCACAAATATCCCGATGGAAATTGATGTATCTCGGGATTAATATACTTAAAACTTAAACGCCAAGAGCCTATGGGGATAGATAGATAGTCAAATGAAAAGAACTGGACGCTTGAATATCAAATTTTTTTTTAAAATCCACTAATTGGTGTATTTGGTAGAATAGGTCATCTTCTACCAACACAAGTAAAGAGGGGATTATACTTTTACTATGTTTAATACAGTCCCATCTAAATTATCTCATTGAAATCTAGGGAAACACGTACAAAACTTACCTAAGCGACCTTTTTTTTATGTGACACCTCACAAGAGTGTCCCTGCCTGTGCAGTGTACAGACAGGGGAACTATGTCACCACCCGGTTGGGCGGGGTTGTGAGGCGGAATAAGGTAGGGGCTGTAGGAAGAGATTTGTTAATGCGGGCCTTGAAGAGGCTCGGATTATAGGAGGGAGGAAAAACAGATGCCGGTAGCTCGTTCCACATACGAGCCGACTTACACAAAAACGAGTCGTAAAAACGGCCCGTTCTCATGAAGCCAACGTCAACCGTGAACGGGTGTTCAGTTCGTGTCCGTCAAGTTTCGCGCACGTGCACCGATGCATCAGGAATCAATGCTGCTAGCTCCAGGCTCCATTGAAATACCTGTAGAACAGACACAGCAAGCCTACATTGCGTCTATGCATTAGAGAAGGCAATCGGTCTGTTAACAACGGATTTTCAATCAGACGGATCGCTCTCCTTTGCACAGATTCAAGCAGGTTTATCAAGTATTTTGGGGCACCAGCCCAAAGGTGGCTCCCAAATTCAATAGTTGGGCGGACTTGAGACTTGTACAGGGTCAGCAGCTGGTCACTGTTGAAGAATCTCCTAGCCCTGTACAAGACGCCCAACTTTTTGGAGGCCTGATTTACTCGGGCTTCTATGGATTCCCGATACTTGAGCTACCTACTAATAATACAGAATAAAGTCATAAAAAAACTTACTAACCTTAACCCAGATATTACCTTAACCCCCACTGAAAGGTATACCATGAAACAAACTTACTGAAAATCAGAAAACTCTACGAATAACACATATGGCTGGATTTATACCCACGAATACAACATTTATGAAAACATCACAAGTACATGAACACCACACAAGACTAAACAATAAACTGTACATCAATTCAGTAAAGACTGAAAGTGGAAAAAGAAATATAGACCATGAGGGTGTTCACTGTGCACACGTACTATCTCCTTCTTGACAACAGTAAATAAAATAAATGTATTTATGAAAAAACTGCTTTCTCTGAAGATTCTAAAATGTATATGTAAGTTATGTAGTAAACAAAAATATTTAGATTTTTTAATGTGTTAGGAAAGTGAAATATGAATATTTATTTAAACTTAAAATAAAATAAAAATATTTTACACGAACGCCAGTGAATAGAGAGAGAGAATAATAAATTATGATAAATTATAGTAGGTAGTAAGCGACAAAATCACTTAATAATAATAGTCCTAACTAAGTCGATTTCCATCAAGAGACATTCTCATCATTATTCAAATTTATCTGCAATTTCCAGCGCCGAAAGGACTGAAATTCGCTGAATGATTGAAAATTCTCCGTTTCAGATTCGCCGAGGAATTTCGCGAGTTAAAATCATTTTATTAAATTAGCAGAATTACAATATGAGATGAAGGGCGCTTCGGTAATTTATCCCCGGGGTAGGAAGGGTAGGACGGAACAAGGTCGAGCCGACAGACAACTGGTTTATTTGACTCCAAAGGGAAGTAAACAACGTTACAACGAAACACCTCATTCAGCGAGATTCATGTTCACTCTGAAATGTGCACAGATGCAAATGTAGGTATTTCAAAACGGTTCCGTGACAACAGACAGTGACAAAACGGAACCCATTTTTAAAAGAGTTGAAAAAATGTAACCCAACCTACCCTATATATACCTATATATAACCTAATAATTTCATCACTTTTCAAAAGTGTTCTGTTTTGACACTGTTCTGTGGTTGCCATAAAACAAATTGAAAACTTTCAGCCACGTTTTGGAAACCTAAATAATATTTTACATTACAATACAATTATCTTCTTTTCTCTGCTTTGTAAGTACTTAACCCTGCGACCAAGACTCGAGAAAAGCTCATAAAGGCGACTCTATTTTGCAAGTAGACTTCGTTACTTCGTTACTTCATTATTGAACGCTTTTTCAACACACAATAATAATATACTAAGGACGGGTTGTTTCGGAGTATTTGAACAATTCATCAATTTTCAACGTTCATTTCTGGGATCTGTGAAAGTCCAATTCAAGTTCTGTTATTATATCACTGTAGGCTAGTTGCTTGACAAAACTGAAATAAAAACAGAACTTGAATAAATCCTTCACAGAACTTGAAAATGAACGTTGAAATTTGATGAATTGTTCAAATACTCCGAAACAACCCGTCCTAACAGACCGAACGATTAGTCATAATAGACCCGATATAGTTTTACATGAAAATTAAAAATTCCAAATTCCTGTAATATTCAAAAATCTGTTCTGAAAAAAAAGAAAATACACAGATTTAGGAAATGAGATTAAAAGAATTTGGCATTCTCAGACTATAAAAATATTACTAAAAACTACTTTCAAAGTCTCTCGTCTAATAATCGCCGAAACATGATTAAATTTGACAATTTAAAAAGGGCAAATATTTTGTTAGTGCAAACGAAAAAACAAAATAAAATTTCAAAACGAGCAAGCTAGGGGTATTCTATTTCGCTTAACCCTTTCATCGCCACAAAAAGGGTGCTAATGCAAATACAGTTTGGACTCTGAAACTGTACCAGGTGTTTACAAAATAATGCGTTCCGGGCGTGAAAGTCCGCACAAGCATCAAGCAACAAGATGATTAGTCGGAGATAAAGCACGAACGATGCTGTATATGTAGAGATAAAATGATTTAAGATGTTTTTCTCAATTTTAGGTTCGTCGAGTTAACGTAATTTTAAAAAGGACTCAAGTAATTATATATATATATATATATATTTTACTCAAAAGCAATGATTTTATATTACAAATATTTGTAGTTATTTAAATAAATATAAGATACGATAAGTATAATTCATACGATATAAATCTTATTGTATTATCTTTTGATGACGTCATAATTTTCATATTAGGAAAAAGAATAACACGAGAAATGCCACGTGGGCGTGTTTCGTGATCCCAAAAGTCTGACCGAATTTTAAATGCAGAAATTGTCATGATATTTTCATTTCGACCAATGTAATGGCGATATAAGTTGTCAGCAGTGTAAGAGAGACCGATTGCGTGCCAAATCGGCTAGAACCAAAAGGTTCTAAGTCAGCGGTGACATCAGTTTCCATTCAAATCTACATTGCATCGGTGATGGCATTTCTAGTGTGTATCTTCTATTCGGCGATTTCTATCCCCTTTTCCTAAACGGGTCGTGGACTGATTGCTTCGACAAGATCAACTTAAAAATATATATATGGTTTAACCAAGGATTGTAACGTCCTTCCCAGGGACTGGAATCAACCGCGCTAACAAGCTCGCCAAATTCCGATCGGGTAGGGCCGGCATTAATTAATATAAATGTATATGTATCGACAAAGAGTCCATCTGCCGCGTTTCAGCTCGATCGGATGTCAGGAAGTGGGTTCATTTCCGCAAACAAGATTTGCATTTATTCCCTACGGAAAACTTAAGTGATGTTTTTAAAAAGAAAACCGTTCAGTATTTTCAGGATAATAAGGCCATAAAATTGTATCAACTTCTTGGCACGATTAAATTTTGAGATATCGTTTTAAAAAACTTGTGGCGAAGTCCTTCTCGTAGAAGTAAATAAATATTGAAATATAATTTTAAGGATAACATCTTTGCTTGGAAGTCATAATCGAATCGAAAGATATTCCTCTAGGAAAACCACATATCAAGATTCAACTGACACCTTTAAGGCTCCGTAGTAACCGTTCAAAAGAAGAAGAAGATGGTTTGAAAGGGAAACCTTCGAGGCTCCGTAAGTAAGCGTTCAAAGGGGGGAAGAAGATGGTGTGAAAGGGAGATATAGAAATACGAAAGTTAGAGGGAGCACGCTTATCTTTAAAAACGATTATAGTAGGCGTAAGCTAAAATTTAAAGAATGGTTTATTTAAAATAGAGCAAAAATATCTTAAGGGTAAACGTAACGTACGTTATAATCTGCGCTTATATATTGTACGTTATGTTCTGACGAAATATTTGTATCGGTCATTCAATCCAATATTGTATCTATATGCCTCTCTTGAGAGAATTGAGTTTTTATACGGACTAAACTATTTATTAGTATTCATGTTGCGTACTTCTGGGCGCAAACAAATAAATCGTCTTAATATTTTAAAACATTACTTAAAAAAAGTGTATTCTCATAAGATAAATAAATTAACGCCATCTATGATAATAACGTACATTACGTTTACCCTTAATTGATAAATTAAACAATCGTTATATCAAACAAATATAATATCTAAAAGCAATACACAAAGTCACAACAGACAGGAATAATCGTGACTTATCAAATTAACTCATAACAAACAACGCAAAGATAACATAGTAATTAACTGATCAGGGTGATCAATTATTTACTGTAGTCTAGTCGGCTGGCATCGTGATGATAAGGGAATCAACAGTTCACCCTCTGCTCTGGGGGGGAGGGGGAGGGGCAGGGGGAGGGACTACCGTAACTTTCCATTAGCGTAACACAATACAGCCCTTCGTTATATCGTACGCCATAATACCTAGCCTAGAAGAAAGGCTGTGAAAGGAGGGGCAAAGGTTTCGAGTTAATGTGAAATTTAAGGAAATGGGGAATAGTTGCGGTAGGGCGAGGAAGAGATTTTCGCTTTAATTCGAGTTTAATGTGAGATATTTAAACGCAAATGCCTGCAAATTAAATTTATTATGTTGTGACACGTGAACACGATTTGGATCTATCATATATTGCATCATTAATTTTTTTACTAACACCGTAAGTTTATTAATTATTATTACTAGTATGTAGTTCTATAAACAGTAGTCCCCGAGTTCAACTGAGTGTTGGGTAATAAGACTAATAAGTACATAGAGCAGATTTAAACAAATAATTATGTAGAACCTGAGACATGGGGTGCTGTTAAAAGCCTTGTCTTAAAAACTTGTTTTATCATAAGTCAGAAATTTCAAAAACTCGCCAACACAAAGAGATTATAGATTAGATAGGTTATGAAAAGCCATACTTATTTCTTTTAAAATATCAAAGCTACAACTCTTCGCCCTGTCATCACAGACTCCTATAAGAATGGTTTTTTATCCTATCAACCTTCTCATTTTTCGTCGTTTGTGGTATTGACACGTTATCAATGTAATGTATTATAACACGTTATTGTATGTGCGAAATATGTTACGAGAAAAAGACAGTTGGGTTTGGGTACATGATCGCATCGCGCATCGTTGAAAAGCAACCTAAGTTCCTATTCAATGACAGCGTATATATTTTCTGTCGTGCTTGTTTCTTAAACGTGCTGTCTAGCGGGAGTATCGTCTGCGACTTCGAGTTAGTTAATTAGTTAGTTGTGTAGTTTGTACAAATAATGTGCTAAGGAATTTCGAACACTTGCAGCAAGGAATTTTAAACTGAAATTCTTTGATCTTCTTGTAAGAAAATTGACCGATCCGTATCGATACGTCAAATACCACGATCCTCGATTGCCTGCAATGGAAGTGACAGATTTAGATTAATGGTGTCCCGTCAGACTGAGAACGGTCTGACAGACAGATGATGATAAAATGAAGTAAAGGCATCTGTGAACTGGGCGCGTAATGGCCCCGGGATAACTCGGTTCCTGCCACTGTAATCTCTTTTTCTACAACATGTCGTACTAACTCGCGGATTTCATTAAATTTTTATTTAAAATAGAGATCATTACATATTAAAATACTTGAAAGAAATTTTTGTGTTCAAATACTAAGTAGGCATCTATAATTTAGAATTCCATATGAGAAAGTATAATCAATTTGAGATAATTTTGGATCATGTACGTGGGTATACGAATATAAATGCGGGTTCCATGACAAATCAACATGCTATTGAAAAGTGATTTTATGCCACTAAAAGTGATATAATAACATAACCTAGTTAACACTTAACTTTATATAACTATTCAAAAGTGTTTTTTCTTTTTCAAAAAGCTTTTTCCGGTTACTATAAATATGAATCAACATTTTTATAAACCCATAGTATTACACTTTGAAATTATGAATTACCCGTGAAAAATCACGGAATAGTCTGAATTATTGACAAATAAGTTACAATTTTGAAAATGACAATAAAATAATTTTATGTTAAATGCATTGTATTATTGGTAGATATTTTATCTCTTGTCCGAATTCTTCGCATAGTTCTAATTTTAAAATTAAATTCAATTAAAATTTTAGTTAATTGGACCAGGACTACGCAGATGACCGAAATTAGTATTCGTGATTACATTATCTGTTGGTAAGAGCTTAATAAAAAAGCGACATCAATATGTTTTATTATATTTTCTACAGTTAGGAGCTAAATAACTACAGCAGTTTAATAGTATTTAAAGAAAAAACAAGGGGCGACTAAAAAGGCGTAAGTTCGTTATGTGCCCGAAGTAAACTCAAACTTCTTACTCCTTGCGAAATTGATCAAACGTTGCTTGAATAGATAAGCAGTTTCATAGGCCTGTATTGTAGTTGAAAAGTCTTTTTTCGTTTACAGCTCCGTTATCTTATGTAGCTTTAGGTTCAAATTTGGACGAAAATAAGGAGCATTTTTTCTCTTTTATACTGCATAGAAAACAGCAAGAGACGGAGCTCGAGTAAACACAAGGGCAGCTTGTGCACTTCCACAATACATTTCGACACAGCGGGCACACTCAAAGTACTGCTGGAAAGACCACGACGCATTACCATCATGTACTGCCAGTATGACTCGCGGAGGGCTTGTCCTACAGGAAGAGCTTCCAGCAAGACGAACCATCTGCTAATCCAACGTTAAAATTGGTATAGATCACATTTCCGCGAGTTACCTGCTTACTTTACTTTTGAAGGGTATTAGGAATTGTCTACCAAATATAGTACTAAACATCTGATTTTAAACATAAGGCAGTCTTCTTGCGGGAGTACCAAGTATTGTTAATGAAAAAGAAAGATATTACAACAGATTTGCATTATGGCTCTTCTAACTTCCAGATGGTCACCCTGTACGGAATTAGGTTAAAGGAAGCAAATAAATGAACGAAGATATCAATACCCGTAGTAAAGTGTCAAATAAAGGGGTAGGAAGTTGAAACCAATCTCCCTGATGAGATGGGATGGTGCTTGTGGAATAAATTGACGGAAGAGTTGAAATAATAGTGTCGGGTTTCATCTAAGTCGAATTAACTTCATTAAGAGTTGAAATTGGAGTAGGTACATAACTGTGATAGTAGCTAGTAACATCAAAGCCGATGCTGCTAGTTTTGCTGCTAGGCCCAGCCGGCAGTTTTAGTTGGGTTTCGTCATTTTTATCATAATATGATAAGCCTCAATAAACCGACATTAATCTCAATCACAAAATTTGAAAATATTTTTGTTTAAGTTCGAAACATCATTTCCATCATGAGCTACGGAGCTTTTAAACATTAATTTAGCTCTCAAAGCATAGGATAGGACGCAATATTGTTAAGAATAATAACATACGCAACAATGCATAATTACAAAGCGCCATTTTTATGAAATATCATTACATCAAAGGCACTTAACCCTTAAATGCATACTGTTGCAAAACTGCAACATACCGTTCAAACCACCTTTAACTCTTTGGTGTATACTTAATGCATGCCGTTTTAGAATTATCAAGTTCACGGTAATATATTTTATCGAGTGGCATCACCTTTTTTTTCAAATTTTTTTGTCAAATGTCACTTTTTCTTTAACAAAGTGAAGATTCTCGAAAATTGGTTGGAGGTTAGAATTACAGTTTTGTTTTGCTGTTATTATTTTGATTTTCTTAGGTAAGTAGATACAATAATACAATACTTATATGTAATAACTCGTATTTTTCCGGTACACTTATTAGTTGAGAAATTATTTTAGGTTTTTTATTTTTTTTCATACGTAAATTGTTCATATTAATTTTTATTAAATACATGGTGTCGTAAACCTGCAACAATTTTTTTTTAATCAAATATCATTAAGAAATTACAAAAAAATAAAATTCTTTATATTTCCTTGCATATGCATGTAAATATCTACAAAATATTTTTTTTTCCAGAAAAATTAATAAATCATGCATTTAAGGGTTAAAAAAAGTCGGAAAAAACTATGTTTAAAATTGCCAACGATTCTTAACAACGCTCTACTTAGGTATTCAATCAATATCCCTCAAAATACTAGCTGTACCCCACACTTTGCTGTGGCTCAGTCTGTCTCTGCAGTAGAGAAACAATAGCACGTGTTGCTTTCACTACCAACATATGGCACTGTGTATTCGAATGCAACGTTGTGTCATTATTTCAAAGCAATCGATTTTAATCGAGATTTAAGATTTTTAACAAACGAACATTATTTACACTTTTATTTGTGTAGATGCATAGACATATGAATATTAGTAGACCTGCCCTAAGTGATTAAAAGCGTATTATCCCCCACTCCCCATACCGGTTCCATTGGAGCCGGCTGTGCTCGCGTATGGCCTCAAGTGAAATTTGAAAACGTGACGTCATCATTCTTGTGCGAACTATGGTCGAGGCATCATCGGTTCATTTTACGAAATAACACTGCAAAATGTTGACTTGTGATATGAAAACTTGTAAAAATAGATGTGAAAAAGAGAATAAACCCAATTGTCGTATTACATTCCATAAGTAAGCATTATTTTACTTTATTTTAAGCTTATTCACACCGTACTGTATGGATCAGTTTTAGAAACACATACTATCACATCACAATGTAGCGATTCTCAAGTGTGCTCATCGTTGTTTACTGGGGTAAGTAAATTATGAAACATTTGTAAAAGTGTCTTAACTAAATACTCTGAAACTAACTACGACTCTGAAAATAGAAGCTGCCTTACTTTGCCGAATTTGGACTTCGCAAATTTGCTCATAACGTGGCGAGTAATTTGCGCTCCCATGTAAAAATGTCTATTCATTCAAAAGCAGATTTTACTTTTAAGAAATAAATGGTGATATTATAATGCGAGATGCCTATTTACTGTCAGATTGATTTATTGACGAATCACAGTCAGCCTTACCCCCTTCGTTCTTCAACAGTTGATTTTACCCCTCGCCATTATCTTCTCGTCTATTAATTCCTATGTCTGTGTGTAGATGGCAGTTTGTGTATTGCGTAGCTCACCTACTCCTCCATCATTGCACACACACCATTTTCAGCAAATATTAAAATAATTAAATAAACTGTTTAAAACAAATGGTAATGAAATTGATTCGATTCCATTATAAAAGTGCGATCCCAGTGAATATGAAGGCTCCGTCAACAACATCCCTAGAAATGAGCATAAACCGTAAATGTGTACACAGGGTACGGAACAACACAATTTGCGTACACTCTGTACTGCAGGTACTACACATTGTCATGTGGGCTTATGGTTGGCCGGCTTTCAGACCATGTCTATTCTACGTTGTATATTGGGTGGTAACAGATTGGGTGCTTTGTCCGACCACTGATACAGAATAATTTATACGAAACGTGCATGAATTATATGTTCACTGTCATCCAGTTTATATTGTTATTATTCTGGAAGGTAAATTTTACAACGTACTGATTATACAGAGAAAAGTATTGTTTATTTATGAAGAATGTTACAGTGATTTATTTTTGGGGTATTATGCCGCGTTGCGCTTCCTCCTTCTTTGGCCAACGTTTCGGACAGCATTACAGTCTATCTTCAGGGCAGATGTGTAAAGAATGATTTTCTAGGTTCTTAATTTCCATGAATCATTTAAAATTACTGAATTTAAAGTTAATGTTCTTCATACAAATATAACGGCGTCATTTCGCCAGACAATTTTTACCTCGTATGGGTGTTTCAAAATTTACCTGGCTATAATAGACTTAGAGGCCTTTTATTGTCTCGGTAAGGAAAAAATTGTTACTTAAAACCCTTGTGGTGAAGTGTGTGCTTATGTATGTAGTACATTATGTGAAGTCAAAATAAACACGACGATTTCACATTTAAAAAAATAATCTTACTAAATCATTAAAACGGCCACCATCTTGCACCGGAAACGCATCGTACAAATAAATTTTCAGACAGACGAAAGGCAAAACGGTCGAGTTAAATCAAGACTACGTTATGCTCAGTCGATTATGTACTTGAACTACCCATACCAGATGAAAATAATTCAAGAAAACAATGTACAACATAACTTATATAATTTAAAAAAAACGTGGGCGTTATAAAAAGCTGAAAAAGATTTTTTTTTTCATATTTTGTATTTCAAACATGGGAAAAAAATGAACATAACTAAAGAAAGTCTAATGGTTAAATTAAAAATTTCTATTAAAAAGTCAGTTAAAATAATTATGCGTTTGAGACGTAACCCGCTACCCCGTACTTGCAAATGGCGTCCATTTTTCATGTGGAACTTTAGCCTACATACCGAATGCCTCCTGCCGTAGTCCACAGAACAGGAAAACTCTCATGGAAATAACTATCTTTGCAAGCTGAACTAAAAGTAGGCAAAAACAAATATGATCATGGTTCATTGGAAGTAAATGCTACTTGTACGTGTACGTTCACGGAGGGAGTTTGCGCGATGCACTTACTGCACTCCCGTTTTTGCATGAATAAATTAACAATGTTCTCGCAGTACTTTCAGTCCGGCTATTTTCCAAGTAGATTTGCCTCTTTTGTATTGGCTAAAATAAAACCGGGAGCTTTAAATACCAATATAAAAGGGGCATTACTGAATGAAATATCGATTTTTAGAATGACCGATGAATTTGTGTAAACCTTTATAAAAAATCAATATAAGAATAAGGCTGTTTGAAAGGGAGATGTGTAAATACTAACGTTAGAGCGCGTTAATATTTAAAAAAAACGATAATAATTAAGCGAGAATTGTGAAAATATTGAAGAAAACACGACTCATTTAAAATAGAGCAAAAATCTCTCGACAAATGCCTATGTTGCTTTTAAAGATACACTGTGAATTTTTTCATGCCTATAACATGTTAAATATTAGAAAAAAAGTATTTTTCTATCGAGGAAATATCATATAATTACCGCTTCGGCTCTACAAAGCATAGATATTATCCCAAATAACAAGTGTTCAAGAGAAATATCTTATAAATCGGTAGAAATTCGGAATGGCTTAATTCTTTGTTCACGGGTTTAAACGAGATAGAAAAACGTTTAGCAAAATGTCGTGTCATTAATTGTATTGCATGTCAGCGGGAATCGATCCGCTATTTCCTTGCCTGGCAGCAGACAAAACCATTGCGCCAAGTCTAAATGAAAGCTTAGCGAAATGCTTTTATGAAAGGAAAATAATTATTTTCCGCCTAAAAAACGCGTTCAGAAAACAAGAACAAAAGCGGCTTACACAGCTTTATTTTGCCAATAATAATAAGAGCTTTAAGCTTCGAGGGAAAAATAGCTATCTTACGGTATTGAGAGGGAATGACGAGTAATATTTTTAAGAAGCATAGTTAGATGAATAATAATAATTATAATATAGATTCACTGGAAGAGCTTCTCTTCAATGATTTATTACATTGATGGATATAACCTCCAAAAGTTGTTGAACAAAAGTTTTTCCAATAAAATATATTGAACATGAGATAAAATTGTTAAATTGAATTTTAAATACGAGATCGCCAAAAATAACGTATAATAATTAGATCCCAATGGTCGAGTGGTTAAAGACGTTGTCCCTATAAGACCCGATGGTTCCATTCCCAGTCGAGGCCGTTATCTTTTATTTTTGTGTGTCTTGTTCTGTTTCATGTTTCGTTTATTAGTATTATCTTCATCTGCAATGATACAAAGATTAGGGTTACAAAACTCATGGAATCTGGCTTGCCCTTTCAAAATTGAATCACTACTTTAAATGGCTTTAATCAACCTGAAAAGATGTCATAAAGATTATTTAACTTAAAAACAGAAAATTCTTTAAAACATTAACCGATTTAAAAAAAAATGTTACTTCAATACCTTCGTACAAAACTTATGAATTCAGAGGGAATTTTCATATTTATGATTAATTAAAAAAGATAAAATTAATAACCTACTTTTTTGGACGCGAGGTCTAATGTTTACAGAACTAATAATTATATAAAACCGCTCAGACCTCTGGCATATTCTGTGAGAATTTATGGTTATTTCGGATTTGCTATAAAATTTAAATAAAAGTAATATTTCTGAAATTATCCGAAAATAAAAAACTATTTTTGAAAGGTGATGAAATGCCCTTTAATTTTTATTATTACAAATAAATATATGTAAATATTGAAACATTGAATGAAAACAAAAAATTATACAAATGTAAAATTATACATATTACTAGGACCCTTTACTGTCGTTTCATATAAAAAAATTAAAAAAATTCTTCTGTAGTTGCGGTCGGATCCTTTGGTTTCAAAAACGTGTACATATTAATTCTTCTGTGGTGAACTTCTAGATTAAAAAAAGCGTGGTGCTTTCTCTTTCTAACACCATTTAGATCATATTTCTCACTGAGAAATTAAGGGTTACAACAATATCATATGAGCTTTTCCTAATAGCAAAACAATTAGCTCGAGTTCTGGTTCAACTTCTGAGCCATCAAACGCAGCGAACTAGGCAGGGAAGTTGTTTATCCAATAAATTGTCTCCGGGGCGGCGGTACCCATACCCGCCTCCCAAATTATATTGATCTACGAAGTGTATACCAAGTTCCCTTAAAAGTGTATAATGAAGCCTAAGGGAATAATTTGCTTTCGAGCAAATTTTAAGTTTGGAAGCAAATGGCCGGAGGCACAAACAGATAATAATATTGGATAACGCTTTTGGAAATAATATTCAGTATTTACCATTTATGTAGGTACATTGAATAACCGAATTACTTGTGAAAATCAAACAACTTTCGGGGTTTATCGTGAATTCCGAGATTGTTTAGACTAAAAAGTTTAAATGTCGTATTTTAAATCTACTTTTATATTGGTAAGTTTTTAGATTCTCACGGCCAAAAGCATTTAATTTACACATCTTCGGATCTACCGGATCTGCCCTGATGACGGACACTGCAACGCTGTCCGAAACGTCGGCTAAAGAAGGAGTTAGCGCAACACGGCATAACACCCCAAAAACAAACAACAAAAATACTTTTATATTGCGTATTTCTATATAACTAAGACTGAAAATATACTACTAAGGAAAAATCTGAAAGGCCGCAGTCATTCAGTTTTATTAGGGATAACATATTAAAACTTATAAACCTTGTGGTAATACAGGGTTTTCCAATAAGAGGTGATATTTTGAATAGTAGCTATTTCGGTAGATGTTACTTTTTAAGCTGTCATTTTTTGACATTTGACAAGTAGAAACTACGCCATTAATAAAAATGGAACGATACACGCTTCAACAACGCAGTGAAATTATTAAAATTCACTTGAGTGAATCAAATGCAAATCATCTTGAGTAATGAGGCCCATTTCCACCTCGGTGGCTACGTCAACAAGCAAAATTATCGCATCTGGGGCTCGGAAAACCCAAGAGTTATTGTTGAAAAGCCTCTCTATCCTCAACGTGTGACTGTTTGGTGCGGTTTATGGTCCGGCATTCATTGGACCTTACTTTTTCGAAAATGAGGCTGGAGCAACAGTTACGGTGAATGGATTGCGCTATCGAGATATGATTAATGATTTTTTATGGCCGGAATTGGATGGTATTGATCTGGACAACGTTTACTTTCAACAAGACGGCGCTACGTGCCACACAAGCAACGAAACCATTGATCTTCTACGATTGAATATCAAAATAACACCTCTTATTGGAAAACGCTGTATTTAATCGTTGAGGAAGATAGTAACAACTCTCAAAGAAATTGAGAAACGGACAGATCCAGGAAACAATATCTTAAGGGGGGGCTAGGGTTTTAAAAATTTTTTTTTGCATTTTTTTAAATAAATGCTTAATATGTTAAGAATATTGTGTTCAAATTTCAAGTTGATTGGATCAAAATTGACGAAGTTACGAGTATTTTTATACCTGTCGGATTTTAATCCCTACCCGACCATACGTATAAGCCGAGCAGAGCAAGAAGCTGAGAGACAAACTAAAGAAGGCAGGATTCGTCGTAGACAGGAGCAAAAAGGTGCTTTAGACATCATGGATGATAGCAACATCCTTTATGGACCTGGCATTGATGATTCAGTGTGAGGTAAGCCGATAAAATTTGCTTATAAACGTTTAATACCAAATTTTTTAGTGTTCAAAACTTTATAGCGTTTTTCCCACAACTCACGTTTTCAAAGTCGGTGACCGTCATAACTTCAAAACTACTGCACCGATCCTTTTGAAATTTTGAAAACTATTTCTGTACATAATTTACGAGGTAACGCTGGAGAGTTTTTTTTCAAATTTGTTAATAATTATTATTTTACAATAACAAATTAGCCGATTTTTTTCACTAAAAATAGCGTTTTTCCCTTCAAAGTGTTCCAAAAAAGTGAAAAATTAAAATTTCGAAAAATCCTCCCAGCGTTACCTGGGAAAAACTATTATCTAACGAATGAACTTTAATTTTTTGATTTCAGATGACCCAGCACCGAGTTATGAGGGGCACCGCCATTCTACTTTTTTTGAGACATGTCCGAATAATTGCTGCCGTTGCCGTGTTTTTTAATATTTCTCCGTGAAAATTTTATACAACATTCTTAAAATGTCATACTTTACTGTCCTATAAGATTTAATAAAGACATTTTAAATGTGTTGTCACAATAAATTCACAAAAAAATGCCCTTTTTCGTACGAATTAACCCTAGCCCCCCACTTAATAACACTATTATCTTCGTCAACGAGGTTTATAAGTTTCAGTAAGTTATCCCTAAAAAAATAATATTCATTCAATAAATGTCCTATACATATAAATAAAAATCGAATATGTATAACGAAAACACCATCTAGAATGTAAAAAAATATTCGGGTAGAACTTAGAACTTTGCAATCACACCAAAAAATGTCTTTCTAGAGATCGAGGAACGACTCTTGATTCTAAATTCATATTTGATTTATTCATTTAAATGATGGGATTTATTAAGAGAAAATGTTAACAATTCTGTTAAGTTAATTATATCACTTTGTATTATTTTGTCATTTGAGTGCTTTTATATAATTTTCTAATTTTATGTTCATATTATGTATCCATTGACTGAGAAGGTTTTTGTAATTTTATGTTCATATTATGTATCCATTGACTGAGAAGGTTTTTGTAATTTTATTTCTATATTATGTATCCTTTGACTGAGAACGTTTTTATAATTTTATGTCCATATTATGTATCCATTGACTGAGAAGGTTTTTGTAATATTATGTCCATATTTGTATATAACAGGATTGTTTTCACCGAAATGAGAACATCTATAAGAAAATAGTTTAATAAGAAAAAAGTGTATCTAGAATATAGAGCATCGAAATTCGGTAGAGCAGCGGAAAATGTGTTTTATATTGCCCCTCGCGTTTTATCGGAGTTTATGAAAAAATATTTTTTTTAAATAAGACACTGGATTTTTTATGTGACAAATTTGTAAGAACATATATTTTTTTATTTGGCAACAAAAATTAGCACAAATCTAAGACAATGGCCGCTTTAAAGTAGTCAATCAATTGGTTACGAGGTGAGCAACATATACAATTGCCTCCCAGACGAAATTAAAAATGAAAAAAGTATAGGTACATTTAAAAAAAAAATTGTTCAGTTTTATGCTCAATCAACAAAACAATGAAAGTGAATAATATCAGTGTGTAATATATTTATGTGTAATATATATGTTATTTCTAGTTAAATAAGAGAAAAATGTAATTTTCTTTTATCTAGAATAAAAATAAAAAAAATAAAAAATGCACAATAATAATTGAAACCTGAACTGGAAAATTATATACAGCCTACCTTTAATCATAGAGCCTATGCACGCCTAACTATTGCAAAACAATGCGATATTTTACTATTATTTTAAATCATCGACGGAAATTTAGAGAGCCGCTTACCCAATAAACACAACTGTACCGGACAGCAGATGGATATACCTAAATAATTATTAAATAATCAAGAAAATTAATATTTGTCTGATGTCACGCATTTTACGATGCTGACTCCTTTGAGGCTTGTCTCGTACGATGATAAGATTTTTAATCTCTGCACACGTGTCATATCGCCAGTTCAAGGATGAATTACTCGCACGACAAACCGTGGGACCTTAGTATATGTTTAGATTTAAGAATAATTGCTCCACATTAACACGTGTAGAAATTATTGAATTTGAACCCAACAAATACGCAAACAACTGGCTCAACAAGTCAGTTGTCCGACGACATTCGCAAGTTGTGTTTCTTTTAAAATCCTTACCCAAGGTACCCCCAGAGGAAACCGGCATTTACAGTCAATGTCACTGGCGTAGGTGTCCAGTACAACAACACTAGATTTAATGCTCCATTTAATGTAGTTGCTTCTCGCAGTAATTTTATGTAAAATTCTGGTTCACACAGATTGCAACTTGTGGGAATGAAACTAGCTCTGTCGACCTCTGACGATCTAATTTTAATAACATTGCTTCCTTTAGCAAGCAAATATGAATGCAGATATGCATTATGCAATAATCCTTACTGTATCAGTTTGTTATCATGTTATTTTTATTATGATTATAAGATCATTTTAATTAGATTTGTATTTATACTTTTTTTATAAATTAGTATATCTATGTACTACCAGATACTAAAATCTAAACAATTAGATTATTTTAAAACCGGTTGCATTTTTCATTGTAGATGGATAAAATCTATTCAGGGAATTGGAAACAGCGATTTCGTGTTAGTTTGACAATAATATATGAAAAGACAGATTGTTAATAGCTGGTATTGGAAGTTGCAATGTGTTTCCAAATGAGAAATTCACATATTCGAGCTATAAATATTTTATCTGGGTTGTGCGGAATAAATATACCTGTCTATACATACTATGACCAACAAACATATTACCTACATTGAGATACAAGGTGTTTACAACAAGTCAAATATATCAAAAGTTTGGTCTAATATGGAATCGGCTATATAGTTCCTAACCTTACATGCATATAAAGTACTCGAAAAGACATCGGAGAAGATATGTATATAACCGAAGTATGTACGATGTGTAGTGATGTGCGGAAGTACATCCGGGAACATTATCAATTCCCCAAAGTCGGGAATTTATTTAATTTATTAAGAAGAGTTATTCTGAATGAGGTTTTTTTATGAACATGTAAGTATTAATTTAACAAGTTAACAACGACAGTAAAATTACTTTTTTGATGTCTCCAATAATGGCGAGGTTATGAGCTTTCAATGTGAAGTTGGGTATAACGTATACAATAGGCTCTGCCACACGTACACTTCGGAGCGGCGGTACCACGCGCCGCTCCAAGTCGCCGAGCACCTTACTTTCGGAATTTACTTTTCTGCGCGGTGGCCTGGAGTGGCGCGTGGTACCGCCGCTCCGAAGTGTACGTTTGACAGAGAGCCTAATTCATAATTCGAATGGCAGTACTGATGCGCCTTTCACTGTGTTTACCTTTACATAACATGCTTATCAGCGGACAGCAAAAACTCAAAATCAAAATTTTGATGGCTTATATGAAGATATATTCGGTATTTTCAAAAATTTTTTAATGTTCAGTCCTCAGCCTCAATTCCAATCGGGCCTTAAATTTCCAATATAAAACTGTGTTTCACTGTGATTCCGAAATTCAAATGGGTTGGATGTCTGCGATGTGCTATTGGGCTAAATCAGAGAATAAAGAAGAATCTTTATAATTTAATAATAAATCAATAACTTAGTAAACACCACTTTTATTTTGATACATAATGCAGACCAGGTTTCGCTACAACTGTAGTATATAACTCTACTAAACTAAAATCTACAAATAATCTTTATTCTATGACATAAACCGAGTGCTGTTAAGGCCCTGAGCAGAAAAGCAATGTTTGATAAAAGTAAGGTAACGGTTTGGAGCGCAGTCAATTGTGGGACTTTTCTGTGCAGGGTTTTACAGAATTTGGTTTAAGTCGATTCTTTACCGGCCCATGAGGGAGCCGACTTACTTTTACACTTAATTAATGTTCTAATGCCATGTAAAGCCCACTAGGGCGTTAGTAAATAAATAAATGTGAAAACATTTGAATGAAGTAAGGATTACGTGCCAAGACAGAAGATTGTGGCGTTCGGTGCCTGATGGGAAAGTGTCGGGATTAGTAATTCTATATCTAGGGTAGGTAAACAAACAAACTTTCAAAACTCATCACGATTTTACTTATTTTGATTTTATATTAGTCTTATAATAATTTGGAAGGCGGGTATGGCTACGATACCCCCCCCCCCCCCTACCGGGAACTCCATAGGTCACCCCGAGTGGTTCGATACGTTTGGTGACTTAGCAGGGGTTCCCGGGTTCATGTGGTGAGGTTTGTCCGGGTCTTGGTGGCGGGTGTGTTTGCCCACCAACTGCGTGGCAGACCAGATCGCGAGCCTGGTTGAGGGAGACCTTTTGACCTTTCCAGCAGGACTCTCTCGGAACAGTGGGAGGGATGGATTTACATGTCAGTCACTCCTGGACACACAGGACACCTGGACCCTCAAATTCCCACCCACCCCTCTTGTATTTTTTTCCCAGAACATTCTCTTCTCCCTTCCCTAAAAAACCCTCCACACAGTATCCCCTAAGACGACATAGGCACTGAGAAATATAATTATGGAATTATTTCCCTCATGGCCTCCTGAGAATGGCGCTAATAGAAATAAGCACCCCGTGAATAATTGAATGCATTGAACATCGATTTTGCCTCAGCTACGTTTGGAAACTGTGCACTCGATATAGTAGTTTGCATTTACCAACGATATAGGATATTGTATTTATATGTACGAAGCACGCATCATCAGGGTGGGCAAAGGAAAATTAGTTTAATATTTTCCAAGTTTTTTTCCTATTTTGCCTAACCTTTATAATTTATTATCCTGGGGCGTGGGAAATGAGTATATACGTCAAGTTTCTGTGTAGCCACACAGTATATTGTGTCCTATTTTTTCTTTTATTTTCCAAATTGAGCTTCGACCTTCGCAGAAAAATACATACCGGCAGGTTAAATTCCAATTCCGTAACGAAAAAGCGAAATTGTACAAGAGTAGTGTCTGTTTAAATAAAAAAATTCGAGGCGGGTTTGTGTACCGCCGCCCCGGGAAATTTTTTTTGGAGAACCCCTCTGCCATAGGTCACCCGAGTGGTTCGCTACGTTTCGCGATTGAGCAGAGGGGCTCGGGTTCATCGGGTGAGGTGTGTTCAGGATGCGCCTGCCCACCAGATGCGTGGCATGCCAGATCGGGAGAGGCTGGTTTGAGGAGACCCTTTGACCTCTCCTACTGGTCTCTCGACACATCGCCATGCGCCGCAGCGGGATCCCTAGATTTTTACCCACCCC
This sequence comes from Hesperophylax consimilis, assembly GCF_061612785.1. Taxonomy (NCBI): domain Eukaryota; kingdom Metazoa; phylum Arthropoda; class Insecta; order Trichoptera; family Limnephilidae; genus Hesperophylax; species Hesperophylax consimilis. Next base: position 42,071,168 of record NC_142840.1, read on the forward strand.
TCAAAAAATTTTCCCCTCAAAAAACTTCTTCTCCATCCTTTCCTTAATAAGACCCCCCACACAGCATCTCCGAAGATGACATAGGCCCTGAGGCAAATTATTTTCTTCAGGGTCTCCTGTGCGGAGTAGTAATATGATAACCCAAGAGAATGTTGATTGAAGACTGAGTATTGAAAGACACCACGCTTTAGAACTTGGAAACTTACTTGGAAACGAGTGACCGGTACGAGGGCAGTTCCGCTTGCAGTTGTTCCGCACTGCAGTCTGAAGGACGAATATTGCCTTGATGATGAAGATCAGTAGAATTATATCCAACGATCAGTAGAATTATAATAAACGAATCATATTGTTTCCACATATGGGCATTGTTTCGATAGCTCTTGGAAACAGCAATCTGGGCCGCGAAGTTCATTTGATTTCGGTAACCAAATGACATAAGGGTGTTTAGAAACGGTAAGAAGAATGGTCCAGCCGGGAGGACGCCATCAGAATATTGAAATAGGCCTACCTTGTGGTGGATATGCACTAAATCACGGCGAATCCGAAATGCTTATTTTTGCGCGTAACGCGGCTTTACTTGTAACTTGCTAGTTGAACGGTTCAAATTGTTCTATTTACTGGCACAATAACCTATCGAGGTGACAAAAGAACCGAACGGGGGTTGGTGGGCGGACGTTGGCTTCATTAAAGTAAGAAGAAGTCTGCGGTGCCCGAATACCATTATTTAACTTTACGGTTACGGGAAAAATCACATTAAGATCGTGTTAATTTGAATTGACACGGGGTTGAAGGGTTAACGAACTTCTAGTGATCACGTGAGATGAAATTACATGATAATAATAATTCCTCGCTAGTTTTATTTTTTTATTTTTTTTATTTTTATTAAAAGTATACAATACAGAATATAGTATATTATATAAAGCATTGTACTCCCAGGAGTTAATAAACTCATTGCGGGAATGATACGCATTACATGAAACATATAGCTGTATGTATTAAATGGACATATGATGGGACATACACAACATTATTATTTCAGATAGTCATTAATAAGATGAAGTTTGAGCATGTTAGTTTGGGTCTTTTTACATTGACTTGCACATTTGATCTCGTTGGGTAGTTGATTATATTTTGTGTGAGCTATGTATTCTAGGGATCTTAGTCCATATTTTGTTGATTTGATTTTTGGTATATGTAGTTTGTTGTGATTTCTTGTGTTGTGTTGGTGTACGTCGTAATTGTAATAGAGTGTAGTGTTGGAATGTGCCGAGTGTTGAATTACTTGTAATATAGTTTTCGTTATTTCAAAAGTGGGAATGGTATTAAAAGGAAGTATTTGGGTGTTTCTGTAGATGTCTTTGACATGTGTGTCCCAAGGTAAACTTTAAATTTGTATTATTAATTACCCGGTCTGTTTCCACCCCTGATTATCTACAGCCAAACATCCAATACCATAGGGTGAGGACAATGGCAGAGATAATAATAATTATAGTTATTTACTACATGGTACGATTTACTATAAGGATAGTTTACGTGGAGGCCATAAAATAACATTTACGTGGTTCGTTATGCCTATTTGTACCACGAGAGACTACGCATTGAATTTAAAAACGGAAAAATAATTTTTAGTGTGTTGCTCATTTTAATACAGTAAAAAACTAAACAGCGTTTTTTTTCTTTTTCGAAATCGATTGATGACTTTTATTTCATTCGCTGGCGCGTCATATTATCCTGAAAATATTTTTTCCTAAATCCACTCTACATATCAAGCTCATCTAAGCCTTACTTTCTCAATTCAGAGCTTGCAATCTTATTCGTAATACGGTCGGCAATGGTTTTAGCACACAAACACCTCAGGGATCTCACTTCTTCTGCATAAAATCTACGTTCGTCCTTCGTTTTCTAAAACCGTTTTGACATATTATTATATCTTATAGCGATAAAAATCTGGGAAAAACTATGTACATTGAAAAAAAACTCTCGTTTGAGAACTTTTTAATCCACGTTTTCCGACCCACTGGGTCGGTTCACAGTGCGAGGCAAAATTACAAACGCCGCGGCGGTCACAATATTCGCATTATAATGGGCGCCATGTCCTCAGGACGGAGGAAGTCGGGGCACTGCGCGAAGGGTGGGAAGGAAAGCGCAGGGTTGGCACCAAAACCATTTTGGCAAACGAGCAAATGATGCCAAAATAATATTACATCAATACTTCAATAGAAATATTAACTTTATATTATCGTGCACGTTCCTGGAGAACTAAAAAAATGGAAGAATTGTTGTGTAATTGAAATGGGCCTATGTCATCTTTGGGGATACTGCGTGGAGAGTCTTTTTAGGGAAAGGAAGCATAATGTGCGAGTTTTTTCCACGGAGGGAATTTCAATCATTACATTTTTTCGTCAAAAATAATATTGTTTTCACAGCTTATACACTTAAAAGTGTTGTTTGGAAATATCAATTAAAAATATATATATATATATATATATATATATATATATATATATATATATATATATATATATATATATATATCAACTAAAAATTCTGCCTCAATACAGGTTCGCCTAGTGAGGCAGGTTATGCACAACCTAAAATATAGTATATTATGCCATTTCTATATAACACTCTTACATTCATATTTATTTTTTCTTATATTAGAAACTGCCGTATTATTGTAACATTATTCTTTCAACAATTTCATTGTTTCTAACTGACATATAATTATACAACTTACTAATGATATATTATAAATATATTCTGTAATTTTTTGATGAAATAAATAAATTTAAATAAAATAAAATAAAATACAGAAATACAAATGTAAGGGGAAGCCGGGACGCCCAGGAAGACATGGTCAAGTGTATCAAATATATCCGTCTGATCAGGTTGAGAGTCAGAATAGCAGAACAGATTGTATAAATGTTACTAAGACGGACGCCCAGGAAGACATGGTCAAGTGTATCAAATATATCCGTCTGATCAGGTTGAGAGTCAGAATAGCAGAACAGATTGTATAAATGTTACTAAGACAGGGATCAAGTGCCAAAACATAGTTCATTATTATATGGGCGTGGAAATATCAATTAAATACAGAAATACAAATGTAAGGGGAAGCCGGGACGCCCAGGAAGACATGGTCAAGTGTATCAAATATATCTGACTGATCAGGTTGAGAGTCAGAATAGCAGAACAGATTGTATAAATGTCACTAAGACAGGGATCAAGTGCCAAGACATAGTTGATTAGCTTTCCACCATCAATACCTTCCCCTAATACCTGGAGAAATGGCATGATGCTTAGTTAGTGACAGGTACACAACGTAGACTTGAACAAATAATTCGGTTGAAGAAAAGTTGACAAATTACGAGGTGCTTTTGAAAGTCAGAACTTTCCAAAACTTGCAAACACAGAGATTATAATTTAAAATGATATTGTACCAGGAAAGTCAGACAGGCGTATATCATTTAAATTAGAGAACTTTAAAGAAAACCGTAAACAAAACGCTTTACTTCGGAATCTACCTTTTTTAATTTACAAAGAAAGAATTATTAATTTCCTGAACTAATTAGACTGGCTATCCATATCTAGTTACATAACATAACAAAATACAATCAAAGAAACGTTTCTGGCGATATTCAGATTTTTTATTCACAATGAGAGTTAGACCACTATTGGCCTAATACCCTCTAGGTGATTAAAATAATTAATTTGTTTATAGTGAAATAAATTATTGAGTCAAACCTCCAATTGCACTGTGTAATCATCGAATACAATCTTATTAACCTCTCAAACGAAAAATGATTCTGTCGCATTAGGTTTTTACACAAAAAAAAACAATTTAATATTCATCCCAAACTTGTAAAAAGTTAAAAGATGTCACATATTAAAACATGTTTATCCAAGACACTATCTATGTTGGAATTTAATTCGGATAGAATCTTGCAATCATATGTAAAGATAGTAGCCAAAAAAAGATGCGTTAAGAAAATAAAGATGATATTGAAAGTCCTTGGTCGAAGTATGATACGGTTTAAAAACTATGGAAATTGATATGACCTAATTAGCTCGGTGGACGGCATAGGTCCTGGGTTCAATTCGAAACATTTCTGTCTTTTCGGTTTCAAAGTTGTCGTTTGAGAGTGGTTATTATTGTGTACAATGATTGAAATAAGGTTTTCCTCTCCCCGGCTGCTGTAAGCTGGTAGCTGGTGGCTGGTAGCGTCATTAGGGAATGAATGGAGACAGCCAGTAGCGCAGTGCAATGCGAACCACACAATCGTCCTGATTAAACATCTTTAGTGGAAGGCGCTAGCTACGAGTATCTACTGACAGGTCCGATAAAACAACTTGAATAAATTAAGCCAAATACGCCCATTTTTCGATAAAAATGGACTTTAATAATTCATTACAAAATTAGGAGTTGATTTAATTTTAGTACCCATCTCAAAGCAATAGTTTTTACATTTCAGACAAATTTCTACCTAAACCTTTTCATGAATTATTAATAAGTTTAAAACGATGGATTTTTATAGAAAAAGATTAACATTTATTTAGGCCGAAGATTATACACGGTGTCCGGAAACACGCGGTAGAAGCACTAAATTGGTTAATCTACATCACATTTGGAATCCATTTTGTAGTAGTTACATATTTTGTTTTATTTGATCTATCGTATTCTATGTTTTAACCTGTGGTGTGCCACAGAATACAATATAAACGCTAACCAATATAAAAGCTATGTACTATAGTTAAAACTTGGGCTCTCCAAGAAAAAATAAAGAATTTGCTAACCATCAATATTTTAAGCAAAGAAAAGCGGACATCCCTCATGAACTATGTCAGTGGCATTATGGATCACCTGGAGGCTACGGTGCAAGTATGTACTTCTTAACCGAAACCATTGGAAATGGTTTTCGAATCCATCAAATCGCTCTCCACTAACATTAACGAAATTAAGGCTAAACTGAACAAAAATATTACGTACGCGAATGTCACAGCCAGGCCGAGAACTACGCAACAGAGTCACGCTGTAGTAATTAGCTCAGATGACCCGGGAAATAATTCTGATGACTTGGACCAGCTAATTAAGAAGCACATAGATGTTCGATCCCTTGGAATTGGTGTATCGGGTATGCGAAAAACAAATAACGACAAACTAATTTTTAAGATGGCCTCACTACAAGATAAAAATGATTTCAAAGCGGAGTTGAGCAAAGGACTCCATGGACAGATAACAGTGACGGACGGAAAGCAACTCGATCCGCTTATTATAATAAAAGGACTGATAAAAGGTGCCTCCGACGAAGACTTACTCAAGTCACTTCAAAATCAAAATAAAGGGTGTGAAATAGATTTCACACTTTAAGAATCAAATATAAAAAAAAACCATAGAAACAAACTTCTGTGTAACGTTGTCCTAGAAGCGTCCCCTACAAACTGGAAATCCTTGGTAAACGCTGGACGAATAAACGTCGGATACCAACGGCTTGTGGTCGAAGACCAATCACCGCTGATGCAATGCTATCAGTGCCTAGGTTTTGGTCACACCCAACGCTTCTGTACAGAGAAGCTAACTTGTTTTCACTGTGGCGAATGTCATAAATATGACATATGTCCCAACAAGGCGAAAGAACCAACATGTTCAAATTGCAGTGGAGGTACGAGAAACCACCGGGCAACAAATCCAGAGTGCCCACTATGGAAGCTAATGGATGAGCGCTTCAGAGAAAGGGTAGACTACGTAGGCCACTGTTAAGGCAACATAAAGGAAAAATGTTTCAGTATACAAGAATACACTACTATAAATTCCTGTATGCGTATTATGTACATGAACGCTAGAAGCATCAGAAACAAAATAGACGAAATCGAAGAAACCCTCAAAAACATTACACAAACAGTACATATTCTCGTGATTACGGAAACCTGGCTACGTAAAGGAGAGGAAACTTTTTTCAATATTGCTGACTATTCTGGAATCTTTGCTTCCCGCGAGATGGACCGAGGAGGAGGGGTCGCCATCTACATGCATAATACACTCAACAGTAAGAAGATCGAAAAATGCTGCAGCGAAAATACCTTTCTAGGAATTACAGTCACGTCAAAAAGTATTAAACCTCTAAATTTGTATGTTTTTTACCGTAGGCCAAACTCAAATATAACAGATTTCTTTGAATCTTTCGAAATAATATTAAACAATAACAAACAAGACACATTACTTTTTGGAGATTTCAATATCGATATCTCAAAAGACACTGATACTACACGAAGATATATTCACACCTTGAAATCATATAACTTTTATTTATGTAACACAATGTTTCCCACAAGGGTAACTAATAACACCAGCTCGTTGATAGATCACATCATCACAAATAGGACAAATGTTTCCGGCACAATTTCAAACATTGATGATCCCCTTAGTGACCACAATATACTTGTATTGGATTATGAAAATTCCTTGAAAAACCTTCCCAATAACAGATCCGCAATAAACCTCACAAATGCTCACAAAATAAATTATCAAAAATTAAATACTTCACTTAAAACTTGTAAATTTGATCATTCGTCTGATGATGTAAACAAAAATTATAATAATTTCGCTGACTATCTCCAGAATGCTATAAATTCAAGCAAAACAAAAGTAAAAACAAATACAGGGGACAAAAGACTGAACAATACTCCATGGTTTGATGCTGAACTTGATACACTTATTAAAAAACGAAATAGTATATTTAAACTTTGGAAACAAAATCAAGAAAGTATTCCTTTGACAATAGAAAAAAAATAAAGCTCGTAATACTGTCACCAACTATAGAAGATACATTAAATCTAAATATTATACGAAATTGATCAATGAAAACATTAATAAGCCACAACGAACATGGAAAACAATCAATTCCATTCTATCAAATAGCTCGCGAAACCCAACAATAGCTTGTAAATCTCTAGTCATAAATTAGAAGTAAAGGGACCAAAAGAGATTGCAACTGCATTTAAGACATTTTTTCTCTCAGTTGGGGAAAGTTTAGCATCAGTCATCAGTAAATACGATCTACACGGAACCTCAAGCAAAACAATCGTTTAACATGATCAGGACAAATAAAAAGGAAATCTTACGGATCATATCTAACCTTAAGTCTAAAAGCAGCAGCTGGTTCCGATGGTGTAACCTCTCTCCTTCTCAAAAACTGCAAGGGTGAACTGGTGGATGACCTCGTTTACTTAATAAATCTCTCTCTATCAAAGGGTATATTTCCAGATAAACTAAAAATTGCAAAAATTATTCCTGTACATAAAGATGAATGTAAAAAAAATGTCCAAAATTATCGTCCAATCTCTATACTTCCAGCTATCTCTAAAATTTTTGAATGTGTCATTAAAGAAAGACTATTGAAATATCTCGAACACAACAAAATTCTCACGTCAAAACAATATGGTTTCAGACGACGATCTAACACTAAATGTGCAGCCTTCGATTTTATATCAAATCTGCAGAAACATATAGATGACGGTGATTTTACGGCGGCAATATTTATTGATCTAAAGAAGGCGTTTGACACGGTGGATCATAACGTATTGATCGAAAAACTGAAGCATTTGGGTATTGTTGGTACACCTCTGGAGCTTTTCCGATCTTACTTATCAAATCGCTTTTCGGCAGTAGAATTTGGAGGAGAAATGAGTGAATTAGGTAAAATAACATGTAGAGTACCACAGGGATCTATTCTTGGACCGTTGCTATTCCTAATCTACGTGAATGACATAACAAAGTGGGGTATTAAAGGAACTATACAACTTTATGCTGACGATACGGTAATTTTTTACAATAAACTGAACCTAGCGGAGCTTGAAACGGAGATGAATGCTGATATTTCCCATCTCACAAACTGGTTGAGAATAAACAAACTAACTCTTAACGTAAAAAAACCCATTATATACTTTTCGGTAACAAGAAAAATTTCAGCCTCGATATTAAAATTGGAGACAACTGCCTCGAAAAGAAAATGAACACAAAATATTTGGGCCTGATCGTAGATTCCCAACTCTCGTGGGATCTCCATATAAATCATATAAAAGAGAAAATTACCCCTATAACTGGTGTACTATATAGGCTTCAAGGATTACTGCCCATTCCTTTACTAACTTCAGTATACTATGCCATGGTACATTCACACCTTTCCTATCTCTGCTGTATCTGGGGTTTTGCCTCAAAGAAATTGATAGCTGACCTGCAGGTGGTTCAAAACCGAGCTCTAAGAAATGTGTTTGAACTTCCATGGGACACTGATGTTAGGGACATCTATTCAGTTTCTGGTATCCTTCCAATTACAATCCTTCCTAAATATGAAATCACAAGCACCATCCTACAAATTACCCAAAAATCAACTCACACCAACATCAAGCCACTTTACAATCAAGACATCCACAACCACAATACTCGAAATAACAATAAAATCCGCATTCCTCAAACACACACTACAAAATTTGGGTTAAAATCACTGAACTACATATATTGCCTGTACACTATATAATTCGCTTCCAGATATGTACAAACACATCCACCATAATAAAAAATCGCAAAGCAATGCTTTAAAAGAATATTTTTAACTACATTTAAAAATGAAAATATGTAACTGTGTTGTCATTTCTCGTTGTATCTTATCCATGTTTTTCTTTTTTCTTTCTGTACTTGTTTTCTATTGTTGTTTGTTTTATTTAACGTGTCATTATTTTAATTTTTAATTTTTATGCTTTATTGAATGTGAAACTTATATTTGATATCAAAATACCGTTGTAAAATTGTACCTACTACCTCCTACATATGAATTGTAAGTTCCTCCTGCCCTAAAATGAGTTCTGTAACTCATCGGGATTGCTCTAGCAAGAAATAAACACAATAAAAAAAAAATTAAAAAAAACGTTTTTAGGGGTTAATTTTTTAAATACATCTATTTGAATTTCACTTTTGTGTTCGGGAATGAATGCATATCTTAGATGTGGAAATTAACTTCCCGACATCCGATCGAGCTGAAACTCGACAGATAGACTCGTTGTCGATGACAATGCATTTGGTGGTAATGTAAAGTATGGACATATACGCATTTCTCTGAAATTGGATGAGATTAAAGTAGTTAATATACGAAATAAATGTCTGTCCTACTTAATTGGGATTTAGCTCAGTTATAATCGCGGTAGAATCCAGTCCCGGGAGAAGAAGGTTTAATAAAACAATTTTTTTTAAACATTTTCCTATAAATTGAATAATAATATTAGATCGAATATATAAAAGAAAAACTTAAAATTAAAATGGTGTTCTACAAATTATACTATGATAACAATAATTTCTTTAATCTATCATTTACACAGTTTAAGAAAAAATTGTTTTTTTTTTTATGTGAATACTTCACAAGAGTCCCAACTGCTCCCAACCGTCTGGTGCCAGTGAGACCATGGCATCCCCGATTGGGGTACGTTTTGGGAGCATTGAAGTGGAATACAGATGTATCTGAAATGCTGGTAAAAGAGATTATCTTATCTCGGGGCTATTTACACCATTGTTCATATTCTAGTATACGTCACGATCATAGCTCTCTTTTCAACCCCTTTAGTAGGTATAACACAAAAAAATAATGATTTTTTTATAAATACTGCACGAAAGTGGTGTAACTGTAGCAAGAGAACTGCTCTCGTTCTCAATCGGGGTATGTTGTGAAGCTGAAGGTATTGGGGATGGAGAGGAGATGGGGGAGGATGGTTGGGAAGTACCTGACTATTCAAATCAGATCATAAAAAAGGAAGTCGTTTGAAGCAACGTTTCAAAATTGTATTCCTTGTATGTTTAACAACTCTTCAATTAATTAATCTCGCACACTTCAGATTCAGAAATAACATAATGTTTGCATATCGCAGTTTAGTGCTATTTCAGTTCAAGTGCGCTTTAATATAATAAACATAATAATAGGGGGTCATAGAGATAACTGAGGCGTAAGTGTGGTAAAACCATGTATAATCGTGTGAGGAATGTGGAGATCCGCAAAGAGTGCAAGGCTGATGTAAACGTAATGAGTAAGATTAAGAAAGGGACGCTTAGATGGTTGGGGCATGTAGAGCGAATGAGCGAAGAAAGGAGTGTAAGAAGGATATATGATGCAAATGTGAGTAGGAGTAGGTAGCAGAAGTCGGGGACGCCCGAGAAGACATGGCACGATAAAGTGAATTAGATACTCGAGTCGGGCCTTGTCAAGAGTCAGAATCATAGAAGAGTATGTATATAAAGAGTATGTATACATATATATGATACGATGAATGAATGCGAATGAGGTAAGAAGTGTGTGCCAATACCGAGCGGTTTGGCGGTCTAACGAAAGCGGTCGGGGAAACGGCGTGATGGTTAGTTAAGTTAGGGGGACTCAGCACTGGTAAATCACCCCCCACATTATCAAACAATGTTTTAAAATGTATAAAGTATTGTGCCTAATATATATTTTTTAATATAAATAATTCAACTGCACGCTACCCAACTATTCACTGACGAGTGATTCACAGATTCACGGAGAAATATTCAACAATTTAAACATAAAACAATGCTACCTATTCAAAGCCATCTTGATGTTTACATTTAGAAATCTTTTCAAAAGCCACTGCAACAGTTTTATGGTCAAGAAATTTTGTTCAAAATATTTGTAAAAATTAACAAAGAAACTTGTGGAAGCCTCCGAGTGCCGGTATTAAGGTGTTTATTATAGAAGGCTAAATTAAATGTAAATACAGGCGCCATTTTGACGCATTGGGTTTTCATTTTGGCGGGAAAGGGAAGAAGTTGGCGCCTCTCGCCTGTCGCGAACCATCCGGACTCCGGACTATGGACTCTGGACTAGCTCGCGGAAACTTTATATGGGTGAATGCCCCTCTGTCCGAATTCCACTTCTCCTCAAATTACTCCGAACAAACGGAAATTAACGGAGATAGCCCGAGAAAAGCATTCAAAAACGAATTCCTTATAAAATATAGAAATTACTTCAATAAGCTATTTATGAAAAATTTGCTTGGTAAACTGATAGTTTAACATACTTTTGACGGCCTCCGTGGTCGAGGGCAAAGGCTCTTGACTAGCAATCCGATGGTCGCGAGTTCCAATCTAGACGTGCGCAAGTAATTTTTTCATTAATTATAAATAATATTAGTAGTAGTGATACTAATGACATCGTTAATTTGTTTGCCGACTTCTTCAAAAATGTTTACGATAATGATATCCCAAATGTTCAACTTCCACCCTTTCATCCAAAGGAATCAGTCCACATTCCCGCTTTACATATAAATGTTCCTGATGTTATACGCAAAATAAAAACACTCGACTTAAAGAAAAAAGCGGGTCCTGACAAAATTAGTCCTGCCTTTCTAATTAACTGTGCATCAATAATAGCCAATCCACTATGTCATATATTTAACCAATCATTAAATTCTGGCTGCTTCCCCGACCTATGGAAAAATTGCTATCTAACACCTGTATTTAAAAAAGGCGATATTCATGATGTCACTAATTACCGACCCATCTGCATGCTCTCAACTATCCCCAAACTGTTTGAAAAACTTATCCTCGATAAAATCTCCATACATATTAACAACATCATTGTAACTAATCAACATGGATTTATGCCAGGCAGATCCACACTAACAAATCTCTCCTTATATGAAAATTTTATAGCATGTTCACTCGAAAACAAAACCCAAGTCGACTCAATATATACAGACTTTGTAAAAGCGTTTGACAAAGTTAACCATAAAATTCTTCTCAATAAACTTAGTCAAATCGGAATTGAGGGTAAACTATTGGAATGGATAAAAAGCTACTTAACAAATAGAAATCTACAAGTAAAAAATAATTCTAACCTTTCACACAAATTCATAGCTACTAGCGGTGTACCCCAAGGGTCACATTTAGGCCCAATACTGTTTCTCCTTTTCATAAACGATATTTTTACTGTATTTGATAAAAATGTTGAAGTGCTACTTTTTGCCGATGACCTTAAACTATTTAAAATTATAAAAACAATAAATGACTGTATTCAAATTCAATTAAATTTAAATAAACTTCAAGATTGGTGCAAAACTAACAAACTTTATCTCAATATTAGTAAATGCCACATTATAAGATTTTTTAGAACAACACAACCCCTTAACTATCAATACAAAATTAATAATGTTTCTCTCGCCTCTGTAAGTGAAATTAACGATCTCGGCATTATTTTCGATTCAAAATTTAACTTTCTTTCACATGTAGAAACAGTCATCAACAAAGGATTAAAAATGCTCGGCTTCATTCTCCGAAATGGCAGAGACTTTAAAAATATTTCAACACTAAAAATCTTATATTCCTCACTTGTTCGAAGTCAAATCGAATATAATTCTCCTATTTGGTGTCCTTACTTTAAAATCCACTCCGACTCTATTGAAAAAATTCAGCATAAATTCCTAAGATACATTAACTATAAACTCGGTCTACCTATAGAATCAATAAATTACAATCACTTGATGAAAGAATTAAACTTACTTAAACTCTCAGATAGAAGACTTATTTCCGATTTGACTTTTATTTTTAAAATTGTCAATGGTATTATAGACAGCCCTGATATATTAAGCCTAATTACCTTCCATATACCCACTAGAACCACTCGATCCAAAATTCTTTTTAATTTCAATAACAATATCAGGACTGAGTCATTTAGAAACTCGCTTATACCTAGATTGCATGCAGTTGGCAATGCTTTCTCAGAAGTAGTAGATGTGTTCAACTGCACGGAATATAGTTATAAGAAGGCTATAATAACATACCTCTGTCGTAATTATCAATGTTATTAGGCATAATACCATTCTATTCACAAGTTATCACAGAACCTAAACTATGCACTTACATCAGATATCAGACAGAAGAGTGTTATTTAATAATTTTATATACTTAATCAAAACTATATTTTTTCCCAAAATTGTTATGAGATGTCTTACTGACAGCCCTGTTTCAATAGAGCTAACTCTTAGTTCTCAGCAAATTCAACCAAATTCAATATTGAAGGTAACAATAACCTCAATACTAAACTACTGTACGGATTGAAAATAAAAATGCTATTGTACCTATGTATACCAGATGTTATTCTTGTTTAATTTTCAACATAATTTCTCAGTAATTATTCTGTTTAACATAATACTGTTTCGCTCCTGTGAACCACTGTAAACATAAATCATGTATATTGTAAAAGCCTTTTACGGCGTCTAAATAAATAAATAAATAAATAAATAAATATATAGTACGCTTGCGACACGTTCCAGAGTGGAAGATACTATCAGTATCGCCCTGGTGTTAGACCACTATTAAATATTGAAACGTTGCTTGAAATGGCTTTAGCCGTGTTTGGTGAGCAGATCTGACTAGCCAGGTTTCCGCACCTTTCTCTTCCCCATATACTTCCCCTCCTAAGAAAGAATGGATTTTAACACGTTTTTGGTCTCGGCAGCTCCGTGAATTGATTCGGTTGTTTTTGTGTTTTTTCCTACTGTAAAATGGGTCACTACTCCTAAAATTGAAAATCCCCCACTCAACACAGAATCTTCAGGTATGACATGTCTCAAATCGTCCTCATTTTTAAAGTGGTACGTCTAAAACGGAAGAAAAAAAAATTATGTTCAAAAACAGACGCTATACCTACTTTCGGCGTCAGATACTAAAATGAATCTCACCCGAATACCCTAAAGCTTAACAAAACCATATCAAAAGATCATAACTTCAGAAGATGTGTACACAAACAACAAAGTACCAAACGTAGACATTCCACGAGCAAGCAAGCCTTTACCTAGCCTGACGCAACTTAACTCAAAGGAATCGTTCTTTGATAAGAGCGGAGCGAGTGCTACGAAAGGACTCCAGCTCAGAAGTACAACGCTAGCGTCACTTAATTCCAAAGCATATTTACTAAAGTGATGTTTCGTGTATTACCCCTAGAAGGCCGAGAAACAAGTATGAAACTTTACATAAAATGTCTCCATGTGACAAGGGGAAGTTTTGAAGTAATGAAACCGCACTCGAGCTAGAGCTAGCTCGTCCAACTTTGAATACTTTTCTCATAATAGGCTCTTAAGCTTCGCAAGACGCAGGTACGGTGTAATAATCTGATTTTAGTTGTAGGCGTGATGCACACAGTGTTTCACGCTCATTCATACCGTATTTAGTCATTCAGTCCATTATAAAGAGAAATTTTATATTTTTTCTGTAATACACCGGTATATTATTGTTAGTTGTCTTCTTAGCATGGAACACACTTGAAATCTAGAGTTTTCAATAATATTTCGGTCTTACCCCACAGCGTTTCGAGGTTATGAGCTTGAAATACGGTGTACGAATAATGATTGTGTTCTATGGTAAATTCATCTTCAAGTAAACGAGAGAATATAGGTAATTATGTTATTTTACGGCCTTCCTGGTCGAGGGTAAGGCTCTCGAGTAACAATACTAAGGTCGCGGATCACAATTTTATGTGATTCATTTGTGTTTGTTCGTGAGTGGAAGATGCTCTCAGTAAGACCACCTTTCAGAATTGTAACGTTGCTTGCAATGGCTAATATACAGGGTTTTCCAATAAGAGGTGTTATTTTGATATTCAATTGTAAAAGATCAATGGTTTCGTTGCTTGTGTGGCACGTAGCGTCGTCTTGTTGAAAGTAAGCGTTGTCCAGATCAATACCATCCAATTCCGGCCATAAAAAATCATTAACCATCTCTCGGTAGCGCAATCCATTCACCGTAACTGTTGCTCCAGCCTCATTTTCGAAAAAGTAAGGTCCAATGACTCCGCCGGACCATAAACCGCACCAAACAGTCACACTTGAGGATAGAGAGGCTTTTCAACAATAACTCTTGGGTTTTCCGAGCCCCTCTTGCGACAATTTTGCTTGTTGACGAAGCCACCGAGGTGGAAATGGGCCTCATCACTCAAGATGATTTGCATTTGATTCATTCAAGTGAATTTTAATAATTTCAATGCGTTGTTGAAGCGTGTATCGTTCCATTTTTATTAATGGCGTAGTTTCTACTTGTCAAATGTCAAAAAATGAATAGCGGGCTATTCAAAATAACACCTCTTATTGGAAAACCCTGTATATTATTATGCGTATCCACTCGAGCGATTGGTCGAAATATGAATACGGAAACTGTTAACTACGTTTTAAAGCCAATGAATCCGCCTGGATTTCGTCGTTTAACCCGTATTTTTAGGTTCTATAAATTTGGCACATTACGACAAACGATTGCTCAAAACGATTTTGCAAACTTATACAAATATGCCAAAGATCGCTCGAGTGAATATATGTACTATTTTCTAATGCCATTATTTTTTATCCTAATTTAAATACATAATAATAACAATAAAAAATATGTGAAAAAGAACGTGTTGAATTCCGGGAAAGTTCCGTCAAGAAGGTATTGATGCGACTTCCCAGTGTTTTCTTTTGTTTGCCTCTTTGGCAAATACTTGTTCCGCTAGTTTGAATATGACTTTCGTTGTTTGAAATCACAGCTATCAAAAGCTTGAAGATAATAAATAAAATACCATAATACTAAGGCACCGTGACGAGATGAAGATGCTCGGCTTCATTTAGAGTGACCATCTTCTGAGTGGGGAAGTTAAAGGAATTTCAAAGGCAAAACATTTCAATAGAATAATTATTAAGTATAGGTACTTAGTTCCCATATTGTCGATTTTAGTATTTATACTGGGGGAAAACAGGTGTAAACGTAGTTGATTGAAAATTCTATTCAGTCATTATATAATGACCAGGAATATTACAATAAATCATATTTTATATGCACCATTAATAATTAATTGTATTTCTTGTTGGCTTTCTCTTCTTTACTAAATAAAAACGATAATTTTCTTTGAAATCTTTGAAAAGGTTGTAGCAGTTCTTTACTACCCGCTACATTTCAAGATTATTCGGAGTGTGTAAACACTGGACTCCGACAAGAGGAGAGGAGACGGCAACTCGAGCGCGCCCGAGCGAGCAGTACCATTACGGCTCCCGCCGGCTATAGACGCAATCCCGGAAGACGCAGCGAACGCTACAAACGACATTGGACAAACATTACGAGACATCGATCTTTTGGGGAAGAATGACGCAACATATTATAATTCGTCTTGCTGGTCATTGCTTTCTCATCTAAATTTAACGTCATGTAAAATGACGTTTGGCGCCCTCTTCTCTTTATAACAGGTCAGAATACTTTTGTCACACACACGCACGTTTCATGTTACTTATTCTTAATCCACTTTTCTAGTCACACCATTTAACATTGCTACCTATTATTAAAAAGTCCGATGCGGAAGGCCTTCGGTCCGACGCACACGCCCTAGGATTAAATTCAATCATGAATATTTTGAGATCTCTTGTTTGCTCTGGTTTTGTACGCTGTAGAAATAAATAATATGTTGTAATTCATAACTCTTTTTATTACTACTTCTTTTATCATCATGTTACCCATTGAGGGATTAAATCCCATCATAATGGCAACGTGCCCCTTAACCTTGAAATCTGGTTATAATGGCGCACCAACGTGGTTTTTTCTCGGATATTTTTAACATTTTAATTAGGTTAGCATTTTGGATTGTTTTTTTTTTTCATGTGTGACATTAGTATTTGGCCTGTTCTTCGTGTTTTTAATGTCGTTTGAAGTGTGTCTTCCTGGATTGCGTCGTCCCCTGGCAGAGTTTCTTTTTAAAAATTGTATTCAATTTTTAAGAATTTTTAATATTGCTTTTAACCTTTTTATTAACTTATTTTTTTTTAAATTATTTTTATATAATTAATTAATTTTTATATATTAAATTCTATGCCGTTGGTACTCCGGGATTCATAACGAATTTCGTTATTTATTTTATATTTTTATTTTGTGATTGTACTTCGTATTGTTCACCTTGAGATAATTTTATTTAGAATGGTACTCCGTCCACGGACGTGACTAATCGCTGCACTATGCTTACTTTTGTGTTTCTAGCTATTCAGGTACACCTATTGACTATGCGTTTAGACGAGACGCAGTTTACAATACTCTGTTGCTAATATGGGTAAAATTTCATAGCGAGGACCGCTCTAGATTCTTGCTGCCGCACAAAACACGGCTTACAATAACATTTATTGCTTTTATAGCGAGGTAAGTGAAATATTATGTTCACGGTTTATTATTGTTTTGTGACTCATCATTTTGCACGCAAAATGCGTCGTAATTTTATTTTGCTAATTACTTTCACCTTTATTACGTTTTGAAAGGTTTTGATCGCGTATATTTTTAAAAAATTTTTGTTAAATTCAAAGTAATTTAATCATAACTGCCATGTGGAATTTTTTTTTTTTTGATTTGGGAGATTTTTCCTTTTTGTTGTAATAATATTATTTGACGGAAGGTTAGTTGTAATTCCGTTTTGTTCACTCTGACCGTCGGGTTATGGTGACCACAATGGAATTGCTGACGTGTTTCGACACAATTAATAAATTATTTTTTTTGTAATATTCATCTTGGGAAGGGAACTTTCCTATCATTTATTAAATTTTGATTATTTATGTTGTGCTTTAATTACCATCTCTTCAAGAGGATATATTGGAATTAATCACACGTAATTAATTATTTGCTATAATCTTTAATAATTATTTTTTGAAAATCTCTCCAAATTAAATTCTTCCATTTTCAATTTAATCAAAAGTTACAAACATAGTCTCGTAATAATTTCATATAAATTCATGTTACATTTTTCGTCTTTGTGTCCATCTCTTTTCGGAGGATTTATTTGGTACATTTGATCGAAATTCTGTACGTTAATTTTTGTTACATAACATAACTTCGTAATAATTTTACATAAAATTTAATTGTTACATTTCGTCGTTTGTGTCCAACTCTTCGGAGGATTTATTTGGCACATTTGCTCGAAATTTACATATTAATTTTTGTCACAAAATACTAACTTCATAATAATTTATTTAAAATTTTAATGTTACATTTTACAATCCCGATAATAATAATTCATAAGTTATTATTTTTAAATTTCACGATGTTTGCTGATGTTTAAATAATAATTATCCGCGGTAGAAATTTTTTTTCTCTCATCAAAATTTAGTGTTGAGAATTGTTAGTGTTGAACATTAATATTGTTGACTCCAATGTTGAACTGCATTGTATTGTCACGGGTTTTTGTAATCCAGCTTATAATGAGGGATCATGGTATTCCGATCGCAACTGAACGGCGAGTCTATAATAATGATCTATTTTAACTACGCAGTAGTAAATATTTTCAATAAATTTCTGATTTTATTTTGTAGTGAATATTAATAAATTATACACTTACATTTATTTTGAGTTCCTTCTTGGAAATTGTCTTCGTAATTTATATTTTAATAATTAATAATGAAATAATTATTTATTATTATTTTTCATAAAATATTTTTAAATTTAAATTTTTTTACATTTAATTTTTTTAAATTCTCGATTTTAAATTTTAAATTTCTCAATTTTCTGTACCGTTTAATTGGTGAGTTTTGTAATCTATCTCACATTGAGGATATATTAGATCTCAATTCACGCTTTTTGAATGTTATCGGATTTTGGAATTTTAATTTTTAAATTTAATTTTTTTCGTAAATTCTTGATTTTTAAATTTTTCATTTTGCGTTACTGTTTAATTGGTGAGTTTTGTCATCTATCTCACATTGAGGATTTATTAGATCTCAATTCACGCTTTTTGAATGTTATCGGACTTTGGAATTTTTATTAATTAATAATTTTAATTTCTTTTCACGTCATTATCTACAACTTCGCTTAAGAGGATCTCATGGTTATATTTTAGGCCTCTTTTGTGGTTCTATACCGCGCTTTTGTTTAAATTCTTCGTTTTGGCAATAATTTTGCGAAATTATTTTTTGGCTTTTATATTAATTATAATATTGCTACCGCCATCTTTGGTATTTCTGCGTTAACTTTTAACTTCGTGATATTTTCAACTTTTTGGGTTTGTGTTTTTGATGGATTTTTTCTTCAACTTTACTTTATTGTTCTTATGAACATTTTAAAATTCTATTTATTGAATTATTATTTTTTTATTACAATCAACGGGTAGTCAGAGTTTCTATTACATTTCCGAAACGGATCAGTGGGCTCGCTTTACAAGAATTCATCTTTTAACAATATTTTTTATTCTGAATTCTTTTAAATTTTTTTTTTTAAGGTGAACATTATGACGTCCTGTCTTGTATTGTCGGTGTATGTACTTGTGTTGGTTTATTTCAATTATTGAGGATTTGGTTCTCATCTATGGTTGAGTCTGCAAATAATGCGCTCTAATACACCATAACTGGGTTTCGTTTTGTGATAACACCCATGTTATAAGCTTTTAGCTTTAACATTTACCGTGATAGCTTATTCAGCTCATAATAGATACAATACCATGTTAGCTTATTCAGCTCATAATAGATACAATACCATGATAGCTTATTCAGCTCATAATAGATACAATACCATGATAGCTTATTCAGCTCACAATAGATACAATACCATGATAGCTTATTCAGCTCATAATAGATAAAAAACCATGATAGCTGATCGGCTGATAACAGACATATTTTATGTATTTGTTATGTCATGTATATGTTTACGTATTTCATGTTTTGTGTTTTGTTTCGTCAATTTTCTACGGTATTCTTCAGTCATTCACTGGTTCGCTCTGTGACGGAAGAATATGTGCTTGAAAATAAAATAATTATGATTAGATTAATTTCAATATAATTTCTCTATAAACTCTAGATTTTTATTCAATATTTTTTTAACAAGAAAATTTATTGATTTTCTATCTAAAATTTATTTCTACACTACTGCCATCTATTGTCAAGTAGTGCAAAACTTTTAATTACCATTGCTTTTGGTTTGATTATTAGCTTCATTCACTTGTATGGTTATACACTATTTAGCTGTTATCTTCGATATTACGGTAAATTCTTCTTATTTAAGAAAATTTTCCTTTGAATATTAATTGCATTTGTCATCATGACGTTTTACTATTATATTTTTTTTTTGGGCCTTGGAATTTATTTTTCATTGTTGGTTACCTCGCCTATGTACAACTGTCACTTTTAGTACAAAACAGTTTGTTAGAGTTTTTATTCAGGTTTTCAACTTGAGCTTCACCTTTTTCAATTAGTAAATATATTATAATTCTTGCTTGTAAGGTGTGCACCTTCTTTCCTTGAAAAGGGCTTGCTATTTTAATAAATTTTAGCTTCTTTAATCAATGACCAGTTCGGGTAGGCTAGACATCCAACATTCTCACGAAGACTTCTTCTGCTTCCGCTCATCCTACTACATAATGAGCTCATCAGGATCATCTGGATTGCTCTGCTTCTTCTTCATCTCCGTGCTGTGCTACTGAACAAGTCAATCATCATCTTCCCTCAACGTACTACATGATGCGCTCATCAGGATCATCTGGATTGCTTTGCTTCTTCTTCATTTCCGTGCTGGTGCGACTGAAGTATCACTTATCATCTTAGTATGCTGTCCGTCTTTGCTGTCCTTCTCTGGCAACTTCTGAAACTGAAATGGACGGGCCCTGTTTGGACAACTTGGAGCCTGAGGTGCTCCACCACATAGACGTCGGAAACTCATGTCGTCATTTTTGAAGCCCCTTGCTGCCCTCCTTTACGCAACTACTGATTTCTACTGCAGGAGTGGTTTCAAGGCCTGTTGGCCACGAGGTGTCAGGCGAACCTCAGACTTATAGGCATAAGTCTTTTGGCTGAGGGGGCATTGTAGCAGTTCTTTACTACCCGCTACATTTCAAGATTATTCGGAGTGTGTAAACACTGGACTCCGACAAGAGGAGAGGAGACGGCAACTCGAGCGCGCCCGAGCGAGCAGTACCATTACGGCTCCCGCCGGCTATAGACGCAATCCCGGAAGACGCAGCGAACGCTACAAACGACATTGGACAAACATTACGAGACATCGATCTTTTGGGGAAGAATGACGCAACATATTATAATTCGTCTTGCTGGTCATTGCTTTCTCATCTAAATTTAACGTCATGTAAAATGACGTTTGGCGCCCTCTTCTCTTTATAACAGGTCAGAATACTTTTGTCACACACACGCACGTTTCATGTTACTTATTCTTAATCCACTTTTCTAGTCACACCATTTAACATTGCTACCTATTATTAAAAAGTCCGATGCGGAAGGCCTTCGGTCCGACGCACACGCCCTAGGATTAAATTCAATCATGAATATTTTGAGATCTCTTGTTTGCTCTGGTTTTGTACGCTGTAGAAATAAATAATATGTTGTAATTCATAACTCTTTTTATTACTACTTCTTTTATCATCATGTTACCCATTGAGGGATTAAATCCCATCATAATGGCAACGTGCCCCTTAACCTTGAAATCTGGTTATAAGGTAATTGAATAGGAACATAATTTTTTTTATTTTTTTTATTGTTATTAAGTTTAATTTGTAGAACTCCATTTATTTTTTTTATTTTTTATATATTGAATAATATTGTTATCGGGTTTATAAAAATAGTTTATTTTTAAACAAGTTCTGCTGTGTAATTATTATTACGCGTGACAGCTGTTTCGCCCTCTGAAGGCATTATTAAACAATTTATAATAATTTATAATTTCTAATATTTTACTCAGAAATCAATTAAGAAATCAGTAATTGAAATTAAAATACCTACCTAGAAATAATATAAATGTATCGTCTGTAAGTGGGCTACCCACAGTTTGCTAATGCCTTCAGAGGGCGAAACAGCTGTCACGCGTAATAATAATTACACAGCAGAACTTGTTTAAAAATAAACTGTTTTTATAAACCCGATAACAATATTATTGAATATATAAAAAAAGGAACATAAACATCTTATATTGCTTATTCTGATTTGACAGATAGGATAGGATAGAAGTAACCACGATCATGCGAACTCCGGCGGTATAAAATGGTAGTATCCAACATGAGAACCATCTTAAACCGGAAACAGAACGTAACAAATTTCCGTACAGATGAAATGGCAAATAATCGAGTAAAAACAGGACTTCGCCACGCTCCGTCAATTAAATATTACAGAATTTAAATGTTGACACTAACTTGGTCTTAATTCAGATCAAAGGAGCATCTCCTACTATTTTATTATTTTCTTCCCCGAATGACTATTAAAATTAAAGGAAAAATTTTCTTATTCTGATAACACGTTCTTCAATACATTTAGAATAGAACCGGCGCCCGCTTGCACTGGTTGGAGAAGCTATTGGGAAGAGTCCGGCTGCTTTCAGCTTTTAATGACTCCCGCGCGCACATCGCTATTTCTTTCCCAACAAGTCCTTTATTCATTCGCGATTCATTTTCCGCGAAGAATGGCCCTCGCCCGAAAGACTTTTTTCTTCGCCAGAATCGTAATGAATATATAATTTGACGCCATTGTCCTTAATGTCCGCATAACGAAGTGCACATTTCAATTATTATTTTAAAGGATTACGTCTTCTCAGTTACGTGCTTCAAATATTTTTAGCGAAATAGGATTTATCCTCAAGAAGCGGGCGCGGGACTCCTAAGTTAATTGATTAAATTCGATTATGGCTCCCTTATAAGCATTCGACAAGAAGAAGGTTTGAAAGGGAGACGTAAAAATACGAATGATAGAGGGAGCGCGCTTATGTATAAAAAAACTATTATAATTAATAGGCGTAAGCAACTGTTTAAAAATGAGCAAAAAATCTGAGAAGCATTTAAAAAAACACTTTGGAAGTTTTCATGCCCATAGCATGTTAAATAACAGAACCAGGTGTGTTTTTTATAAGTTTCGAGGCATTCTTTGCGATGTTTTTTATCGAGGAAATTTCATAATACTTATTTTTCAACTCGACATCTGGATAAAGACTATTTTCAAAAGTGTCTTATAATAATTTTAAGAGCTTAAAAACTTGAAATATTCAACGGAAGTATGTTATACATGTCTGTCGAAATACGGTATCTTAAATTAAAAAAACCTGTATTTTTTAAAAGATTAAGGACGGTTTGTTTCACAGAATTTCAACAATTCAAGTTAATAATTTAAATATTAATTTCATCTAAATATTAATTTCATCTAAATAAAAAGTAAAATTTCAATTTTTTAAACTCATATGTCAATAATTTTTTACGATATTGCTATTTTTGTATTATCATATTTGAATATTCTTTTAGTCTATTCTCTACGTTTATATGATTTAAAATACAAGTTAGCAACTTCTTATATTCTTTATTTTTTTTCTTTTCATATTATTTATAAAGTGCAATAAGTAAAAGTCAATACACTAGACGAAACATGTAACGCTTTTAATAAATATTCCTATTTCTGACTGTCCTAAAACAGGTATTCTCCTAGTTGGACAGCCAAAGATCACTGTAATATGTAATATGTCATGTTTTAAAAAAAATAATAAATAAAATAATAATAAATAAAATAAAATAATTTTTAATTTCTATGAAAGTTCTATTACTATATCAGTTCTGTGAAGCAACTGGCCCGTAATGATATAATAACACAAATTGATTAGACCTTTCACAAGACTTGAAACAAGTGGCCCTATACTGAATGAACGAAATACGAATAAGCAAGCAAGGTGAAGAGATGTGGCCCGTCCAAGTCGAGAGTCACGGGGTGTCTCTCATGTATGTAGTTGTTAGGTGTTTATGTCTGTGACCAGCAGCGGTTCCTCGCTAGTTCGCTAAGATGTGTCTACTTTGGCCCATGGCGCCCCCAGTGCCCTTGTGGTGATTTTCTTACTACAACGGGACTATTATCGGATTATTATTTTGACTCCGTTTTTATTTTCAACGCTCTTTTGTACTTTTTATTGTAGCTATGTCCTAGTGGACAATCCTGATACTGATACTTTCATTCTTAGTATTATTTTCACATGTTACTTTATTTTTCTTTATTACTACTTTGTAAATTGTTGTACCCATTTATTTATTATTTATTGGCTTTGTTAGTTCTTTAAAAACGTCTTTAGATATTTGATTTTTGAACATTGAACCCCTCCGGCATTTGAAAAGGGTCATATGTGACCGACCGGGCGACCATATTTTAGTAATTTTATCTTTGTTTTCTATCAAGCGGAAATATTTAATGTTTTGACGTTAGAAAGAGAAATAATTATTCATTCCGGTTTGCCTCTAATATTTATACTAGAATCCATTAATAAAATCCTAAAAATATTAAAAAAATTATAATTCATATTTTGCGCCGATATCGTGGCAATCGGTTTAATTTTAAAAATTAATTCTTATTTTTTGTTATATGAACGAGATAAAAATGAAGGTACATTTTTCTTAAAAATTCCCCAAACGAAACGCATGTGTTTTCGAAAAATCGAGTTCTCTAATTTTTTCTATGATTGGTGAAAAAAATTAAGTAAAAATGTGGTTAGCATCTTTGACTCTGAGAAAAAGTATTATTGACTTTAAATAAATACACCGGAAAGATAATTTTATCTAGTTTCTAAAACAGTATTTGTTATTACGGAAAAATAAAAAAAAACAATATGTATGTATATAGCGCATTTGAAATACACAGAACACATTGTAAACAGATGAATACTGAAGGGTTAATGGGTAATACCTCAAATTGTAATAATTTATTATTGAAGATAATATAAGCAATTCTCAAAGGAAAATTTGAAACAGAAAATACAGAAAAAGATCTACGCAACATCTAGGAATTGAAACCAGGAACAACCCCCTGAACGCAGGACCTTCGCCTTCTTTAATATTTATTTATTTATTGACGCCCTATTGGGCTTTTAAGTACATAAAAATTACAAATTTCATTTTTAGCAACAGTATAAAACAAACAATACAAAATCGAAATAAAATATAATGATTTCTCATACATTATTTACATTTAAAAAGTGGTGGACTAATTTGGCTTTAAATGTATTGAAGTTTAAATTAAATATGTCAGCGACATCACTTAGTTCATTGCCCAACCTATGTATTCTTTCTAACACAGAATTCGTAGCAAAGTTGTTGTTGTAGAATAAAATATTCCGTCTAGTATATTTTGGAGGTATATGTAAAGATAGCAAGTTTATAGTGTCAGGGCAGTCTAACCTTGAATGAACAATTTTATATAATAAAAGAAGATCAAATATTTTTCGCCTTTCAGATAATTTCGATAAGTTAAGTTTACTGCGTAAATTGACATAATTGATTTCAATAATAGGAATACCAATTTTGAAATTAATAAAACGTAAAAATTTATTTTGAATTTTTTCAATTTGTAAACAATGAGAGTTGAAATGAGGACACCAAATGGTTGCATTGTATTCAACCTGACTTCTAACCAGAGACGTGTATAGTAATTTTATAGTTTTTATGTTATTAAAGTCTTTAGCGATTCTGAGAATAAATCCAAGCATTTGTAATCCCTTACTGGTAATGCTATTAATGTGATTCAAGAAGCGTAATTTGGAGTCAAAGATAACACCAAGGTCATTGAATTCAAAAACTCTTTTTAGATTGGCATTGTTAATTGAGTAGTCGAATAATAAAGGGGTTTTAGATCTATGGAAACTGATCGTTTGTGCATTTGTTGATATTAAGATGTAATTTGTTTACGATGCACCATTCATAAAGTTTATTTAAGTTCATTTGTAGAGTTAAACAATCTGAAGAATTACCGATCGATTTAAAAATCTTAAGATCGTCGGCGAATAGAAGAAAGTGAATATTATCAAAAATTAGTGAAATGTCATTAATAAATAGTAGGAAAAGAATTGGTCCTAGGTGGGAACCTTGGGGGATAATTAAATATTATTATATTACTTTAGCTAGTAATATATATATTAATATGACCATCAATAATCATAAATACAAGATAATCTGTCGAAAAGTGAATTCTGGCGTTATAAAATTTTTACATTTCTTTCTTCCTGAAATTTGAAGAACATTATTTTCAGTTCGTAATGCCTCTTTCATCGTGGAAAACTTTTATTAAATACCTAAGTACATCCATTTAACTACCAAAACTTCACATTGATTGTTCCATATAATATAACTACACAATATATTATTACTATTATTGGAAAACCGGACGAAGCCGGGATGTTACTTAAAATTATGAAAATATTATTATAGATAATTAACGTTTTTATGTAGATTTCAAGTTTGCTGAATGTCTTACAAGAAACACGCCCTAATTTACAAAAACCTTTGTGCAAGGGGCCCAACGATGAAGTATTGATATGAACTCTTTTTTATACTAAATGAAAAAATATATGATGTCACACCACAAAGTATTTGCTTCCTTCGAAATATATTTTTATTTTATTTAGACAAAAGCATTTCTAACACATGAATTAATCCTATTTAACTAACTAACTAACTAACCATCACGCCGTTTCCCCGCAGGGGTAGGCAGAGAGGACGGACCGCCAAACAACTCGGTCTTGGCACACACTCCTTGCCTCATTCACATTCATACATCGTCTCATACATACTCTTCTATTGTTCTGACTCTTGACATGGCCCGATTCAAGTATCTGATTCACTTGGTCGTGCCATGTCTTCCTCGGGCGTCCCCGACTTCTGCTACCATTCACATTTGCATCGTATATTCTCCTTACACTCCTTTCTTCGCTCATTCGCTCTACATTCCCAAACCATCTAAGCGTCCCTTTCTTGATCTTACTCATTACGCTTACATCAGCCTTGCACTCTTTGCAATCCTATTTTTATTATTATAATCGATGGCTAAGATGCGACCCCTCTGTATACATGTCACCTAAATAGCATAGTCTGGTGTCCTAAATTAACTAAATAGATTTCATTTATTTATTTATTTCATTCAAAAAACAGTTTTTACATAAAAAACATGCTCTGCACATCTCACTAGGGCATTCCTGTATCAAGATGTGCAGCTTTACAATAATATCATTTAAAAAAAATACATATATGTAAATTTAAAATAATAACAACATTAAATTAAATTTAAACCAAAAAAGAAAAGTTTATGACACGGACGTTTCGAGACCGGTAGACAAAAATAAACAAAATTTTAGTAACAAATGTATGAAAAAAATAAGAAACAAAATGTCAACAAAAGAAGCATTAGTAAGTAAGTTGGCAACAATAATATTCTTCTGTTAACTAAAGTACAAGGTACCTGTGCTGGCTTATCAGACACAAGCATAGGGTAACCATACTAACAATTACAACATGGATAGTATGAATAATAGATTATAAGAAAAAATAATTCTATATATTCTAATATTCTATAAATAAATATTCTGCTAGCATACATAAACAGTTCAAAGTCATAGAAGTATGGTAATCTCTATCAAAGGGTGGAAGAAAATAGTGAAAGAAAAAACTGGGTTAATAGCTGTTATTCACATTTAAATACTTCTATATTGATTAAACGAAAAGCATTTCAGCTAAAATATACAAAATAAGTAAGAAACATCAATGGTAAGAAGACATCTAAATATGCTTCGAACTTCGAACACTTTACTCAGCAACCACAAATGGATTATGTATTACCTGCGGAGGTAACCAAGAAGATACTCAGAAGCATAAACGTGAAGCGAATAACAACAGGAATAAGCGGGGAAGAAGTTACATAGTTAGAATGAACCCCGGGGAAGAAGTTCGGCCTATTCGTGATACATACAAATGGAGTTCAGGGATGTGCTAAGTGGATGGATAAAAGAGCTTTGCCCTGCCTGAAGCTATTATTGACATATTTTCAGAAAGCTGATTATTCGATATCAGATTCACCTTTCAATTTCATCAAGACGATACTAGCGGTCGCTTTCACCAATCAAAACGAAATACAAATTTATCGCGTGAGGCGTGTTCAGGATGCGCCTGCCTACTAGCTGCATGGCGTGCCAGATCCGGAGATGCTGGTTTGGGCAGACCCTTCGACCTCTCCAACTGGTCCCTCAACCCATCGCCTTGCGCCGCAGTGGGAGAGATATATGCACATGTCCGTCTCTCCTGGACACACTGATCCTAAGATTCCTATCCAACCCTCATACATTCCCAGAATTTCCTCTCCTTCCTTTCCTTAAAAAACCCCTCTACACAGCATCCTAAAAGATGAAATAGGCCCCAAGGGAAATGATTTTCCTCGAGGCCTCTAGTGGAGGAGTTAATTGAAACATACGCTGAGCCGCGCTGCTGACATCAAGATTGCGTTATGATGTGCCCACCTGCCCACCCCCCAACCCGTTGCAACTTGGACCAGAGCCAAAACTTTTACCGCTTGACAATAAAAGAGCTGACCATTATTTGCATCAACCACAATATAGACGCAAGGCTAAATCACTGTGGAATCAGACTGAACTGAGAATTTAAAAAAAGATTTATATTGACAACTAAAATAATTATACCATGAAAAGGACGAATAATAATTAATGAACGTACTAGTCTCTTGCTGCTGGTCGGGCGACGGCTCTTCTCTGAACTGCCGCCCATTGCAGACGTTGAAGATCCACCAGCGGGTCATGCGGCCCCGCCCACTGCACTCCGCTAGCAGATCCTCATCACCAGGGCGGGGGCGGGGGCGGGGGCCGGGGCCGGGGCGGGAGCGGAAGCTGTGGCGGATGAGCACTGAACTGAAACACTCTTGGCACTGTGTGTGGAAAAAAATGTGGCTCTTTGTTGAACCTTGGCACTATACGCGTAAAACTGCGATTTTTTTAATGTTAAACCTTGGCACTATTACTCGTACGCGGAAAAACTACGTACTAAGGAGTTTTTCTGAATTTTAGCACTATACGCGGAAATCTGTAGTTGCTTGGTGAATCTTAGCACTGTATTTATGTGGAATGTGGCTCTATGTAGAATTTTGGGAGAAGGCGTGGAAAACTGCCGCTTTTTGTTTAAACTTGGTACTGAAAGTGAAAATATTAGCTCTTAGCTAACGTTGGCACTTTGCGCGGAAAACTGAAGCATTTCCTGGAGCTTTGATCTGTAAGTTGAAATCTGTTGCTCTATGCTTTCTTAGTCCTTTACGTAGCAACCTGTTGCAAATATCTAATATCACTGACAAGATCAGCAGAACCACACTCGAATAGTCAACATCGATTAACAATTAGGTACCCCACCTGCAGTCTCATGGGTAAAATTATAAGTTCTTCTAAACTTTTATGAAAATAAAAATTCAGTTTGATTATTGCCATTGTTTCTATTCACTACGAAATAATGAGTAGTTAAACCAACTAAAATACCGAACCTAACGCCCGTGTTGCACAAGAAGGAGAAAAGCAGCCAAATCTACAATAAAATTGTTTTTCCAACAATTTATTTGAGACACAGTTTAACTTGAAGCGGAATCAACTAAGTACTATCGGAATTTAAAATTGAATTGCACTCATATTTTGGGGGCGTTAATGAAACACCCACTTGTATTATAGTATAAAGTAATGAAAAAATGACAAAACTGATGCCGTTAGTAAACGCGTAGTACGAAGCTTCACGGGTCAGACAAGTCATCGACTGATTCAATCATACGCGACAATAGTACTAAAAGACATAAGCAGTAGGTAGTTGTATTGTTGTATGTATTTAACTCGACTAGGGTACGAACAATAGTCAATGGTCCGTCATTCGCATTCAACGCCAGGCGCAGCATTCAAAATGGGTGATGGCTGGACGAGACAGCAAATGACGGAGTTGAACGCCGCTGCTGCACGGCTGAAGTGGGACAAGTCCAAATGGAGTCCATTTATTTATTGTGGAAACTATTGAAATATTTGCCGTTTGAAATGATTAATTTACTGTAAAACTAAAAGACAAGAAAAAGGAATAAAATAACAAATCTCTTCTCGGTGGATTTTCGATTTTTCTGAAAACAGTTAAAACAAGCAGTGGCTGCTCGTGTCTTTTGGGTGTACTAAAGTGCCAATATTACAAAAAATGGGATTATTGATTTTGTTGTAGTTGAAAACGATTACAACAAAACAAGCCGAACAGATTAGGTATATGGAGCAGAAAAAAAGTGCGAACGGTAATCTCTGCACCGCTTTTTCGGTCTGTAAATTTTAAATCAACGCATTTCAGTTCGCCTTGCAACCTTTCCACATTTAATCATGGGTTTTCAAAATATCCATTTAATTGGGAAAATGAACTACATTAAAAACGCCATAATTCAATTTTAAATTTTTCACATAAAAAAACAAAGATTTTGACTTCGACAGCAAATGAAGTTCCCTTCATAAGTATTTCAATATCGTGAATTTGTGACGTTAATTTTGGCCGTAACGAAATTTAATAATTTGACAAAATTTGTATTCTTCCGTATTTTTAAATGTGTCACGTGTCATGTGTCTTAAATCTTCAATTCCAAGTATCTCGAATTCTGTCGGAAAAGTTCCTGAATTAAACGAAATTTAACTAAATAAGCCGTTAAAAACTTTAACCGCTGTGTGGCTGAACTTTCAGAGACGCCATGTTATTATTATAAATAGGAATGGCCTATCTTCCGGTGAGTTTTGGTGGGTCGGTCATTACGATACAATACTTGAGACTTGCTAGTAACAACTGTCAGACTGCAATGAAGCACAGAGGACGGGATTGGTGGGATTGGCTGTGAAGTAATTAAATTTTAGATAACAATAATCTCAAATGTAGACAAGTACTTGGTTTACATTTGAGATTATCAAACAAAGTAAACAAAGAGATATTGCATGGAAGTGTGCGCACTGTCACCGAGCTACAACCGAAACGTCGGAGATAATGAAAGTTATGTGTTTGGTGTGTACCACAAAGGTTGTACGTAGATATGATTTGCAGTTAGTATGGGTGAGCGACGTTGGCGATACTTTTGTACGAGCGGTTTCATGCTAATAAAAATTCATAGCCTATCTCACTTGTCTCTATTATCTATGTTTATAACCATGTACAAGGATACTAGATTTTGTGAACAGAAATGACCACCGTTCAGAGCCTTGCGGAAACCCATAACTGCATTATAGGATGACTGGCAACAGTAGCCATTATAACTTTGGACACTGTTCCCGCAGGACACGAAATTATTATAGTAAATTTATATTCGTTAAATTAGCAGCTTGTCGTGCGCAGTGCGCAGTGTGCACAGAGAAATAATGAAAGCAATGTGTTCTCAGATCTCATATTATATCATGAAAAGCAGTTCATATGCACCTTAATATGCGCTAGAAATTTGTTTGGACATTGCATTATAATAAATTGCGGATATTTTTAGACAGTTTCGCACTGAATATAATAATTTCGATCGGAATCCGCACTTCTTATTTCATAGCTAAAATTAAAAAGTACTTATCAATGTTACTTTCAATTCGCAATTTAAAATTCAAATACGAGTATATTATAATGTCAGCATTTTTGTATCACATGGCAAAAAAACCACCCGGCAATGTAATACATTTTATTGAATAATTAAATGAAAATAATAAACAGAGACGACACGATATTATGACCGATGGATTTCACTAACCGGAATAGCATTCCGGTTAAAGACATTTTCTGCGGCTGAATCCGAGCACTGATTAACCAGTACCTAAGCTTTAGCTTACAAAGCTTGAACATTTACCCTAACGAATTAGTTAGTCGAAGTAGACGTAAAATTCCACAATACAGCAAGATAATAAATGAAACTTTCTTGAACCGTTAAAAGGCAAAAGTGTGGATTTAGAGTTCCAAAGTAGTAGCGAAAAGAGCTTTGGATACGAGTAATTAAGTAAAATAGAGCCAAAGCTTTTTTACGTTTCCTGTGGAGATTCTCCATCGGGAAGGCGATACTGAGAAGTGAATTATTATCATTATTGCGGGCCATTGAACGGGAGTACCGACCGGGACCAGAAGCACAGAGGGCAGAAGAGGGTGAGCTGGGGGAGGAGGGAGGACTACTAAGGGGTTGGGGCGACAGGATGGCGACCAGGGTGATACAATCCTACTGACACAGATGGAGGAATAATTAGGTCTGAATATGTAGGTAGGTATAGGTACCCACTTCGCAGCCGGAGAGGAAATTGGGTGAAGGGCAATAAAACGACCATTTTTAGGGAAAAGGGGTGCGTTTGCTTAAGAGGGGCAATGGGAAGTGACTCATCTTCAAAATGTACTCAGTAAATGAGATGTCGCCATTAAAAGGAGAGAAACGCACGGAGAATATGAAGTAATTTAAAATAAATATTTTTTTATATTTATATTTTGAATATTATGCATAATGGGGGAGAGATAAGAATTGTTAATATTTTGTGGAAAAGGAAAATAAGGAAAATCCAACATTCGATGTAGAAAGGTTACCTATTTGTAATGGCTATAACTATATTTAGTGTGGATGGGTAGGTTCTTCCCAACCCTTCCCATTCTTCCCAATTTACATTCTCTTTCCCTAATTTATTTAACATGTTATGATTAGTTAGGACTCTCGAGGGTTCATCCCATAAAACAAAAATACCAACACACAACAAAACACCCTCCCTGGATGTTCAACAATAGTACATGAAAAGGCCCATATATTTGGCGTAAAACACGTGGCTAAAATAGATCACCAGAACACACACACACACTCAAAGTACGAGCCACGAAACCCTCGTGTTTTCGTGGCTTGTCTGTTATTTGCACAGAACACGAATGATTAATTTGAGTTAATCGAGTTTGTTTCCGAAATAATACACATTACAGATTTCACAGTGATCGTTTTAACATAATCCATTCACAACATTAATTATTTGGTTACATTTTACAGAACAGTAACTGCTAAACATATAAAGCAGCACAGCGAGAAAGTTATCCCCTGTTAGACCTATGTAGGTATTGTTGCTAACAACTAATCAAGTACACTTTGCAACCCTTGCATTGAACAAACTTTTGCTTAATGTGAGTTACACTTGTTTTCAGTTATGCTATTATTTATCGTCAGCTGATATTAAACAAGCTACAAATTCGCCACAATTCGTGTTACTAGTGTATTCAAAGCTTTAATCAAATCCCTGGTGGTTATATTCGTACGTTACACAACAATGTGATAATTACAATTGTTCATGTTTTGGTAGAGATTTGCATCAGTTCATATAATTCGGGAGGCGGGTTTTGAACCGCCACCGAGGGAATCATTTATTGGATACATAGGTCACTCCAAGTGGTTCGTTACGTTTGGTGATGTAGCAGGGGTGCCCGTGTTCTTCGGGTGAGGTGTGTTCAGGTCACTCCTGAACACACTGATTGCTAGATTCCTACCCGACCCACATAACGTACCAGAACTTCCTTTCCTTAAAAAAGACCCTCTACGAGGCATCCCAAAATGGCATAGGCCCTTAATGAAATTATTTTCCTAGAGGTTAGTGTAAAAAAAAATCTTGCGAATTCACTGGCAGAAAAGCCTCGGGAGGTAAAGGAATAAACCTTATAAAACTGTGAGCAGAACACGACAAGGTAACGAGCTTTCATGTCTTTTCCAATTTTATGGAAAAAAAAACATTTTTTGACAAGCTAATTTTATAAGGAAATGAAGACTTGTAATGTTGACAAAATATCACGACAGAAACATTAAATAAATAATATGATAATATTAGTTAATATGGATGTGAATATTACCTATCTAAAATGCTGAAACGAAATAAAGAGCGAGTTTCAGAAAAATGGTTCTCATTTATCGTACATAAGAGAAAATTCGCTGGATGAGAAGTGATGTTCAAAAAGGCGAAAAAGAGACGATGTGAATATTTGAACCCTAGTTGAATTCACACCAGGCTGTGAAGAAAGTCGACTTTACCAGAAATCTCCTCAGGGGGTAAAATAAAGTGTCGAAATTCGCCCCAGGAAATAAATTATATTCCTAGACTCTATTCGTGACAGGCCATGTTTTTTTCCGAAATGGTTAACAGAAGTGAGATCATCACGCTATAAATCTAAGGGTGATAGCAGAAGGGCTACAAACGTCACATAAAAAGCATCATACATATTTCACACACGTTTCTAGATTATGTGAGATTCGTGTCGTGTTTTTTTGAATTTTCAGTGCCGATAAATCGGCGTTTATTGAAATATTAATTTAAAAGTGTCATACAAAAAAAAAACAATATAAGTAGGCACTTCGACGTCCTCCGTGGTCGAGGGGTGAGGCTCTCGAATAGCAAACCGGAGGTCGCGGGCTCAAACCCCACGTGCGCAAGTAAATTTTATTTGTGTTATTTCAACTTATTCATTTAAAATAATATATTGTTTATTTTCGGCACGTTCCAGAGTGGAAGATACTCTCAGTATCACCCTGGTGTAAGACCACCATTCAGTAATGAAACGTTACTTGAAATGACTTTAGCCGTGTTTGGTCTGACAGATCTGCATTTACAGGTTAGTGAGTGTAAAATAAAAATATGTTAAGGAGAATAATTAATAAAGTGAGTAATGTGTAAATTAAGAAGAAAAAGAGTACATTATAAAAATGTAATGGTTTAAAAGATTATTAGGGATGCATAAAGAATAACAAGTTAAATTTCATAAGGACATCTTGTCGCATGCCATTCAGTGGATGTTTTGTTGAAGGAATACATATATGTGAAAGTTATTGCTATGGTTTGTAGTGGTAGTTTTAGAAAAGAAGTTTTGTCAAAGGTTTATTTCTTTGCCAGGTGGGGAGAGGTTTTTTCGATGAAAGAAAAAGAATTAAATGTCCTAAACAGAAATAATAAAAAACGGGTGCGATTGTATATTTTTCAATACTCTTGCAACATGGGAGAGATCCTAATCTGGGAAATAAACTGTTTTGTATATCTTTCTTCCCAATAAGGTGTGGGAGTCAAATCTTTTATGTATTGAATTACGAGTACCAGCATTAAAACAACTTTAATAATTTATTGAATGGTTTTAGTGTCAATATATTATTGAGCGTGTAATTTATGAGGAAAGCAGGTCAATAGCACTACATAATATTATACAGAACACCTACTGACAGATTTATGTTATTGCGCAATATACAGGAAAATTCATTTTGCATATCCATAAAAACCGGCACATGCTTTTAATGTGCTGTGCTGTGTGGTTGAGCACTTGTTTAATGTGCTGTGCTGTGTGATTGAGCACTTTTTTAATGTGCGGTGCTGTTTGGTTGAGCACTTTTTATCGTATTACATAACGTGTTTTGTTAACAAAAATCAGTTATGTTACTCTGTGAACGTGTTTGTAAGCACACTATATCATAAATATACATATATCATCAACTTTAAACAGTAATTATTAATTCGTGGTTCAGCCCAGACACGAACCGTTGAACAATGGCGGTTCGTGACTTACGGTTAAGACTCGAGAATGTTGTCGACAAACTCATAAAATCACAAAATTGCAATTTTAAATATAAAATAAAATAAAATTTCGGGTCCATTCGAGTTATTATTGAAACAAAGTATTTTTACTTTTAAGCATCTATTTTAAAATGTCTTTTAAAACTTAAATGGTTTCGGTGCTGACAATCTACCAATCTCGCAAAAATTTTTTTTTTTTTTTTTTATAGTGAATACCTCACAAGAGTCCCAACTGCTCCCGTCTGGAGCCAGTGAGACTATGGCATCCCCAATTGGGGGATGTTGTGAGGCTGAAGGTAAGTGGGGAAGGGAAAGAGGAAGGTGGGGGAGTACCTGGCTATTCAGATCTAGTCACTAAACACGGCTAAAGCCATTTGGAGCAACGTTTCAATTCTGAATGGTGGTCTTACACCAGGGCGATACTGGTAGTATCTTCCACTCTGGAACGTGCCGCAAATATAATATATATTATTGTAATTAATCAATTGTGAAATAACACAAATTAATCAAATAAAATTTATTTGCGCACGCCGGGTTCGAACCCGCGACCTTCGGAATGGCAGTCCAATGCGTTACCACTGGACTATGCCGGCCGTCATGTAGGACGACATGTATTTCGTGTATTAACTGTAGTATCTGCGTCCCATTTCAGAGAATTGCGTATATGTCACCAAAAGTTAATAGAATGTATTGTCATCGGCAACGAGTATATCTGCCGAGTTTCAGCTCAATCAGATGTCGGGAAGTGGGTTAATTTCCGCATCCAAGATTTACAAGCATTTATTACCGAAAAAAGTGAAATTCAAATAGATGATTTTTGCACAACACCACGTACACTGGAGTGGTGTGGTTTATCAACTAACGACAGAGATGAGATTAGAACAGGATTATAATAAATTTAAAAATAAAATAAATTTCTCTACCTTAAATAATTTAGCGAATTAGAATGACGATGACATCTCACAATATTATTTTATATATTATTGTATAAAAAAGAGTTTTAGACTCTATGTAAAGAAACATGTTAATTTTTATTTGAAATATGTTCTTACTACGTAAATTTAAATTATTATACTTTATTTTATAAAATAAATAAAAATATTTAAGAAAAAAAATGTATTTAAAAGAAGTTACAATCACTTTCTAACCCAATGAAGAGTTAAACAACGGCCTTTAGTTGCCAATACAAGTTTAGAAATACATTTACAGGACACTTTCTATACATTGCAGCCTTTTCTAAATATATATATATATATATATATATATATATATATATATATATATATATATATATATATTATATTATTAATATGTATTATGAATTTTGTAATAAGAAAGCAAGTAATTTAATTTTTTTTAATTCAATGATTTTCAGGGGGCTTATAAAGGCTCCGAGAAAACGTGACAAGGCGTTGAAATGACCCAAAACTTTTTGCAATGGCCGCCGATAATAATATATTTATACTAATACCATCCGTAACTATCGTTCGTTTCTGAAACACCGCCTTTCGCTGGCAGAATAATCTGTGAAACGTCGGGGCCAGAATATAGTGTTTCATTTGGGGTCCTAGGATTGTATTTGCGCTTGACTAAACGTCGCTACGAGACGTGATTCGGAATCAAAACAGTTCTCCTAGTTCTATATTCCTAGACAACACCGTTATTTGCCGGGGTATATCCCAGCAACAAGCCAGGATAAAGATGCTACGAGTAACTGGGTGATTTTGTTATTTACAAAATACAGCCTCAGAATAGGGCACCTATCAGGGTTGGCATGATTTCACCGTCTCTTTGCACAAGTGGGTTTTACCCGAAATAAAATAACACCCACTTTGTGAAAGCAATAATAACATTTTATTTCATATTTATATATCTGAGGATAAGTGATTTTAGTTAATAACGTGTAAAATAATATATCCCTATAGTAGAATAAGTACACAAAGTAGGAAATATTCATGAGATGATTATAACGGAGCCATCAGTGGTAACCCTAAATTGCCTGTGGTAATCGTGTAATCATAGATTTATGAAACTATTTTAATGTTTTTATAAATAAAGTTAATTCGATAAGCGGGGTACCATTTCCACAGATTAACATACTTAATCAGAGTGAATGTTACCTTTGAAGAAGCATGTATGGGAATGATAATGCTAATTAATACGTAAATAGGGTTGTAAGGCTCATCAATAATGATTAATATTTCATAGAAGCGATCAAGCGATATGTAAATGTTATGTGATATGTATACATAAATATGATAAACATATTTGGCGTCCTCCGTGGTCGAGAGATAAGGCTCTCGGCTGGCAATCCGGAGGTCGCGAGATCATAGTTGAAATAATTATCAAAGCCCGCCAAAACGGTGGAAATCTGACGGGGTAGGCATGACGTCATAGGTATCTCATTTTTGTCTATTAACAGTAAGGTCAACCCCCTCGGGTGGGTATGAAATTAACAAATTCCAATTTACATATTAAAAAGATTTCCAAAAAAATTTCCAAACAATTCTTTTGGAATAATTTGTATACCACAGTTAACCCGTATGCGAGCCCACGCAGCGCAACTTTGCACAAAATTGTCCGCATCCTATTGGTATACGTATACATTTCCGAATTTTGTACACAAACCGAGCCACGAATTATGGGAAAGGAACGAAGCTAGCAAGCGGCGCGGCGTTTCGCGCCATTTGCGGTTGGATCGTTCCTTTCCCAAGTTGAGGTTCGGCTCGCGTATGTATACGTACATAATGCACGCTGTCGACCGACCATAATAATGCATAAGAACCCACAAAAGCGCTACCTATGAGTTGGTAATCTAATTAAAAATAACAAATTAATAAGAGGTACCTACAATCAGTACCCTGAGGAATAAAACAGAGAATATTTTATTTATTGATCACTGTTAACATTGGCGTTACAAGGAACTCATTTTGGTCTCCTGAACCTGTTACATGTTATTAATCCAGATTTGATGTTCATAAGTAACAGTAGGATGATACCCTGAATCAAAACACTATTCTCGTTAAAATTCGCTCAAATGCATTTACGATAGATCAGCAATTCGGTGATTTGAAAATCCTATGACCAAAAAGTGAAGAAATAAAAACTAAAAAAAATAATTAAGGTATTAAAAAATATAACATTCGTCATCCAGCCCAAAATACTAGTGGTGCGGAATGGACAGGATTCGACTAGAAATTTGGGTCCCTCGTCGGCAGAGCAGCGAGTTGCACGGCACAATACCCAAAAAATAAATCACTATAATACTTTTGGCCGTAAATATCCAAAATCATATTATCTATTATAATAATTTACGCTCAAAAGTATTGTAAATTCAATAATAATAGTATTATTATTCCAAATTCCTGTAATATTCAAAAATCTGTTAACGAAAAAATAAGAAAATTACACAGATTTAGGAAATGAGATTAAAAGAATTTGGCATTCTCAGACTATAAAATTATTACCATTTGTTATTTAGGCTACTGGCATTATACCTAGCTCTCTGTAGAATTTATATATAAAAATGCAAAAATCAGTCATTTTAAATACATCTAGGATTACGAAAGATTTTTTAAATATTTATATTGAGGGATCAGTAGGATTTATAGGTCCAGTTAGGAGTTCTACCGAGCCGAACCCTCTGATATGAAAATATCTGGAGTCGGTGAATTATTTTCCCATTTGATCTCCGGTGATTTGACGTGTTGTTCTTGTATTATTTATTCTTCTTATTAAATAGGAAAATTAGAAACATTTTCTTGGACGCGAGGAAACACAGAGGTTCACATAGTTTAATAATACTGTGTTCCACAAATAAACCGCAAACAAAATCATTAGCATAGTTTATGCTGTCTTTGTTTTGGCAATACCGTAAACAATTGTTGCGAAAGAACAAACTGCGACATGCTTCATCAGCAATCTCCAAAGGTTGGGAGGTTAGACCTCAGAGGGTTGGACCCACATAAGAAACAGCACGGTGTCATCCCAGGTATTCAAATGAAGTCCGCCCCGACCCACTAAAATGGGAAGTAATCTGATGGAATGGGAATACGGAAAGAGGGTACACGGACGGATGCTGGGATCCAGCTGATGTGGCCAATAAAAACCCGCGGAGATGTTCCCTGTCTCGTTATGCGGATCGAAAACGGAAGGAAATCGAAATGAGGAAGTGATAAAAATAAAGGAGATGTGGAATGAATTCAAATCAGGTGAAATTCAAACACGAACAGGTGCTCCTGTAGGATTATCTACTGATCAAGTCAGGCCTCAGTGGTCAAGGGGTAAGGCTCTTGACTAGCAAGCTGGACGCCGCGGGTTCAATTCCTGGCGTGTGCAAATAACTTTAATTGATTAATTTGTGTCATTTACAAATTACTCATTTAAAATAATAAATAATAAGTGTATTTGCGGCACGTTCCAGAGTGGAATTTACTCTAGTATTGCCCTGGTGTAAGACCACCATTTAGAATTAAAACGTTGCTAGAAATGGCTTTGGCCGTGTTTGGTGACCAGATCGGAATAGCCAGCTACTTTCCCACCTTTCTCTTTCCCATCTCCTTCTCCTCTCCGCTACCTCCAGCCTCACAACATACCCCATTTGGAGATGCCATAGTCTCACTGGCTCCAGACGATGGGGATCAGTTGGGTCTCCTGCGCGGTTTCATATTAAAAAAGGCCTCTCAATAATGAGATATTCAACATGGCAAAGAAGGATATAAAATAATTTTATTATAAACGTTGGTACTTACTTCATTAAGCAATACGTAGAAACTAAAAATGGTAAATAATCATAAAGGTATTAAGAGTACTGTGTTAACATCGAATTACCAGAACGGGATATGTTATCAGTCCTGATAAAATGTAAGCATTGAAAATACCATACTATATATGTTTACAGGAAAGTCGTGGAGAAATTTAAGCATAGTGAACCAGATTGTATATGTTTTCAGTAAAGTCCTGATGAAATGTAAGCATTGTGAACCAACTGCATATGAAATTTGATTTTTTGTTCAGTCCTAAGTCTTTGTGGGAAAAGAGTAATTCAACCTTTTGTCTTTCGCTTGTTTTTCAATTATTTAATCGTATCATAAAAAAGTTTTTTGCTTTAGTAAATTTAGGCTCTCGTTATTTTCCTTTGCAAGACTTGCTAGTCAATCCAAGGGAGCCTGCTATGCCTCAATACAAAGGACTATTCCATCAAAATCGTGGTTTCAGCAATTTCCTCATTTTTCCAAAAAAGAAATTTCTTCACTCATTCGAATGAGGATCGGACATTGTTCCGTTCCTTCCCATCTTTTTAAAATTCACGTTGTTGACTCCCCAGATTGTACATTCTGTGGTCTAGAAGTGGGAACTTTAGATCACATATTTTTTGGTTGTCCCTCTCTAAACAAATATCCTCTCTTCTATCAAGCCTTATCTAAAATTGCCTCCCCTCAATTCAACATCTCATCTCTTCTAAGTCTGAACTCGACTCCAATTTTCATTATAATTTTGAAATTTGCCTATTTGAATAAAATTAATATTTAAATTCACCTTTCATTTCTCAATAATTTTAAATGATGGCCAAGAACACCCTTGAAGGGTGAAAGCCAGAAATAATGGAAAAAAAAGACGTAATTATTTTTCAGCGAAAAATCCCACAAAGAATTTATCGCCGAACATCTTGAGAAATAATACTAGGTATTAATTAACATTCTGAGACACATTTTGAAAATACCATTGAAACCGGATTATCATTAATTTGAAGAGATTTTTAATAAATTAGCAATTTTTCTCGGTGCATTAGCACACGAATTTCAAACCCGCGACCGTGTTCCTTGTCTCCTAGCAAAGAATCTAATGCTACGTATACATATGCGAGCCGAACTGCCGAGTTAAACGTCAATTTAACGCGCGTAACGCCGCTTGCAGTTGCTTCGTTCCTTTCCCGTAATTCGTGGCTCGGTTCGCGAATGTATACGTACCATAAGAGACATGTTCGTCACATAAGCATATATTACACTTGGCATACAGTACCACCCAACTAAAAGTTAAAAGCGTCGTCCAAAAGACTACGCAGACCATCAAGAAAAGAAAACTGAAATGTTGAACGCAAAGCAAGACGCAAAAAAGATAAATTTATTTCGAAAATAAAAACAAAAGTCAGGTCTTTCTACCTCCGTAGAGGAAGAAAACAAATACCTATGTATCTATGAATGTATAATCAAGTAAAAAATTTAACTTAAGTACTGGAGGTTATCCATCGCTTACCACCCCTGGTATAAGTAACAGATGGGTACTCCTTCAGGTTCTCACAGACTCTTGGACTCTTCTTTCTAACCCCTATGCAGGGACATTGCCCGTCTACATGCGTTTTATAATAAATGTAGAGTCCTTCTGAGAGCCCTACAGTTAAGTACTAGATATATAACTAACTGATAATACCTATTGTATTATTCGGGTTCGTCATACGATGGAGTTTCAGAATAAAATGCCACAAAGGAATAGGATACCGGATAACCCTTCGTCCATTTACCTTGAATGGCAGTTTGGATATAAGTCTGCGATACCCAATAATTGATAACATAATCCGAGCAGAAGCTATAGTTATAGTCAGCTTTAAGCGAATCGTTTCAGACGAATCATTGATTCCATCCACTTGACGCACATGCCGAACAATGCACTGAGCCGCTCACAACTAGCAAGTAAGTTCATAAATACTTGAGCA
Source organism: Hesperophylax consimilis (assembly GCF_061612785.1). Taxonomy (NCBI): domain Eukaryota; kingdom Metazoa; phylum Arthropoda; class Insecta; order Trichoptera; family Limnephilidae; genus Hesperophylax; species Hesperophylax consimilis. The sequence continues at coordinate 42,113,233 of NC_142840.1, forward strand.
TTGATGAGAAAACCCGAAAACACTTATATAGTCACGCTTTGCTAGTTGGGAGCGGATCAGTGCGTTTTGCGGGCGCCGTGCGAATGGAATCAATAACAATCAGTTTTCAAATCCCAAATTCCATTGATTGGGCTTTTTGTGAAAAAAAGCCACGCAAATGAAGTATCTACTTAAGAGTAAGCTACAAGCCAAAAATGTGTATATTCTTGGTATACGAGTACTTTATGTAGGCAATAAAATCGTTTGAAAAACGGAGTCTAGAAACGTTCGATTTCAAGCAAAAAACTGTTTTTTATTTATTTTGTAAATAATTTTATAAGAAAGCAAAAAAGTTAAACAAGTGAAACTGTCACAGATAATCTTAGCTATAATAATGTATTTTTTAAGTTGTTTCCTTTACGCGTTCATACATTTCTATTGGAAAATTTTTTTTTTTTGTAGTTTGCATTTATATTTTTTATTGAGTAATTTGTTTTTTATTTGTATTCTACTCAAGCGAAGCGATAGGAAAACCTTCAATTTATCTAAAGCATATTTTTTTGTATTCATAATGTACACCAATTCGTTATAAATATTAATCAAAATAGTGATTTTGCATTAAGCTTCGCCTTGAGTATCTTTACGAGATCACCAATTTCTTATCAAAGCTTTGAAATTTTTGAAAAAATTATAGGTTAGGCCAGCTTGGAAGAAAAAGTGAACCTGAGACCATTTTGAAAAAAGGCACTGTGTATCGTTTAAGTTTTTCAACAATTACGTAAATTATTGAATAAATTATCAATATTGAACTTTAAGATAGAAAAAGGTTCATCCAACTTATTCTGCGACAATGGTTTAGGATGCTCATACATAATTCACGTCCCCGTACTGAGAGTTTTGATGCCCTCAACATCTGACAAAAATCTGCAAATGATTGGACGCTGGTGGGTAGATATGATTTGAGATTTTCACGGCCAAAAGTATTATAGTGATTTTTTGGGGTATTATGCCGTGTTGCGCTACCTCCTTCTTTAGCCAACGTTTCGGACAGCATTGCAGTGTCCATCATCAGGGCAGATGTGTAATTTCTTGAAAAAATAGGAATTAAAATATAAATGACTTGATAGTTAGTCGGTTGCTAACCCATATATATGGGTGTGGAAACACTACCGGCAATAGCCATCCCAAGCCGAGGTGTGAGCTATCGCGTTCAGGCTGAATGACCTGGGGAACAGTGTCAGGTCAGGAACGGTGCCTCCGAGATTCAAACAAAAAGACTAGGGACCTTCGGTGGACTCTTCCCTCGTGCAGTCTTCGGGGAGCCCATACAAAGAGGGATTTCCGATGGAAAACCCTCTTTGCTACTGGATTAAAACAAACCCTCATTGAACCCTCACGGGACCTGGAAACAAACTCAAAGGAACGAGGTGAAAAGGGAGATAGCACAATGGGCCCAATGATCTTAGTGCTCACTGGAACTATCCGTTCCGAACAGGTTCCGCTTTAATAAATAGTTTCTGGGTTGATGGATATGGGAACATCTGTTACGAGAACATGAATAGGGTATAAAATGAGAGCTAAAAAAGATATTTAATAATAACGCCTTTGTACAAGATGGCACCTACCTACAAGATGCGAAAAGTTTTCGTATGTAAAATTAATTCCGCAGGTTGGGCTCTAATTTTTTATGCGAAGTTTACCAGATAACTCGGGCACGGGTTTCATCGTCATGCAATGAACTCGGAATGACAATAAATATTTCACTATGGGATGTAGGTGAATGAATCTGAGAAAAGCTATCTGAAGCTATATTTTAGGGTGGTTCAATAATTCAAGCGCTAATTGAGACCAATTTGACAACGGGAAGAGCGGCAAATGCACGGAGGCGGCTCTGTCAGCTTTCCGCCCATCCACCGGCGGTTGGGAGCAGCAGCTGCGTCCCAATAGATTCTTCGAATAAATGGGAAAACTTCAGACCTGGATTCTTTGAATAAATCGTAAATTATAGCGCCCAGGACAAAAAGAATACGGCACTACACGGCTGTGGTGTTTATAACCGAGCAATGGAGATTAAACTGGAATGAACTACCTAGAAGACCGTTCTTATCTTCAAATCATTTTTAGAATTGTATTTAGCCTGGAAAATGCAATTTATATTTTCAAATTTTCAAAAATTTACGACGTAGATGAATATTATCAACCAGATGGACAGCTAAAATATGTAAAACAATTTGTTTACGTAAGTGTCTATTTTTTTTTCACCCGGGAGTTCACTGCATGAAGGGTCTTTTTAAGAAGAAGGGGTAAACATGGTCTTGAAGAGACCAAAATTGTAGGAGGAAAGAAACACAGAGGCCGGCAATACGTAGAAAACGTAAGATCGTAAGGAATAATAAAATAGAAAATATATTTTCTTTAAAATGTTAACCGAGTAAAGTGAAAAAGGGCAAAAAAATTGAGTGTTTCCAAAAACTGTTAAATACCTAGATTATGTAGATTGGTAAATACAATTATTTATTCTCAAGTAGGTTCCTATTAGGTTCACATTACACAAAATATAATAGACATACACGTCTGGATAGACGTAGATAATATTACCTGTGTATTTGATACAAATATAACATATTACAGTTACGTGTTCTCTTTCGCCATGCTTTTTATTCTAATACATCTGTTTTATATGTCCATAAAGATACATCGCAAAAAGATAGGAAAATCTGCGTGGTAGAAAAAATTTCGCGTTCGTTTTTTGATGGGTGGGGAACGAAGTTTATTTATGTTTACATCCTATAGTGCCTCGAGGCGGGTTCGCCATCGTATTTTTATAATCATAAAATCAAGTTATAAACATTTTACATTAATTTTAAAAACATGCCAGGGATTGTTTATATAAGATAAATATTCATTAGCAAAAGAGCTCAACTCAATTTGATTTAAAAATAATGGTTGACTAGTGTAGAAAAGTCCTGTTTCAACTAAGATTTGAAATATTATGGTACCCACCTGCCCGAAGAAAGAATTTTCATTGAGATAGTGACGTTTCTTTGGAAAACATGGATAATTTCTTTTTGAAATAAAAGTTGCATGGAGAGAAAAGCATCAATGGCTTAAGGAAATATGAAGAGGACCAAAAAACATGTTATCAATGTCAGGCCTTGATGGGAACAAGGGGGAAATGCGTGGAGAGCAATGTTGTGAAAACAAGAGACATCGCCAAACAACCGAAGACAACCCCGATCTTTCATTAAGGCGAAGCTTAATGCTAAATCACTATTTTGATTCATCTTTATAACGAATTGGTGTACATTATGAATACAAAAAAACATACTTTAGATAAATTGATGGTTTTCCTATCGTTTCGCTTGAGTAGAATACAAATAAAAAAATAAATTACTCAATAAAAAATATGAATGTAAGCTACTAAAAAAAATATTTTTTCAATAGAAATGTGTAAAACTTTTAAAAAGTAAAGTATTAGAGCTAAGATTATCTGTGACAGTTTCACTTGATTAACTTTTTTGCTTTCTTATAAAATTATTTACAAAATAAATAAAAACCATTTTTGTGCATGAAATCGAACGTTTCAAGCCTCCGTTTGTCAAGCGATTTTAATGCCTACTATCTACAATATAAAGTATACCAAGAATATACACATTTTTGGCTTGTAGCTTCCTCTTAAGCGGCTGGGATTTTGTCAAAGGAATCAGGTAAATATGAAAGACGACATAATGTCATAAGATGGCATCATATTTTAGGTACTTAGTGTAAGGTAGGTCATTGTATCAACAATCGATAACATACCGCTAAGAGTTTCGTTGTAACCTCTCCGTTGTAATCCGATAGCCGTTTAGATCTCGATAAAGTAAATGGTATCCATCCTAGCAAATGTACCCATCAAAAGCCGTGATTGATAAATAACGACGTTTAGATGGAATTTTATTAAAAATGAAGGCAATTTAGTGACAGGTAAAATGGTTCCGAATGATTATTTAGCTTGTTATTTTAAACATTGCTTCATAAATCAACAATGATTTTTGATTCATCAATTACAAGCGATTAATCTGGTTCGCAATAATTCCCTTTGATTGGTTCGAAATACTTTATGCCTTTTAGACAGTAAATATTTTGTGGAGGGCGGTATTAATTTGATGGGTGGGGGGTAATTCAGGGGATTTAAATGCAAATTTTCAAAATATTTTTTTACAAAAAATGATTAAGCACCAGCATTTCGAATTTCTACCGATTTATAATATATTTCTCTTGAACACAGTTTTTACGTTCCTCAAAAAAATAAGTTATTTTTGATGATAATATCTGTACATTTGTAGAGCCGAAACGGTAATTATATTAAATTCCTTTAATAGAAAAATAGGAGATTTTCTTTGACAACCCTAAATTCACGTTTTATGGGCGTTTAGTCGAAGTGCACGTGTTTGTTAGTGCGGTAAATAAATTATAACTCATTTGTAAAAGTGTCTAACCAAATACTATACCAAAATATTCGATCATAGAAACATGCGGAACTTTTTCGCATGATTTGGAATTTACAATTCTTACTGCTCCTAGCAATTCGCGCGCTTTTGTAAAAAGTACTAGTAATTAGTAAGCAGATTTTATTTTCGAAGTCGTAATATTGCAAGATTTTTGTTCTATTTTAAACAAGTCTTGTTTTATTATATTAGCGCGCTCCATCAAACGTTGGTATTTACCTATTTCCATTTCTTCTTCAGATTGAACGCTAACTATGGTGCCTTAAGGCCCCGTAGTAGGCGTTCAAATATGATTTTAAAGGGATATATGTAAATACGAATGTTAGAGGGAGCACGCTAGTAAAAAAAACAAAAAAAATAATTATTAAGCGAAAATGGTGAAAATACTTAATAAAACACGATTCGTTTGATATAGAGCAAAAATCCCTCGACAAATGATTTAGTTGCATTTAAAGATACAGTGTAATTTTTTTTCATATTTATAACATGAAATAACAGAACAAAACGTGTTTTTAAACATTTTCGGAGCTTACTTTCCGATTTTTTCCATCGAGGGAATTTCATATAATTAAAGTTTTGGCATAACAAATGTATAGATAGATATCTTAAAAAAAACTTTTTTTTTGGAACTTAAAAACTTAAATAGTTAACGAGAAAGTTGTTATAAATCGGTAGAAATTAATTATGCGGGGGCTTAAGCAGCTCTGTTAAAAATGTATTCGAAGATGTTGGTGTCGGACCTCTGTGTTAAACGTACTGTAATGCGTGGAGCCCTCTAAACTTACTTTAAAATACGAGTGGTATATAGGTTAAAATTGCGACAAACTTGTATTAGGGGGTAGGCGAGGAGAAAAGGCCTTATAGTATATTGTGGACGCTATTTTACCATTTTTAGCGAGAGAATAAGATCAAAGGGTATTGAACCTTCGATCGGCTCCTTGCCAAGAAGAAAACAGTCACAATGCCAACTCAAAAAACATCGATTTTAAAATACGTAATACGTGTACCCAAATACGTGGTACCGTGCGAATTCTACATGAGTACTGCCTACCCTACAGGACGTAACGTGAATACAATAAACCTACAAGAGTGGAAGATAATTACAAAACTCTAGCTCCGCCCTCTGAATCCAACATAAATAATTAAATCTTTGGGGTCAAGAGTCTAAAGAACCTCATCGTAATAGGGAATATTCCAAGGAGGCCATACGGAAGTCTCCCTACCTGACGCCTTGTCTCTGTGTAACTCCGGCTGAATTAACTCTAGAACTGGGGATTGCTTCGATTTTCTAAAATTATAATTTGTCAATCAGTTGTGAAAACGATTCAGACGAGCGATAAAGTAAGTACCAAAAATATTTTATTAATTAATAATTCTATATTTGTAATGTGTATGTATTTTTCTTAATTTTTTGAAAGATGTCGTAATTTTTCAAGCCTACTGTGTTCATTCGAAAGGTAAAAATCTGATCGTGTTTTTTCACGGGTCTGCGCTAGTGTTTATATAATTCTGGAATACTAATCTTCAATTATATGCTACGTGCAAACAATATAATCTGATTCAAACGTGTATCTTGATTAGAGAGGTTGTTAGTTCGTTGAAACTCATACCCAAACTGATGTCACTTTTCACGAAAACGACTCATTAAGGTACGAAAATATGAGTTATTTAACAACTGGATTAGTCGTTATCGAGTGATCAGCAAATAAAACAAAAAAATGGAGATCGACAGTGAATTATGTGGAAAATTGATTGTCAAAAGTTAAGTAAAAACCTAAGACCAACCAAAATATAATTAGTAATTTAGGGAATTAATAATGTATCCCATCAATATTTTTTCATCACTTCCAAGTCATACATCTTACATTTCAATGTACTCCATTCTAAAGCCACCCAGTGAGGCCCACATTACTAAAAATATATTTTTTTAAATATCTATATAAAGTTATTGCATCTAATAAAAAATAAATTTAAAAAATCGAAATACATCGCTTCTAGCCAAACTGTTGATATCATTAACTCAAATAAATTAAAATAAAATAAAGATGGATATAATACAGCATTATTATATAAAGTGGGTCAATTTCAGTCATTTCAATATTCTATTAAAAAAATTGAAAGCTTTAACGTGTTGTCACATAAATTTACGACATAAAACCATTTAATGTAGAAAAAAATCATCTGAAGAACAGTTTGGCTGCCGACCAGTTATACAAATACATTTTATTGGTATAAAATAAACCAAGTCACTAGGGTGAACCTGTTCCGAGGTGGCAGATTCAGTGACGAAAAATTACATACTGTTGATTTAATAAAATAAATATAAAATTAAAAAATATGAATGAAATAATCAGTCAAATTGAAATTATGGCGGCTTGTTTTTACTGTTTTCACTTTTATGGAAATAAACCAAATTTTGCAAAGTACTCCACCTCCCTTCCGGGAACACATTATTCGTACATAATTATTATTCTCTGTCTCTATTGTTATTCTGTCTTAGTTAAAAAGAAAGGGGAAATTTTGTGTAATTTCTGAGAAAAGATCCTTCTGTATCCCAATAAAGTTTTCTGCTGTTACTTGATTATAAAATGAAATAATCCTATATTCCTGTAATACGTACATAATGACGCTTGGATTATGTCTAAAGATCCTTTTTTCGTTGCGAAATCTTAAAAAGGGTGCTTAGTAAACTCACATATTTCACCGTATCTTAATCGCCACAAGGCGCTTAGTAAACTCAAACATTTCACCGTATCTAAACAAAACCTCCTAGATCACAAGGCTGGGACACTGAATCAAATCAGCCTCCTAACTTATATGGGAACATCCAAAAAATGAATTTTTATAATTTTTTTAAATTAACTGAAAAATTTAAAAATGTTTTAATAAATAATATAAATTGAATAAAAACATTAAAAGTATTTTTTTGCAGAATCTCATACAAGTTAGGAGGCTGCTTTGAATGAGTGTCCCGGCCTTGTGATCTAGGAGGTTTTGATGTAAATCGCCTCAAGAGCGCTTAGTAAACTCTCATATTTCGCCACAAGGCGCTTAGTAAACTCACATATTTCACCGTATCGAAATCGACGACGCACAGTGGGCTGAAAATCGCCTTTCATAGACATAGAGACTTGAATTTTCAAGGGTATTTTTTTTTGCTAGAAATGGATTCTGCTGATCATTACTATGCTATAAAATGTCGTACGAAGAAATTGCGTGTACAAATGAAGGAGTTATAATTTGTTTAAGAAAAATTTGTATGGCGCTGACATTAAAAATGAGGCTATCTCTGGAATCATAAGGTTGGCCGTTCTATCTTTACACACAGATAATACTACTATTTATTTGTATTTTTTTGACATACTTCATATTGTGGCGCAAGGTGCGATTATTTTTTTAAAAATCCCCAAAGTTGAAAAAAACCCTTTTTAATGTTGATGATTCATTTTAATGCTTAAATGCTTTTAGGCTTGCAGTGTAAATAAAATATTGTAAACTAGACAAAGCATACTCATATGTAAAGCATTTAAGCATTAAAATGAATCTTCAACATAAAAAAGTTTTATTTTCAACTTTGAGGATTTAAAAAAAAAAATCACAAGTTTCGCCACAATACAAAGTGTTAAAATACAAAATGTCAAAAAAATACAAATAAATAGTAGTATATTTGTATGTAAGGATATAATGGTCAACCTTATGATTCCAGAGATGGCCTCATTTTTAATGTCAGTTCCATACAAATTTTTCTTAAAAAATGATGACTCCTTCATTTGTACACGCAATTCCTTCATACAAAATTTTATAGCATATTAATGATCAGCAGAATCCATTTCTAGCAAAAAAAAATACACTTGAAAATTCAAGTCTCTATGTCTATGAAAGGCGATTTTCAGCCCACTGTGCACAGTGTTTTGGCTTGCAGTGTAAATAAAATATTGTAAACTAGACAAAGCATACTCATATGTAAAGCATTTAAGCATTAAAATGATTCATCAACAAAAAAAAGATTTTTTTTCAACTTTAGGATTTAAAAAAAAAAAATCGCAACTTGCGCCACAATATAAAGTATGTCAAAAAAATACAAATAAATAGTAGTATTATCTGTGTGTAAAGATAGAACGGCCAACCTTATGATTCCAGAGATAGCCTCATTTTTAATGTCAGCGCCATACAAATTTTTCTTAAACAAATTATAACTCCTTCATTTGTACACGCAATTGCTTCGTACGACATTTTATAGCATAGTAATGATCAGCAGAATCCATTTCTAGCCAAAAAAATACCCTTGAAAATTCAAGTCTCTATGTCTATGAAAGGCGATTTTCAGCCCACTGTGCGACGGCTAGTTCTAGTATCTACGAGTAGTTGCGAGGAGCCGAATCGGGAAAAGAATCGGTACAAAAAGAATCGTCACAAAGGACTACATTTTAGGATATTTTATTATTTCCGATTTTTTTTACTTTTTTAAGTATTCAGCTTTCGCAACATGTTATGGATCGACATTCATTTTGGGTAGTATCGACAGGTTTGTTGCTATATATACAACACAATTTATGTATCTACTCTTTATACGCCCAGGGGCTTTTACATTAGGTACATTGAAATTTTTTAAATTATCGGCTTCGAATACAAGGGTTGATTGTTGATACATTATTACTAGATATTTATATAATAAAGAAACAACAAACAAAGTTTTGTGATTGGAAGTTGAATTTAAGAGGAGAAATTGAGTTGAGTTTCTGAATTATATATTTGGAGACGCTGGAGGGTATGGAAATAACTTACAAAATTCGGGGATTCATTTGAAGAATTTAATTAAAATTTGTATCTTGTTGAGGTTTCATATCTTTGATATGCGAATAAATTATTATGTTCTCTGTCATTATGATAATATAATTTACACAGCTAGGCTATGTCTGTAGAAGGTATTTTAGGAATAGATAGAAACAGAGTCAGAAAGAAAAGATAAGTTGATAACGTAGAAAAGAGAGCTTATTAGAATATATAACGTAAGAAACAAACCAATTTGACAATTGTAAAACAACAGTTTAATGTTGGTTTTTTTAAGTGAAATAGGGTGCAGCCAATCAGACAGTGCAGTTTTGAAGGGCCGGTAAATCCCGTGTGGTGAGGGAAAGGAGGAAAAAAAAACTTTTTCACTTATTCTACTTATGTATTTTATACTTTAGGTACTTTGAAATATAGTAATCGTTTTTATATATTACCCACAATCAGGCAGTGCCTTCGTGGATTTTCATTTCTTGTTTATAGTATTTGTTATTAAATGTTATGTTATTATATACTATTTTTTATTATGTATTATATGTGTAAAGAAATGAGAATAAATAAATTATAAAAATAATAATTATTATTGTGTCGGGAGGGTCGTGCCATTTTCAGTCATCCGCACGTTTCTTGATAATGACCGTCGTTTCGTAGTTAAGCAGCGGAAATTGAAACAAATCGAAACGAAAGAAAATGTTTTTAAACATCGGTCTCACACTTTGGAAGAACTCAAGAATCGAATTCGGGGGGAAATCGCCGCTATACCCGTCGAGATGTGCCAAAATGCGGCCGAAAACTTCAGAAATCCCCTTCATCAATGTATATATATATATATATATATGGTGGGGGCATCACTTTTTTGTCATCTTTGGGACTTGATGCATAAAACTGCATGATATACCAAATAAAATATTATAAACCCTAATGTGCCGTTTTTTTAATAGCCCTTCAAAACTGCACTGTCTGTTTTGTCGCATCCTGTATTAACTCGTCAACTGTTCAAATAATGATTGAAATTTTCAAATTTTAGTAGCCATTTAATCAATATTTTATTATAATTTAGTAGCCAGATACAGTGGTTTAGCACGCAAAATATACGTTTCAACATAACGGTTTTATACCCAGGTAAACTACGGTTTTATACCCAGTTTATACCGAGGTAAATTACCCATAATTTTGTACCCAGTTTATACCCAGGTAAACTACGGTTTTATACCCAGGTAAATTACTGTTTTATACCCAGTTTATATCCGGGTAAACTACTGTTTTATACCCAGTTTATACCCGGGTAAACTACGGTTTTATACCCAGGGTGCGATGGTAATAAATGTAATTTTAATCCCGAGAAACACCAGTGGCTTTCACATTAATTTCCTAATGTAGGGCGTAAAACTAAGCGGGCTCCACCTGTTGAGTCGGACGATGGAGTAAAGCCATTAAATCGGAGAACCAAACGGGGTCTCCAATAAGAACATATTGAATGGACGGAGCATATGGCGCCCACTGCCTTTACACGTCTACGGCGTCTTCTGCTACCCGGGGAACGTAAACGTATCTGGCAGTGAAAAATGTATCGTAAGAAGAAAATTAAACCGAGCGAAAATAATACTGAAACGACAAAAGGAAGGTGTACTACCCAGATCCACGCTTCTAGCAAATATTTCAATATCATATATTATTCTATATTAAATATACAGTGTATTCCGTAGACGGTTCTTTTTGTCAAAACAATAATTCCGCGAATTGTCTTTGTCTCGTGTTTGTTATCTTCAAATAAACATAATTTCTACAACACATATCTAATTTCCTCCAAAACTCTATTTTTCTTTTATGTGTCAAAGACAAATATAATATAATAATACAATTTTCTGTATAACACATTCAAATTTAAGAAAAGTCTTCTAGGGAAGTAGCTACCCAAATTTCGTTTTGTTAGTAGAATATGGATATTTATTAAGTAGCCTCTTAAAATATAACGTCTAGAGAAACCTCTTACATTTTGGTTTTAACGATAAGTATTATTACGAGACAGCGAAAAAAACTATTTTTATTAACGAGGGAAATTTTAAAAAAGCTTTGGAAGTAAGAAAAAGCGTGTTTTTCAAGAATAATTGTTCGAAACGGGAAATTGTGGTTGAATAAACACAATATATATATTTTAATTAATCCTAAGAAAATTAGCTCTTGTAGTTTTTATACCGGAGAGATCGGGGCGTGATCGGAGTTATTAATTGTGTTAACTTATGTGGGTTATTACATTTTTTTCATTATTTTTGGGTGGCTTTAATCATTGTGTCCAAATAGATTTACAAATTTATTTTTTATTGTTATCAAGTTTAATTTGTTGAACTCCATTTTAATTTTAATTTTTTATATATTCAATAATATTGTTATTGGGTTTATAAAAACAGTTTATTTTTATTTACAAGTCCTGCTGTGTAATTATTATTACGCGTGACAGCTGTTTCGCCCTCTGAAGGCATTATCAAACTGTGGGTAGCCCACTTACAGACGATACGTTTATATTATTTATATTAAATTAAAATACCTATCTAGAAATAATATAAATATATCGTCTGTAAGTGGGCTACCCACAGTTTGATAATGCCTTCAGAGGGCGAAACCGCTGTCACGCGTAATAATAATTACACAGCAGAACTTGTATAAAAATAAACTGTTTTTATAAACCCAATAACAATATTATTGAATATATAAAAAAAATATAAAAAAAAGATTTACTAATGATGGAATCCATCATGACAGATTATTTCGTGTCGACCATAAATCGTCTACGGCACTCCACAAATACTGGGGAATGTCGTGAGGTGAATGTAAAATGGGGGTGTAATAATAATGTAATAAAAAAGTGGGAGAAGAAAATTATTATTTCATTATTTCTCAAGTGGGAGAAGAAAAATAGTCATTTAGCGAAGGGAGGCAAAACATAAAATAGTCCAACAAATCACCCGGTTAAAAACCTCCAATCTTACCAAAGGGTGAAACGTGAGGCCTTCTTTTTAAATAGTCCAACAAACCACCTGGTTAAAAACCCACAATCTTACCAAAGGGTTAAACGTGAGGCCTTCTTTTTAAATAGTCCAACAAACCACCTGGTTAAAAACACACAATCTAACCAAAGGGTGAAACGTGTGGCCTTCTTTTTAATAAGTCCAACAAACCACCTGGTTAAAAACCCACAATCTTACCAAAGGGTGAAACGTGAGGTCTTCTTTTTAAAAAAAAACACCGTTCTACTATATAGCAGTAGCGTTCCCAATACAAAAGCATAAGAATCTTTTTTAACCAAAAATACCATCCTTTAACAATTGATTAAAAAATCCTTCTACGCCACTGCTCCAAATTAATTAGGTTGTTCCCCAATTAGCAACATGATTGGCTTAAAATTACACAAGCTAAAGTTTCACCTTACAAAGGAATAATAAAAAAATAATGTGAATTTTACGTTCATCACATTGTTGAGATAAAACAGACCACTTAAGCTCCTAGAAATATTATCTTGAATCCACGGTTCAGTATTTTGAATACACTTATTAATACTGTAAAATAACTTGTCACTTATCGCCGAAGACTAACAATTGGCGATCATTCAAAAGTCGGCAATTAATTCAAAGATTCGTAACTTTGATCGGAATTTTAAAATGACACTATCGGAAACGGAGGCTCGGAGGGTAGCGGCCGCGAAGCCTTCCGGAGGCTGACTGGCGGAGCAGAGAGGCAGAGAGGGAGGAACCGGAAGGGGTGCGGCGGGCGGAGGCGGGGGTAGTCAAGGGGAGCTTCCGGCCCGCAGGAAAGCGGAAACCCAAAGCGTTCGCGAGACGCTCCACGAAACTCCAGCTCTGTACTGCTAACTGCTAACTGCTAAGGACAGACGCTACACAATTGTGATTTGTGACATCGATATGTTTATTCATGAACCTTGTAAACGTCAACTTATATTAAAACGTACACATATCGCAACCCTACCTCTCCAAGTTATTGATTCAAATAAATAAATAACAGACCACTAGTTGAGACATTTCTTCTGTACAATTCGCAAGAACGAGAGTTCAATTCCCTTACAACGTATCGGCAAATAAAGGTAAGTCGTAAAATCGCACATCCATATGGTAAAGATAAAAGAAGCAGGTCTGGGTACAGATTATTATGTGGAGGCAAAAAAACCTATGTTTGGCTCCCCAGTAGAAAATAACAGTAAATAATTCATTAAAAAACATTTATTTTATGAAATAACGTATGAACGCAACGTCTCTTTCGTCAGATACTTTTGTATAATATGTACCTTGAAATTTAGAATAATCTTTCTGTAAAGCAGAAATATCGGTTTATTTTAAGCAGTAAAACTCTCGAACGATGATCTTCGGCGTCATAAAATTTGGAGAGTTTTTTCTGTTTGAAATCTATAGGAAACTCATATTACGTAAAAAAATAAGACGAAGCCATAATATGGTCGCATAAAAATTATTAAAAAAAATAAAATAATAAACCTATTTAGATCTCATACTATTCAATATCATAAGATTTACTTTATTGATAGTAATTGTTTCAAATTAGTTTGTTCATACAATCGTGTGTGATATCTAATCATTTACAAATATCATTATGTATAAACGGAAAAATCAGAAAAACGTACGGCACATCTAATCTAGTGCCCCGGCAAGGTAAGGGTCCTGGGTTTATGTCCTAGATGTGACCTATCTTTTCTGTTTTTAATTTTTAACTGTCGTTTAAGAGTCGCTAATATTTTCTTCAATAAAGTACGAAAACAGTGTGCAATATAGCTGTGAATGAGGAATACTTGGAGCAGGTGGATGAATTTGTGTATTTAGGAAGCATGTTTACGAGAGATGGGAAGGCTGACAGAGATATTGAAAGAAGAGTAAATGCAGGTAACTCCATTAATGGAGGACTGAACGCAGTTGGCGCTAACAAAAAATTGTCCAAAGAAGCGAAGTTAGCAGTCCACAATGGAGTGCTGGTACCTACCCTGATGTACGGAAGTGAGGCATGGAACTGGCAAAGAAAGGATGAAAGTAGATTGAATGCTGTTGAAATGAGATCCCTGAGGCGTATGTGTGGTAAAACCATGTATGATCGTGTGAGGAATGTGGATATCCGCAAAGAGTGCAAGGCTGATGTAAGCGTAATGAGTAAGATCAAGAAAGGGACGCTTAGATGGTTTGGGCATGTAGAGCGAATGAGCGAAGAAAGGAGTGTAAGGAGAATATACGATGCAAATGTGAATGGTAGCAGAAGTCGGGGACGCCCGAGGAAGACATGGCATGACCAAGTGAATCAGATACTTGAGTCGGGCCATGTCAAGAGTCAGAACAATAGAAGAGTATGTATGAGACGATGTATGAATGTGAATGAGGCAAGGAGTGTGTGCCAGGACCGAGTTGTTTGGCGGTCCGTCCTCTCTGCCTACCCCTGCGGGGAAACGGCGTGATGGTTAGTTAGTTAGTTAGTTAATTAATATATTTAATTACGGCAGGCATATTTTCTGATTTCTTTTTCAAAATTTAACAATTTTTCAATCGCAGAATATTTTTCGGCGGTTTACTATCCATATAGTTGGACGTCCTGTGCTGGTAAGTACTGTGCTGTGATGTTGTGTGCTTAACTTTTCCCTTATCAGCAAATCTATTTCTTTAGAATTTCTCGTCCTCTGTCCGTGTATCTGGTGCACGGAGAAAGAATACTGGTATAAAATACTGATAATTTATAAAAAACCTGGACAGAATTAATAATAATATTTGGATGATTTGTATAGCGAAGTTTTTGTGCAGAATCACCTCAAGTTCCCAACAAACACGTGTTTATACAAATACAGATATTGATATTGACATACTGATGTTGTCGCATTCCATCATGATATTTTTATTAGGAAAATAACAAGTCTTCTCGGTATATTATGAATGACTAATATTTTATCGGGAAATTGGCATGCTATCACTTTTTAACAGAATCATTTTTCTTCGTGTGGTTGTAATTCAGTTTTCTTTTAATTTCCTTAAATATTACTATGTTAATTTTATGTTTAAAGATATATACTTACATATGAATATACATATAATATGGTGTGCTTCACCATCAGTGTGTATAGGCGGCGCTTGAGTATATTTATTCGCATTACTTAGGACGGGTTGTTTCGGAGAATCTGAACAATTCATCAAATTTCAACGTTCATTTTCAAGTTCTGTGAAAGATTTTTTCAAGTTCTGTTTTTATTTCAGTTTTGTCAAGCAACTAGCCTACAATGATATATAAACAGAACTTGAATAAGTCTTTCACAGAACCCGAAAATGATCGTTGAAATTTGATGAATTGTTCAAATTCTCCGAAACAACCCGTCCTTAGACATTACTCCAATTATGTTAATTTTATGTTTAAAGATGAACATACATATAATATGGTTGGCTTCATCATCAGTGTATATAGGCGGCGCTTGGGTATATTTATTCGCATTACTTAGACATTACTCCTATGTTAATCTTATGTTTAAAGATGAACATACATATAATATGGTTTGCTTCACCGTCAGTGTGTATAGGCGGCGCTTGAGTATATTTATTCGCATTACTTAGACATTACTCCTATGTTAATCTTATGTTTAAAGATGAATATACATATAATATGGTGTGCTTCACCATCAGTGTGTATAGGTGGCGCTCGAGTATATTTATTCGCATTACTTAGACATTACTCCTATGTTAATTTTATGTTTAAAGGTGAACATACATATAATATGGTTTGCTTCACCGTCAGTGTGTATAGGCGGCGCTTGAGTATATTTATTCGCATTACTTAGACATTACTCCTATGTTAATTTTATGTTTAAAGATGAACATACATATAATATGGTTTGCTTCACAGTCAGTGTGTATAGGCGGCGCTTGAGTATATTTATTCGCATTACTTAGACATTACTCGTATGTTAATTTTTTGTTTAAAGATGAATATACATATAATATGGTGTGCTTCACCATCAGTGTGTATAGGTGGCGAGTATATTTATTCGCATTACTTTGTTTCGCAGTGTTTTTTTCTCTCATTTGATATGTTAGAATCAAGATCCTAGGAAAGCGAGCATAGCAATTCTACCTTATTTGAACCACAACCTCATAATTCGGCAATCTAAATAGAATGGCCATCAACACCGTCTGGTATTGACAAGAGCACCGACTCCTTGGCAGGAGGACCATCGATCCGGCACACAAAGAAAGGAGAAAATATTATTCCTAATTTTCATACGGAAATACTCGTAAATCAGGCTTCTGTACCGTGGTAATTAAATTATATATATTAATTGCAAAGCCGGGATTTGTGTTAAAGTACTACGTGTACTCTGTTGGAATGTTTACACGAGGCCAGGGTTTAGTAGTGATTTAGTAGCTACCACAGCTAAACGGGCAACGTACTATTTACCAGTAAAACAGAAACATTGCCAAAGGCGAACATTGCACAGTTTACTTGTAACTAAATCGTAGAATATTAACAAACACATATTAACAAACACATGTAAACAAACCGCGAACGTACCACATCGAACGAATTACATTCATCCCGTGCACCTTAAGGGGACAACAAACATCGAAAAATAAATAATTAAGTTACAGTACTAAATAATACAGTTCTATATTTATTTCAATTGTACATACGTAATGTTTTTATTATTTGGTAATAATAAAATGTTAGGGTACATACCTACCGACTATATCTACTGTAAGAAAAACTGGAAACTCAAGCATTACACGGAGAAAACTTACTGATAACAAAATATTGCTAATTTATTAAGAATCTCTTCAAATTATTCGTAATCCGGTTAAAAACGGGATTGCAGGCCATTAACGAATGACTTAATAAGCTTCCTGATAAACTTTTAGTAAAATACGAATATTAATTATCACGATGTCGGAACATGTGTTCATAAAAAAAAAATCACAACAAATGCAGGTGAATGAACACGTGTTCTGATATTAATTATTATTAAGCAATAATTATTCGCCTGAAACACTCATCCACTCACTCATAAAATAATTGTTACCCTTTGTGCTATGCATAAAAAATCTTGTCTTAAACATTAGTTTACCAAAAAAAAAAAACAAAATATTTGACAAGTTCAAGTATTTCACCTAAAAATGTAGACAATTTGTCTCGACGCCATCTAGTGAGAGAGAGCACTTACAATGCCTTTCTCATATAAAATAAAGTTGGTTGTTTTCAGGTGAAAAAATGTAACAAGCAGTAATTGTTGAATGAAACACTAGTATATATTGAATTATTTCGCGGATAAGAGATAAGCCGCCATAGCTCAGTGGTCAGAGCTGTCGACCGGAAATCGAAGGGACATGGGTTCGAGTCCCGTTGGCGTCATGTATCTTTTATCAGGAGATTTTTCAATGTGGATGAGTGTTTCAGGCGAATAATTATTGCTTGTAAAATAATTGTTCTGATATATTATGAATGTACTAAAAGTTTACTGGAATATGGCCTGCAATCCCGTTTTTAATTTTATGGATTTTAATAAATCGGCAATACTCATTTTTCTCCGTGTACCAGCATAAAATAAGCCGTTTGATTTTTTGTGATAAAGGGCAATGTAGTAAAAGAAAACAAGTTATTAATTGGATGAGGGTAACGAAATCCTGTTTTAAATCAACCATTTGGCATTTCATATGTCTGTAAATTTGGTTGTTACGATCCGGTTCCGGTAGAAAAGGTGTTTGATACTACCTTTTTATCCCGCCAGAGTTCGCACGATCATGGTTATGGTTATCCTACTAAGATTTGTCAAATCAAAATAATTAATATTATGGTACCTACAGGCGAGAAGACAGTTTTAAAAAATAATTGTAATAGAGATGGTGACATTTTTTTAGACAAATTGTATAATTCCTTTTTTGAAATTAACGTAAAATAATTATGCTTTATATTTAAGTAGATATGTAAGTATTTAAGTTTCTGTTTAATTAATTTTTCCCCACATTCTGGAATAAACAATTATTATTATTATTATTAAGTACCAAATACATCAATGGTACCAACATACGAATTTTATGATTTCAGAGGAAATTTATTAGAGAAGAGAAAATTAGAAACGTACTTTTTTTGGACGCGAGGTCTACTGTTGACGGAACTATTAGTATTACAGTATATTAGTTGTTACCTGGTAAGTTGTTAGATTTTCACGGCCAAAAGCATTTTTGTTGTTTGTTTTTGGGGTGTTATGCCGTGTTGCGCTAACTCCTTCTTTAGCCGACGTTTCGGACAGCGTTGCAGTGTCCATCATAAGGGCAGATCCGGTAGATCCGAAGATGTGTAATTGTTGGTTGTCGAGTTTGTGCTTATTTACTTGGAAGCGATACCGATAGTTGTTACCTGTTTGAACCTATATACGGAGGCCATCGTGAACACCTAATTGAAAACAGAAATCTGATTTTTGACGTACCAAATATTGTCCTTGAATATTGACGGAACATCTCACTTAAAATTGCATTACTTATTCACATTTTTAAAACTTTAAAAGTTTTAAAACTATTTTTTTCCATAGAAGACTTCTGGATAACCAGTCTCTTTTCTTTTCGTACATTGGCTTACCCAAAGAGTCGTTACGCCTCTGGGGAAAATTTATAATTCTAGAAAGCCTCATACAATTATATAAATCCGCCACCCATAGTTAGTTGTTATCTCCGAGGGTTGCTAATAGCTAAAGGTAGCTTTTCCTAGGGACAGATAGTACTTGGATAGGTGGGTACCTGGTAAACGGGGTTCTGATAAGGACGAATAACGAGCATTGATCGAATATCCTTAACCGTGCTTCTTTTCATGGTATAGCTAGTAGTCAGTGGCGGCTCGTGACTTTTGAGTGTGATAGAGTGCTAAGTTTGAAAAATTCGACAATATTGATGTTGTTTAGTCCAAAACGATTTTTTTTTTCGAAAATTCGATTTTTTGTATTAAGATTTATAGGAAGTTTCAGTTTATCCGTAAACCGCACGGATTTCCTAAAAATCTTAATACAAAAAATCGAAACTTTTTTCGGCTACAACATGAATAATGCCATTTTTGTAGTATTAACACTAGTACACCCAAAAGTCACCAGCCGGCACTGCTAGTAGTTACTTTGTTTAATAAATAACTAACTAACTAAACATCACGCCGTTTCCGCAGTGGTATGCAGAGAGGACGGACCGCCAAACAACTCGGTCTTGGCACACACTGCTTGCCTCATTCACATGCATACATCGACTCTTGACATGGCCCGACTCAATTATCTGATTCACTTGATCGTGACATGTCTTCCTCGGGCGTCCCCGACTTCTGTTACCATGCACATTTGCTGTTTGTTTATTTGTGTTCATAAATGGTGAAGTGGACACTCACGACAATGACATTTGACTGCAAATAGCCGGCTTCCTCTTGACTCTAACTCTGGGTAAGGATTTACAGATGAAGTACAGACTTCATGAAAGTCGACAAGACTGATTGATTGGGCTTGATGCTTCCTTTTTAATGGTCAAAAGTGTACAGGTCCATATTTTGTATAAATAGGGTTAATAAGGAAGTTGAGTGAAAAATATTTTGACTTATAAAAAATATGTTCATGTAGATCAAAAAATATCGATTCTAAATATATAAATATATTTCTATATTATTATTCTTAGAATTAGTTAAACGTTCTTGAAAAAGCATTGAATAGCAATAAACTGAATACGCTCCACGATTGGTCGAAAGAATTCCGACGTCACATGTGTCGTGGCTTGTACGTACAACGGATCACCTATGGTGCATCTCTTTCTATTACATGAGAGATGGTCGGTTTAGATGAGAGAGGTGTATAGGCCAAACGTTTATTTGGGCCAAATCACAGCCGGTCGTGGAGTTAAAGCTTCCAAGTAAGTATATCAAATTATTAATTGTGTTCATTTGTACGTTACGATAAATATAATACATTTTTACAGTATAATAATCATTGCGTATCTACCCATCTGACATTTCGCCATAACCACTAGTTTTGTGCAGGTATATTTATTGATTTCGCATGACATGATAATTATTCTCTTCTCATTATAATATATATTATAATGTGGTGATGGCTTTTAAATATTTCATCTTTTGTTTACCATATAATGAGGCACTGCTGAAAACCAGCTGCATTCCCGGAGAAACCCCTTTGTCAATAGGATCTATGTGAAAAAAATAGCTCCCATCCATTGTCAAATATTTATGTAGGTATTTGTTGTTATTATTATATAAAATGGATTTCTAAAGATACATATTCGTATAGTGCTTTATAATAATATGTTGTTTATTGCATCGCTTAGAAGTTTTTATTATTATACATGTCACATTACATGTGATTACACTTCAGGCCTCCGCGCAGAAAAGTCTCACAGTGAACTGGGCTGTAAACCGTTATTTTACTTTTGGTCTTACTTTTCTGCGCGGCGGTCAACAAATAGCGTCTTCAATGCCGTGCCGGGCGGGAGAAGCAAATATTCTAACTTAAAATATTAATTT
Source organism: Hesperophylax consimilis (assembly GCF_061612785.1). Classification (NCBI taxonomy): domain Eukaryota; kingdom Metazoa; phylum Arthropoda; class Insecta; order Trichoptera; family Limnephilidae; genus Hesperophylax; species Hesperophylax consimilis. The sequence goes on from NC_142840.1 coordinate 42,134,028, forward strand.
AACTATGAAATCTTAATCAATTTTCTTTTTTTTTTTAATAACATCAATTCTAATAGATGGTTAACATTGGTAAAAAAATTACTGGAATTCCTTATTGAAGAATTAAATTTTTTTCCATACAAAATGTTTAAGCGACGTGGTTCTCACAGTTTGAATGACGTCACACCCACACCCCGCCTCTTACCGCTCGGATTCCGCTCGTTTTGGCGGGCTTCATAAAATTTAAACTTTGAGAATTAATTTAATTATGAAAACAGACTTTAAAAAAAAATACCAGTATTTAAGTTTGAATGCGAACATTGATAAAAAAATAAAAAAAATTGACTCAACTTCCTTATTGTAATATCTAAACAGGAATGCATGAGAGCCGGCTGAAAAAAAAACATTTTTTTCAATTGGCGGAAAACGAATTTTGCTTTATATGGTTCATTACACCCGGCCGGGCTTTTACATGATTTTAAGAACAGAATATACCGAGTGAGCTATCGAATACTATACATAATGTTTTTAAAGCATGAAACAACGTTAAACTGATAAACTGAATAGGAAACAATATTAGTAAAACATGTAACAGAAACATAAAATAATATAAAAACTAGAACAATACTACATATAAGATAAATTACTAAAACTATATTACCAACGCTACTATAGTTTGTAGGATAAAAAAGTGCTGGTATAGATTACGCTTAGTTCTATAAATGGAGTCAGTAAATATGTCAATAGTACCCCCAAACTTGTTGCCCAGATCATGTCTGTCATCCTATTGGTTAGTGAGTGTGTCTGATAGTTGGTTATATATGTATTGCAGAAGAATGTTACATTTTGTCTCGTGTTCCTTAGTCGGCACATGGAATTTGATAGAATTTAATTGCCAAAGTTCAACGGTTTTGTCGTGAGATTAATTCAACTTTATAAAAGCTACACGACACGTGTTCGGTGATAAGAACCTTGTGAGAAAGGATAAACATAATTAAAACATTTTTAAGGGAAACAGCCACTGCTGTCTGACACAAATAGTTTAAAAACAGTACTTACGATGGCTTATCTTAGTTTTTTAAACATTTGTGCTTGGATATTTCAAAGCATCTTGGCTAATTATTATGAAAATGATGTTGCGAACTGAATATGTAGCGTTGACGTAGAAATTCCAGAAAAAAGACGGTGAGAATTCATTGACGCTAGGGCTGACCGTTCATGCTGTAGAAATGAGATCCCTAGGGCGTATGTGAGGTAAAACCATGTATGATCGTGTGAGAAATGTGGAGATCCGAAAGAATTCTAAAAGGCTGATGTAAGCGTAATGAGTAAGTTAGGGCATGTAGCATGTAGTGTAAGGAGAATACATGACGCAAATGCGAATGGTAGCAGAAGTTGCGGACGGCCGAGGAAGACATGGCACGATCAAGTGAGTCGGGCCATGTCAAGAGTATGTGTCCGTCCTCTCTCCCTGCGGGGAAACGGCGTGATGATGATTAGTTAGTTTTCGCACACAGATTTTTTATTGTATAGTTAAACGTGCATATATCGAGGGGGTTCATAGGAAATTGAGCCCGTTCGCATTTCAATACGGATTCCCTAATGATGGATGGATAAATTAGATTATTGCCTGTAGAGTGTAGGCATTGGTAAACCCTTTAGAAGATAATATTACTTACGAGATAGGAATCAGGGGGTCAATGTGTCCAGGAGTGACGGACGTATGAACCCATCTCTCCCACTGCGGTGCAAGGCGATGGGTCGAGCGAGTCCGGCTGAAGAGGTCAAAGGGTTTCCCCCAACCAGTCTCTTACGATCCGGCCCACCACAAAGCAGGTGGGAAAAAGCTTTCGCCGCCAAGACCTAGACAAAACCTCACCCCACGAATCTGGCCGCCCCTGCCAAGTCACCAAACGTAGGAAACCACTTGGGGTGATCTGTGGCAGGGGTGTTGGTCATCCAATAAATGGTTCCCGGGGCGTAAGTCTGCACCAATTGGAAGGTTCAAGATGTTGTGTAGGAGCCACATCAAGCAAGAGAAAATATAGTAAATATGCATGTAACAATTAATTAGTAATTTGTAACCTTAAATGTACAAATTAGTAAAATAAAATAAATAAATAATTTCGCATTCAAATTGCATAAGAGTGTTTGTTACGTTCACAACACAAGTGCAGATAAAGGTACCTACCTACTACCTAATCTGGTTAGGTACCTACTACTTTTACTTTATTCATCCCACGCAGTCATTTCCGTGAGGTCATAATTCATCTCCATTCTCCGTGCAAACGAAGAAAATATTTAGTTGGCATTGGTCACACTATGCATCTGAGTTAAATAGAGCACAGGTATGAAACAATAGTTTTCACTCAAACTAAAGTGTGGGTAGGTATATATATATTATATACCAGAATACAAAAAAAGAGTACCAACAAAACGTTTTTTTTTTTTATTTCATCAAACAAAGTAAACATATTATTATGTAGGTGGCACTCACTGCCTCTACGGTCATTTTGATAAAAATAATGTTTTCACATACATAATATTGTTTCTCCTTGTTATCACATCCTTTCTATTTTTTTTTTTTATTTAACAATTTTTTATATAAGATAATGTGTCCTTACTGGGGTACCCCGTTCTAAGGTCACATTGTACATGGTTATATGTTTGAAATAGTATAAGTACATATGTTAAAATACTACATAGAAAATTAAAAAACAATATTTAGAGAAAAAATAACACATAATACGAGCTTTAGTCTTTGTTGGGTTGCAAAATTATATCTATATTCTTCCTCCCTTTATCCATAATCCATTTCTTAATGTTTCTTTTGAAGTCAGTTATTTTTTTAATGTTTTTTTATTTCAAAAGGGAGGACATTAAATAATTTTATAGAATAATACTGCATATTTCTTTGTCCAAAAGTTGTTTTAGTTGTAGGTTGGTGTAACATGTGTTGTAATGTGGATCTTGTGAGTCTGTCTGAGTTTGTCTGTGTAAAGTTGTCCTGGTTTTTGAATGCGTAAATTAGTATATCTTTTGCGTATAATTGTTTTGGTGTCATTACATTCAGGGTTTTAAAAACATAGTCGGTAGGAGTTCTGATGGGGATCCTAAGTATAATTTTGAGAATTGCCTTTTGTGTTATGAGGACTGGTTTTATAGTGGAATCGCATGAGCTTCCCCATCCGATAAGACCATATTGTAGTTGAGATTGGGCTAATGCGTAGTAGATTTGAATTAATTGTTCTTTATCTAAAATGTTTCTTATTGTTTTGAAGAAATAGGTTAGTTTTTTTAATTTGTTGCTCACTTTTTCTATTTGGGAGTTCCAATTTAAGTTTTGATCAATAATTATCCCAAGGTATTTTATTGTTTGAATTTCAATCAATTTTGGGCAGTTGCAAGGAATTTCATGGTTCGCGGTTAAACAATTTTTATGAATTTTTATGTTTAGATTTGAATTGACTTTATCTGTCTGTTTGTTGTAAATTTTGAATTTAATATATTTAGTTTTTGTATCATTTAATGTTAGTGAATTTGTATCAAGCCATTGTTTTACCTGATTCATCCCTTCTTCAGCTTTTACGAATACTGCCTCCCACGACTTTCCATGGAAGAGAAGAACTGTGTCGTCTGCGAAACTAATTACTGAGCCGTGACAGTTTAGATTACATAGATCATTTATATATATCAGGAATAAAATCGGCCCTAAGACACTGCCTTGTGGAACTCCGTATTGAATTGGTATTGGTTGACTTGTTTCATTTTTAATCCTGACTAGTTGTGACCTTTCTGACATATAGCTTTGAATGAGATTCAGTTCACGACCTACGATTCCAATCTTTTTGAGTTTTTCTAGAAGATATGTATGATCAATTGTATCGAAAGCTTTACATAGATCTAAAAATATTCCGATACACTTATTACCATTATCGAGACTATGTTTTATACTTTTTACAATAGAGGCGATGGCATCGGAAGTTCCCATATTTTTTCTAAAGCCGTATTGATTTTCAGATAGTATGCGGTTTTTTTCAAGATATTGAGTGAGTTGTTTCTTAATAACTTTCTCTACTATTTTTGAAAGATTATTTAATATTGTTATCGGTCTATAGTTACTTATATCCGCCTTATTTCCGGCTTTAAAGATTGGTATAACAGAACCCAATTTAAGCGATGCAGGAAAGATACCATCCTTGATACATCTGTTCACAAGGTGGAGAAGTGGTTGGATTAGTTCATCTCTAGTTGATTTAATTATTCTCATTGAAATGCCATCTGATCCGGAAGTGAGTGTTGGTTTCAATGAATCTATTATGATTTTAATGTCATCTGCCGTAACTGTATTTAATTTAAAGGTGATATTATTAGTAAGTGCGTTGTTATTCTCATTAGCAGTATGAAGAGGTTTAATGATTTTTTTAGCTAAATTAGAACCGACATTGGAGAAATATTCATTTACAAATTGGACTATTTCCCTTGGATGTTCTTTCATATTTAATTTTTGATTTGGTGTATCCAGTTCGGAAATATCACTGTTTGTATTGTTGTTAGTATATGTCATCTCCCTAATAATTTTCCACACAAGTTTAGGGTCGTTATTACAGTCTTGAATCTGACTTTTATAATAGTTACCTCTGGCATATTTCAGAAGTTTGGAACACATATTTCTATAATGTTTATAAAGATTTAGTAATGAAAGGTCAAGTGGGTTTTTTTTAGTTTTCAAGTGTAATTTGTCTCTAATTCTTATACTTTTTAGAAGTCCTTGAGTAATCCAAGGTTTTTTATTTTACGTTTGTGTGAAGTCTGTGTTGTGAATGATTCTGAACATTTATGAATATTTGTTTGAACAATGTTTGTAAACGAGTGCCAGCAATCTTGAAAATCTTTAATTTTAAGTAATTCTCCCCAGTCTTCCGATTTTAGTAAATCATTTAATTTGTTAACATTAATTCTTTTTTTAACAAGTGTGTTTTTAATATATGTTTGTGTATTTTGAAGTTGAATGGTGAGTAGTAGTGTAAAGTAAAGTGGTCAGTAATATTGGAATGGTGAACGGCGGTACAGTATGGTTTATTTGTTTTTACCATGATGTGGTCAATACAGGAGGCAGATACAGTTTGAGCGTTTTCGTTATATCCTAATCTTGTTGGTACATTAACTGCACTGATCAGTCCATGATGCAGCAAAAGTAGTTGGTAGTCATCACACTGCGGGTGTTTCTGTCCTGTATTTAGTAGATTAATATTAATGTCCCCAATTAAGTACACGTTCCGAACATCTCGTAGTAGGGTTAGCTCATCATCCAGGGAATTAAGAAAGGGAGATATGTCTCTTGTTGACGGTGATCTGTATATCCCGAATATTGAGATGTCATTATTAATGTTTATCAGTAGACAGTTTGCGTCTCTGAGTTGAATTTCCTTTACAATTCCTTGGATCTCATTTTTATGATAAATTATCACTCCGTCATTCTGACTTTTATGTTGCGTGGAGTTATATACCTTATATTTGTCTAGATGTTTTGGTGAATATGTTTCTTTTTTTATACGACATTCTGTGAGTATGATAATGTCGATTTCCTCATCAAGTTGCTCTAGCATCACTGTCAACTCTACGAAATTTTTGTTGATGCTTCTAATATTCTGGTGGAGTATTTTTAATGTTTTTGTTTTGTATGTAGTCATTAATTTCTCGTATTGTTGAAGTTGTGGTGGTTTCGGGAGAAGGGTAATCGAATTCAATCTCAGTTAATGGATCCATTTTTGGTATAAGTGTTCAATATATTATAGATGGTTATGGAATTAATTGTTTGTTTACATGATTTTATTTTCGAGGTCGTAATGATTTTTTATTTCAAATATTGGAGAGTCTTCGGATTTTCTTGCCAGTAATTTTCCATTTTTAAACCAAATGAATTTGAATTTTTTTTCTTTTGCCCTTATTTTAGTGTTCCATAGAAGATTTTTGTAGTATGGCGTCAGGGCTTCATTTACGTAAACCTTTTTATTGACATCTGCTAAAAGAAGGGAGACATTGTTATTTTTTCTGGCATTCATCATTGTTATTTTTTGTGTGTCATCTTTGAAGGTAAATATTAGACGTGGTGGTTTTATTTCAGTAGGTTTTATATATTTGTATTGGTCCACTGTTTCTAAATTAATTCCAAAGGCTGAGCTAATTCTGTTGGCTATTTCTTGTGGTGGCTCGTTCGGCGATACTCTGAATCCGTTGACTTCTACACAAGTTTTTAATTCCCTTTGTTCAGATTCAGATATTTTCGTTTCAAGTGCAACTATTCTTTTTTCTTTGTTTTCCAAATCTTCCATTATTTTTTGGTGTTGTTTCGGAAGGTCGAGAATTTTATTTAATTTTTCATTTATGTCATCATATCTATCGCTCACAAATTGAGTTGATTTTTTTTAGATCGGTTAATTCCGTCTCTAATTTTGTAAACAATTGTGATTTCAACTCACCCAGTTTGCGATCAATGTATTCGGTGAGCGAGTCCATGATTTTTTGAAGTTCAATGGCGGATTTTGTTGCTGACATGATGTTTGTAATGACACAATTAAATAATTCCAATAGCTTGTGGAGTAATGCACTGTAATCACTAATAACACTTAGATTTAGAAATTTTACGCCTGTCAACTGGCAAGTAGGCAATATGGCTAACTTGTCGGTCAGCCTGGAGATACGTATAGAGGTACTTTGCGTGTTGACAAAAACAATCACGCCTTGATACGCTTCGAAATTTAAATGTTTGATATTTTTATTATTTTATCGATTTGAGCACTCTTTTTTGAATTATGTGTTCAACTGAAATGGTATGTCCACTAGGTACTTCACTGATATGAGTTGAATTGTTTTTCGTAGAATTATAAGATTGAACAATCACTCTGTTTTGTCACTGAATGTATATTTTTAAATGCAGATAATGCCGGAAGGTGATATTCTTTAGAAATAGAATTAAGCACAAAGTTTCACTTATGTGATGTATTCACTTTTTCACTAATATTTGTTGTTGGTTTCCTTGTGATTGAGAGAACCATAAGTTTGTTTATTCTCTTGATTAGTAACTGAATGTATGTTTTTTTTATGGCAGATAATGCCGGAAAGACACTTTATTTTGAAAAAACTCAAACCACAGGCGAAGCGCGATCGTCGTTTTAGTGAGTTTAGCACTTTACACTTGTTAGTACTTGAAATTTTAATACTTTTATATTCAGTAAACTAGGCGATGATAGACAAACGTCAGTTCAGTAGTAGGTAGTTGTTATAGATTTATCTTTCAACAACATAATATTACTCCAACCCTCAATATTTTACCTAACCCCACTGTTTACTACAGGGTTTTCCAATAAGAGGTGTTATTTTGATATTCAATCGTAAAAGATCAATGGTTTCGTTGCTTATAGCGCCGTCTTGTTGAAAGTAAACGATGTCCAGATCAATACCATCCAATTCCGGCCATAAAAGATCCATTCACCGTAACTGTTGCTCCAGCCTCATTTTCGAAAAAGTAAGGTCAAATGACTCCGCCGGACCATAAACCGCACCAAACAGTCACACGTTGAGGATTGAGAGGCTTTTCAACAATAACTCTTGGGTTTTCCGAGCCCCAGATGCGACAATTTTGCTTGTTGACGAAGCCACCGAGGTGGAAATGGGCCTCATCACTCAAGATTATTTGCATTTGATTCACTCAAGTGAATTTTAATAATTTCAATGCGTTTTTGAAGCGTGTATCGTCCATTTTTATTAATGGCGTAGTTTAAACTTGTCAAATGTCTAAAAATGATAGCTTCAAAAGTAACATCTACCGAAATAGCGGGCTATTCAAAATAACACCTCTTATTGGAAAACCTTGTCCATTATCCCAGGTAAATTTCGGATTTCAGTCCAAAAACCTACTTGTCACTAAAATAACGTCTGTGCCTGTTTAGTACATTCTAAATGGAACAAGTTCTAATATTTGAATATAAAATATTACAAGTATCCTTAATTTCGTTTGAACCAGTTTGAACGAAAAATAATATTATTTGCATTCAAACGAAATTCCGTTCTTATTCTATTTTAGGACAAAATATCGGCTCGCGGAAAATTTGTCCTGTTCCCCAAACCTACTTATTTCTCGGTTTAACGAAAAATACTAATTTCGGGTGTAACTCTGTCTGTACTCAGTTTCAATGAAATCTAGAACTTTCGCTTTAAATAAGTTTCATTTTCAAAATTGGAAGTGTTTAGAGAATTCAGATAAGCGATTAACTACTTATCAACCTATAGTATAATATTTTAACAGAAAATATTTTTTAGAATTCTCAATTTATATTTGAATGGGACGCGAAGAGATACAAAGGTTCCACTTTTTAACCTAAAAATTGTCCAATCTAACCTCCAACTCTAACTCTCAACGCTCTAGCGACGAACTACCGGAAACTGCGAATCCGGTCCCCACGCACTGTTCTCGCGTGACAATAGTGGAACACGTTCGACGCAATAGCCAAACTATGACTATCCCGTAATTTTTCACGTGTCTGCGCTAGTTATTACAAATACTAATTTCGGTTTTGTGTCTGTAACTACGGTTCAATGAACTCTTAAATATTCTTTGATTTTTTATGGGTCTGCGCTAGTTTTATGTATATCTTAAAAATTAAGTTGTATTGCGAATGTAAAATTAAAGTGGTGATAAAAACGACACCTTACAAAATTGGTATTCGGTTGTATTTAAGAGTTAGGACGGGTTGTTTCGGAGAATTTGACGTTCATTTTCAAGTTCTGTAAAAGTCCCATTCAAGTTCTGTTATTATATCATTATAGGCTAGTTGTTTGACAGAACTGAAATAAAACTCAATAAAACAAAAAATGTCCAAAAATTGTTACATAGAATTCCCAAAATATACAAAAAAAATTAAAATTAACTTTGAATTTTGAAGAATTGTTCAAATTCTCCGAAACAACCCATCCTTAGTTTGTTGAGTTTTCTTGAGGAAGTTTTCTACAAAGCTGTGGCTGCTGTCGCCACCGATATTATCACAGGGAACGAAACACAGAAGAACCGATATACTCTCAGAAATTGTAATGGTTGGGATTGTAATTTTAATTGAAGAAACTGAAAAGGGACGGATAAATTCGTCCTAGTAATAATAATATACACTACGATAAGATTTTATTATGAGGTCAGTAGTTAAAATGAGCAGGCAATACTTATAGAATTCTGAAAACTGTTGCGAACAGAGAACAAACAGAGTTTCTCAAATTATAATATCTAGGTACCTAACAACGTATAATTTGGGTAGACTAGTGGTTTTGGTTGGTATGTTCATTTAAAAAAACCTAGATTTTAATAAGTAATCAAAATCATCACATAGAGGTTAGGAAGTCAATTTGTCATAGTGTCAACAGGTGATGAGCGGACATGTCAAAACAATTATTTTACGAGTTAACGAGCCAAATGTATAGTCAATATTTGTCGTCATAATCTATAGACAGTTTACACAGTTCAGTTTCCATTTCCATACGTACGTAGAATCACAATGTCAGTCAAGAATATAACCTAAACATACTATAATAATATATATGTACCGCCATGCTCAAATACCTAAGTAAACACCGTTTATTTGGAAAGTGTATCTAGATTGAAATGGACGTTTGAAATTGCACAAATAAAGACTCACCTGCTAATATCCCATCCATCTCCAGCAAACTTGCTTCCAGTATTTTAGCAGGATCAGATTCTGGTGAAATCGGGCTAAGCTCACAATCCGTATGATCAACTTTACCCATAGTTATTTAATTAAGGTTAAGCTCCTCTTTACTACCGGAAACTACTTTTGACACAGTTTCAAATCAAAAACATACTTTCAAAAATACACACAACGCAAAAATAATTGCACAAATCAAAACAAAATAAACTTTCACTTCCAAAACTTCCCAACTTGTTAGAATGTCATTTTAATGACATAAATGGTCATAAACAAAAAGTCATAGAGAATATGTTTATAGACGAAAATTTCAAACGGCTCAATATTTCAATTTAAAACTTATATAGAAATTAGAAACGCATGTTACTTCCACGTTTTGAAGATTTAGTTTCACACAAAAATGATTTATCTCAGAGAATTGGATCTCCACGTAGCATTTATAGCTAATCAATCGCTGTAGTAATTTAACGGTTATAATAGTTTGGTGTAGATGGAGACTAATCACAGCACTTCCCCTTCCCACCTTTCGATTATATTGTAATTTCTGTTTTGCTGCGGAAAGCTGTGGTCTGAAATTAATGATTTGTGACATCTTTTCAAGTAATACGACCATCTAAGGATACAGAGATATCATTCAATTACGTTCACATAGATAATTTATTGTCTTATTTATTATAAATTAGTAGGTATATTGACTGTTTTGATAAAACCTTTCGATCCACATTTTTGAGAATGTTACTTTTCGGTGGCTTTATGTAGAATAATAGTCTTCAAAGTACAGTATGGTAAATTATTTTTGCTGATAAAACTAAAAACATAATTTATTATTTTTTCGAGAAAACCGTAAATGTAAATTACTCAACCCTCAAATATCTCGTAATCATAAATAAAATGCAACATTTTGCACCAAAATTTTGACAAAATAAAATTACCACTATCATAGAAACTTCCAAGATATTGAATTAGTTTTATGAATCTGAAAATCTTAGTTTTCATTGTCTCCTGTAAAGTTTTCATTTTGTGGCTTGAAGGGTTTTACCAAACCACAGTTGATATTATAATGTATTTATTATACTTTAGACTGATAAAAGACTAATTTATTATTGTAAAATATTTTTACTACAATTTTAGAGAAATGGATTTAATAGCTTCGTTTAATATTCATTATTTCTAGAACATCCTGGTAAAAAGTATGAACTTCAAATATCCAGAAAGTTCTGTGAAGGATTTTTTCACGAGTACAATTATTAAGAGTGTCTTTTTAATTATGCTAGGTGGCGTAAAAGAGCATCCCGAATAAATATTTTACAGGGTAACTTATTCAAAAGGCATTTTTTAAAAGCGTTACAACTGCTCCCAACCGTCTGGAGCCAGTGGCATGGTGATGGCATCCCCAATTGGGGTATGTTGTATGGATGAAGGTAATGGGGAGGGGAAGTACATAGCCTTTCAGATCTTGTCAATGTTTCAATTCTGAATGGTGGTCTTACACCAGGGCGATACTGAAAGTATCTTTCACTTTGGAACATGACGCAAATGACGCATGACCACGGAGGCCATGTGGAGACATAAAGGAAAAAGTGTTGACGATCGAGTGGGATTTTAATGGTTCTGTCATCACTTTAGCTAGAGGAGAGCCCATGATAGAAGTCAGTAAAATATTGGGTATTACGGAGGAAAAGCGAATGTATTTCGTATATTTTTCAATAAGTCAGTGTAATTTTGTACGATATTTGAATATGCTAAGGTCAAAAACGGCTCCATTTTGGTATTCCCATATTATTTATGGATATCACAAAAAATATATTTTAAGACATGCTGTACTTTTGGTTTTCTTTTCTAATAGCTGATTTGGGGAAGGTAATAAAGAAATAAAACAAGAGAGGAAATGACTGCACCAATTATATTAATTATCCCTTTACCAACAGTGTATATATATATGTATATAAATAAAGAAAAACAATCTATTGGAAAGTGCTTTTGGATAAATCACAATAGCCTGAAATGCCTGATATAATGCCGGATATACAAAAATATAAATATCTATTATTTTTTTGTATTTACAATTGTGAGAAAATAGTGTGATTTATTTTTCAATATACATATACATTTTTAAATAACTCCTATTAACTTTTTCAATATTCCAGCTTCTTCCAATATTATATAATAAATTATTTAACAACGTCATACCGATAATATTAAACATGTGTCGTGTACTGAAAAATTTACAAATACAACAGAATTATAACTTAATATTCGAACATAAAAAACTTTAATTTACAGAATAATATAAATAATAAAAAGGATGACATAATAAATTCATTGGTTCTCATATTTTTATTTAAAAATATAGCATTATGTGTATGCATACAGAATTTTGATTTAATAAATAATTTCATTGTATACTTTGTATTATTCTTAGAGGTGGAGTATGTATTCAACGTGTAATCAATTTATAGATTTAGATTTAAAAAAAATAGTTTTGCATAAGCAGCATTCATCCACGTTGTTACTGGAAAAATATAATTTTTAACATGATTGCTTTAAATCAATAATAAATACTGTACAGTTAACGTGGAATTACTTGGAACAGCTTACAGTTCTAAATTGTATAAGAATATTATGTGAATTATAAATAACAAGTTTCAAACAACTAACAAAAATAATTGCCTCTGAGAGAATCTATCATATTTCATAATGTTATCTGTTGGCATCTCAACAGGGAACGCTAAGCTAAGAAGTAATTAAACGCGAAAATAAAAATATCCATATCAAGTATCATCTGCGACAGCTTTTTATAAAATAGAAAATATAAACAAAGGGTGATTATTTCTACAAGCCCTACGTAAAGTACTCTATCCACAATCCTTTTTCATAGTTAAGTGAATAACTATCAACTTATGCAGTATTGACGAACTCTGCAGCAGAATGGTTCGAGGGGGTCCCTGAGCACAATGAGTTTGGGGGCGCCCTCATTTTCGTATCGGGTTGGCTAGATACTTTCTCTCCCCGTGTGCTCGTGCCCTTGTGATCGTGGATTCAATCCCGGCATTGCACTTCAGGTGGAGGACCACAATTCCAACCTGTTTTCAGTTTCAGTCTTCAAAGGACCGTAAAACAAAACGTCTGAACCCTCTCACGAGATTGTCCTCATTTGGGGACAGCTACTAATTTGCGAATTTGAAACTACCCTCGATAGACATACAAACGGTATACAAATATGCTCAGGAATCACTAGTTAAAATCATTCAGGTACGTGCTGTTACACCCTGTATACATTTTCCTCCAAGGTCATTACTAAACCCGCAGCTTTGAAAGTGGGTTAACTGTTTTGTTTATATATTTTTTACTTATTAATAAATAAATCGTTTGTTATAATAATAATAAAGAGTCCACATACCAGGACAGGAATTTATTTTCTATACAAAGACTTTTGTTTTAATTTCCTTCATAATTCGTTCCCGAGAGGATAAAGCATGAAAACTTTGTAAGTGGGTTTCACTATACATAATTGCAAGATAGAGTACTTTATTGATATTATGTTACATAACATATCAAGTACGGAATGAGAGGTGAGAGAGAGTGCTGGGATAAAGCCTCGTCAAAGAAAAATAGTAGCACAATTAAAAGGTTATTATGGGTAACATTTCCTCCTTAATTATTATGCGAACAATTTTCCATACAAAACATCAATTATTCAGTTCCATGATAACTCAACACACCTTTGAAAAGTGATATGAGGTCAAAAGGTGATAAACCATAACTACGTAACCTAGTATTTGTTTCATTACTTTCATGACTTTATATCACTTTTCAAAGTTGTGTGGAATTGTCATTTTGATGAATTATCACCAGGTTATATTAAATACGGCTGATTTATAGCATTGAATTAAGAATAAATACAATATTTTCTTATAGATACCATTTGAAAAAAAATGATTACAAATTGTTATTGAATTCATGGTGTCTCCAATATGGAATACTTTTCTACACTATAGTGCATGTCTCTTGAGAGTGCAAGCAAATACATTTTATACATATATATTACCTGGGAATTTAATTTAGTATAGTGTGTACTTCTAGTTCATTGTAAAATGGTTAACATTGAATCATTATTTGTACTCATTTGAACAATGTTTGCGTTGATATGGTTTACAAAATTTGTGCAGTAGATCCCACAAAACAAAGAAGAGAAAATTGTCAAAAGGAAAAATATATAATAATTATATTTTGTCATACATACTGTCTTTATAAATTCAATTGCTTCATAGAAAGATTAGGCATGAGGGTATAATATTTTTTTATAATTACTAAATAGTCTAAAACTTGCAATAAAATATTTAACAACATATCCAGTAATTGATTCAAGTAACCGGTGAATGTATTTAACAACATATCCAGTAATTGATTCAAGTAACCGGTGAATGTATTTAACAACATATCCAGTAATTGATTCAAGTAACCGGTGAATGTATTTAACAACATATCCAGTAATTGATTCAAGTAACCGGTGAATGTATTTAACAACATATCCAGTAATTGATTCAAGTAACCGGTGAATGTATTTAACAACATATCCAGTAATTGATTCAAGTAACCGGTGAATGTATTTAACAACATATCCAGTAATTGATTCAAGTAACCGGTGAATGTATTTTTTGCAGTCACCAAAAAATGTCTTTTACATTTTATTAAAGTCATTACAGGTACAATTTCATTTTTTAATTTACAACACAGCGTTGCAAAAAAATCTTATGTCAATTTTCATTTGAAAATTACAAAGCATTTCTATAAATAAATAAAACAGTTTTGGAATTTTGAATAAATGTGCTGATTTTTTAATAAATAATTTGTAGAAAAATAAACTTTATTATGGGAGATATTTATATAAAAATACACAGCAGATACATGTGAAGGTATAAACAAGAAATTTTAATAAAAATATGATTTTAACAGTTTCAAATTAACAAACAAAAAAGATTAAAAACATAAATTACCACAACGTTAAAGTAACGTCGCGTTAACAGTTAACAAAGTAAAGAATGGGACGATAAGCTGCGTACCTTCTCAAGGGTAAGTTAGTTTAAGTGAAGGGCACCAGTAAGTTTAGTGTAGAACGTTTGAAGATAAAGATTAACCTATACAGTGTACGAGCATCTAAGTTCTAGGTACAGTAGCAATAAAGTATTTTAAATGTAACAATTAAACATTAAATAAGTATCTTTAAAATATTTATATCCATATTTAATATGTTAAATTAATTGTTAGGGAATTAAGTTTGACCGACTTTCTGTGGTCAAGGGGCGATTGGACGGAATACAGAGTCGGCAGGTAGGAGCCGAAATTAAATTTCGTTGGTAGCGTTATCTTAACGATAGTAAGGCGTCTCTTAAACAGGCAAGACCACAACCGACAATATTAAGTACTTACAACTAGCGGAATGATGAACACATCTATAAACTAGGTCTAGTTAAATACAAAGAAAGGACCGAGTCCTCCTAAGGTAAGGTGATAGCTGCACCGTTGTAAATGATAATAAATAGAAACAGTTCATTTACACTTGGGTCCTAGCCGCTAAATAGCCTATCTATTCGGCGCGTATTGAATACAGCCATATACATATATCATTTATCACCACGGTCGATTATCAGGCACCTAGGAAATACACCATCACATTTAAGGTAATAACAAAAAGTGTTTTTTAATCATTCTAAGTAATTGATGGGACGGTTAATGGATTTATGTACTTCATTAAATGTAATTAAGACACATTACTTTTTGTAAAATTCCTCAGTGTTGTTTTTCTCTATGTACTAGACATTGTTTTATATTACAATTACAATTTCACTATAATATCGATTAACTCTATGTACAATAAATATGATTGGAATGTTTCAATAATCTCCTTTAAACGGCCGAATACAAAAATAAATCATCTGGTAGTAAGTATTTTAGGGAATGTATTATTGACAAATTTGTAACATAAAACGGAGCCATTCATTTGACAGATTTGCTGAATTCAATTCGAGTCCAGCCAGTGTTGTATTTGACTTCCAAGTCAGTCAAATATGTCACATAAGGGACTTGTGATACCCGGCATAACCACAATATGAAAAGTAATGTTCATATGTGTCAGTGTTTCCTATGAAAATCTTCATGTAATATTATTTGATTTGACAATTTAGAAAAATATATTTTGGCTTCACATAAAAGTGTCAAATTTAGGGCATTAGTATAAAAATTGTACAACCCAAAAGAAATTTTATAAATAAAAATGAAACAACAAAACAAGAACATTATTTGAGGATTTAGTATAATAATAAATATAATAATATTCCAATGTTTTCATCATCGGTGTGAGAACAATAAGTACACGAAAGGAATAATGCTCACAGCTGCTTCATACAGATAGGGTAACTTCAAAGATATGTAAATCACGGATCCAACCAATGCCAATCTTAAATACAAATAATAACTTAATAAGCATTGAATGTTTCAATAAAGAAGTCTAACTTAGTCCTGTATTTACTAAGACTATGGAATTTGGTTATATGACTGATGCGTTCAATAGAAGTGTAAACGTGTAAAGCAATGTGACGCACTTTATGTAACAATCCATGCATTCTGCATTTAAGCACTAAATATGTATCCCTGATAACGATGTTTAAATCTAAAGTTAACTACGTTCTTATGTCAAAAGGCCAACAATCATAAAATATATGTCACGCTTACCGACAGTAAACTTACATTCAGATATCCTCAAATAATATCCTTTCCTTTGACAGAATAACAATGTGGTCAGATCATTACGAGCTAAACAATAAATTAATAAGTTAACCTAGAAGAAACATTCGTATTTCTTTCTCAAACAATGGAATGTACTTATAAAAAGCTCGCGAGTGCACCAAAAAGACTAATTTATTATTTTATATAAAGAGTAAAATCTATTATAATTAAAGTACCATAATTAACAATTCTATATTAATTTCTTATTTAGCAACGAAGGCCCTTAGCAACCGACTGGTATTTGTACCTTTAACACTTGATATATATTACGTGTATATCGTATAATTTATAGTTTGTCCAATCAATATGAATATTTCTCATTTTAAAATGCTTTCAATATCAAAATATTTCTGTCTTATAAATCATATCAATCAGTCAATGAAAGATGGAATGTTAGTTTGGCATAAACCAGGCTTTGTTTCAAATAATACGTCAATAGTTTATAAATAGACCCACTCTTTGTATTGCTGTAACAGCTTTCAACAGTGACTTTGGTTTATATAAAGAGCTCTATTAAACATACAACAAAAACACATTAAATAATTGAAACATTTCTTGTATAATGCCTGGCATGTCGAGTACAATCAACAAGTATAAATATTAAGGATGTACATTGTTTTAAAAAATTGTATGTATCACATCTAGATCTCATCTTTTTATAGCAGCCAATGCATCAAGTACAGCATTGTTGTTTCAACACTTTTTTAACATTACTTCAACTCTGTACAAATACTGAGTCTTCGTGAAGAAGAACAACTTGTTGTAAGACAAAACCCCTCGTTATGATTGAACTTCTCGTTGTTAAAATAATAAAGTTGCTCTTCTAGAAGACTCAGTGTATAATATATAATATCATTCATAGAGAATGTCCGCTCAGCCACACCTTAGGGTAGTGGTACCACGCACATTACTGATGACTCTTGCTGAGGAGATGCGAGTTGAATTCGTATACGTTATTGCACTGTTCCCCGCAGATGTTGCATTTCCAGGGGTTGGAGTCGCAGTGGCAGCCCTTGTGCAGGAAGTAGAGCGTGGAGTCGGGGAAGGAGATGGCGCAGAAGGTGCAGACCAGCGAGGCGGGGTTCAGGAGGCCGCCCATGGGCTCGGCGTGTGTGGAGGTGATCACGCCGCCTTCTGACGGGGATGCTCGAGGTGATAGCTGAAATCACAAATCATATTTAGATAACTTTACCACACATCTGCTGCCTCTTCTTATTATCATAAATGAACCCATTAGTGGGCGAGTTGACAAAGTCCTCCATCGTGACACAACCAACATTTCCACTATTAGGTACAGTACACAGTATTATGTCTCTGTTTAAAAATATTAGGGACGACTAGTAATTTTACAATTGCGTTTTGTACAACTTGGACTTGTTTCAGACTAGTATAACCAGTCTGAAACAAGTCCAAGTTGTACAAAACGCAATTGTAAAATTACTAGTCGTCCCTAATATTTTTAAACAGAGACATAATATGTACACCGTTGCTGTTTCAGAGTGCCAAAATTTTACCTGTTAAGGCTATACTATGGCAAAAAATCATAATTCAGTATATATTTACCCCGCAGCATAAAGAAAAATTAGAACATAAATACAGTACTAGATTCACGCGCAATGACGGGTTAATAGTTCCGAAATTTAATAATAAATACGGACAGAGAACGTTTGAATACAACATACCGAAGATATTTAATTTATTACCTGACACTATAAAGCAATGTAAATCTATGAATAAGGTTAAATATATGGTGAAAAATTGGCTATCGGAAAAAAAATATTTATTTTAATTATGTATGAAAAATTGTATGAAAAATTGTTAATTCTGTAGATATAAGATGTAAATTATAACTTTAAAAAAATGTATTTGAAACTAAATTTAAGCACCTGTTGACAAGCCAATTCAATCGGCTTAGCAGGACTTGTTTGTTGATATTATGTATTAACTATTTATTCAATAAAAAAAAAAAATAAATAAAAAAAAACTTAGCATTATGGTAGTACGAGTTTTTTAAAAATATTATCTGGTTATTTGTTATCTGGTAATGTTTCATTTAAGAGAAAAAAAAGCATCATATATTTAACCCTTTATAGGTCATAAGCTAAAAACGGATAGTTTTGAGACCTGCAACATTAAGGTCTATATTTCTTTATGTTTACAAGCTATAATCGCCCTTATGGGTTGTAATCATTCTGAGGTAACGCACAGAGGTCTTGAATCGAACCAACCGTCCCGAAGTAACAAAAGCTTCTAAAATGTCAGGAGATAATTCAAATTATTATTGTATTATGCTTCTGTTTTAAAATAGTTTTGAATATTAATTGACACTTGTGAAGATCACAGTCACCTAATTTAAGTTAGAAAAATCGTTAAAACTAAAAAGACAACTACAAATCATTTTGGAACCTCAGATTAGCATACAAAACTACACTACACACAACTGTATGGCAACCTCTCCCTCTTATTCATAAAGTTTGCATGTAACAGAAAGAGATGTTTAGTTAAACATTTGACGTCTGTTTTTGTTTGACCAATCGTGGAGTGTTTATACAGTATAGCTTTTAAATCATTTCTAAGAGTAAATATATCATGCACATATTCTATGTGACGTGTTTTGCCAAAATGACTTACTTACATCATTCGACTCCTATGTTTTTTCTCCATGTGATCCGATATATCCTGTATAAATATTTTTCTGTTTACTAAATAAATTGATGTACAATAAATCCCATGTGCCGACAAATGATATTTTTTCCTTGCAGCATTCTTGGAACATTATCATTAGCAACATGAGCCTCCTAGCGATTATACGGCACAGATTCAAATGGCTCGTTAGTCCTTACTTACAAATTCGGCATCTCTGCATCCTGGTAAAGAGTAGGAGACCCATATAAGATGTATCCAATACTGGATTAAGCGGGTGATTGGCTGGACTAGTCACTGCCATCATATCTCTACGGGACTTGTTGGAGGTTTCACATAATATCTAATCAGCCATCAAAACCAGAATATTTTATGCTATATTTTTTTTACTAATAATTTTGTTGAAGCCATTTCACAAAATATATTCATTCGTTTTTTATCAGGTTATATCAATAAATTCCACTATAGTGTTCATACATTCATTCATCTCTCAGCATAATATGCTCTCCCGATAAAATACAAGATTTTAATGGAAACTTACCGCATTTCTCCCTCTTCCTCTGGCCGATATTCTCCTCCTGAGATCTTCTCGGAGCAGACTCTTGAGCGGGGACACCTTGATGAGTGAGGAGAGGCTACTGGAGGTGACGCTGGAACCGCGTTTCCCGTCGCTGACCGTGAGGGAGTTGGCTGAGCTGCCGCCTTCTCCGGCTCCACCACCTTCCGTACCGGGGGCCATCTCCTCGTGGGACATGGGCTCCTGGTAGAATGAAACAAACAAATACATAGTTTTAATACAAGTTCAGAACTAAGAATAGACTCACCAACTTGAAGATTATTTCCCTCAAGGCCTATGTCATCTTTGGGGAAGCTGTGTGGGGGTGAATATGGGTCTTGAAGAGACCATGTTGTAGGAGGGAGGAAACACAGAGGCTGGCAAATTATTCTCCAGCCAAGCTGATGAACTCAAGAATGAGTCGTAGAACCAACCCATTCTGATATGACAAAAAAGTCAACTGTGTACAAAAATGATGGGCGCGCGTTTGTCTTGTTTCCTGACAGCACCGGTGCCAAAAGATCAATGACTCTAGTTCCTCGGAGTATCTTCAAGGAATAAACGCTGATTTGATCCATAAACCATTTCAGATAATCACTAGAACATACCTGTTTGATTGGTATCAGACTGATGGACGGGGTGATACTGCCAGCAGCCGAGGAGGGCACAATGCAGTGGGAACTACTGGCCACATTGCAGTTGCTGTCCCCCGACTGCGGGGAGCTGGGGCCCCCATCGCCGGAGCCGTTCAAGTGGCCTTCTGAAGCTCCTGCAGAAAAATAATCTGAATAAATACATACATGTTGTAAGTTTATGCTAATTACCAGGTATACAACAAGTGCCGAAGTAAATACAAGTTTTTTTGTTCTTCTTTAGTTCATACTAAATTTCTTTACCTTTATACAGGTCAAGCTCACCTCAAGTGCATGGAAAATCTGTTCTCGTTGTCTGTTTTATATATTGTGCTCATGTGAATGTATAGGACTTTTATAGAGGCACCGGACAGTAAGTAACAGTTACGTCAAATACTTGGTAGGGATTGAGTTAACATCTATTAGGATTGAATATACTTTTAGTATTGCCCAGGTGAGAGATCACCAATCAGAAACGAAAAATTGTTTGAAATGGATTTAAAAACTAGATCCGGATTGCTAGGAATCATTTATTTTATCTTAGTTTCTAAGTTTGATAGTACATGATTGTGACTTGTGGTAGTTACTAGGGTTAGAAACTAGGGTTTCCAGTTCTGAGGCGGCCTGCAGTTATTGAGGAATGTCACAGTTTTCACAGTCCTTCTCACTAGCCCTTTACAACCGGCTTCATACGAGAGTGAGTTTGTGTTTGAAGACAGAAAATAAATTTGTTTTTGTGAACGGAAACGGTGTCGATTGAACGTGCGGGAGCTGCTTATTTAGGGTACTTTCAAGCGCACATGTTTCAACCAGTAAGTCGCCCAGACCTATGAGATCATAACTAAGAGCTTTAACAATGTGGCACATCACAATTTTAAAATTTTTTGCCGGTTGCAAAGGGCTAGGGTTTCCAGTTCTGAGGCGGCCTGCAGTTATTGAGGAATGTCACAGTTTTCACAGTCCTTCTCACTAGGGTTTCCAGTTCTGAGGCGGCCTGCAGTTATTGAGGAATGTCACAGTTTTCACAGTCCTTCACACTAGGGTTTCCAGTTCTGAGGCGGCCTGCAGTTATTGAGGAATGTCACAGTTTTCACAGTCCTTCTCACTAGGGTTTCCAGTTCTGAGGCGGCCTGCAGTACTATTAAAATTTTTGTACATTCCTTTCTGCTTCGCAACATTGGGATGCCAAAGTTTTACTGGTTCTGGGCAGTGTGGGTCTTATAATATTATAGTATTAACATTAAAAATAAATACAAAATAATAATGATTCTTATGACACCGATAGCCATTTTTGCTAGGTTTATCGCACAGACATTGTAATACCTTCACTGGCAGTGTCCTGATAATGTGTAACAATATATTTTTGAGTTGTGTGAAAGTCCTAATCTATCTATCTATATGTAAAGAAGAGTGTCTGTAACGGGTGGCGTAAATATGACTTTTATACAAATCTACAGTTTTAAAGACGAACCGCAGGAGCCCGAATACTTTCTCGCTTTCACCTAATAAGGCTTATCTACAAACGGAGGTCTCCTATTGGACATGCAGCTTACAGTTTACCAATCAGTGGCTCGCTCTCCCGCTGCCTACTGAATGATGTACCACGGAGGGCCAATAAAAAGCTTGAACCAAGCAGAGATCCTGAGCAGGTTGTAGGTTCAAGACCTGTTACTGATAGCAAGATGTATCGTCCCTTTCAGTAAGGTGGAAGAGTGCCTAGAGGAATTCTTTAAGCTCACTGTCTATAGATTTCGAAAAAGCACCCTCACCGCCTTTTTCCATCCCTTAAAGCAGAGTTTTGATACTTCTTGATGAAATTTTTCCCACTCGACGTTCAAAATAAGAGGAAAATAAATTACTGTCTACGTATGATTTGGAAAAACTCTGCGTAAACTAGATTTCAGGTCCCTGAAATATTCCCATTGCATTCCAGCAATAATGATACATAATAGAAAGATTAGGTAACCCTTTAAATACATACTAACATAATGACTACACATCACAACAGAATACCTTTAGGTTAACATTATACTTACATACAATACATGCTTGCAAATTAGGAAGTGAAAAGTGAAGAAAGTTTGGTAATGAGATTTTAACTGCAAATGGTTTTAATTGCTTTTAAGGTGAATGTACAGTATGTAAATGGAAAACTTGGATCAAGACCCATGATAGCAGACTTGTTGTAATATGAACATCTAATCCCTACAAGGCACTAGTGGTACTTTCTCAAATTGAATATGCATGAGTCAGTGGACCCATCAAATATTAGGTTTTAATTGAGGCCTACAATTTTAATTTGAAAGATGAACGGACGAAGGTTTAACCTACCTTGACTGTTGTTGGACTGTCCCGGTGAATAGGTCTCATTGTCAGCCATGGATATCTCCACGTGAGGAGTCAGGTAGTGCATGGGCGGTGTTGCGTTATCCGTGGATCTGGCCCCATTACTGTCACCGCTGTCGGAATAACTCGCCGCAACGGACACCGACAGGCCGGGGCCCAGAGAGCCTAGCGCTCCCAGGGAGTTCTCCAAAGACCCGTCCCCTGTCAGGACTCCCGATGTGAGTCCTGCGGCCAGGAGAGACACAGGATTGGTGCCTGGGCCGGGGTTATCGAGATCTATTCCATGCCTGAAATAACAAAATAATAATTCATACGCCAAACACTTTTTCGTGCATCTTCAGTTTTGTCATTATCAAAATAATTGACTACAGTTTTTGCTCAGCGGTACACTTAAAGTTAGGTTATCTATTTGCATGGATTGTTGCTTTCAAGTCGGCTGCAAGGACAGTTCGGAAAAATTATTTACTAATGTGCGATAATAACATAAAAGAATATAGTTTACGTATTTCAGGATAAATACAAAGTACGTATTTGTGATAAGTACATTATCGCCAATGAGCAAACACTTTGGACAGCAGAATTAAAATGTAACAAAATAGCAATAAAAATTAAAAACCTACAAGGAGTGGGTTAGCTTCAAATTTATCTTTGGACCCAATTGAATTATCACTGGACATAATATTCTAGAAATTTATTCAATGATGCTAGTATTTTTCATTACTTTGGCAACATACTCACTTTGTCTTTGAAACTAGTCCTTCACATTCAAGTTTGACAGTTGGTTATAAACAAACATAAATGTCTAAAGGGAAAACAACATAACTCCATTCATTTTTACCTTTTTTGAATTTATAATTTTGATTTGTGATACATAAACGTAAATAATTGCATTTCCACATCAAAAAAATTATTGTTGAAACATTGTTTTCGCAGTGGTAGGCAGAGAGCCAAACAACTTAGTCTTGACACACACTCCTTGCCTCATTCACATTCATACATTGACTCTTGACATGGCCCGACTCAAGTATCTGATTCACTTGATCTTGCCATGTCTTTCTGGGGCGTCCCCGCCTTCTGCTACCATTTCGTCATATATTCTGCTTACACTCCTTTCTTCGGTCATTCGCTCTACATGCCCAAACCATCTAAGCGCCCATTTCTTAATCTTGAGGTGATTTTGCACAAAACGATTTCTGTTTTCACACCTCCTTTTGAAATGATTTTTACAATACATAATAAATAGGTTTAGTTGAATAAAGTGTAGTTTGTTTGTTTGTTTCATTATCTAACCTGTTGAAGAAATGTACTCTGAGACTCTTCATGGTGGGCGCTCTATAGCTGCATAACGGACACGTCTTCACCAGATCGTGTTGTCCGACGTGTTCATTCTGGAAATGCGCCCTCATCGCTATCTGTCGCTGGAAGCCTCTGTTGCAGATGGGGCAGTGGTAAGGCAGGGATTTAGTGTGCGTGGTGAAGTGCTCCGCCAGATGATCCTTCCTGAAGAAGCGCTTCTGGCAGACACGACACTCGTAGGGCTTGACTCCGGTGTGTCGCATCTTGTGTCGCCGCATATTGGCGCCATTGCTGAACTTCATGTTGCAAACGTCGCACTCGAAGAGCTTGCGGTGGGGCCGCGTGTCAGGGGTGCCCGCCTCGGGGGCCGGCGTACCGGGGGCCATGTTGTTGTTGTCGGGGGGGCAGGTCGCCATGTGCTCCGACAATTTGCGGCCGCTCAGAGTGCTGAAGGAGTCGCACGAGCCGCAGCGCAGCACCGCAGCGCTGCGGTCCTCCTCGTCTCCGGAGTTGTAGTTTGCGATCGTCGAGGGCTCCTACAATTATAAAACGACTACTTCAAAATTTGCTTGTACCATTCTATGTAGGTACATATCTCCAAGAGAAATAGAAAGATTAATAATTGGATTATAATAGAGAAACTCTCTTATAAGATTTTCAAAGAGACTGAAAAAAATCTTTAATTTTTTTTTAACTTCTTAAGCCATGCCGACAAGAAACTTCATTAAATATAAAGACATTACCATACTTGATAAACTGACATTTCTATTTTTGTGTTTAACTA
Organism: Hesperophylax consimilis; assembly: GCF_061612785.1. Lineage (NCBI taxonomy): Eukaryota > Metazoa > Arthropoda > Insecta > Trichoptera > Limnephilidae > Hesperophylax > Hesperophylax consimilis. The sequence goes on from NC_142840.1 coordinate 42,158,763, forward strand.
ACCGACACTGCAATTGAGTGCTTTGTACCGTGCATGGGCGCCATTCTCAACACACTTTCAACATTGCAAAGGCAGGGATCCGGCCCTTAGAGGTTAAGTGGGTTTCACTATACTTAATATTAAGACAGAGGTTGTCGACTTTTGTATAACAATCTGCACACTTAAAGAAAACTACCAAAGTCATACAGTATAACAGAACGTGTGGTAGAAGAATATCCACTCCACCAACTCTCCAGAGGCAAAGCTGTTCTGAATCAAGTAACTCCCGATGCCGTCGATTGGCGGAATGACTTCAGCATCCCACTCTGGCCTCTACCATAGTAAGAAGAATGAGATTATTGATTGACTGTTGGAATTCGTTGCATCGGATGACATCCTTAGAAGGGGACTAAAACATATGTTCTCCGCAGATGAGTTGGTTTCACAGCTTAAAAAGTACTAGCTTCCATTGAACCATGCATCGGTAAAACTGAAGACAATTATTGCATGTTTTTCTGAAGAATAGGACACCCCAAGATGAAGAAGGAATTATTCAAAGGGTAAACTATGCATCGTAAAGAATAAAATGGTTAAACCATAGTTAATTAAATATTTACATACATAATGTAAATATGTATGACTAAAAATATTCATCTAATGTAACGTAAAATAGCAATAAAGACCATGCAGAGTAAGCAAACAGTGTACTGATATAAAATAATACTATATAAAACTAGACATGAAAACCAAATGGGCTGGTTAATACGGAGGTAATAGTCTAATATTCACCTCACTTGTAAAGCAGGAAGATAGAACAATTATTATCAATTCCCCAATTTAAAACAGGCGACTCGGACTGCAATTTACGTACTAAATAATGAGGTAATTCTGGCACGTTATTTTACTTATCACCACTTGTCAGTCTCCTTTGATTAGCCCAGGGAATCTCACATCGGAATTGATAACACATAATGTGTTGGATATTTCCTAGATAAGGTGTTTTAGTGTTCTTATCACAGAAGGTTAATAGTTCATCTTATCCAGAGGGAAGACGACTGATAAGAAATAGGATAGTCAGCAATTTGTCTTGGCAGAATGTATTTGCTGAACAGTTAAAGGAATTATTTGTAATTTGCAAGTGCGATGTTGTTCAATAATTTGCAGTGTTGAATGACACATATTATGTATCAGAAGATTTAGAGCTCATAACTTCCATTATTTTATTGCTTTGTATTTTTTATACCCAATGAGAAACTAGGTTGAATTGTCGCAATAAGCCAACATTTTTACTTCTAAACATGAAATGGGTTTGGGAGATATTATGAAATACTAAATAGGAAATAGACACCGGATCAAATGAGGAAATTCTAAAGCAAGGCAGAGTTCTAAAGCAAGGTGTAAGTGTAAGTGTAATGGATAATAATATATTAGAATAGGAAAGGGACTGTCATATTATGGGTTCAACACATACCTAATATTTATAGTATAAATAAATACATAGCACACACACGCAGAAAGAAGAAGTTGACAACATTCCAGGGAAACATAAAACCATCAAGTGTTAAACCATCAAGTGTTAAACCATCAAAACTTCAGTGTTTTTAGATTTAGCCCACACGAGGCCTAAAGTGTGGGCTACACGAGGCCATGAGGGAATTAATTTCACTCATGCCTTCTCTTTGAGGATACTATGTGGAGGGTTTTTTTGAGAAGAGGAAGGAGTGAACATAGGTCTTGGGTCAAGATTGACCAAGATTGGTCAAGGGTTGAGTTGGGTTGAAAACACAATCTATCGTTAGTTTCTCGTTTGGAAACCTGCAAATTGAACAGTGTGTCAAGCTTTACTAAGATACGAGACATATGACAGATTTACATCATACAAGATAACTTGGAATAGTTGCAGTAAAATAGATAAAATGAACATAAAATCCGAGTTTTTAGGTTATGAAAAAGCAAGGTTTTCACAGCAGTTTAAACAGCACTAGATTATCTCTCCACAAAGTGACCTTCAACCTATAATATGCAGTTGGCAAGTGTTGCAACACACAAATGGTGACCTGATTAGAAATACAACACAACTATTGCAGAAAGTCTAATTAGCTTGCTTAATCACAGCAAACTTTTCCACTGGGAATGAGAGAACAGGAATATAAATAATAATAGTACCAGATAAATATAAATCTTTCTGTGTCACTATTAATAGCATACAGATGAATATTTTGCAAAAAGGTGCTGATGTGTGATGGGGTTTGAAACACTCCAACCTTAGGCTAGGTTCCCACCTTACCTATTCTACGGTCTATTTCATAGAACAAAAGTTGAAGTCCATTCAACTTTGGGTTTATAGTGCATAGAAAGCCTGTTCTCATAAAGATTCTATGAAATAAATCATAGAATAGATAATAATAATTTAATGATTTGTATAGCGAGGTTTTGGTGAAAAATCTAAGGGTGATGAGTCCGTATCTTTTGCGTTAGATAACGCGGCGTTAAATGAGTTGCACGTAACGTAAATACATTAGAACTCCAGTTACTAGGGTGAGTCTGGTATGTAAGTTACACGCAAAAATTTAATGGTGAATTAACCCGCGTTAGCTAACGCTAAAGACTCACCCCCCAAATGTGATCTCAGCTTTAGTAAAGAGATCTGTATTATAAAATTAAGAGTTTATGGTTGGTTTTATCAATTATAAATTTTAACCTCTTCGTCGCTACGAGCGCATATATGTGCGTGAATAAAACGTGCCCTTAGAGCTATGTGCATATTCATTAATTTTCAAGGAAAATGTATGAACATTATAAAAAAAACCTCATACAACCGTTATCCCATAAACCTCAGGAACGCAGTAAAAAGACTAATTATAATAATAATTTACCTTATCATTATTATTGAGGGTATTCTGTTGGGGCGATATGGTGCCCGAATCAGCTTCAGTGTCCCCGGCGACAGACATACCATCACTGCTTCTACGCTGCCTTCTACTGCCCCCTCACGCCATCGCACACCTGTGCACTCATTTTCTTTTCCCCTGACTGAACGGAAAAAAACACATTAATATAACATTATAATAAGTGCCGTGAAGTAACAAATCAAATGAGTTTGCATCTAGAATGTGGATTAAAATACTATTCTTAACTGATGTGATCCACAGGTACACATTATAATTTAGATGAAAGAGAGTATATCTTATGTTTACCTAAACCACCTTCAGCGTTAGAAATTCAGGGCGTTCAGTTTTGGATTTGGCTGTGCTCATTCCAAAAATCATAATTCCAAATAATACAGAAACACATAAACTGCCGACTATGCTTTAAAGCCATTGAATAAACTGCCGACTATGCTTTAAAGCCATTAAATAAACTGCTGACTATGTTTTAAAGCCAATGAATCCACCTATACTTCATATTCGTTAATACCGTGTTTTAAGGTTTTATTATTTATTTTTTTAAATTGCCAAATTTATATCAAGTGAATTCTGTAGGTTGTCTATGGTCTAATGAAAATGTCTAATCACAGACATAAAAAAATGCAAATTTGAACATCTAATCAGATTTTCAATTTTTAGAAAATAAATTAAATGGCGTCTACATGCTGCCATCAAATCCATACAAAAAATTATCTGGAATATTCCACAAGAGGAACATGTTTGCTAAAGCAGTCAAACGTCAAAGTCAAGTCTTGTAACGGTGAGCTCTTTCCGTGCATAATTTTTACATTAATGAAGCTATTTTGAAATTGCTTTTTCATTTTTATCATGAGTGTAGAAATATCCAAGATAAGACGCCATATTCTTCAACAAGAAAAAAATTCTGGCTGCCCTCAGTCTATAAAATCAGCTGTTCCACTTTCTTATAAAATTGTCTTTGCAAATAGGACTAGTCTAATACATAAAATATTAAAATGAATCCCTATATTTATAATTTTATTCTCTTTCACCAGAATGAGAGGATAAAAGTCACAAACCAATAAGGGAACAGAATGTAAGTTATAAAGAAATCAGGACAACAGAATGAATGCACAACATAATATTTATTTTATGTAATGTCGTCTGTGGTCATTGGTCTATGGTATATTTCAGGAAGGGAATGGAAGACTAAACACATGTTTGAAATAACTACACTATTTTACAAACAGGTACCTCAAAATAATAATCCAGTCAGCTATTGAAACACAATAATAATTGTTAAAACAAACTTTAACACTGATTTTATTTATAGATCTAATGCAGTTTTTTAAATGAATTATTTTTCCCTCCAATTTAAATAAGCAATAAACTATATATAACTTATGGAGTTGTACAAGTCGATAGCTAATAAAGAAGTCACATACGTTTTTATCGATACCCTGCAGCGAATAAATTCCGCGAAACTATCAATGACAAATCGTAAATAACTTCATTTTACTATCACTACGAAAAGTAAACATTTCGCATTTTTCTCATAATAAACATTTAAAAATAAGTAAGAACGAAATCTCCGGCGAGTATTTATTTCGCTCGCAATAACGGTATTATACAGACGCGATGTGGAAACACGGATTTGGTTGACCTATATTCCAGATCTCCGAGTAGCAAACTTTCAAACAGGTGACATTCTATGCTTGTATAAGGCCAAGCAGGTAACAGTTCCTTCTGTCAGATTACGTCCAAATACCTACTCGCTCCAAGGTTTTGGGAATAGAACGCCAAAAATGTATCTTCTCGTGGCTTGGAATATAAAAATGCGGGAACCTACTTACGGAAGCTTCATACGTCGACAAGAGCAGCGGTATTTTAGGGAAAGATCGCTATGTGGCCTAATTCGGTGCACTGCACTCAATACATGAACAAAATACCGTTTTACGGAACACGAATGCGCTTTTATCAACATTCACTCAAATTAATAAGGACTGAACAAGTTGCACAAGTGTAAATATACATAATTTGGATTATTTAACACCGAAAACAAATAATATTTCCCATAACCAACAATAAGTGTAACATTCCCATTTCAACTCGATATCACAGTAGAATACAGGCTTACCACTTGATACGACGCACATACACAGATGAACTGTCACAAATACCAAAGTTACGGTAACATCCGTTACACAAATCAGCTCGCTCGGCTCCTATCCCTAAGCTCTTCTCGCAGCTCTGAATAACGCAAGAGCGAGAGAGAAAAATATTACATTGTAACTTCACATCGGAAAATCATATGGTGTAACGAATAGTTAAATACTCGCCAAAAGTGAAATAAAACGCAAGCAAAAGTAAGCTTTAAAAATGCAACTTTACGCATGGTTGAAAACTATTATTGCATATTTTTATTTGACAAAAAGGAAAAATATACAGTCACCAGTATTATGAAATAAGAATTGGCACGATAAATCAAGAAATATTTGCATTCAATTATGTAGTTAATGGTGGTTAAATACAATAAAATAATAAATGTAACTTTATGAAAATAATTGACATCTTTGGTTGAATTGCGCGAACCATTATTTTGTAACAAGAACCAAAGTTTTTCTTCAATGAAAAGCTTAAACTTTTCCTTAATAGATGGCTCTGTCTAAGAAACACCACAAAGCTAAGAAAATTTGGCTGTTCATCGGTAGAATTATTGTAGATTTCAAATAAAAAATATTAGATGAAAAAAACAATTATTATTAGCATGAAAAATTTTTTAATCGGTAGATTTTTGGGAAAGTCTTTTTTGGTTAAACCTACACCTATCTGGGTGCCCGAATAGGGGCGGAAAGAACGATAGGTTCAAAATTCGCCTTGCTAAAGATAATTTAATTAAAAATAATGATTTCGGTGTTGTCTCAGTGTATCTTGGGTTCAATGAAATCTAGAACTGGGATTTGCCTTGAGTTTCAAAATCGGAATTGATTGTGGGATACTTGTAGGTATCAACATTATTTAATTTTATATCAACTTTTCTTTTACTAAACTTCTTACATGTATACTACTTGTCATGTTTTTAAAATTTTTATTATTCTGCCATTGAGGACTGTGTTGTAATCTATTTCTCTCGGACATGCTTCGATAGAAAGCAGAAGAGGCCACAAGTGCCACAACCATTTTATAGTAGGTATATGACTGTAATATTTTCAATTTTTTTTTTGAAAATAGTGCCTTTTTTGTTTTTTGGTGAAAAAGCTGTAGAAGGTGTTGCTTGAAGGTGACACAGGCAATTGCGTCTCTTTATGAGGGAAGCGTTGCATGTGTTATGATTTTATGATGAACAGTGGTTTGATATCACAAAAGGTGATTACGCCAAGTATAATAGGTACCCTGTTCAGAACGAAACTACAACAATGCCCCCCAGCGGAGGAACTAGGTTTTACTAGCCATTTAAAGACAGTTCTGTACTAAAAAAGTTTTGTTGAAATTCGTAAGATGTCACTAATTATAACTGACTTATATTGTATGTCAATATTTGATTTTTTAAAACACTTTCCCACTGAAGAAGGCCGAGCGCTGACATAAAAAATACAATAGGTAGGTACCTAGGTAGGTACATCAATGCGCTCTGACCGTAATAAAAAAACGTGCTTGAAGACTATTCAAGAGTAAAAAATGCATGTTTTGAAGGATAACAAAAAAACATGCTTTTTGTAAGCTTTTTTTATTAAGGATCATAGAAGAAAACAACGGTGCCTAAGTAAATAATATGTAATGCTTTATTAAAAACAATGTCATGACACAAGTAAAAATAAATTACTACTAAATTGCTACTTATAAATTCACATATTTATAAGTAGCATGTGATAAAAAAAAATTAAAAATTTTAAAAATATGGGATTCGAACCCGGGTCCTGCATAACGAGTGTTGAACGCTCTGCCTCTAGACCGCAAAGAGAAGTATCTCGCGTGACGAGAACCGCGTATACGACGTGTACTCCTCAATTGACTTGTCCCGCGCAATTTTAAATTTTGAAAAACTCACTTACGGCTGTGTTTTTTACTAAAAAAACTTGTCACGCACGTCTGCGAGGGTAATTAGTCGCGTTATCGGCCTTGAGTCACTTGACGGTCAAGAGTCGGTTTTACTCCGGTACTCGAAAATGCATAACGCGCGTAAAGAAGTTTAACTTCAATATATAAAAATCGTATGTAAAGTACATTAAATTTGAAATAAACATTATGAACGTATATAGCATGTACCAAATAAAATTCAGCTAAGCACACCTCACAGTAAATGTAATATTATTTTACTAATACAATACAAATTGTGAAGACGAATCGTATCAACCTAACTCGATGAACATCTCTGATGCCTGTCCTCAAAATCAATGACAAAACATATTTACATAATATACACAAGTGTGTGTGCGCATGTCCACGTCGAAAACTAACACATGTATAAACACGTGCACAGCAAGACCGTTTGTCGATTTACAAAATATTACTGGCAAACTTCTTCGTATATACAAGTAGGTATTATCTTCGCTGACTGATGACACTCAAGATTTTGTTGAAAGTGTCATTCCGTGATTAACGCCATCTGTTGACATATTAAAAAATAAGCCTTCAGTTCTAATTTCTGCCGTAGTATAGTGAATTAATGTCGCCACTTTACGGCAACATAATTTATTATTTTAATAAACTCGAAACTCTTAAACAAATGGTAATTTAAAAATGTGAAAATAGTTTTAAAAAGTGGACAAAAATAATAGAAACTATTCCTCGTTCCTTTTTTTAGAATAAATTTAACCAAAGTTTAGTAAACCGCATTTACAAAAACATTAAAGATAGTGCCTAGGAAATAATTATACCACAACCTTATTCTATTTTTTTTTTAATTTCTGAACGAAGTCTTAAGGAAAAATCTTCAAGGTATTTTTTAAGGATATTCAAAATTTAAAAATATTTTGTGAACAATACGAAAGGACGGCCATAAAACGGTCATATTTCTGATTTAATTTTGATAAATGCTAAGTCTTTATAAATAATAAAAATATATAATTTTTTTTTCCGGCTAAGAACATCATATTTACCGTATTGCGTAATAATATTTTCATTATCTCGAATTGATAAATTACAAGACCGCGTAATGTCACCGTGGTTATTCAAGCTATACATGGATAATTGTACGCAAGAATTGAAAGAGGTGGGATTGGGCGCGAATTTGAGTAATAAGAAAGTATACTTCCTGTTCTATACTAATGATGCGATGCTGATTGCTAGTATAGATAGATAACTAACAGTATGGATGATCTACAGTTTATCGTATCTAGGATTAACGAAGTATGTATGAAGAATGAGTTAATGATAAATGTAAGCGAGTCTAAAGTAATGGTGTTTGAAAGAGAGAGTACGAAAACAGTGTGCAATATCGTTGTGAATGAGGAATACTTGAGTTTGTGTATTTAGGAAGTATGTTTACGAGAGATGGGAGGGTGACAGAGATATTGAAAAAAGGGTAAACGCAGGTAACTCCATTAATGGAGGACTGAACGCGGTTGAAGCGAAGCTAGCAGTCCACAATGGAGTGCTGGTACCTACCCTGATGTATGGTAGTGAGTCATGAAACCGGCAGAGGAAGGATGAAAGTAGACTGAAATCTGTAGAAATGAGATCCCTAAGGCGTGGTACAACCATGTATGATCGTGTGAGGAATGTGGAGATCCGCAAAGAATGCGAGGCTGATGAAAGCGTAATGAGTAATTGTGAATGGGGCAAGGAGTGTGTGCTAAGATCGAGTTGTTTGGCGGTCCGTCCTCTCTGCCTACCCCCGCGGCGAAAAGTTGTGATGGTTAGGGCCCGTTCCCACTTCCGTTTTCAAATCGGAGGCGGGTCCCGTTTTCAAAACGGACGGCCAATGGCCCTGTTCACACTACCGTTTTAAAAACGGACCATACTCTACGAAAAAAAATAATTGTCGATTCACCAAAAACATGTTATTTGCTCATTATTCAGTAATGGTGCGCAATGGACGACGATGAAGCTCTTGTTGTCATGTGGTACTTATTAAATAGAAGGAAAAAAGTGAAAAGAAAATTTTGAGTACACCCAATCATAGCCGAATGATTTTCTGTAGGAATTTTCCAAGTGTTAATTGGTGAGTTAAGAAGTGATGAACTAAAGTTCTTTAATTATTTTAGAATAATAATGAATGGATTATTTATATAGCGCCGTTTTCACCATGAAAAATCACCTCAAGGGCGCTTAATGGCTTAAGAGAATGTCTATCACTTCCTTTAACCATCTACTGGAATGAGTTTCAGAGAGCTTAACATATCAAAATACAAAATTGAGAAAGTGCATTTGTCCTGAAGAAAGGCTATCGATATTTTAAAGTAAGAAAACAATAAACACTCAAATATTTTTTATTATGTGTTTATTTAACTAATACGCTCTTCCGTGCATCTCATTAAAGCTTTAAAATTTAAAAAAAAGTAAACTTAAATAAAATAACATAAAAATTTTGATGTACAAAAGTTGTGTACACCAAGTGTTTTGTTTTTATTTAGTTAAAGATAAAATATTACCATACTCTTTCTTCGACCAGTGGTATTAAATTTTCGGGATTTATTTCCTTATCCATTATTGTAGTTTTGATTTATTTACTTAACAAAATAACCAAATACAAGCACGCATGTGCCTGCTTCCTTGCGACAGGGAGCGGGCGGGGAGGGGTCGGGGTTTGGCGGGGACTCTGCCGGAACGACTGGACGGCAAGTGTGAACAGCTCCATACAACACTATGAGCGAGCGTGTGCCGACACGATTTGAAAACGGACGCGCTGCGTAGGCGAGCCATCCGACAAAAAATGTCGGATCCGTTTTCAAATCGTGTCGGACAAGTGTGAACAGCTCCATACATCCACTACAGCCACTAGGGCATCCGATTTTAAAACGGGACCCGCCCCCGATTTGAAAACGGAAGTGGGAACGGGCCCTTAGTTAGTTACCTTTTTTGTGAAAAATCACCCCAAGGCCCTGCTAATGGCAGCTAATAGCGCGAATAAAATTTTGACGCCCCTTGTCAAAATCAGTTGACGCCTAGGTACTCTAGATAGGTGATAATAATAATATTTGGATGATTTATATAGCGCCGTTTTTGTGCAAAATCACCTCCAGTGATTTGGATGATTTGAATTTTTGAATAATAATCTCAAGGGCGATGTGTTATGGTAAGTATATATTTGCGAACCGAAACGCGAACCGAGCCACGAATTACGGGAAAAGGACGAAGCAACTGCAAGCGGCGTTTCGCGCCATTTGCGGTTGCTTCATTCCTTTCCCTTAAGTTGAGGTTCAGTTCGGCAGTTCGTAGCATTAGCTGCTTCAATTAGGCCCGCGTATATTAGGTATATCGTTAGTTAGGTTAGGTTAGGCTCATGTCGTGACTGCTGGGGCTGTTCAACTGTCAACGTGTTACGCCCACACGCCCCACACTCCCCCACTGGACACTGTGACTTACAGCCAACGGAAACCCCAACATTTGATGGTTTTAACAATTAAATCATAATTGGATATAAGTAATAAAGTGCCACATCCAACTTCCTCCCATTCAATGAACCCCGGGGCGCCCAGAGCCCTCGTCTCAGTCTCGCCGAACCCTAATCTAATGATCCGTAGTCAGCTGGTAAGTAGGTACCTACCTAAATACTGAGTACAAAATCATGTTTTTATTTTGACGTTCATTATTGTCTTATGTTAATGAATAATTCCATTTGGGTACAGCGGGCACACTTCCGCCACATCTGTCGGGAGATACGGACGGACCCAACTAAATCTTTAGGATAGCTGAAAACACTTCGTCCCAAAAGCATTACTTTACCTCATATCTCCAATAACACGACAGTCTATGAACACGTTTATTTTTCTGATTGGTTACCATTTTACGTGACATCTTTATGTTGTTATTTAGAGTTCCCGAGAATCCCAGACATCGTATTCATTCCGGGTGATTATTCCAGACAATTCTCTTCCGAAAACCAGATGTAGACAGTCAAACAGTTTACGGTGGAAATATGGCGCTGTGCCAAAAGGTTAAATGACAGCATTATAATTATAATTAACCCATTCTGATTTTTGAGTAATTTCCATTTGTTTCTCTAAAGCAGTCATACTCAACCTGCGGCCCGCCGAGCTATTTTGTGCGGCCCTCAATACATTTAATATCAGGAACATGATTTACAAAATCTGGCATTCTATATCACGTTAAGTTGAGATTAATTGCGACTTTGACGTACAGACATTGAAACCCGAAGAGGATAGTATAAGTATAATATACTATCTATATAATATAATATGGTATAAGAGTGTTGCTACTGCACACCATAACTGCACAAGCTTGGATCTATCTCTACAAAACAAAGATTTGACAGACAAATATGCGCGCAAATAATTTTGATCGTGGCAACACATAAATTTTTGACAGTTCCAAAGTTAAATGGTTTCCAGTGTTACTTGTTACTACCAACGAAGGCGAAGGCCATTTAGGCTACTAAACATAACAAAAACCTATCTTTATATATCTATTCTATTTGATATAATATTTTTTGCGGCCGGAAATTTTCGAAAACGGAATTCCGTAGCTACCCCCCCCCCCATGGATTTCGAAAAATTGCTGTGGGGAATTACATATGATGCTTTTGGCTGTGCGGAATTTTTATTCAGCGAAGTTCTGTAACAACCCCCCCCTCCATGGATTTGAAATATTTCGTGGGGAGCACTCATTTTGATTTTTTTTGTGGGGAATTATTATGTTTTACAGAAATTCTCTAACAACCCCCCCCCCCATGGATTTCGAATAATAAAAGGGGGAATCAAGCTCACACCGTTGGCAACACTGACCAGTATAGTGTTGCGGCCCGCGTAGCTTTACAAACATATGAATGTGGCCCCCAGAAGAAAAAGGTTGAGTATCACTGCTCTAAAGTGAAGAAACCTAAATAATAAAAACCTACTAACGTTTCTTTTATTTTTGGTTTCATAATCTAGCAGCCATCTGCCGAATTCATGATAGCGCCGCTTTTGTGAGATATCACCTCAGGGGCGCTTTACAGTTGATGCAGGTATTGCAAAAAATATATTACAAAAGTAAAGTGAAGTTAAGTTAAGTAAAATTCAGAACAGGAACAGGTGAGACTCTGCAGCAAGAATCCTAGGTGGTGAATAAACTGGACCAGCTGCTGCAGCGAGAGAGTCCACCAATAGTGCCAGCACGAAGTTCGTCATCCATCCAGGTATGTGTCTGCTGCTAATAAAGCGCTGACACAATATCCTCACATAGATACCAGACCTTGGCAGCACCGCTGTGACGTTCGACGAAGGTAGCAAATGGAGACTCTGCAGCAAGAATCCTAGGTGGTGAAGGAACTGGACCAGCTGCTGCAGCGAGAGTCTACCGCGTCCACCAACAGTGCATTCTGAAAATGTACAAACTTACCTCGTGTTTTCGTGTTTTATATGGTGACCACTTTGTAAATTTTATTTTGTTAAGATGTTTTGCATAAACTGCATAATGTCATTAATTATTTACCTCTGCCATAGGTCACCCCAAATGGCAGGCTACGGCCGGTGACTTAGCAGGGGTGCCCGGGTTCTTGGGGGTGAGGTTTGTCTAGGTCTGGACTAAACCGACTACACGAGAGGCGGGGGAGACCTTTCCAGCGACTATCTCACCCAGTGGGAGCGATGGATTCATATGTCCGTCACTCCTGGATACACTGACTCCAGATTCCTATCCACCTCCAATACCGTTTTCCTCTCCTGTATTTTCTTTAAAATACCCTCATAAAGGTGCTTATCAAAAGGTGACCATCTTTAGCTGAACTACTAACCTAATATTGATTACGAAAACTTACCAATGAGAGAGACCCTACATAGTATGTAATTATATTATTAACAGTTGATGACAAATATTAGTAATGGGGCCTACAGATTACGCTAGACGCATCGTGGATTGGCTATTTCAGCATATCGCTCGCCATACATTCCCATGGCGAGCGATATGCTGAAATAGGCCGAGCCATGGTGCGTATAGCGTAATGTGTCGCCTACCTAATGAGTATCATTATTCATGCTTAGTCAACTTAAATTAGCTGAAGAATAATTCAGACAGGCGATAAAGTAGTACCTACCTACATTACATTACTAAAACACTATTTTTCAAAATATACCGTGATTTTTCACTGGTGAATTATAATGTATTGTGGAAAAATTACTGTACATACAGAGACACTATAGAACAGCGTTTCCCAACCTTTTTAGACCCGCGGACAAAGACTAAGCCCGTCGTCCCATGGGTCGCCCTTAAGCGCATTTTTTTGGCTAATTTATATAGCGCCGTTTTCGTGAGAAATCACCTCAAAAGCGCTGTACAAATATATTTCTTAAATAGTTAATACCAAAACTACTGACTTAAAACTAGTGACTTACCACTTAGACTTATATCTAGTGACTTACGACTAAGGCCTATAACTACTATCTTAATAAAATATATATTTACATATGTAGAAACTTATATCTAAAATTAACATTAACAATCTAATTTTACAAGCGCCAGAAGAAGAAGGAAGTTCTAGGGTGTTTTTTAAATTTGTTTTTATTACTAGCCCTTGAGGAGATTTTCTCACGAAAACGGCGCTATGGGGCCGTTCAAGTATTACGTAAGCAGATTTATTACAATTATTTACCCCCTCTTCCCCCTTGTCACCAAAAGTAAGCAAAGCTCTTACCCCCCCCCCCACCCATGCTTACGTAAAAAATGGTACCTAGATGCATTTTTCTGTTTTTTAAGCGAGTACCTAAACATATTTAATTATTTGTGGGAATCCCCGAATATGTATTCGGTTTTCAAACATAGACAATGTGTGGGTTGCCAATGTGTAAAAAAAAAATAACTACTGCTGAGTGCTGACGTAATCACTATCTCGGCCCCCCCCACCCCCCCATGTCATCAAAAATAAGCAAAGCAAAGACCCCCCCTGCCCCCCTATAGTGCTTACATAATACTTGAACGGCCCCTATACAAATAATCCAATCATTATTATTATTATTATTGTCGGAAAACTATCGACATAAACCTAATGTTGTAAGACCTGTGCAGAAAAGTTCCACACTGAACTGCGCTGCAGACCGTTACCTTACTATAGCGAACTTGATTTTCTGTGCAGCATTCGGTTTATGTCGACTGCTCACGGACCCGTAGGACGACGGGCTAAGATTCGTACTAGTTTTACCAGTACAGTATTTTTTTCAATACCTTTTGGTGTGGGATCTAGTCAAAAACAAGAACTTTTCAGGAGAGCGATTTCAAGTTTATAAACTGTGATTACTTTTATGGAGTGATTAAGTAACAAACGCCTTTTTTTAAATTAAAACATATTTTTGAGTTCTGTTTATTAATTTTGATTCCACGTGAAGATACAAGAATTTTCCCAGAGATTATGCTTTTAAAGAATTTATACCTAGATATATCGTCAATTGATTTTTGATAAATCAGCTAAAAATCATTTTCCAAAAACGCCGATTTAGATAAGATTGGTAGGTATGCAAATTCGAATAGCTGTTTACCATTGTTTAGTCGAGTAGGAATGCGCTGCTGGTAGACATTTAAAGATGACTTCTAGTTTGGATGACCACTGGGCACCGATATGATATGATGACTCTATATGATACCATTGGGCAATAAATATATTATACGAGTGTAACAATGGGATGCTCCATCTAAACGGAAAAATCTGGACGTAATAAGGTCAATAAGGTGCAGAAATAAACCCAAAACCATTATGAATAAATAAATCTGTATTTAATAAATTACTATCGGACATTCATTAACTCTTATTGTTTGTTAATATGTTTCATTGTTTCAAATATTTTAAGCGTTCACCTCTGAACAATAAAAATCTGGAATATACTCGCCGCGTCGGGCAGATCATTTCATTCTGTACAGGTAATTTATCCTAACGATCATTCAGCTATCAATATATAAACCGCCGGTTTATTACTTCTCATTACCTACTGACAGTTCATTTTGTAAACTACGTCAATGCGCAAAAGTTCTTTAACACAATCCGTTTCCTACAAAGATATTAGAATACAAGGTTTCCTACGTCAACGCTTTGCTAAGCAGTCTCCTTGCTTTGACCGGCAGCTTTTCTTTTATTTTTATTACATATAAATAATAATCTGGATTTAAAATGCTTTTTATGTTGCTTTGATCGGTTGACTGATGTACTCCTTTTTAAAAAGTTGTTTTTCTGAAAGTCCTCCTTTTTAATTGCTGATTTTCTACAAGTCCTCCAATTTAATTGCTGTCCTTTTGAAGTCCTCTGTTTTAATTGCTGGTTTTCTAGAAGTCCTCCGATTTAATTGCTGTCCTTTTGAAGTCCTCTGTTTTAATTGCTGGTTTTTCAGAAGTCCTCCGATTTAATTGCTGTCCTTTTGAAGTCCTCTGTTTTAATTGCTGGTTTTCTAGAAGTCCTCCGATTTAATTGCTATCCTTTTGAAGTCCTTTTTTTTAATTGCTGGTTTTCTGGGAGTTATCCTTATTATTTGCTGGCTTTCTGGAAGTTGATTAGCCTTTACATTTGATCGTTAGTTTGGCGATAAATTAATGCAAGAGTTCGTTATGTTTCTGTTAAGTACACTTTAGTAGTTATGTATTGTTCTCTTGTATGTAGACATTTCCGGGCCCCGAGCCACGACCCTTTCCCTTTCCAACTGAAACAAAAGAAAACAAAACAAAACATTAGTATCTTCATAACATAAGAATTCAAGAAATTTCAAAGAAAGCTGAATGAATCCGTTCTTCCATCCAGAGGAATAAAGAGAACTAGAAAAACAAGCAGTTCAGAGGTACAACGTACAACAGATATTTATGGAATAAAATGGTTTAGGAACTGATAGAATTGGTTCGCGAACATAGCGATGGCCTATTTCTACACGGAGTCAAGAAAAACATACAGTTTTGAGTTATGCCTCGTTCTTAAGTTTTTAGTTGATCAACTTTTGTTGAACGACAAAAATTTAACAAGATTTCGGCTACACGTTTCAATTTAAATCGGACCGATATTGTTAATCAAGATGGCGTTAACTGAAAGAACGAACTTGAGAATATTATGTTGTTGAAAAATCACAAAAAAGGCGTATTTCGGTTAAAACATGGGATCCAATAAGAATTGAATTAGGTGCATTTAACACTATTCAGAAAAATGGCATAAGAATTTTATAAGATACTAATTCAGAAATTTTGGAAGACCAATACAGTTATGAAGGTGCTATCCCGGCAAAAATAAAATTACAAATATCAATGATCTGGCAAAGGGAGATTTATTTTCAAGTTTATGATTTCATTGCTAATCTTAATTCCTTCATATACATGGTTCTGATTGTTTTTATTTAATTTTTTTTATGTCTATCAATTTCGAAAATACTATTATTTAATGAAGTGTCACGGGCATTTCCCTTCCTGTATAGATCGAAAAATCTAAACGTCATAATATCATCCGACCTAATGATATTTTAGTTTTTCGTTTCAAGAATATGTCATGATGGTAGGTACATCTAACGTCTTCTTCGTCCGCAGGAACTAAAAATCTCAAGCGAGTTGAAACATATTTATGTTCACACGTGTCGATTCGGTGTAAATCACGAACGATGACTCATAATTGAAAAAAAAAGGAGACGGGCTTTCAACTTTAGTTGTTCAACTAAAAACTTGATCAACTTTGGTGAAATTTGATCAAGTTTCCTCCTTTCCAATGGAGAAACAAGCAATATATGTTACAAAGTACATAGCGCGAACAAAAATGAATGTAAATAAGTTGAAATAGTGTTCATTACTAGTGCTCCTAAAATATACAATGCATTAAACACCGATATAAAGTCCAATAATTCTATATACCCTTTGACGAGCATTCTTAGAATACACGAGTTTATTTATTTATTTTATTTAGGAATTAACAGTCGTACATTTAAGCATAAACAGTAATTATTCATATGTTCTAGACCAATAAAGTTGCATTAAGTTAATAATAATAATAATAATAATTGGATAATTTTTAGAACGCCGTTTTTGTGAAAAATCACCTCAAGGGCGCTGCACAATTTATTTCCTAGGATCTACATTTGTTATTTAGACCAACTGTGCCAGCACGAGGTTCGTCATCCGTTCAGGCATGTGTCTGCCGCCAATATAGCGCTGACATGTGTCAGCTGCCAATAAAGAGCGCCGACACAACATCCTCACATAGACAACAAACCTTGGCAGCACCGCTGTGACGCTCGACGAAGACAGAAGATGGAGACTCTGCTGCAAGAGTCCTAGGTAGCGAAGGAACTGTACCAGCTGCTGCAGGGAGACAGACTACCCCGTCCACCAACTGTGCCAGCACGAGGTTCGTCATCCGTTCAGGCATGTGTCTGCCGCCAATATAGCGCTGACATGTGTCTGCTGCCAATAAAGAGCGCCGACACAACATCCTCACATAGACAACAAACCTTGGCAGCACCGCTGTGACGCTCGACGAAGACAGAAGATGGAGACTCTGCTGCAAGAGTCCTATGTAGCGAAGGAACTGTACCAGCTGCTGCAGGGAGAGAGACTACCCCGTCCACCAACTGTGCCAGCACGAGGTTCGTCATCCGTTCAGGCATGTGTCTGCTGCCAATATAGCGCTGACATGTGTCTGCTGCCAATAAAGAGCGCCGACACAACATCCTCACATAGACAACAAACCTTGGCAGCACCGCTGTGACGCTCGACGAAGACAGAAGATGGAGACTCTGCTGCAAGAGTCCTATGTAGCGAAGGAACTGTACCAGCTGCTGCAGGGAGAGAGACTACCCCGTCCACCAACTGTGCCAGCACGAGGTTCGTCATCCGTTCAGGCATGTGTCTGCTGCCAATATAGCGCTGACATGTGTCTGCTGCCAATAAAGAGCGCCGACACAACATCCTCACATAGACAACAAACCTTGGCAGCACCGCTGTGACGCTCGACGAAGACAGAAGATGGAGACTCTGCTGCAAGAGTCCTAGGTAGCGAAGGAACTGTACCAGCTGCTGCAGGGAGACAGACTACCCCGTCCACCAACTGTGCCAGCACGAGGTTCGTCATCCGTTCAGGCATGTGTCTGCCGCCAATATAGCGCTGACATGTGTCTGCTGCCAATAAAGAGCGCCGACACAACATCCTCACATAGACAACAAACCTTGGCAGCACCGCTGTGACGCTCGACGAAGACAGAAGATGGAGACTCTGCTGCAAGAGTCCTATGTAGCGAAGGAACTGTACCAGCTGCTGCAGGGAGAGAGACTACCCCGTCCACCAACTGTGCCAGCACGAGGCTCGTCATCCGTTCAGGCATGTGTCCGCCGCTAATATAGCGCTGATATTGATTTAGTTTTTGTACCTAGATATTATATTTATAAATGACAAAGAAATATAAACTTCCTAACACCGTTTTAAAAAAAGTTTTTACTGTATCTTTTATTTTTTATGTAGCTAAATTCAAATGTGACCGTAAATAGTTACATTTCTAGATAAGTACATATAATGACATAAAATTATTTGGTATAATTTTGCATGGACATATTTTAATCTTACTTTTAATAATTTTATTTCTATTTTCTTTAAAATATCTCTTTATCAATCAATTTAATCTTTATTTTTATTTCTAATATGGTTTTCTATAATGATACTTACGTATTTTTTTTATTTTTTGTGTTACCATCACATGTCATTTTCCCTTATGTTTTATTATTTGTTCTACAAAATACTATTTTGTTATTATTACATAAATCATATACGACTACTATAACACGGGCATGAGCCTGGTTTAGTAGTTGAGAAATCCACCAGAAGTTAATTGTAGAAAAGTATAATCCACAAGAACTATTTGCATGATAAATTTTAGTTTGAAAAAAACTTCAAAGGCAATTTTATTAGGAAGCGGTGATTTTTGAGATATCTCACTGTAGAAATAGTCCATCGAATTCATAGAAGATAATGAGTAAGTAACTAATAATTACTTAGCGAATTTATTTACAATTAGGATCATTTATCCAGTCAAATTCTATAAATAAAAGTTTATCAAAACATAAATAAGCCGTTAACCCTACTTTACATCTATAGTGCCAACAATTGGTTTTGAAATTTTAGAATAGATTGTTTGATCGGGGAATACAGGTTAAATTGTAAATAATATTATAGTAAAATAGTCATCTAATAAATGGTATTTATATAGAGCAGTTTAGTGTCTTTTCACTGAGTGCGCTTTATTATAATGATAATTTAGTATTAGTGGTCATGTTATTAAAATTATTCCTACAGTGTGCCTTACCCAATACAGATCTAATATTATAACACTAAATATACTGTTTATACAAAGTGATGAATAACAATAACAGTAGGACAGGACAAAACAAGAATATTAAAACTAAGGATATAATATAAAACAGAAGGCAGTTTGTGCTCAGAAATGAGAATCTTCTTAGCAGACATTTTAAAAAGGTACAAGGAGGCAACCAAAGATATTAGAAGAACGAGGCAACCGAAACCAAACAATTACCGGAAGTTTTAGAATATGGCTTATTATAAAATATCGAAAAGTAGTTAAGATTTATGAATGATAAGATTTTTTAAATTTATTTATTTGGATAATCTCTAGCATGAGATAGTTAGCCATGAAATGAGATAGCTTGTTGAAATTATTATATACAAATTTATGGTGCTTTAAAATATCATTAATGTTTTTTTCCTGTAATTTTCGGTCGTTCAATCAGAATAAAAAGGCTACAAATTTCGAGAGAAATCGCGATAATCACAACTACCAATTTAAAAGGGCTACAAATTTCGAGAGAAATCGCGATAATCACAACTACCAATTTAAAAGGGCTACAAATTTCGAGAGAAATCGCGATAATCACAACTACCAATTTAAAAGGGCTACAAATCTCGAGAGAAATCGCGATAGTCACATTTAAAACATTTTGTACACTAGCCATGATCATGGTCAGTAAATTTATCCATTGGCGTAGATTGAATAAATCCTTTCAGAGCTTTACCAACACGTGGTATAAATCAAATCCTATCGTAGGACGTGACTGAAATGAAAGTAGATACAGGGTGTGTCCACTATTGCCAGACAATTGTAAAATTGGTCGGGCTCAACGTACGAGTACATAGATCAACCGATAAAAAGTATACACGTGTACGGGGATGGTCGAAGGAATCAAACGAAATTTTGGCGAGACAAAGAAACTTTTGTTGAATTTTTGCTGTAAGAAGTTCTTTAGATAGTAGGAATTAGTAAAATTTTGACAAGACAAAGTCAAGTGTTTGCTGGACTTTGCTGTAAGAAGTTCTTTAATTCGTAGGATTAGTTGAAATTTTGACAAGTCTAATATTTGCTAGACTTTGCTGCAAGAAGTTTTTTAGGTTGAAGGAATTAAACAACAGTTTGGCAATACAAAGTCCTGTGTCTGCTAGACTTTGCAAGACTTTCTTATTTATGAACTGCTCGAAAGTTCAGTGGGTGGACGTATCGAATTATCCTTCCATAGATGACAATTACTTTCTTACACCCTTCTCGAGGTAGCTGGCGCGATTAAAAAAGGTTTATAGCTTCTTAAAAATATAGAATTAAAATTTCACAGGGTGAAACATAGTATTATGTGCGGGACTACGTATTACCAAGTTTGGGGAGGTTTGGAAGGTAATGAGGCGAAGTGGGGTTGAGGGATAGGAAAGTATTTGTTTTTTCTGATCTGGTTACTAAACACAGCGATCTAATCATTTCAAGTATCTCTTTTGAAGAAGCTGTAAAAATATTCGAGTTATATTGATATTTCAAAGCTCCCAGGTCTTGATGGGAATAACACTATACGAGTTGGAAATAGTTACGCTTACTTTCATACGGAAAACTGTGATAATTTCATGCTTTTAGAGCTCACCGTTCAAAAGTTTTAGCGGACATAAAATAACACATTTTTGCTTTATACTTTATACTATGCAAGAAACAAGATAATATATGCAAAAAATGTCTTCCTAGAGTGTACCCAATTCATGTTTCCCTTATGGTGATTTTGTGAAATATACAAATGATCAAAACATGATTATTAAATTCCGAAGACCCTGTAGCTATAATTTCCACATACTTACTAACAACACCTCTATCTAGTTGGTATTTAAAGAGTGTCCCCGTCTTGTCCATATACTTGTGGCCATAAAGAGTAGACAATGCCTGTGATCAAACTGTGCAATTACTAAATCATCGTCTTCTTCATTTAGTCTCAGACGTATTTTAAGATAATAGTACAAAGGCTCTTAAACCGTCCACAACATGACGTTTGTTATTATGAATTTAATAGTAATAATACAAATATTATAATAATGTTCATCTATACATTCTATGACTAATTGTTTATTCTAAAAGGGAGGGGAATAATACAACAATATTAGGGAGTTACCAAGTTGGTACCTCCCTAATATTGTTGCAGAGCACTTTGGTTTTGAACCCAGAGGTCACGGGTTCACCCGTACCAATCTTTTCAGATACACCCGGCATTGCCCTGGCAGGAGACCAAGATTCAGAAAAGGAATAATATTTCGTCAAATAAATTTCGTTATATTTTAGGACAAGATCTGAATAGTTCCAGTGAACGTAAGGACAAGGAATTGTCCGTAGCCTTAAAATAAACGACTTTTTCGTTGAGTGCGATTCCAGCTAAGGAAAATAGAACCGTAATCGCCTCTCAGTAGAGACTTTCGTGCTATATCACAAGAATTATTATGGCAAGCAATCCATTGGTTACGAGGGGAGCAACATATATAATTGCCTCGCAGACGAAATTAAAAACGAAAAAAATGTCAGTACATTTAAAAAAATTTGTTCAGTTTTATGCTCAATCAACAAAACAATGAAAGTGAATATTATCGTTGTGTAATATATTTATGTTTAATGTATTTGTTATTTCTAGTTAAATAAGTGAAAAATGTAATTTTCTTATATCTTGAATAAAAAAAGAAAAAAAAGAAAACGGCATTAAGCCTGTGACAGAGCGCTATAAGCGCACTATATTCTCGTGGCTTGGCCTATTTTAGCATATCGCTCGTCTTACATTACCATTGGTAGTGTTTGGCGAGCGATATGCTGAAATAGGCCAAGTCATGATGCGTATAGCGTAATGTGTCGCCTACCTTACAATGCTATCTGTACGGTCAGTGGGCAAAATAGGTATTTACAAATGACCATTTTTTTAAGTCCATAGTTTTGTTGTGCCTACAACGTTTCCAGGAGCGTCCTCCCGACTGTATACATAAGTATGTCGATATTGTCGATCTCTAAGTTAGTTTATACCGATAGTGGTAGGAGCGACCTCCCGACTGCATACATAAGTATGTCGATATTGTCGATCTCTAAGTTAGTTTATACCGATAGTGGTCGGATAAAAGGTATTCCGCTATTTTTTTTTAATTTCAAATTGTCTCAGATTCCCATTGTTTTTCTACGTTTGTCAAAGATATAATATGTAAAGTAATATATATATATGTATTATGAATGTCAACATCTGCATGTATTTGTAAAGTTTTATTTATATTATTTTAAAGTACTTATATCATTTTATACATACAGTAAAAGAAAACAATTGTCCAATGATTCGTTACTGTACATCTCAATTTAAAGAGAAACCATTACATCTCAAGATATTGTAATGCATGCATTTAAGGATGGTACCTAATAGTGATAAAATTATATTTTTCCTTAGACGCAAGCTCCCGTTTGAACACCATGTAATCGAATTCTCGAAATACTTCGACCAAGGGGAAAAATAACATTTGTGGACCATGTCCGAAAGGTTAAACTCGGTACTTATCCTACAAAATTGTACCACAAAATTAAAATTAGGTTCCTTCTGGCGTCGGTCCCGATATAGCTCTCGTGACGGGCGTGGACGGAGGTAAACATTAAAACGCCGGAGTTACAACGGTAAATGCAAGCAAACAAAACACGAGGGAAAAAACTGAAATGTAAACAGCGGTTTATCGTCTGAACAAAAACGCAGCGAAACGGTCCGCCAACGTTTCACGGGGAAACTACTTTAAAAAATCCACCAAACGTGTCAAATACCTAGACTGCCAATTGATCAACTCACAGAAGGGATACGATACGATTGTACCACCCCAGCCAGGATCACAGGGCACTGATTTGTTAGGACTAGGTTGAGTTTAATCATCGTCGACCGGTATACAGGTAACCTAATAAGACAATATTGGAATTTAGGATGGGCAAGAATAAAGGAATTAAATGAGCGTTATTGTTTCTTCTTTATGACTTCTTACATTTCCTTGCTTCTGTTTGGCTCTTCCTGGTTCATCTTATCTTTTCTTGTCTCTCATTGTCTCTTCTTGTCTCTCCTTGCATCCTCTCACCCATTGGCTCCTCTTGGCTCTTTTTGCTTGTTCTTGCCTCTTCTTTCATCTTCTTGCCTCTACTTGGTTAGTCTTGTCTTTTCTTTAATCTTCTTACTTCTTACCGCCGCTTCAGTTTATTCTTGACTCTTTTAGTTTCTTCTTAGTTTTTCACATCTCATTTCTATTAGCCAAATATTACTGCATCTTCTCTCCCTTTCTCGGCTAACCTTTTCTCTTCTTGAATCTTCTTACTTCTTACCGCCGCTTCTCGTCTCTTGTAGTCTCTTTTTAGATCTCTGTTTAGGTTTTTTGGCTCTTCTTGTCTCTCTTCTAGTCTCTTCTTGGCCCTTCTAGTTTCTTCTTGGCTCTTGTTATGAAAATAACATACGATTTTTACTCTAAGTAAGAACCTGTCAAATCTGTGATTTATCTTGTCTATTGTTTATGCTCTGGCAACTTAGAACTCTAACAGGAAGTGACAAAAAATTCAAGATGGCTTCACTTCCCGGCCGGACAGAGGAGAGACAGGGTGTCCGGTCGGGGGTCAATTATTATTTCTGTAGGTCTGAGGATCTAATCGAAAGTTATTTCATGGATTTGTGATTAATACCGAAATGTTCAGTTTGTGCTTCAAGATTAGAAGTCTAGTAATATTTCCCGCGAGTGGAATTCGCCCCGGGTGGCGTGGATAATGAAAACGTATTTCACCATGAGTGGCCATGGGGGTAATCAGAGTTTATCCAAGCGATCGGTGATTATTTCTGCCGATAAACTGTTTTCGCCGTGTGCATTTTGATTCGGAGCATTATTAAGTTCCACCTTGCCTCGTGGAAGGGCAACTTACGGATTAACCGTGAAACCGGCACTTGGCTGGACCACATTGGGCCGTTGGCCAACCACATCCTGAAGCTGCCGTCTACTCCTCTTGGCTGGACCACACTGGGCCGTTGGCCAGCCACATCTTGATGCTGTCGTCTACTCCTCTTGGCTGGATCACACTGGGCCGTTGGCCAGCCACATCTTGATGCTGTCGTCTACTCCTCTTGGCTGGACCACACTGGGCCGTTGGCCAGCCACATCTTGATGCTGTCGTCTACTCCTCTTGGCTGGACCACACTGGGCCGTTGGCCAGCCACATCCTGTTGTCGTCTACTCCTCCTGGCTGGACCACACTGGGCCGTTGGCCAGCCACCTCCTGATGCTGCCGTCCTCTAGCTACTTGGCTGATTCATCTACTCCGCCATTCGCGGCACTCAGTGTTCGTTCCTCATAACTACGTACGTTCATATTATTTTAGACAGGGTAGATAGATTCTACGTTCTGGTCGATGGGGGTAAGTTTTCACCTTTTTGTATTTCTCTGTGAAATTTATCAAATATAACTTGTTACGGCCAGTTCAAAGTTTAACCAAATTATTTTCATTCTGTAACCTTGCAACTTCCTTTCAAACATCATGTAGATGGGATATATTTTCCCCACCCTGAATGGAGAATTATGCTCTACCGGCGGATGGTCGATTTGGCGAGTTCTTTTCCAGTTCAACCACTGGAAGGGACTCTGGCGCGTTGGTTTTCAAAGACCAACAAAGTCAAACTTGGCCACCCTCCTTTCATTCAACATAACAGTCAATAATGTACTTAAGAAGCCAAACACATAAACAGCCTTTTAACACAACTTTGGGCTAAGTAAGAATCATAACATTGTGCCCAATACTTATTCATAACACTCTTCTAGTCTCTTCTTGGCTCTTCTAGTCTCTTCTTGGCTCTTCTAGTCTCTTCTTCGCTCTTCTAGTCTCTTCTTGGCCCTTCTAGTCTCTTCTTGGATTTTCTTTTTTCTTGCCTCTTCTCGCCCCTTCTTGGCTCGTATTGTCTCTTCCTTGCTCTTCTTGCATCTTCTTACTTCTTGCCAACCCTTCTAGTACATTCGCTTCTCTTATAGCCGACTAATTATTGTTTCTTCTTGCCTCTTCCTGATCTTAGTAGATTCTTCTAGTATCTATGAAATACGTGAATATAATAAAAACCTAACCAAGAAATTTCATCTACGAACAAAGTGCGCTCCCTCGACGTGAAATCTTTGAGAAAATGATGAAAAATATTATAATAAAAAATAATACTCTGATATGACGATTGTTAAAATAAACAAAGTTAAGCAGACATTATTCGTTGCAAACATTAGTTTGCAATAAGACACCGTGACACCTCGTACTATTTCTCGTGGTCCAACGTTTTCATACCCCTGTCTCAGATCTTTTTTTTTTTAAACATACAACAAACGATGTTGTATTCCCATGAGTTATTAAACTCATTAAGGGATCGCCAATTGGTAGTTTTGAAATAGAAGAGTAAAAAAATTTAAAAAAAAGAGTTTTGTACAGAAAAATTAGACCCAAGCCAACCCAATGTGCAGACACAATGTATGAAGAAAACATTTACAAAACATTTCACAGAAGCAACATACAGACACAACATATGAAGAATCACTTTACAGATATGCCACAAAAAAAATTGTCTTATAAGACTTTATGAATTATTATAATCACTCATTTGATTTATGTACTGTTGGTGTCAAAAAGTTAAAAAAAGTATCCTCAATGATGGACTATAGAAATGCATAAAAACAAAATCAGGAAAATACATTAAAAAGTACGGGCTCAAAAATAAACAGACCTAATACAAGATGTTTTACATTCAAAATACATGAGAAGATTAAAAAAGCCCATCATCTCTGGATGTACAAAGTTTGGTATTTGGAGATAATTAGGACGGCTATCAGAACAGAGTTTATACCTACTTATGACTCGTTTTCCAAATAACATTTGAAAAAATAGGATTTCAATATATCGTTTCGAGATTTTTTAGAGGCATATATACCTGTCTTAATTCTTCAGGCAATTTGTTATAGTTAGTGTAGGCAATATATTCTAATGATTTCAGTCCGAACTTTGTTGAGTGTATTTTTGATATATGTATGTAGTTTGTTATGTTGTCGTGTATTATATTGGTGAACATCGTTGTTATAGTTCAGTTTTATATTTGTGTGGGTGTTACACTAAATAATATTTAAAATGGTGTTTGTTATCTCAAAGCTAGGAACCATCTTAAATGGCAAAACAAGTGCGTGACGGTAAATATCTTTAACAGGTATAACCCAAGGCAAGCCAAAAATGTAAAGGGCTTGAGTATCGCCGGCTATCATAAACAAAAAATATTCAACCAACAAACTGTCTTTATCCCAGAAACTAATAACATCATGTTTTTATTTGTATATTATAGCTACTAGTAGTACATTTTACTTACAATATGTATATCTATAATGTACACTCCTCTTCCAACCACAAGCGAATGCTTCTCTGGAAGAGTAGTAGGTATTAAATATTGTCATTGTTAATTGGAAAAATTATTACTTATATGTACTTTTTCCTTTAAAAAAAGTGTATATTCTCTTTATGTATGTCATCTGAAACAAAAAAATAATATTAAGCAAAATGCGGCTTTTCTGTTTTATACGAAAATACCCTTCAGACAGCTCGCTGAAGAGGTCCTATAAATCCCGAACTAATTACACTGCTTGACACTTTAGGGGCCGTGTGTTCAATCTCCGGCTGTATTGTCTTTGTTCGTATTAGCTTCACTTTCCAAATCTTATCGGTTCAAAATATTAAATGATAATAGTTACGCAAATTTCGCTGCTAGAGAAGGTAAGCACTACATAAAACACTTTTGTTGATCACTTTTCAGCGAAACCTTCTAAAAGGATTAAACGAACAGGAGCGGTTATATCACGTCCGCTGTGATGGGAATCCACGCGCTTCTCCGCCATTATTCTTCAGACTTTTAGGGTTCTAATAATGGAATGCGACAATAGACCAAATACGACATTTCTTATTACATCAATGCATGCGACTGATTCAACAGCTTTTCGTAAAACTATCGAAGCATTTTCAAGGTAATTAGGCTGTTGTTTTAAGTATTTTTATAACTTTGTAAAGCGCCCTCGAGGGAATATTTCACAAAAAATTGTTATTATTATGAAGTGGACGAGTAGCAGTACGTGTAAAATTTATGGGAAGGCAGAATGCAATTCGATAGGACTGTAGCAGAAGGTTCACATAAAAGAGGGTAGCAGTTCACAGCGGAGTTCTGAAACCAAGTCTGATTTAAAGCAGTGTGGGATGAAATTAGGAGAGCAGACTAAATAGAATAAATGATAAAATTATCAAATCGATCAAGTTCTTGAGTTGGACCATGTCTCAGAATTATTGACGGTTTATAATAAGAATATTTATTTCTATTTATTCAATAAATTTGAGAACCAAAAGAAAATAAGCTAACACTCCGGACACATTACCATTGTTGTAAATGTTAAACGCAATTAGCTAACATTGAATGTAGACATAATTTGTTTATCTAAACATAAAAAAGCATTTTTAAATACATTTTCACTAATGACGTGTATTTTTACAATAAAAGTAAAAGTTCATATTGAAACGCAATTAGCAAGTCAGTCAACGGACACATTGTGTTTCTCCAACAGAAATACATTTCTGTTGGACCGTTTAATTTTAGTAGCAATAGTCTGCAGTTCCGAAAAACAGTTATAATGAGTTCAACTTGATGACAGAAACATAAATATATATTAGGAGATTTAAAAGACCAACGTTGACATGAAAAGTCAATATAGATTTTTTACAGCTTTTGACAAACTTCCTTGTGAAATGGTATATGTTTTTCAGTTGTGAATCTGTCTGTAACTCTTATTTTACAAGCAATAATTGTTCGCCTGAAACACTCATCCACATTGAAAAATCTCCTGGTAAAAGATACATGCCTAACTACCAGGTAAGTATGGTAATGTATATTATCTACATACATAGTTAGTTTTAGCAGTTTACAGTGGAGTGCTGGTACCTATCCTGATGTATGGAAGTGAGCCATGGAACTGGCAGAGAAAGGACGAAAGTACATTGAATGATGTTGAGATGAGATCCCTGAGGCTTATGTGTGGTAAAACCATGTATGATCGCGTGAGAAATGTATGAGACGATGTATGAATTTGAATGAGGCAAGAAGTGTGTGCCGAGTTGTTTGGAGGTTCGTACTCTCTGCCTACCCCTACGGGGTAACGGCTTGATGGTTAGTTAGTTAGTTTATAGTTAGTAATAGCATAGACCAGTGTAGAAATGTATTGTATATTTTTACAGAGCCCTTGAGGTGATTTTGCACAACAACGGCGCTATACATATAAATCATCCAAATATTATATATTATTATAATGAACTGCTTTGAATTTAAGTGATATAGTTTTTAAAATTGGAAGTGTTTATTTGGAGAATTCGTCCTTATAATAATGTAATATTTCAAGAGAAAAGTATTTTAATTGATATTTTTAATATTGGAACTGATTTGTCGAGAATTCAGACTACCCGTGAGTATTCACGGGTCAGCACTAGTATATTCATAATCATGATCGAAACCAAGCTACGAGCATACTATTTATGTAGGCCCATAAATTTCAAAATAGAAAATGTGTGACACCAGAGCTCACGGTTCCAGAGATTTGTCTGTTGCAGAAAAAAGATATCTGGCTTAGTGGTTAATATTGAAAGTAGGAATGCACGATGTTAAAATAGTAGTAAGAAGTTAAATTATATTGGCTACTTTAATATTGATTTACAATTTGCGATAAAATTTTGACGTAATTACTCAAATGAGATTCGATCAAATTTTCACGCCATTAATTACATTACAATCCAAAATATAATTATATGCGAGTATTTATGACCGAAAACAGGAAATCGCGATTGAAAATATTTTCGACACATTTCGGCTTTATTACGGGAAAATCAAATCGTATTTTCCAAATAATAATGTTTAACAATTATTATTACCTATTCTCCAGTATTCGGAGCTAACCCAAGCACAAGGCGGGTTTAATTATAGGATTTTTACGACGCACGGCCCGAAGATGAAGTATGAAGAGAATTCAATGAAATTACGAATTGTTTATTTGAGTTTGGTAGTTGACACGATCAATGGCGGTGGAAATTAGATTATAGAGCTGGATGCGGCAGAGCGATGAAATAAAATAAAATTTTATCTCAACACGCACGGATAACAAACATATCATGACGAAAATCGAAAATATTTAGATTTTCATGAAAAGTGTTCCGACATCGTGACAATATATTCGTAATGCAATCCCGTTTTTCACCTGATTACCAATTATTTAAAGAAATTCTTAATAAATTAGTAATACTCATTTTTCTCCGTGAGCTAACCGGAAATGGTCGATATTCCAGTCCCGGTTAAACGGAACCGATTTCTTTGCTGTTTTGTGAAAACATTTTTTTCTATTCAATGGGATGTAGACATTGATATATATATACAGCTTTAAAATATTAATTTTACTCTTAAAAAATGCAAGAAGCCACATCGTTTTTCAGATATTTTAAATTATTTAACAAGATATAAGATTTCGACAAAAGATTGGGAAAACGGGCGAAACCGAGTAGTGGGTAACTTCTAGTTACGAACATACACAGTTTTCCTCTCCATGTCTTTAGAAAGTAAAATGTCGTATGACAATATTCTATAAGAATATAATAGGAAAGTCACATCGCGAGGCAACACCTCCCCTAATAAATAAAAAATTTGACTCCACGTACGAATCTTGATTTATTGCCATCGACTGAATAATATATTTGCGCAATTAACTTTATGAAATATACGACGGCTTACCAATGAACTCTAGATCAGGGTTCTTCAACTACCAACATCAGCGGACCGACGCGACGGGAATGGGAGATATATTTGCAGACTTAATGATTAATTATTAAAAAATTATGCACGAATGCTATACAATAATTGTTTTCGATATGGTATATTGAATGCATTTATATGGAGAATAGAATCAAATAAGCTAAGTAAATATTAGTATCAGAAAATCAATATATTTTTTGTTTGTTGATTGATCCTCTCCTTTAAAAATTTATTTACCTTTATAAGAACGTTTTTACCCCAAGGTGCACTGCTGATAGCTCCTTTGTAATTTCCAATTTGTGAACATTCGCATTTGAGATTTTCACAAATTTCTATGAATATCGGTAGATTTTTAATGAAATCGCTAGATCTACCGAAATTTTGGTAGGAATGGCATCACTGTGTACCACCGTGCATAGTGTATTACCATACAAATCAACTACTGGCTGCAATCTGCCAATAGTGCCACTAGGACCGGCACCGGCTCTCGAGCCAGCGGTTAAAAACAACTGTCCTAGAAGACAATAGGCCGTATGTTTGTCTGATGGTTTGTTGGTTTGTCTTTGGGCAAAGGCGTGCCTCCCATAAGCAATAGCTTTCTACCCATTAGTACGTGCCGTCTATGGAGGCAAACCCTTCAACTAAATTTCTACACTGACCAATTCGTCCAAAAATATGATTGATGTTATCCAACGTTCCTTACTAACGATGAGGTAATCATAAACTATTATAGAAAGATAGGCCAATATTCTGATGCCCGGCACGTCGAAATTGTTCCGTACATTGTATTAAATTATAACTAAAATAGAGCACCATAAAATGCTACACTTATCAACGAATTGGCCAACAATTTATTATTTTTGGATCATTGTGGATGTCAAGTCTTATCCTCGAGAGGTGCATAATCTATAAGGTTAATTTAAGAAAGAGAGCAAAAAGATGTCAGAAAATTTCCTGCAGACCAAACAGACTCGCTCAGAGTGTATAAATATGATAAGATGGACATTTATAATAATGCTATGTTTAGTACTGCATGATAATACTCGCGAAGGTTTTGGTCTTCTATTTTTTAGTTATATTTAAACAATTTTGATGAGATCTGACTGCTGTACTTTCCCCGTCGTCGGTGTTTCAATGGGAGGTGATTAAGAGTCTTTGATTCCTTCTACACGGTGCGAACTCGGCATATCTTCTACACAGAACAGATCAGAGCGACTGGAATGACTTGCCAACTTTTTACTTCCCTTCCTCCTACAATATGGGCATCATCAATACCCTAATCGATCAACGCCTCCTACGTGGAATTGATGGCCCAAATTTCTAAAGCTCATGGAGGGACCAAAATATATGTTACATATAAATAACGTATGAATAGCGTCGTTATCAAAACAACGATCGTTTTGGTGTACGATTTTGATGCCTTTCCGAAATCAACGTAGGTGGGACAGCAGTACTTATTGGAGTTGTTTTAAGGACCATGTATCCTTGTGTCGTGTCCAAGCATTTAACAAATTTACTATTCCCATCATGTCCGCGGAGGTTCACCGAAACTATCGGTATCTACAAATGCCTTTCGCCGCACAGTAGCGAGGCGCTTCTACTCGACAAGGAATGAAGAACGAATAATGAAAGACCTTCAACGAGTGACTTTTCAACCGTTACTGATATCGTGATATGCTTAATGTTTAATTCAGAGGAGTTTTTGCGGCTTGTATGCCACCACTTATCTCTGTTTGGTGGTTCAAAACAAGACGTGTGTGGTGTTCTAATGTTGCTTTCGATTTAATACATATCACATTATACCGTATGGTAATGGTGGAGCTTCTTCCAAATATTTTCAGTTTAAACATTATTCTGAATTTCAAATTGTTTAATTTAGAGTAAACAACAAAAATTCAGGCGTCTTTGAAACATAATGATTATAATTCGATTTAAGACAGCCCCGAAACAAATAAAACCTACTGTCTCCATAGAAATCAAAATGCTATACGACAATTTGCTTATAAGACGCCTTTCTCATTTGATTGATTCTTTAGAAAACTGAAAAATAAGAGATGAATGTATGTATAAGGAAAGATTATCAATATTGTTTGATTATCTGCAAAACTATAAAGCAAGAAGTGTTTATATTTTTTATTTTATATTTTCAGTGGTTCTTTTGTATTTAAACTAATAATTTATTTTACAAAAGCCTCAAATAAAAATCAATTTGTTACCGCTAAAATTTGCATTGTCTTCACCAGACTCATAACCCTTCCCAAAAAGCTAATGTATTGTATGAAGTTAATTGGTTTCTCCACTAGGTGACTAGGTGGACTAGGTACACTGAAGGTCCCGTAAACGTTGATACCATAAACACTGCTGATAGTTTAATATTTCAAATTGAATGTAGCGTAGCTTCCGTCGCCACTTCGAGCCGCGGCCCAATCGAAAGTCGAGGAATTGATTAACTGAGGTGCAGGTGTTACTTGTGAATGGTTATTGGTTCTTCATTCTTGATATGTGCGAGGCGTGTTATTTAAGGCCTGTAGTCGAGTTCTGAGTGTGACCTCGATCCTCGATCGAAGAGAATCCTAAATACCTGGCTGTAACTAAATCAAATTGCTACTACAACGTGGCCTATTATAGTTTCTAATTTATATCAGGGCTTCGGTTAAGTTGTTCAAAAGCTTTGCTTTACACTCAAATAAGGCTTGTAACTGAAGGGGATGGGCCGACTTTCAACAACAACTGGAGATGATTTAGCTTTAATTCGTTCTAAAGCTTGCTCAAATGAATAACTTTGGTGATAGGATCAGAAAATTAACCGCAATCTTGCATAACTTATTAGCCCACCTAATTTAGGGAATCCATTTGGCAGGAGTAACGAATAATTCTTAAATACTTCTATTTGTAATTTAAAGGAAAACACAATATGGACTAAATAGGTGTTATTAGCAAGGAGATTGATTTGTGACTAGACCATCATCGCATGATGCAGTCAATGTCTTTCTTTGTAGCTTTTAGTACCAAGGAAATTCGAGAACAAGTATTCTTCACATAAAATTCAATTCAAGAATGTTTGAGTAGACTAGCTGACGTGTACCCGGCGTAATATAATATGCATGAATTATATATATAAATCTTCCGGAAGAAATTCTCTAAATTACAGTGAAAACCCTATCAAAATCAGTTTACTATTATTTTAGCAAAATAGAGAAGCGATGATAATATCTTCGTCGCAAACTGGCTGATGGCGGATCTTGTTTGTTGGAATATAAAAGTGACTACTTTCTAGATATTCGTTAATATTTTTTGGCAAAGATAAGGTAAACAATAGTCGACCACGGGCACAGGCGCCACTATAAAACATTAGTAAACCGCTATCAACCGCTTTCAAATCGCATTAATATGGTTAGTAAACATTTGTAAATACTTGTGGGAGAAGAATGCTAAAACTGCGCCAGGAACAACGAATGTGGATGCATTGATGTATTTTCTATCTTCTCTATAACTAAAATTTACAAGTTTCTAGCAGACGATCTACCGAACTAAATATAATGTTTTATAAATACTTTATAAGACCCGCGAAGTGATATTTCAGATTCCAGTAAATAACACTTCCTGAAATATGATGCGGCGGATATTCCCAGTATTACTTTCAAAGAAAATAAATTTAAAATATCTATATCGACATTGATAATCGCTTCCGCCGTGTTTCATCTATTTTTCGTAATAACTGCCAGATTTGTGTAACATCTTCCGTGCCAGAAATATATGAGGTTTTTGTACATTATTATTTGATTAGATATATTAGATGTTCGTTTTTATTCTAATACAGTGTTAAAGTCCGAGTGCGTCAGAGCTTCGTCAGTGCTCTATAGCAGCAATATATATATATTTTTTTAATATTAAAAATATGTATGTTTATTTTAACCGTCGTCGAGAGAAATAAACCACTCCTAACTTCAGTCGATACTTTGTTATGCCACGTCTACACTCTCGGCGAGACAATACAGAAAAAACTTTTTGTGGGAGCCGAGTGTTACCTTCTTAAAACTCGCGTGTCGCGTGTCACGCAGTAACCAACTAACTAATCATTACGCCGTTTCACGCAGGGGTAAGCAGAGAGGACGGACCGCCAAACTACTCGGTCCAGGCACACACTTCTTACCTCATCCCCATTCATACATCATCTCATACATACTCTTCTATTATTCTGACTCTTGACATGGCTCGACTCGAGTATCTGATTCAATTGATCGTGCCAGGTCTTTCTCGGGCGTCTCCGACTTCTGCTACCATTCACATTTGCATCGTATATTCTCCTTACACTCCTTTCTTCGCTCATTCGCTCTACATGCCCAACCAATCTAAGCGTCCCTTTCTTGATCTTACTCATTACGCTTACATCAGCCTTGCACTCTTTGCGGATCTCCACATCCTCACACGATCATACATGGTTTTACCACACATACGCCTCAGGGATCTCATTTAAACAGCGTTGCCTCACTTCCATACATCAGGGTGGGTACCAGCACTCCATTGTCGCGCAGTACCTTGGTTTATTTTTAGTATTGAGGCCATCGTTATTGCGATGTCATTTAACCATCGCGTGTCTCGTTAGATTCATTATAGAATTGTTAGAAAACTGCACAAAACCTTAGAAAAGGGGTACACTTAGGTCAGTTTGCAAGTGCAGCGTGGCGTCTTTTTCTAGTCAATGACCGCCCCACTAGAAAGGTTGCATTTGTCCCAAAGTGCTGATATTACAACAAAAAACTGCATCGTCTAAAAAGTCAAATACTACTTTAGTAGGTAATGAAAATAGCTCCTCGAATGAAATTATAAAAATACCGATGTACAATAATAATTATTAATTTGATGAAAATATTGAATTAGTACTGTTATAAATCTGTCATGTTTTAATGGCTTTTTCCCATTATACTTGTTTCGACGCTGTGATGAAGGTTTTAGTGCATCAGGCGGGGATTCTAATGCTAATGTCGATGGACTGGATTTATTTACGAGTCTTGGTTTAAATGTGGCACCGAGTAGCAACTTACAATAACAATCAATAAGCAATTATGTTCATCGGTTTATCGAGTGCGAAAATCCAACAATTCCAAAATAAGCTACAATATTATATTCTATATACAAGGTACATTAACATAATATTTTTGTTTTTCGGAATAACTTTATTGAGTAAAACCTCAAATTGTAATATTTAAATATTGAAGACAATATTAGTGATTTCTAAACGAAAATCTGAAACAGAAAAATCAGAAAAGGAAACGGTCACATCTGGGACTCGAACCCAGGACCCTTGTCTTTCCGGGACAGTGCTCTACCAACTGAGCTAATGGGACCCTATTCCCCTCGGTCACTTTTAACTGTATCATACTTCGAATAAGAACCACTAACATTGTATTCATTTTTTCACCGCACATTTTTATTGGCAACTATCTTTATGTATGATCGCAAGATTCAACCCGAACTAAATGCAATCCAGACAGCGTCTTTTTAGATAAACCTATCTTATGTTTTATTTTAAATGTACGACATCTGTTGACTTTGTGAAAAATGTGCGGTGAAAAAATGAAGACAATGTTAGTGGTTCTTATTCGAAGTATGATACAGTTCGCTTTATCATTATTAGCTCAGTCGGTAGAGCACTGTCCCGGAAAGACAAGGGTCCTGGGTTCGAGTCCCAGATGTGACCGTTTCCTTTTCTGATTTTTCTGTTTCAGATTTTCGTTTAGAAATCACTAATATTGTCTTCAATATTTAAATATTACAATTTGAGGTTTTACTCAATAAAGTTATTCCGAAAAATAAATATTCATTCTAGACTTGCAGAAAAAGTCAACAGATGTCGTACATTAAAAATAAAACATAAGATAGGTTTATCTAAAAAGACGCTGTCTGGATTGCATTTAGTTCGGGTTGAATCTTGCGATCATACATAAAGATAGTTGCCAATAAAAATGTGCGGTGAAAAAATGAAGACACTGTTAGTGGTTCTTATTCGAAGTATGATACAGTTAAAAGTGACCGAGGGGAATAGAGTCCCATTAGCTCAATTGGTAGAGCACTGTCCCGGAAAGACAAGGGTTCTGGGTTCGAGTCCCAGATGTGACCGTTTCCTTTTCTGATTTTTCTGTTTCAGATTTTCGTTTAGAAATCACTAATATTGTCTTCAATATTTTAATATATTTGTTTGTGAAAAGCATTAACAGCTATAGAAAATGTGAAGATGATTAAGAGATACCGAAAGAAGGCACAGATTCCCGGGAACCTTGCGGAACCAGGAGACCAACAACAAATCCTAGTGAGAACTGGACTACAGTCAATGAAAAAAGGCAAAACATGGCAGAGAACACAATGGGTCTATGGCCCGAGTGCTTTGAGGAGATACGCAGAACGAAATTAAAGCTAAGAAATTGAACAAAGCAGAAGTCGTGCTTTGGTGCGGCTTATATCAAAGCTTAGTTAAAACTATATCATTATATTGCCACAAAGAAACCGTCAAATTACTTCAGGGGTCGGCAATTATACACTCTGACTATCGCAAATGTGTGTGCGATAATCTACTATTAGAATGCACCAAACAAACTCGGAACCCTGAAAGCGCAATGACGGAACCGCTGAACGATGGCTGAACGTCGATGTTTACAAATATCAAGTTTACAATCAGCATCACGTGCCGAAACTTAATGTATGCATCAAACTGCAATGCGAGACCGATTCCATCTTAATTTATGGAGATCGAAAAGTGAATTCAAAACCGCGGCAAACGGCAGGCGTTTCAGAATTAGATGCCGGTTTAAGTTTAAGCACTTCCGCTGGTCGCTTTCCGGAGCCTCCGATTAAATTTGTAAATGTCGCCGACACGAATGCTTCCCGCCATCTAGATGATATTATTTTGGAAAACTAGCCGTGACAGCGGATATTATTTGTCAGATTATCCGACTCGGTGCTCGCTTTGCATTCCTCCGCGTTCGCATTCGCTCGCGGGACCAATATTTACGATTTCAGTAGCTCTCTCAAAACGTGTCTTAAAAACTTTTAATTATTATTGCAGCAACATACACAAATGGACATTACAAATATTTGGATTCCTACGTACCTCCCCAATAAAAAGATCAATGCTTATCAAGAATTAGGTAAAATAATATTATATGGGTAAATAAGGAGTTAATTAAATAATATCGTGATAGAACACAATAACATTTTTTAAATCAGAGATTACATAAACGGCAATGTCAAATATAAGTACATCAATCTATAAAGGAATGAACGTATGTTAGTTTTAGAAAATAGTTTTAATCACATTTATTTAGTTTAGTTTTGAAACATTATGAACTGAGTTCAATGCTGTGGAAAATGAATGTATTTACAAATCAAACAAGTATTTCAGAATGTGGCTTACGTACTGGGAGAAATCAGGAATGTCTTTGGGTCTTCTCCTTTACTCAGAAAGAAATAAAAGAAGCAAAAAGCTGAGTGACGCTTCCTTCAAATTCGAGGAATGAAATCGTCATTCTGAATAGATCATCAAATAGATGTGTTAGTAAAGTTTATGAAACAGACTTAATGCGCATGGTACATAATGTGTAATGTGCAGAACAAGACATAGAAACACTCCGTGTTCTCTGGTGCCAAACAGCAGACAGGAACATGACAGAACATTAGAACATAAGACCGTATTGCATAAGAATTTTAGGATCGGAGTTGCCTAAACATTTGCCTGACAAGTTTAGGATCGCATTTGGCCAAACATTTGTGAAATTCGATAGTGATGGACCTCATCCGTTAACCACCAGTGTGCAGGTAGAGCATTAGATCACGCTAGACATTAGGGTAGTATAGAATATTAACAGTTTTTTTAATTTTTTTATTTCATTTATAATAGAATAAATTGTATACGTATATATATTTAAATAAAATGCCGCCAAAACGATATTTTTTATGTGAGTACGGAAGACGGCAATGGCGTCACGTCGGTAATGTCTCTTGGCGGTTTCGGGTCCCGGTAACACTGTCTTGTTGTTAGCAGCCAGTAGTGGACTTTTAGATCGTATTCAAAATTCATAATAACCCAATAGCTAAATATGTATATGCGAAATTCGATAGTGACTGACTTAATTTTTTCAATGCATTGGTGGTGGTGGTGGAATCAGACGCGAGCCGTTGGAATATTGTAAACACAGTGAATGTTTAATAGATAAAATTCCAGAGCCACTGGAATATCACCGAAAGTGTTGTAAATTTTAATGGACGTAGAACCGTGCCAAAACTGATGGAAAGAAAGACATTAGCCAATTCTCAAATAGCTATTTCTAAAGCTGAACTGAATTACTGACTAACATTGCAAAGTAATCCCGGTTTAAATTATACACGTTTTATACCATATTTTTAAAGAAATACGCGAAATTCACTTCTATTAATTCAGACCCATTTCTAAGAAAATTTATCATAGTTTGTTGATACAGACTACCAAAAGCCTACTACGGACAGTGTCAATTTATTATAGTTTGTTGATACAGACTATCAAAAGCCCACTACGGACAGTGTCAATTTATTATAGTTTGTTGATACAGATTACCAAAAGCCCACTATGGACAGTTTCAATTTATCATAGTTTGTTGGTTAATACAGACTACCAAAAGTCCACTACGGAGAGTTTCAATTCGAATTCAGCCGTAGATTTATAATCAAACATATCATCAAAGAAGATCGAGCAATGAGTGAAAATAAAAAGTAAACACAAAAAGATCAAAAGAGATTTGGACCGGGATTACTTTGTACAGGGATGCATTAATAGAAAAGGTGAAATTCTGCGTCTCATAAGCAGGCTTTTCGGCAAGATCATTCACCATACAGTTAAACTAAACTAAACTTCCTATATACTGGTACATGCCATATATCCTATATCAATTCATTATTTACAATATGAAACCGCGTCCAGACAATTTGGCGCCTGACACGATCTACCGACCAATAAATTCGCTTATAGCTAAATTAAAGACGGAATCATAAACAGTTAAATATTTACTACCTTTAACGATGAAATTCGCACTTGGGGCGATATTTATGCGGGACGTGATGTCCGCTTTCCATCCCAAGCCAAAAATTATAATAATGTTCATAATTCATACGCTGACACGTGATTTTTCTTACTGTCGTTCCGATGCTGCATTACACAACCGATTGAATTGCGGCATACAAGTTTCTGCTTTTTTACGAAGGTGCAGGTAAATCAAGTTTTAATGTACTTGTGCACATCTTCCGATCCGGAGTTGATTCATGACCCGCCTTCTGCATTAGCCATTAGCATTAAACAAATATATAATTGACACATAAATACTTCTAGAAACTTGGATGATATACAGGGTTTCCGGGGGTAAAGTGCGCTAACTTCGGAAGAGTGATTCTACATGATTTTAGAAGTAAAAACAAAAAAACTTTTTTCGAAATTCCGGAAAAGGGTAAAGCAAGTTAAAATAAATTAAATTGTTTGTAAGAGAAAATAAATATTCTTCAACGGAAAAATATTAATTGTATGGGAAAATTATAATTGGTATATCTAAAAAACTTATTTATCTTTTTTACTTTTACCATTATGTAGAATCACCTTCCGAAGTTAGCGCAATTTACCCCCGGACACCCTGTTAATACGTACCACGTAGAAGTAAACCGCTGGCGATTCAATTCTACAATATATTTTTATTTTTTTGTTTTATTCTATGAGCTTCGGAATAAAAACAAAAACTCACAAGAAAAAATATCATTTTGAAAATAATTTAAAAATCAAAGTTCCAAACTAAATGAAGTTGTGATTTTTAAAATAGGTTCACTGAAAGAAGTACGATGTGTCTATAGTAATATAATAATATCCTTCGTGCTCTATATTTAATAATTGTACAATAAAGTTTTCTCTTATGAATTTGCATCCAAGAAAATAGTTTTTGATACACTCAGTCAGTAAATCACCGCACGAGTAAGAATCTCTTTAATACGATTTACCTATATACTATACCCACAGTGCATTCCGAAATCTAAGGTGATATGGGATATCATTATGATATCAGTGGCGAGCCAATTTCTTCAAAGGTGTCAACAAATATTTCAAATTTAGATTCTAAATGTTGGCCGTTCCGGTATCACCAGAGTATCAACAACTTTGAATTAAAACTTGGTTTTTAGCAAGGAGTTGAGGATATCCCAAGAAATGTATGATTCAGAGAATCAATTCCTCGATGAGAATTAGGTCTGACATCTCCTACAGGAGATTTTGAAAACAACACAAGGCCACACCAGCTGAAGGTAAATGGTAAACTGAGCTTATCGAGTAACTTCAAATCATAGAATGAAGTGATCTGAGGGAATAGCCAACCTCGGCCATAAGAAGAATCCAGGTGAGATCATAGGAGTGTGTGCAGAACAACGTCATATCGGCATGGTGTTAAAGTTATCAGTTAAAAGTATTGGTGAACCTACTCAAAAGTTGCTCCAGGTAGGCGCATCTGATATTGCTGTACTGGTTCTCAGGACCAGGGCTGGACGGCTCGTGGAGGTCATGACCATCTGCTGAGGCCATCATCAGGTTCAACTTCGCTGAAAGTCCCTCTACGTCTGAAAGAAAGGAAAAATATATTCATATTTGTTTTACTGAGTGGGACCAAAATCACCACATTGTTTTAATAAAGATGTAATGATCACATACAGTTACAGTTACAGTAAGGATCCGACGTATTAAGTGTCCTGTGTTGAGGTGGTTTTGATAAAGATATAATGATCACATACAGTTACAGTTACAGTAAGGATCCGACGTATTAAGTGTCCTGTGTTGAGGTGGTTTTGATAAAGATATAATGATCACATACAGTTACAGTAAGGAAGTGTCCTGTGTTGAGGTGGTTTTGATGAGACACGAAATGAAATATACAAAATGATAATAGTTGTGGTCTGTGAGTAGGGTTGCCAGACGTCCTTTATTTTAAAGGACGTCCTCTATTTCAGACCCAAAAATTGATCTTGTCCTCTAATTTAAAATCTTCAATAGAGGACAATACTTTGTCGTTTAATTTGGAAAAAATAAATGAATCAGCGTGATTTCGCGCGATGTGCTGCGAGTCGAAATGTGGGGAAGGGGAACACGGTCGGCGCCTATTTCCTCTGCTAGGTGAGGTGACGCGTGACGTTAGAGAGCGTGTTATTTCGTCTGTACGCAAGTAAATCGAATTGAAGATGCCTTTTTTGGAATGGCAGTACTTCTCAGGCTGAAAAATACACTACTATATTTTTGGAGTGGTATCAAAATGTACTGACATATATAGAATCGTGATTCGATTTCTCAGAAAACAGTAATATCCATTGTTTGCAGCCGCTGACACTGACGAAAGAAATTAAGTTCCAGGAATTGTGCATCATGGTATCAAAACTACAGATACCTAATATTAACCTTGATGCATTGTATGAAGAGTTCAGTATATTAAAGCCTCTCCTGACGAAAATTATAGACGATAAGAAAAAATTTGGATGCAGATTCTCAAATCTACGGACGAAAACAAGAATCTGCTAAAAATAATACAATACGTATTTTTCATCCCCGTTTATAATGCCCAAGCCGAAAGGATTTTTTCCTTGTGTACGAATACGTGGACCAAAACCGAAATAAGTAAATATTGATACATTAAAAGCCAAAAGTAATACCAAGTATTAACTTTATTTATTACTTTAAATGCAAAATGACTGATTAAGGTCGTACTACTTACTTGGCTTCGATTAACATTGTGTATTATCATTTATTTTATTAATAAATGTAACTACTGAGACCATTACAGCATTTTATAAAACTAATATTGATGTCCTTTATTTTCATCCTATGTCCTTTATTTAATCGTATCAAATCCTCTAATTCATAAAACGGGAGCTGGCAACCCTATCTGTGAGTGAAATGTGATAAGAATATGTTTGTAAATCCAAAATAATAAATCATTAAAAAAAATTAGTTAGTTTTCTTTGAAAACTGTTTTTCATAGAATTGAAGTCTGTGTATATTATTTCTGTTTGATGAATACAAGGAAGAGTTTATGGTTGTTTTTCGTACATGCACGAGTATGTAAGCACAAAATAAAATAATTTGTTTATGAAATAATAAATAATTTTTCACACGCTTCCTCCAAAAAGAAAAAAAAACTTTGCTAAACACGTCAATCAAAGAAGCTTCTGGTTTTTGAGAAAATATTAATGGCCAAAAAAATAATGTTCGATGGGAATTGGAAACAATAATATTTACTCACGATAAATTCGCCATTTTGCTAAACTCAGAACATAACGACAGATGAGACTGATTTATGTGATGAAAATGGCAAGCAAATAACTAATACACAATGTTTTTGAATTTCTCGTATGGCCACTGACCACATGTTGAACTGCAACTAAATCTCAACCGTATTTATATTGTAAATGTGTGCGGGAGTAGCTACCGTTTCTACCATCTGCATTTCTCACGATAAATCACAGAAAGGCTCAGTTTTTGACGAAGCGTTTACAAAGAAAATATTAATATTTATTATTTAAATAATTTTCACAACTACATAAAGAAGGAAGGAACTACTGTTGTTATGTCAACAATTGTTGTTTGACGATGTTGCGTGATAATTATACTGCTGTAGCTTCGTTGTTACTTCTTGTACTTTCTCATAATGTATTTAACGCTAGCTGAACTGCGACTTGGAAACGAACGAAGAAACAGCAAATGGTGCGAAACGCCGCTTATGGTTGCTTCGTTCCTTTCCATAATTCGTGGCAGTCACAACGTACCTTTCAGTGAGAGATTCGTAATATCACATTATGGACTCACTCCAATTCCTGAAACCCATATTAAACTAATTTTCTTTCAGCTTGTTGCTTGTAGGTATATATATAATCTAGTACGTTTTGAAATGGTTGTTCGGAAAATAATCACCGTTTGTCTATAAATAAATAATAAAAAAAACCCGCACAGACACAAATATTTTATTACGTGCCTTTCAAAACTACACTATTTTTCAACTAAATCACCATTTAAATTCATGCATTTGTCAAAGCGTTTTACCAATTTGCAAATTCCAACTCGGCTGCCTGGGAATGTTGTCAGCCTTTCACAGCTTTATGTGAGTGAACAAATGGAAATCAGAAGCCAAACGGAGTCAAAGGATTATTTCCATATGTTATAATTTATAATAATTCATGTACAACTGTATATTTAGGAAACATACAGTTACAAATGTGAATTAATTTTGCACTTAAGATGTTGAGTA
Source organism: Hesperophylax consimilis (assembly GCF_061612785.1). Taxonomy (NCBI): domain Eukaryota; kingdom Metazoa; phylum Arthropoda; class Insecta; order Trichoptera; family Limnephilidae; genus Hesperophylax; species Hesperophylax consimilis. Next base: position 42,202,156 of record NC_142840.1, read on the forward strand.
TAAAATATACTAGTTAAGTTCCATTTACAATCTAAGTTCTAAATAACGAGAATGTGTGATAATCAGAAAGTTGTGAATATTTTTTTTAACTTACGGTGAAATTTTAGTTTTTCTTCGATGATTTTTATCAAGCAAGAGTTATACCATACGGGATATTTTGGAGTCATATTAACGGTTCGTGATGGGATATAACCAAAGATATTAGTCTAATATCTTTGGATGTAACGGTCGATAGCTTCGTAGATAATTTCATAGAATTTATTGGTAGGTTCTGCCATGAACATTTCACTGAAAATATGTGACCAGTTAAACTGTTCTAGAGATTTATTAATTTTAATATAGTCTGATATAAGCTCAGTTAAATAAAAGGACTTGGCGTGGTAAATGTTTTAAACTCCGGTCTCTTTGAAGAATTATCTCGATATGTAAAGATTTGTAATGGGTATCTTCAGTAAGAAAGGGAGTATAGAAGGGCATTAATGCACAATTCAAATTACTTGTTAACTATGTTGTTATATTTATTTATATTGAATATATCTTTTTCATACACAATCTGTTTAATTTTGACAGTATTCCACAAGTTCAGAGCTTTGTCACGACCCACACAGATTATTCTTATTAGATTATTATTATTTACAGATCTGTAAATAAGTAACGAATGGATATGGAAATCCAACAGTAGTTTCAAGCTTTTTAAAATGCTGTTCTGGAAAAAACACAAATATAGTGTAAAATTATATTGTAATTATTTTTAATTAGTTATTTAATTCATATCGAAAAGCGAATTGAAGAATTGTCCCCACAATAACAGATTCTAGAAACGCATTCGCTACAGTACATTGTAATGTTATAGCGTCGTAGAGCGACCTCTGCGCTTGTGCTCTGTGTCTCTGCAGTATGCAGTCTGCAAGCTCGTTATGTTATCTTGCTGCGGCGTCCACGGGGAATGGTCCTGAATTAATAATCATGGATCTAATGGAGATTATACAAAAATATATCTGTACGTTTCAGTTTAAAAGATAATGATTGAATTAGCATTATCCACATGTACTTGATGCATTCTGCCTTACAAGGATTCATGTCTTCGTGATGTTGTTCTCAACAACAACAAAATAATAAGTACTGAATAATAAGCGCGCTAGCAGACTGGTGCCGGGGCCGGGTGCCATTATTTAGAAATCTTCCTGATTTGCTTTTCGCCAGGACCTTGAAGGAAATGCCGGGACGGTTCCGGGCAGGTGTCGTTGTAGGAGTTCTACTTTGCGTACATTGACATACAAATCAGCGCTGGCCGGAGAAAACGTGGATGATTTCAATACTCAAAAGCGCTGATAATTTATTGTAACTTACTACCGCCAGTACGGGCTGCTTCACAGAATTTTAACAAGTTAATATTCAAGTTCTGTGGAAATCCAATTGTAGTTCTGTTATTATCTAAGTATATACTATGAAATAATAATAGAATATGTGATGAAATAATAATAGAACTTAAAATCATACAGGTAATTAACTATCAACTCGTGTAGAATAATAATTATTAAGATTACGAAAAATGACGACTACAAATGGATCTTCTGTAGGAGGGTTTTAAGATAATCGTTCAGTCAAGGGGCAAAAAAAACCTCCGCCAGATGGTTGGCAATGTTGGCGTGGGCCAAGTATTACTCTAAGGGGCCAAGCGAGGGTCAACTCCACCGAGTGAGCCGATAGAAGTGTATCGTGGGCGTGTCCGTGTGCCAGAACTAATCACAATTTTCTTTGCTTCTTGTTAAATTGGAAAAAGATTTCCAAACAAATACAGTTCTATTGGTCTGTCTATGGCTTAAAATTCGCAAGGACTGTATGTAGTACAAAAAACGGTGTATGTTATGTTACATGTGTACTGTACATTTAGTGTTATATTATTAGATTTGTATTGGGTAAGTACTGTAGGAATAATTTTAAGAAAATGACCACTAAAACTAAATTACCGTTTTTAAGTTTGTTATAGTAAAGCGCACTTGAAGTGAAATGACTAAATGCTATGTTATTACTATTATTACTATATATGCTAGGTAGGTATGCTGTCCTTGTTCTATCGGTATTACAATGGAAGATGCTCTGAGGAACTAGCGTCATTGATCCCTTCGGCACCGGTGCGTAGTCGGGATACACGCCAAACGCGCGCCCAACATTTGTACACAGTTGACACTTGTCACATGAGAATGGGTCGCTTCTACGATTCGTTCTTAAGTTCAACAGTTCGACTGTGGAACGAACTGCCGGCCTCTGTGTTTCCTCCCTCCTACAACATGGGACTCTTCAAGACCCATGTTTACTCCTTCCTCTCCACAAAAAGACCCTCCACACAGCATCCCCAAAGATGACATAGGCCCTGAGGGAAATTATTTTCTTCAGGGCCTCCTGTGTGGAGTAAATATAAAAAAATAAATAATGGTGTACATATTATTCTTACATTTACATACATGTGAGGTATATACGAGAATTACCTACATGGTGTTGCCAAATTTTACATCACGGATACTGAAAATAAACAAGACGCAATACTTTATTACAAAATAATTCCTGATATAAAAAGTCAGATAAAATGTACATTCTATGTATGTATAACATACGTCACTTTTCCAATTACCAATTTACTGGCGATTTTACTGTTAATTACACCTTCCCAGCTAACATATTCTTTACCTTTTTTACGGCATTAATAGCCAGAAGTGACATTTCCACATTGCGATGGTCCGCCATCTTTCATACGCAAGCTGAACGGCCGAACTGAACCTTATTATTTCCAATAGGAAAGGAATGAAGCAACCGCAAATGCCGTAAATAACCGTAATTTGTGGTAATACATATCATTAGGTAATATGTATAAATCATTGTACGATTAACCACAGATCATCAATCACAAAATCAACCATCAATCAATCACAGCAGTGTTTCCAAAAAAATGTTAAAATGTCTGTACAGTACAGTAAAAAACCGTTTTTTGACCAAATGTACTATTTAGATCCTTTTTGTGACCGTAAAAATAAGAATATTAAAGACAAGATTCTCAATGTAGAAAATGCAAGACACATTCCAGTTACCCTGTAGCTTCAGTACATTTATAAAGTACGGGTGTGATAGCATGCAGCGCTTTGAACAGTTCACACGCTTTTAATAAAGGTGAGTACGGCATACCTCACACGAAGTTCGCAGAATGAGGCACTTCATACTACAAAAGAACTGGACGAGTTGTCGACTAACTGCACAAAGACAATGCGGTGTATAATGAAGTATGTACAAACCACAAGAATTGCATAATTATTATTAAAATGTATGTCGAGTGTGTGTTGATGAATAAAACATCATGTACAACATTCCGCGCGCATGTATGATTAATATTATATGTATATATTGGCAGGCGGACTTGATAATGGCACTTTTGATGAGTGTATGTCTCAACGAAAAGAGTACAAGTAATGCGACTAGTACACGTTGGCCTAATGAATTGGGCAAAAATCGGCAAATCGAAAATGGCACTTTATAAATACCTAGTTATAAAAAATTTATTCGTCAACATAAAAATAAACTTCGTTCAAAATATACCTTCGTCATCGTACTTTTTTCGTAATTATGTCCAACACAAGAGTCCCAACTGCTCCCAACCGTCTGAAGGCAGTGAGACTACGGAATCCCCTATTGGGGTGTGTTGTGAGGCTGAAGATAGTGGAGAGGGTAAGGAGATGGGGAAGAAAAATGTGGAGTACCTGGCTATTCAGATCCTGTCACCAAACACGGCTAAATCCATTTCAAGCAACGTTTCTACATGGTAATCTCACACCAGGGCGACACTGAGAGTATCTTCCACTCTGGAACGTGCTGCAAGTATACTATATTATATTATTTTAAATTAATAAATTGTGAAATTTATGTATTTATAATTTATTTGTGCATAACATTTAATTATTAATCACCGTAATTCGTACACGTACATAATCACTCACGCAATAATCAACACGACTGTCTCCGCTAAACGCATATTGTTAACTGAAGACGGGCCAACGTGTGAACGCTGTTAGCGGATTGGCGCCAAGGTCCTTTGATATGAACCGACAATAATCGGGTTGACCGGCCAACGCTAGCGGCCAAAGTTGGCGGCCAACGCATGCAACGGCTCAAGTCGTCTTGTACGCGATGGGCCAACGCATTAGCCCAATGCATTGGGCAAACGCATAATATTATAAACTGCACCTATGGAATAATAATCGCACTATCCTACAGTATGTCACTCAAGTACAGCAAGTGAATTTGTTAAAATACTCAAAATGTATATTTACGAAATACATTTATAAAATCCATATTATTATTAAATATTACCAATTAGTTAGATTTGACCGACTGCAGAAATTAAATGAACGCATTTTGTGCCAAGGTGTCCGTCCACGATAATAAGAGTTTTGCCATAATTCATAAAGATTAAATTGTAGAAATGATATATTGTTATGCCTTGCGGAAATAACTGGAACTCACTCGTGTCAAATCGCCCCTGATCGTCACCGTTTTTAAAGTTTGACACCCGTTATTAAAATATAATGCGGGCTAATTTGAATGTGTATGGCCAGATATATCGGTTGATTTAAAGCCAGGCTTGGTTGGAATGTCGAGCTTAGCGCGACTTGGAACATAATCCGTGTATATGTAGGTCGGAAGCATAGATATTAGTAATATTACACGTGTTTTCTTTGATTTTAATAGAGGAATGTTTCTATATGAAACCAAATAACTATCTATGTCAGTGGTACATCTGTGCTATCTACTGTCATCGGGAGCTTTCGAAATGTCTAAAGTTTTAGGCGGGCTAATTAAAGAGTTAATTTTTTGATTAATTTCACCACTTCAATCAGCGTGGCGCAATATGCGAGGATACTAATTTTAAATAGTATTTGTTTTGCTGGAGTCAATGCGCTATTTATGAAATTATGACAAAAACCGCTAAAAAATATGAAAACACTGTCCCTGTGTTGAAAATTTCCTTTTACCACGAGACTACTTGTCTATTATATATTGATTATCAATAAATAACGCCAACATCCCTAATCCCTGGATGAATATAACAATCCATATTGATAAAATTATGCAATTTACGTATATCTCGGTTAGATGAAAGTACGTACCTAATCGTCATATATTTGACATCAGTTACTGGTAGCGCGTCGGTGTCTAAAATTTGGACTATTCTGCGGCTTACCAAGTATTAAGCGGCCGAGGAATCTTCAAACTGTTAAATAAATTACATTTTAAAATTATTTTATTACATAAATATATTATACTCCTAAAAATTTTAACATTTTCATACATAATAATACCAAAATTCACAGCCAAAACTATTGCAAATCAAACTGTACAGTACTAAAAACAACAAATAAAATTAAATATCTTGGAGTAATTATTGATAAAAATCTGAAATGGAAGGAACAAATATGTCAAGTAGTAAACAAAATTAGAAAATTAATATATATATATTTTTAAGAATTAGAAACTTTCTGTCGATAAAAAATTTATATTTAATTTACTATGCCTTAGTTCAATCCACTTTACAATACGTTATTATTAGTTGGGGATCCGCGTATAAATGTAACCTTCTTCCAATTGAAATTATACAAAGAACAATTATTAAAATTATATTAAAAAATCCTTTGACTACCCAACAGAACGCCTGTTTGAAGAATTTCAAGTACCTACATTTAAAGACCTATATATTAAAAACTCACTAATCCAAATTATAAAAGAAAAAGATAAATATCAATTTTTAAATGAAAACAGAACGCGACTTAGACATGTTTTTCTATGCCCAAAACTAAATACGTCTTTTGCACAACATCATTATACTTACCAGGGAAGAACCTTTTTCAATCGTCTACCAGAAGAAATCAGAAGCATTAATGATAAAACCCAAATACTGCTCTCTGTCAAGAGACACTTTAAAAATATTCTGAAAAAAAAAAACTACTATCACTTAATTAATCTCACAAATATCCTTAGTTTTCCATAACTTCCTTTATTTAAATTTTTTTTTTTATTAATATATTATCCTTCACTACTATCAAAAAAAATACTACAGCAAACATACATTTATGTACAATGAATTATTTAAATACTAACTAACAACAACATTTATGTACACTCCCCTTCCATACACAAGCAAATGCTTTCAATGGAAGAGTAGTAAAAAGACCCAAGATGTAAAATGAATTATGTACCATGTAAGCATATTATTGAAAATAAAAAATAATTACAAAAAAAAAAATAATAATAATGTGCAATGAAAATGTAATGTTTTGTTGTATGTGAAAAGTTGCGTATTACAAGACTGTGGGTCAAACGAACTTTAGTATTGAACAAAGATTTTCAAGAGCATTGCACTGTGCTCACTCCCACTTACATTACCAATAAATATAAACTTGCGCAATAAACAAAGAAAATATTCCAAAGATGGAGTAATGCCCCGTCAACAATGCCCAAAAATGGCGCCACGGCCACCATTCTACTTGTTTATGACCGACAATTTAAAACTTTAATGGTCTTCCTTATAACTGTACGGCGGTTCGCAGTTGGCACTCACAATAAGGTTAAAAATAACACTTTTATAAATCGTTTTTATGAATTCTAATTATTTGGAAAATATTCTAATAGCTTGAAAATTATTTTATTTATTGCTGATCAGATCTCAGAACATGTGCAAGGCCTATAAATAATATAATATTATATGAACAAATCTCAATGGAACACGAATCTATGATCCGTGCATGAACCAAAAAAAGACAGAAAATAAAAAAAGGAACGGTCGCAATCAAACCTACGTCCTCTGTCTTACCGGGGAAATACTTATCAATTGAGCTATTTAGTCCTATTTTCGGTATTATCTTCTTCAATTATTAAATATTACAATGAGGTTTTAAGCTTCAAGTTATTCCAATGAAACAAGGTTCTTTGATTTAACTCAATTGCGACGCTAACGTCATGAAATCTAGACAGTTTTTTCTTCTTTATAGCAATTTTCTTAGATCAGAAAAACTATGTTCGAGTCAGTAATTAAATCAAAACGCCATTTTCCATGTGAAAAAAGATGTTCAAATCTACTACTGACGAAATCCACTGTAGGAGAATCACGGATGCAAAACTAGTACATAAATCAGGGTTTAGAGGTAGTGACCTCCGGTCTCAGAGTCGATGAGCTTCCCGCTCCACCATGTGGCATGTCAAATTAGACTTTAATCTTCAAAGAGAAACCACCGAATTCTTGGAAACAGGTGTCAAATACAATCATTTTATTACAACAGGAAACAAATCCATCGGAAATAAACAGGAGGCCCCTAAAGTGCCCATTACGAAATGCCTAAGCACAATATGACAGGATACAAAACAAATCCAACCACGTGGCCCATAGATTTCTCCAAAAGCACGTGGCTATGGTCGATTTATGACAACTGCAATGGCAATAATTATTACCTATCATCGGTGTCCCTTTTAAAATTAATGTCCCCATACGATATCACAGTATGTGGCCACATTAAGAAGTCAAAATGTCGAGTGACAAATCACTACTTTTCAACTGTACCTAATTATACGATGTTTATCTATATTAGTAGCTGCATGCCATATTTTTGTACGCATTCACGGAGTTATGAATTTTTTGCTTGAGTTTGTTGCATCGTTTGTACAAAAGTGATCTTGTATGAATTGGGATGGATTGTTTATGTTTATTTCGGTGAATTCAGCAACCTTATAATTACGAAGGTTTTGACTGTAGCAAATCAGGTGAATTGTGGCAAATTCAACAAACCAAAATATTTATTAGCAAACCTTTATCATTAGGAACTGATAAAATTACAAACATTTCAAAAAGTGCTCTTGAATCTTGAGGTATTATTTATTTCATAGAGGCCCCATAGACATTGTTCAACAATACTTTAAAATCAAATTTTCACCTTTTGACTTGAAGCACTTGAAATATAATATTATTTCTGTAGGATTACCTCTGGTAGTCAATACTAGTGTCGCGGTGCCTAGACATTAGATACTAGAGACTAGAGACAGGGGAAAGAAAGAGGAAGTATAGGAAGATTCCGTGTGTAGAAACGAGATGGATGAAACAGGAAGCCATGTTCGTGGCGGAAGTAACTCGTGAGCTATCAGTGAGGGCTGTCTTATTCAATTAAACTAATCAAAATTATACGTGGCGTTAAACACAGTGGACATGTGGCACTTGTGAGATGCACATCAGGTAGGAGTGCAGAATCTCAGACCCGGAGTTAAATCGTCTGATTCGTAGGAGCAATTAAATCACCTGAGAGCAATTTATGGACGTATGTAGTGACAAACTCGGGAATAAAGTCTCAGAGGAAAAAATTGAAATGAATACTTAACTAGCGCAGACCCATGTAAATCCACATATAGTCTAAATTCTTGACACATCAATTCCAATTTTTGAAATGAAAATAATTTATCGCTTGTTCATATTTTGAAAATTGAACTTAAATTCAAAACAAATCCGATTTCATTGAATCAAAGTTACAATCATTCGATGACAGATTCACAACCGAAATTAGTATTTTTTATAAAGTAGACAGAGTTGAGGAAATTGTATAGACAGGTGATATTAACAGAATCAAGATATTGGTAACGAAAAGTAAGAGAAATCCATTCCCTTTTTATTTCATGTATTTTTCTATTTGAAATACTAAATTAGGAAAAACTTTTACACAGGTTTTACGTTTCGATCTTGTATTGTTTTCGATTACTAAGGAAAATCAACGAAGTCGTTTTAGACAAAAATGAGAGGAAATACACACTACAGGAGAAAAGCTATTGGAGGTTGGAGTAACACCTTGTAAGGATAATAAGATATTTTCTAAATAACTAAACGGTCAGTGGCTGAGTTGGCAGCTATAACTGCAAACACCGTGCAGTTTTCTTTTCCCATCAGCTGTTTCCCCGTAGGCATGACGGACATACCGTTGCACAAGTCTGTGGCAGAACACTCCTTGCATCATTCACATGTCTGTTATTGTGATTCTTCACAAGACTATACTCAAGTATTTGATTCCATTCATTGTCTTCCAAGCAGGGGTGGTTCGAGACTTTTCGTTAGCTATTGTGGTAAGATTGAAAAATACGACATTATTGTTGTTGCTGAAAATATACCATTTTATTTAAAATTTAAACTTTTTGCTTGAAGATTTTTTAGTTTGCGGAGTTTAGTTGTTTTAATTTGTTACAGCATCAGTAATGTCGTATTTTTCAATCTTTCCACTCTGGCTCACTGCTCTATTGAGTGTTGCTAATCACTTACAATCTGGTTAAAAAGGTCAAGTAGGCCATTTCCTAATAAACTACATACATTCATAATAATCGGGACACGTATTCATGCAGTTGCGTTTACCCCGATAAAAGTATGGTAATACGATAATAATTATCCTGATAAACGTAAACAAAATGACGAAAATAAAAAAATAATCGAACATTGCCATAAAAAAATGTGTTTTACTGATAGTTTACTAGGAAATCTGTCAATTCATTCGTTAAAGGCCTACAGTCCCATTTTAAACAGGAATGCGAATAATTTGAAATATTTTCAATAAATTAGAAATATTTTATTTCAATAAGTTCCTCCGTGTGTAAAGACACGAACCGCCACTGCTTCCACGGTCATCCTCCAGTTATTCTACCATTCTACATATATTCTCCTTACACACCTTCCGTCGTTCATCGGCTCTTCCTGCCCAAACCTTCTAAGCGTCCATTGTTGAACCACCCCTGCTTCTGATGAGTTGTTTGACATTATAGACGGCGAAGAGAACATTTTGCAGAAGTCCACTGCCTACCCGGTATACCTTTAGCAGAGTGCCTATCTTTAGATACTTAAATCGTAAGAAACAATTTAGCGGATAATAATAAAACTGACACAACTAACACCTTTCCATAGGTCTTCCAATGTTCCGGAACTCATTAATGGTTTATTGATAGATAAAAGCGCGGGAAATCTACTGAACGTTTGCCGAGAAGTACAAACACCTTCTTGGAATTTGCATTCATTTGCTCTGAGAATAATTAAGTAGGTATAATTTATGCGACACGGCAACATTTTGCTGAAAAGGAATATATTTTGAGAGGTTAACGGTAAATAATTGAAACAATATTCATTTTTAAGAAAGATTTTTTCAAGTTTTTCAAACGGTTTTAAAACTTATTCATAAAATCACAATGAAATTAATAATACAGTCGAACTTGGTTATAACGATCACGACAATAGCGAGTTCTCGGCTATAATGAGCAAGTTCAGACTTAATTTCATATAATTTTTATATCGTACGATATACCACCATACTATTATAGATAGATGAATGAATGAGTTGTTTAGTCTGCAACCTAACAAGGATAGAGAAATTCTCCGGTACCGCCCGTTTGACGTTTGACCGTTAGACGCTGGTTCTCGGCCCCTTTTAGCTTTTGATCAAATTGATTTTGAAAGATAATCACAATTGGATAAAAGCTGAAACAGTCAGAATCGGCGTTCAAACGTTATAAAATCTATTTTTGTACATTAGCTCCACACAGGAGGTCATGAAGATAATAATTCTTCTAATGTCATTTTTCAGGACGCTGTGTGGAGGGTCTTTTTTAGGAAAGGAAGGAGAGGTAGTTCTGGGACGGAAACAGGTATGAAGGGCCAGTGTATCCAGGAATTCATCACTCCCACTGCAGTGCAAGGCTATGGTACGAGAAAGACGTGTTGGAGAGGTCAAAAGATCTCCATCAACCTGTTTCTACCGATCTGGCCCGCCACGCAGTTGGTGGACAGACGCCAAGACCCGGTCAAACCTCACTCCATGTGTCCACTTGGGCGCTGATGGTCGATTTGAAGGACATCAAGTTTGTGGAGCAAATGTCAAACAAAGATATTATTGCTGCTCGCGTGCTTTGAAAAATACAAGAAATAAAGCTCTAACTTTTCATTAAACTTGCTGGCAACCATACTGGATACTGGCAACCTAAAGAATTTTAAAACTTGTCGGTTCGAAATGGGATAACTAATAATGTGGAGTTGTTGAATTATATTGCCGTCGATATGTGCTGTTATTATTCTGGTGCGGAGATGAACATGTAATAATTATTCGTGTCTCATGTTTTCTTAGACGATAGACGAAGGCCGTTTCTAGTCTCCTGCGCGTGCCAAGAGGCGACTAAAAATCACAGGAAGCCAGAAAAAACTGGCGTTCACATTAATATGTATTTTATAAATATCCACAGACATTCAGTAATTAAATAAAGTGTTCCGTGTCAAACTACTGGGCTTTTGGCAAAGAAAATGTGCTGAAATCACAACATCGGAATAAAATAAATTTAATGATGAAGAGGTATTACTTTTTATCTGAAATAAATCTCAAGTCATTTTTATTTTTAAATGACTTTTAAAAATTACTCGGCAACGAGGTGTCGATGAGGGTTCTGTTGTCACCTTTGCTTCTGTTATTTCTTCATTGTATACGATCCCTGTTAACCCCTCCCCCAAATGTTGTACACATTAAGCATAGTTTGGAATCATTGTTTCAATACACATGTCATTATAATTGTCAGTATCAAAATAGAAATATTAAAAGTTTTCTATCTTAGGTCCAATATGATACGGGAGTTTCGGAACACCGTTCATGCATCTTGGGTGGATGTATGTACAGAATGGTCATAATTTAGTGTTTGTACACAACAAGGCGAGAAAATACGACAACAGGTTGGTGCGGGACCGAACTATTCAAAAGTACTGTAAAACTGTCGACAGGTTTTATAATTCAGTATTTTAATAATCAACCTGAAATAAGTCTTAGCGTATCGCATATTACAAACAAAATGAAAAGGTTTGTGATTTATGCATTATTTTGAAGAAGATGAGTTTACATTATTCAATCCCAATCACTTGAGGATTCCACGCAACTCTACAATTGCATATTCAGAGCAGAGAGAGAGCACAGAGGCGTAGTCGTAGTCCCACTTGACAGACCATTTAGCTGGATTCGTAAAGAACTACCTACCTACAACATACGTACGTTGCCCTATTAAATACATTTAGTACCTAGTGTCTCACTGGGGGAAGAACTGCATTGTGTATTGAGTATATATTATCCAGCAGGACGAGCAGGACTGGAAGGTGCAACCCCGGTCTGCTTTAAAGGGATAGGATGAGATATTATACAATTATTATTTTGCACACTGAATTCGCACACATAACACACATATCCACATGCACACGTACACACACGCAAATAAAAACATAACATTCAAAAATAATAAAAGGATCGCCCTTCAGCATCAGCTTCATCCATCGCTCATTGAGTGGAGAACTGAGCCAGATGCAGTAGCAGGAGGTACCTAGCACCTAAACCAAGCACGGTTAAAAAGATCTACCCACAGTACCTACCTAAAGAGGTCGAGGGAGAAACACGAGTACGTGGAGAAGAGAACGACTGTGTTTTCTAGTGAGAAGGGATATACAACATCATTCCCGAACCCAGACCAGACATACCTCCTCACCTCTGAACTCTAGTACGAAGAATTGAAATCGCAACCTGAATAATAATAATATTTTGGAAGATTTGTTTATCGACGTTTTTGTGCAAAATCACCTCAAGGGCGCTGTACAAATATATAATACAATTCTACAATTATCTACGTTATTACTACCTATAGACAAGTCAAACTATTATCAATTTACGTCTAACAGATTGCATCCACCGGTTCGTCGATCACTAATGCAAAGCGATATGTACAACGCATTTGATTGATGAACGTGATGCTGGAATGGTATTATTCTTATTTATTTATATTTTGTATAGGCAAATCTCAAATCATCTATTTTCTGAAAACAATTCCCAACATTTGACCATAATATAATAAGTACGCTGTTAGTGCCCCAATAAAAGAAGAAGGAACATAAAAATCGTATATTTTCTTACTTCCTTTCCAGCATCACGGAGCCTACATATGATGTTGAAAAGGACACGCCTTTGGTTAGGACAATTGCTTTCACACACCTACTAAAAATATACGGGTTGTGAAAAATCCGGATATAAATATAATGCGCAATATCATTTTCTCATTTTATGGAGTGATAAACACAGGTCTCAATTTATACACCTGGAGCGTGAAAATAATTTATTTTCAAGACGCTAAGGCCCAAAATATCCAGACGGCATGTTTTGGCATAAACCAGACATAAAATGTTTCGATGAGAGAAGACTTGTACATAAAACCCACCCAGCACAGCACGGTGTTGGATATTAAAAATAACACATAATTTGAACATGGTCTGTTTCTTGTCGGTAGCGACCTTATAATATCAGACAAAATATTACTAAAATGATGATGCGGATGTAAAAAGTTGCAGAAGGAAGTAAAAAAGCAGTTTGTTGATGAACTGTACATATAAATAGAGAGCTTGGAACGTGACGCTCTCACATCAACGCACAAGAAAGCCACTTCTGCTTTAAAACGTAGGTACTGCAAAGACTGCAACAAGATTCTAAAGTTCTTTCTCAGAGATGAAATAATAAACCGCGGCAACTTTCGATTCTATAAATATGCGAGACCCGAAGACGCTTGGATCTACAAGACGTTTTTCTAGAGCACGGTGTCAATCTCATCTTTCAAAGGACTTTGACAAGACAAGCACCACAAGCATCACAAGCACTAAGCCGTACCAAGTGACGTGACGTGAACCCTGTTATACCGAGCTAAGAACAAACCGCAGAATACATTAAAAGCAAACCGCGAACATAATCATAAAACACCATTGAAAGCGGTGCCTATTTGATGATTCCAAATGATTGGGATAATGCATTGGTTATGTTAATGCTACCGCAACAATAAGTTTGTATTTTTACTTTAAAGCAGACACGAAACTGTTGGAATAGTGTATTATTACCCTCAGTTTTTGAAGTTATACACAACCTTTGTAGAAAGTAATGCACAATAAATTCATAGTACCTAGGATGTATACAATACCAGCGTAAATCCAAAGTCTGAGAAATCTGAGGTAAACATTAGTTTAATCAAAATCTCGTAAGCTTTCCACCTGCCCTTGGACTGCGCAATAAAATTTGGAGATGAAATGCGTATTTTTTTAAATTTGGTTTTTCAGGGTATATGAGAATGCGTAGCGAAGCCAAGCACATATTAAAAGGAAAAAGAGGGAATTGCAGGATTTGACTTACCGGCCTCCAGATTTTTTTTCATAAGTCTCCACTGCTTGGCATGGTGCACAGAAAAAGCAGCAACAACAATAAAGAACAGTACGCACGCAAAAGCGGCTAGCGTTAACACTATTGTTTGCCAATCCCAAATGAGATCTCCTTCACTTAAAAACGGCTCGGAGCCAAGTTCAACTTCGACTTCGGAGTCGTAGTCCGAGTAATCCTCAGCGGTATCAGTGAAGCTATTATCTTCCACCGAAGAAGAAGTCTGATCAAGTTTATCATCCGTCACCTCTGGATCAGGTTTGGGGTACTTTTCTTCTGATCTGTCTTGCGTCTCCTCGCCCGAAAGCGTGGAGAACCTCCAGATAATCCTACGACTATCTTTGGTCTCGTTCTTCCGTTGGACATGTTCGAGGTGTTCATGTTTCTTCTTGTGCTGGGGCTTTCTCTTGTAGTCTCTCAGCCAGGACCAGTCGATGTGTAGGTCTCCGAGACGAGCGCAGAGGGCGTCTTGATGCAGCTGGCAGGGGCGCAGCACCAGCAGGGGGGGCTCAAGCTTGTCGCAGCGCGTGCAGTCGATGCACGTGTCCCTGTGGGGGCTCCACCACGTGTGACCTGGCCTGCACAGACCCTGCGCTGCGGCCACGAGCCCCGCAACCACAAGCAACGTCGCTCCTAAGGCTGCTCCTCGCATCACCTAAACCAGAATACATATTCATTGAATTATCACGAATTTTCATAAAAAGCAATCACTCGTTGGGTAAAACCAATATTTCAGGGTTTTGGGTTTTGTCGTCTACCGGAATTCGCTAACATTCATTTTATATTAACTAACTTCACCTTTATATTACTACCAGCTGAAAATAGGTTGTCCTGATGTGGACAACAAATGTTTTGATGAATTTGTAATTTTACACGAAATGATCAATTTTAATATGTCTGAAATTATTTTCCTTACAACCTAGCAAATAATAGAACCAAAAGTATAAGACTGTAGCACAACGAGTTAGATGAGGAAATGTCAATGTCATTACATATTTTGTTCAGCACAGAGCACAGGCGGAATTTGCACCACTTCTTCACGACGCACATAGATAGATTTCAATGATTTAGGCGGCCAAAATTATTTTTGGGGTTATTTTAGTTCTAAGTTCAATTAAAATAAAGGAAAGGTATATATTTATAAAAACATACATATATTTGTCAGGTTATAAAGAACAGTAATATATAACAGAGCTAAATTCACTAAAAAATACAAATGAATGGAAACAGAATTTAACAAGTTTTCTTTAAATATAAAATTACATTAAAAATCGTTATCTTCAGGTCCAGATGTCTCTACTGACTCTGTGTTTGGGTCACCAGGTAATAAAAGTTTAACCGTTTCAGGTAGAAATGCGTTACGTGAAGGTTTTCTTATTTGTCTCAAGCAACTAATGAAGGGATCTGAACTTAACAAAAGCCTATAATATACATCTAAGTTACATTCTTCCCTAGAAAACTTTCTGGCAAAGTTTAGCCGGTACGATCGGAAATGCTTGTTCCGGGCTTCTGCAGCTTCTTCCGATAGCTGTCCAATTGGAAGGAGCCCCGAACTTTTTATGATTTGGCTTCCATGTACCAATATCTTGTGCATAGTTGGCGTCATTGGGTCCCAACCATACTGTTCTACGTACAATTTTGCTGTGTCGTACGCATACTTATCATATTTTTCAGCATCAATTTTATGGCCACTAGAAATAGTTTCTAAAATAACCTTGAATCTGTAAATCAGTTCAAAGTTAATACCTGTGATGGCTGAAGCCAATTCGGGGTTTTCAAAAAACCTCCGGCTTGTGTTGCCATCATTGGTGTTGCCAAAGTTGGCCTTTGGCATGTCAATAAGCAAACCGGTTTCATTTCGAAACCTCTCCTGAATTTCCAACTTCTTTTGGGCTTCTAATGCCTTGTCTTCTTCGGTTTTTCTTTCCCTGTATTTTTTTACTGGCAGTTTATACGAAAGGTGTATAATGCTTTCGAAAATGCGGATCCGGGCGTGTAATACTGACAAGCCGAATTCCAAAGCTTGAGGGTTTACACTATTTTTCTTCGATAGATCATTAAAGGTTTTCGAAGTAGCTCCACAGATGTAGCACTGGGATGTTGACTTTGTGTCTGTGGCTGCGTTACACACCTTTCCGTCAATCATAGTCATTTTGAGTTGGTGCCCAAACGAAAACTCCTCTTCATTCAACGTAACAACTGTTTTGTTCAGTTGCTTAATGGACTCCTGCACACATTTTATCTCTTCTTTAGTTATGTCCGTTGTTTCTTTTACAAATCGGAATCGAATCGGACGGCAAAACCTTGACGAAGAAGGAGTTGGATTCTGCCAAACAATTTTACTGCCTTCTTTTCCACAAACAATGCGCAAAGGCACAAAGGAACTCATAAAAATGTTGGCATCGGAATCAGTCTCATTATCGTAAATTTGTTTAAATTTGGATTGCTGAGAACCGTCACAACACCATTTGCAGATTATCATTAACGACTTCCTTTCTTGCTCGTTAAGCCGGATTATCACATCTTCTAGGTATTTTGATAATCGTGTTACGGTTAGATCCATTAAGCACTGTAGATTACTTTCCGCGCAAGTAGCCGTAATTCTTAGGGATTCTTTCGGCGGATAGCACTCTTGTTTTGCTTTCAAAACAAGATCATAGCAAGGAAAATGTTGTGGATTTGTTGCCCTTACTATCTCATACTGTCGTCTCGTAAAATCAGCTTCAACGAACATCTTAAGTGCTTGCAGAGGCGTCAATTGAGGTACCTCATCGTTGTTGGTAACTCTACTGTAGGCTTTTCTATATTTACTAGCCCGTGTTGGGGAGTTCGTAATATCTTTAAGCACTTTCGAGGCGGTCCTATGTCCCGTTGTCTGCAACACAGATGTAGCAGCGTGAACAATAACTTCATCACCTGCGGAGGCCCTTATTTCTTCCGTTTTTCTTCTTTTACTACGCTCACTTAGTTCTCCAAAAGACTTGGGTGGTCGACCTTGCGAGGAGGCTGATTCAATGGGAATCTCGAATGTTCCCTCTAACCATGATTGGTTTATTTTCAGGAAAACATCTTGGTGTTTATTTGCCTTTACCCATCGTTGCTTAATTTGTGATTTTACATAAGAAAATCTTTTTTTAAAGTCTTCTTTAGCCTCTTTGTTGTGCCCATAGCGCATAAGGAGAAAATTCTCATAATAGTCAAGTTTTTCATTTAAAGTTGGTAAATTTTGACTCTGTAGTTGGTCAAATATGTATTGACGAGTCACTACTTTAGTACCCGAGGTAGTAGGTAGACCTGAAACAAATATAAAAACAATTTTAATACAAAATATCGCACACTCAATATTTCCTATATTTGACAAAGAGCCTTTCAAAAGGGCTTAGCTCAAAAAAGCGCGATTTTGCGCGGCTATTTCTTATGGAATTAGTTAGTTACATATATGCACTATATAGTATAATGAAAATTAATACAGGGACGGACTCATAAGTACATTAAAAAGGCACTCGAATTTAAATATATTAAAAAAAAAAAAAATTTGACAGAGTGATGTTTGTCGTTTTAAAAATGAATGACAGAGAATGTTAATTAAATTTTTCTGTAACGAAAACAAATTGTTCTTACCTGTATTATCGCAATCCATCACAGTTAAAACGGAAATATTAGCTTGAAATGAATAATGCACGTTTGGAAAGTTATAAGTTTAGGAGAGCGCCGAGACCCGACACGTACACACTTGTTCACTATCGAATTCCGACTGATCAAAGTCGACTCCCGCTCTTCCAAGGAGGGGGGAGGGGATGTTATATTGTACATAGAACTGTTGACTCGCCAATTAAATAGATACCTTACCATTATATTGATTTAAAAAAAAATACTTTTGGCCGTCTAAATCATTAAAATCTACGTATGTGCGACGCGTAACCATTCGATACGCACAAGTTACAGCAACTTACTTTTCGTCACGACTGCAAAAGCATAATATATTTTTAAGGAGGGTCTGGATAAACACCGCCGTCCGCTGTCCACCAGTCAATAAAACACACCGAGGCACACAAGGCACAAAACAAACACCGTTGTCCTCGCGAGAATTGGAATATAAAAGACACCTTGTTGCCTTGGCTCACTGAATGGACGTTTACTGAAATAGCAGTCCTGGCAGCAGTTCAGTTGGATGGTTTGCATTCCCAACGTGGCTGGAATTATAGCCGGAACTGAAATGGCAATCGAACGCGTTTCTTCACTCGGAATAATACATAATACTACCGAGTCGAAGAAAACCTTTAGCCAGTGTATAAGTCTTTACTTTTTAATAGCAAGGTTCCATACGATGTTGCTTTGAGAATAATATGTCAACACCTTGGATTACACTTATTATATTTATATTACTTGGCAGACCTGCTTGGTCGCACGTAAGCAATTCCAGAAGGATATTTTTTACTAGTCGGGACCAGGAGCTACGGAAAATTATGTAAACATTATTATTTAAAATTAGAATATAATTGGTATGATAGTAAAAATAACTATTATTTTTAGTAAGGGTCGGTTAGCTACGAGGGGATCGAGGTAACCGAAATCCATAAAGGAAGTTTCATAAATAATTAATTTGCCGACGATTTTGTATTCATTTTGGTCATCGACTTTTCACTTTTACACTAAAATAAACATGATTTGAATATTTTTTTAATAACATTGTACATCTTATGGGTTACCTCTGTTATTAGTGACCATATAAATCTGCAATTTCTAAAATAAAATCGTTGCTTTTAAACCAGCTCTGAAAAAGAATGAATTGATACTTGAAATTAATTGACTTCAACAAAGGTAACACCGGTACAAGTAAGGACGTAAAGACTTAACCTTACCGTAAGGTCAAACAACGAATACGAAATAATAATCAATAACCAAGGACTCAAAACTCGTTATTGTTATTTGCCAACGTCACTCAAACAAGGATCAACCTTTTATTAAAAGAAATGTTAGATGTTATTAATCTGTATTGTTATTTGCCAACGTCACTCAAATAAAGATCAACCTTTTATTAAAAGAAATGTTAGATGTTATTGATCTGTATTGTTATTTGCCAACGTCACTCAAACAATGATCAACCTTTTATTAAAAGAAATGTTAGATGTTATTGATCTGTATTGTTATTTGCCAACGTCACTCAAACGAAGATCAACCTTTTCTTAAAAGAAATGTTAGATATTATTGATCTGTATTGTTATTTGCCAACGTCACTCAAACAAAGATCAACCTTTTATTAAAATAAATGTTAAATGTTATTGATCTGTATTGTTATTTGCCAACGTCACTCAAACGAAGATCAACCTTTTCTTAAAAGAAATGTTAGATGTTATTGATCTGTATTGTTATTTGCCAACGTCACTCAAACAAAGATCAACCTTTTATTAAAAGAAATGTTAGATGTTATTGATCTGTATTGTTATTTGTCAACGTCACTCAAACAATGATCAACCTTTTCTTAAAAGAAATCCTAGATTTTATTGATCTGTATTGTTATTTGCCAACGTCATTCAAACAAGGATCAACCTTTTCTTAAAAGAAATGTTAGATGTTATTGATCTGTATTTACGCACAAGTTGACCGACTTTCAGACGTTTCATGAGAAAACATAGTTCCAATTTAATTTCTGATAATCAGACGCTCAAACAGCCTTGCAAATTATCTTAAAATTTCTATAATTAGGGGCAACTGCTGTACCTATGGACGGTTTTACCTATGGACACTATGCATATTTCACAAACTGTGCAACCTAAAATTACAAAAAAAATATTAACATGTAGTAATTTTGTTATATGGCAAAAATGACTAACGGCCATTTCTCTTCTGTCCCAACTTGGTAAGCACGGCAAACTACAATATTTTTTTAATAAAAAGTTAGTTAATTACCATATTGAAACGGTTTTCCCTAATACCTGAATCACAAATTTCGATATGTATTTAGTTTTACTTGAGAAATAACATATCATATACCCATTGACGATATTTAAACCTTCTTAGTAGATTATCTTAGCCATTATAACAATTTTAGCTTATAATGTCAAAATTGTACCTGTGGACAACACGATGATTGTACCTGTGGACTGTCCACAGGTACAATCAATATATCTTTTAAAGTTTAAGAATTTAGTTTGTTTCTATTTCCAGTGCATATATAGTGCGTATATGTCCATTCCCTAAAGCACCATCCAGGAAGACAGAAAAACGAAGAAGAAAACCTGGTAGGACTAGAATACTGACAGACACCCCCGAAAAAAATGAGATAATGAACGCATCTTTAAAAAGAAATCACAACAAAATAAAGGCTGAAAAAATAAAGCTTCAAGGGTTAAAGGGGGTTCAAAAGGTCCCAGCATCAAAGATAAAACATTACTTGACAAGCCCAGCACCAGCAAGATTAAAATAATAAGCGATGTTACGCTTTTTATATGCACAGTTTGTAGACAATATGAAAACAAAATTAACATCCTGACATGTAACTTATACCAAGGTTATTATCACTCTAAGTGTGTTTCTAGAGCATACAGAGAGAATTATTATTCAGATGACGAGAATTCTTTTATATGCCAGAGATGCTATATACTATCTAAAGATACTGATGGAGATCAGGATAGTATTGATTCGGAAGAGTTATACAGAGCTGCGTGGGATGCTAATAAATAAGACTATTTAACGGACTGCACACCATTAAAATGTTATTATTACTTGTTAAGTTAAGACGGTTTCCTTCTTATATTTCTTTATTTTTTGTTTGTTTATATTATTACTGTCCACAAGTACAAACGCGTCCACAGGTACAATGATGTGTGTCCATAGGTACATTGGGTAGTTGTACCTATGGACAAATATGCCGTTTTTTTATAAATGTTAATAACTCGACACTGAAGTAGTTAAAATAAATTATTAATTGTAATTATTGTGTCTTAACTATTTATTTTCCAAATAAAATAATAATCTAACTAAAATGTTATACCCAAAAAATTAAAAATATTGTTTTATTGAAAAATCGGGATTTTGTCCACAGGTACAGCAGTTGCCCCTACATTAAAAAAGATGAAATGGAAAAATTTGTTTAAAAATGATGGAAACAGAGATTTGTTGCTTTTGGTAAGACGGTTTTCGCTCATAAATATAAAATAACTGTGGTAATGGTCTACATGGCATTGACTTGACTTAAGTCAGGAGGTTGCGGGTTACATTCCGAATAGAAATATAATAACATTTACTTTTAAACTTTCAGATTAACGAACCTTACAAAGATGACGTTAGAACAATCGTAAGGCGCACTGGGATATCAAATAATCCACCAAAATCTAAACCCTTTCACAGTCTGCAGTCTGTAAACAGTCCAACACAAACATTCCCGGGTTATGAAAATAATATCTAATTTAACAACCATTTTTTAAATTTAAAGTTATGTCAGCTATTTGTAAAAGCCATTGGGCCATTATAATTGATTCGGGAGGCGCAATATATACAATATGCTGTGCATAAAGTTCGTAGGAACATGGAATAAATAGCTTCCTATCGCTTAATAGTCTGTGATACCATCCAATTAGTTTGAAGTGGACGGAGAGCTGGCATCTTGCCATCGGTGGAAGTGTTCTCTGCATTCTCTCATAACATATTTACAACGGATACAGCTTCGAGTACCTAGCTACATATGATTTAGGATCGAGGATACAGCAAAACGCCCCCTGGATACAACAGCAGTTGGTTTTCATACGCCATGCACCATGCGCTTATTACTTATGTTATGATCGAAGTTGACCAATTCGAATACATACCCGCTAGATTGCCCCCAAATACAACAAAAGTTGGCTTTCGTACACCACGCACGTATTACAAAAGGCTTTTACGCACAATATTAAATCATTTTTATCACAGAAGTTGATAACTTCGAGTATGTTACTTAGATATGATACGGCAACGACATACAGTAGAAATTGGCATTCACATACGATGAAATTTGGTTTTCACACAAAAATTGGATGACATTATATTTTTAAAATACTGCAGTTAATACACTAAATAAATATCAGCACTATCAAATTAGGATTTAGCTTAGGTGTTAGCGGTGTTGACTCCAGTCGCTGGGGAGGAAGGCCAATCCTCAGTCAAACCAAAAAAATAAATATTTGAAATTGGCTTTAGGCGGCCGCGGCCCAAATAGATGGCGCAAATAACTCCAAAATTTAAAATTTTTGTTTTTACGGGTTGATTTTTTGTTTAATTTAAACTGTCATACCCTTAAATTAAATATCCCATTCCTGAGAGAAAGTCCAGTTACCTATATCAAATTTTCCAATTATGTCCTAAATCCTGCATCTAAATTTAGCTAATAAACAATTAGTTAATGTTAATCTCATGTGACCTACCAGGTAAGTATTGTACTGTATAATATTATCCCCATATATAGTTGGTAATAACATAGATCATTGTAGAAATGTATTATATGTATATTTGTAAAGCGCCCTTGAGGTGATTATGCATAAAAACGGCGCTGTACGAATCATCCAAATATTATTATTAATATTAGGGCTTTGGAAATGGAGTACATATTTTTATGAAAAAATAAAATGAAAATATAGGTAACATAAAATATAAATAAGTAATATAAAAATACAGTTTAGTTTTTACAATGTTTTCTTGAAGCTTGTACAATGATGTGATTGGTAGACACATATATATACTATATATATATACACTGTACAATAATTTTTTTTTTTTTTTTTTTTTTTTTTTTTGTCTTCTTTTTTGTTCCACATCTTCGGATCTACCGGATCTGCCCTGATGATGGACACTGCAACGCTGTCCGAAACGTCGGCTAAAGAAGGAGTTAGCGCAACACGGCATAACACCCCAAAAACAAACAACAAAAATGATTTTGGCCGTGAGAATCTAAAAACTTAACTGTACAATAAATGTTACATCTTTCACGGTGCTATAAAGAAAACACGATAACGGTTCCTCATCATAAAGAGACAAGGTTTTTGTGTTTGGTTTGGGAATTTATGATAAAATTGAAAATAAAATCATAATGCATGATATTATGCTACGTATACATCTGCGAACCGAACTGCCGAACTGAACCTCATATGGGAAAGAAACGAAGCAACCGCAAATGGCGCGAAACGCCGCTTGCAGTTGATTCGTTCCTTTCCCGTAATTCGTGGTACGGTTCGCAAATGTATAAGTAAAATGTGTACCTATATATATGTGTATAATTTAAGTAGATACTCGTATACCTACACAATCCACATTCCAGCAAGCATTAGTTAATATTAATATTAGTGAGATTACTATTTCCAGTGGGAAATAACTATGTATGTGTTGCGAAAGTTTGCAAACTTGCAAAATTTTTGAGACTGTAAAAATACCAAAATAACGATGCTCTTTATATATTCTCGAAAATAAGAAACATCTACACGCCTCTGGTTAACAAAAACCTTAGCGAAAAGTTAATATGTTTTTGTTGTTAATTAATGCCTTTACGACTGTTGTTAGGTAGAAATACTTCCAATAAACTAATCAGCAAAAAAAATATCTTACCTTTTACTTTGAAACTCGGTTATCCTGAAGAATAATTTACATCTTTCACTAAACTCAAAACAAAAACTAAATGAATTTCGTTGCACGTTCAACTCGCTTTTTGTTCGTAAGTAAGTAGGTACCTTAATTAATTTCTATCCTATTTGTTTACGTTTTTATTTTTATGTTGTCGATGTGTAGGTACTGATATTCCGCCGCGCATATTCAAACAGACAATAGAGCCACACGAACGAAGCTCACTATGTTCGAAATTCAACTGATGATTTGAACGAAAACGGATCTTCAATCTACTCGAGTGATGCGATTTAAACTTGCGATGCGACCATAGACCATAGACGCGACAACAAAAGCGCGCCTGAAAGCTGTCTTGTGAGTGGTTTATTTATGGCTGTCTTCAATGTTGAATGGTCCAAGTACTCGGTTTTCTTTAACTCTGCAAGGATGAAACGGTGAATTAGGTAGGCACGACGTAAATGGGATAACAAAATACCATGGAGTAAAGAAGGGAGAGGAGATGGCACTAGGACAACTGGGCACATCGCACCAAATAAACTCAACCGGGCTCAATTGGGCGTGGCTTACTAGGCCAGTGTGATTTCACTCAATTTCACCGCTCGGCGTGAGCACTCACAAGCTATAAAGTGGCATTGTTACCTCTAAACAAGTATTTTTCAATCTGTGGGTGGCCGGCAAAAGGAAAAAGGCAAGGTTCTAACTACAATAAAAACACTACTTTAGTGAGAAGAATGGGCTTGTTTATTTTTCATAAATAAACGCAGCCTTACCAACTCACCTCGTAGGTACTTACTTTGTAATTTTTTATTAATTTATATTGTAATAACGAATATAGGCACCAAAATAGAGAAAATAATTAACGTATTTAAAATACTAACTTTTTTCTGTATCTATGGCCAAAGGGGGTCGCCAGAATTTTTCACCCTGTAAAGGGGTCGCTTATTCAAAAATATTGAAAAACACTGCTCTAAACGATGAAATGCAGTACGAATTTTTGTAAAAAACCATAAAGAAGAAAGTTAAAAACTAGGAATGACATTTTTTTTAATAATAAATAGCTCACGTTTCTGCTACGTGTTTATGACGCGATTTTTCGTAGCAGCCTTCTTTGTGCAGCAATGATATGCGATCATGACCTTTGAAGAAAGTTAGTTTAGACATGCTTTAGAGGTCACAATCGCATAGCTTTGGCTTTTTTCATGGAACCTTGCTATTCCAAAGGGTCGGTACGTGATTTTGATTTCATTGTTTCTTTTAATTCCACTTCACAGCCTGTTTTATTCAATGTTTAAATTATTTTCATGTTTTAATTACCCCCGTCTATTGCTAATTTGAATAAAACACTTGGAAAGTGTACTGCGATGAATGGGCGTGTCAATTGTGCGTGTCAAACTCACAGTAGCTTTATTGGACCTCGCACTTTTAATCTATTACCAAAAAAAATTCAAGTAACAACTAAACTAGCGCAATACCAAAAAGAATTAAAATTGTGGCTGTACAATGCAAATGTTGAAGCATTATTCATTTAATTTTTACTTTTCTCTCTTTTTCTATTTTGTTTCTGTATAGTTAGAAGGTCATTTTTAATATACTGCAGTTCCTCAATATAAGTTGGTACTTAAATACCTACCTACTTAATTATAAACCATAATAACATTTGAGAACTTAACTTTTTTTAAACTTCAAATAAGGAGTTATACAATTTCTGCACTGAAACGTCACTATATAAACGACAATTCTATTTTCAAACTTCTACAGGCAGGTAGATACTAGGGCCGGCCCTATGCGGGTGCAATTGGAGCACTCCGCTCCAAGCGCCGAATAGCCAAGGCCAACACCTAACACATCGCCCATGAGATTATTTTTCATAAAAAGTTGCTACAAAAAATACAAATTATTTGAATATTATGGTACCTATATGAATAAAAAACAATGCTGAGAGCAAAACCGAACGCTGCGGAACACAATCATACAATGAATGAGTCAATAACCGTCAGGATCAGTTAATCGAACTTTCGTCGGAAGTGAATAAGTTTTGACGGGCGGCGGCTTGCTGACAAGCCCTCAGTTCTATACTTGTCAAAAGCGTTGGAAATGAATAAAGTAGTAGAAAACAATCTAAATTTCACGAACGATTTGCCATTATTTGTACATTATTTTCCAGACGGGGGCGGCCCTGAGCCAAACGGCATTAGTGCCTTAGCTGCTTGGCTCCTTGGCGCATTGGAAAGTCAACGCCCGGAGCGGACTACTCCAGGCCGGTCCTGTGCAGACGCACATGACCGGCCTTGTTCCATGACACAATGATGAATAAAAAACAGTTAATCTTTCGTGAAAAGATCCAAATAAATCAGTCACTTCTGGTTTTATTGAGAGATCTATACTTTTTTCATATGCATATTCGGGTGTCCGTGAAAGAGCGGTGTCCGATAATAAGTGAATAACGATTCAACTGTGGATGGGGGCCCCAAGACCTTTCCGAAAATAGAATAAGTAAGTATCATATTTGTAAAATTCTCTTGGTTTTAGAGTTGATTACGCCCTTACTCATTCTTTCCGGTACCATGTTTTCAAAAAGCAAAATGTTTGGTAAGTTTTTAGATTTTCACGGCCAAAAGCATCTGCCCTGATGATGGACACTGCAACGCTGTCCGAAACGTCGGCTAAAGAAGGAGTTAGCGCAACACGGCATAACACCCCAAAAACAAACAACAAAAAAGCAAAATGTTTGTTTATTTCAGTTGAAAAGAGCGTTAAGTTCGATATACTGTCTGCCATATAAAAGCATACATCTAAATAAATTACATGAGATTAAGTTGAACATAAAACATAAATAAAACATCTTTAGCATTTGTACTACGGTGGCTTGAGGAAAATTCTCCATCTATGGTGTAGGGGCGCGCCCTGCTACGACGGCCTGAACAAGAGTGTTTTCCGATCTCCGATAGCCCTGACTCGTCCCGGCTACGCTGTTGCGCATCAAGGCAGCCCTTCCCTCTGTGAACATCTGTGAGGCGCTGCATCGCCAAGGGAGGCCGACCAGCGCTATAAAAATAAATGTCTTCTACCTAGATGGGTTTATATTATTTCCACATTAAATTGGTTTTTAACACAATCGGTTTCAATTATTACAAGGATTGTAATTTATTTGTATCATTTATTAAGTTTTTAATTTTGTATTTTTATTATTCTACAGTACCTTCTTTGTCACATTTTATAACTAATGTATATATTATGTGCGCCACGATATTTCGATACATTGTCAAGGACAAATCAATTCTGTCAAAAATCATCACACAGTCCGACACAATACTTTTGAAACGTTGTCGAATAAAGGATCAATTCTGTCAAAAAAATTTCTTAACCACGGCCGTCACGTCAAAATTCATCGATTCCCAAATCCGAGATACGTCAAAAATATCTCGGATTGCTTGAAAAATAAAATATTCCCGGGGTACATTGCGTTACCTACTACCTAATGTGATTTAATATGCATTTGAGATTACGCAATTATTCTTTGGTAATATTGTCAAATGTTGGAATGTGAGGTATTAGATATTAGCTGTTAAGTTACGATATTATCTACCAAAAGAAGAAGATACGAGTATGACGTAGTGAAGTAGAAGAACAATAAATTCATTCATTTTTTAGGTTACGATTTACGACGCCAGTACATTTAGTGTGTGCAAAAAAATGGCATTCTGACTTATAATAAGTTGGGAAGATTATTAATACTAATAACCCCCCTCTCCCCCGAGATAAAAAAAACGCTGCCTCTGTCCACAGCTATTGCTTCCGCTGAACTCTGAGCGGTTAAATATTTATTCTTTTGATGTTTCGATTAAAATATTTCGATCATGTAAATGTTTCGATCATGCCCATCACTAACCGTGAGTGCTTTATTTATGTGACATGGGCATAACCATAGATTAAAAATGGACAGATTTTAAAATAAAACATAAAACAGAGTGGTTCTGAGTGGTTTATTTATCATAAAACACTGTCGTGACATTTTAGCATAGTGTTTATGTTTTTCACTTTAACTTTAATTTGTACAAAAAAGGGTTAATTTAATAAATCATTTTTTCCATTCCGGTGTTGCAGAACCAAACAAAACATGAATAGTGAAGTTAGATCGAATAACCGGGCTGGACGAGGTGAAAACAAACCTATACAGAGTTCAAGAGTATCTTCTTCCGACCCACTCACCATTTACCCAATATATTCACAAGCCTTCCAACCCGTCCGAACCTACCGATATCCCTATTCCAACCTATGTATGACCATTCAGAAAACTTCCCTGTCAAAATGATGTATTATATATATATATATATATATGGTTTTTTTCGCATTATTTTACTATATTTCTTTATGCAATTACAGCCTGGAGTACCCCCGTTCCAGCCAAAAAAGATACATCTGAATTATCGACTACGCGAGCCTTGATTTCAGTGGCTGCAATTTTTATATTTTCACTGTTGACATTAGGATACATTTATAGTAAATTTCCGGACCTAGAACCGTAAGTTCAGCCTTGCCTTTACTTTTGTGCTCCTGTGTTTTACATTTGTAGAAACCATTTTCTGTATCCATCATAGTTTTCCCCTAATTATTTGGTTTTGTTGTGAATGAGGCCTTAATAAAATGAAAATGAGTGGAATGGGTAAAATTAAAGGTGTTTTTAAATGTCTTATTTCTACACCCTCAGTGAGAAACATTTCTGTTGTAGCTGTTTTTACTGTGGTTTAACGATATTGAACTATCAACTTTTCCCTGATTACCCTGTTTTTGTTACAGATATGAAAAACAACACATAAAATTACCGTTAGATATTGAAGATGCTAAACAACTGGGTCTTGTACTGGACAGATACAAGGAGAAATACTTTTATGAAGTCTTAGCCGGTGTATTTACTGTTTACATATTGTATCCTTTTAATTTATTGTATATATGAATACCACACAAGACTCCCAACTGCTCCCAACCATTTGGAACCAGTGATACTATGGCATCCTCAATTGGCACGGAATGCCGTTGGCCCGAACTTGCTGGAAGGCAATTGCTCCATGCAGACCAACAAAATGTTATCTATATCTTTTCACTGCAAGATAACGCATTTTCTTTTTGAAAAATGTTTTCATAAGGGTGGACACATTACGCTATACTCACCATGGCTTGGCCTATTTCAGCATATGGCTCGCCATACACTACCAATGGAAATGTATGGCAAGCGATTGCTCAAATAGGCCAAGCCACGAGAACATTAATAACATGATGGTGAGCTCCGGGACTGTATAATATGTTTTGATCAGAACGGTTTTAAAAGGTTGAATGTTTCCTTGACTATAGAACAGTTTACAATCGTTCGCCATCCCCGGCTCTCTGTTCCTCAGCATCCTGGCGGGCTTCCTGTTCCCCTTCTCGCTGGCGCTGGCCATGGTGTGCTTCTGCTCCGCGGCCGGGGCATCCCTCTGCTTCCTGCTCTCCCACTTACTCGGCAAGAGGCTCATCAAGAGATACTTCCCGAAGAAGGCGCAAGAGTGGGCGGTCACTGTGGAGAAGAACAAGGGAAACCTTCTGTATTATATGATCTTTCTTCGGGTGACTCCGTTTCTCCCAAACTGGTTTATTAATTTGACTGCCCCCATTATTGGAGTGCCTTTGGTGCCATTTGCCTTGGGAACTTTTATTGGTAAGTTCATTATTTTTAATCTGTTTAAATCAATTTACTGCAAATTTTTTACTTTCCCCTTTTTTCAGTTGGAAAAATTATTTTAGATTATAGAAACCCCCTAGTGGCCGATTTTATTCATATTTGACCTAAAAACATCGAACTCGATTTACTCGAAAACATAAGCTCAAATCAATATGTACTGTTTTACCCTGTTCACCCAGGGCCAGTCCTGTGAAGTTGCAATCGGAGCAGTCCGCTCCGTGCATTGACTTGCCAAGGTGCCAAGAAAGTGTTGTGAAATTTTACAGCACAATCTATCACACCACACATCACCTTTTGACACAATGAGAGGCGTGCATTCTGTATGCGTAGATAACCACCATTACTCATATAAAAATATGAATAAGATATTTTAAAATAATTGCAAGAAACCAATGTACACTTTCGAAAAATCACACAAAGTTCCAGAGACGCGTGCGTCCGCCCTACTATAACGTATCAAAAAGTAAGAACTAAATATGCTTGTTCAAGGGAAATCACATTTGTGTTAGTGTGGAAAAAGGGCGTGCCTTTCAATACTAATCACAAATGTAGCAATCATTGTCGTCTGTTGGTTCCTCTATTAATTAGTACAATTGGGTATTTTATCTGTTTTTTTTTTATTATTGAAAAAAATTACTATAATAGAGGTATTTTTATATTGCTGAATAAATTTTCTATAACGATTTAAAATGTGGCATTTTCGATTTTCCGCCAAAAGACTTGTTAGTTTTTATTTGTGAATTCAGTGGCGTTAACATCACAACCATCTTGCCAGACATTGGTGTTTTCTATGTCTTTATGACGTTGTAGTCAGTTGGAACCGGAATGTGCTGCTTTAGATTGTTTTTGAAATCAATAATAATTAATGAAAATATATTAAAATTACTTATTTTTAGTACCCTAATCAAAATCAGAAAAATAAACTTCTTGGCGAAAACTTGCCACGTCTGTAGTAAGATGGTAAAGTAATATCTTTACCATGTTACTACAGTTTTGCCTACTGCCTACTCTGATTAAAATGTATGTGTTTTATTCTGGTTCACTTATCGTCGTTGTTCAGGTAAAAGTCACCAACTCACAGCACGTTTTGCCCGAACGACCATGCGAAGATCGATCAGGTTACATTCATGTATTTGACTTGGTTCCAGGTGTGGCGCCTCCAACGTTTGTAGCCGTACAAGCTGGTCAGACTTTACACACGCTCACATCTTCATCCGACGCCTGGTCGTGGATGTCTGTGGCGTTATTATCAGTATTTGCGTGCATATCGCTAATTCCTGTTCTACTGAAGAATAAATTACGGGAAAAGTTTGAATAAGTAGTCATTTTTAAAAAATGTTTCGTTATAATAACATCTTCATTTTGTGTATCCATTTGTACATTTCAATGTTATCTTTAAAGGAATATGGTTTCCTTTTTTGTATATTTATTTCTATAAATAATTTTTATTTGTATTGGGGGTTAGAAAATGGGTAGGTGTTCGGTAAATATTTTTAAGTCAATACCAAAATACATTTAAATAACGTACGCCAGGCGTACAGCGGTGTGATGTAATAATTTATTGCACATAGAATTCAGTGGGTATCTATCACAGAATAAAGAAGAACACAAGAAATGTTTTGTGACCAAGAGTTTGAGGCTCGTGAGAACTGTGTTTCACCATCATTATATGAAATTCAAATGGGATGGTGATATATAATGTCAAGCAAGTAAAAGAGAGACAGAGAGCATACTTAATAGAACCAAAAGGTACTAAATCAATGGCAGCTGTCCAATTTCAAAACTTAGTGAGTCATTACAAGCCAACTCTTCTATGGAAGAGTAGTATTCAAATCTCTTAATATGTAAAACCCAATGTTTTAACAGAAGACATTCAGGAAGGCTAAAAACCATATTCAATGTAGCTATTATTTAACCATACCCTTACGCATTTACCCTTTTAAGAATTTATTCCATAAAATACAGCAGCAATATATGCATTCCATATAACGTAATAACTACGGAATAACAAAAACATCAAACACAAAAGCATTTAAAAATTTGACCATTATGTACTAGGTTTTGAAATTGGACAGCTGATTGGTTTCCATTCAAATCTTTATGGAAGGCATTTTGACAGGTCAGTGGCCGAGTTGACATCGTGTCTGGTTCCCGCCAAAGCCCGAGGCGTCGTCAGTTTAATTCCTCAGCTGGCCAAGTCCCCCATCACGATACAAGCAACATTTTCCAATTACTGTGATGGTACATGTGGAGATTTTCAAATATTGTCAGGTTATTTGTAACCCGGGAATGTTTGTCTCTCTTTAAATAATTCTTTGTTCTATGGTAAGGTATCTATCGAAAACTATAAGTAAAAAAATATATAATATTAAAGTATTATGTATGTATTACTAAATTAAATCCCATAATATGAACATTTTATCGTAAATGCATAAAATTGTTATACATATAAAATATGTACTACAAAAATCCATAAAAATGTAGTCCAATATATTGAACAGAAATAACCGACCAGGGTTTTGAATGAGTTTGATAAATAAATCAAATGACTGTATTTTATAAATATACAATATCAAAGTTATTGGCTGCTATTTGAGGTATTATTATTTTGGACTGCCAAATTTTATGAAAGAATGAAGATTAGTTAAAAATTTTCATTGCTGCTCACATTTTGTATTGTATTACATTTTAGTACCTGGTCCATTTTCATTCTGATTTCATAACCGTATTTCACAAAAGAAAAATACAATAATTGTTTTCGGAAAGTTGTATTATGTGGATTTTTGTGTAAAACTGTATTATTGTGTTTCTCTCAAAGTGACACATTCATGTTAATTCTTGTTGAATGTATTATGCATTATTTTAAGTATTGCTATATAAATTAATTATTATTTAAAATGTATATTTTTGTGAGTGGTTAGTGAATTTAATAGGGCAATGAAATTAGTTTAATTTTTGACAAAGTTTTGAATAATTGTGTTTAGTGGTAGTAATTTGAAACAAATAAAAGTGCTAAAATATCCAGACGCAACAGATTGATTGTGCCAACTAAACGATATGCTAAATCATATAAGAATGGAGTTAATACATAGTTCTAATAAAAAGTACAACCTACCTACCTTAATAAAATACTTGTACCATTCCAACTCTTTTCAAATATTTATTTACAACTAGCCCATTTTGGAAAAATGCTTGATTTGATTTGTAAATTTTGCCTTCTACATCGGCCTAGAAATGTATTTTTTCAGCCTATTCAAAACAAGCTGTTAGTTTGACATTGTAATCTTGAGTACGCACAATGCTAAGGCAGCCGCTGCACTACTCATAAGTGACTTATGGAAAAATTACCAATGTAAATGACATTTTAAGTTACTTACTGTAATTTATAGAAACTTACAGAAATTGTTAATTGTAAATTATGATAGCAGCAACTCATTGACAGGAAGCCATCTTACCGTAAATAAACTTGTTGGAAAGCCAAAATTTGTTGGACTGAGGACGGGTTGTTGCACAAAATTTGAATAATTCATAAAATTTATTAAAGTTAATATCCAAGTTCTGTGAAAGTCCTGTACAAGAGCAGGAGTGTCTGCACATATACTGTATTCACGATAGGGGGCTGGACACAATTTGTCACGCAATCAATCTCGGAGCGTGGCGGGAAGCGAAGTGAATCTAAGTCAATTGCAAAGAAGAATTGAATTCTAGATCTGAATTGACACATGAATTTACTACTAGGAAAAACTGATTTTAGACTGGGAAAAGAACTATTTCACATGGAGATTTGGTTTAGGTTTTTCTGTTGAGCTGTTTCTTCTTCAGAGGTAGTTCTTGAACTGACTTGACATCGAATCTGGCTTTATATTTATAGGACAAACTCGGGTCAGGTGTTTACTGACGCGAAACTCCCCTTTCATTGAGGGTGAGTTTTAGTTATGTATTTTAGGACATAGCTGAGAGGGTTGAAAATCAGTTCAACTTACCTAAATCACCTCACATCTCTTTTATTTATTTTACAATAAAATATCCAGTTTTATATAATGGCTTTGATGCATAACATTTTCAGATAAAACATTTTAACAAAGAGCAGAACATACAGTTAGGTGCCAGTTTTCAGGTTATTATTTTAGCGTGTATTGATTTGTTGGTGCTGATATTTATTTCCTGGTTATAATTACAACCAGTTTCTCATACTTTAGTTTGACGTTATCGTAAATGGTCATTTTGAAGTTGACTGTTTGGGCCATTGAGAATTCGCATTTCATCCGGTGAGTAGTGGAGGGGGACAACATAAATACTGAGTCTGGTGGCTCCGGGTGAAGAGATACATGTTTATTTGGATGTGATTCAGAATCTGTTATTTTAACATACTGTTGGCATAATTCTGTACACATATGGTACAAGTCCTATTCAAGTTCTTTTACTATCCCAGTGATGAGAAACAAGCGGCCCATGATGAAATAATAACAGAAATTGAATTTTAACTTTGGAATTTGATGAATTATCCATATTCTGTGAAACTACCAGTCCTTAGTGTAGTTATTTTATGTATTAATTTGTTTGATATGTACTGTGTACTGGCTGGTATTTGTTATGTAACTTTAAAAATTCATATTTATATTTATAATAAACTAATTTGTACATCGACATCTTGTGATATAGGAGTATCACCTTTGTAATTCTATAAAACTTTAAGAAAAATTATAGGAGTCATGTTTATGAAGATTCAACCGGACCTTGCGTGCTTTCGGCGTTCCAACCTGTTCATTGAGCATAGAACAAGAAACAGTAAGTCCTCTCCGCCTTCGCTACGGCTACAATTAATGTAAAGCTAAGAAGTATGAATGTGTACTTCAGAACAGAGAGCTTTGTTTGTGTCAGGTTTTTGCTAAGTATCTCCAACAAACCACCGAAAATAGCTGAGCTTGCGCATGACAACTGGATTGTCCTATCGCTATCGTTTGTCACATTTGCCGACTAATTATTGGCACACAACCACTAATTGAACAAGCATTATTCACAGATCTCGCTCCCTGCACGGAGAAAAATGAATAGAAAGAAGAATCTCTTCAAATTATTGCTAATCAGGTTAAAAACAGGATTGCAAGCCTTTTTCTGATATTTTGAAGTGTATTGGTTGCTGTGTGCACATACATAAGTTAAACTCACGTGAGCATCAATTACCAATTACCATAGAAATTGGACAAATATGTAAAGGCACTTGTGAGCGCTTATCAAAAACTTACATAGATCGTAAATTTAATTTACGGGTGTAAAGCTAGCCTTATATTTTTATCACTGATTTTCAACCATTCAAACAAAGATTGTGAGTGTCAAAATGATCAAATTTTATACTTTAAAATTATTAATTCATTAATTGTTGAACAAAAATGAAATTTGAATACTGACAGTCGTTAGCTCGAAACTCTGTATCTAACTTTAGCTTTTACCAGGTAAAAACTTACAAAATCAGTAAGGCAAAAATTGCATCGTCCTTAAGTACTTCTTTTGTGGACAAAGTTTTAATCAGACACAATTTTTGAACAATACACAATAATTTAATTTTATACCGGGCAAAACAGTGGATACAGAAGTGTAAGTTAGAAATACAACAATGGTCTCTGTTTTATTTATTACTTTTTTAATCTCAAACATGATAATATTTATTGACAGCTTTCGATTGATGTGATTTCCTTTGCATAAATTACAATGTTATAATGGTATAAAAATGTTTGATTTATTGTTGATTTTTTATGTAAGTAGACCAATAAATTTATTTTGTTTTAATTATGTTTTTTATTTAAATTCAATATTACAGAACAATAATTATATATGTAAAAGTATTCAATCGTAAAACAAAATATAATGAAATGAATTTGAATTAATTTCATAGACTACATAATTTTTGGTTTGTTAATTTCACAAAAATTCTTAATTTTTGGTTTCACATACATATTATTTTTCACACTTTGTTTTACTGACAAGATAAAAATTTGGTTTGGTTTTTTAGTACGACGTGCATGCGCTTTTGCCTTAAAATAAAACAAATCAGATCTTTTTGGTTTACCAACTTCGGGGCTTGATTCTTTTCAGCAATAGGAGCCCATGTAAGAGATTGAGGATATGTTTGAATTAGTTGGATGACTTATTGGTCTCCAATACCACCAGTTGTACCACACTGCAAACAATAAACAAAATGTCACAGGAAATTCATAGGAATTAGATCTAATTACCTAAGCTTAATAAAATGGTAGATTATACTGTTATGTATAGATTTTTATATTTTAGGGGCCGTTCAAGTATTATGTAAGCACTATAGGGGGGCAGGGGGGTCGAGATAGTGATTACGTCAGCACTGCTCAGCAGTAGTTATTTTTTTTTACACATTGGCAACCCACACATTGTCTATGTTTGAAAACCGAATACATATTCGGGGATTCCCACTGTGTCAATAAAGTTTGTTTAAATGAATATTATGTGCATTAAAGTCCTCTATCCTAAGTCTATTTTATAAGTGCTGCTTATGAATCAATAAAAAAACAGAATACATTAACAGAAAAATGCATATATATAGGTACCAATTTTTACGTAAGCATGGGAGGGGGGGGTAAGAGCTTTGCTTACTTTTGATGACAAGGGGGAAGAGGGGGTAAATAATTATAATAAATCTGCTTATGTAATACTTGAATGGCCCCTTATTTGTAATGTGATGTGTGCAAGAAAGAGGAGTGACAGGAGGGAGCTCGAGCAGACCGCATAAAGAAAATGAATGCGATGTACAGAAGATGGCGAAGTCATTGTACGTTACCTGCTGCCAGTATCAAACTTCCATATCAGACCCATTCGACTGGTAAACTGGCATCCGACCGTCTACTTTCTGTTATTTAAATAATGTTTATACATATACAAGGGGGTACCCAAAAGAGTCGAACCGGGGTTAGTTTTTGTAGTACCGGGTTCTGCCGGTAGAAGCAACCTAGGTACCTTTCCTCAGTCAGTATTCCAAGGCCCTGCACTGGAGAAGTCGTACTTTCGGCTGGTGTGAATTTTTTGGTGATGGTTGTTTTGTGTGCTCGTCGTTTTTGTGATGGCTGGTTTTCGTGCATAGCGTGCAGCCGTGAAATTTTGAAAACTAGCACAGAAACTCTTAAAGTGTTGAAAACGGCCTACAAGGATGATACTACATGGAAAACCCAAACTTGAGAACCACAAATGTTGGTGGTTCTCAAATGAAGAACAAACTCTGAATGGTTGTCTCCTCTCACATTGAAAAAACAAATTGGCGTTGTCTGATGTAAAAAATGTGAATTTAATAAAAATTATTTATTATCAAGTTCTGCCGTGTAATTATTATTACTACGCATAACAGCTGTTTCCCCTTCTGAAGGCATTATCAAACTCTGGTAAAGCCACTTACAGATGATATATTTATATTATTTACATATAGGTTGGTACATATGGATAACAAATTGACTAAATTTTTATTACCTACTAGCTGTACCCCGCCACGCGTTTTTGTGTCTAAGTTTGTCTGTGCAGGTAGAGAAACAATAGCGCATTTTGCTTTTATGTCTAACAGACGGCGCAGTTTTTTGAAAAAGCATGTTTATACCTGTCACAGCTGACATAACATAACTTTTTTTTAAAATAAAGAAACATTCCCGTGTTACGAATAACCTGAAAATGTTTGAAAATCTACTAACACCACATTAAGCGGCAAATGTGGAGTGTGATGGGGGACTTAGCCAGTGGAGGAATTGAACGCACTCTGCCCGGGCGGGACCCAAAGGCGATGTCGAGTCAGCCTCGGCCACCGACCGGTCTAATCTATATAATATAGGAATATTAAAACACACGGCTGTTGTGGCGACATTTTAAAGCAATCGGTAAAGACCTTTTGGAGATTTAAGATTTTGAACAAACGAAATTAACATTTTTATTTATATAGAAAGAAGATGTCATTATTGATTTAGGACTAAATATGGAAAATTATGAATGGTTATTAACTCTTTGCACGCGGCCGTATCAACTGTTGTTACGGAAAAAAGTCTATACTCACACGTGGCTGTATCAACAGTTGATACGGAAACTTTGACGGCCGATATTGCAGCGCTCTTTCGTCATAAATGTATTTCTTGCTCACTTGGACATTCGTAGAACTATCACGATGCTGACATCTACAAGGATTTCTCAAAAATAAAATTGTATTTCATAAAAAAAGATCGATAATCAAGTGCGCCTCTTCGCGCCTTTTAGTCCTTTAGTTTACATTTTTGTCGACGGATGGTGTTAGTACTAGTATGTCATTCACAACTTTTCATAACTAAAAATGATAAGTGATCATGGTGTCCCACTTGTGTCTATCAACGCAGTGGCCTAAGTACACACACGCCGAGTGAATGGCGGGACCACATTCAAAAGATACGGTACGTCTTTGAATGAAATTTTATGTTTTTGTTTTTATAAACATCTAAGAGTGTTGACACACGAGGATTTGTTTTCATATTGTGGAGAATAATCTGTTCTGTCTATATAGTCCAATAAATCATGCCAGAATGCTATAATTTGACATTTAATTGCGTGCATAGGTATTTGAAAATATGTACCGCGTACGGGTATAGATAAAACGGAGCAAATTAACGCGTTCAAATGGTTAATAATTTCCCCCAATTATTGTATACTTTAAATTTGACTAAAGGTTGTTAGAGTGCGGTGTTTCCAGGTGAATAATTTGGGTAACTCGGGGGTTTCTTTTTCCTGCATTATTATTTTACTAACTTCTATTTTTGTGTTCTATAATAATTGAACTCGGCTTAAACATATCTAGGAATGTCTGGGCGTGGCCTCACCACAGTTTGATAATGCCTTCAGAAGGCGAAACAGCTATCACATATACATAATAATAATTACACATTTTAAGTTTTTTTTTGTAAATTTAATAATAATATTATTGAATAAATAAAAGAAAAACACAAAATTAAAAAGGAATTCTACAAATTAAGATGACAATAAATAATTAAAAAAAAACCTTTAATTTTTATTTTCTTTACTCGGTATAATATATTATTGTTTATTAGAGGTGTTACAGAATTTTTCCACGTTAATATTAGGCACATGCTCGTGTTGTAGTAGACTAGATAGATTAGGGGGAGGTAGAAATATTTATAGTGGATATACTCACATAGATACGAAGGTGTCAGGAGTATCGATATCGGACTACACTGTGTCTGACACTCCGGAGCTGGCTGTAACTCAATAAGTCTTTCCCCTAGACCTTGTATTACAAACACAAAGTTGCATTCAGGGTCCGTCAGGCTGTATGATGCGGAACCTGACTCGTCTATTGTGACGAATCTCTCTGTAGATAGACCCAGTCTCGGAACTACTTCGGGTCTTGGGAATAGGGCACGGATCAACTGCGCCGGAAACATCCTATTGAGACGCCTGAAAAATATATAAAGTTTGATTATTTTTAGAATAAGTAAAAAAAAGCTAATTAACCATCAACTATAAAACTAACTCTAACTATAAAAAACTAACTAACCATCAACATCAATAATGAACAATGAAAAAAAGTCCTATATCCTGCAAAAATCAAATTTCCTTTTGAGGCAGATGGAGTTATAAACTCAACTACTTGGGATTTGATAAGGTGCATTTAGGCCAGACAGAATATCTTCGAAACAATTTCGTCCCGAGACAGATGGAGTTATAAAATCAATTGCTCGGGATTTGATAAGGTGCATTTAGGCCAGACAGAATATCTTCAAAACAATTTCGTCATGAGACGTTATAAAATCAATTGCTCGGGATTTGATAAGGTGCATTTAGGCCAGACAGAATTTCTTCAAAACAATTTCGTCCCGAGACAGATGGAGTTATAAAATCAATTGCTCGGGATTTTATAAGGTGCATTTAGGCCAGACAGAATATCTTCAAAACAATTTCGTCATGAGACGTTATAAAATCAATTGCTCGGGATTTGATAAGGTGCATTTAGGCCAGACAGAATATCTTCAAAACAATTTCGTCCTGAGACAGATGGAGTTATAAAATCACTTGCTCGGGATTTGATAAGGTGCATTTAGGCCAGACAGAATATCTTCAAAACAATTTCGTCCTGAGACAGATGGAGTTATAAAATCACTTGCTCGGGATTTGATAAGGTGCATTTAGGCCAGACAGAATATCTTTAAAACAATTTCGAGAATGCAAACTCGACTGTCTGGACAAATTGATAATTAGCACTTACTTTGCCATTATCCATTACTTGGATTTGTGCCTAAAGTGCTGGGAAGGCCTGAAACACATCGAGCGCGTGTTTGAAATCCATAAAATGCTATAAATATTAAGAGGGGTGACGGGGCTAAGCTTAATAGTTCCTGATATCCGGTATTAGACGGCTACACCAGAACCAAAACACAGAAAACCATTTCAACTTTATTTGTTCTATAGCGGACTGAATATCAGGGATGAAAAATAATCTTTACAATGGTTTAATTAATTTGTTCACAGTAGTGGGAGCCTGCCAGTGAAAATATTTCAATGATATTGCCTATTTTTGAAAACTGAAAAAAAAGTCATCTTGTGATAAGTAAACATTTTTTTAGTAATATGTTAAAAATTGAAGTATGTACATAGGTAGGGGATTTTTAGAAGCCTGTAACTATATATTAATGAATCGCAATCTTCTATTTTCATACAAAAAAATATCTGTAAGTGGCTTTGTTTATTATACAAATCTACAGTTTTATTCTAAGATTGATGAAAGTTTGCACACTTCACCTTCGAAACAAGATAAAGGTTACTGTTGACACTGTCTACATGAGATTTTGAAAAACCACTCTCATCCCCTTTTACCACCCCTTAGAACAGAATTTCGAAACTTCTCGATGAAATTTGTTTCTTGACGTTCAAAATAAGAGGAAGATAACTATCTACATCTAATTTCGACATACTCTGCATGAAGCCCGGGCAATGTCGGGGACTTGCTCCAGTATTTATGTAAGTTTTAAAGTATTCTCACCATATAAAGCTGTTTCCAGCCTTGTTACCTCTTCCATTTAAATTATAATCCGTGAAAAATTTGGACACAAGCATTGTATTTTTGTTGTTCACAGTAATTTTATACGCATCCTTGTCAAATACATTTTTATTTTCTTTGTATGCCGTCTGCAGATCCTCAAAGGTAACCTCCTTTTGGTCAGTCTGCAAAAAAATTAAGTAACTGTTATTATAGCGTGAATAAGTTAGTTTAAAGCAGCCTTTCATAAATAAAATGTCAAAACTACTACCTTATACACGAATGGCGGTGATGAATTCGGATCAAATTCAATGCTTGTCAATTCTGCAACATATCTTATTGAGTTACAAGGCCAACAATCCATATGGGTGATACGGAAATATGGGTTTTGTACAAGGCACGTTTCATCGTACAATTCTGTAAGCAATACAGTACAATAGTAATTATACGGAATTCTAACTTTATATACTTGTAGAAAGAATAATTATTAAAAGCTTTACCTGTGAGTGATGGAAAATACGATATTACAGGAATTGAAATAATTCTCAATAGTCTTAATCCGGGGTAGATTAATTCTTGCAGTTTACAGAATACAACACTGAAAGGTTTCCCATTGAACAAATAATTCACAACATACAATGAAACTCCTATGATAATTAAGCGCCAAATAAACCATAATATTATATCCTTCTTGTTTCTTTTGGTTTTTATGTTACTTTCATCGTTTTCAACACTGCCAAGACAGTCATTAAATAGGCAATCGAATTCATTGTCGCTTAGACCGACATTGTAAGTAAAAGCTCGAATACTCTTTATAGATCTTTTATATTCACGAAGCAAGCGTTTTTTCGTCATATTCGTCTGTACAAAATATCATCACGTATTTAATTTTATTCACAAAGTTTTGCAACATTTAATAACGTTTATTTTGTACATAAAGTAATATAATGTTACCAATAGTAGAAATTATGTATAATATTGACAGCTGACTGACAGTGACAGTTGTCCAAAAATAAACATTCAGTTGTCAAATACTAACAGTGCTACCACAAATAAACCACTCACAGTGCTACCATCTTCGGTGATGTATTCTCGTATTCTGTGCCAAAAGTGGGAACGGTTCCTAACCTAATAATTTTGGTTTCTATGTAGGGACTTTTGATATTATACTCGTTTCAGTTTGGAGCAGAATGATTTGCTATCATTTTATTTACAAATAAAAGATGGTAAATAGAAAAATTATCAAATTTTTATTTTTAATATAACTTACAACTTAAAACCTAGTAACACGAGTTAAAATAAATGCGATAAAATATTATTTACACTAAATAACTATTTTATTTTAAACATTACGCCTCTGGCCACAAATGTTGAACATTGTGATGCTTTCTTATAACAACGACAAGAGGTATAACTACCCAAATAAGTCCGGAAAGGGAGAGTAACACAATTAAAACACCAAAACAAGGGGAGAGTCCGTTTTCAGTTGTGAGCAAATAGCTCATCCATGCAACTAAACCAGCTATAATAAATCCCGCGAGGCAGTCCAAACTCCCTCTCAACTTTGACCATTTCCTAAGGCCGATGCAATTTCTCATAGTCTCTTCACATGAAGCTAGAATTGCACCATATCCAACACCTGTGAAAGCTGACCCAAGGGAGATGAATTCAAATACATTTGAGTCCATTATAACTGTAAAATATAAAAAGAGCAAAAGTTTCATTTTATAACACTGTCATGAACAATATAAAAAAGCAATATAAATGACCATCTAATTGATAAAATATAAATTAATTACCAAAAGATCCAAAGGCTGATGCAAAACATCCAAAAGCTGCAATGTATTTATATTTGGATTTGGGAATAGCAGTCATCCACGGAAACAGTATTAAAAAGGCTAGCCAAGCGATTCCATGAACCGAAAGAACAAATCCCAATTCGGCTGTACTTAATATTGGCTTTACATCATTGGCCAAGAGAGCGATCAGCGAGGATAAGCAGCAAGGAATAAATATTGAGCAGACTTTTAATAGAAGCGCAGGATAAAATTGAATAGTCTTTATGGCGAGTTTCAATGGCCTGATAAATATTTCATTCAAGTAATCGAAAGCGTTTCTAAATTTTCGTTTTGTTCTGTAACAGCTATAGCATGAACAGCAACATCTAAAGCCTGACAAGGTATTCCTCGAATACTCCAGGTGAGAAGTGTCATTCAGCCAATCCATGGAATTACTCGTTCTTCTTACAATAGAATATTCACTTTTACCATCACCCATTTTACTAAGATTAGAAACGCCGTCACTCATTTTTGGTTCACTAGGTTCGGGCATTTCAGATTTTATAATAATTTCGTCCAGCTTATCACTTATTATGCTAAGTCGCTTAATGTCGTCGTTGACTTTTTTCTTATCTCTAATTTTTACTGTTCCAGATTTATGAGAATCACTGGATTCATTTTCTTCTCCGTCTGTATCACTGTTCTCGCTCTCTTCAAGTATTTGAGGAAGAATATCAACACCGTACAGGTTTTTTGTTTTGTTTTCGGTCGCAGCGGTTTCAGTTACATTTTCATATTCTTCTACATCAGGATCTTCTTCAAATTCTTCTGTTTGCTCTGCAAGGTTTTCATCAGAAGGACTTTTCCACGATTTTTTTGTTAAATCAACCAGTTGGACGTCATTCAGCCCGCTAGCCACTGACATGTCATCCTCAAAGAGAGAGTAAGCTCTCACGTAAGATCTTTGTTGCAACACTGCTTTTGGTTGTTGTATTGTTGCAGTTTTGAGGAAAAGAATTACCGGAAGTAATTGTAACACACTGCAACTGAGAAGCAAGTATCCCATGGAATGTCCATAAAAATGGAACAGTACCATAGCCAGGTATGGCATTGTACATTGCCCCAAAGCTTGTCCATACTGTCCTAAAAGTCGCACTCGATTGATATTAACTTGAAAGAGATCGGTGATGACAAAATCTATTTGCGATAGAACGAGGCTGCTACCAATTCCTGAAAAATTAAAAACATTTTTTTTAAATGGTGTGGCTGAACATGGATAAAATATTATTCTGAAAAACTACCTTGATGTAGGTATATAATATCTTATTAAAAAGGTTTCTGTTAAAAAATTATAAAGGAAATCGATTATTTGTACGAACCTCCAAGCAAACCAAAGCTAACAGCATGCAAAATCTGCGGTCCACCCACCGTGCTAGCGGCTACTCCCAGACAACAGATGAATACTCCACAAAATGCCAGAGTTCTGCTGGTTATTCCGTTTTTCCAAGAGTCCGCAGCATCTCTGAACCAGG
This sequence comes from Hesperophylax consimilis, assembly GCF_061612785.1. Lineage (NCBI taxonomy): Eukaryota > Metazoa > Arthropoda > Insecta > Trichoptera > Limnephilidae > Hesperophylax > Hesperophylax consimilis. The sequence continues at coordinate 42,246,063 of NC_142840.1, forward strand.
GATCTTAAAATTTTTAGTAAATTGAATAAATAAATGCACCTAGTAATAACAAGTAGGCATGTTATCGAATTGATGAGGGATTTTTAGAAAAACGTTTTGACTATGGTCATTGTGAGTCACGAAACCACACCAATCATCCCTTTGAATTATTTATGGCTCACTGTATAATTGAATAAATCTAGATAATTTGTAATTATAAGATTTGTGATTGCGATCCAATATCCAATGATAATTTCCAGATATTAGTCAGCATATTTAAGTTGAATTAGACAATTGATCGCTCATTTTGAACGGTTTCGATAGTCTACTCTACTTCCGAAATCTGCTTTCTAATAATTGAAAGATAAATAATCAACGATAGATGATGTTTTCTCTTTGTTTAAACATGAAATGCATATTTCAAAGCTAAATAGCTCACAATGAATTCCAGAAATTCCAGAGACGCCAGACCTCAGAAGTTAGAGTTTTTGCTGCTTCAAACAACCAGGGTTTTTGTGATAAATGTTCCATAATAACGAATTTGTATTGTATTTTTTACCTGCTAGACTTCTCGAAATGCAGAAAATGCCAGGAGCCAATAGAAGCTCATGGATCTCCACTCCAGAAGTTAATCTGATGGACACGATGATGCCATAGGACAGGAGAACACCACTTAGGACCAACTGAAAATACATTTGACTCATTTATATCAAACTAGCTGGAGTGATGATTCAAATGGTTTGGAGTAATGCTCTGAGGTTGGAAATTCTAGTGTATGAACCCGAATATTTATTTTCAACGTGGAAGTAATAGTCCAGTCAGTGGGGGATAAAAAAGGGCTCCACCTTGCAAAAGGTTAGGTAGTAGCGATTTTCACATATGTTGTTAAGATTGGGACTCTAAAGAAAAAAAAAAGTTTTCGACCTTGGGGGGGTCGAGCTCGATCCGCCATCTTGGATTGAAGGTGCCAAAATTTGGTTTTTTTCAAATAATTATGAAGTGGTTGATTTTACAAGCAAATTGTTGAAAGCAAACTTAAATACAACTAAATTACCTACATTTTTTGTAGAGAGTTTTTTTTTGTAAGTCTAATAGGTAACGAGTTACAGCGGTTGAAAGAAGAAAATTTTGACAAAAAATTGTAAAACTCCAGTTTTCTTGATAAATTTTGTACGAACATATTACACAATATCATTTTAACATATTTCTACGTTACAATATACTTATATAGCATCATCCGTGTACTCGATGACGTTGATTTGTTATAGTGGGATCCTAGTCTACAGCTGACATGGCAACACTGATTGAGTCCTGGTTACAGGACGTTGCCTGGATGCTCATGTCTGCAGATGTTCTTTTCGATGAAACAATGCCAGTTCAAGTTTCACAAGAACGATTTTTAGCCAATGAAAATAACAAAGTCCGTCTGATTTCGATGCTTACAAAGCAATTTATACAGGATGATTTTACAGTTAAGCAGGCTGAAGAAGATGCTGATGAGTTGATTGTCAATACTGCGATTTCCTTGTGTTCATCATATGACGCTGTTTTCATTATTGGCGAAGACGTTGATCTCCTAGTTCTGCTGACAGCATTAGCACCACCCAAAAGTAGTATATATCTTCGCAAACCCGGGAGAGGCAAAACTTTTGAAAGACTGTTCCGCGAATAGTGTGAAATACAAAGAGGCGGCTGAGAATATTCTGTTTCTTCATGCCTTTAGCGGCTGCGATACAACATCGTCCTTCTTCAACCAAGGAAAAACAAAATTTTGTTCGCTTGTGCAAAACGACACAAGACTCAATGCCATGATAGGAATCTTTAAACAACATGATGCAACACCAGAAGACATAGCAGTTGCAAGAACACGCTTTCTTGTTGCTTTGTACAGGGGTGACATGGATAAGGAAACCTTGGAAGAAGTCCGCTACAAACGTTTCGCAAAGTCGACAACAAAAAGCAAATTCAATATTGCCTCTTTGCCACCAACAAACGACGCTGCACGGTACCATGCATTTAGAACGTACCATCAAGTCGAAAAATGGTATGGAATCCAAAAAAATCCAGAAACTGGGGCTGGAAACGTGACACCAACGGGCTTGTTCTAGTAAGAATGACAAAGAAACCAGGACCCGAGACTTTATTAAAATTTATTTCATGCAATTGTAAAAAAGGATGCGGCGTTGCATGTAGCTGCAAGAAAGCTGGATTGAAGTGTTCTATTGTATGTGGGTGCTGTAATGGTCAAACATGCTGAAATTCGCTAGAGGTTCACATCGATGTCGAGGACGAAGAAGAAGAGATTTTGTCAATGAAAGCCCAGAATCTCAGTATCACAGGCAATGAGTTAGATGATGACATTGGTGACGAAGACTGTTATTAAGTAACATAATTTATAGTAACATAATTCATAGTAATGTAACATAATTTCGAAATCTACCATCGCTGGTATATCTGTGGAGTAGACCTACTGGAGATACCACAATAAAAAAAATGCGCCATGTTCTCTACCTCATGGTGGTGTGGAAATGAGTTTACAAAATTATTATAATTATGTAATGAATAACCCGAAAAAATTACAAAGTTGGGAATTTCATCATTTTTTAGAAACATATTCACATTTCCGCCACTGTAACTCGTTACCTATTAGACTTACAAAAAAATACCATAATACAAAATTTATCAAGAAAACTGGAGTTTTACAATTTTTTGTCAAAATTTTCTTCTTTCAACCGCTGTAACTCGTTACCTATTAGACTTACAAAAAAATACTTCCTACAAAAAATGTAGGTTATATAGTTGTCTTTAAGTTTGCCATCAACAAATTGGTTGTAAAAACGACCACTTCACAATTATTTTGAAAAAAACAAATTTTGGCACCTTCAATCCAAGATGGCGGGTCGAGCTCGACCCTCCCAAGGTCGAAAACTTTTTTTTTTCCTTAGAGTCCCAATCTTAACAACATATATCAAAATCGCTACTACCTAACCTTTTGCAAGGTAAAACTCCCCACTGACTGGACTATAATACTATTTTAAAGAATTCATAATGTTTACTTTTCATAAGTTTTTGTTTCACTTGATCGTGCTATGTCTTCCTCGGGCGTCCCCGACTTCTATCATTCGATACTGTATACCGCATTGTAATATTAAAAAAAACTACATTATATGGACTTTTATTCGATTCCGTATAACGTTCCAGTGCAGAGATAAAGTCTTCCTCGGCGTCCTCGTACACATATTTACTGTTGCAGTGATTTTACAACTTGACTTTGATATAAAAGCAACGGAACACAAAAGTAAAGTCCGAAAGTAAGGTAACGGTCAGCAGACCATTGTGAGATTTTGGAGCGGCGCGTGGTACCGTCGCTCCGAAGTGTACGTGTGGCAGAGCCTATTTCTGCGCGGCGCCCTAGAGCGGCCCGTGGTACCGTCGCTCCGAAGTGTACCTGTGGCAGAACCTATTTCTGAGCGGCGCCCTAGAGCGGCGCGTGGTAATGTCGCTCCGAAGTGTACCTGTGGCAGAACCTATTTCTGAGCGGCGCCCTAGAGCGGCGCGTGGTAATGTCGCTCCGAAGTGTACCTGTGGCAGAACCTATTTCTGAGCGGCGCCCTAGAGCGGCGCGTGGTAATGTCGCTCCGAAGTGTACCTGTGGCAGAACCTATTTCTGAGCGGCGCCCTAGAGCGGCGCGTGGTAATGTCGCTCCGAAGTGTACCTGTGGCAGAACCTATTTCTGAGCGGCGCCCTAGAGCGGCGCGTGGTACCGTCGCTCCGAAGTGTACCTGTGGCAGAACCTATTTCTGAGCGGCGCCCTAAAGCGGCCCGTGGTACCGTCGCTCCGAAGTGTACCTGTGGCAGAACCTATTTCTGAGCGGCGCCCTAGAGCGGCGCGTGGTAATGTCGCTCCGAAGTGTACCTGTGGCAGAACCTATTTCTGAGCGGCGCCCTAGAGCGGCGCGTGGTACCGTCGCTCCGAAGTGTACCTGTGGCAGAACCTATTTCTGCGCGGCGCCCTAAAGCGGCCCGTGGTACCGTCGCTCCGAAGTGTACCTGTGGCAGAACCTATTTCTGAGCGGCGCCCTAGAGCGGCGCGTGGTAATGTCGCTCCGAAGTGTACCTGTGGCAGAACCTATTTCTGCGCGGCGCCCTAGAGCGGCCCGTGGTACCGTCGCTCCGAAGTGTACCTGTGGCAGAACCTATTTCTGAGCGGCGCCCTAGAGCGGCGCGTGGTAATGTCGCTCCGAAGTGTACCTGTGGCAGAACCTATTTCTGAGCGGCGCCCTAGAGCGGCGCGTGGTAATGTCGCTCCGAAGTGTACCTGTGGCAGAACCTATTTCTGAGCGGCGCCCTAGAGCGGCGCGTGGTAATGTCGCTCCGAAGTGTACCTGTGGCAGAACCTATTTCTGAGCGGCGCCCTAGAGCGGCGCGTGGTAATGTCGCTCCGAAGTGTACCTGTGGCAGAACCTATTTCTGAGCGGCGCCCTAGAGCGGCGCGTGGTACCGTCGCTCCGAAGTGTACCTGTGGCAGAACCTATTTCTGAGCGGCGCCCTAAAGCGGCCCGTGGTACCGTCGCTCCGAAGTGTACCTGTGGCAGAACCTATTTCTGAGCGGCGCCCTAGAGCGGCGCGTGGTAATGTCGCTCCGAAGTGTACCTGTGGCAGAACCTATTTCTGAGCGGCGCCCTAGAGCGGCGCGTGGTACCGTCGCTCCGAAGTGTACCTGTGGCAGAACCTATTTCTGCGCGGCGCCCTAAAGCGGCCCGTGGTACCGTCGCTCCGAAGTGTACCTGTGGCAGAACCTATTTCTGAGCGGCGCCCTAGAGCGGCGCGTGGTAATGTCGCTCCGAAGTGTACCTGTGGCAGAACCTATTTCTGCGCGGCGCCCTAGAGCGGCCCGTGGTACCGTCGCTCCGAAGTGTACCTGTGGCAGAACCTATTTCTGAGCGGCGCCCTAGAGCGGCGCGTGGTAATGTCGCTCCGAAGTGTACCTGTGGCAGAACCTATTTCTGCGCGGCGCCCTAGAGCGGCCCGTGGTACCGTCGCTCCGAAGTGTACCTGTGGCAGAACCTATTTCTGAGCGGCGCCCTAGAGCGGCGCGTGGTAATGTCGCTCCGAAGTGTACCTGTGGCAGAACCTATTTCTGAGCGGCGCCCTAGAGCGGCGCGTGGTAATGTCGCTCCGAAGTGTACCTGTGGCAGAACCTATTTCTGCGCGGCGCCCTAGAGCGGCCCGTGGTACCGTCGCTCCGAAGTGTACCTGTGGCAGAACCTATTTCTGAGCGGCGCCCTAGAGCGGCGCGTGGTAATGTCGCTCCGAAGTGTACCTGTGGCAGAACCTATTTCTGAGCGGCGCCCTAGAGCGGCGCGTGGTAATGTCGCTCCGAAGTGTACCTGTGGCAGAACCTATTTCTGAGCGGCGCCCTAGAGCGGCGCGTGGTACCGTCGCTCCGAAGTGTACCTGTGGCAGAACCTATTTCTGAGCGGCGCCCTAAAGCGGCCCGTGGTACCGTCGCTCCGAAGTGTACCTGTGGCAGAACCTATTTCTGAGCGGCGCCCTAGAGCGGCGCGTGGTAATGTCGCTCCGAAGTGTACCTGTGGCAGAACCTATTTCTGAGCGGCGCCCTAGAGCGGCGCGTGGTACCGTCGCTCCGAAGTGTACCTGTGGCAGAACCTATTTCTGCGCGGCGCCCTAAAGCGGCCCGTGGTACCGTCGCTCCGAAGTGTACCTGTGGCAGAACCTATTTCTGAGCGGCGCCCTAGAGCGGCGCGTGGTAATGTCGCTCCGAAGTGTACCTGTGGCAGAACCTATTTCTGCGCGGCGCCCTAGAGCGGCCCGTGGTACCGTCGCTCCGAAGTGTACCTGTGGCAGAACCTATTTCTGAGCGGCGCCCTAGAGCGGCGCGTGGTAATGTCGCTCCGAAGTGTACCTGTGGCAGAACCTATTTCTGAGCGGCGCCCTAGAGCGGCGCGTGGTACCGTCGCTCCGAAGTGTACCTGTGGCAGAACCTATTTCTGAGCGGCGCCCTAGAGCGGCGCGTGGTAATGTCGCTCCGAAGTGTACCTGTGGCAGAACCTATTTCTGAGCGGCGCCCTAGAGCGGCGCGTGGTACCGTCGCTCCGAAGTGTACCTGTGGCAGAACCTATTTCTGCGCGGCGCCCTAGAGCGGCCCGTGGTACCGTCGCTCCGAAGTGTACCTGTGGCAGAACCTATTTCTGAGCGGCGCCCTAGAGCGGCGCGTGGTAATGTCGCTCCGAAGTGTACCTGTGGCAGAACCTATTTCTGAGCGGCGCCCTAGAGCGGCGCGTGGTAATGTCGCTCCGAAGTGTACCTGTGGCAGAACCTATTTCTGAGCGGCGCCCTAGAGCGGCGCGTGGTACCGTCGCTCCGAAGTGTACCTGTGGCAGAACCTATTTCTGAGCGGCGCCCTAGAGCGGCGCGTGGTACCGTCGCTCCGAAGTGTACCTGTGGCAGAACCTATTTCTGAGCGGCGCCCTAGAGCGGCGCGTGGTACCGTCGCTCCGAAGTGTACCTGTGGCAGAACCTATTTCTGAGCGGCGCCCTAGAGCGGCGCGTGGTACCGTCGCTCCGAAGTGTACGTGTGGCAGAGCCTATTTCTGCGCGGCGCCCTAAAGCGGCGCGTGGTACCGTCGCTCCGAAGTGTACCTGTGGCAGAACCTATTTCTGAGCGGCGCCCTAGAGCGGCGCGTGGTACCGTCGCTCCGAAGTGTACCTGTGGCAGAACCTATTTCTGAGCGGCGCCCTAGAGCGGCGCGTGGTACCGTCGCTCCGAAGTGTACGTGTGGCAGAGCCTATTTCTGCGCGGCGCCCTAAAGCGGCGCGTGGTACCGTCGCTCCGAAGTGTACGTGTGGCAGAACCTATTTCTGAGCGGCGCCCTAGAGCGGCGCGTGGTACCGTCGCTCCGAAGTGTACGTGTGGCAGAGCCTATTTCTGCGCGGCGCCCTAAAGCGGCGCGTGGTACCGTCGCTCCGAAGTGTACGTGTGGCAGAACCTATTTCTGAGCGGCGCCCTAGATCGACGCGTGGTACCGTCGCTCCGAAGTGTACGTGTGGCAGTGCCTATTTAATAAAAGTCAAAAAACTAATTAAGCGTCCAAATACATATTTTTTTACTGACTGTCATATTTTTAAATGATAAACCGCCGTAAGGATGTCAAAATAAATATGTTAATTTTATACTATATCGAAAATAATTAATATATCGAAACGATATAATTCTTTTCTGGGGTTCATTGTTGGTTTACCGTGCTATTTATGTTTGTTTGTGCCCTCTTGTAAAAGCAGTTTGTTTATCGAAATAAAATAAATAGTATTATCTTTGTAAATAATAATAATAAGTGTTTTATTCCTTTTTGTAACAAATAAAGATAATTATATCCTCATTGGCATCTCCCGTGCTGAGGATTTCGGTTACATATTATTATATATGCAGTGCTACTGTAGGTAGGTACCTATCTGTTTTATAAAATATTATTTATTATTTTATTATTTCAGTTTTTGTAACAAATAGAGATAATGATATCCTCATTGGGATCTCCCGTGCTGAGGATTGTGACATGGTGTTTTTTTAGATTGGTTTCAGTCAGTATGTTATCTATTTCTGAGCTCTCTATGATTTGTATCCAGCATTGTATTTGAGATTTAATTGTTATAATATTAGTGAGTATGAGTTTTGAAAGAGAGTGGAATTTTGTTGTAGATGTAGTGGAATTTTACCTAGTTGCTTTTTTAATTTAGTTTTGACTCTGAGGGCTAGTGTTTCTAGAATTCGTGTTATTATTTCCTGTGTGTTGTATATAATATGAATGCGAAGTATATTGTTTTAGAATAGCGTTGTTTAGATTTCAGTGCTGGTTCTTACAGGAAACAGTATACCTGGTAATCAATTCACTGTGTGATGCAGTTGTCATTCATTTATTTATATCACGCATTTACGCAAAGACAGGCTTAACATTTCCGAAGAGTAGTTTGTTTATTGTAGGTAAGCTCTACCTACAAAATGAAAACGATGATATGCGATCTAATAAAATCTACACTCTTGCAATGGCATTGGCATAAAACTACCAATACAACTTTCTTATTGCATTGAGGCCACATTACACAGCCCGAAATAATTGACGCATATTTTAATATAATAAAGATATTGGGTTGGTACCAACTGATTAAATAATCCAACTGTAAAATATTGACATTCTTGCGATATAACGTACCTGTGAACCTAACAAAAATATTTACGATAGAATAACATATACAATTTATTGATAGCTACCAGTACGTACAACATCATGTTGCATATACAAATTTGTTTATTGCTGCCAGTAGGTACAACATCATGTTGCATATACACATTTGTTGATAGCTGCCAGTAGGTACAACATCATGTTGCATATACACATTTTTAGAGCCTGGGACTAATTTCAGAATTGGTATTTGTTTATTATAATATAATTGTTGGTCGACAATTGTAGTAGATAGCTATAGGAAATTAGGTAGGTGCTAGATATATGAAACAAACGATACGAGAGTAGTGTTCGCAAGAGTGAGAAGGTGACGGTAAAGGAAGTGTAAATTTGTGAATTCGTTGCGCTTGTGGCCATCAAATAAACCTTATCTCAAGGTGTCATGTGTCATGCAATATCATCATCAACAAGTATTAGGAAAGAACCCACTTATCTATCAATATTTGAAACGGGGATACAGTTGCATAAGGAAATCGCACATTAGATTAGGCGTGGTCGAAGACTTACATTACTGAAGAAAGTTGCAAACAGAACTCCATATCTTTTCTTTTCGCCTTCGTCGATATTATAGAAAGATGCGAATTTTCTGTCCGACAAAGTGGTCCGGAAGATTTCGTTATCCATCATGACAAAAGGCGCTTGGTCATTGAATAATCGAAAAGAATATTCCAATTGTTTTGAACATCACTGCGAAAATGTCCAATAATTAATTTTTCATTTTCCATTAAAACAACACAGCAAACTGTTCGATATATGACCACAAGACCTTTGTGTACGGTCTCAAAAGTTTAATTTTAAAATCAAATCAATCCGAGCATTTCACACATCGAATAGCCTCTCAAATATCAAAAAGGTATATTTAAGTAAAGCCTCACGAAAGAACATTTGAAAACACTTGTTTCGCAGTCACTTTCACTCGAGTATTTTCCTTGGTCACAAGAAACTATAGGGCTACGTTTGTCGTGTTTCTTCATCAAAAAACCGTCGGTAATGGGGAAAATATATTTTTTATCTCGGTTTAGTAAGGTGACTGATAATGATTACGTATCTTATCACAAAGCAATGCGGTGACGAGAACGTGCGGGTAAACTTGAACTGTAGGTAAATTAAATCTGTTGATAAAATGATGAATTAGCACCTTTGGCAGGCCAAACATAACACATTGTGTTCACTTGTAAGGTTTCAAATATTTTGTCTATTTTATCTGCCTTTAGTCATGCTATTTATTTCTCAATGATCTATTATTAATACATACATACTACTTTTATTGAGTCACTTGATTGCTCATTGTTTTGATAATTATTTTAACTCTTCAGTTTTGACTTAATGTTTTTCTTAATTAGATATTAGTTAATAAATTATTATAACCAATAATTAGTCGCCTGTAATATCAATACAAATTGAAAATATTTACTGAGTAAAAATAAATGCCGCCGACGGGAATTGAACCCGCGCCTTCTGATGTCTGGTCAGACGCTCTGGACCACTGAGCCACGTCGGCTATATCAATAAGTACTAGTAGGTACTTCAATCAACAATTACTGCTTATTATATTTTTTCCACCTGTAAAAAACCAACTTTATTTTATTACATGCGTCAAATTATTGCTTATAATAATTTATTATTCTTTGTGCTATGCATAAAACCTTGTCTTATAAACATTAGTTTATCATTAAAAAATATTAGATATTAGTTATTAGTTATTAAAACTTTAATCTAGGTACACACGTAGAACCCAGCATTGTGCGTGAATATTTTGCTGTACCTACCTACATGTAGTTTAAAAAAGACTGGATTGAATTACGAATACGATTCAGGTAGCCTTTGCCAAGCAGACGAATGACTGCCGATGATGATAATAGTTAAATTAGATTGAACCTCGGCACATTCAACTTTCGCATGATTTGTTATCTACATAAATCAATCTACGTAGGTACATTGGTGTTCAATATGAAGTGCGACTCCATGTAGGTATAGACTGCTAAATTCATTTGAGTTCATTTATTCTCACCGAAGAGATAAACCAGCGTAAGTGTGTGATACGAATACGGAGGTCCCGGTTTCAACACAAAGATAAATGGCTGTACACGTGTATTTATTGCGTTATATTCTCTCTTTATTTACTGGAACATATTTCACAATTTATTAATAAAAAAATAATATATCGTATATTTGCACAAGTTCCAGAGTGCTGGACACTTTCCGTATCGCCCTGATGAAAATCAACCATTCAGAATCGAAACGTTACTTGGAATGGCTTTAGCTGTGTTTGGTGACCAGATCTGAACAGCCAGGTTCTACTCCACTCTCATCCTCTTCCATCTCCACTACCTTCAGCCTCATAACAAACCCCAATTGGGCATGCCATAGTCTCACTGGCTCCAGATCGTTGGGAGCAGTTATTTTTATTTATTCATTAATTCGAAAAAAAACTGAAAGCAGCGATTTTTTTTCTTTATTTTCCGAATTTCTCTGGAATTTTCTTTACTAAAGTAGAATAACAAATTTGAAACGTGCTGTATGCAAGCAATTCATCTGTTTGAGTAACAATACCTATGCACCCAGATCACAGTGCTTTAGATTGCTGACCACAGAATAAATATTAAAATTAGAAGTGCAAATTCAAATTTGAATGGAAACATTTATCCCAATAGTCCAGCGCTCCATCTCACTTGACATTGTAGATCTCCATCTCATTTAAATTTCGTAAACACACTTTTGTATTAGAATTTTATGCCTCGATTAGGCAAATATTTGGATCACGAAACACGCCCACAAGGCACTTGTTGTGTTATTCTTTATTCTATGGTACCGAGATACAGTATTCAGTAGAATCATTAGAGATTCTTGCTTGTGTTGTTCAGTGGTGTATGTAGGACTTCTGAGGGGTAAAAGGGGTCTATTTCGAACCAACTTCTATCGGTCAAATATTTCGTATACTATCGGGTGCACAGATATATTAAAATATACGCTCTTTAAAATGATTTTCCCGTACCTACATGTAGCTGACAGCGAACAAGCTGAATGCGACCAACAATCAAAGAGATGGCGTGAACCCGTGAACGAGTCAATTATTTTGTTTCGAATTTTATTATATATTTATGTTCAATATGACAAAGAAAATACTGAACGTCTGCATTTTTATCTCCCATCTTTATTTTACAATAAAAAAATACATAAACTTTTTATTGACCACTTTAATTTTATTTACGCTCTACCGGCCTCGGAAGAACCTTCCGAAGTAAAATGTTATAGTTGTTGATATTAATAAACGTTTAATTTTAATTAGTTTTTTTTTTAAAAACTCTGTTTTTAATAATCTCCTGATTAAGGAAGGGTTCTTCCCAAAGATATTAGACTAATATCTTTGGTTCTTCCGAACCCGGTAGAGTGTAAATAAAATAAAATTGGTTAGCAACAAATTTATGTGTTTTTTATTGTAAATTATGACGAGCCACAAAGTTAATGCTTTTTACAAATACGTCTTATTTTTAAATACATACGTAGCAATCGGATATACATTTAATAACACTGTCCAGTCTACAAGTGCAAGTATTTTGTTTTAAAATGCAACATAAAAGAGCTATACCTACATAAATTATTGTCGTTTCTCAGGGGTGTAAAATTTAAAACATTAAAAAAATAACAGGGGGTAACCCACGTACTGATAAACGTGTTTTAAATTTAACAAAACTGATAAACCACCTTTCAAAATAAATAAATTGTCGTTTCTCAGGTGTCTAAAACTCCTTTATTAGTAAGGGGGTAACTCCCTTAAATGACAATTTATAAATGGTAAATGGTTGATTGTGTTAAGTTTAGTTATTAAATTCTTGAGAGTATTTATTATTGCGGGCCAGAATATTTAATTGATTTAAAATATGAATAGGGGAGAGAACGCTGCATTAATAAGGGAGAGATTGCGGCAGGAATAGGGGAGAGAATGCGGCTGAAATAGGGGAGAGTATGCTGCAGGAATAGGAGAGAGAATGCTGCAGAAAAAGGGGAGAGAATTCCGAGAATACCTTACAAAATAATATTTCTTGTTCCAAATTTGTGTGTTCTTGGTTATTTATAGCCATGGACAGGTAGCCTTGCACCTCTTTCATAATGTTCATAATGCATGCCAATTGCAAAAACCTAAATTCATAAAAATGTCTCGCAATCCATAGTCTCAATACAACAAGATGTGTTAGAATATTAATAAAGAAGCACATTGTGTCACTGGATTATATTTAAAAAGAATTAATTAAGGCATTTCCTTGCAAATACAAAAGGCCATCCTGCATACTCACGAAGACATACATAGGTAATACAAAAGAATCGATATTCAAAACTGAAAAAGACTTAATTATTCACTTTTCTGACGACATTACAAGTGTTACGATATGTAGGTGCTTTAACAGCGCCACTGTCACCGCCACTACCACTGCCACTGCAACCGATGTGACCAGCATTATATCATAATATCGTAGTGAAGTTCTTTTGACAGTCAACATCATCAGGCGATTGATGAAATACTAATTACAGTTTTACGCAGTTAGCGTAGAACCAAAGAGATCAACGCCGCATTCCAACTTTAGACTCGTGAACGATCTTCGGAACTCTACCAATTATCTCTCGATGTCTGTTTGAAAGTTTAACACGAAAACACGACAAAACGACAAAATGTTGCTAGGAATGTATTTAGGATTAACGTTTTCCGTTGTGGTGAGTTCATAATGTATTTATTTTATTTTAACTCTTTACAAACATTAGCAAACCCTTCATCAAACTCTGCTGAAATACCTACCTACCTACTTTAATTTTAATTTGCTACTTGCAAACGGTTATAAATATAAGATTATAACAATTGTCAAATTCATAATTTATTTTCCCGAGTAGATATTAAATATTAACTTGTGAGATGTAAATTATTCATGACCAACGTTTGGGTGTAGGTACGTTGATTTCTACAGCATGTTTCTCACGAATGCATTATGTTTAATGTTCTTGTTGTTTTTTTTACAATATTTATTTCAGATAATTTTTACTCACGTCCGAGGGGAGAACATAAATTGCAACGGTAAAGGATTTATTTGCAAAAATTCCACACATTTCCTGATATGCGTGGATATGGGAGCGGGATTAATCCAGACTGTGGACGCTGTGGCACAAAAATGTCCAGAAAATACGTTTTGTGACGACAAAAACCTTTTTGAATGTTCTGAAAGATACAATGGTACCAAGAATGGAACAATTTCAACATCACCCCTCGAAATGAGTTTCACCATCCCTTCAAATACTTCGATTGCTTTAAACAGCACAGTACAAGGTACAACAGTATCGCCAGTTGGCCTTAATACCTCGATAACTATTATTCATCCTGCAGGACCAACAGTGTTCCGTTCGTGTATCAATGGTGTATCAACTTTGACTGAAGTTTCTACTGTATACTTGGATTCGATCGCTCTTCCATCTGTTACTACTCCTTGTGTTATTCAAAGTGTTTTTAATCAGAATCAGAATTATGGATGTCAAAGACCAGGCCAATATCCAGATGCAAACAACTGTCAGTCTTATTTTTCTTGTTATAATAATAATATGTATAGATTTAACTGTCCTTTCAACATGGTTTACAGCCCCTCTCAGCTAATGTGTACAACGTCCAAAGAACAGTGTTTGAACAGTGATATTTTTATGTGTAACTCAATGGGTCGTTTCCCGGATTCTAAATCATGCTACTCGTACTTTGCCTGTCAAGGTTCGGGCTATGCTGCCACGAGATACTATTGTCCTTCGTATTCGTCATTCCAAGCTAGTAATGGTCAATGTGTCAGAACAAAAACGACTTGCGATTGTCGGCAAACACCCCAGTCAAGCGCAAATTCTCCAAAATGCCCAAATCCGTCACAATATCCAACTGCACCACTATACCCAAATCCATCACCACATCCAACTGCCCCACCATATCCAAATCCATCACAATATCCAACTGCATCGAGGTATCCAAATCAATCGCAATATCCGACATCACCACAATACCCAAATCCCTCACAATATCTAACGGCACCACAATATCCAAATCCAGCACAATATCCAACTGCTCCACAGTATCCAAATCCATCACAATATCTAACGGCACCACAATATCCAAATCCAGCACAATATCCAACTGTTCCACAGTATCCAAATCCCTCACAATATCCAGCTCCATCACAAAATCCAGCTCCACCACAAAATCCAGATCCACCACAATATCCTATCCCACCCCAATATCCAACTCAAATTGGTGAAAGAAATTACTACGGTAACAGCTACCAGCCACCCAACCCTGCCCCTGCCGCTAGAGATGTCCCAGCTGACCGCACTAATATTTTGTACAATGTTGCTCCAGTCGATAGCACACATGACCGCTCTTACGCCCCAGTAGACTATATCAATCCAAACATCGGATACAATGTGCCAAATCGCGATGAGAATACTCGGTACAACGGAGAAGCGGTTGGACCCACCAGGTATAACTTTGTTCCAATAGATAGTACGAATAGTATCATCCAACCTCCGCCTAGTATAGTGTCTCCTGATCGCGGTGATACTACCAACCGACGCACCCCTGCTCCAACTGACTCTAGTATTGGATACACGTCGTACTCTGAAGATGTGGCCAATAATAGGGGTCAACCGAACTTCCAAGGGAAATGGTCTCAGCCTGTGATGAACGAGCCGCCTGCTTTCCAACAGTGGACTTCAACTTACTTTGGCTCCTCCGCTTGGTGGGGTGTACCTTGGTTGCCATGATTTACAATATGATTAAGTATTATTTTTGAACTTTATACTGAAAAAAATAAATTTTTGGAGGTGAATATGGTTTTCATTTTATAAAGACGATGTATATTTTAAGTTGTGTTACGGTTCTAAAATATGGTTGGTAAAGTTAAATTTATAAAAATTTTCATTTATTGTACTTGATTTTAATTAAATAAAATATATATATCGTTTGACCAAAATTTTAAATCTCTGAAAGATTTTCACCGATTGCTTTGAAAATTTGACACAAAGTTGCATTCGAATACATGTGTTTTTATATACCTATATTATATAATTGTCATCTGTGACCGGTAAAAACATGATTTTTTTGAAAAACAGCGCCACTGTTGTTCGTAAATTGTTTCTCTATCTTCACAGACAGACTGAGCCACATCAACGTGTGGCAGGGTACAGTTAGTATACAATATAAAATAAAAGTTTTGGTAAAATTTTTGGAAATTAAAAAAAACGATCAAATACATCAATTATGCTGTAATATTTTTTTACGTTTTTCAGCCACTAAAAAAATAGCATTCAAAATGAAAACTGTAAAATTTTCATCTGGTCACAGCTTATTTTCTACAGTTCTTAAAAAAAAAGAAAAAAACAAATTTAACGTTTAAAAAACGAGAAACAATTTATTATCACTTGAAAAATCGTACAAAATTGTACACACTGTTGAGAAATACCCGCTAATGGTTTTTGTGATTCACTGCGATTTTATTTAAATTCACTGCTAAACACATTGGCTAGTAAATCACCAAACAATTTTGCAACACACAAACTGACTGTAGATCACACTGACTTGTATGATCATTTCTATTATTATTTACATTTCTCATTTTTTTACATCAATCAAGTAGATTATTTAGACGATCATACCCTTCTAGAAAAAGTGACTGAATCATTGATGTTGTATTTAGTCTGTGGGCTGAATAGATTTAAAAAAATAAATACATCATGTTTGTATAAAGACGGGTTAATAAGATATTTGACTTATTTCGTTTGTCCACCAAATAAACAGCATAGCGACCTTATCTAATTTTACATTTAAATAACTAAATACAAATATCTTTCACCCCTTCGTGAGACAAATGCTTATAATTATATTTATGATATTATTATTATTTATTGGATACTTTGTATAGCGCCGCTTTTGTGAGATATCACCTCAGGGGCGCTAATAAATGGATTTATTTAGTCTTTATTAATTGATTTTCATAATTAATTTTAATATAATTTAAAACATACACTAATAATAATAGATGTTTTCGTGACTGGCAACATAATATTATTATAAATACTAGAGATCTGCTACGATAGAAGGCAAGTGTAGGTATGATTTATTCTGAGAAAATCAAGACGCGAGCTAAACCCAGGGTTGTACCCAAACACCATTATATCGATGGTCGTGGCTCATTTGCCAGACAACATATTTGTATGGTTCCAAATATACATCTTGCGTTTTACACCTAAAAAGATCATTAAGGTATTCTAAAATAGTGCATGATAGGAAAGCCTTATTTTGTCACATTTTCTCAGTCTATTCCAGCAAGGATGAAAGAAAGCCGAACACCAAAGATGCTTCTTTTATAATGAAAAGACCCCAAAGACTTACAGCCATAATAATCCCCATCCCACAGGACACAACAGGTGGTATTTCTTACAGTCAACCAGAACTTTTGGTTTTGTAGCACCGATGGTAATGATGATGATGTTTGGCTGGTTTAAGTCTTGGCGGCTGCCACATGAATCAGTCAAGAGGCCTACTTGTGTTTGGTAATGACTAAGAATTATTATAAATCATAAATAAATTAGCTCAGCTTGGCCACGAAACGAAATGGAATTGAATGTATTTAGGCAATACCTTGCCACCGCAAACAGTTACCTGCCCACCTGTGAATCCATAATTAACAGCTGATCAATCAAAGCATCCGCAACCATCGACCATAGACTACTGCAATTGTGAAGAACACTTCTCTCGACCCGACTAGTGATATACTCTGCTGTCTTTTAAATATGACGTGTGTTCAAAGGAAAATATCCAGCAAATAAGAGTCACGGTGAAGATTGTTCGACACCCAATATTTTATCCATTGAAATATGTCATTTTTATAACAGCAGTGAGTGCAGTGTGATGTACATACAATTGAACAGTGTAACTAACATAGTTTCAACAAAGAAGTTTCATTCTCCGGCCGGCAAAGTACAGTGAATATACCACCTGGAAATACACATTTTTAACAATATGTATCAACGATTATTACTACTACTTTCGATTTTGGTAAGCGAATTGCATGAATAATTAATTAAGCATATCTTTTGCAGTGATTTTTGAATTTTTTTAACATTCAAGAATTATTTTATTCAAATTTGTTATTATTATTTTATTGATTTAATATTTAAACCGATAAGTATGCACATCGATTAGATTCATGTTAAATCTAAAAAGATGCTCAAAGTATTGAAATGATTAAAAGTATTATTTATGCCTATTTAAAATGTCTGCGATATTTGCTTAGGTGAACCAACAGATTACTTTTCTGATTGATTCAAGATTTTTAAAATATTCCTCCAGATGTGAACCTTTTTATATTAAATGTTATACTTGTACTATCATAGTTTTTCTATCGCAATCTTGTATTTATATTTTCTATCTGCTTAAATTTCAGGTTTATATGAGAAATGTTGGAGCTTTGCATATCAATTGCAATGGAAAAGGATTCTACTGTCAAAACTCGACACATTTCTATGTTTGCGTGGACATGGGAGGTGGATTTACAATGACAATGGACGACGTGGAACAGCAGTGCCCTGGCAACACATATTGTGACAACATGAATCCATTTGAATGTATGGAGATCACAACCACCACAACAACCACGACCACTCCAAAAAGTACCGACGCTTCGGTCTTGACTCTTCAGTGGCCATCTGCTTATCTCGCAAACTTGGGCATTGCTCCTGTTACTGTTCAACCGAATCCAGCATCGTCTACTACTCAAAGTCCTCCAATATTTTCACCAATCGCACCTGTAGCGCCACCACCTTTCGATTCGTTTTCAATACCCGCAGTGCCGTCAGCTGCTCCAACAGGTACTGAGATTGTAAAGGAAGAGAATTATTTCAAATTCTTACCAATAATAAAACGCGATACCATAGAGACTCTTCCCCCTACGATACCTCCTTACACAGAAAGGGGCAACAATCCTATCTTCGACGATGCCACGACGATTTTGCCGCTTAATTCAACAATATTAAATCCAATATCGACATTAGTAGAATCATCTTTACTGGACACAGTGCTTAATGCTACCGAAAGCAGTCAAATCTTAAATGTAAATTCAACTACCTTTTCCACACCATATTCAACACCGACAAACACATCACAAACTCAATCGAGAAGTTTTATTCCATCAAAACAGGATTCTGTGACATCGACGACGGAACCTTATTTGCAAACTTCCACTTTGCTATCTACAACTGAACCAAACACAAACACAACTACACTAGATTCGATAAGAGATGTAAGCAATTTAAAATCAACAACACCGGATTCAGAAAATACCTCTGAAAGTTTGTTCGATACAACAACTGAATATCCCCATAGCTCAACACCATTAGATTCTTTTTCGACCGTAAACAACTCGATTAATTCAACAACCGAATACCCCATTAGTTCAAAACTATTGGATTCACTATCAACAGTTCAAGACTTTTATAATTCAACAACTGAAAACATACTCGACTCATCGACATTGGATTCAACTTCAATTACTGAAATCCCATTAAATTCAACGTTTTTGGATGAAACATCGATTAATCGAGATTCAATAAAATCAATTTCAATATCACAAACTCAATCGACAACTTTTATTCCATCAACACAGGATTATGTGACATCGACGACGGAATCTAATTTGCAAACATCCACTTTATTATCTATGACTGAACCAGACACAAATACAACTACACTAGATTCGATAAGAGATGTAAGTAATTTAAATTCAGAAAATACCTCTGAAAATTTGTTCGATTCAACAACTGAATACCCCCTTAGCTCAACACCATTAGATTATTTTTCGACCGTTAACAATTTGTTTAATTCAACAACCGAATACCCCATTAGTTCAAAGTCACTGGATTCACTATCAACAGTTCAAGACTTGTATAATTCAACAATTGAAAACATACTCGACTCGTCGACATTGGATTCAACTACAATTACTGAAATCCCATTAAATTCAACGTGTTTGGATGAAACATCTACTTATCAAAACTTGTTCAATTCAACAACTGAAAATCCCCTTGATTCGTCAACATTTAATTCAATATTGTTAACTACTGTTAACTCAAGTGAAAACCCACCTGAAACAACGACATGGGTTCCGATATCGGCAAATGAAACCTTGTTTAATTCAACATCATTGAATTTAACATTGTC
Source organism: Hesperophylax consimilis (assembly GCF_061612785.1). Classification (NCBI taxonomy): domain Eukaryota; kingdom Metazoa; phylum Arthropoda; class Insecta; order Trichoptera; family Limnephilidae; genus Hesperophylax; species Hesperophylax consimilis. Next base: position 42,265,534 of record NC_142840.1, read on the forward strand.
TAATTCAACTAGTGAAAACCAATATAAACCAAATATATGGGTTCCAATATCGACTACTAAAAAAATATTTAACAAAACAATTGAAACCCCCTGGAATTCAACCGTAGATATTTCAATGACTGATATTCCACTTATTTTAACCACATTAGATTCAATAGCCAATACTTTTACCTCACTAAATTTAACTGATAACACACTTAATTCTTCAACACCAGATTTAGTATTATCAACTGAATCGAGCATATTAAATTCAGTTCAGTCTCCGGATCTTTCCAAAACGTCTTCACCACCTACCACCAAATTTAGCAAAGCAAGAGATAATACACCTGTAAAATTTAATTTAACACAAGTAAATCTGATCTTAGAGGTAATATCTACAACCCCTGCAACAGGGTTTGAAACGACGACCGTGAAAAGTTATACTGTCGATTCTGTACCCCAAGAAAAGGATGCTGGTAATTCAACTGATAATATATTACCTCTGATACCCAAAGTTGCTAATTTTTCAAGTAATAACTTGCCCGACGTGCCCTTGACACCAGACCATGCGATATCTACTAGAATGATACAAACAACAGAAATGCTCCCATTCAATGACAGAGTGTCAGGCTTTGTACCCGGTAATGTTGCGAACACAGGAGCATATCCATCTACTGCTCCACCTTTGACCATTTCGTTGCCAATTCCTAGTGACCCAAATGCTTATAACGCTTGTCAGAGACCCGGTCAGTATCCAGATGAAAACAGTTGCCATTCATATTATACGTGCAATAATAACGTAAGATATAAACTCGTATGTCCCTACAACATGGTTTACAGCCCCTCTTTGCAAAAATGCACCACAGCCAAAGACCATTGTTCAAATTATAATGATTTTATATGCAACCAGGTAGGCCGATTCCCCGATTCAAGATCGTGTTACTCTTATTATGATTGTCAGCCAAACGGCGCCGGATTTACTGCCTCTAGGGTCCATTGCCCATGGTATTCATCATTCCAACCTAATAATGGCCAATGTGTGACTAACAACAATGCATGTGGATGTCAACAGACACCTCAAACGTGTAGATATCCACAACAGGTGCCCATGGGCTACCAAGGTGGGCAGCCAACTCCTTTTACATTCTACCCAGAAATTCCAGTTACTTATGGTCGAGAGTATGGTTATCCACCTATATCCAGTAGTAATGTTCCAATAGTGGTTAGCACTCCTAGCCCAGGAGATCGTGTTTTACCTGCTGACCGTGTTGCTATTTATAATAGAGAGAATGCTCTTCCAGTCGATCCTTCCAATACCTATACCGATAGAGATTACATTCGAGAAAAATTACCAGTCGGAGTAAACTATCCTAGTTTTGGAGAAAACGTCGTTCCTTTTGTTGACCGTACACCTACGTATGTTAGAGATAGTGCACCAGGTACCATTACTAATGGTTATATTCAAGATTATGCCCCAATCGTTGGAAATACCCCATATATTCCAGAAAATATAATTCCAATCAGTGGGACTAACACGTATTATCAAAATAGTGTACCTGCTGACCACAGCAATACTTACTACCAAAATAACGTTCCAGGTGAGAACATTTATACTTATAATGGCAATGTTGTCGCACGTGTAGATTCCGCTAATAACAAATATATTCCCGCTAACGTCGGCTCAGTTGAACGACCAAATCCTTCCTACGTTCGAGATAACATTTCACCTGGTAATTACAATTCTGGCTTTAACAGATTGACAGGAACAAATAATAATTTTGACGACAGGACACGATGGTCTCAACCTGATCCAGGTAATGAGGCTCCTGGTCAATGGACTCCAAACTATTACAGTTCCTGGTTCAATTAATGAAGTTTTGTAAAATTTATGTATAATTTTAACATAGTCTAAATCATGTTCCTATGAAAATATTTTTTAAATTTTATTTTAATAAATAATAATTAATGCTGTTCATATGTATTTAATTTGTTTTCATTTATGTTAAGTCAGAAAATGATTTTTCTTTTGCACCATTCAACAAAAAACCCCAAAATTATATATTCAGATTCTAACAATTTTCAAATGTTTTTTTTGTTGTTTGTTTTTGGGGTGTTATGCCGTGTTGCGCTAACTCCTTCTTTAGCCGACGTTTCGATCAATTTTCTAATGTTTTTCAAATCATTTTCAGATAGCGAAACTTCACCAAAAAGGAAATCAATAAAAACAATTTTCGTGAATAAAATGAAAAGTGTAGGTTCCATGGCTAGAACCGTCATAAAAGAAGGAAAGGGGTTTATTCGCGAGAACATGTCATCATTGATTAAAGGAACGAGCTTATTAATTAAATTTTTAGGTTATGCAGGGTAAATATTTTGTAGAAAATGTAGAACAATATTATCTAGAAATAAATAATTCCCATGTCTCCTAGTATATTTTTCGCAAATAAATCTTAGCAAAATTGTAGAAGATAAATTAAATCCAAATTTGACATTCTTTTGGGCTGACAAAAGTATAATTCATACATCAATGATTGAGACTCTCCCCTGTCTCTTAGTATATTTTTCGCAAATAAATCTTAGTAAAATTGTTCAAGAAAAATTAAATCAAAATTTGATATTCTTTTTTGCTAACAATCCTACATACTTAATGAGAAGATAATATTAATTCCCAAATAACTATATCATAGGAACTTTGGCATAAAATACATATATTGTATCTTCTTCCTCCGTGAAATTGCATTTTCTACCTGCAAAGGTAAAAGATATTATAAACTGATATTTTTCTTAGCGATTTTTTTTCGGGAAATTGTCTTTAAAAAAATTGAAAAAGACACTCATTAAATAATTATTCACCTACTTTATAGTATGTCTGATTTATTCTTCACGTAATCAGTTCCAATTTCTGAATGTCACAAATTCAAAGTAAATTTGATTTCATTGAACCAGATTTCACGCAGGAGATTTCAACCAAAACTAGTATGTTTGATTTACCTCCTTAAAATTAAGAATGAAATCAAACTGTTTTTTGGTTGTTAAAAGGCAGTATTATCTGAAATTCCGCAGTTAGTCGTAAAACCGATCACATAAAGAAACTATGAAGTCAATAGTCAAAGATAGGACACGGGTTCACGTCCCGTTGGCGTCATGTCTCTTTTATCGGGAAATTATTCAATGTGGATGAGTGTTTCAGACTAGTAATTATTGCTTATAACATAATTGTTATCAATAGTTTTAGTTGTTGGCGATACAAGGTTAACTGGGCTACGTGCAAAAACGAGATTTAAAAAGTATTGGATAAACAACAGTAAATTACAAGTTTATGAAAAGCAGCCGTTTCAGTTGACTGACGGATGCTGACAAATAAATATATTATTTCACTTTATATTGAAACAATTTAACTAGGTAGAGTGATTATAATACAGGGTCCGACAGGAGGATATATTTTGGAACGTATAAAAAGTAAGATGTTAACATATTGTTCACAATAATCAATGATGGAAAATTAATAAAGAGACTCAAATGCTGATTCCAGCAGTAGAAATAAGAAAAAATAATGTTGAAATCGCCCAAAATCCAATATTATTATTCACTTTATATTTTCAAACAGCTCGCAGAACCATAAGAAGAAAATACCGTTTTGGGTTTCAAAAGGCGCAACATTTCAATTTGCTCCAGGCGCCATTTGGATTTGGGCCATTTTGGAGGAGGCCCACCACTTCCCCGCCCTGTTTTAGGTACTGATGGTACCCCTTCAGAGCTCTCGCAAGGACGCTAATTTTTTAAAAAACGAATCTACATTTAAAATTTCAAAACAAGACCTCCAAAATGTCCATGCATACGTTGTTATTCGCAGTATGCAAGTGCTGTGTTTTAATAATTTTAGTAAGTTCTATTCTACTTGGTTAATATAATAAAAACACATTTACAAAATGTCAACAATAGGTAGAGAAGAATTAAAATAATACACAGCCACCTACAAAGAGAACAAAAAAGAAAAATGGTAAAGTATGCGCCTCTTTCTGTGGTGAAGGGGGTGTCGATACCCACTAACAGGCAGACCTAGGGAGAGAAAGCTGGGCGTTGGATCGGCTTCACGAGAATCAGGTTCCGCGCCCCTAAGCCAGGAAACCGGTTGTGCCTCGACGAGAAGTGTGAGTTGGGGTTGGGAATATCCCGAAGACCATGAGGAGAAAGCGTCGGAATACCTGGAGGCAGGGCGGAAGGTCGCCAATCCACGTTCGGCCCATCCTCAATCCAGTTCCTGACCTCAGGGGAGGCGCTGCGAGCAGACGATGACACAGATCCCTCATCGTGATTTGATCTTGAAGTTTGATATGCACGGACGAGGTCTTCTGTCACCCCAGAGTTGGGGTACGCCGGACTGACACAAGAAAAATATAAGTTCAGTGCTACTACCAGCAAGCAGGTCACTCTATAGTAGAAAAGAAAGAACAAGATACAAAGCAGTGTATAAAAATAAAAGAAAATCTTAAAAAAATTATAAGCAGAATCAGTCTGTTACAAAATATCCAAAATAACCTGCAATAAGAGATAGAAAGTAAACATTAGATGCAAATAATAAACATTAGTATAATCAGGAACAGAAAATTTGTAGAATGCTAATTAATACAGTAAATAAACAGAAAGAAAAAGAAAAAAAAACAGTTATAAATATGTACATGAAAACAATTGTCTCGCAGTCCATTGTGTCCAGGAGCAACACCTGGCGTTAAAGCTATCGATTTTAGTCTAGTACTCGACTCTAAGATCAGACCATCTCTCAACCCAGATCTTTGTATACTTCCTCAGACACTCGAAATTCACTTTGTTCGAGACGAGATCGGAGTTCCAAACCGGTCTCGTTGTTACTTCCAAACCGGCCAATAATTCATCTCTTGCATCCATCATAATCTCACAGTGCCACAAAATGTGCTCAGCGGTTTGATCAGAACTACCACACGCGCAGTTTGGATGTGGGGACAGGGAGAGTCTATGTAGTCTCCCCCTGAACTCACCATGTCCTGACAAAATTTGGGTCATGTGATGATCCAATTTAATGTGGGCTTCTTCCATTCTGATTTTAACTGATGGGAAGAAGGAGAAAGTCCATCTTCCCATATTCGACCTATCCCAGCGAGATTGCCACTCGTTGAGTGACAAATCACTCATTTGTCTAAGCAGTCCAGGAAGAGTCCCGACACCGCCTGGCGTAAGAGTTACGCCGAGATGGGTAGCGGGGAGTCCCCTGGTCAACTTTTTCTTCGTTAAAACCTCCCTAATTTCTAGATCGATTGGCAAAATACCGGCCAACACGGGCAAAGCGTCTGAAGCAACGGTTCTATAAGCACCGGAGAGCGCCAGCAAGGGGGTTCGCTGACCCCTCTTGAGAGCCGAGAGTATAAGCGAATTCCCCAAACGGTGCTCCCACACAGAGGCAGCATACGAGACTTGCGCCACGTATGTACCCCTATAAAGAAGTCGCAGCGCTGGGGATCGCAACCCCCACTCAGCTGTAGAGATTCTTCTCAGTTTCAAGAAGAGGGCCTGGGCCTTGCTGGAGACCTCTTTAACATGAGTTAAAAAGGAAGACGATCGATCTAGTGTTACACCAAGATATTTGACAGAGTCTGCAAATTGAATAGTGGAGGCTCCCATTCTGATGAAAGGATTTCTTCCTCTACTGAGGGTGCCTTTCATCAAGAGTCCCACGGTCTTTTGGGGGGCAAAGTTCAACTTGTTCCTCTCACCCCAACTGAGGATTGCTCGCAAACCTTCTTCAGCCTTTCTTTCCACTTCCCTTCTGCTGTCCCCCGAGACCAGATACAACTTATCATCAGCGTAGTCGACCGATGTGCATCCTTCAGGAAAGGGTAACCTGGAGGAGTCATCAAAATTTATATTCCAATATTTAGGTGCCAATATGGAGCCTTGTGGGCATCCCTTATCAACCTTACGCACTATTTTCTGATCACCATAAACGATCTCTATTGTGCGATCATTTAAGTAATCGCAGTTGATTTTAAAAAGGTCTGGTGGGCAGCCTCTATTTTTAATTTTTGTGATCAACATCGGCCACCACGCGTGATCGAAGGCACCAGTTATATCTAAGAAGATTCCAATGACATACTTCTTTGGACAGACCTTCACCCATTCAAGCGCATACATAATGGCGTGCTCGGTAGATTTCCCAGGGACGAAGCCAAATTGTCGCTCACATGCTGGTGAAAGATATTGCTGCAACCTGTTATTTATTAGTGTTTCCAAAATTTTGCTGAAAACAGGCAAAAGGGTGATTGGACGGTAGGCCTTCACGTCCGTCCTGAGTTTGTCGTTTCCCTTTGGGATAATCTTGAGCACACCTCACTTCCATTCCGTAGGGAAAACTCCTCTACGCAGACATGTTTCCATAACCTGGAACAACTCTTCCTTGGCATGGATCCAGACGTTCTTCGCTATTATACCATTAAGACGATCGTGCCCTGGTGCCTTCTTCGGACCCAAACCCTTAATTATAACATCAATTTCAGCCTTAGTTACTTTTAGCGTTCTATCCTCACTGGCGAGGATCCTAGGTTGAAGCCGTGACAGAGCTCTTATCTGTTTGTGGTGGTCGTTTTCCCCGATTACTGAGTCTAATGGAACTAATTTATCCAACAAGGTGTTTAGTGTGCTGGTCACATCGGTACTCTCAGAGTTCCCAGAGGGATTATCCGATATGACGCTAGTCAAATACCGGTCAGAACCTTTTCCCGTTTTTTCGATTGCGCTGTGGATTTCCCACGGGTTGGCGTTACCCACTTGTTTTACCCAATTGTGCCATGCAGTTCGTTTTGCCGAGAGGATAGATAATTTGAAAGCTTTCCTGGCCCTACTGACACGAGTCTTAAGAGATGTGAGCATCTCTTGCGTGCCACCAGTCCTCTTTAGGGATCCAAGTGCCCTAAAAGCCCTCTTATAGTCCCCCTTCAGCAAAGTCAACTCACTCGACCACCACGGCGTTCTAATAGCGGTTTTTGGGTTTGATCTTCCCAAAGACCTTTCAGCAGCTGACACAACGGCTGCGTTAAAGTAATTTCCCAAATTATCCGGATCGTTTGCTGCTACGTTGTGAAATCCCCTTAGAGTGTCACGTAGAGCCTCCCCAAAGTTATCCCAATTCGCCCCTGTGGTTTTGAAGTTCCAGGAGGTTTTCGGAGCATGGGTCTTTTGGACCCCCACAGCAAAAGTAATTAATCTATGATCGGAGACAATTGCGCTATCATGGACCTTCCAGTTTGACATCCTGGTCGCAACTGATCCAGAGCAAAGAGTTAGATCTATGTTGCTCTCCCCATGTATGTTTGCGAATGTGGTTAAGTGACAGTTTTCATTTAATAGTAATAGACCTTGCGCAGCAATTAGATCCTCAACGGCGTCTGATCGTTCCGTTCTATGATTATTATCGTCAAACCACATTGGGGAGCGAGCATTAAAGTCACCTCCAATAACTATGTTACGGCCTTTAAGCGCGTTAAGGGCGCGCGTCAAGCTCAGAATGTGTGGTCCGACAGGGTTGCTATATTTAAAGTAGACTGAGATTAGAATAATCTCAGTCTGGCCAAAATTAATAGATACACAGGTTTGGTATTCGTTCGACAGGCCAACCAGGAGGAGGGGGCTGATCAATGTGGTATTGACCAGGACACCCGCCCCCGGTGATCTGCCTACTTCAAGCACCGCCCCTGGATGACTTACTGGTGTTCTCCCTTGCCAGGTGTATTGCTCCTGGATGAGCATAAGATCGATTTTCAGGTCGGACATGACCTTCAGCGCCTCGAGCGTAGCTGCCCGAGATCTCTGGAGGTTGATCTGACCTATGGTAAAGAGAGGGTTAACGGCCATAATCAGTCATTCTGACCTGAGCGTTTATGGCAGCCAACTGGGCCGGGCATTGTCTGTCTCCTGTTGTGTGGTTGGACGGCTTCTTGAAACGGCTACAAGTAGCACAGACAGCCGCTTTGCCTTTGTTGGGGCAGACTTCGAAATCATGTCCAGTTGTTGCACAATGTCTGCAGATGGCGGTTTCCTGTGTACAAACCTTCGAAATATGACCATACAAATGGCATTTGAAGCATCTAGTGGCTCCAACGAAATCTCTAACCCTACAAGAATTCCAACCAAGGAAACAATGGCCACTGTCGATTAGAATTTTCCTGGCCTCGGGATGGCAGGTTAAGATCATGTTCATATACGGCCCGTCCCTCTTTCCGAAGAGCGAGACTCGTCGCATGGTCCTTATGTGATCTTCCTTGGTGAGGCTACCTTTATCTGAAATGTTATTAGTATAAATTTCCTCAAAAAGGGCCACGTCTGAGCTTGATTCTCCTCTTGGGACGTCATACAAAACGATTTTGGGTAATCTGCCTTGGGGGGAGATCATCTTAATTCCTTGGGCGCTTAGTTTTTCTTCAGCCTTTTTGATGTTATCTAGACCTCCAAGAGAGGTGGTCTGTAAGGCCAGGCCAGCTCCCTTTATCTTACGAGTGCGCACCACTTGAAAGCCGTCCTTTTTAGGATCTAGAATTTCTGTGAGCGCTTTCTGTAGTTGTTCAGAAGTTTTACCCTCCGCGATCGAAGGGTAAAACAGCACCGTAGGTTGTTTTTGAGGTGTTGGTCGCTCTAACCCATTAAGTACAATGGTCTGTGATGCTGGGGCTCCCGAGGCTACACTGACATAACTCCTTCTTTGTGGTACAGTGACAGGCGGTTGTACTATGATTTTGTCCATTTTATCTGACATCTTTTGTTGAGCTTCCAAAAGTTCCTCAATGGTTGCACCTCTCGTTTTTACTTTTGTAAGTTCAATCGTCATGGAGGTCAAATCCGTCATGAGTGCATCTACCAAGGTGGTAATTTCCGTTTTGTCGGTTTTATTTAATCTATTGCTGCCATCATTAATAATTCTAACAATCCTCATCAGTTTTTCCATAGAGGGGATAATCCGTTCTTGTTCGCTATTAGGTGAATCATTAATTCTGGCACGTTTCCTATTTTCCTGGTTAGGTGAGTTTTCGATCGAAACTATGGTAGGGTTTGGTTGGTCATCAAGTAGCACGACTTGCTTGTCGCCTTTGTCTCTTTTATCACTCTTATTTTTTTTTCGTGGTTTCTTGTTTTTTTTATTGACAAATTCCATGAATTCTTTGATATTGTGAGTGGATATGGTTCCAGTAGACGTACCAGGTTGTTCTGAACCTGCGACATGCTTGTCACCATTGTCTTTATCATCCATTTTGTTCTTTCCAGAAATGAATTCCATAAACTGACTCAAACTGAGCTCCGCTTCTTCATCGCTTGAAATTTCATTCGTTGAGGACATTGTTTTCGAAAATTTGGGGAAAAATTTCCCTAAAAAAGGGAGAAATTTTTTCACTAGAAATCACATAAAATGTTCAAATACTTAATATCATTAAGCGAAAATATATTTACTAAATATGATAAATGGAAGCACCAAAAAAAAAAAATATATATATATTTATTAAAATTAATTAAATAACTAAAGAGAGCCTGTCTAGTTCACTGGTTTCTGTGGAGAAAAAAAAAACATGGCCGGCGCCAAAAATGTCGAGTAATTAAAATCTTAAAAATAAGATTAAGTGTACAACCACTACACCGAACTGGGTATGGGGGGTGTCAAACGACGCAGGAAAATTTCCCGGGTCCGGATGACCGTGGTCACAAGTTAAAAAGAGCACTTAAAGGTAATTAAATTATTAAAAAAAAAACAGTTTTAACACAAGTGTGATGAATTGTCATTGTGATGAATTGTCTGAAACACTCAACACAATAAAAACAACACTGAAATTGTATTAAGAGGATCACACGCAGATTCTACCTGCGTAGATTTTGACGGCGCACTTTTTAGTGTTATATTTGTCTCTCTAACACTATTATTACTAAAGTTATTACACTATTTATATTCGTATATCACAAGGATTATATTAGGCCCTCTATTTTTGAGGACTTAAATTGTTGATAAAATGCACAATTGTTGAATCGGTTTTCAAATAGTTTTTTCCTATGCGTACCCGGGAAAAACGCGCACACAAGGGTTACCCTTAGGGGAACCTAAGGGATACGGGGGCACTTGGATGGCACCCAAACGGGAAGTTTGAATGCCAAATTGTTACTTTGAAAACTAAAAATACTAAAAAAGCACGGTTTATACACTTAAGAACACTGAAAAAAAGCACAAGGCTTTAAGCCCGTCACTTATAATCCCGGTAACACACTTTTTTGTTCGATTTGCACGATATTAATGTTTTTTATGAGAAATATGGCGCTGAGCGAGAGAAAGTTTGACAGATCTGCTCAAAGGCGAGAACTGAACGGGGATTTGGGCCAGGGGGTTGGACATAGTTAGTTTCTGATTTCACCGTCAACAAGTTTTCGATGATTAAGTAAGCAAGGTAGATTTTGACTGACACTGGCCATAACTGTAATTTAATTCCACAAGTCAAGTTGTCGGACCCTGTACAATAATATTAATAAACATGAAACTAAATGTCTTAAATTTTTTGTATACAAAACAAACGCACAGAGATCCTTTGATAAACATACATTAATTTATATCATAGTCTAGTAAATAGAGTTGCGTTATCTCAATTTGAAGATTTAAACTGTGAACAGTATATAAAGACATGAATTTCTACAATAGTCACCATAACGGTAAATCAAAGCTTTCAAATGGCGTTCTCTTTTAAGTGTTCTCTTTTGGTAAGTAAAATAATTAAATAGGTATATATATATAGGCATCAATTAAAAGAACCTATACAATTTGTAAATTTAATAAATAATTAATTACGAAACATTTTCAGGTTCTCGCACTGTTAATCTGGGAGTCTGATTCTCAAATAACGAATTGTAATGGAAAAACATTTTTATGTCTTAGTCTACAATCGTATGTTCGATGCGTCGCCGGTCCATTTGGTGTGTTTAGACCTACGATGTCATTTGGTGTTTGTGCTGCGGGTACACGATGTTTAAATACAGCCCCGAGACCGTGCACTCTGAATCCAATTAGCACCACCACCAACCATCCAACCACGGTAGCCCCTACAACAACCAAGAAACAAACAACCACGATAGCACCTACTACTGCCAAGAAACCGACAACTACGGTTTCTCCGATAAGTACAATAGCTCCTACAACTATCAAGATACCGTTAACAACGGCAGTTCCTACAACTACAAATAAAGCGACGACAATTCCTTCTATAACAACTAAAATAAGTCAAGTAACTACGACAGCGCCTACAACTACTAAGAAATCAACAACCACGGTAGCTCCAATAACTTCCGAAAACCCAACTACTAAATTATTTCCTACGACTACTACGAAACCAACAACCACGGTGGCTCCAACAACGACCGAGAACCCAACTACAAAATTAGCTACTACAACTACTACGAAACCAATAACAACGAGAACTCCAACTACTAAGAAACCAACAACTACGGTGGCTCCAACAACGACCGAGAACCCGACTACAAAATTAGCTACCACAACTACTACGAAACCAATAACAACGAGAACTCCAACTACTAAGAAACCAACAACCACGGTGGCTCCAACAACGACCGAGAACCCGACTACAAAATTAGCTACCACAACTACTACGAAACCAATAACAACGAGAACTCCTACAACTACTAACAAACCCACAACCACAGTAGCTCTAACAACTACCGAAAACAAAACTACTAGATTAGCTCCCACAACTACTACGGCACAAATAACAATGAGAACTTCTACAACTACTAAGCAAACAACAACCGCGAGAGCTTCTACAACTACTAAGAAAACAATAACTACAAAATCTCCAACGACAACAAAGAAAGCAACAACCACAAGACGTCCTGTATCTGTAAGTTCTACAAATAGAATAACGACAAGACGGACTCTTCCGAAATCTACTAAACACCATGGACATGGTAGTCATGAACACGGTAGTCATGAACACGGTAGTCATGAACACCATGGACACGGTAGTCATGAACACCATGGACGCGGTAGTCATGAACACCATGGACATGGTCACGTTCATCACGGATCATCCTCACACGAAAATAATCACCATTCAATACCAGTCATTCATCCCCCGATCAAGATACCTATCCATCTACCAATAATTAAACCAATCCCTCGTCCATCTCTTAAACCACTTTCTCCACCAATTATAAAACCAATCTCTTTTCCAACTATCAAACCACCTTCCCCTGCAATTATTAAACCCTTCCCTCTTCCGATCACAAAACAAATTCAACTTCCAATTATTAAACTAAACCCTTTGCCGATTAAACCAATCATTCTACCAACTATTAAACCAATTTCTCCATCGGTTATTAAACTAATACCTCCTCCGATTCTTACTAAACCAATTTATCCACAAATTGTTAATCCAACCCCTCATCCAATTAAACCAATTCCTCTTCCAATACTTAAGCCAATTTCACGACCAATCATTTTACCAATTCCTTCTCCAACCATCAGACCAATTTATCTTCCTACCATTAAACGAATTCCTCCACCAATAAAGCAAATCCTTCTTCCAAGTATTTAAACCACGCCAAAAAACTGATCAAACGATTGGTATCACAAATTGCCAGATACCTCATATTCATGCGAGGCTTTTATCAGATGTGTAACTTTAATAATGTTACATTTAAAAAGAAAATTTATTTTTAAATTGTAATTCTTAATTTGTATGTGTATAAGTATTTCAATAAACAGCATTTAAAAAAAATCATTTCATTCTGCATTTTTTATTAATTCCTAACGATGGTAATACACATGCTTAAGAAAACTACCCTCCCTCCAGTAGGTGAGGTCTAATTACGGTCTTCGATAGTATGGCGACGCCTGCAACCATAAATTTTAATTTTAGATAGGTATATTAATTAAAAAAAATGTAAAGAAAAAAACTATTACGATGACCGCAGCGAGAGAGATTCAGTCTAAGAATCAATAACTGATGTGTTTTCTAAACCACATTGTAGATTAATTTGATCATACACGATGTCCTTCGGATGTCTCGGGGTAAAGTGCAGTAACTTCGGGCATAATTCTGAGGTAATTTAAATTAATTTTTAAATCAATCTCCCCAATAAAGACTCCATTGAAATGCTTGGAGTTACTATATCAGACCAGCTCAAGTATCGGGGATCCATAGAAGCCCGAGTAAATCAGGCCTCCAAAAAGTTGGGCGTCTTGTACAGGGCTCGGATATTCTTCAACAGTGACCAGCTGCTGACCCTGTACAAGTCTCAAGTCCGCCCAACTATTGAATTTGGGAGCCACCTTTGGGCTGGTGCCCCAAAATACAATAAACCTGCTTGAATCTGTGCAAAGGAGAGCGATCCGTCTGATTGACAATCCGTTGTTAACAGACCGATTGCCTTCTCTAATGCATAGACGCAATGTAGGCATGCTGTGTCTGTTCTACAGGTATTTCAATGGAGCCTGCTCCAAGGAGCTAGCAGCATTGATTCCTGATGCACCGGTGCACGTGCGCGAAACTCGACGGACACGAACTGAACACCCGTTCACGGTTGACGTTGGCTTCATGAGAACGGGCCGTTTTTACGACTCGTTTTTGTGTAAGTCGGCTCGTATGTGGAACGAGCTACCGGCATCTGTTTTTCCTCCCTCCTATAATCCGAGCCTCTTCAAGGCCCGCATTAACAAATCCCTTCCTACAGCCCCTACCTTATTCCGCCTCACAACGCCGCCCAACCGGGTGGTGACATAGTTCCCCTGTCTGTACACTGCACAGGCAGGGACACTCTTGTGAGGTGTCACATAAAAAAAAAATAAAAATAAAAAAAAATAAAAAAAAATTTTCCGTTCAAGCCTTTACCTGAAAAGTATCTTAAATCCGGAGCTCTTATTGGGACACCATTCATTTTCCAAATTCCAAAAGAAACGTTTTAAGAGGAACGGTTTTTTCAGACAAAACTTAAATTTGGATTCGAGACTTTTATTTTATAAAATTAAAGCATTAAAATAGCCATATCTTAAATTTATTTTCGCTTTGATACCTATCTCTATATCTATACATATCTCTATATCTATAATCGTTAATCAAAATCAAAAATCTCCAAAAGTTCTTCACTGATTGCTTTGATTGCTTTGACACAATGTTGCATTTGAACTCGCCTATGTTTTTATATTATGTGGATATCACCTGTGCGTGGTAAAAATAGGCTTTTTGAAAAATAGCTTAATCTGTTGGACAAACATGTTTATTTTTTAAACAGCGACTTCTGTTGGACGTAAAAGCAACACCCGCTATTGTTTCTCTATCTGCACAGACAGACTGAGCCACAGCAACGCGTGGCAAAGTAAAGCTAGTTGATAATAATTTTAATTTAGTATTTGTATTTTAGTTTTTATATATTTTAGTTACTACTCGATTATTTTATGTTGAATTATAAAAGTTTTTTGAAATTTACATAATTGTGATATTTCAATATTTACATATATTATGAAATAATTAACTATTTCATGAAATTTTAATTTTAATTTTGTTGTAATAATAAGTAATAAATCACCTCTCATTATAATAAATATATTTTTGTCTAGAAGCACTTATTTGTCTATTTTTGAAATCGTTGATTTTAATTATTCTGGGGATAACTTTTAGTGTCATATAACTACTAAATTAATAAATAGTAGTTATATATACCAAAGCTATATATTCTACTAAACAAAATCTCAAATATAAACAACATTGTAAACTGTTCCAGAATATTTTATGAAGAGACAAAAAATCGAAAATTTATTACATTTTTTCAAACTTCGAAGGACCCCCGGAGCCTAAAGGAATGTTATGTTTTTTTTTTTAAATCTATATTAGTTTGATGTTGTAGATACAACTTCCATTTATTATTTGGTCGATTTTGGGTCCAACCCTTTATATTATATTTGTATCAATAATGAAAAAAATATTTAAATATGTAAGACACTTTGTATATGCTGACGACACTGCTCTTGTCATATCTGATGAACAATTATCCATTGCGATTAAATATATGCAACATGAATTTACGTCCCTGATAAAATGGTCACGTGACGCAGGTCTAATCATTAATACCAAGAAAACTAAATTGATGCACATACGGTCTCCACATGCTTCATTTCAGATCATGCCTAAAATAATTTCACATAACTTTATATGTATTCATCAAAACATTTTACAGCCCTGTATGTGTGAAAGTATTAAACTGGTAAATGAATACGTTTATTTGGGGGTGACTGTTGATTGTCATTTCAAATGGGATACACAAATAAACAAAACTTGCAAGCGGCTGAGAGCGATAGTGGGTAGGATATGCAAACTGAAATGTTTCGTTCCGGTGAATATTTTAAAAATTATTTATCTATCACTCGCAGAATCAACTTTACGGTATGGTTTAACTACTTGGGGTCACTCTTGTAAAACTAATTTAAACCACCTGCAATCAGTACAAAATTCTATGGTTAAGTTATTAGCTCAAAAACATATTTTTTCACAGAGACGAAACATATCATTGTTGTATCGGAATTTAACAATATTACCGGTGCAGGCCTTATTATGGTACAAAATATTGATTCAACATATATCTGAGTCTGATTATAAAAGGAAAGTGGAACATGAATATAATACAAGGTTTACAAAGAATGAAGGAATGCTTGTTCCAAAATATAATAATAAATACGGACGGCGAACCCTAGAATTTAACGTGCCAAAAATGCTTAACATGTTACCCATTAATATAAAAAATTGCGATTCTACAAATAGATTGAGATATATGCTGAAACAGTGGTTACTAAATAGAGATAGTTTATATTAATTTAGGTGTGTTAATTGTATAGTTATAGTAATAATAGTATGTGTGTATGTATGTAATTGATCATTAACATCCTGTTGACAAACTGCTTTATTGCAGTTTAACGGGATTGTAGCTTGAAAACCAATAAAAAAATTTACTTTTTTATTTTAACTTTTCCATATACATTTAAATATTGTTATCCCTGTAGAATAACCTACACTTTCTATTATGTCTTCACGGTGTAAATGTATAAATGCGTTGTAATTTATATTTTAGTTATAGTTATGCATGTATCAAAAAATATTTAAATACCCATTTATGTATCCAATACGTCTGTCTCGACACACGTATATCCTAGTGAGACAGATATCGAAAAACACATGTAAAAAAAACAGCTGAATTAAAAATAAATAAATAAAAATAAATTGTGAAAAAAATCAGCCCACACAATAGCAGGTGGGATTTCGCCTCCTCTGCAGATAGTCTTCGTCGGTTGCGGTCCTTTGCCACTCGCCTTCGTCCTCCGTCCTTCCGGTCCTGCTACAATCCTCCTTCACGCAGTTTAGCCAATTCTTCTTTGGTCTGCCTTCCACCGGGGCACCATTATTTGTTGAGCAACCGCCCATCGATCGACCGTCCAGAACAGCCCATCGCAGTCTTTGGGACCTAATAACCTTACAATGGTAATATGATCTATTAGGTCCCAGAACAGCCCATCGCAGTCTTTGGGACCTAATAACCTTACAGTGGTAATATGATCTATTAGGTCCCAGAACTGCCCATCGCAGTCTTTGGGACCTAATAACCTTACAGTGGTAATATGATCTATTAGGTCCCAGAACAGCCCATCGCAGTCTTTGGGACCTAATAACCTTACAGTGGTAATATGATCTATTAGGTCCCAGAACAGCCCATCGCAGTCTTTGGGACCTAATAACCTTACAGTGGTAATATGATCTATTAGGTCCCAGAACAGCCCATCGCAGTCTTTGGGACCTAATAACCTTACAATGGTAATATGATCTATTAGGTTGTCAAGTTCACGATTCGTTACCCTGTAAGATCAATTTTCTAGCGCAGGTCCAAAGTATTTAGTTTGGTCCTTTTGCCAAGTATTTTCGACCCCAGTCCAGTAGTCCCTTATTATAGGTGGAACCAAAGATATTAGAAGAACGAGATGTGCTATGAGCAATTCATACTGTGTGGAATTGTTTTGCCCAGTGTCGCCGGTTTTGTTCACCAATACTACTGCACACCTTCGCTTGCGCTAATATACGTCCCGATAGTATTCAAAGGTACTACTCCGCCTACGGTCCTGCGGCCAACATAGCATATCTCGTTCTTCTAATATCTTTGGGTGGAACCATCTGCTTCCAACCAGTAATGTACGCAGCATGTTTAACTATGTTGGTACTTCCTTCATTTTGTGTGAATCGGGTATTATGTACCAACACATATGAGTTACACCACTTTCAATGAGACAACTTACAAAATCACAGTAATTATGGAGTAATTTTAATTCTAAGCCAAAATTGTATTCGGCTTTGGTCAGATTACCGTTTGCTAACTAGCCACCTAATCAGGCTTTTGCGTTTCGAATCAGCTGAAAGCTTGTTAGTCTTATAAACGTAAGTTGTTGGTGATTCTGCAAGGTGTAATATTTACGATTTCGTCTGAATTTCTCTACGTTTTGCATTTATAATGTGGTGATATTTAATGCGTACGTGTATCAACATTAGCGCGTACGTGCATTGTAGCATTGTAGCATTGTAGCAGTTACGAATAACACAATTTACCTATTCATGAATTTACGCGATGTCTTTTCACACATTTGGCCCTGATTCGCATAGAGCATTGACTTTTAAAGATGTGTTATCATATTAACCTCTCACAATCATAATAATGGCCTCCCCGGCTCCTGTCCCCATCCATTCACCGCTAGTCTTCAGTCCTGGTCCAATTGTCTTTTATTCAGTTTTTTTATCTGCCTCTGGGTTACTTCCACTTGGTCACCTATCATCTGGCATTCTCTTTGCATAGCAAGCCTATTATCATTTCAGTGTCATAGTTTCACTGTCATAAATCATTCGAGAGTTTAACCTCTTATAGCCCGATGAGGAGGAGCTAGGACGGTAGCCGTCTGTATTAAAACACGCGGAATCATATTTATACGTTTTCTCCTAAACTTTCGCAACTAATTTTGAGAGACCTTTTTGACTGTGATTATTTTTCAATATTTTTAACAGCTGCGTATGATTTAACAATTTTTCATCCGTTCCTCCTGGAATACTTGAATTATTCTACTGACTATACATTGTAAACAAATTTTGTTTTCTGAAAGCTTGAACATGAATTAACCTGAACCATGCAGTTTTAGAGAATAGCGGCCAAGTTAGAAATTAGATAAATGGATGAAATATTTTTCCAGACACTTCATATAAGACCTGGAATTTAGCACAAGATTTTAAAAATAAACCAATAATAATGTCGCCCATCTGCACTATTTACTGTTATTACTGGATTAAACGCGTCATTAAGGGACTGAGACGACAGAAGAGAAATGTATGTAGGTACGTAGGTAGAAATTACGTAGGCAATATGTTGTTATTACAATGCTAAATGCTAAAATAATCTACAAGTGTGTTACATTTATTTATATGGATAAAATATAGTCATACATGATTTTTCAATGGAAATTCCCGTGTTGAGACAGATGTAGGAGTTTACATGTAATTGGATTTTATTTTAAAAATTAATATTCATGGGTGAGTAGTGATTTCCAATGAATGTATTGTTTTAGTAACTCTTCAAATTTGGGATCATTGCATTTTGACAAACTAGGCATTGTGTCATTTCGCTGCAACTTAAAAAAACATCCTTCTGACTTCTTCTCGTATCACTGTTATAAGCATCTTGACGTGCACCTGATACATTTGATCATACCATGTTTTCCTCCTTTATATTCCTGTTGTTTAAATGATTAAATTAAACACTATAAGCAAATTTTCATTTTTAAAACTTGTTAAATTTTTTATTTTTTCTCCAAGGAAAAAATGGGTACTTTGTTTTCTAATGATTAGAAATGGATCTAATTCTCATTACATAATACCATTGACTCGATCTTAAGAAGATGTGAATCAACCGTAAAAGGTTATTCCTCTTTCTTCGTTACTTTGAGTAAAAGGAAAGAGGAAAAACAAACACTCAGAGAAATCACAAATATTGTACGAGTATATATGAGTGCACAAAATGAGTATTCTAATGATGTGAGCCATAACCCCATAACCATGGTTCATTAAGGGTGTAATTGCCAGGATATTTGGATTAAATGGAAATACACGACGTTTCAACCACATTTGAAAAAGATTGAAACGTTTTATTTAACTTTCCGCTACCAAGTTGGTCAAGGTTTGCATGTCATAAAGATGATATTCTTTTTACCAAGGGAGCCTTTTTGTGTTTTACGTTATAATTGTATTTATTTAATAACATATTCTTTAGTGAAAATGTGAGTTAGAGTTTACTTTCATTATCTTAATAATAAACAGCTGGGTCCTTGAGTGACTGAGCGTGTAAATAAAACGTACAGAGAATAATTATTAATATTAAATGTCTCACGAAACTATATAAAGACAATTTCTTGGACAGACCATTCAGACTCCACTGATACACCTAATCAAACAACATACGAACTCGTTGCCAAACACAATCATGAAGAACGTACTCTTTTTTACACTTTCAGTAAGTCATATATTTTCTTAATGCTTTTTAAATTAATTAAAGATTATTGAAAATAACTGAACAAGAATTTCCTCATTGTACCTATTTTGTTTTATTTAAATTACGACCGAATAAAGTCAACATTGATATTTATTAATTTATTGTTTATGTTTTCAAAATAATGTAGATGTGTAGACTAAGTGTGTTGTAGCTACAACCGTGTTCACTAAGTGTGTTGTAGCTACATCCACGTTCACTAAACGAGAAATTTACCCTTGCGTATTTATATTAACAACTGTTATCAAGCCTTATGTTCTCTAGTATTATGATCTGCTATTCTTCAGATGAGCGGTGCCCCCTTTAAGGCTTTATTTTGGTGTTGTTTTATTTTATATTGCTTCTTTTACCAGGTCTGTCTGGTGTTCACCATGGTCAGCAGTCAACAGAGTTGCAATGGCAAAGGGTTTCTTTGCTTGAACTCATCGGATTTCCTCATCTGCGTAGACGATGGAAAAGGCCAAACACAAACGATTGACAACAATGTCCAGAAGTGCCCAGCCCTGACTGCTTGCAAGAACACAAACGATCTGGAATGCACGGCAGCTTGAGAACAATACTCATATTAGTATTATATTTCCAGTGTCCTCCTTTGCATATTATTATACGTTGAACCAAACCATTACAATATTAAAGTCTACACTGATGGACAAGATGGCCGTCAATCACGTCCAAAGGTAATTGCGAATACTATGTTGGATGTTTTGTAAGAATATGGTTATTTATATTTATAAGCACACTGAGGTTAATCTTTGCCAATTCGTACATTCCTGTACTTGTGAATTGAGTATATTGTTAAGATCAAAGATATGTGTATTAAAATAGGTGACCGGATAATCATAATCAAAATATCATCAAAATAATAATTCAACACACCAAAGTGGTATAAAGTCTTGAAAAGTGATGAAACAAAAATTAAGTTAAGTAGGCTACGTAGGTAACTATTAAATCTAGTTTTTGTTCAATCACTTTTAATGGATTTATATTACTTTTTAAAGGTATGTTGAGTTGCCATTTTGATTTGAGTTAATTGGAAACAATTTGTGGATTTCGCTATTATGATGTTATGTATGTATTTTCGTTAATGTAAGTTTAATTCGAAGTGAAATAAATTATAATGTGTTGATCTGCTGTGTTATTATTTACATTGATATAATCATTTGGGCTAAAATAGTTATTTTTATCACTTGTGCAAATCTTGAATAATGACAAATATTGAATGTACCAATAATTTATGACTCAGTGGAAACAGACTACACGAATTTTTCTAAAATAAAGCGTTATTCAACCACAAAATTAAGAATAGACAATTTGCACGAATTTTATAATGTTTTTACAATATTACGAAAATATCACAAAAAAAAGTTTAGTTAAATAATAAAAATAGAATGAATACGTTGATAGTGATTTGTTTTTGGGGTATTATGCCGTGTTGCGCTAACTCCTTCTTTAGGCAACGTTTCGGACAGCATTGCAGTGTCCATCATCAGGGCAGATGTGTGACCGTGAAAATCTCAAATCATTCCTGAATACGTTAAATTTGTATGCTCTTATTTTTAATCCGTTATAATAGTTTTTATTGTCATTTGGACATTCTAAGTATTAAATTATATATATTTACCCAAGTTAAGTACCCATTACGTACAAATGTCTTGGTAATTTCATGTGGGATGAAATTTATCATTCTTAGTGATGTAGATGTGAGTTTTGAGTAATAATAACAAAAATATACTAAGTAGGAAGAAGGTGTGTGGCGAGATGAAGAGAACATTTTTGAAAATGTTCTCTTAAAGCTCACGAATTGTAAAAGACTGTTAATAAAAGATTAATGAAAAATTAAGTGCAAATAATTTTGTTATGATTTATCACTCCATTTTTTTTAATAATTAAATCAAAGCCATTAAATAAATGCAGTGATTTGTCATTTTTTTAATGGTTATGTGGAAATCGAATTATTTCTTTTAAGAACATAATACAAATGGTTGCTTAATGTTGAATAGTGTTGAATAATGCAATACAATGCACGTATATAGTGGCTTGATTTTGGATAATGCAATACAATGCTCGTATATGGTGGCTTAATTTTGGATAATGCAATACGATGCACGTATATTATCTAGTATTAGTTATGTTGGGGCTATAGTCACTCGATAAAAGGAATTAATTGTGAAAAAAAAACATAAGATTTTATTTGGTTTAGGAGATTTGACCGGATTGTGTATTTTTTAAAAATTTTGTACCAAAATTAAATGAAAATTCACCATTAACAAACGGGTGATTATATGAGTTATCGTTTAGACACGAGTAAATAGAGCCACTTACAGAAATGGGGCTTATTTTATTTTATACTGAACAATATGCTGTTTTAATCACAATTAAATAAAGGGAGAAGAACATTAACTTTTTAGACTAATTTACGGTTGATAATTTTTTTATTCACTATTAATGATTTTTACAGACCTGTACAGATTTCGGAAAAAAATCGGTTTATGGGCGAAATTCCTAAAAAATAAAACTAGTTATTTTTATACTAACTTTGGGCCGGGGAATCCGAATCTACGCGAGTAGGCGCTACGAAGGGGGCACTTTCTTTTCTTTAGTTTTTAAATTTAGTTTTAGGGATAAATATTTTTGAGAGTTGGTAACACTGTATGTAATATCTTTGGTTATTTTTCTATGGATTTTATTGTCAAAACGTGTCGAAAATGGGGTATTGTATTTTGTTCTGCATCGAAAATTTTTAAGTCGTGTATTTCAGTTTATATTGCTTGCCCCAACCTAATTCTTTCGGATTCGGATTCCCCGGCCGAAAGTTAGTATAAAGAAAACTAGTTTTATTGTCAGAAAGCGTTCAAAATGGCCAGTTAAATTGTTTGTGCGTTGAAATTTTAAAGTCGTGTAATTCAGTTAATATTGCTTGCCGCAACCTTATTCTTCCAGATTCGGATTCCCCGGCCCAAAGTTAGTATAAAAATAACTAGTTTTATTTTTTAGGAATTTCGCCCATAAACCGAAGTTTACCCCAGATTTCTTACCTCGAAACAGGTTATTTAAATTATTTTTAGTAAAATGTGTTAAATTTAGTTCTTTGAAATTTGGGCCTGACCATTACAAACAAAAAACGGCCTATTTAAGTTTTCGTAATTCGAATTCGAAAAGGACTTTCAATCTATGTAATCACTACCAGCGCAAAGAGTACGTGTCTTTGTCTAATCAAGTACTAAATAATTTATAGGTCATTCGAATATATGTCTATTTTTATTGGAACAACTTTTCTTGTTATAACTTTGAAGTTTATACCTTAATATATTATTGAGAAGAAGATAATACTAGTAAATTTAAACGTACCATGAAACAGAACAAGACACAGAAAAATAATAAAGATTCTATTATAGATTAATGAGTTAATTGAGACCTTTATCTTTTTATTTTTCTGTGCATTGTTCTGTTTCATGTATCGTTTATATTTATTAGTATTATCTTCATCTACAATGATATTATTTTCTTCTTCACATTTATTTTTAAATTTTAGACTTCTACGAAAGTTGCCAAACTTTGAGAGGTAAATATTGTAACGGTGTCGCTTTATATCCACTACTTGTGTTCAATACATTATAATATTGTGATAGTTTTTTTGCATCTACATTTCGTATAAATTAAGGCGTTTAATAAGTATTTTATTTTTTTTTTTTTTATTTATTTGTTCGAGACACAAACAGGATATTTATAAAAACATTAATTATGGATTACAAAATAAAAAAAAAGTACAATTATAAATATCCCTAGACTAATGTGTCTGCAGCAATCACATTTGCACATTCACATAAGCAAACATGTAAAACAATGACAGTATTAACATACAAAACTTAAAACTTAATTACAAAGATTGAAGCACATAATAAGTAGAAAAATTTAAAGAGTATATATAAAAAAATTCTAAACCACTAAATTTTTTTTTTATTTATTTATTTTTCTTTTTTTTTTAAGTACAGAAATCGTGGAGATATTTCTTGAAATAAGTTATATTATTTGCAAAAATATCTATGACAGTGTGTGTTTTAGTAAGATGATCGTATGATACAGATGAGAATGTCTATGTCAGATGATGGTTTGCGATTCATTTTTAATACATTTGAATGATTTTTCGAGAATTGCATAAATGTCTTTATTTTTTAGTTACCCGAAATACCTACAATATTATTGTAGACATATCTAGAGTTCTAATAACTCATCTGGATTGATAAATAAAATTAAATACTTTTCATAATCCTAGCAATCTTCAAGCCTCTTTAGGTCTGCAAAAATGCTTTGAGCTACAGGAATTCATCTCAGTAACAGTTTTAACAATTTGTTTTATTGTAAAACTGTGACATTTCTATTAAGTTCTTAAAATTCTGATCGAAGTTCGCAATTCAATCGACGCCATCTCGACCTTGCAAGTTGCCAAGCTACCAGGACAAGAGTAGGTGCACGGCCACTTCCAAATGTCAGTGTCGTTTTGGAATATGCATCGAATATGCATATTATTTCATTTAAAAAGCGATGTATTATGGCTTCTGTATGCATTACCAAAGTGCCCAAAGTGCAATACCCTCTTAAAAATAATTACCCAACAGAACTTGTTTATATTTGTTTGTTGCATGCATTTAATGTACAAAGTTTTTACATAAAAAAAAAATAAGCAAAAAAACAAAATTTAATAAACCTTTAAATTACAATGGAGTTCTGCAAATTATACTTAACAATTTTAAAAAAAATTGTTAACTATTATCATTGAATGATAATAGTTAACGCGGGAATTTCTAGTCTTTGTAAAACGCCCTCAAAACTCCACTTTTAATTCTGACCGCAGCCAGCGGAGCTTCAGGGATTCACTTCGGGGTAGAGTTTTTCATTAACTTTAGGACATCTAAATAATGAATAGGTATATGCGCGCAGAAGTCGTCAAATAATGGCCACCAGAGGCGCGGTTAACTAAAGTTACCGGACCGTATTTATACATAATCATCATAATACAGGTACAGTAGGTACCGCAAAGTAATGTTTTGAAATATTTATCATATGCACAAAGGTAGGCCTTTGATTTTTTTTTTAAATTGTTAAGTATAATTTGCAGAACTCCATTGTAATTTAAAGGTTTATTAAATTTTGTTTTTTTGCTTATTTAAGTTTTGAGGGCGTTTTACAAAGACTAGAAATTCCCGATCTGATCGAGACATTCTTGACATAGGATTAAAATATCCAGTGTTATTGGCAAAAATTTCGGTCCAAAATAAGTTCATATTTCTAGTATATTTGGGCCTGGCGTAAAAATTGATTTGATTGACTAAGTTACTATTTACACGATTATCTACAATTTTGTAAAGCATTAAGAGGTCATTTATATTTCGTCTTTTAACTAAACTCTCTAGTTTGAAATTTGTAAGTCTTTGTTCATACCCATTTAGAAGATTTTTTTTTAAATTTAAAAGAAAATAAAAAAAAAATAAAAAAAATTTAAATTTTAAATTTTTTTTTTTTTTTTTTAAAGAAAAACAAACATTCCCGGGTTACGAATAACCCAACAATGTTTGAAAATCTCCTACTACCACCAAAGAAAGCCGAAAATGTTGCTTGTGTTGTGATGGAGGACTTAGCCAGCCGAGGAATCGAATACGCGACGCTCGGGTGAGACCCAAGCGCTATGCCCACTCAACCACTGACCGGTCGACATGGTGAGATGGTAGACACCGATCGATAAGACAAAATCCGTGTAAATTTTCTTTGGACAGATTCAAGTCTAGATACCTGTGTAAGTAATAACAACATTTGAGTAAACATAAACGACTAGTCCCGACAATTAGACAAATTTATCTGAGGCATTCTTGTTGCTTTGATATAAGAGCGCACCGAATGGAAGAAGATTGTTCTTCTTGATCAATTTTATTGATGTGACTTTTCCGAAACGATTCATTGGGTTTTCCAAAATTCTATATAATAGTTTTGTAACAATGTCTAATAAAATTCAATTAAGCAATAATATGCTGCAAAATTAATACAAAAAAAGAATTAATATTCTAAAATACACGAAAAGAAATATCGACTGTCAAACTGATATTATATTTATAAAGTTGATACCCATTCAGTTAGCCATTTAGACAAACTTTGACACATTAATAACACATACTTGGAGCAGGTGGATGAGTTTGTGTATTTAGGAAGTATGTTCTAGAGAGATGGGAAGGCTGAGAGAGATATTGAAAGAAGGGTAAATGCAGGTAATTCCATTAATGGAGGACTGAACGCCGTTGGCGCTAACAAAAAATTGTCCAAAGAAGCGAAGTTAGCAGTCCACAACGGAGTGCTGGTACCTACCTTGATGTATGGAAGTGAGGCATGGAACTGGCAAAGAAAGGATGAAAGTAGATTGAATGCTGTTGAAATGAGATCCCTGAGGCGTATGTGTGGTAAAACCATGTTTGATCGTGTGAGGAATATGGAGATCCGCAAAGAGTGCAAGGCTGATGTAAGCGTAATGAGTAAGATTAAGAAAGGGACGCTTAGATGGTTTGGGCATGTAGAGCGAATGAGCGAAGATAGGAGTGTAAGGAGGATATATGATGCAAATGCGAATGGTAGCAGAAGTCGGGGACGCCCGAGGAAGACATGGCACGATCAAGTGAATCAGATACTCGAGTCGGGCCATGTCAAGAGTCAGAATAATAGAAGAGTATGTATGAGACGATGTATGAATGTGAATGAGGCAAGGAGTGTGTGCCAAGACCGAGTTGTTTGGCGGTCCGTCCTCTCTGCCTACCCCTGCGGGGAAACGGCGTGATGGTTAGTTAGTTAGTTAGTTTCAATGGGATATAATTGAAGAATTTCACGGCCTAAAGTATTATCGTTATTTAGCCAACATTCGCTTCCAGGAGCGTTTGTTAACATTAAAATTACATATGGTTGGTGCGCCCATGGGAGTGAGCCGAACCGGTTGTCCAACACTTCGGATAGCGATACAGTGTCCATCATCGTGGCAGACGTGTAGATTGTATATTTGTGTAGAAGTGATGTCGTGTTGTACGCGTTAATCTTCTTTCAGCACAATAAGTAATAGTGAAATTAACTATTAAATAGTTCTTGGTTGGCTACAACAAAGCTAAACACCGAAAACCACATTAATTTCACTACAACTTATTGTGCTGAAAGAAGATTAAGATAGCTTCTACATAAAAACATAGCCCTGTATATAATTTATTGTCATATTTTGTGGGTAAATTAAATTTCAATTTCCTCCGTAATTCGGCGTGCTCTATGCATTTCGGGTGAATCCAGGATTTAAGGAACAAATCCAAAGCAATGGCCAATTTCAATAAAGTGCCGATTTGTCGGCCGCATGGCGAACTGCATGCTAACTGTAACACGGACATCGTAATGCTGCTTGAAACTGCCCTAATCTCGTATGTAGTTAACCCAATTGTTTACGGTTGCGATGCTCTCTACAACAAATAACAAAGAAAAAATACATTCGCTCAAGAAATATTAATAACATTTAACAGAATAGTTTTATCAGGTCAGTGGAACATTTGAGGTCATACTTACCTAAAGTACAAATAAAAACTATGTTTATATAAGCGCTATTCGTACACCATTCGAGAAGAAAAAATCTTTTGCTTATCTTGGTAACATCTTTAATATTATTTGTAGGCGAGACTTAATTTTTTTTTCTATAAATGGAACGCATTTTTTTCTACAAAAATATTCTTTGCTTCATCTTAGCTGTGAGCATCGTCAACTTCAAACCTTTAAGATGAGAAATCCAGTCATTTCCCTTGTAGTAAGTCGTAGTTATTTAAAATTCAATAATTTGTACATAAAGTAAAGAATTTTTTAGTAAATGTTATAGAGATAATTTGCATAAAGAAAGTATTAATAAATGTATTTTTGTATCTTAAATTGTCATTATTGGGAATCTGTATCATGAAGTAAATAAAAAAGAATTTCGATGTAACGATACACATTCATTTAAATAAAACTTAATACCACAACAATGCAAAAGTCTCCTTTAATTAAATAAGAGTGAATTATTTTTTTTTCAGATTTGTGTGGCAGCTTTCCACATCACGAATTCAATTTACCAGAGCTGCAGCGGAAAACCATTCCTTTGCAAAAATATGACCCATTTTCAAATATGCACCGACATTGGGCAAGACAACATCACCATAACTCTGGACGATATAATCCAAGCTTGTCCGGATGGCACCGTTTGCACAAAGACCAACTCCATTGAATGCACAGGACCGGTCCCCACACTTAAAACCACCGCCAAACCCATAGTAACCCCAGTAGTTGTTCCCGAAATCAAATGTCCTAGAAAGGGGAACTTTGCCAACCCTTCAGATTGTCACTCTTATTACAAGTGCGAAGGATCTCAAAAGGTCACAGTACATTGCCCTTGGAATTCTGTGTTTAGCTCTGCTGCTGGAATATGTACCCACGAGAAAGACAGTTGTGGATCGACTATTGATGAAATTCCTTGCTATTTGAATGGCAGATTCAAAGATCCGAAGAACTGCCAATCTTACGTCGATTGCCGAAGGGAAGGAGGGAAATGGAAGAAGATTAAGGTGTATTGCTCCGCCTATCACGCATTTCATGAAATGACTGGCAAATGCGTTTATAGAAGTGGTGGCTGTCATTAGTATCTGTTTGTGTATGTTTTAGTCCTACCTCAAGGGCTTTATTCAAATACGGACGATTTCCTACCTTGTACGTCTGGAGATATGAATATCTATCAACACTTGCATTAAATTTATAATCATTTGTTTGTATTTTTCTTGTAAAATAAATTTATTTAATGTAATTTATTGTGATCTGTTCCAATAAAAAATGTAATTATTTAAAATTTATTAAATAAACTTGTTAACAATGAAACTTTTAATGTCGCACAAAAATACCTACATCTTTTAATGTTAAGACCCGGCATACCCAATTTCTACCGATTTATAAAAAGTTTTTCTCCAACTCTTTTAAGTTTTTAAGATAAAAAAATAAAGATTATTTTTTAAGATAATATCTATACATTTGTTTTGCGAAACGTGAATTATATAAAATTCCCTCGATAAAAAAAAAATCGCAAAGTAAACTCCAAAAAGTATTAAAAACACGTTTGTTTGTTATTTAATATGTTATAGTTTGTTCTGTTATTTAATATGTTATAGGCATGAAAAAATTTACAGTGTTTCTTTAAATACAACTAAAGCATTTGTCAAGTGATTTTTGCTCTGTTTAAAACAAGTCGTGTTTTATTAAATATATTCACAGGAGTCACTTACGTCTGTTCATTCCATTCTCTTTGGATGTACATAAGTCCCTTTCAAATAATCGTCATCCGCCCCCCACAGACGGCAAGCCTAACAGACCTGCGTTCGTGCTTTCGATACCTAAAATTAAGTGATTTATTGTAAATAATATTTTGTTTCAAATATTTGAATAACTTATTTTACTTGTATATATCATTTATCGGTTACATAATATTGTTTTTCAAAAATGGGAAATAAATAACAAACATAATATTAAATCTCCAAAATTCAGACATGTTGCAATCTGGACGGTAGATTTTAGCTACTGACGGCGTACAAGCCCATTTTGCATAGTCCCGTATAATTATTATTAAATTAATTATATACAATATATTATTTTCTTATATTATGCTAATACTTTTTATTGTAAAGCGAACTTACATATACTTGCAAACTTATGGTGTCCGATTCGCAGTACCATGATATGGAATAATAATAACACTATTCAAGCTACACCTTTGGCAATTTGTTTAATTGAAATTTAATAGACCGGACATAGACAGAATATACGCAACATACTCCAATTGGGGATACCATAGTCTCACTGGGTTATAGACGGACCGGACATAGACAGAATATACGCAACGTACTCCAATTGGGGATACCATAGTCTCACTGGGTTATAGACGGACCGGACATAGACAGAATATACGCAACGTACTCCAATTGGGGATACCATAGTCTCACTGGGTTATAGACGGACCGGACATAGACAGAATATACGCAACATACTCCAATTGGGGATACCATAGTCTCACTGGGTTATAGACGGACCGGACATAGACAGAATATACGCAACGTACTCCAATTGGGGATACCATAGTCTCACTGGGTTATAGACGGACCGGACATAGACAGAATATACGCAACGTACTCCAATTGGGGATACCATAGTCTCACTGGGTTATAGACGGACCGGACACAGACAGAATATACGCAACGTACTCCAATTGGGGATACCATAGTCTCACTGGGTTATAGACGGACCGGACATAGACAGAATATACGCAACATACTCCAATTGGGGATACCATAGTCTCACTGGGTTATAGACGGACCGGACATAGACAGAATATACGCAACATACTCCAATTGGGGATACCATAGTCTCACTGGGTTATAGACGGACCGGACATAGACAGAATATACGCAACGTACTCCAATTGAGGATACCATAGTCTCACTGGGTTATAGACGGACCGGACATAGACAGAATATACGCAACATACTCCAATTGGGGATACCATAGTCTCACTGGGTTATAGACGGACCGGACATAGACAGAATATACGCAACGTACTCCAATTGGGGATACCATAGTCTCACTGGGTTATAGACGGACCGGACATAGACAGAATATACGCAACATCCTCCAATTGGGGATACCATAGTCTCACTGGGTTATAGACGGACCGGACATAGACAGAATATACGCAACATACTCCAATTGGGGATACCATAGTCTCACTGGGTAATGGACAGACTGGACACAGATGGTTGGGAGTAGTTGGGACTTTTTGGCGGTATTCAAACAAATAACACGTATAGAAAGATGACAAATTCATTATTTAAATAAATTGGACTGAAGATAAGGAGTCTGGAGACGATCGATGTAAATTTACGCCATTGATTCGATTGACAATTGCTACTTGATCGTTTATCGAGGCACTTGAAGATATTGACAAACATAAAGAGTCGATTGACAATTATGGAGATGTAAGTTTCATTTTACTGTGCGCATTGAAACTATGGACGAGAATCATTGACGAAGCGAAATAATCTTTGTTCTGTGCGATAAATCGTCGGTTCAATTGATTTATCTATTTCTTTGGAATTCAGTTTCATCGCGGAATGAGATTTGTTTCACTAATTGCTTTATTTCACCATTGTCCAGAGTTGTGGAAAGAATAATAAAAATACATATTATAATTATATTATTTGCAGATTTAAGTAACGTTTCCGCTGAACTCTTCGATTCTCCCTTTTGTGGCAAAAATATTAATCGCCCGATTTGAGTTGTATATCACATTTCAATGCACATTGTCAATGACATAAGAACATTTTCAATGACATAAGAACATTGTCAATGACATAAGAACATTGACAATGACATAAGAACACTGTCAATGACATAAGAACATTGTCAATGACATAAGAACATTGTCAATGACATAAGAACATTGTCAATTGGAATTGATCGTCCCCGGACCCCTCAAGACTGATCGGACATTCTTGAAATTCCAATAAATCTGCAATTAAAAAGTAATTAATTACATAATTAAAATTTTCACGAAAATCTGAACAAAATTGTCCATAAAACCTTTTGTATTGTACCAAACGATTAAATACAAAATACTATGATAAAATTGACGGTATAATAGCTTAAATGATCATAAAAATTAAAAACTTTAAAAAAATTGTTACTATCTTTTACTGTCGTACATTTTCTGATTTTTGTAGAGAATTATGAATGAATCAATTATGGAAAAAGTTTCTATTTCTACTAACTATAGGTAGTTGAAATATACGTTTTATAAAACGCATATTTCAATGCTTGGTTGTATTAAACGATTTTGTGCCTTTTTTGTAAATAAATGAATTTTCTGCTGGTTGTATACAGTTGTCAGCCAGTTGTTGACAGTTTTCCTCATTTGTGTGAAGGTTTCCTTTTAAATATAAGATTTTCTATTTTATTAGATAATAATACAAGCAGTCATATTTCCAACTCATCTGATGTAAGGCTACTGTTTCCAACTATGCACTAAGAAAACTAATTCTTTCGAATAAAATATTCTATGGTTACAATTTATTAATATTTCTCTAAGTAGCAAAGATAATATTGATATAAGAAAAATTATCAACAGATAAATATAGCATAGGTAACGGCAAAAGACATGACTCTGATAGATAAATATTATGTGTGATTATTCACGTACGCACAGAGAAATGCGACGACCCTTGCCGTTTTCCACAAAAGAGTGTTATCTGTCGACCAATTGTCTATTAATTAACCAGCAATTAAATAAAACCTCTCTAAAATGTCTGTGACATTTAGGGATTTGGAGAGAGGGATTTATTTAAATGTAAATATTCACTGCACTTTCTTCTTTGTGAAACATCATCTTTACTGCAACTTTATGATGAGGGCTTCAGTGATATCTTCTGATTTTCTACTTTTCTACTCCCCAATTCAGCATCTCTCCATTAGAAAATAATATTTTGAAAACGTTTTATTATTTTTCAGATTTTTCTCATCGATGCAGGCTTCATCACAGTTCACACCCATTTTCCATATTGCGTCGATATTGGAAACGGAGCCACAATTACACTGGACAATTCGACCCAGGCATGTCTGCCGGATTTAATTTGCGATAAGAAAAATCCTCTCCAACGTCAAATTCAGGGAACCACTAAAATCGTTCTAAAAGTGACGACCGCCAAACCCAAAGTTACAACCATTAAACCAAAAGTTACAACCATTAAACCAAAATTAATGACGGTTAGACCCAAAAGGACAAGATCACACCCCAATGGACATTGACATAAACACGGGCTGGCGGAGACCACGGATATGGACATCCGTGCAAATCCAAAGTAACGACAGTTAAGCCCAAAGTGACAACCCCTAAATGCAGAACAAAACAACAAATAAAGTTTTTACAAATCCATACCTAGAAAGTTCAAGACTCATTGTCCGACGAGCAGTGGCGTAGCTAGGTAACCAAGGGCCCTGGGGCAAATTAAAAAATGGGGCCCCACTGCTATGTAAACTGATTAGGTATTATCAAATAAAAATATGAAATGTGGTTCCTCCAAACCTTCCGCTCTTATGTGTGTCATGCAAACATCATCCACGTTCACATGATCGGCGGCGGAGGTATCTCCAACTGCAATAATTGTCTAATCTTCTTCAGTAGGCTTCTCAACCAACACTGCAGTTACCACATTATTTGAGTCACTATCAATAGAAATATTTTGGCCAGATGTACTTGCAGAAGGCTGACTAAAAATCTTGTCAATTTAGGGCAATTTTTTTTTACTATCTTCTCTTTCTTGGCGTTGTTTGCGTTTAAATGCACCACTGGGTTTCTTCTTTTTATCTATATTTTAATACGCTACAAGTGTCGTTGGGGAATGAGGCACATATAAATATCCGTCAAATTGACAACACTGCCAACCTACAGAAAGAATTTAGGGGAATTCCCTAGGCATAACTTTTGAATTTCTCTCAACTGAGTTGTCATGATTAAAGTGGAGTTGCAAGTTGCAACCTGTCATTTTTATTTTGAATTTGAAAATTGGAGAAATTTCCAAAAGTTCAGTTCGATCGAGATTTCTGGTAAGGATTCGAGGGCCCCCTGAGCTTGAGGGCCCCGGGGCACTGCCCCGCGTAGCCCCTAGGTAGCTACGCCACTGCCGACGAGCAAAGTGGAGCTGGAAATGTTCACAATCTCCAGAAACCGAAACCAAACTCAAATCGAAAACCCAAACATATTCACCATTCTAATCACCATGGTTAGTAAGCGACGAATATACCCTTGTATATTGATTTGTTGATTTGAAAATGCATATTATCATGGTATATTGTTTATTCGAATATTTGCTAAAAATTATGTATATAAATAAGAAATAGTAATACCCTACTTTTATCTGAACAATAATGGTAATATATATGGTCAAGTGTTATATCTATGGACGCTTGTAATTTTGAACACTTTTAGTTTCTATGGCAAAACATCGTTCTAAATCAACTTCCAAGTTAACGGGTAAAGTGTATTCACCTCCAGCCAGGAGGTGAAATAACACCCCGAAAGACCGGAAAAAGATCATGCGAAACTATTAACATTTCAGATACATTGACCAACGGACCATTGACCAGATACAAATGCAACACAGCCAAACTCCATCGACGTCATCAACTTTTAAATCCTGAATTGGTCTTCCATTCCTTAAAGCACCTGAAATGAAAATAAAATAACCTAACCTAACCGTGGAAGTAGGAAGGGAAAATCGAGGATTTTGACAGATACGCCCGAGATAAATGAAATAGCCGAAAAGTTTAAAAGGAAATAAGAGAAAACTATTTCCAAATAAAGCTGTATTCAAAAATTAAATTGCGCGGAGTGCTTCTAAAAAAATAATAATGAAGCGGTAGTAGTAGCTTTACCTGTGAATGTATTTCAAATAAGGAGCGGGCACTTCGGACGATGCCAGCAAGGAATACTCTCACAAACAGTGACAATTTTCTGTCATTCTATTGATTATGAAAACTCATATTCCTTTCTAATTCTAATTTCTATCTTCTACTTTTTATTACAATTTTTCCAAAATTTTAGCTTCATCTATAGTTACTAATTTCATATGTTTACACTAGATTTCATATTTCATACAAATTAATTACACTCAATTGGTCACCATGAAACAGGCAGCCGCCTAGTATGGTGATTCATTATATCTACTTTATGTAAATTTCATAATAATGTAACATGTATTAAATAAATAAAAAATAAATAAATAAATATAATTATTTAAAGTTTACTAAACAGTGGTTATTATTCAATATAAAAGTAGTTGATAATATGAAAAAAAAATAAAGTAGTATTTAATAGGTACCATTTTGCATTTTCTTCGCAAAAATCTAGTTTGTCCAATATTTGTACAATATACTCTACAAAGGTATAATATGCTGTCAAAAGGTAGAATATACTGTCCAAAGGTACAATAACCCCTGTTTAAAGTTCAAAGGTACATACACTTATTGTACCTCTATATATAAATGCATTTTTTTTCAATTCCAGTAAATCAAAATCAATTGAAAAAATCAATGCATAAATTTGAATAATGGATCATTTCAAAAGATTAAAAACTGCTTTCTTCGTGATACAATTTGAATAAGTTAAAAAAAGTTTGAAAAATACAAAATTGCCCAAAGGTACATCACATGACCCCACTCATACTACCCGAGCACGGGAATACCCAGTGCCCAGGTACGCCACATGACCCCACACATACTACCCGAGCACGGGAATACCCAGTGCCCAGGTACGCCACATGACCCCACACATACTACCCGAGCACGGGAATACCCAGTGCCCAGGTACGCCACATGACCCCACACATACTACCCGAGTACGGGAATACCCAGTGCCCAGGTACGCCACATGACCCCACGCATACTACCCGAGCACGGGAATAACCAGTGCATTTTCTTATATCGTAATAAAAATAAGACATACAGAAATGCAATTTGCCGTAGTAAAACCTTTCTTAGTTTCGGTGTTTAATATCAGTATGATAGTCTGTCCTTTGGTAATCACTGGTGTATTTTTGGACAAAGGATAGAAAAACTGGTATACTTGCAGCATCTAAAGATATTAAAGAAGTAACCGAACGGCGAGGTTTCTGCTTCACCGAATGGTGACCACGAAACAATGTAAGATTTCCTATATAGAAGCTTTGCCTATTTAAGCATATCGCTCGCCATACATTCCAATTGATAGTGAATGGCAAGTGACACGCTGAAATAGGCCAAGCCATGATGCGTATATCAATAAACCAAAACGATGCTGCCGTGTTGTAGCAAGTAGCAATAATTGCATTGCAGGAAACAGTGATTTCGTAAAAAGGGCCGATCCTTTGACGGGAAGGCCCGAATACAATAATATTCACTACACACTGATTTGTGTCGCCCTTTTGCCTGCTTAATTATTAATTTGATACTTGGGACCAAAGAGTATGGATACTAGAGAGACAGCATGTGAAGTGTGCCCGCGCGCTCCAAGTGTGAATTTTGTGGAATTTTACGGAGACGGCTGACATTAGCTTTTACACCTCGGTCGCGTATTGAGCTCCTAGTAAAACGTTGATAAAACATAGAAAAATGGTCAACTGCGCCGTAAAATTGTGTAAAAGCAATTCTGTGAAGAAAATTAAGAAGAAAGACGGCCTTACCTTTCACATATAAGTATTTAAACACCGCTCAATTAGACATTTTATAGTTAATTTTTTGACGAGTTCATTTCAACCGCCATCACGCCAGCACGCCATCTCGGAACCACGTGGCGGACGAATGTCAATGGGCCGAATCAGTCAACTTATTTTATAATAATTAAAAATTACCAATAAACCTTTATTTTTATTTATTATAACACACGTTTATAATGATTTGTCTTGTATGGTGACCTGATAAATCAACACAACGACGATTCAACACGAATTTTAAAAGTGGTATAAAGTCATGGAAAGTGATGAAACAAAAACTTTATTAACTGGGTTAAGTAGGTTAGGTTAGTTAGGTTTTTTTTCCTTCGTTTTTAATGACTTTATAATGTACTTTTAAAATGTGTGTTGAATTGTCGATGTGTTGATCAGGGAACCGTCTGTATATATATATACCTAGGTCGTACTTTAAATCCTAGTTTTGTGAACAATCGCGCATGTGCGCGCGTCGGTACGACGAGATGTGTGTCACTATTTTAGGTTTTCGATAAATAACTCTTAAAAGTTCACTTGTATCACATTTTATTTTTTTCCGGTGTAGATAAATATTCTAAGATATTCCGTGTTTTTTATCGTATTTTTGGAACCATGGATTGATGTTTATATTTATTCATTTTGTATCATGCCTATAAATTGTGTTTATAACATAATATTTTATTAATTATTTAAAATTGTTATTCATGTCTCCTGTACTTATCTTTAATTTGATTTTTTTTCTTCTTTTTTTTGTTATCACTGTAAAACTGTAGAGTTTTTTTCTTATATTATTTACGACCACTCCTTTCCTTAAAGTCAAGCACCAGCTTCCATAGGGAAATAATAATGCACAAAATTGTACTATGCAAATCTGTTGATAAAATAAAATAATACTACCTAACTCTATATTATCAAGTTATTCGTAATCCGGAAATTTTTGTCTTTCTTTGAAAATAAATCTTTATATATGTATATATAAGAAATCTCGTGTCATGGTGTTTGTGGTCGCACTCCTCCGAAACGGCTCGACCGATTTTTATGAAAGTTTGTAAGTATATTTTTTAGGTATGAGAATAGGTCGTAAAGTATATTTCTTACCAATAGGTGATTATGTGTCCCTATTCAGAAAAAAATAGGGTGTCCCTATCTAAAAATAATTTATATGGCAGAACAACGTTTCCGGGTCAGCTAGTATATATATAGTTGATACACTGTAACACTGTAAAGTTATTTAATTTGACTTTAATGTCGTTTTTAGTGTTTTTATTAGAGTTTTTTCATCCAACTCTTTCAGCCAGATTTTTATTTTTTATTTGTATTCATGAAACTTTTCCAATATTTTTTTTATCTGGAGGAAGGATGTTGTCAATTTTTGTTACAAAATAAATTAAGTTTCTTCATCGCAATATGGGTTTATAACTTGCAATGTTTTCTGTCTTTTTGATTCGTCTAGTGTGATGGATAAGTTTTAAGTTTTTTCTTATATTATTAACGACAACTCCTTTCCTAAAAGTCAAGCACCAGTTTACATTAGAAAAGAATATAATAATGCACAAAATTGTACTCTGCAAATATGTTGATTATTTAAAATAATTCTATCTAATACAAAAAAAAATCTATTCAAACTGATGAATTGCGCAATATTAGCACCAAGGAATGGCGCTGCGAGTTTCAGCAAGTTAATAACATTAGTTTTTCACCCAATTGCACTTGCTATACATTCCCTGAAGATTGATACCGATTTATTTGGACGCGCACTACACGATTCGATCATAATCTTGATTTGGCAAAAAAAGAGTTACGTGAAATCAGATTTAGGTAATTTACAATAACATGTATGGTACAATAAATAAATAAACAATATGTATGTCTTTTTTTACTTCCGTTTCTGCACTAGTTAATTTTATATTTTTACCACCATTCTTTGTTTGGCAAATAATGCGTAATGCGCTGTATGCCCAAAATGTGATAAAAAATTAAGGATGTTTTTTTAATAAAAAATAAATAAAATAATGTGCAGCCCGTTCACAGTTCGGCCCTTAACTCTGACCCACGGCCCCCTCCGCGCTCGCTTACCGCTCTTCCCCGTCTCTATCCCCTCCCACAAGGGCGTTGAAAATTATGGGAGCTTCATTGGTTTTGCGTATTATTTAATACATCTCGACAAATTATGCCGCTTCCATTGATCCTAGTTCCATGCTTGGGACTGTCTCAAGGGTGTACGAAGCTATTAACAATTTTATTTTCAGACACCCTTTGAAAGGGATTAGAACGACGAGAATCATTATTATCTTTGTTCCTTTGTATTGCAATACTGCAGTATGGCAGCATAAAACATTTTAATAACATCGTGGAAAGTAGGTGAAAAAAAGAATGAGAAAAATTTCCGTTGGTTTCTTTATCATCCTATTTACAAAACGGTTTTGCGCAAATAATGAGAGTTCATTTGTTGAAAAGGAATATGATAATCGCACAACAGGGTCTCCAACAAAAAATGAATACACATGTGAGGCTGAAGGCAGTGGGGGAGAGGAAGAAGATAGGAAAAAAGGAGGCGGAGAATTACCTGGCTATTCAAATCTGGTCACCAAACACGGCCAAAGCCATTTCAAACAACATTTCAATGCTGATTGATGGGCTTACACCAGGGCGATACTGAGAGTATCTTCTAATCTGGAACGTGCCGAAAATATACTGTATATTATTTTAAAATAAATATAAGTAGTAATTTGTGAAATAACACAAATTAATCAAATAAAATTTACTCGCGCACTGGGATTTGAACTCGCGACTTCCCGCTTGCCAGTCTAGAGCCACTTGACTGCCACTCACTCACTCTCTTCCCGCTTGCCAGTCTAGAGCCACTTGACTGCCACTCACTCACTCTCTTCCCGCTTGCCAGTCAAGAGCCACTTGACTGCCACTCACTCACTCTCTTCCCGCTTGCCAGTCTAGAGCCACTTGACTGCCACTCACTCACTCTCTTCCCGCTTGCCAGTCAAGAGCCACTTGACTGCCACTCACTCACTCTCTTCCCGCTTGCCAGTCAAGAGCCACTTGACTGCCACTCACTCACTCTCTTCCCGCTTGCCAGTCTAGAGCCACTTGACTGCCACTCACTCACTCTCTTCCCGCTTGCCAGTCAAGAGCCACTTGACTGCCACTCACTCACTCTCTTCCCGCTTGCCAGTCAAGAGCCACTTGACTGCCACTCACTCACTCTCTTCCCGCTTGCCAGTCAAGAGCCACTTGACTGCCACTCACTCACTCTCTTCCCGCTTGCCAGTCAAGAGCCACTTGACTGCCACTCACTCACTCTCTTCCCGCTTGCCAGTCTAGAGCCACTTGACTGCCACTCACTCACTCTCTTCCCGCTTGCCAGTCAAGAGCCACTCGATCACAAAGGCCGTACATTTTCATGAATTATTTTCATTAATATTAAGTTATTTAAAATTTTTATCATTATTATAAAAATTATCAAACATAAAAATATTATATTTGTAATATTTTTTCCGACTTATGTCCGGGTTAAATCTTCCCCATAGGAAAAACTAAACCCTTCCACACACTTTTCCACAAATGATCATCTAGTCAATCCACATGACGCAAGTGCATTATATAAGCAAAATAAATACAAAACAATACAAGAACATCACGTCAACTCACAAGAGATCAAATGGGAAAATAATTCACCGACTCCAGATATTTTCATATCAGAGGGTTCGGCTCGGTAGAACTTCTAACTGAACCTATAAATCCTACTGATCCCTCAACATAAATATTTAAAAAATCTTTCGTAATCCTACATGTATTTAAAATGACTAATTTTTTAAATAGATCTAATACGGCTAAATTTTGAATGAGAGAGCTAGGTATAATGCCAGTAGCCGAAATAACAAATGGTAATATTTTTATAGTCTGAGAATGCCAAATTATTTTAATCTCATTTCCTAAATCTGTGTATTTTCTTATTTTTTCATAAATAGAGTTTTGAATATTATAGCAAATTTTTTAATTTTTAAAATAAGAGTTTATATTTTATATTTAGTCTTTAGGTTATTATTTGTCTATTTTTAAATTTGTTTTTATTTTTATTATTCGTTTATCCTTGCGAAGAAACCGTTGGTTTTGAAACATGTCGATCCTTGTTGATTAAATGGTGGCGTTTACGAAGTTATTTAGTTTATTTAAATTCAAATGTTGCGACAAAGTGATTTTGCAATTATTGAAGAAATAATATATTATATTTTTGTTTGATGTCCCCCCCATCTCCCTGTAAAAAATCAGGTTTGATACTTTTCGGACAGACCTCGCAGAGGACAGAGTATGTGGAGAAAGCGCCGAAAAGACGTCTCTTGAACATAAGAACTTACAAACGAACATTCGCCGCACAATATGTTCCTGTTATGTAACAAAGTTGCCTCGAACCGAGCATTATATTACAAATAAATGAAACAAATCAACCTTTATTTGCATTTATGTTGGAGGACTGCCAATCTGAACTTCATTTTGTCTCCTTCCTAATAATCCTTTACCCCACAATTATGTGTCAGAATTCTACAAAAAGAGAAGAACGCGTTTCCTCATTACTGCATACATATAGATACTATCATTTTATTCTTTTTCAAATACCCCGCCGTCTGAATTATCTGTCCTGTTGTCAAGATTTGTTTATTTGTCATTTAACTATCTTTGTTTAAGAGAGTATAAAAGGAGAATTTTAAATTGAACCTCATCACACGTCCCATCTCATAGCTGACAGCAAGTACCACTCAGGAATTACACTCTCCAAGATGTCTCTTGCGATGCCAATTCGTGTCTTATTTGTGAGTTCAAATTATTCATAAAATTCCTTCTGAACTGCTCTAAGGTTTTATAGTAATTTAAGTACCTTCTTCTTTAGCTAAAGATTCATTACAGTATATCATCAGGGCAGCCCTGATGATGGACACTGTAATGCTGTCCGAAACGTTGGCTAAAGAAACCCACCCCATACATACCCCAAAAATAAATCACCATAAAACTTTTGGCTGTGATCTCAAATCATATCTGCTCCAAGGTTCTCTAATATTGCATCCTGTTCTGAAACTTTCTTATGTGAATTTTTGTGAATGGGAGACTTATAGCATCTCTTCCTTTCCCTTTCTAATACATAGAAAAATCAAAAATATCCCAAAAACAGTATAATACTATAAAATTTTAATAAAATATAATCCTTTGTTGTTTAAGATATTCGGCGCTCTTGTAGGATTTTCGCAATCCGTAACCCTTTTCCAAAACTGCAATGGAAAAGGGTTTCTTTGCGCCGACTCCACTCACTTCGTGACTTGCGTTGATGTCGGCTCTAATGTCACGCTGGTACTAGATGTGACGAGCAACGCATGCGCAGCCGGCAGTGTCTGCAACCAAAACAACGCCGTGGAATGCAAGTTTCCATCGCCGATAACCACTACTGTTAAAGCCGTCACCAAGCCCAAGACAACTACCACAACCACAACCACGACAACGACAACCGCCAAGCCATTGTCTTGCCCGAGATGGGGCACATTTGGAGACCCTTCGAATTGCCGCATTTATTACAAATGCCTTGGTATGATAAAACTTCAGTATGTTTGCCTCGTAGGAGGATATAATACTGCTACGGGAATGTGTAGCATATCTACACCTTGTGTAAGATAAACATTATATTCACCGTCTTACGTAGATAACAAAGTTTTTTAAACTCGTAAATTCGGTTCAATTAGACGTAAGCTATAACCGTTACAAGATTATATATGCAGAGAGTCATTGTTTATTATATTATATTATTTTTACAGTAGATAACAACATTTTTCATGCATTTTTGGCCCTTTATTGATGAAGCAGTACTGAAACTCTTGTATTCTATTTTTATTTATGGTTTCATATTATGCATATTTTTATTAAAAAAACTTTATCAAAGTATTTTGGCGTTTGGTTTTTCATAATTTTAAATTTAAGAATCGACAGTAGTCTCTTTGTTTCAAGGCAATTTAGAGTTAAGTAATATATTTAAACTTTTGTGGATTATCTATAAGGGGATAGGACAAATCATATATAAAATAAATAAACTAAATTGAATTGAATTATATTTTAAAGTCATTCAAGCCTATGAACTTATATACAATTAAATATACACAAAAATTGTTAAGGGACAGCAAATACGGAAAACTAAGAGGTGACTGGCGGGTATTTTTTAGAAGCAAACGATACATGCATTTGAAAGAAGAATAGTTTTTAAAATTGAAGAAGACTTGGTCAAGAGTCACATCCTCCACAACACACTGGCAGAATGGACTCTCGAGTACCTGAATTTTGAACAAATGAGCTGCAATGGAGCAGTGGCCAATTCTCATTCTCGAGATACATGAAATAAATCTTTTGGATTTTTTTTCCGTGGAACCATGGCTTACTTGGAATATGATTTTGTATTTCAGCATAGAAAGACCCATATCGAGTTTCCATACGCGTCCAATTTTCTTCCCAGGAACGAGGCATGTTGGGTTTAAGATTAGCAAAAGAAGAGAACCAGAGACTGTTTAGCAAGAGAATCAGCTTTGATGTTACCCTTATTTCCTAGATGGCCAGGCACCTAAACCAATATTATCTCAAACTTAGATTCGTTTAAAGAATTGGGGATATTTTTGATATAACTAAAAACATAGTCTCCTGGACAACGAACGACATTAGAGAAAAAATTTAATACTAAGGCTCGACGAATATTGAGGAACTGGATTTGAATTAAAGCTTGTTCAATAGCGAAGCATTCTGCAGTAAATATGGTAATTTGTAAGACAGATTTACATTGAATTCAGGAGTATATATCGATGCGCTACATTCTATGTGATCAGATTTGGAACCATTAGGAAAGCTTATGGTCCAAAAATAGGCCAACAAATTTTATTTGCTTAACGATTTGTAGAGGGACATTATCAAAAGAGAAGGTAAAGTGGGGCAGTTTTCTTTTGAGTCTAAAAGCCACTACCTTGGATTTAGAGGTAGCTAAATTAATTCCACTTGCAAACAACCAAACTTTAATATTATGCAACGCCAAATTTAATTACTTCGCAGCATGCGATACATTTTTGTGTGATAAATATATAAGAAAATCTTCCGCAAAATAAAGTCGCTTGATCAATATCTAAATCAGATATTATATAAATATTAAATAATATTGGACGGATTACAGATCCCTGGGGTAACCCTTTACATAGTTTGAGCTTCAATAAATCGCTTGCATATTTTAGGCAATGAATATGCTAATATTGATCACGCTGCCGGTAATCTGTCTTCATACAAAAGATGCGTTAAACTAAATTTGTTTGCTAGTACCACGTAAATACATCGTGTAAACATAATATGCCTACCAGTACTTCTAAAACTATTAATGCACTTGAAATCATAAGTACTTGTAAAATCTATCATATCGGTTAACATAATCCAGGATTTATTACTTTTTATATTTAAATCATTGTCGGTACCTTGAGATAGGTATCTTATTGGTACATTTTATTGTTTTATTTCAATCTTTAAATTTTTATTTTTATTTTTAATTTTTCCTAATAAATTATGGTTTGTACTTTAATACTTTATATTTTAAACTATTCACTTTACAATTTACTTTTATACATTATAGTTTTTATACACTACTTATTACCTTACTTTTTACCTATTTTCTTAAATTTTACTAACATTTATACTGTTATTCTTCATGTTGTTGTACTATTATAAGTATGTCAATTATGTTAATGGCACGTGTTGTGCCGTATATGTGTAAATAAATAAATATTTTTGAGGAAGAGTGGATAATAATGGAATTTGTCTGTTAGCAAGTTGATAATAAACTAATTTTATGTGGATTTTTATTTTTATTAATTTTACCTTCTTAACATCAACTATAAGTTCTAGAAATGTGGCCAATATCTGTTGTAAACACAATTAAATTATTCATAGTTGATCTTCTTCTTTTTTCTGAAAGTCATATCGATTAGGAGAGATAATACAGTGATTTTCAACAAACCATTCTAATCTGTTATTTATCTAATGTTCCGCTACTTTCATTAAACACGACAAAATAGCAATAGGACGATAGGATGAGACTTCAGACGGATTTTTCTCTGGTTTTAACCTTTTTTTTTTGATTGCAA
This sequence comes from Hesperophylax consimilis, assembly GCF_061612785.1. Classification (NCBI taxonomy): domain Eukaryota; kingdom Metazoa; phylum Arthropoda; class Insecta; order Trichoptera; family Limnephilidae; genus Hesperophylax; species Hesperophylax consimilis. The sequence continues at coordinate 42,309,620 of NC_142840.1, forward strand.
CAATAACATTTGGCTGTCATCAGTTGTTTTGTTTTGCTCTATCTAAAATTAATTTTTTACCATTCTATTTTGTTTTCTGGCCAAAAAAAAGTGTAGTGTGTTGTGCCTTGAGGTTTCTTCTCCCTTCTGATCTTCCAGGAGTCACTTTTCGCTGCTGATTTTCAGATATTTATAAACTTTTTTACTTCTGTCATTTTTCATACTATTATTGTAGTTGTTTACTGCTGTGAATAATGGAGGAAGATTTCCCTCCTGGACCCCCTACAAAGCCCCCAGATCCCTCTCCGGACCCCCCAGACGGGGAAAATGTAGAAATTTCTGACAGTGATTCTGTCATTTTGACTTCTACCAAAAAAAGGAAATTTACTCCTTCTTCCCCAATAAAACTTGACTCGCTTTCGACTTCACAGTCCCCACCAGCACTTTCTCAACTTCCTCCAACAAACTTTTATTCTCCTCATTCCCGTGGCCCATTCATAGTATACGCCCAAAAAACTGAGCAAGGAAAAACCATCCACCCTCTTGAATTTGGCAAATTCCTATCAAATAGCAAGAATCTTTCAATCAAGCCTGGAGGTGTAAAAGCCGAGGGTCGCTTCCGAATCTCCGTCGAATTCCTCTCAGGGTCAGCTGCCAACAGTTTCATCAAAAATGTCTTCATTTCATCTAATTCAAAGTTTAAGGCATATATCCCTACTTTCAATGTCACTCGCATGGGCTTGGTCAGAGGTATCTCGACCGATCTGTCCATCGAAGAAATTCTGTCTTCACTTTCAACCCCCCAACACATTGGCAATCCCATAAAAGCCAGGAGGCTAAATTACAAGGACTCCTCTGAGGGTATAATTTCTTGGAAGCCCTCCCAATCTGTCGTTATCACCTTTGAAGGTCAATCTCTTCCCTCCCATATATATTTATTCTTCAACTCATTACCAGTTGAAATGTATACTTATCCCACCACTCAATGTTTTAATTGCTGCCGTTTTGGTCATACCAAAGCTGCATGCAGATCTCAACCCAGATGTTTTAAATGTGGAGAAAACCACGCAGCTGACCAATGTCCTTCTTCCTCCTCACCTAAATGTTTTAACTGCTCAGGCTCACATACAGCTATCAACACATCTTGCCCAGAACAATCTCGCCAAAAAAATATTAAAATTTCTATGGCCTCTCAGAACTTGTCTTTTCTGCAGGCTTCTAAACTATTCCCGCCTGTCAAAAAATCATTTGCTGAGGCTTTATCCAGCAACTCCTCATCCAACCCTCTTCCCTCCACTACAACAACTTCTTCTCGTTCAACTAAATTCACATACAAAAACGCTATTTCTAAACCGGCTCCTGGATATGATCAGCAACAACACAACTCACTGCTCTTAAATCCCAATGGTTCACCTCTTTCAAATGCCACAAATGGGTGTGCAAATAATTATAATCCGTCCTCAATGAACTCTCTTAAACTTTCTGAAAAACTCTCCCAAGACAATTCTTCATTTATCCAAACTCTTATTATGCTTCTAATTGACCTTATTTCTTCTCAAACTAATCTACCGTCCAACGCTGCTACTATTATTTCCACATTAAAATCATTTATTCAAAATGACTCTTCAGGATGTCAGAATACTTCAGTGGAATAGCCGAAGTGCTATTTCTAACAAATCTGATCTTCTTAACCTATTAAATTCCAACATTATTTCTTTGGCTGCTATCTCGGAGACTTGGTTTACTCCATCCACCCATTTTAATGTGGGAGGGTATTCCTGTCTCCGCGATGACCGCCCGGAAGGTTTGGGCGGCGGTGCTGCCCTTTTTATTAAAAAATCCATATCATTTTCCCCAATAAATAATATCAAACCCCCCAATGCTGACTTCCAAATGGTTGCAGCTAAAATAAAGGACACATCCTTTATTTCAGTCTATCTTCCCCCAACAGCCCACTTCAATAAACAAACTTGGTTGCAAATTGTAAGTCAACTAAGCCCTCCTTTCTTTATATTAGGCGATTTTAATGCCCATTCCCCCGTCTGGGGTTCTGCTTTCTCCGACCGAGATGGTCGAAGTGTGATGGATTTCCTAGATCAATCCAACCTTTTTCTTTTGAATGACGGATCTCCTACTAGGATCTCACGCCCCAGCACAAACCCCAGTGCAGTGGATCTATCGATATGTTCTACTAGTCTGGCTTCTCTCTCCTCGTGGGTGGTGTCCCCCGACCCTTGCTCCAGTGATCATTTCCCGATCACCATTACTTATCAAACTTCTTTCCAATCAGACAAGTCTCATATTTCGACAAAAATTAAAACGAAACACACCAAATGGGATGAATTTAACTCTCATATGGACAAGTTCCTATTAAATTCACCCGCCACCGATATATTTTCCGTCAAAGATGATTATAATAACTTCAAATCAATGCTCATAACTGCAATAAATAAATCAAATCCTCCCCCTAAAACTAAATCTCTCAAAAAACTCCCTCCAACTCCCTGGTGGGATGAGGAATGTTCCAAAGTAGTAAGAATTCGGAAAGCTAAATCTCTTTCCTATCGTTACAATATGACTATGGAGAACTATCTTATATACAAAAACGCTGAATCCAATGCCAAAAGGGTATTGAGGTCAAAAAAAAGATCCGGGTGGTACAACTTCTGCAGTTCAGTATCTCCGAACACTCCAATTTCGGAAGTTTGGTCTATGATCCGAAGATTTAGATCCTCCTTCAGTTCACCATCTCCTCGAGCGTCTCATTCTAAATGGATCGATGAATTTTTGGACAAAATTGCCCCCCCTTCTGTACCTAACTTAGATGAAATAACGCCCATCTATAATACTCCTATGTCTAATCATTGGCTAGACTCTCCGTTCACCTTAATTGAGCTAAAAAATTGTTTATCAACAGTCAAGGACTCATCTCCAGGCAGAGATGGTATACCTTACAGCATAATCAAAAATAGTAATAATAATGTTCTAAACCACTTCTTAAGCATCTTAAATAAAATCTTCCAGACTGGTATAATGCCTGATGACTGGAGTTGTCAAATAATCATCCCTATTTTAAAAACAAACAAATCACCAAATTCTGGATCCAACTACAGGCCAATCGCTCTTTCATCCACCCTCAGTAAACTTTATGAAAAATTAATTAAAAACCGATTAGAATTTTTTGTCGAGAGTAAACAGCTTCTCTCTCCATCTCAATTTGGATTTAGGAAAAAAAAATCCACTCAAGATAACCTTGCCATCATCAGTACTGATATTAATTTATCAATTTCTAAACAGGAAGTTTGTCTTGCCGTCTTTATAGATATAGAAGGCGCCTTTGACAGTGTTTCCATCCCAATCTTGAAAAAAAAACTTCTAGGCCTTGGCCTTCCCCCCATGTTTGTCCAATCTATTATTAATCTATTTCTAGATAGAAAAATTTTCATTGAACTTCCAGATATTTTTCCTCAAAGTAGGTCTATTTGGAAGGGTTTACCACAAGGCGATGTATTGTCCCCCTTACTGTATAATATATACACATATGATATGCATGTCGCTATTCCCCCACAAGTAAAAGTTATTGAGTTCGCAGATGACATAGCTTTCTTCTTATCATCCAAAATCATCCCTCTCGCCGTCAAATATCTTAACGAAGCCATGAATGCCCTTTGCACATGGCTCACGTTAAATGGTCTTGAACTTTCAATCCAAAAGACTCAGTGTGTCACCTTCTCAAACCGCCATAAAAACCCCCCCGTTCAAATTTTATTTAAAAATTCTCCAATCCCCAACGCTTCTGAAGTAAATTTTTTGGGAGTAACATTTGATAGGAAACTTAAATGGTCTTCCCATATTAATAATTTAGTTACTAAATGCGAAAAAAATTTAAATATCATCAGATCATTATCTGGCGTTTGGTGGGGTGCTCACCCTACTTGCATTAAGTTGCTTTACAACGCACTTATTCGAAGCCATCTTGACTATGCCTGCCCACTTTTTAGTACTGCCTCAAAACATGTACTTGATAAATTAGACAAAATTCAATCTAAATCTTTGCGAATTATAACTGGAGCGATGCAATCATCACCCATCAATTCCCTTCAAGTAGAATGTTCTGATCCTCCTCTTTATTTAAGGCGTCAACTATTTGCTGACAAATTTGTTCTTAAATGCTTAAATTCTAAATGTCATCAGGTTATCCCCAGCGTCTCGTTGTTCATTGACTCAACTCATTCATCTACAATCAGAGCTTCAACTAAACCTCTTCCTGACATCTGTAAAAATTTTAAGTCTCTCTCAGAGCTTCACATTATCCAAAATGATCTACTTCCCTTATACAAATTAAAATATAGTCACGTCACCCTATCCCCAACAATAATAGAAGGGATCGGAATCCTTAAAAGTCATTCCAATCTCCCGGCCCGAACTGTCAATAATATGTTCAATGACATTATTTCATCTAAATGGCCCAACTTTTCTCTTTTATTTACTGATGGATCCAAATCTCCCGACTCTCCTAACTGTGGTATAGGTATTAACGTTTACCACAATAATTCTAATGACAGAATATTTCATTCAATTTCAAATCAATTTTCAATATTTTCAGCCGAGTGCATTGCAATAATAGAATCTCTCAAATATATAATCAAAAATAATTTTGAACATTCCCTCGTTCTCTCTGACTCTCTCAGTTCCCTCCAAAAACTTAAATCCAGTCCTCTTCTTCATCCTGATGATCACTTTGTATGCCTTATTCGAGAGATGATAGCCTCCATTCAAAGCTCTGGTAAAACTGTAACTCTGATTTGGATTCCTGGACATGTTGGTATCATGGGTAATGATATTGCGGATGCCTTGGCAAAACAAGGAGCGTCCAACCCTATTGTTACCCTCGTAAACCACATTCCCCTATCTGACATTTTTTCCATCATCAAAGATAGATCCCGCAATGTTTGGTCGGAGTATTGGCACATTGCTAGTCAATCCAAGGGAGCCTGCTATGCCTCAATACAAAGGACTATTCCATCAAAACCGTGGTTTCAGCAATTCCCTCATTTTTCCAAAAAAGAAATTTCTTCACTCATTCGAATGAGGATCGGACATTGTTCCGTTCCTTCCCATCTTTTTAAAATTCACGTTGTTGACTCCCCAGATTGTACATTCTGTGGTCTAGAAGTGGGAACTTTAGATCACATATTTTTTGGTTGTCCCTCTCTAAACAAATATCCTCTCTTCTATCAAGCCTTATCTAAAATTGCCTCCCCTCCATTCAACATCTCATCTCTTCTAAGTCTGAACTCGACTCCAATTTTCATTATAATTTTGAAATTTGCCAATTTAAATAAAATTAATATTTAAATTCACCTTTCATTTCTCAATAATTTTAAATGATGGCCAAGAACACCCTTGAAGGGTGAAAGCCAGAAATAATAAGAAAAAAAAAAAAAAACCTTTTTTTTATTTTGCAGTCATCCGGAATAAATCCTGTTTAAAACAAGTTGTTAATTAAGGACAAAAATATTCAAGCGAAATGTCAGAGAATGCTTTAAATAAGCTAAATAATATTCCACCAGGACCCGGAGAAGAGTCTGAAAATTACTCGTTTTAATTCACTAACTGAGAAAGATGAGTCTAGTCAGTTAGAATGAGATGGATATGAAATAAAAGAGGGCATTTCTTCACATCTAAAACTGAAGGAGGGGCAATCTTATCAGTAAAACCTATAATAATTTCTTCTTGAATATGTTTGGTACGCTGCCGCTGTGGAGCATTTAACGAACCGATTTTTTTTTAAATTGGTCTAAACTGACGACTGGGGAGTTTTAGGAGACAAGTTTTCAAATAATTTTTTCAGACCGCTTTTTATTTTTCAAAATACGTTTGTTTTCTGCCTGGGTGCGTTTCACTAAGTTTTCAAAAGGCATGCATTTGCGGAAAACGGAAATTGCTTCTTTTCTAGAGTATTAGTGCATTTTTCGTCCCACCACGGGGTCGAATGTTTGGTTTTAATGTTAAAATTATGCATTGGAATTGATTTTTCTTCTGACTTTATAACCATTTTAGGAAATAATTCATATTGCGTTCTGATGTTTCCAAGAGAAGACTTTTTAGAGTGAACAAGAGAGTCTAATTCAGATGAAAAAGTTCTCCAGTTTACATCTTTCGTTTTAAATTTAAAATTACTGTTAACCGCAAAGAAATGCGACGTGGTTAGATGGTGAAACAGAATAATAATAAGGAAATGATCACTGGAAAGAGGATCTTTGTTCTTTGTTTTTGGGAACTATGTTCCAAGAACATTTGGGTATCACCAATATGAATGGAGAGATAAATCAACAGGACTTTTCATCCGTCCGGGGATCCGTCGTTTAAAATACATAGATTATAGGAGTCATTAAAATCTAAAAGATTACGGCCAGAACGGTTTGTTAATTTACTACCCCAAGAGGGTGAATGAGCATTAAAGTCACATATACGGGGTAGTAATAATAGAGGTATGGTAGGCAGCACCACCTTTACCATCCAGTCTATCATGTCTAAGACAATTATATCCAGGAATCTTAAATTGAGAGGGTTCTAACCACGTTTTGGAAATGGCGGCATCTGAAATGTCATGTTCATCGAGTAATTGTACAAATTCAAATATATTAGATAATAGGCTTCTGCTATTCCACTGTTCAGTTTTGGAGACATTCGGAAGACAGGATAATAAAAAAAATTAATACCATCGGCAGCGTTGGACGGTAAATTATTATTGTTTGAAAGAATAGAAATTAAAAGGGTAATTAAAGTCTGAATAAAATAAGAATTTTCATTTACCACCGTCTGAGATTTATAATTCCCATTCGAGTAAAAAATATATCATTATGTAAATTTTTATCAATAGAAGCAAACAGATTTTGGTTTGATTTTAGTGGTTTAAAAATTATTTCCCTGTGGGAAGATGATGGAGGAGCTATAGAGGAATGTAGATTGTATTGAAGTAGATGTTACCTCTGCAAACGATTTTTTCAACAAATTTGATATTTCGTTATGGTTTTCAAATTTTCGAGCTCTGAAAACACGAAATAGCATTTAATATGAGTTTGTCACACGTACTATTTTTTATTGTTTACAAAAGATATTGTTAATATAATTGATACAGATATTATCTTGTTACTTTTTGCAGATGATTTAAAAAAATTCAAAATAATTAAAACCAACTGTATATTAAAAACAAAGTAACATAAACAGGCTACTTAATTGGTGTACTCTTAACAAACTTTATCTTAATATAGTATACGTAGAGCACTGTCCCGGAAAGACAAGGGTCCTGGGTTCGAGTCCCAGATGTGACCGTTTCCTTTTCTGATTTTTCTGTTTCAGATTTTCGTTTAGAAATCACTAATATTGTCTTCAATATTAAAATATTACAATTTGAGGTTTTACTCAATAAAGTTATTCCGAAAAATAAATATATATAATATTTATGTAAGTAAAAAAGCTACATTAGCCTATAGGGATGGGATGGCGGAAGGGAGGGGTATGGGATGGATCTAGTCTGTGTAATGTGTAGCATGTACGTATGTGTATTAATAAAAAAATAATAATGATAGTATAATTATTTATTGATTTTAGGTTTGAAATTGTGGGGTGCTGAGTTAAATAAGTCTAATTCACTGTATGAAGTATTAAAATTGTATGAAGCACGGTGAATAAAAGCATTTTGTTTTGAGTTCGTGTTACATTGAGGGATGTTTAATGTGTGATTTTGTCTGGTTTGTCTGATGTTGTGTGTTTGTGAGTGATGTGTGTTGTATATTGGTTTTGTGTTTTACGTTTATTATTTTATGTTATGAAATTTTGGTAATATTGTCTTTTTTGTTCTTTAATCCATTTTGTAATTGTTTGTCGGAATTTATTTTTGTTTTACTGTTAGACTTTTTAAAGCTTTTACGAGTATAACATGATTGATAGTGTCTCTGTACAAAGCTTATATTTACCGTCTGAGTTTTTATGTTTTCTTTGTACGCTTGTGTAACTGGTCTGTTAGTGGTATTTTGTGTATGTTGAAATTTGTTTTTTGGTAAAAAATGTAGTTTAGTAGTGTTTTAACGTATAATTGGCGTATATCTAGTACGTCACAACTGTTGAATATTTGATCTGTATCAGTCAGTCTATGTTTTTTTAGTATTACCTTTAAAATCGTTTTCTGTTTGATTTATAATGAATCGATCGCCGAGTTTGTTGCTCCTCCAAATGTTTGTTGCTTGTCCATCACTATCATTAATAGTTTGGGACAAAGCTATCATGTTGGACAAGACTCCCGTTGAAGCATTAGACAGAACAATGCGCGAATTGCAAAAAAATGCAAAAACTCACATTAGAGTAGATGTACAATTTTGTTCTCAGGTCAAAAATTACCAGTTGTGACAAGGGGCACACGTGCTTTATATTTACTTATAATTATTTTATTTATATGTAAATAAAAAATGAAATCCTCAGCACGTGAGATCCCAGTGAGAATATCATTATATATATGGTACAACAAAAGAAGATAATAAAATACTTATTTTAATATTATACAGGCAGGTGGTCCGATGACAGCTCTTCTAGCTATGCGCAGTAGCAAGATCTCTTGAAGTTTTTCTCGAGTATGAAGTTCAGCGTACTGGGGTGCTTTGCGCGCGGCCCGTAGAACGTCGCATCGGTTTGTTCGGGGCCAATATAGCAAAATCTTGGTGTTTAAAAGAAATGGACATTTTTAGATCCAATTGATTAAAAGAATATAATATTTTGCCAAGCTGTAGGTACATAATATTTATTATGTACAATGTAGGAATATTTTTATTAAAATATATATATATATATATATATATGTAAATACATTTTTAAAATTTTTTATTCCAGATCTCGGAGAGGGCGGTGCAATCCCACGAGCTCCATATTATACATAGAATATATTATATAAAGTAAATATAAAAAAATATTGTAAGATAATACATACACAATAAACGAAAACAAAAGACAATAATAATAATAATACAAAAATCATAATGAGATTAAAGTTTTTTAAAAAGAAAAAATATTTAAAAAAAATATATATATCCATATTTTTTTATCTATGACATCAGGATTTGGCTCCATCTCTTGTAAATAGGTCCCTGCCAGAAGTGCAGTGCTGCCATCACAAGACCGTTTTCGCTCGTGGCTAGTCGTGTTCGAAAGCTGGTGATCCGTTTTTTCATTAGTGCTCGGAATCCGGGAGCACGCCATTCTACAAACATATCAGTGGCACTGCAGTACCAGGAAAGCCGAAAAAGTATTCGGTAGGAATTGTTGTACTATACTTCCATTCTTTTTAGACATGCTTTGTTGAAGTTGGTCCACAGCTCCAAGGTATATAGGCTCGTGCAGTATGTGTTTAAAAGTTGCCTTTTTGCTTTTGGGGTACACTTGTTAAATCGTCGAGAAATCGTATTTGCTCTGATGCACAGTGATCTTCTCTGTCGCTCAATATCCATATCATCATTGAGCTCCGCTGTTACGATGTGTCCTAAGTATTTGACCTCCGGTTTTTCAGTTATTTTTGTGCCGTTTAGACTGACGGGTATTACTTTTGTAGGGACTGCGCCCATTTTCAATACTAGTAACACAGATTTAGTTGGGTTGTAGACCATGTTATGTTCAGCGGCATATTCTTCGCATATCTTCAATAGCTTTCTCAATGCTTTAATGCTTGGAGACAAAATAACCTTGTCATCTGCTTACGCAATGTTATTTACGCAAATGTTTCCCAGGTAACAACCTACATTCGCCGAGGTGAGTTTATTCCTTAAATCATTCATATAGACGTTAAATAAAATTGGTGATAAGCTTCCCCCTTCTCTGACGCCGCATTCCGTATTCACTGGTACTGACATTTTATTTTTCCAAATAACTTGGTTCTCTTGTTGATGATGCCAGATTGCCAGAATGTTAATTATTGAACTGGGTACATTCCTTTCTTTTAGTTTTTTCCAAAGCAGTGCATGAGATACTCGGTCCAAAGCTTTACTTAGGTCTAGAAAGCAAGCATACACTGTTGTTTTTCTTGCCTTATAATATTCGATACTTTGTTTCAAACTGAATATTGCCATATCTATATTTGATTCTTAAGTTTTAAGATAAGTAACTAGGCAAGTATTTCAAAATATATTGTTATTTATTCAAACTAGATATTTTCGTGCTCGACCAAACTCAGTTGCACTATTTTTTTCAGCTTGCAGCGTAATTTTAATTATGGGCTTTGAAATACGCAATCACTAAAAAATATGAAATGTTCTATCTTCATCCCCTTTTCTTTCCAGACGGGGACGTCTGGAAAGAAAATCAGAAAAAAAAAATCACGGGTTAGGGATAACCCGTGATTCTTCCGCAGACTCTGTGGAGAGTAACTTTGTCTTACTCTGTAAGATTATTCAGGGTAAATGAAACTATGGATGGTGAAACTCTAGAGTAAGAGTGTAGTGTACGGATTTGTCGTGCCTTTATTGTGGCGTGTGAGGGTAGTACTCAGTAGGAATATACGTGATCAAGTACTGGTATTTATTAGGGAACTATTTGTAATAAAAGAGGGACTCTACTAGCATGCATCGCCTTTTATAGAATCTCGCAAGCATACTGTCTCGCTTGCGCTTATACACCTTAACACAAACATCAAAAAAAGTATAAGAAATAAGCTAGAAATGCTTTGTGGCGATGGGTGGAATCATCCAGATTGTAAACAACGCGACCTACCTATCTACTTGCGAGTGAATACCTACTCGCGACGTCTAGAGCTACCTACGACAATACGTTGTGAGTTGGTCTGGCACATTACGCAAACTCACTAGAAGGTTCTACCCTTTTGCCTAGGAATAATAGCAGCGCCAACGAAAGTTCTAGTAGGATCCAGACTGAGCGAGTGTCTCCGTTTTACTTGCGATCTCGCCTACCTACTTTTGCCGTCGGCCGGTCTGTATAAATGGGCCCGACGCAGCGAGAAGTCAGTCAGTCATATATCAGCCGTTAGTTAACAAGGCTCAACGAGTGATAATCCGCGCACCTTCATCGCGCGAATGACAATACTCCCGGCTCTGCTCGGTTCAACCATGGACTCCATCGGGATATCATCATAGCGCCTTGGCCCCGGCCACCGTCCCTGGCTAGCGCTACACCGGATTTCAGCGCCCTGGTTCCAGCGCATCTGACCAGCGCTACATCCACGCACCTAGACCACGCAGCATCCTTCCTGGTCTGTGTACCTCCCGCGCAACCACCTACAAGGTCCACCGCACCTTCGCCCTTCCCGTCAGCACTGGAGTATCTGAAGAACCACGTTCTTCGCCAGTCCTGACCATCAATGAGTCTGGTCACCAGCAGCGGCGTCGACTAACTGACCTGCGCTTGACCAGCACGTCACCGCCTACATCCGGAGTGTACAACATCGGTCCTTCTTTCTCATCACGGCTATCTGACTCATATAAACACTGTGATCTTCACGCTATCTTTCATTCCGTGCCACCTAACCAGATCCCCAAAGCTTTATTATTTATGACTAGCATTAACATTTTGAATATTGTTAACAATTAATATGAAAAACACTCGAATTTTTAATCATGCAATTTATTAAATACTTACATTTTGTACAATATATACACAGTAGTACCTAACTTAGAGCTAAAATTTAAAATTAAAATAAATCAATGAAGAACTATTAATATGGTAAGATGTTAGTCTCGGATACATTATGGTATATATTATCAACCTACAAAATCTACATCGAGTCTATGTTGTTTATTTGATTCCCATGTACAAGAAAATTCGTTGACGTATAAATGTTGATAATTCAAATACTGGTGAAGTTTTTCGATTTTAATGCTACGTAAACATACGCGAGCCAAACTACCGAACTGAACCTCAACTTATGGGAAAGGAACGAAGCAACCGCAAATGGTGCGAAACGCCGCTTGCAGTTGCTTTGTTCCTTTCCCGTAATTCGTGTCTTGGTTCGCAAATGTATACGAACCATTATGAATGCGATGAACCCTAAAAATATGTGTTAACAATTTTTGAAAGATTAAAAAAAAATCTTATCTCGTGCATGTGTAGCTTTGCGGCAAGGAGCACATAGATGTTTGAGGATTAAACAACGCAATACTTGGGCATTGATATTTGGTTTGTGTGATTGAGCCACTGCTATTAATAGAACACAGAATATATATTTTACAACCCGACACAGTAGTATCTTCAAATTTTCCAGCTTTATTACAAGAGAACACCGGCTTTGTTGTAGTGGGCTTCTTCGTGGTAGGCCTTAACGTTGTGATAGTTGGTTGACATATGGAAAGTATAGTGAAACCGCATTTGCCTGTGAAGATATTGAATACAGTGGTAGAAGGACACAAGTAGTAGGTAGCCACTAATTTTCCAATTGAGTTAGCTGTGCAGATGACGTATTCCTTGCAGTCTAACCTTCGCAGGCTTAAGAATCGTCCAGTCGTGGTGCACACAAATGGGACAATTGGTATCGAAATCGTTGGATTGATTGTCGGCTTCACAGTCCGATTTTTCGTGGTCGGTTTGATCGTTGTTGATATTCTTGTTGTGGGTCTTCTTGTCGTGGGTCTTCTTGTTGTTGGTTTTCTTGTAGTAGGTATTTTTGTAGTGTGTCTCCTCGTTGTAGGCATTAGTGTTGAAGCTGGACCACACAACGCTGAATACGCACATTTGGAAGTCATCGCATTGAATATCGTCGTCGAAGGACACAAGTAATACGTTTCAATTAATTTTCCCAAAGAATTAGCCATACAAACCACATATTCCTTACAGTCTGCTCTTCTTGGGCTTAAAAAACGCCCAACATTTTTGCATACGAATTGTGCAACAGGTTTTGAAGAAGTTGGCTTAACTGTAGGTTTTATAGTCGGTTTAATTGTTGATATCAGAGTTGAACGCTTAACTGTGGTTGGTATTTTGGTTGTGGGTCTTGGCGTTGTGGGTCTTCTCGTAGTGGGTAAAATTGTTGTTACTGGACTACATACAACATTGAAAGCACATTTACCCGTTAATGCATTGAATGTTGTCGTTAAAGGGCATAAGTAATAGGTCGCAATTAAGTTTCCGGAGGAATTGACTGAACAAATGACATATTCCTTACAATCCACTCTTCTTGGACTCATGAAACGTCCAACGCTTTTACACACAAACGGATTTGAAGTCGTTGGTTTGACAGTTGGTTTTTGAGTTGTTCGCTTAATTGTAGTGGATTCCCTTGTAGAATGTCTTTTAGTTGTGGGTTTTGGCGTAGTAGGTATTTTAGTTGGGGGTCTTGAAGAAGTTTGTTTTTTAGTTGTGGGTCTTGTCGTAGTAAGTCTTTCAGTTATCGGTTTTGACGTAGTGGGTCTTTTGGTTGTGGGTCTTGGCGTGGTATGTCTTCTCGTTGTGGGTAAAGCTGTCGTTATTGGACGACAAACTACATTGAAAGCACATTTACCTGTAAATGCATTGAATGTCGTAGTTGAAGGGCACAAATAATACGTTATAATCAATTTTCCGGTGGAATCAAAAGAACAAATAATGTATTCCTTACAGTCCAATCTCCTGGGGCTCAGGAAACGTCCTGCAGTTTTGCAAACAAATGGCATAGGTTTAAGAGTAATTGGTTTTGCTGTTATGGGTATAGGAGTTGGTCTAACAGTTGTTTTAAAAGTGGGTTTAACCGTGGGTATCATTGTTGTCTTGATTGTTGCTTTCGATGTTATGGGAGCTTTTGACGTTACTGTTGTTGATGGTTGACAGTTGTAAACAAACGCACATTTTCTTGTGGCAGCATTGAAAAAGGTCGTTGAAGGGCAAAGAAAATATGTAACCGAATAATTGCCATATGAACTAATTGAGCAAATTATGTACTCCTTGCAATCAGCTCTTCGAAGGCTTAAAAATCGCCCAACAGATTTGCATACAAATGGGACTATTGGTTTAGGTGTCGTTGGATTATGTGTTGTGATAGTTTTATGTGTAGTCGTTGGTTTGCTTATGGTAGGTGGCGTTGCAGCCTTAGGAGTAGTAGTGGGCTTAAGTGTGGTAGTTGGATTGAGTGTAGTTGTTGATTTAAGTGTGGTAATATATTTTCGGGTGGTTGTTGGCTTCAATGTTGTAGTAGGCTCAAGTGTTGTGGTTGGTTTATGTGTGGTAGTGGGTTTTCGTTTTGTTGTTGGGTTAAGTGTTCTAGTAGGATTAAGTATGGTAGTAGTCTTAAATGTGGTTAATGGTTTCAGAGTGATATTGGGCTTCAGAGTGGTAGTTAGTTTACGAGTGGTGGTAGGTTTGAGTGTAGTTGTGGTCTTCCCTGTGGTTGTTAGCTTAAGTGTCGTAGTTGGCTTTGGTGTAGTTGTAGATCTCAGAGATGTAGTCGTCTTAAGTGTTGTCGTTGGTTTAGGAGTGGTAGTGGGTTGACGTGTGGTTGCTGGTTTTTGACTGTTAGTGGGCCTATATGTGGTAGTAGGCTTAAATGTTGTAGTAGGCTTTAGTGTGGTGGTTGGTTTCAGTGTTACAGTTGGCTTAAGCGTTGTAGTTGGATTTAGTGTAGGAATGGGCCTGAGAGTGGTAACACGCTTGAGAGGCGTGGTGGGTTTTAGTGTAGCTGTTTGCTTAGGTGTCGTGGTAGCTTTTGCGGTAGTTGTGGGTTTCTCTGTGGTTGTTGGCTTTAGTGTTTTCGATGGTTTCAGTGTTGTGGTTAGCTTAATTGTTGTTGTTGGTTTTAGTATAGTAGTAGGCTTAAAAGTAGCGGTCTGTTTAGGAGTTGTGGCAGGTTTAATTGTGGTGGTTGGTTCAAGCGTCGTTGTCGCTTTTATAGTGGTTTTTGGTTTATGAGTAGTGGTTGGTTTCAGTGTTGCAGTGGGCTTAACTGTACTCGTTATTTTAAGTGTGGTAGAGAGTTTACTTGTAGTCGTTTGCTTAAGTGTTGTGGTTGTTTTTAGTATGGTAGTGGGTTTATGAGTCGTTGTCGGTTTTATTGTGGTTTTTTGTTTAAATGTTGTTGTGGTATTTTTAGTAGTAGTGGGTTTCAGTGTAGTAGTGGGCATCCGTTGGGTTCTTGGCTTTAGTGTTGTAGTGGGCTTAAGTGTTGTGGTTGGTTTACTTGTGGTTGTAGGTTTACTTGTGGTTGTCGGCTTAAGTGTGAAAATAGGCTTAAGTGTGGTTGATGGTTTTAGCGTGGTAGTGGGTTGCTGTGTAATTGTTGGCGTCAGTGTTGAAGTAGGATTTTGAGTGGTTGTTGGCTTTAGTGTAGTAGTAGGTTTTAGTAAGGTTGTTGGCTTCGATATAGTAGAAGGTTTAAGTGTTCTGGTTGGGTTTAATGTAGTAGTAGATTTACGTGTCGTTGTTGGTTTAGGTGTGGTTGTAGACCTTAGAATGGTGGTTGGTTTAAAAGTGGTGGTAGGTTTCAGTGTAGTTGTGGTCTTTCTCGTGTTTGTTGGCTTTAGTATTGTAGTAGACTTTGGTGGAGTTGTAGGTGTCAAGGTTGTAGTTGGCTTGGTTGGTTTACGAGTAGTGGTAAGTTTCACTGTAGTTGTGGGATTCTGTGTGGTTGTTGGTTTTAGTGTGGTAGTAGGTTTACGAGTACTAATAGTAGGCTTATCTGTAGTTGTGAGATGCTGTGTTGTTGTTATCTTTAGTATGGTAGTTGGCTTTCGGCTGGTTATTGAGTTCGATGTTGTTGTGGTTGGTTTCACTATAATAGTAGGCTTAAGTGTTGTGGTTGGTTTTAATGTGGTATTGAGTTTTTGTGTGGATGATGGGTTAAGTGTGGTAATAGGTTTACGTGTGGTAGTTGTCGTAAGTGTTGTAGTAGGTTTAATTGTGGTTGTTGGTTTTAGTGTTGTAGTAGGCTTAAAAGTGGTAGTCTGTTTACGAGTAGTCATAATTTTCACTGTAGTTATAGGGTTCTGTGTGGTTGTTGACTTTAGTGTGGTAATAAGTTTTCGTGTGGTGTGGGATGCTGTGTTGTTTTGATTCTGAAGTGATGTGGTTAGTTTTAATGTGGTAGTAGAATTTCGTTTGGTTGTTGATCTAAGTGTTGTAGTGAAAGCAGGCTTAGGTGTGGTAGTAGGCTTAAGCATGGTTGATCGTTTTAATGTGGTAGTGGGTTGCTGTGTAGTTGTAGGCTTCCGTGTAGTTATTGGCTTTATTGGCTTTGGTGTTGTGGTAGGCTTTTGAGTGATTGTTGGTTTAATTTTGGTAGTAGGTTTTAGTGGGGTTGTTGGCTTTGATGTAGTAGTAGGTATAAGTGTTCTGGATGGGTTTAATGTAGTAGTGGATTTACGTGTCGTTCTAGGTTTAGGTGTGGTTGTATGCCTTAGAGTGGTGGTTGGTTTTAAAGTGGTGGTAGGATTTAGTGTAGTTGTGGTCTTCCTCGTGGTTGTTGGCTTTAGTGTTGTAGTAGGCTTTGGTTGAGTTGTATGTGTCAAAGTTGTAGTTGGCTTGGTTGGTTTACGAGTAGTGGTAGGTTTAACTGTAGTTGTGGGAGTCTGTGTGGTTGTTGGTTTTAGTGTGGTAGTAGGTTTACGAGTAGTAGTAGTAAGCTTCTCTGTAGTTGTGAGATGCTGTGTTGTTTTTAGCTTTAGTGTGGTAGTTGGCTTTCGGGTGGTTGCTGAGTTCGATGTTATAGTGGGTATAGGGGAGGTGGTATGTTTCATTGTAGTTGTGGGCTTAAGAGTGGACGTTGATCTAGGAGTGGTGGTAGGTTTCGCTTTAGTTGTGGGATTCAGTGTGGTTATTGGCTTTATTGTGGTTATAGGCTTCGACGATGTAGTAGGTTTTAGGGTATTTGTGGGTCTACTTAAGGATGTTGCCTTAAGTGTGGAAGTAGATTTAAGTGTGGTGGTAGGCTTATGTGTGGTTGTTATTTTTAGTGTGGTAGTAGGCTCAAAAGTGGTGGTAGGCTCAAAAGTGCTGGTCTGTTTAAGAGTAGTCATAAGTTTTACTGTAGTTATGGGGTTCTGTGTGGTTGTTGACTTTAGTGTGGTAGTAGGCTTAAAAGTGCTGGTCTGTTTACGAGTAGTCATAAGTTTCAATGTAGTTATGGGGTTCTGTGTGGTTGTTGACTTTAGTGTGGTAATAAGTTTCAGTGTGGTTGTTGGCGTCGATGCTGTAGTAGGCTGAAGTGTTGTGGTTGGTTTCAATGTGGGAGTGGGTTTTCGTTTTGTTGTTGACTTAAGCGTGGTAGTAGGCTTAAGTGTGGTTGATCGTTTTAGTGAGGTAGTGGGTTGCTGTATAGTTGTGGGCTTCTCTGTAGTTGTGGGATGCTGTGTTGTTGTTAGCTTTAGTCTGGTAGTTAGCTTTCGGGTGGTTGTTGAGTTCGATGTTGTAGTGGGCTTAAGAGTGGAAGTTGGTTTAGGGGTGGTGGTAGGTTTCACTGTAGTTGTGGCCTTCCTCGTGGTTGTTGGCTTTAGTGTTGTAGTAGGCTTTGGTGGAGTTGTAGGTGTCAAAGTTGTAGGTGGCTTGGTTGGTTTACGAGTAGTGGTAGGTTTAACTGTAGTTGTGGGAGTCTGTGTGGTTGTTGGTTTTAGTGTGGTAGTAGGTTTACGAGTAGTAGTAGTAAGCTTCTGTGTAGTTGTGAGATGCTGTGTTGTTGTTAGCGTTATAGTGGTAGTTGGCTTTCGGGTGGTTGTTGAGTTCGATGTTACAGTGGGTTTAGGAGTGGTGGTAGGTTTCACTGTAGTTGTGGGCTTAAGAGTGGACGTTGATCTAGGAGTGGTGGTAGGTTTCGCTTTAGTTGTGGGATTCAGTGTAGTTGTTGGCTTTATTGTGGTTATAATCTTCGACGATGTAGTAGGGTTTAGGGTGTTTGTGGGTCTACTTAAGGTTGTTGGCTTAAGTGTGGAAATAGGCTTAAGTGTGGTGGCAGGCTTAAGTGTGGTTGTTATTTTTAGTGTGGTAGTTGGTTTAAGTGTGGTAGTAGCCTTAAAAGTAGTGGTATGTTTACGAGTAGTCATAAGTTTCACTGTAGTTATCGGGTTCTGTGTGGTTGTTGACTCTAGTGTGGTAATAAGTTTCCGTGTGGTTGTTGGCGTCGATGCTGTCGTAGGCTGAAGTGTTGTGGTTGGTTTCAATGTGGTAGTGAGTTTTCGTTTTGTTGTTAACCTAAGTGTGGTACTGAAAGCAGGCTTAAGTGTGGTAGTAGGCTTAAGTGTGGTTGATCGTTTTAGTGAGGTAGTGGGTTGCTGTGTAGTTGTGGGCTTCTCTGTAGTTGTGGGATGCTGTGTTGTTGTTGGCTTTAGTGTGGTAGTTGGCTTTCGGGTGGTTATTGAGTTCGATATTGTAGTGGGCTTAAGAGTGGAAGTTGGTTTAGGGGTGGTTGTTGAGTTCGATGTTGTAGTGGGCTTAAGAGTGGAAGTTGGTTTAGGGGTGGTGGTAGGTTTCACTGTAGTTGTGGGCTTTCGAGTGGTTGTTGGCTTTAATGTGGTAGTAGGTTTTAGTGTGGTTGTTGGCTTCGATGTAGTAGTAGGTTTAAGTGTTCTGATTGGTTTTAATGTAGTAGTGGATTTACGTTTCATTGTTAGTTTAAGTGTGGTTGCAGGCTTCATAGTGGTAGTTGGTTTTATAGTGGTCGTAGGTTTCAGTTTAGTTGTGATCTTACTCTTGGTTATTGGCTTTAGTGTTGTAGTAGAACTTGGTGTAATTGTGGGTGTCAGAGTTATAGTTGGATTTGTTAGTTTACGAGCGGTGGTAGGTTTCAGTGTAGTTGTGGTTTTCCCTGTGATTGTTGGATTTAGTATCGTAGTAGGCTTTGGTGTGGTTGTAGGTTTCAGACTTATAGTCGGCTTAAGTGTTGGCGTTGGTTTAAGTGTGATAGTGGGTTGATGTGTGGTTGTTGGTTTTTGAGTGGTGGTAGGTTTTTTGGTTGTTGTTGGTTTATGTGTTGTGGTGGCCTTAAAAGTAGTTGTTGGTTTTGGTGTGGTAGTTGGTTTTCGAGTGGTAGTAGGTTTCACTGTTGTTGTCGTGGATAATTGGTAACCACTGCACACAATACTCTTGGTGTTATCGCACAGTGTACCAATTGTGCAAGATTGTTCTCCCGGAAACGTCTCGTATCCTCCATTTATAGTAGGTATGCAATCCAGAAATGTTGTTGAACTTGTGCAGTAAAAATCATTTGTCCCACAATCAGTTGGTTGGAATACCTGGAAGGTAATTGATTTTATTAAACAGTTATCAGTGTACATTCGAACAATTTCACTGAGTTACCGATTTTGATTAATTGACCAATAGTCATTTTAACATATAATAATTTACTACTTACAATTGGGACTACCTGTGTTGTGGTTATGGGTTTCTGCGTTGTGCCAGAATTGAAACCATCGCAGGCCAATGCCTTGGTGTTATCACATATTGTGCCCAACGGACAGGTCTGTGGATCTCCAAGGGTACTGGTGGTGATGCCGTCTAGAGAAACACATTCGTAAAATGTCGTGGTATCTGAGCAGAAGAAGTCCTTGCCAAAGCAATCTACGTCCAACGATTTTGCATTTTGTGCGAAAGTTACCTGGATGGGACATAAAAATTATTATGTAATAGTTTTTAAAGTGTTTTAGTTTTGCCACAAAGTAACCAACCATGAAAATTTTCGCATAAATTCCAACACGAATCCAAATTAAATTCTGCGTGGGAAAGGAGAAAAGAGATAAATCAAAAATTGAGTTTCCTGTTATAAACGCAAAGTCGATCATTTTTGGTCAATATGTTTCGCAAAAAGATGTTTGTCCATGACGTAACGATGCATCGCATGAACGCCATCATCGCGATGTTAGATATTTTATTAAAGTAAGAGATGTACAGTCAATATATTACAAAAAGGGAATTCCCTGCAGAAGGTTGGGTAGTTTTGATATATTACTTGGGTTGCCACAGTGACGTCAAAACCATGTTTTCGACCTCGACGAACCCTTGCGCTCGCCGTTACCCGACAAAAATTGCAAATTTTAAGCTTTTGTTTTCATTGTTGCCGTATATGACGATTCTCAAGACACAACCGATTAAAACAGCGATTTAAAATATTTTTTTTTTATCAAAGACCAATTATGATAAATATCTCTGTACGTAAAAACGAGTGTACTTAAAAATTCACGAATATCACACTTAGTACATTAAATTGCTGTTTTTGTAAGCTGTATATTTGTTTTAATAAGCTCTATCTCTATACCTCTATTGTGCTCAAATTGTAGCAAATATACTATATTATTCAAAAAAACTTTTTTTTTGCCGAGTAACGCCGGGCGCGGGGATTCCGTGTCAACCCAAACGATGTATCAATATTTAATTATTGAAGACAATATTAGCGATTTCTAAACGAAAATCTGAAACAGAAAAATCAGAAAAGGTTCAGATTTTCGTTTAGAAATCTCTAATATTGTCTTCAATAATTACATATTACAATTTGAGGTTTTATTCAATAAAGTTATTCCGAAAAAATAAAGATGTATCAATGATTTTGAACTACACGAGGAATTATTGGCAAGGAATTTTCGTAAATTGACTGGACTGTCATAATACATTTATTTGTACATTAATTTATAGTTTGATACAGTATTTGAAAAAAGGGACACGAGGTGAGTGTACTGATAAATCGATGGCTTAGCGCACGCACACACACACACGTCCCGAGGCGAGGCTAACATTTTAATTAATTCCAACGATTTCAAAATGATAATATGTAATTTTTTGTAGAGAAATACCTACGCATATAAGTTATTTATATTTAAGATTAATTAATTATTTTATATTTAAGATTTATGAGTTGGTTGTTAAGAGTCCGACTTTATTTTATGGTATTGTCTCGTCTAAAGTGTAATTTGAAAATTCGATTTATAACAATACACAAGGTTAAATATAAGATGTAAAGCAACAAACTTAATGTGAATAATCGTATCCATGCTGGATGAAATAAGTAAGTAATCTCAATAAATGCTTTACAAAACACGTAATTGTTTTACTTAAAACTGCACTTAACACATGTGTGCGCTAGGCCATAAAAATGTACTTAGAAATCACTAAAGAAATCTTATAATAACAATTCGCTGAAGGAAGATCGCTTGTAAATAACATTATGCGTGACAAATTGCTAATAATATTTTTTGAATATGTGTAAAATGATCGTAGCCAGCATATTAAAGAAATAAATTATAAATATGAAGATTGAGTAATTCCATAATTAATAATAACTAGTATACTTACAAGCAGGAATATAATATGAAATGTTATTTCTATTTTGTCCATGTTGGATTCTGTGTTAATTGTTGTACTCTCCGAGGAGAATGAGAGTGATTTTTATAAACATTGTATTTATAAATGCGTTTCACAAACAAATGATAAGATGTTTCTACATTATATAAAAAATATATTTATATTCAGTTTTAGCCCAAGGTTTCGAATCTACCTTTATTATAATTACAATAATAATAGGTAACATTTATTTGATTTTTCGTTGTTGTCTGGAATTCTTGACATATATTATCTCTGTCGGGTAAACGTATAGCAAATATTATGACACCGGTAAAAAAATAAGTTGTGGTGGGTCGTAAAAATAAGATGTATTAGTTTGGGACGTCTTTTCCAAAAATCTTGTTATATTTTACACATCAGTTCTAGTTTTTAAGGTGTTTCAACTCTCAGGTTGCCGTAATTTAGTTAAATGTGTGATCGGGTATTGACAAGAAAAATATTTAACTCCACCGAATTATTAATATCTGCCAATTCCAACCAATTTTGGAATTTTCGAGGATCCCACCACTTACCCGCCCCGGTATAGGTAACTTATGGTTACCCCTTCAGGGCTCTTGCAAGGACGCTAATTTTTTTGTTAAGAACGACTCTACATTTAATAAGAACGAAGCTAAACCTCGAATGTCCCCGGAATTAATTTGGAATTATGTAAAGTCGCTAAAAATCAAATGACGCACTTTAGTCCATTGACATTTGGCGGAAATTAATTAAATACTTCATCCAGCTATAATAGCCAGCTCTTCTTGATGTTAACTTCATCCCATACACAGAACGGACAGGTCCCACAGGTTGACATGTTGACAGGTTTGACCTGGCGGCCTACTCTGTATCTTCGTGGTTTGCTTGACCTTTCCTTTCCGGTGCTGTCAACTGAGTGAGCATCGTCTCTAATTAATAAAATATTTCTCTAAATATACTAAACACAGAGTTCAAATTTTAGAAATTCCTCCGCATTGTAATTACAATATATAAATATTTACCGAGTGTAAAGCACCGGAGGACGAGGAATTTGTGGCTAAACCGGAGGCAGGAAAGTTTCGAAAGATACGGAGTAGGCCCCGTCAGAGTCACAGAGGACGGTATCTGCACCAAGCAAGCCCAACTCAACGTGTCCTACCTACCTCTATTCTCAAAGGTTTACGATTTATTTTCAATCTACTATTACATCATTTTTTAATACTATAAATGAACTATTAGCAAATAAATTAACAGACATCTGAAAAAATCAAAAATTACCCCGATGCACAAAAATGAGACAAATACGATATCCATAACCATCAGCCGGTTGCATTTTTATGCTCTGAGCGAAAATTTACAAAAAATGATATTTCACTACCATGAACAGCATATAAGTGTAGTGATACCTACTTGATTCGAACGTTATTCTAGAAGTTTCCAAACAAGCTTTTTAGATTTTCTTTAATTCTTTATTTTGTTGTTTGGTAATATCTACCATAGCAACTAGAATGTTTCTAGAAGATTCTTCACATTATAAAAGAGAGAGCGTGTGAAGGAACTCGACAGTCAGTCAGTCATCAGTCGTTCAACAATTAACAATACTTCGCGAGTGACAACCCGCGCCCTTCCGCTGCGCGCGGGGCGATAACACCCGGCTTTTCAATCATGGACTCCATCGGGATAATCAACACAGCGCCCTGGTTCCAGCACATCTGACCAGCGCTACATCCACCATCTAGACCACGCCGGTCTATGCCATCTACCGCACAACCGCCGACCAGGTCCACTGCACCTTTCGGCTATCCTGTTCAGCACTGGAGCACCGGGAAGACCCACGTTCTTCACCAGTTCCTTACAGTCAACGAGTCCGGTCACCAGCAGCGGCGTCGACTCACTGACATCACTTCACCACCTTGTGGTTAAGTTATCTCACATACGGCAACCTGACTCAAATAAAACACTGTGATCTTCACAACATCTTTCATTTCGTGCCTCCTCACCAGATCCCCAAATAAGCATGTTATCCCTGCAGCTTTTCGTGGGTTCTGCCTAAATCCTAAATGCTATAAAGAATCAGTTTTAGATGTAGTGTAAAGTGTGCCTAAATGTTGTACAAACTACAGGGATTTGTCAGTCCTTACTCACTGATATATTGCAGTAGAAGATAGTAGAAGATCTGTATTGACTGGGTCCTTTATGAATCATCTCATTTTGTCGACTGATTTCAGGCAAAAATACTCAACCAAACTATTATTATTCATGCAAAAGTTATAGCAAATATCTAATAAGGATATTTGCCATATCTTTATAATGAATAATTAAATTTTTCATAATTTTAGAGGCAACTATTAGTTATTATTTAACTAGAGGTAAATTTAAATTACAAATGAACAATTTAAGGTGACGTAAGACTCTTATAATAGGGGTTTACTTGACGCTCACATTTTAATTATTTCTGATGAAAGAATTACTCAAATCTTAAATGTATCTAGAGGGATCTTTACGGATGCAAGTTATTTACATTTAATATTAATATAAACAGGACCTTACTATTGAAATATTTCATGTAAAACCGTTACAAAATTTTATAAAACGTTTTTCAACTATAAAATTATCGGTAAGCACCAGATTTTATTTTTATAGACGATGTATTGGTAACTTCGAAAGAATTAGAAATATTTGACATTTTAGTGATACGTGCATCAGAAATAATGAAAATAAATCTCACGGAAAGGTCGATTTTCTAGGTCTGCTAGGGCAAAGTCGACCGCGCGCCGAATATTCATCACTTATGTCGGAATATTCGGCGCGCTTTAAAGATTTGGCCCTGTGTATTGCCATTTATGGTTTATTTTAGGGTATTGTCGCACATTCTGGATTTATTTTAGGGTATTGTCTCTTGGAAAATTTATCTCCGAAAAATGTTTTTTTTACGATTTTTTATTAGTGAAAAAGGCCGCGCAGCCTTTACACTTAAAATATTTTTTTCAAATTAGTCAACGACAACGTACAATCATACCTAATAGTGAGATTCTGGCACAAATCAAAAATGAGTTTCAACATATTGTAGTATCAAGCAAGTCGCACAAATCTGTAACCGAATTCGCCTGTGGGAAGAGCAACCTGCTGCCTGAACATGGTGGAGGTAAAATTGGATATATTCCACGTAACCGTTCCGAGAAAAAATTAGATTAAATATCTGTAATGTTGTCATTCATATGCACACCATAAATAAATAACTAAAGGAAGAAGAAATTACTTGAACATTTCCTACTAATTAATGTTGCTTGTGTGATGGAGGACTTAGTCAGTCGAGGGATTGAACTCACGGCGCCTGGGTGGGACCCAGACGTAATGCCAACTCAGACACTGACCGGTCAAAGACAATAACTTTTTAGGCTTTATATTTTATCAAAATATGGGCACTCTCTTCTTTAGTTGGCGAACATCTTAGATCTAATGTGATGTAAATATGTGATAAATATATTATATTCAAGTATTTATTGCTGTTACTAAATTTTTAGCAGATATATTGCATTTTAAAAATTTTCTGATCCTAATTTGAAATTGAATCCTAACATCATTTTTAATACTAGTATGGTCTAATCTATTTGATTGTGGGTATCCTAAATACTTATAAACCTCATCCCTTTTCATACTAGTAATTTGTAAATTTATAAATATACTTTCGTCTATTTTGATAATTTTTATTATTAATTTTTTTTAAATTGATAAATTAAGTGTATGTTTAAACACACATTAAACAAAAGTTGTGGACTTTATTATTGTTCCTAAATGTCGTTATAAAGCATTTTAACTGTCATTTTTTAAAGGTATCATTGTAGGTTTTGGAGATATTCTGCATAAAAAAATCCTACGAGTAAATCAACTTTTTGACTTGTAATAATTGTCAAATAAAATAAGAATACACAATTTTAGTTATAAGTATTTATTTTTGTTAACATATTAAAATGATACATGGAAATAATGTAAAGTGATCAACCGGTACCTACGGAAAATCATTATTATGAATAGAATTAATTGGGACATGTGTAAACGCTTGGAAGAGTGCACATATTTGTCACAGAATTGTACAAAGTTATGCTAGCACAGGTATATTATTCTTTTTTTTTTAAATTGATAAATTAAGTGTATGTTTAAACACACATTAAACAAAAGTTGTGGACTTTATTATTGTTCCTAAATGTCGTTATAAAGCATTTTAACTGTCATTTTTTAAAGGAATCATTGTAGGTTTTGGAGTTATTCTGCATAATAAAATCCTACGAGTAAATCAACTTTTTGACTTGTAATAATTGTCAAATAAAATAAGAATACACAATTTTAGTTATAAGTATTTTTTTTGTTAACATATTAAAATGATACATGGAAATAATGTAAACTGATCAACCGGTACCTACGGAAAATCATTATTATGAATAGAATTAATTGGGACATGTGTAAACGCTTGGAAGAGTGCACATATTTGTCACAGAATTGTACAAAGTTATGCTAGCACAGGTATATTTAGTTTGGATGAACCCAAGCAAGGTTTGACTGCAAATAATATATCCTTTACATCCAGTCACAGAAGGATCCGCAAACCTGCCAGCTTTAGTACAGGGCGGGATACAACTATACAACACAGAGCAAACTCTGTTAATAGGATCGAAAACAGAAGTCGACGGACAAATGAACTTGGCTTCCACTAAATTTCCTGATGTATCGCGAGAACACAGGATGTAACCTTTGCAATTTGCAACTGAAGGATCACTTATTTTTCCTACTGCTGTACACCGAGTAGGGCGTTTCGTTGTCGTTGTCGGCTTGACTGTGGCTCTTCGGGTTGTTGGCTTGACTGTGACTCTTCGGGTTGTAGGCTTGACTGTAACTCTTAGGGTTGTAGGCTTGATCGTGACTCTTCGGGTTGTAGGCTTGATCGTGACTCTTCGGGTTGTAGGTTTGATCGTGACTCTTCGGGTTGTTGGCTTGACTGTTACCATCGAAGGGCAGATGTAGAACGGAAAAATCGTGCATTTCAGAGTCGACGGGTTGAAATATGACGTTGCAGGACATATGTAATACGCTTCGATGCGGATTCCTTTTGAATACGTTGTTGAAACAACATACCCTTTGCAATCGGCTACAAATGGATTGCTACATCTCCCGTCTACTTTGCAGATAGGTGGTTGCAGAGTTACTCTGGGTGTTGTGGTAGTTACAGGAATGCAAGTTGTCAGAGACGCCAGGGTACACCTCAGCAATGATGGACTGAAAATCGTCATAGTTGGGCATTGATAATAACTCGCGATAAAGCTTCCGGATGAAGTTAAAGTGCAGATAACATATTCTTGACAGTCGGAACGGCGAGTACTTAGGAAACGACCAGAAATTGTGCAATTGAAATTCCATCCAATTACGATGGGTTTGACAGTTGGTTTAATAGTAGGTTTGACAGTTGGCTTGACAGTAGGTTTCACAGTGGGTTTTATAGTAGGTTTGACTGTTGGCTTGATTGTGGGTTTGACAGTGGGCTTTACAGTGGGTTTGATAGTAGGTTTCACAGTAGGTTTTATAGTAGGTTTGACTGTTGGCTTGATTGTGGGTTTGACAGTGGGCTTTACAGTGGGTTTGATAGTAGGTTTCACAGTAGGTTTTATAGTAGGTTTGACTGTTGGCTTGATTGTGGGTTTGACAGTGGGCTTTACAGTGGGTTTGACAGTAGGTTTCACAGTAGGTTTTATAGTAGGTTTGACTGTTGGCTTGATTGTGGGTTTGACAGTTGGTTTTACAGTGGGTTTAATAGTTGGTTTGACGGTTGGTTTGACAGTTGGTTTGATAGTAGGCTTTACAGTAGGCTTTATGGTTGGATTCACAGTGGGTTTGACAGTAGGTTTTACAGTGGGTTTTAAAGTGGGTTTAATAGTTGGTTTGACGGTCGTTTTGACAGTAGGTTTAATGGTTGGCTTCACAGTGGGTTTGACAGTAGGTTTCACAGTGGGTTTTAAAGTGGGCTTAATAGTTGGTTTGACAGTAGGTTTAATGGTTGGCTTCACAGTGGGTTTGACAGTAGGTTTTATTGTGGGCTTAATTGTTGGTTTGACGGTTGGTTTGACAGTTGGTTTTATGGTAGGTTTGACAGTCGGCTTGATCGTTGGTTTTACAGTGGGCTTAATTGTTGGCTTTACAGTCGGCTTGACAGTTGGCTTGATCGTTGGTTTCACGGTGATTTTGACTGTAGTGGGTTTGACCTTTGGGCTTAGGGTAAAGCCAGTGCAAGGATTCGGCTGATTCGTGTCACAGACGGTTCCAGCAGGACACGGGTTTAGCGTGAACGAAGGGTCTGCCGGATCAGTGAATGTGTTGCTCGTCCCATCTTCAATACAGTCATAGAATGCCGTACTTGAACCACAATAGAAACTCAGTTTATTGCAGTTGATGGCCGAATGTGCAATTTGCCATGTTGTGACCTGAAAATAAAATATTCTTATTAATTGGGACATTTCAAGAAAGAAAGAGTGTCATAAATAGTGTGGTTTTATATTCACGAAAACCTGGGATGAGATGAATTGATTTTATTAATTTCTATAATTATGTAATGTATGCTTCCGAACACTTAAAATTCTAGGTGGAATTACTTAATATTTAAAATGACGAAATCCTGGGATTGAAAACGAGGTCCAAAATATCCTACTGATTTACTTATTTTCAAAAGCAATTTAAATTTGATTAACAACACATAATTTTTTTCCAAAAGTAGAGATACAGAAAATATTAAAAACAAATACAAATTTTGAAGGCGATACATCTATCGCGAGTAATAAACGATACCTAGCTTGTAATTTTTGAATGGCGTATGATAAGAATAATAGGCCGGTCATGTGGTCAATGACCGGTCAGTGGTTGAGTGGGCATAGCGCTTGGGTCTCACCCGAGCGTCGCGTGTTCGATTCCTCGGCTGGCTAAGTCCTCCATCACAACACAAGCAACATTTTCGGCTTTCTGTGGTGGTAGTAGGAGATTTTCAAACATTGTTGGGTTATTCGTGACCCGGGAATGTTTGTCTTTCTTTTAAAAAAAAAAAAAAATATTCATAAAAAAAATAATCTAACAAATTGTTTCTATAAAATGTTCACAGTTACCAAATAATATGAGTAAAAATTTAAAAACTTTAAAAGTAACTCACAAAAATCGTAAAAAGTATCAATGTTTTCGTGTACATTTCGAATCCCTTGAAATGCTTTGACTGAGAAAGTAATAACTAGGGAAATGTGAGCAACAACCCGGTATTTATAGTATTCTGCTTGTTTGACAACAGATAAATGTCTTTTTAAATAGGCTTTAGTTTGTTATATTCCGTATTTACACAAGTTTTTACAGGAAGGCAATCACAATAATATTATGTGCATAGACATGACTTGTCCTTATTATACACAAATGCGCGTAGGCTTTTAGAAATGTCGTCCATGTTTATTTTACTTCAATTCATACAATTATAAGTATGATTATTGCTACATTTTGACGATCTCGGTGGCAGAACGGAGCTCTGGTACAAATCTGTGTACGGAAAATCGTAGTACAAGCGGGAAACTGGCGAATCTTCAACACATTTGGACTGGATTTTGTTGTACAATTTTATTTAAATTTGAGCATTCTCGGGTAAATCGCGTATGAAGTTGGAAATTTGGTAAAATATGGGGGTTAATTTAGTTATTTATTTATTGTTTTTGTGTTTAGTTCGTAAAATTCCATTTAATTTAAAAATCAAATTTATTAATATAATTTTTAAGTTCTGCAAGTATTTATTGGTTTTTGTTATTGTTACAGCTGTTTTGGCTTTCAAGGGCATTTTCAAACTGTGGTTTTAACCACATTTATATTCTATTCTGTAAAATAATTGTGACAATAAATTTCATATTCTGTGGGGGTATTTTGAAGTCTGTTTTCCCAACATTAATGTTATCTTAATTGTTTAATAATGATATAGTAGCTATTCATTTATTTAAATATTGTTTAGGTTTTGTGAATATACTTAGAAGCAAAAAAAATAAATATATTACTCAAATCGAAATGATCGATTTTTCGTTTTGTTTCTCTGTGTGATTTCCGCTTATTTTCTTAATTTTAGTGATTTGTCTTATGTGTAGTATTGTTCTAGTTACTATATTATTTTATGTCACATGATGATTTTATGTTATATTTACATGATTTACTAATATTGTTTCATATTTAGTTTATCAGTTTACTGTTATATCATGCTTTAATTTTTTTGTATAATTTTCGATAGTTCACTCGGTATATTCTGTTATTAAAATCCAAAGAAAGTCCGGCTGGGCGTAAAACCAAATAAAATAAAATACTTTTGTTGAATTGTCCTATCTCCATACAAATATTCCAGTTCTATCAAGTTATTTCTAAAATATACCCTCTCTGTCTATTCAACATTCCTTCTGAACGTGATTACAACTTTCCATATTATTTTATAATCACAGTTAAATAAAATTAAAACACTAAAATGCAATGAAAATATATTTCGCCTTCCTTTTCTCCATTATTTGAAAAGATAACAAGGGATGTTGACCAACCACGTATTTGAATACCCACTGGCCAAAGAAGGAGAAAGCGCAACACGGCATAATAACCCAAAAATGAATCACGATTATTTTTAGATATTATAAATTTGCACCTTGTTCTAAAGTGGACGATGCGCTCAGGGTGATCCCTGGTGAGAAAGCAAATTATAATCTTGAAATGTGAAACTTTACCTGAAATAGCCATCGCTATTATCAGTAATCTGATTCGAGTAGCCAGTTGTTTTCCAAGTTTTCTCTTTTTTCACCCCCACATACTTCAGTCTTACAAAATGACATGATCTGTGACGAATCAAGACATACGAGTTCACCCAAAGACAAGACAAAGAAGGTGTTGGCAGACAGACAGAGGGTTGCAAGGAAAGAAGTGAGAAGTAGAGGAAAAGAAGAATAGAATTAAATTAATAGAAGAAGGTGGGGCGACAGGTACTACGAGCTCAGGAAAGAAGACAGTCAATACGGGAACAGGAGAGAGAGGAGTGAGTCAGGAAGAGGTTCCTAGGAAGTAGAAGAAAGTGAGTTATACAAAGTAGATAATCGATATCGCCAGTTAAAGCGTGAAGTGAACATTGCTAGTTTATTGAGATAATAAACGAGTAAAATAACAATTGGACGGATAGAGCTGCAAAGTGCCGATGTACCTTGAGAACATTTAGATAGTGTCAAACCGACATAATATAAACACCGCCCGCCCGCGCCGCCACAGCCCCATTGCCGCATTCTGACGACATCGCGCCAGGAAAGGCCCCAAAGTTAGTTGTATCCGAACCATATGACAACTAGTTAAGATTTAGATATAAGTAGAAATAAGCATAATTAAGATTTAGATAGATGGATTGCATCGAACCTAATTAAAATCCATGCACTAAATTATATCTTTATAATTAAATTCACCTCCCTTGTCCCACCAAGCGACCCCAGTTGGTGAGAAGGCAGAGTGGAGAGAGAGTATACGAGAGTAAGAGGTAAGTCTAAAATATATCTATCTCACCATCTGAAGTCCCGGCGTTGCCCGGGCTTAACACGGAGTTTTTAGAAATCAATCTAATGTAGACAAAGTAACCTTCCTCCTGCTTTGAAGGTAAGTGTGCAAGATTTTATCAGTCTCGGAATAAATCTGTAGATTTGTATACAAATCAAATTCCGCCTCAGACACTAATCTTTATATAAATAGATTTTGAGAAATTCATACCTATATCGTTTTCAAGTGCATTTAAAATAAATAATTAAGTATATCGACTGTGGTTTTGTAAAACCCTCTAAAAAAATGAAAACTTCACATGACACGATAAAAAAGTATATTTACAAATTCTTTAAATTAATTAAAATATTTACAAATTCGTAAAAATAATTAATTAAAATTTTTGATGCTTATATGAATATGGTAATTTGTTTTTAATTTGTATTATTTAAAATATTACAATTCTGTTTATAATTATGAGAGAGTTAGTGGATGAGTAATTTCATCAACGGTTAGAAAACCCTTTTTATCTATGTACTTAGAAGGCTATTCTATGCGAAAAACTGAAAAGTAACATTCCCAAAATTGTGACTTGAAGGGTTTTACCAAAACACAGTCTATAATATATTATGTTAGCTGTACAAAGTATCCGAGTAGATATTATTATGTTTTGTGTTTCTTACATATCCAACAAATCTCACACAAAATCTTAATTCTTAGCAAACGCGCTTCTTTATATATAATGCAAAAAATATTACAGTAAGCATTAAATAATAATGATGAATACAAAAAATATTTTCTAATACTATTAGTTTCACAAACCGGCTTTGCTTTTGATTTCGATTTTGATAAAACCATAAAATATGGAAACGAATCTATTTTCATGGTTAAATATTTGAAAGCTCCGTAGGTCATGATGGAAATGACTTATGATTCGTTAGACTTAAACCAGGTTCGTTGCACAGCCTCTGCCTGCACCGCTTTCCCCAGCTTTATCCAGAATTTAAATAAATTTAGCATCTATCGCAAAATGCTAAAAACATTTACTTCATTTTTTATGGCATCAACGCATTATTGAATTACCTTTATGGCATCAACGCGTTATTGAATTATCTTTATGGCATCAACGCATTATTGAATTACCTCTATGGCATCAAAGCATTATTGAATTATCTTTATGGCATCAACGCATTATCGAATTACCTTATTATTACCTATAAGCGGTATTACTTTTCAGTGAAAGCGATGATATTTTGCAACAATTTTGCACGTCAAATTAATTTTTCAGTATTTTGCAGCAAAAAGGTTCGAAACGCCGTTTTTTTCAAATAATTATATTTTATTTTTCAAAATCGAAAATGATAATATTCTCGGCTTATTCGATGCAAAGTTGGCTGCGTTCCAATTAATACCTTTTCTACATTAGGCAAAAATATTTAGAATGTGTAATACGAATATGAATAAATAAATTTCAATTTTCTTCATACGTACAAAAGAAATACATTTTGTACATGATGTTCGACTACCAGACTCGGCACATGTCCGTATTATTTTCTCATTTTAAAATAATTTACCTACTATCAACATTGTTGTCTCAAGAATTGTAGCAAAGAATAATATTGTGGCAAATAAACACATTCCCATGAACGTCATACATGTGTGTAGCATGGAGTTCATTTTTTTTTCAGATTTTAGAATTCGCCATAGTTGGGAAGATGCTCTATGTATTTATAATTAACCAACAAATCCCACAACAGCTCTTTTTTCTTTTCTTGTATTCCCACAGGAGCCCTTTTTTCATTTTTACGATTTTATCCAAGTATATGGCTCATGAATGCGAAATATCACATTAATTATATTCGTGTTTTACCATTTATTTTACCGAAAATACATTTATGAACCGATAAAATAGTGAGAAAACCTTGTCAGTAATAATATTAACCACATTGAAAAATCTAAAGTTGCCATGAAAATTGAATGAAATTGAAAATAGTAGCAGAGGCGTATATCACAATTTTTACACATCTCACTTTAGTTTGAGTGTGACAAGGCAAATGGTTTATCATTGGTAGTATGACATAATCAATTATGTTTGTTATTTGTTTTTGGGTTGTTATGTCGTGTTGCGCTATATTCACTTCCTTATTGAAGTGGGCCAGGTAGAAGTCGTCATCCTGACCACTTTAATGGCCGGGAAGCTTTGTGCTTCAAGGTCATCAGAGATTTCAGCAGTCTCCACTATCGGTAGACCCTTGTTGAAGCCTTATTCAGCTTATCAGCTTCAGCCGTGTACGTATGGAAACCGCGAGCTTCCGCTCGCAGCCCGTTGGTGAGGGCGCGGTGGTCTTCCATCGTGCGCACGAAGTAGTTTGCCGTGCCACCTCCTGTTGTATTTGAAAGAGAACGGCTTGCCTGCCCCCAGATTTCCTTGCACCGTAGATGTAATCTGCGAGTGAGTCATATTTCCCAGGGTCGTTACAACCGCGGGTACTCGATCCTTTCTTCCGGCACCTGTGCACAAAAATCCCGTAAATATTAATAGAGACGATGGAGCTAAGCTCAGTAGTTCTTGGTATCCAGTAATTGACGGTTACACCAGAGCTAAACGAAGAAAACCACTTTAAAAATTAAACGTTAATGTTAGCTCAGAGGGTTGGAGCTGGCAACACGGTATCACATCCTCATACATAAGCTCATATTTCACATTGGGTCCACAAACCAAACGATTGGAAGAGGATCGATTCAAAAGATATAGGAGATTCGCGTAGTTTGTTGATTTTGCGCAGTTTGTGGTTTTTTCGTGGCTTGTAATATAGCCACAAAACTGCTTCCGTCTGGCTTATGTTCAAACAGGCCCCAATACCTTACAGCTGGCCGGAGAAATCCAGCAGGCCTGGAGCAGGCGCACGCGCCCCAACTGCCCTTTTCAAGGCAATCTTCGCAAATCACTTACGCGCCCCAACTGCCCTTTTCAAGGCAATCTTCGCAAATCACTTACGTCGCCCCAACTCCCTTTTTCAAGGCATTCTGCAAAATACTCAAATATTACTAATTTTTTCTCGTTTCTTACAGAACAAATCAACACATAATGCCTTACCACACCAAGAGGAATTGCGACTTTCAAGCGCAGTAAGCCCCTTCCTATGGTATTCCCGGAGGGAGGCACTGGCTGGAGAATAAATCCAGAAATACATGAGCCAGAGTTCAAGTTTAGATCCTCGCAGACCGGCTCCGGCTCGGCAGCCGGATCACCAAGAGCCACATCACCTATGGAAGAGGAATGGACGAGGGCCACGGCTTTAAAGCGCCCCCATTCCCCCCCCAAAGCCCATTTTTCGTCTGGTTTACGAAAACAAATACGAACCCTTACATAAAGTAAGCGAACCAGATCAAGAAATCTCGTCGCCACCGACGAAGAAACGCCTGACGCCACCAGGACCAGTGGCATCCACAAGCCGAGACCAGGCGCCCACCAGCCGAAGACCTATGACTACAACGACTCTTGGGAAGAGTACACGAGTCCCGCCCGTAGTCATGACCATAGGGTCAATGACGCACGGCGACATTACGGAAGAAGTGCAGAGGCACATTGGAAATGCCAACTTCAACTACCGGTATGCCAAAGGAGGCGAAATCAGCGTTGTGGTGAGCTCAGTAGAAGCCCACAAAAAACTGACAGCAGCCCTACGTGGAGAGGAGAAGCCTTTCCACACCTTCACCACAGAAGCGGAAAAATTAAAGAAGACCGTCATCAGGGGACTCCCGAAGTTGTCACCAGGTGACATAATGGAAGACCTTGAGAATCAAGGCTTCAAGACGCCAAGCCCCAAGCACCAGATCCTCTGATGACGAGGAAATAATGATTCTACTGCAAGGCCTCATCAGGGTACGCGAAAGACTGGCCTCCTGCTCATCCAAAGCAGAGAAACTGATCATCCTAATGGAGCTTCTCAAGGAGACCTCACCGTGAAGCTCCATGAGAAAAATGACAGCGACGGCGAAGAAATAGTATCCTTTTTAATATTACAAAATGTTTTTTCTCCCACAGGATTTCTCTCCCAAACTTTTTTGCAGGACCACCGAAGCGAAAAGGACGCAGCCAAATTATGAAAAAAAAAATGAAATACTTAAATTCAGTAAATCACAAAGTAAAACAGCGTAAAAAGTTCAGAACTTATTTTTTTCTTTTTCTTGTCATTTGTATGAGGTTTTTTATCCAGTTAAGAATTTTTCCTCACAAAACTTATTAATGTAAAATAAATTCAGTCAATTAAATACAAACATCAGATGGTGATAGTAATAAGGCTAATCAGCCGCAGTACTAGTTAGTTAGAAACATGAAGGGTATTGTTATAAGCCCTAGCTAGTTAGAGGATTACGAAAGAATCCATAAAATCATTAAAAAAAAATGGTCCACAAACACGGAGGAAATTGCTAATAATTTTAGAAGAACCTTTGCAGATATTTCCGGAAATGAAATACCGTCTGTCCCTGATATTATGGAATATGATGGACAAAACGTTTACCTCTCTGAAAGTAGTATAATGAAGGCCATAACAGGCACTAAGTCTGGTAAGTCTCCGGGACACGATAACCTAAGTATTGAACACATAAAATACGCAGGTAGATACATACCAAACTACTAAACATACTGTTCAACACAATACTTAAACACAACCATATACCGGGTGCAATGACGAAAACGATTATAACTCCATTCCTGAAATCTGGACAGCCTGACATGACTAACTCCAGCAATTACTGCCCAATATCTTTAGCAACTATAACTGCAAGATTATTTGAAAGAGTAACATTAAATTAGATACATGATAAACTAATGTCTAATTCTACAAGAAACGAAAAACTACCGTAGGTATACGGGTGCTTCTTAGACCTAAGTAAAAACTTCGACAGGGTCTGTCATAAAACATTATGGGATAAATTGAATCCTAGGAACATACCTACCTTATTAATAAACACACTATCCCGATGGCACTCCCAGCAGGTAAATGTTGTACGGTGGGCAAGTACATATTCCCAGCCGATATATTCCCCCATTCTATTTAATGTATGCATGGACGAGTTGTCAAGTCGCCTGGACATCCGAGCAGGCTGTCGTGTTAACAGTATATATGTATGAATCATAGCGGACGCGGACGACATGATCCTCCTAGCTCCGTCGATCAAGGGATTAAGATCACTGCTAAACACTTGTGAAGAATATGGAAAACAGCATAATATGATGTACAACCCGAAGAAGACGAAATTGATTGCGTTCCACCACGGAAAAAGTCAAGATACAAGTAAGATGCTCCCCGTATACCTTAACGAGGCAAAAATAAATACATGTTCGAACGTGAAATACTTGGGGCACATTATTAATGAAGACCTATCGGACGATGGCGATATCGAACGATAAAGGAGAAGCCTAAGCTTAGTGTCTAATATGATTACCCGCAGATTTTTCAAATGCAGCAATATCGTTAAAAAAAACACTGCTCAACACATTCTATACTGGCCTGTATACGTGTGAGACATGGTGTCACTACCGAACTTGCTCGATGGAACGACTCAATATAATGACGCCTGTAGAATCATATTTGGATACCGAAGATACAGCAGCGCATCGACAATGTTCACGGAACTAGGACTGAATGGATTTGCCGGCCTGATGAGACACCGGAGCACTGGTCACTGGAGCCAGGATGCGGCTAATGGCCTCCGCCAACACGTTGGTGACCGCAGCCTACCAGCACCAAGCGCCACTCCTGAGTGAGCGCTGTGCCCAAGCGCACTCAAGACCACATCCTGCATAGTTGTCCTTATTTGTTAATTTATTATATCTATTATACAACAAAAAACGTATATCCATATGGGACGTGTGGGATTGCACTAACCTCCCCACATTCTGGAATATAAATTATTATTATTATTATACCTAATAGATTGGAATCGATTTATTAACCGCTTACTAGTAAGGACAGTTCGACTATTTTTTTTATATAACAAAATAACTAATTTTTACATTTATCATAAAGGACACATTCCGTGAAAGCATTAAACAAAACAATGCGCTATTTGCTCAGCAAAACTTACCCATGGGTGGATGTACAATTTTATTCTCAGGTGAATTTGGTCAAATCTTACCGGTTGTGACGAGAGATAAACGTGTTGATGAAATTAATGCTTCATTAAAAATATATTACCTTTTGCAATATGTAAATTTCGTCATTTAGGTTCGTTTGACATATATCATTTATATATATTTGAAAAAGAAGTGGCCCTTATATGGATAATTGAGAAACTCCATAACTTATGTTATTGTGTTGAAATTGCATTCTATTGTTTAGACACGATTTAATGAGTTGAAGAGCAGCAGGACACAGTTCTTTTAGTAGTATCTCATAACTCCACGGTATCGAACGCTTTTTGCAGGGTTACGAGGATTACTGTAATATAATTTCCATTGTCTATCCTTTTTCTTATTTTATTTATCAGGTCATTCGTTGCCGAAAGAGTACCGATTTTTTTTCTGAAACCGTATTGTTTTTCATATATATCATCATTTTTTAATAGAGACTTGTTTAGCCTTTCATAAATAACATGTTCAAATTTTTTTGATAAAATTGTTAAAATGGAGATGGGCTGTTAATTTGAGGTATCCGTTTTAGATCCAGATTTGTAAATTGGTATTATCTTCGCAATTTTAAAGTTCCCTCTCTAATATAATAGTTAATTAGTTTTGATATTGGAGAAGCCATTCGTTCGGACAGACTTGCATTAATTCAATTCTTTATTTCGTTCTCCGTGTTGGGCTGAAGATAAAGTGATTCATTGCTATTGTGCTCTAACATTGTTTTGTTAGCTGGAAAGTGTGTGGGTTTTTTTAATTTATTTTATCAGCTAAGGAAGACACAATGTAGCAAAAGTAGTCATTAAAATTTTTCAAAATATCATCTCATTTGGGATTTTTTCTTTGTTAATCATTAATTTACTACAAGTTGTATTGATTGTTTTCGATTTGTTTCTTGTATGTTATTAATTGAGTTCCACGTTTTCTCCAAATAATTTTTGCAATTTTTAAAGAGAGTGGTATTTCAGTGGGTTTTTTTAGTAATATTATTTCGTACATTTAGGAATTCAGTTTTCAATGATAAGTTTGTTTGGTGTTGGTTTTAGTTTTAAATGTAATTTTTTTCTTTTTTAATTAGTTTTAACAGGTCTTTTGTTATCCAATCCGGATGACGTATATTTTTCGTTTTTTCGTGTACTATTAATTTATTTTATTTTTGAGGTAGTTTACAAAGTTGTTAGAATTTGTACCATTATTTAGTTTATCTAAATTAAAGTGTTTGTATTCATACGAAGACGTTATGGATGAAGTATGTGTGAAGGACAATCAGAAGTACTTTAGTATATTGTGATTAGATATTGCATTATCGAAGTTCGTTAATGAGTACGACAGTGTGATATCGGAGAGTACGAGATCTATGATTGTGTTAGTATTTTCAGTGTTGCATGTCTCGTGTTTGTTGTTGATTTTCTTCGAAATGCTATAATTATTTAATCTAATTGGTTCTGTGTACTTACGTGTTTGCGTATTTGTTGTGTCAAGTAAATTTATGTTGAAATCTCCAAAGATTGTGAACCTTTTGTGTGCTTCTAGTTGAGGGCTTAGTTTATGTAAGAAATCTTGAGAGTTAGCACTAGATTCGGGTCTTGAGAGGTAGCATTAGTGTATCAAGACATTATCCAAACGGTGCCATTATCCAAAAAAGACAAGTTCTGAGAGGCAATCTCAGAACAATCTCGCCAAATAAATATTAAATTTTCTATTACCTCTCAGAACTTGTCTTTTCTGCAGGCTTCTAAATTATTCCCGAAATGGTCTTCCCATATTTATGATATAGGTACAGATATCATCAGATCATTAACTGGCGTTTGGTGGGGAACTTACCCTACTGGAACGCAACGCTCGTTGTATTCTACGTGTTCACAGATGGCGTTAATTAATTAATTTTGTTTAAATACGCTTTTGCAAGGTATTGCTTTACAGTATTAAGACAAATTATTTGTTTGCGCCCTCATATACGCAATATGAATATGAATAAATAGTTTTGTCCATATAAAAACTCAATTCTACCGAGAAAAGCATACAAATACAATATTGGATTGAATCATCGGTAAAATATTGTATTTGTGTGCCTTTCTCGAAAGAATTAAGTCTTTAAACGAACAAAACTATTGATTCATATTCATATTGCGTATATACGGGCGCAAACAAATGATTTGTCTTAATATTGTAAAGCAATACCTTGCAAAAGCGTATTTAAACAAAATTAATTAATTAACGCCGTCTGTGAACACGTAGAATACAACGAGCGTTGCGTTTAACCTTAAGTCGTTTTACAATGTCCTTATTCTAAGCTATCTCGACTATGCCTGCTCACTTTTTAGTATTGCATCAAAAAATGTACTCAGTAAATTAGACAAAATTCAATTTAAATATTTGCGAATTATAACTGGAGCGATTCAATAGTGGCAAAACAATTCAATTCAAGAAGAATGTTCTGATCCCCCCTATTTATTCAAGGTGGCAACTATTTGCTGATATATTTGTTCTTAAATGTTTAAATTTTAAATGTCATCAGTTTATCCCCAGAATTTTATTATTCAACGACCCAACACATCCATCGACTACAATCAAAGTTCGAACAAAACCTCTTCCTGCCATCTGCAAAAAAAAAATCATTCTCTCTCAAATCTTCAAATTATCCAAAATGATCTTATAAATTAAAATATAGTTACGTCTATCCATAACAATTTTAGAAGGGATCGGCATCCTTTTTTTATTTTAATTTTTTAAATTTTTATTTTTTTATTTTTTATTTATCATTAAAAATGTATACATTGTCCTCCACGTTAGGAGTTCACCTGTGTTGTGGAGGACTTAAAAGACATTCCAATCCCCGGCCCGTAATTTTAATATGTTCAATGACATTATTTCATCTAATGGCCCAAATCCTTTCTTTTATTTCCTGATGACTCCAAATCTCCGAACTGTGGTATAGGTATTAACGTTTACCATAATAAATATAATGACAGAATACTCGTATTTCATTAAATTTTTAATAGAATGAGTGCATTGCAATAATTGAACCTCTCAAGTACATAATCAAAAATAATTCCCTTTTCTATCTGACTCTCTCAGTTCCCTCCAAAAACTAAAATCCAGTCGTCTTCATCCCGATGATTACTTTGTATGCCTTATTCGAGTGCTTATGGTCTCCATACAAATATTATTTAGATTTCTGAACACGTTCGCATTGTAGGTAATGATATTGCGGATTCCTTGGCAAAATCCCGCAATGTTTGGTCAGAGTATTGAAATATTGCTAGACAATCCAAGGGAGCCGGCTATGCTTCTATGCAAAGTACTATTCCATCAAAACCGTGGTTTCTCATCTCTTTCTCTCCAATTCAGTTGGTAACCAGCAAGAATTGGCAGGCCTCTAGGTTGTCAGCATCAATGGCTAATTCAGTCGGTAGCCAGGAGGAATTGGCCAGCCTCTAGGTTTTCAGCATCAATGGCTAATTCAGTCGGTAGCCAGGAAGAATTGGCCAGCCTCTAGGTTGTCAGTATCAATGCAGCAGGGTTTGGCCAGCCTCTAGGTGATCAGCGGCAGTGGGCAGTTCAGTCAGTAGCCAGGAGGAATTCATCAGCCTCTAGGTTGTCAGCATCAATGCAGCAGGGATTGGCTAGCCTCTAGGTGATCAGCGGCAGTGGGCATTTCAGTCGGTAGCCAGCAGGTATTCGTCAGCCTTTAGGTTGTCAGCATCTGCGGCTGGTTCAGTCGGTAGCCAGGAGGAAGTCATCAGCCTCTAGGTTGTCAGCATAAATGCAGCAGGGATTGGCCAGCCTCTAGCTGATCAGCGGCAGTGGGCAGTTCAGTCGGTAGCCAGTAGGTATTCGTCAGCCTTTAGATTGTCAGCATCTGTGGCCGGTTACGTCGGTAGCCAGGAGGAATTCATCAGCCTCTAGGTTGTCAGTATCAATGCAACAGGGTTTAGCCAGCCTCTAGGTGATCAGCGGCAGTGGGAAGTTCAGTCGGTAGCCAGCAGGAATTCATCAGCCTCTAGGTTGTCAGCATCAATGCAGCAGGGATTGGCCAGGCTCTAGGTGATCAGCGGCAGTGGGCAGTTCAGTCGCAGGAATTCAGCGGCGGCATGGTCATTTGATTATAAGGGCCGGCACACGGAGACGCCCCATTATTGTAATGATGGCAGATGAGTCTGGCTCAGCTGATTAGATTCAGTCTTTTTGCCGCCTGGTAACAGATTGATATATTTTTAAACTGGTAAATATTATGATTTGGAAAAAGGGGTCATCAACTTGCAGGTATTCAACTTTAACCGCAATTAAAATTAAATGCAATAAAATAATTGTTCATGTTCGATACACTCTGCGTACCTAGAAATAATAATAGTTTTGTAGCGCCGCGTTATGTGTAAATACACAATATTTTATTATGTTGATGCGTGCGTAAAGTCGCGATGGGAAAGAGACCAACCAATGTGTAGACATTGCCTCTCATTGCATTGTCACCCCTAGGGGAGAAAAGCTTCGCTCAGGACACCGGATACAAATTTGATTTTACTACAAAACATAATATTATTACTAGAATAATTAGGGTATGACTTAAAAGCTTTACTAAAATTAAATGTTATGCAAGATCATAAAAATCTCTTCATTCAGGGAAAAATAGTATTTTTCAGTTATAAAACAAGCCTAAAAAACTCAAAAAGTATTTTCAAAATCATGTCAAACTCTTTCAGTACACATCATATCAAACGTTGCACGATCTTCCCTATGTTCCTCTTCCCCTCCCTACTACCTTCAGCCTCACAATATACCCCAATTGAGGATGCCGCAGTCACACTGGCTCCAGACGGTTGAAAGCAGTTGGATGTCATCTGTTTCCTGATAGTTCTCTTAAAACTTTAAAAAGTGTATATTTTATTTACAAAGAAATACAAATCGTTGTTATCATTTACCTAACTCAATACACTTAATATATTTGTTATTGTTTACATTTAAACTTCTTTTATCAACCAACCCGGAAAAACTTCCTTTGTGTTACTTTGACAGTTCAAGGCTTAGCGCTCTATGGTTACAAGAGAACTCAGCGGTGTACCTAGAGTTATGTAATTAAAGGTTGCCTGGTTTAGTTGGCGAAAGCGGCCGTTTTAATTAGTTACCGTTCATAATAAAATACACATTTTTATCTCTTAAAACCAGTTTAATTACTGCACTTACATTTACACATCACAATTAAATATTACATTTTAAATCGTTAAGAAACAATAGTATTTTCTTTTTGTTGAAAATAACACATTTCCACGGTAAACCAGTAGATAACTACCTACAAACTTTTCTTATTATTATAATTAATATTTTAATTTGACAAATATTCGCCTAAAGATCACTTTCAGAATATTTTTATTATGTACTACATGTATATACTCGTATTATGCCACAATTTTGGTTACCTGGATATATTTTTGATAGATTCTTACCGAATGTAACAAAAAAATATATAGTAATTCTTTGGTACAACTATAACGGCATTTTACGACATGTCAAATAAATAGCCAAACATACCTAAATATATGTCTTGATGGTAAAACTTAAAAACGGTACTTAATTCATTAATTAATTTATGTCCCCTGTGTTTGGAGAGGTAAGGCTTTCCACTGTGAATCGAGAGGTCGCGGGTTCAAATCACGTAAATTTAAATAAATTAATTTGTGTTCCTTAACAATAAAATCATTCATAACAATGTATGGCATATTTGCGGCACGTTCCAAGTGGAACATACTCAGTATCGACATGATGAAAGATCACCTTTAAGAATTGAACAGTTGCTTGCATTTTTTTAATCATATTTGATGATCAGATCTGAATAGCCAGGAACTTCCCCCGCCTTCCCTTCCCCTCCCCGCTACCTTCAGCCTCACAACATACCCTAATTGGGTATAGCAGTCTCACTGGTTCCAGATGGTTGGGAGCAGTTGGTACTCTTGTGCGGTATTCACATTAAAACAGTAGGAACATTATCGATTAGGGCAAACGTATTTTGAGTCACATTTTGACGTGATGGGGTTAAATATCGTAGAAGCAGGACATTTATATTTATACTGTACAAAAGATCCAGATACCCTGGTACATAAAATAAAGCCCTTGCAATTAGCTATCGTCACATCAGAATATCTTCCATTGGCCGGGCATCGGAAGTTTGAGACAACTGTCGATCTGGCAACTGTCGCTGACTTGGTATACAAAATATGTGGCGATTGACTTGATATAGATGAAGACAGCGTAGACGTTGCATCTGGACACTTAAATTGAGCAGAACACAACTTGATTCTTGGATCAAAAGCTGTGCCCAACGGACATCTGAATTTTATTTGCGAATATCCATCATCTGCAAGTTGGCATAATATATAACCCGTACAATTTTCTACAGATATATCACTGAATCGGCCAGATATAGGGCACGTGAAACTAATTTTGGGAGATGGTGAGAGAGTAAATGATGAAGAAAATGTGGAATAAGCAGTAGTATAAGGGCATTCAAAAATGTCCGGTGAAGTACATAGTGAAGTTTCTGGATTGAATAAACTTGGTTCAGGACAGTCTAAATATGTTTTTTCAAAATGTCCTTCAGATATATGTGTGCACATTATAAAACTTTTACAATCTTTACTTAATGGGTGGTGGAAGTGACCATCAGCTGTACAGTTGAATGGAGTTAGAGATGTGGACTCCGTGAGATTTGATATCTGCAAAGGTGTAGGAAATGTAACTGAGTCAATAGAAAATTCAACAGTGGTGGTGGAGCAATTATATAAATGCGCTGGGGTGCACTTTGATTCAAGCGGGTTGAAAATGGTTGAAGATGGACAGTTAAAAGAATATTGTTTAAAAGTCTGACTTTGTTTAACACATAAGACATAACCAGTACAATTATTGCCTAGGTTTGTGTTTGGAAAACGCCCACTAGCTGAACACTTAAATGGCTTGAAGGCAGATTTAGTTATCGGGACAGTAACTGGAAGACTTGCGTTAAGTTTACCATGATTTCTTGATAT
Organism: Hesperophylax consimilis; assembly: GCF_061612785.1. Classification (NCBI taxonomy): domain Eukaryota; kingdom Metazoa; phylum Arthropoda; class Insecta; order Trichoptera; family Limnephilidae; genus Hesperophylax; species Hesperophylax consimilis. The sequence continues at coordinate 42,353,543 of NC_142840.1, forward strand.
ATCTATCGAACAAGTGTAATTTGAAGACAAAACACATTTCGATAGAATGGGATTAAAAACGGTGGAAGATGTACAATTGAAAGAATACGGAATGAGAATACCGTTTCTGGTTATAGTACATAAGATGTAACTTTTACAATCAGGGATAAGAGAGTTGGGAAATCTTCCTACTGTTGTACACGTAAATGGCCTTTCAGTGATATGTTCGAATTCGTTATCGGAAATTAAAGATAAAGTCGAATTTAAATAGTTAGACGCATTGCTAAAATAACCCAGAGAACTATATAACTCTGTACGTTTTGACAGATGTGGAATTGTCGATAAGCCAAAAGGTGTTGCAATGGGGGTAATAGATTTTTCGTTTATGTGCGAAATTTTAGTTGGGAAAGTGGAAATAATCGTACTGGTCGAAATATTATCATTAAAATATTTTAATTGAGAAGTGAAATTACGAAATGAACTGAAAAAAACTGGCAAAGTATATATTTCATTCAATGTTGGTAAAGATGAAGGATTAATAATCGACGACGGAAGCTTAGATGAATAATTGCTTTCTAATGAAGAATCTATTGTTGACAAAGGTGAGACATCAGTGGTGATTATTGAAGATTTTGTTGAATATTCTGTGGGTAACTGAATATATGGTGTCAAGGATAAATTATATGCTGTCGAAAGTTTATCATATGAAGCTGAAAAGTTAGTAACATTAGGCACAGATGAATATGTATTTTCTGATGTTTCTGAAGTATGATTGAAAGACTGAAAAGTATCAAACGTTGTCGATGTTTTTGTCGATAAACCTGTTCTGGCAAACTTTGGTGAACTATATGAAATTGTTGTGTAAGGTGTGGCCTTGAAACCTATTTTTTTTGTATTGATTCTTATCGAAGTTGATATTTGCGTGGGTAATAAATTGACAGACCGAGAAAAAAAAGACTCCCGTGAAGAGGAATGATTGTCTGTAGTCGAAGGAGAGTCTGGCGTAAACATTGATATAGTTTCAACAGAAACAACCGTTATCGATTTTTTTGAAAACGGTGTTATTGGAACATAAGTAATCGTTGATGAGGGGTCTAAAAACATATTTGAAGGTGAGTGGGTTGATGATTCTAATAACGCAAAAGCACTTGAACTTGCCAAGGGAATGTCGTCATAGGTGATATTAAAATTAGGCGCTGAAGATGTAAAAGCATAATTCAAAACGTTTGTTGGTTCAAGCCCCCGTTCAGTCGGAGTAGCTATGAATTCTGGAGAATAAGTTAAAAGTTTAGGGCCTAAAGTGACATCGTTGGAAAGCGTCTCATCAGTAGTCATTATGGATGTTAGGGTAGAATTAGATAAAATGTGAGTGGTCAATAAGAGAGAAGTTCCATCAGTGGTTATTAATGATGATACTGTTGGGCTAGATTGGATGTCAGCTGTTGACGTTGTGGTTAAATCTGTTGATGAAGAGCTTATATATGTTGCCGATGAAAGTGTATTTCCAAAAGTTGTTTGTGGTGATGTTGCAGTAAAGCGAGATGGAATGTCAGTTGTTGACGAAACTGTTGAACTCGAATGGATGTCAGTCGTTGACGTAGCAGTTGAAGTTGATGAGATTTCAGATATTGTTGTTGATTCTGTTATCAAAGAGCTTCTGTCTGGGGTGAATGAAAGTGTTGTTCCATCAGTTGATACTGTCGAAGTAACAGTTGAGCTAGATGGAATGTCAGTTGTTGACGACAGTGTTGAACTCGAATGGATATCAGTCGTTGACGATACCGTGGAAGTTGATGAGATTTCAAATATTGTTGTTGGTGGATTTGTTGTTGATTCAGTTATCAAAGAACTTCTGTCTGGGGTGGATGAAAGGGTCGTTTCATCAAGTGTTACTGTCAATGTAACAGTTGAGCTAGATGGAACGTCCATTGTTGGCGTTGTGGTTGAATGTGTTGAAGAAGAGGTTATGTCTGTTGTGGATGTAAGGGTTGTTCCATCATTTATTACTGTCGATGTTACAGTCGAGCAAGATGGAATGTCAGTTGTTGAGGAAACTGTTGAACTCGAATGGATATCAGTCCTTGACGTAGAGGTTGAAGTTGAAGGGATTTCAGATATTGTTGTTGATGGATTTGTTATTGAATCTGTTATCAAAGAGCTTCTGTCTGGGGTGGATGAATGTGTTGTTCCATCAGTTGTTACTGTTGATGTTACAGTTGAGCTAGATGGAATGTCAGTTGTTGAACTCGAATGGATATCAGTCGTTGACGTAACAGTTGAAGTTGATGGGATTTCAGATATTGTTGTTGATGGATTTGTTGTTGATTCTGTTATCAAAGAGCTTCTGTCTGGGGTGGATGAAAATGTTGTTCCATCAGTTGTTACTGTCGATGTTACAGTTGAGCTAGATGGAATGTCCGTTGTTGACGACACTGTTGAACTCAAATGGATATCAGACGTTGACGATACCGTTGAAGTTGATGAGATTTCAGATATTGTTGTTGATGGATTTGTTGTTGATTCTGTTATCAAAGAACTTCTGTCTGAGGTGGATGAAAGTGTTGTTCCATCAGTTGTTACTGTCGATAATACAATTGGGCGAGATGGAATGTCAGTTGCTGACGAAACTGTTGAACTCGAATGGATGTCAGCCGTTGACGTGACAGGTGAAATTGATAAGATTTCAGATATTGTTGTTGATTCTGATATCAAAGTGCTTCTGTCTGGGGTGAATGAAAGTGTTGTTCCATCAGTTGATACTGTCGAAGCAACAGTTGAGCTAGATGGAATGTCAGTTGTTGACGAAACTTTTGAACTCGAATGGATATCAGTCGTTGACGTAACAGTTGAAAATGATGGGATTTCAGATATTGTTGTTGTTGGATTTGTTGTTGATTCTGTTAACAAAGAGCTTATGTCTGGGTTGGTTGAAAGTGTTGTTCCATTAGTTGTTACTGTCGATGTTACAGTTGAGCTAGATGGAATGTCCGTTGTAGACGACACTGTTGAACTCGAATGGATATCAGTCGTTGACGATACCGTTGAAGTTGATGAGATTCCAGATATTGTTGTTGATGGATTTGTTGTTGATTCTGTTATCAAAGAACTTCTGTCTGGGTTGGATGAAAGGGTCGTTCCATCAGTTGTTTCTGTCGATAATACAATTGGGCGAGATGGAATGTCAGTTGTTGACGACACTGTTGAACTCGAATGGATATCAGTCGTCGACGTAGAGGTTGAAGTTGATGGGATTTCAGATATTGTTGTTGATTCTGTTATCAAAGAACTTCTGTCTGGGGTGGATGAAAGTGTTGTTCCATCAGTTATTACTGTCGATGTTACAGTCGAGCTAGATGGAATGTCCGTTGTTGACGACACTGTTGAACTCGAATGGATATCAGTCGTTGACGTAGCAGTTGAAGTTGATAAGATTTCAGATATTGTTGTTGATTCTGATATCAAAGAGCTTCTGTCTGGGGTGAATGAAAGTGTTGTTCCATCAGTTGATACTGTCGAAGTAACAGTTGAGCTAGATGGAATGTCAGTTGTTGACGAAACTGTTGAACTTGAATGGATATCAATCGTTGACGTAACAGTTGAAAATGATGGGCTTTCAGATATTGTTGTTGTTGGATTTTTTGTTGATTCTGTTGGCAAAGAGCTTATGTCTGGGTTGGTTGAAAGTGTTGTTCCATCAGTGGTTACTGTCGATGTTACAGTCGAGCTATATGGAATGTCCGTTGTAGACGACACTGTTGAACTCGAATGGATATCAGTCGTTGACGATACCGTTGAAGTTGATGAGATTCCAGATATTGTTGTTGATGGATTTGTTGTTGATTCTGTTATCAAAGAACTTCTGTCTGGGTTGGATGAAAGGGTCGTTCCATCAGTTGTTTCTGTCGATAATACAATTGGGCGAGATGGAATGTCAGTTGTTGACGACACTGTTGAACTCGAATGGATATCAGTCGTCGACGTAGAGGTTGAAGTTGATGGGATTTCAGATATTGTTGTTGATTCTGTTATCAAAGAACTTCTGTCTGGGGTGGATGAAAGTGTTGTTCCATCAGTTATTACTGTCGATGTTACAGTCGAGCTAGATGGAATGTCCGTTGTTGACGACACTGTTGAACTCGAATGGATATCAGTCGTTGACGTAGCAGTTGAAGTTGATAAGATTTCAGATATTGTTGTTGATTCTGATATCAAAGAGCTTCTGTCTGGGGTGAATGAAAGTGTTGTTCCATCAGTTGATACTGTCGAAGTAACAGTTGAGCTAGATGGAATGTCAGTTGTTGACGAAACTGTTGAACTTGAATGGATATCAATCGTTGACGTAACAGTTGAAAATGATGGGCTTTCAGATATTGTTGTTGTTGGATTTGTTGTTGATTCTGTTGGCAAAGAGCTTATGTCTGGGTTGGTTGAAAGTGTTGTTCCATCAGTGGTTACTGTCGATGTTACAGTCGAGCTATATGGAATGTCCGTTGTTGACGACACTGTTGAACTCGAATGGATATCAATCAATGACGATACCGTTGAAGTTGATGAGATTTCAGATATTGTTGTTAATGGATTTGTTGTTGATTCTGTTATTAAAGAACTTCTGTCTGGGTTGGATGAAAGGGTCGTTGCATCAGTTGTTACTGTTGATTTAACAGATGAGCTAGATGGAACGTCAATTGTTGGCGTTGTGGTTGAATGTGTTGAAGAAGAGGTTATGTCTGTTGTAGATCTAAGGGTCGTTCCATCATTTATTTCTGTCGATGTAACAATTGAGCTAGATGGAATGTCAGTTGTTGACGACACTGTTGAACTCGAATGGATATCAGTCGTTGACGTAACAGTTGAAAATGATGGGATTTCAGATATTGTTGTTGTTGGATTTGTTGTTGATTCTGTTAACAAAGAGCTTATGTCAGGGTTGGTTGAAAGTGTTGTTCCATCAGTTGTTATTGTCGATGTTACAGGCGAGCTATATGGAATGTCCGTTGTTGACGACACTGTTGAACTCGAATGGATATCAGTCCTTGACGTAGAGGTTGAAGTTGAAGGGATTTCAGATATTGTTGTTGATGGATTTGTTATTGAATCTGTTATCAAAGAGCTTCTGTCTGGGGTGGATGAATGTGTTGTTCCATCAGTTGTTACTGTTGATGTTACAGTTGAGCTAGATGGAATGTCAGTTGTTGAACTCGAATGGATATCAGTCGTTGACGTAACAGTTGAAGTTGATGGGATTTCAGATATTGTTGTTGTTGGATTTGTTGTGGATTCTGTTAACAAAGAGCTTATGTCTGGGTTGGGTGAAAGTGTTGTTCCATCAGTTGTTACTGTCGATGTTACAGTTGAGCTAGATGGAATGTCCGTTGTAGACGACACTGTTGAACTCGAATGGATATCAGTCGTTGACGATACCGTTGAAGTTGATGAGATTTCAGATATTGTTGTTGATGGATTTGTTGTTGATTCCGTTAACGTAGCAGTTGAAGTTGATAAGATTTCAGATATTGTTGTTGATTCTGATATCAAAGAGCTTCTGTCTGGGGTGAATGAAAGTGTTGTTCCATCAGTTGATACTGTCGAAGTAACAGTTGAGCTAGATGGAATGTCAGTTGTTGACGAAACTGTTGAACTTGAATGGATATCAATCGTTGACGTAACAGTTGAAAATGATGGGATTTCAGATATTGTTGTTGTTGGATTTGTTGTTGCTTCTGTTAACAAAGAGCTTATGTCTGGGTTGGGTAAAAGTGTTGTTCCATTAATTGTTACTGTCGATGTTACAGTTGAGCTAGATGGAATGTCCGTTGTAGACGACACTGTTGAACTCGAATGGATATCAGTCGTTGACGATACCGTTGAAGTTGATGAGATTCCAGATATTGTTGTTGATGGATTTGTTGTTGATTCTGTTATCAAAGAACTTCTGTCTGGGTTGGATGAAAGGGTCGTTCCATCAGTTGTTTCTGTCGATAATACAATTGGGCGAGATGGAATGTCAGTTGTTGACGACACTGTTGAACTCGAATGGATATCAGTCGTTGACGTAGAGGTTGAAGTTGATGGGATTTCAGATATTGTTGTTGATTCTGTTATCAAAGAACTTCTGTCTGGGGTGGATGAAAGTGTTGTTCCATCAGTTATTACTGTCGATGTTACAGTCGAGCTAGATGGAATGTCCGTTGTTGACGACACTGTTGAACTCGAATGGATATCAGTCGTTGACGTAGCAGTTGAAGTTGATAAGATTTCAGATATTGTTGTTGATTCTGATATCAAAGAGCTTCTGTCTGGGGTGAATGAAAGTGTTGTTCCATCAGTTGATACTGTCGAAGTAACAGTTGAGCTAGATGGAATGTCAGTTGTTGACGAAACTGTTGAACTTGAATGGATATCAATCGTTGACGTAACAGTTGAAAATGATGGGCTTTCAGATATTGTTGTTGTTGGAATTGTTGTTGATTCTGTTGGCAAAGAGCTCATGTCTGGGTTGGTTGAAAGTGTTGTTCCATCTGTGGTTACTGTCGATGTTACAGTCGAGCTATATGGAATGTCCGTTGTTGACGACACTGTTGAACTCGAATGGATATCAATCGTTGACGATACCGTTGATGTTGATGAGATTTCAGATATTGTTGTTGATGGATTTGTTGTTGATTCTGTTATTAAAGAACTTCTGTCTGGGTTGGATGAAAGGGTCGTTGCATCAGTTGTTACTGTTGATTTAACAGATGAGCTAGATGGAACGTCAATTGTTGGCGTTGTGGTTGAATGTGTTGAAGAAGAGGTTATGTCTGTTGTAGATCTAAGGGTCGTTCCATCATTTATTTCTGTCGATGTAACAATTGAGCTAGATGGAATGTCAGTTGTTGACGACACTGTTGAACTCGAATGGATATCAGTCATTGACGTAACAGTTGAAAATGATGGGATTTCAGATATTGTTGTTGTTGGATTTGTTGTTGATTCTGTTAACAAAGAGCTTATGTCTGGGTTGGTTGAAAGTGTTGTTCCATCAGTTGTTATTGTCGATGTTACAGGCGAGCTATATGGAATGTCCGTTGTTGACGACACTGTTGAACTCGAATGGATATCAGTCGTTGACGTAGAGGTTGAAGTTGATAGGATTTCAGATATTGTTGTTGATGGATTTGTTGTTGAATCTGTTATCAAAGAGCTTCTGTCTGGGGTGGATGAAAGTGTTGTTCCATCAGTTGATACTGTTGATGTTACAGTTGAGCTAGATGGAATGTCAGTTGTTGAACTCGAATGGATATCAGTCGTTGACGTAACAGTTGAAAATGATGGGATTTCAGATATTGTTGTTGTTGGATTTGTTGTTGATTCTGTTAACAAAGAGTTTATGTCTGGGTTGGGTGAAAGTGTTGTTCCATCAGTTGTTACCGTCGATGTCATAGTTGAGCTAGATGGAATATCCGTTGTTGACGACACTGTTGAACTCGAATGGATATCAGTCGTTGACGATACCGTTGAAGTTGATGAGATTTCAGATATTGTTGTTGATGGATTTGTTGTTGATTCCGATATCAAAGAACTTCTGTCTGGGTTGGATGAAAGGGTCGTTCCATCAGTTGTTACTGTCAATGTTACAGTTGAGCTAGATAGAACGTCCATTATTGGCGTCGTGGTTGAATGTGTTGAAGAAGAGGTTATGTCTGTTGTGGATGTAAGGGTCGTTCCATCATTTATTACTGTCGATGTTACAGTCGAGATAGATGGAATGTCAGTTGTTGAGGAAACTGTTGAACTCGAATGGATATCAGTCGTTGATGTAGAGGTTGAAGTTGATGGGATTTCAGATATTGTTGTTGATGGATTTGTTGTTGATTCTGTTATCAAAGAACTTCTGTCTGGGGTGGATGAAAGGGTCGTTCCATCAGTTGTAACTGTCAATGTAACACTTGAGCTAGATGGAACGTCCATTGTTGGCGTTGTGGTTGAATGTGTTGAAGAAGAGGTTATGTCTGTTGTGGATGTAAGGGTCGTTCCATTATTAATTACTGTCGATGTTACAGTTGAGTTAGACGGAATGTCAGTTGTTGACGAAACTGTTGAACTCGAATGGATATCAATCGTTGACGTAACAGTTGAAAATGATGGGCTTTCAGATATTGTTGTTGTTGGATTTGTTGTTGATTCTGTTAACAAAGAGCTTATGTCTGGGTTGATTGAAAGTGTTGTTCCATCAGTTGTTACTGTCGATGTTATAGTTGAGCTAGATGGAATGTCCGTTGTTGACGACACTGTTGAACTCGAATGGATATCAGTCGTTGACGATACCGTGGAAGTTGATGAGATTTCAAATATTGTTGTTGGTGGATTTGTTGTTGATTCTGTTATCAAAGAGCTTCTGTCTGGGGTGGATGAAAATGTTGTTCCATCAGTTGTTACTGTCGATGTTACAGTTGAGCTAGATGGAATGTCAATTGTTGAACTCGAATGGATATCAGTCGTTGACGTAACAGTTGAAAATGATGGGATTTCAGATATTGTTGTTGTTGGATTTGTTGTGGATTCTGTTAACAAAGAGCTTATGTCTGGGTTGGGTGAAAGTGTTGTTCCATCAGTTGTTACTGTCGATGTTACAGTTGAGCTAGATGGAATGTCCGTTGTAGACGACACTGTTGAACTCGAATGGATATCAGTCGTTGACGATACCGTTGAAGTTGATGAGATTTCAGATATTGTTGTTGATGGATTTGTTGTTGATTCCGTTAACGTAGCAGTTGAAGTTGATAAGATTTCAGATATTGTTGTTGATTCTGATATCAAAGAGCTTCTGTCTGGGGTGAATGAAAGTGTTGTTCCATCAGTTGATACTGTCGAAGTAACAGTTGAGCTAGATGGAATGTCAGTTGTTGACGAAACTGTTGAACTTGAATGGATATCAATCGTTGACGTAACAGTTGAAAATGATGGGCTTTCAGATATTGTTGTTGTTGGAATTGTTGTTGATTCTGTTGGCAAAGAGCTTATGTCTGGGTTGGTTGAAAGTGTTGTTCCATCAGTGGTTACTGTCGATGTTACAGTCGAGCTATATGGAATGTCCTTTGTTGACGACACTGTTGAACTCGAATGGATATCAATCGTTGACGATACCGTTGAAGTTGATGAGATTTCAGATATTGTTGTTGATGGATTTGTTGTTGATTCCGTTATCAAAGAACTTCTGTCTGGGTTGGATGAAAGGGTCGTTCCATCAGTTGTTACTGTCAATGTTACAGTTGAGCTAGATGGAACGTCCATTGTTGGCGTTGTGGTTGAATGTGTTGAAGAAGAGGTTATGTCTGTTGTGGATGTAAGGGTCGTTCCATCATTTATTACTGTCGATGTTATTGTCGAGCTAGATGGAATGTCAGTTGTTGAGGAAACTGTTGAACTCGAATGGATATCAGTCGTTGACGTAACGGTTGAAGTTGATGGGATTTCAGATATTTTTGTTGTTGGATTAGTAGTGGAATCTGTTAAAGTGTCGTTAATTGATGTCGTTGATATTATTGTAGTTTTGTCAGTAGTCTGTGTGAATGTTACCGTCGAACCTGATGAAATGTGTGTTGTTGATGTTGTGGTTGAAAAATTTTCTGTCAAATTATCTGTAAAAACTGGTTGCAGGGTTTTCATATCACAAGTTATAATATTATTAAAGGATACATCATATGCAGTTTCATCAGTTACTGAAGTTTGAGTGGCCATCAGTTTTGTCATTGATCCAGTTGAGGATGTTGAAGCGTCGGTTATGGAATTGAATTCTTCAGTTGGTTTAGATTTTGTAGAAACTTCGGTGGTTGCTAAAGTTTGTGTAGTATTTGTAGTGCTCATTTCTTTCTTGGAAATATATGAGTCATCTGTGCTCATGTCTGTTGTTGTGGTTGAAGTCGGTTTCATGCTCGTATTTATTGAAGGCTGTTCATTCGTTGTTGTGCTTTCATCCGTTGTCAATGTTGATCCATCGGTATTTAAAATTGATGTCAGACTTGAAGTTAAATAAAAATCCTTCGTAGTTGATGTTTTTTCGGTTGATGTCGGTCTCATGTCTGTGGTCGGGGTCAACCTATCAGTTGACATTGCTGAAGTTTGCTCAGAAGTTTGAATTGATGATAAAGATATATCGGTATTCAAAATTGCAGTTGTAGAAGTGGAATCTCCGATTGTCATCGTTGTTGTCTCACTTGATATTAACGAGATATCCGTTGTAGTAGATGCTGGTTCGGTCATCTTCGTGCTTATATCTGTGGATGATGTCGAACCATCAGTGGTCATCGTTGAAGTTTGAGTAGAAGTCGAATCTATTTCCGTGGTGGTAGTTGTTGGTTCGGTCGTTGTTGTACTCATTTCTGTAGTTGAAGTCGTTGCAGCAGTTGTCGTTGTTGAATTTTCAGCTGTATTAGTTGATATGTCCGTTGTGGTTGACGTTTGTTCAGTCACGGACGAACTTGTTTCTGTAGTTGAAGTCGTTGCAGCAGCTGTCGTTGTTGGATTTTCAGTTGTAGTAGTTGATATGTCCGTTGTGGTTGACGTTGGTTCGGTAGTGAACGTACTTATTTCTGTAGTTGAAGTTGTTGAAGCAGCTGTTGTTGTTGGATTTTCAGCTGTAGGAATTGATATGTCCGTTGTGGTTGACGTTCGTTCAGTGATGGACGTACTTATTTCTCTGGTTGAAGTCGTTGTAGCAGCTGTTGTTGGATTTTCAGTTGTAGTAGTTGATATTTCCGTCGTGTTTAACGTTGGTTCGGTCGTGGATGTAATTATTTCTGTAGTTGAAGTCGTTGTTGGATTTAAAGTTTTAGTTGTTGATATTTCCGTCGTGGTTAACGTTGGTTCGGTCGTGGATGTAATTATTTCTATAGTTGAAGTCGTTATTGGATTTTCAGTAAATATAATAGTTGATATTTCTGTTGTGGTCGATGTTGGTTCGGTCGTTGAAGTACTTATTTCTGTAGTTGAAGTCATTACAGCAGCTGTCGTTGTTGGATTTTCAGTTGTAGTAGTTGATATTTCCGTCTTGGTTAACGTTGGTTCGGCCGTGGACGTACTTATTTCTGTAGTTGAAGTCGTTGCAGCAGCAGTTGTTGTTGGATTTTCAGTTGTATTTGTTGTTATTTCCGTCGTGGATGACGTTAGTTCGGTTGTAGACGTACTTATTTGTGTAGTTGAAGTCGTCGCAGCAATTGTCTTTGTTTGAATCTCAGTTGATATTGTTGTTATTTCCGTCGTGGTTGACTTTGGTTCGGTCGTGGACGTACTTATTTCTGTAGTTGAAGTCGTTGCAGCAGCTGTCGTTGTTGGATTCTCAGTTGTAGTAGTTGATATGTCAGTTGTGGTTGACGTTGGTTCGGTCGTGGACGTACTTATTTCTGTAGTTGAAGTCGTTGCAGCAGCTGTCGTTGTTGGATTCTCAGTTGTAGTAGTTGATATGTCAGTTGTGGTTGACGTTGGTTCGGTCGTGGACGTACTTATTTCTGTAGTTGAAGTCGTTGTTCGATTTTCAGTTGTAGTAGTTGATATTTCCGTCGTTGTTAATGTTGGTTCGGCCGTGGACGTACTTATTTCCGTAGTTGAAGTCATTGCAGCAGCTGTTGTTGGATTTTCAGTTGTAGTATTTGATATTTTTGTCGTGGTTAACGTAGGTTCGGCCGTGGACGTACTTATTTCTGTAGTTAAAGTCGTTTCAGCAGTTGTCGTTGTGGGATTTTCAGCTGTATTAGTTGATATGTCCGTTGTGGTTGAAGTTGGTTCAGTCGTGGACGAACTTATTTCTGTAGTTGAAGTCGTTGCAGCAGCTGTCGTTGTTGGATTTTCAGTTGTAGTAGTTGATATGTCCGTTGTGGTTGACGTTGGTTCGGTAGTGAACGTACTTATTTCTGTAGTTGAAGTTGTTGAAGCAGCTGTCGTTGTTGCATTCTCAGTTGTAGTTGTTGATATGTCCGTTGTGGTTGACGTTGGTTCCGTCGTGGACGTACTTATTTCTATAGTTGAATTCGTTGCAGCAGCAGTTGTTGTTGGATTTTCAGTTGTATTTGTTGTTATTTCTGTTGTGGTTGACGTTAATTCGGTTGTAGACGTACTTATTTCTGTAGTTGGAGTCGTCGCAGCAATTGTCGTTGTGGGAATCTCAGTTATAGTTGTTGTTATTTCCGTCGTGGTTGACGTTGGTTCGGTCGTGGACGTACTTATTTCTGTACTTGAAATCGTTGGAGCGGCTGTCGTTGTTGGATTTTCAGTTGTAGTTGTTGATATTTCCGTCGTGGTTGACGTTGGTTCGGCTTTGGATGTACCTACTTCTGTTGTTGAAGTTGTTGCAGCAGTTGAAGTCGTTACAGCAGTTGTCGTTGTGGGAATCTCAGTTGTAGTTGTTGTTATTTCCATTGTGGTTGACGTTGGTTCGGTCGTGGACGTACTTATTTCTGTAGTTGAAGTCGTTGCAGCAGTTGTCGTTGTTGGATTTTCAGTTGTAGTAGTTGATATGTCCGTTGTGGTTGAAGTTGGTTCAGTCGTGGCCAAACTTATTTTTGTAGTTGAAGTCGTTGCTGCAGCTGTCGTTGTTGCATTCTCAGTTGTAGTTGTTGATATGTCCGTTGTGGTTGACGTTGGTTCCGTCTTTGACGTACTTATTTCTGTAGTTGAAGTCGTTGCAGCAGCAGTTGTTGTTGGATTTTCAGTTGTATTTGTTGTTATTTCTGTTGTGGTTGACGTTAATTCGGTTGTAGACGTACTTATTTCTGAAGTTGGAGTCGTAACAGCAATTGTCGTTGTGGGAATCTCAGTTGTAGTTGTTGTTATTTCCGTCGTGGTTGACGTTGGTTCGGTCGTGGACGTACTTATTTCTGTAGTTGAAGTCGTTGCAGCAGCTGTCGTTGTTGGATTTTCAGTTGTAGTTGTTGATATTTCCGTCGTGGTTGACGTTGGTTCGGCTTTGGATGTACCTACTTCTGTTGTTGAAGTTGTTGCAGCAGTTGAAGTTGTTGCAGCAGTTGAAGTCGTTACAGCAGTTGTCGTTGTGGGAATCTCAGTTGTAGTTGTTGTTATTTCCGTTGTGGTTGACGTTGGTTCGGTCGTGGACGTACTTATTTCTGTAGTTGAAGTCGTTGCAGCAGTTGTCGTTGTTGGATTTTCAGCTGTATTAGTTGATATGTCCGTTGTGGTTGACGTTGGTCCAGTTGTGGATGAACTTATTTCTGTAGTTGAAGTCGTTGCAGCAGTTGTTGTTGTTGGATTTTCAGCTGTATTAGTTGATATGTCCGTTGTGGTTGACGTTGGTTCAGTCGTGGATGAACTTATTTCTGTATTTGAAGTTGTTGAAGCAGCTGTCGTTGTTGGATTTTCAGTTGTAGTAGTTAATATGTCCGTTGTGGTTGACGTTGGTTCGGTAGTGGACGTACTTATTTCTGTAGTTGAAGTCGTTGCAGCAGCTGTCGTTGTTGGATTTTCAGTTGTAGTTGTTGATATTTCCGTCGTGGTTGACGTTGGTTCGGCTGTGGATGTACCTACTTCTGTAGTTGAAGTTGTTGCAGCAGTTGAAGTTGTTGCAGCAGTTGAAGTTGTTGCAGCAGTTGAAGTCGTTACAGCAGTTGTTGTTGTTAGATTTTCAGTTGTAGTAGTTGTTATTTCCGTCGTGGTTGACGTTGGTTCGGTTGTAGACGAACTTATTTCTGTAGTTGAAGTCGTTACAGCAGTTTTCGTTGTTGGAATCTCAGTTGTAGTTGTTGTTATTTCCGTCGTGGTTGACGTTGGTTCGGTCGTGGACGTACTTATTTCTGTAGTTGAAGTCGTTGCAGCAGCTGTCGTTGTTGGATTTTCAGTTGTAGTTGTTGATATTTCCGTCGTGGTTGACGTTGGTTCGGCTTTGGATGTACCTACTTCTGTTGTTGAAGTTGTTGCAGCAGTTGAAGTTGTTGCAGCAGTTGAAGTCGTTACAGCAGTTGTCGTTGTGGGAATCTCAGTTGTAGTTGTTGTTATTTCCGTTGTGGTTGACGTTGGTTCGGTCGTGGACGTACTTATTTCTGTAGTTGAAGTCGTTGCAGCAGTTGTCTTTGTTGGATTTTCAGCTGTATTAGTTGATATGTCCGTTGTGGTTGACGTTGGTCCAGTTGTGGATGAACTTATTTCTGTAGTTGAAGTCGTTGCAGCAGTTGAAGTCGTTACAGCAGTTGTTGTTGTTAGATTTTCAGTTGTAGTAGTTGTTATTTCCGTCGTGGTTGACGTTGGTTCGGTTGTAGACGAACTTATTTCTGTAGTTGAAGTCGTTACAGCAGTTTTCGTTGTTGGAATCTCAGTTGTAGTTGTTGTTATTTCCGTTGTGGTTGACGTTGGTTCGGTCGTGGACGTACTTATTTCTGTAGTTGAAGTCGTTGCAGCAGTTGTCGTTGTTGGATTTTCAGCTGTATTAGTTGATATGTCCGTTGTGGTTGACGTTGGTCCAGTTGTGGATGAACTTATTTCTGTATTTGAAGTCGTTGCAGCAGTTGTTGTTGTTGGATTTTCAGCTGTATTAGTTGATATGTCCGTTGTGGTTGACGTTGGTTCAGTCGTGGACGTACTTATTTCTGTAGTTGAAGTCGTTACAGCAGTTGTCGTTGTTGGAATCTCAGTTGTAGTTGTTGTTATTTCCGTTGTGGTTGACGTTGGTTCGGTCGTGGACGTACTTATTTCTGTAGTTGAAGTCGTTACAGCTGTTGTCGTTGTTGGAATCTCAGTTGTAGTTGTTGTTATTTCCGTTGTGGTTGACGTTGGTTCGGTCGTGGACGTACTTATTTCTGTAGTTGAAGTCGTTACAGCAGTTGTCGTTGTTGGAATCTCAGTTGTAGTAGTTGTTATTTCCGTTGTGGTTGACGTTGGTTCGGTCGTGGACGTACTTATTTCTGTAGTTGAAGTCGTTACAGCTGTTGTCGTTGTTGGAATCTCAGTTGTAGTTGTTGTTATTTCCGTTGTGGTTGACGTTGGTTCGGTCGTGGACGTACTTATTTCTGTAGTTGAAGTCGTTGCAGCAGCTGTCGTTGTTGGATTTTCAGTTGTAGTTGTTGATATTTCTACGGTGGTCGTCGTTCGTTCCGTTGTGATCGTGGTCGCGAGTGTTGTTGTTGGAATCTCAGTTGTTGTACTTATGACTTCGGTGATGGTTGTTTGAATTACAGTTTTCACCTGGGTTGTATTTTGAACCAGGCACTGGTAGGTTTGCGTGCACAATTGTAATTCTGGATCAAATTTGCTACTTTCTGGACAGTACATTTGAATTGAAATGAATTCGCCTTCTGTTTTACTTCGGGCACATATAAAATAAGTCGAGCAAAGAGGATCTGATGCATCATTGAATCTTCCTGCTTCTGAGCAGTTGAAGGTTTCCGTGTTCGTGATGCTGTCGTTATTGGTCAAGTTGATGTCTTCTCCTAAAGAGATGAGGATGAGCCAAGCGTCGACATTTTCAGGGAAGGATTCCGTTTGTAATTTAGCTAGTCGATCCCTGATGAGGAGTGTTTGGTTGCAGAGATACTTATCTCCGAATTCGCATTTGGAAGTGGCCGGGTTGAAGTATGATGCTCCAGGGCAGGTAAAGTTGAGGGTGAGGCTGATCCCGGCGGAAGTCTCAGTGCAGACCACATATCCCTTACAGTCCTTAACAGTGGTGTCAAGGAAGCGGCCATGGTCCTTGCATTCGAAGGCCCTGACCAATTTCCAGGACGAGCATAACATTATCTGAAATGGAAAAGACTTTTTAAAACACATTCAAAGTGATATTTATCTATGTAATCGAATAAGAATATGAAAAATACCGACGCAAATAAATTGTCAAATCGCTTGATATTTTATTGTTCCAGTTTTTTCAACTCCGAAATAAATCGATAATTTTTTTTAAATAATACATTTCCTAACTTTTTTGTTCACATATGATAAAGCAGCTCCCCAGACGAATTGTTGGCATAAGTTATAAATTCTATCTTAGCCACGAATTGCAAAAATCAGGTGTCTTTTATTCCATAATTCAATTTAATTTTTAGAAGTACCTAAAATTTAGTATTCGGTTAATAAATCAAGGGTTATATCAAGAATCAAAAATTTCCTATTTTTGATATTTTGATATTTCGATATTTTTCCCCTTAGATCAGATTAGCACGGAGAAAAATGAATATTGCTAATTTATTAAAAACCTCTTCAAATGATTGGTAATTCCGGCTTAAAACGGGATTATAGGAATTACGAATTAACAGGTTTCCTGATAAACTTTTAGTTAATTACGAATATGTTATGAATGAATATTGCTAATTTATTAAGAATCTTTTCAAATGATTGGTAATTCCGTCTTAAAACGAAATTACAGGAATGAAGTTTGAATTAACAGGTTTCCTGATAAACTTTTAGTAAATTACGAATTACATGTTCTCGAAAATCCTAATATTTTTGCATTTCTCCATTTACTAATTTTTCATGTGGGAATGTCCAAACAAAATAATAAACCAAAAGCAATGGCGGTCTTGTGTGATGGAATAAAAAGATACACGAGAAGACACGATTATTTATAATAGGCTAACAAATTATTATAAGCATCATTATCACTCGCCTGAAATATCAATACATATTTAAAATAAATCTAATTTACTTGACTATTTTCGGAAAAGTTATAGATTTCCATTCAAACATTATACATAATATGTTAAGTAATAAATATAATTATTTTATTTAAAAAATACTTTTGAACTACCAATCGTTTACTTTATGGTACGTCTGCAATTGCAATAACAATAATGATAGTTGGATAATTTGTGCGTTTTTCTAAAAAATCACCTCTATTAGTTTACTTGTTGGGTTACAATGCAGAGTTGCGCTCCATCCTCCTTTAGCCAGTGACGTTTCGAACCATGTTACAATTTCCATCATCAGGACATATGTAACGATTGTAAAGAAGGAGGAAGGCACGTGGCAATTACATTAATTAAACCCAAAAAATAATTACTATAATTATTTTCTGTAAAAATATAAAATCGTGTAAATTTATTTTTATTTTAAATGGGTACGTACCTTATAAAAAACACTTCAGCCGACTGAATCAGGTAAATTTAAAAATGTAATAATGAAATAAGTATTCAGAGAATGTAATTTAAAAGTAAAATTATGGAATGCGAAATAACAACAACGCAAGCAAAGAATTTTTCATAATTCCTCTGTTTCCTGTCAAGGTACAGTGAAAGCTGAAGAGTTCGTTAGAGAGATATTTATGTCCGTCAAGTTGCTCTACGCCAGAAATCCTGACAAGATAAGCCTAACGGTACCATTAATAACAAATTACTGATTTACCGGCTCTAAGTCGTGGTGGTAATAAAAAGTTGTATTGAAAAAGTAGACGAGATACAGTAAGTTTAGTGTTTATTTAACATATCCGAGCAGAGAACAGTGCGATAGGTCGACTTCGTTTGCTGAAGTACTTAATATTAATTGGTGTGATTGTAGTTTCCAATCGCAGTCAATTTGAAAGAGATGTATTTTTTTCTTTAAATTTTCTTTATTTAATATTAAATTTCCAATTACATGTTATTACATTACATAAAGTTTGTTTTCTTTTTAATACATTACCGTACATTGTGATACACCTTTTTTTAGAGCAAATGCTCGTGTTAAAAAGGCGGAGAAACGCGTGTAAATAATAATTTAACATATTTTTTCAGAGAGTGTAAAGATCATGAAAAAAAAATGTAAATATATATTTTTTTGTATGTTAGTCATTGTTCTCTACTTTGACTTGATGAATTTAAAAATTTGAAGGGATAATATATTATGTGCTCCTACTCTTTAAAAGGACAGTGAAGAGTTGAGTTGTGATAAAATTTTAAAAGTGCTAACTCTCATGGTTTGAAAATGAATCTCTTATAGCCCAGCTACACTACTCGCGAAGTTGATCGAAGTTGACCGAATACGATAGTGTGGGCACGAACTTCGCTTCGCTTCGGGCATCTTCGCTTCGCTTCGCAAGACTTCCGATTGTTGTCGGTAAATGCGCCCGAGTCAAAGGACTCGAAGCGTCACGGCATAAATAAACCAATCACTGACTGGTTGGACTGAGTTACTCCAAGTTACTCGCGAAGTACACGAGTGTGTGGGCACGCACTTCGAACTTCGTCGAGGACTTCGTCGAAGCGTCGAAGCGAGTAGTGTAGCGGCCGCTTTACAATGCGGAAATAAAAAAAGTTTCCGATGTTCGTTGTTTGCGCGGCAGCTTAGGGTTATACTCATTCAAAAGATTTGAATGATTGGATTCTGCATTCATTTCAAATTAATTTGAACCTGTATTTTTTAACATGAATACCAATACTACGGCATTCCCAAATGAGGTATGTTGTGAGAGTGGAGATAGTGGGGAGGGGAAGGCAATGGGAAATAGGAAGGTGGGGAAACACCTGGCTAGTCAGATCTGGTCACCAAACACAGCTAAGTTTCAATTCTGAATGGCAATGATGTGGGCTAGGACCTGGTGGTAAAATTATACAACATAACTTATAGGTATAACGTAGGTATGTTACTATAAAGCACTTTAGACACACATAAATAGACGATCTACCATCCCTTTTTGAGTTAATTTTAATTTCTTATTATTTCAATATTAATAAAAATGTTTGTTCAAAATCTTAAATCTCCGAAAGTTCTTCACATTTTTAATATTTAACACAACGTTGCATAAGTAGTTACAAAATTCTATCTGCAGACTATGTGCTGCAAAAAACGGAGGAAACCGAATAACTATTAAATTATCTATTAATTAAGTGGAATACACATTATATTTTTAATGATAAATTAACGTTTATGAGACAAGGTTTTATGCATAGCATAAAGGATAAAAAATAATTATAAGAAATAATTAGTCATCCGAAATACTAATACAAATTGAAAACATCTCCCGAGTAAAAATAAATGACAAGTAGCCGACATAGCTCAGTGGATACAGAACACCTGACCGGACATCAGAAGGCACGGGTTTAATTCCCGTTGGCGGCATTTATTTTTACTCGGGAGATGTTTTCAATTTATATTAGTATTTTGGAATACACATTGCCTACTTATCACGAATAAACTTAGAAGATATATTTATTTCTTCAAAAACATTAGAAACATACTAGACTCCAAATCTATGAAAATTGTTTATTACTCTCTTTGTCAATCTATCATTGAGTATGGAATAATCGCATGGGGAGGTGCAACACTATCAGCTATAGATTCATTATCAAAGCCACAAAAATTAATTATGAAAGTTAATATTTATTAATTTTTAATAAATATTAACTTTCATAATTAATTTTTATAATTAATATAATATAAAGTTAATCTTAAAGTTCCCTTAGAAACAAGTACTGCAGATATATTGTACAAATTCCATGTATAATCTAAAAATTAGACAAATTTACACAAAAACTATCTTAACTCATCTGTTTAAAAATAAAACACATACATTTTATGAAAATACCCAAAATATTGTAAACACGAGGCACAAAACCAAAGAACTCATACAAACACCTAAAACAAACACAACATTTGGTCAAAGAAATTTCAAATACATTGCGTCTAAAATATAAAATAACCTACCTGAAAAAACAAGAAAATAGAATAATATTAACAAATACAAAATCCTGATCAAACAATGGATCATCGAAAAAGGTCGTGCAATAATTAGTCACCTCACCCAAATATAATCCTCTATCTCATTATTGTTACCACTACCTACCAACCTACGCAACCGACGCAATGTAGGCATGCTGTGTCTGTTCTACAGGTATTTCAATGGAGCCTGGAGCTAGCAGCATTGATCCCTGATGCACCGGTGCACGTGCGCGAAACTCGACGGACACGAACTGAACACTCGTTCACGGTTGACGTTGGCATGAGAACGGGCCGTTTTTACGACTCGTTTTTGTGTAAGTCGGCTCGTATGTGGAACGAGCTACCGGAATCTGTTTTTCCTCCCTCCTATAATCCGAGTCTCTTCAAGGCCCGCATTAACAAATCCCTTCCTACAGCCCCTACCTTACTCCGCCTCACAACGCCGCCCAACCGGGTGGTGACATAGTTCCCCTGTCTGTGCACTGCACAGGCAGGGACACTCCTGTGAGGTGACACATAAAAAATAAAAAAATAAACCTGAAAATTTTTGTCAAATATTTTTGCTTTATTGAAAAATTGTACTTTATTTTCATATAGATGCACATAATAAATAAAAAATAAAAAAATTCAAACTAGTTTTGCGTTCAGAATGCAAAGATAAAATTACAATTGGATCCATCTGCAGATGCATTTTGAATAAAAAACATTATCGTGTTCGAAGTGCGGTCATAAAATCCACTATGCAGTCTGTGCTGCAAAAATGGGAGGGAACCACGAGCCACGGTGCTTGGTGTAGTTTTAATCAAAACTGAGGACTCGCTAAAAGATTCCACCAAGTTAAAAGCAGTTTTGTCTCCCGAATGATTCGTTAAAATTCCAGATTGTGGAAGGAAACCGGTCGCACGTTCCGAATGGATTCTAGTTTCAAACTATATGATGAAAAATTTCGAGTAAAACCATTTGCTTGCTCTGCGTGTAATGATTGTTTAAGATGGTGCACTCTTATACAGAATTACTTTTAAGTTTAAACCAGTATTGTGTTTTGCAAAATTCGATTTTGGACTCATCTGTAACCACTCTGGCGTTCCAAGTACAGTTATACATTTCTAGAAGACTCATTTGTGAACATGACGAGCATAATTTTACCATAACTAGGCACCGAATCAATTAATTCCAGAAAAAGAATTTTCCAAATAAATTAATCCCCCTACTAATAATCGTATTTTGAATTTTACACAACTGAAAAACAACCATATTCCATACATTAATGGCTGTTTATCGATATTAAATTTAAAACACTTTGTAAGGCCCGTAGTGTTATAAAAATTAACATATTTATTTAGTTAGTCAAATGAAATGAAATCTGTCAGAAACGTTCAAAAAATATCAGCTACCGAAATAGAATTATTATTTACAATGATATTAAACTTCAAAATCATTAATCGTTAAGCATCCATCCAATTTTTTTTTTTAAATGATTCGTTTAGTATTTTTTTTTAATATTAACTCCACACAAGAGGTCCTGAAGAAAATAATTTCCTTTGAGTCATCTTTGGTATACTATGTGGAGGGTTTTTTTTTAAGGAAAGGAAGGAGAACAGTTCTTGGAAACAAAACGGTATGAGGGGTTGGTAGGAATCTAGGGTTCAGTGTGCCCAGGAGTGTGGAGAGACGTATGAATATATCTCCCCCGCTTTGGCGCAAGACGATGAGTCGAGAGACCAGTTAGAGAGGTCAAAGGGTCTCCCCAACCCAGACTTTCCCGATCTGGCACGCCACGCAGTTGGTGGGTAGGCGCATCCTGAACACATCTCACCCGTTGAACCCGGGCACCCCTGCTATATCACCAAATGTAGTGAACCGCTCGGGGTGACCTATGGCAGAGGTGTTGGTTATCCAATAAATGGTTCTCGAGCCTGCCTCCGAAATTGAAATATGAATATCAATTCAATCCAGAAAATGGTTTTCGGGAACTTTTTGAAATCCATCAGATTACGATTGCACACATACGTCACTTCACAAATAAATTAATAATTCTTATCAAGATTTAAAAATTCCGTAAGCACCGCTAGGCATATTCAATAAATTTAAAATTGTTTACTTAAGACCCGTTAAAGATCACAGACACCAGAGATCAAGCACACACTTCAAATATTGATCCACCACCCAACACAGCGATGACAAATGATGTTTAAACAGCAACAAAGGACCGAAAACCGCGCAGAAAACGTCACAAACACAAATCTCCTTACCAGCAAAACGAAAGTGGCCACACTCATACTACTCATAGTATCACAGCTAAATCCCAAGCGTTAAAACTCAACCAAGTCTCAGTGTTCAACTTGAACCAAGCAGTCCAAATAAATGGCATATTCCGAAGGGTTTCACAATAATTTCACGGCCGCGAAAATTCGACATGAACAGAGAATATTTAAATAATGACTGTAAGAGCTATGATTCGCTCTATGACGGGAGGCGAAAAGTCTTGACTTGCCTTACGGTTTCTGGTGTTGTGTGTCCAGGTAAATAACGGAACATGTGTTACTCGGCGTCTGTTTGCACTTATTCATATTTTTTCCGTTGGGCTTCGGTTTACTGCTAGTGTGCGTGATACACATTTCGTGAGGATTGCACCCGCCTAAGATCATTAGCACCTTCGAGATGAATAAATAAATGACGATCTTACAGTATTGTGAGAGGCGAGTAGGTACCTACCGGAAGATTCGTTGCTGGGAAGCCGGGGAACGGGGAAATATGAACCGATGAATAACAGATGTGGAAAACAAGTTGAATACAGAAGCATCGATAAAGATATCAAAAAGTTGGACGAAAGATGACAATTTACAAATAGAATGAGGAAAAGTTACTTGGAAGAAGGATGGAGCGGGAACTGGTCACGAGACACGACTTGGGGAAAAGACTAAAAATCCGGATATACGAGTACATAGGTAGCGCTTTGGCCAAAGAGTGTTTCCTTTACACTAGTTTCTGTTCTAATCTGTTGAGTCACGTTTTGCAGTTTTTTTAATGTGATTACCGTACAAGAATTCCGACTCCCGGGAGCCAGTGGGACTATGGAATCTACTACAATGAGCTACCTACTACACATAATTTTTTTTAAATAAATATTTTGTTGTTGGGATTGACGTGTTAAATTGTGGCAATTTCCTGGTATTATGCATTCAAATATTTACTCCATCGATTAAGACTAAGGTACCGAAACGGTTTCTCAGCTAATTTGCATGAAATGTCTCAATTTTGTTTGTATAATCGACAATTGTTAGCATCAACACTTGTCCATTAAAATGGTGCCAAGATCAGTTTATTATTGAAATGAAACATTCAAGTGTCAGAAGTATGTGGAGTCAATTTTCATCGGGAATTAAATGCAACTGATCCAAGGAATATGTTGATTTATTTATCAATGTTATTTGAAGACTAACGAGGCAATTACCAAACAAAGGCTATTCATACTTGAGTCCAGTACGAATAGCTCAATAGGCTTACCGCAAGAGCCAGTGGGAACTTTGGCATCCTCAAATGTGGGTATGTTGTGAGGCTGAAGGGACTGTAGGTACACTGCAGAGGGACGGGAGAGTACTCGGCTTTTACTTTTATTTATTTATATATTTTAGGAAAGTTGACAACAAATCTGTAGTTGTACAACAATACAGTAATAATATAATTAACTATGCCAATTCAGAACTTTCCACTGATGAATAGTTAATGGTAAGGTGTACAATGTCATAGAGGTGTTTTCTTAAACTAATTTCTTGTTTAGTTACAAAATATGAAAATAAAGGAGGGGGAGGAGGAGGAAACACAGGTTTAGAGCAGAGGACGGGAATATATTTAGATAGAGATTGAACATCTAGAATGAGGTATGTTGATTAGTGAGTTTTAGTTTTATGTCGCGTAAAGTCGAGTTAAAAATGTCAATATGGTAATAATTTAAGTTAAATGAATGTCTGGATCTGTATATAAATGAGTTTTGTTTGGAATTGGTCTTACAATGAGGGAGATTAAAAGTAAGCGACTGTCTGCTGTTGCGATTGGGAACATGGAATAATAGGCGTTGAAGAAGATCAGGACTATCGATTAAGTTATGTGTAATTTTAAATAACATCACCGAATCAGCTTTATATTACTTTGGCAAAGTAACGTCTGTATATTGAAGACCTTTTCAGTCTTTATTACTAATATGAGATCGGAATGACAGGATGTTGAGGAACCTTAAAAATCTATTTTGAACACTTTCAATTCAATTTTTATGCATAGCATTGCCTGGATTCCACACTTGTGATGCGTATTCAAGGATACTACGAACGTATGAGAAAAACAGTATTTTGAAAGTAGTATTATCAACACATTGCCATTTCAGGTCGAGAAATGAACTCCTCGAGATAAATCGTTCACGCCAGGTGGGGTACGGGTGGGGTGAAATTTGTGTATTTGTAAGAAGCACCGAAAACATTCTAAACAAAAAAAATCTACATTACTTGTACTGCAATGTAGAATCTCCCGGTGTTAATTTACTTTACCACCGGACACCTTCTATAAATATACTGGCAAAGACTGGTAGCAAAATTAGTCTCAACTTCTCACCACCGTCCATAGCCAGTGAGGCTATGGCATCCCCAATTTGATGTGTTGTGAGGCTGAAGGTAGTGGGAGGGGAAGGAGATGGGGAGGAGGAAGGTGGGGAAGTACCTGGCTATCAGGTCTGGTCACCAAACAAGGCCAAAGCAATTTCAAGATATGTTTCAATTTTGAATGGTGGTATTACCACAAGGAATTTGCGACAAGGATACTATAGGTATATTATTTTAAATGACTAAATGGTGAAATAATACGTCAGACAAAATTAACTTGTGCACTTGTGGATTTGAACCGCAACCTTCGGATTGTTGGTTCTCTAATTTTGCCGACTTATGAAATGTGGTTTTTTCCCGGCAATTGAGTATTGCTTTGAAATGTTCGGAAAACACACACTGACGGGTTAATTGGCTCAAAATAAACATCTTATAATAGAACATTGTTCCCTCTTCCGTATTATGACTTTCGTCAATAACCCCTTTGGGCCGATCTAAAAATAGTCACTATTCAATATTATTCTATGTATGTATGATAAGTATTTAGATTTCTTTAATATTGCTGAATAAGTAATCAAGTAATTTCGCGGTATGAGCGTGAAACCCAGTTTGTACATTATACAGAGGTTTATATTTGCTGTGGGCATTAAGTTGACTCTATCCGAACATTCCTTTTTTCAGGATTGAAAATCATAAAATCCAGAGTTTTCGACATTTTTTTAATGATACCTGTCGTCGCCGTGAAGCCACAAAGAAAGAATCAATAATTTTATATGTCATAAAGAAATAATACTTTTTTCTAAATATATCAATTCAAGGTTTCAAAAAGTGCAGACAAAACCCTCAAAATATTGTAAGCCGAATTAGAAATAACTAAATGTGTAAAACTTCCATCTGTTGAATTACGTGTCCCAACCATTGATGTATTTTACTATATTAGCTCTGTCTAGTTAAATTCATTTTAAAAATAACCCCACATAGGAGGAATTTCACAATACAATTCTCCAACGAATTCCGCCGCCTCGCTTAGAATGCCTAGATAATATAAACACATGTTCCACACAATATAAAACACAGCACAGTTATTGTGGTATTGTAATATGGACATAAAGCCATAAAGACACTAAATACTTACAGCAAATTGTATTAGCTGAAAAAGGACTGAATCAGGAAAAGAATTTACAAAGAACACAAAATGATTTTCATTCATTTTATTTGTGTTTTTGAATTCTGTACAGGTCCTATAGAACCAAAAACGTATAAATTTGTATTATTGTGCATAGGTTTTTTTTAAATTTACCATAGTATTTATATAGAATGGTATATGATTATTGAAGAAAGCAATCACTTTGTGACTTGATATAATTTTATTTAATTTGGTTTTATGCCCAGTCGGGCTTTTGAATGCGTTTTAAAACAGAATATATCTAGTAAACTATAGAAAATTGTACAATGAATACATAATAATATTAGCAAGACATTTAACAGTAACATAAAAATTATAGAGACTAGAACAACACAACATCATTAAATAATTATAGAGACTAGAATAACACTACATCATTAAATAATTATAGAGACTAGAGCAACACTACATCATTAAATAATTATAGAGACTAGAACAACACAACATCATTAAATAATTATAGAGACTAGAATAACACTACATCATTAAATAATTATAGAGACTAGAGCAACACTACATCATTAAATAATTATAGAGACTAGAACAACACTACATCATTAAATAATTATAGAGACTAGAACAACACTACATCATTAAATAATTATAGAGACTAGAACAACACTACATCATTAAATAATTATACTACTTAACTATCATTAAATGAAAAGTTATTTTGTTTTCAACCACTTTGTTAGAATTAAGACATTGTGTCAACTAGTTTTGGTTATACTCAACCTTCTTCAAGATAGCACTTGAAAACTAACCCAAGTACTAAACGACTTTACATTAAACATAATGTAAGATTAACATAAAGAGAGAGATAAATCATATAATGTTGCTTGTTGATAAGCGAGCTGAACCACGACTTATGGGAAAGGAACGAAGCAACCTAATATAATGTTTACCAACCTAATATTGCTTCGTTCCTTTCCCATAATTCGTAGTTTATTTAGGCTTGTACGTATTACATTTATGCAGTTTTTACAATATATTCATAAAAATAAACAAGAAAGAAATAAAAAAAAGGAAAAATTTTCAGTCATGGAATAGACTCCATATCAGACCGGCTCAAGTATCGCAGCTCTATAGAAGCCCGAGTGAATCTGGCGCACAACAAACTGGGCGTCTTGGGCTGGCAGATTCTTCAATAGTAACCTGCTGCTAAACAATTGCATTTAGGAGACACCTCTGGGCTGGAACCGGCATGCTGAGTCTTTTCTACAGGTATTTTAATGGAGCCTGTTCTAAAGAGCTAGCAGCATTGATCCCGGCGCACCCGTGCACGTGCATGAAACTCAACGTGCACGAGCGGAATACCCATAAATGAACCACTCACTAGATCAATATCTTCGGGTTTTTACTACTGAGCCCATGGGTCCTAATGTTTGCCATAGATAAAAGTCTGTAACTGAAAAATATACGTCACTACTACACATACTCACCATCGACTAGGATAGAAACTATAAAAAAGGCGTAACCATAGACAATATAATTCTCATTCGGAGCCAACCCATTGGCTAGCCTAAAATCGGCCAATGACAGCGGCCTATAAACATGCATGAAGTTCGTGACAGCGGCCTATAAACATGCATGAAGCTCGTATTGGTTTGTGGAAAATATACGTCACAAGTCACCCATAGAGATTACCGTGTCTTTTTTTCTGACCCACTTTTTTCTCGGAGTTATACCCCCCTGGGAATACCCGTTCACAGTTGGTGTTGGCTTTATAAGAACGGGCCGCCTCTTTGACTATTTTTGTGTAAGATGGCTCTTCTGTGGAACGAGTTACCGGTATCTGTTTTCCACCTTCATATAACCCGGGCTTTTTCAAGACCCGCACTAAAAACTTTTTTTTAATCTTGATTTTTGTCGCTGCAATAATTTTATTTTACATTGGGCTTTCATTAATGAACATTTTCCTTCCAACCGTTTTCTGAGTTGTTTTTCTCTCGTTGTTTCAAGTAATGGTGGTATAGAAATAATAGATTAATTTAGAATATCAGTTTACACTAATGCTTTTGTCACGTCCGAAGTCCCGGTTGATGTCCCGTCTGATGAGCATGGACCCTTGTCAATCACCAGGGCTATTATGGGGCTAAAGCAAGCAGGCATAATGTGTAAAAAACATTGAAGAACCTTGTTCATGTTGTCACGTCTGATGAGCAGGTTACGCCGGGTAGAGATTCGTCAGATGGATTGCGCGAGGCCATCCTCAATTAATCAGCATCCATTGAACGTTTAACGGAACAATTATGATTCATCTTTGTGTCACCTCGACAGCATGCTTGGTAATCCAGTGTAATCTCCAAGGAATTTCGCTTCACAAATAAAACCATTTTTTACTTTCAAACAAACGATTGTATATTTTCATCTCTTCAAGCCACAACACTCGAACAAGCACAGGCCGATCTCACACAGGAGTCGAAACGTTGGTTTTATGTTTTGTAAATTTAAACGGAAAGTCTCCGAAGGATATTAAGTTCAAGGTATCCGCGCGATCTTTTTCATTATTTTCCATATCACTCTTTCTCGCCCAAAAACCACCCGCCCCGCGGAATCGTCGTCTCGCGCATTGTTCCCGTAAATGTCCCGATCTAAATCTACCCGCGTTATTTTTGCCCGCCCGTCCAACCGCTCGCAGGGCAGCCACCCGAAAAAACTCTCAACAAAACAATAATCGGGCACTACCCTGGCAATCCAAACTTGCACAATTCTTTGACGTTACAATTCCCCGCAACCCCCGGAAATTTTACGCCGCGAAGTGAAGTAAAATTACCTTAAAATAAAAACAAAAAAAAAAAACCCACGCGAATACCTTTCTATCCCGCACATGTACACAAAAGACAAAGCTAGTAGAAATAAATAAGTTTTTACAGAAAACCATAAAACTAAACAAGTTATAAACCAAGAAAACGAAAAGAGAAAACCAATTCGCAGATTGGTGTTGCACAACCGATATTATTATCAATATTTACATGGGGATTGTACCTTCACTTTTATATCTCTAATATGAGATTCGCAAACACTTACTCACTTATCGAGAGACAATCTCTCTGAGACACCAGTGAGTATGGAGAACTCAAGCTCCCACTTTATTCTTGAAGAAGAAAACAAAAACACATATATATATTTTTAACAGAAAATAAATAAAGTAACTACATAAACTCTCTTTCTCTCCCTATGTTTATATAAAACAAATTTACCATTCTAAGATAAAAACTTGAAACAATAGAACTTAACAAAATAAAAATCCACCAAATCTCTAAGAGATCTTCACTAAATCAATTACAAAATTGATGTAAAAAAATGTTCAGAGCAGGGTTTACATAACTTAATGCCAAGAATTTTAGATGAGGTTTTACAATCAGAAGATAAACCCCTCTATCGTGGTTGAATCAAGGTTTACATATAAAAAATACCTAGCATATTCTCTTCGAATGAACATTGCTTGCTCAAGAAATATGACTAAGGAAGTAGCCTAGATGGCATTCTAACAAAAATTTCACTTACCATGTAAGCAAAGAGTCGAAATTTCTTGGACAAACAAAATATAATTGGTGTTCAACTATGTGCTTTAGATAATTGACACAGGTTACGAGGTGTACGAGCACAATTCAAGAGATCGACACTTGTACTACAAAATTTACAGCATAACACTGGTACTAGCAATGAGATACTTATGCATATATTACTTATAACTAACCAAATTGTACTTATGACTAACAAAACTGTACAAAGACACACTCTTACGTAGCAGAGGTAAAGTGATAATATCCAGACGGAATTATGTAATAGGTTAGCACGCCAAAGCAGTATGTACTTCCCTTTGTTTGAAACAACACAATTTGAGAATTTCCTTAAGAAACTAAGACTTAAAAATATATATATTAAACTAAATATATTTAACCATAAAACTAGTACATTGAACAACTAAAATAGAAATTACATAATCTTGTGTATGAAAAATTGCTCAATTCTTTCACACACAAAAAAAATAAGAATCCTTCTTTCCAAGTCCCCTGGAGACTCTTTGGATACTAATAAAACTTCGATACTTGACAAAAGTATAAGAAAACTCCAATGAACTTGTGGAAGAAGGGTTCAGACCATAGGATAATGACAACCAAACTTATGTCCATTATGCTGACGGAACGTACCAATGTGTGTGTGTGCGTGTGTGCGTCGCACTAATAAGCTCACAACAGTAAGAAGACGAATCGTCTCATTTAAAATGAAAATTACTCAAAACGTAAATAAGAATAAATCTCAGTAAAGTTTAAGTGATAATAAAGAATTAAGACCTAAACTATGTAAATTAATGGGCGCCACTGATCACTAGGATCAGAGAAACATCTTTTGTGAAGATGTTCCTATTCTAGTCCAACGAGGATAAAAAAGAAATCTATCATCAGTACACTAGAATTTTGCATTTATTCCAAGCACAAGTCCTGAAGGTACCAAACTTCAGAACACGTGACCGGAACAAACACATAAAGAAGGGAATGAAGCAGCATGAAGGGTTGGTAGTCCTTTACACTATTTCATTGGCTTCCTATGATATACTAAACTAAACCTAATCTAAACGAACTATGTCCTTAACATGAAAATTTCCTACTACCTTGCCTTGCATGTCTGCAAGGGTATACACTAAATTAGAAACTTTGTTTTTGATAACGTTTCGCACAAACCTCGGAGCCAATTTGTGCGAAAAAAAATTGGGTCCACTCGATTGGACAAAATTTTTCCTCCACACCACATCTCCAACTTCATAATTTACCGACTTCCTACGTAAATTATAATGTTGAGCATTTTTCCTATAAGCCTGCAACAAGGCCTCCGAAACTTTATTGTAAATCGGAGCCAAGTCCTCTAATTTCTTAGCAAAACTATCTCTTGATTCCTCTAAATTCGAATCCGCACCGCTAGAGGAGATCAAATTTTTATGAAAATTGCCATCAATTATTTGTTCACGCCCGTGCATTAAAAAAAAAGGTGTGTAACCTGTCGCGAAGTTAACCGTATTGTTAAGTGCTGACTGTATTTGTGGCAGAAACCTAGACCAATTACGTTGGTCGGACTCGGTCAAAATAGACAGTGTAGTACCTATCGTTTGGTTATAACGTTCTACGACGTTATTTTGTGGCGTGTAGTAAGCATTATAGAAAGGTGCCGGAACATTATAGTCAGACAGTAATTTTTTAAATTCAATAGATATAAATTGTTTGCCATTGTCGCAAACAAATGTTTGTGGGACCCCATGAATGAGAAAAATGTACTGCTCTACATTTTTAACAATGCTTTTTGTGGTAGCGTTCCTAAGTGGGAAAATCCATGTGTATTTTGAAAACACGTCTACGACTGACAAAATATATGTGAATCCGGAATAACTTCTTGGCAGTGGACCGACAAGGTCAATAGACAGCATTTGCATAGGTCTTGTGACTATTTTCGGGTTGGTAGAAATGCCTGCCGGCGGAGCAGTATTAATTTTATGTGCCTTACACGTTTTACATCTATTAACAAAAATTTTGACGTCATTATACAACCCTGGCCAAAAATAATGAAGTTGAACCTTTTTGTAAGTTCTAAAAACTCCTGGATGACAGGAAATATCCGACTCATGTTCTTTAGATAGAACAGCGCTACGGTCCTCGAAAGGAACAACAAGCTTCCAAGCTGTGTCCTCCTGCAGATCGAAACGAGACTTACTGTGACGAAACAGTTTATTATCTTTAATTTGAAAATTGGTAAAACGTTGTGGATTTGATTTACAATTAGAAAATAAGGTAGTATACGAAGTATCTGTACTCATGGGAACGGAGTCAATAGTAGAGATCAAGGAAACGTCTTTACGTGAAAGAACGTCCGGAACCGTATTTAATTTACCCTTCCTGTGTATAACGTCAAAAGAATACTGTGACAAACGAGTAGACCAGCGAGCAAGTCTACCTGTTGGATTAGATAGTGATACTAACCATTGTAAACTAGAATGGTCCGTTACCACAGTGAAATGGGCGCCTTCTATGTAGGGCCTGAAGTGGTTGACCGAATCCAACACTGCTAGGAGTTCGCGCTCCGTCACGCCGTAGTTTCGTTCATGCACATTAAGACACCTAGAAAAAAATGAAACAGGGTGCTCTTCTCCATCAAATACCTGAGTAAGTACTCCTCCAATTCCCACGTTACTCGCGTCGCAGTGTATCGTGAAAGGAAGCGAAAAATCCGGACAATTAATAACTGGGGCAGAAGTCAACGCTTTCTTTAATTTCTTAAAAGAGACCTCTGCTTCAGGAGACCAAGCAAAATTACTAATCCCCTTCCTTGAACCAGTGAGCTTTGTTAAGGGAGCCGCAATGGTTGAAAAATCCTTTATGAATCTCCTATAATACCCGCACAGGCCAATGAAAGCTTTTACCTGTTTAGAATTTTTTGGAATGGGGTAAGTACGAATGCATTCCAACTTGACTGGATCTGTGCGAAGACCTTTCGCATCCACTATATAACCGAGGTATTTTAATTCATCCTTACAAAACTCACATTTTTTTAAATTGACAGTCAAGCCTGCTTCTTTCAGACGTAAGAAAACCCTATTCAATTGTTCTAAATGAGAATCGATATCTTCGGAAATTATAATTAGATCATCTAAATAACAAAAAACGTTTTCGTCGAACTCTGGACCAAAAAGTGCATCTACAAGACGCTGAAGTTCACTAGGAGCGTTTTTTAACCCAAACGGCATCCTAACGAATTCAAACAGGCCATGTCCAGGTACTACGAAAGCCGTTTTGCAGCAAGAATCCTTATGTAAAGGGATCTGCCAGAAACTTTTCGATAAGTCAATGGAGGATATAAAACGTGCACCACGTAGGTTGTCTAAGATACGCGAAATATATGGCAGTGGGTACGAATCCCTTGTAGTGACGCTGTTAAGCTTTCTGGAGTCCAAGCAGAACCTTGCAGAACCATCCTTCTTAGGGACGATCAAAACTGGATTCGACCAAGCCGAACGTGAACGGCGAACAACACCTAATTCAAGCATTTCCTTAAGTTGAGAGTCAAGTTGTTGTTGACGCGTTTGAGACAAGGCCCAAAATTAACAGAAATAACTCGTTTTTCGACTCAATCTTAACTTTAAATAGTAAATCAAAAGTGTAGAATCATCATCGAGTGTTATCTCGGGCCCCTAAAACAGGGCATTCGTCCTTTTAATATCTTAAAATCTCCCATTTTTCAGACGTTCTGTTATTGTTACCTGACTACCCACTGACAGACGAAACCACAGAAAAAACTTTTGGATCTGACCATAGAAAAAAACCACAGAAAAAACTTTTGGATCGGACCATAGAAAAAAACCACAGAAAAAACTTTTGGATCTGACCATAGAAAAAACTAAGAGAAAAAAAAATAAAAACAAATCAAACAATCGTTCCTATCTATTCCACAGACAAAAAACACATAACATTTAACAAAAAATACAATATAAGTGATATGTAAGACATTAAAAACAATAATTCCTGAATGGCAGATTCCCCATGTACCCCCCCAGGGGTTAAAGATCCCTTCAAAAAATCGGGAACTACGCCAAGGTCACCGATAATCCGGAGCCGTAGCAGTCCAGAGCTAGCTAAGTCTCCAAGACAAACCCGAGCCGAAAGTAGAAAGGTCATGGATAAACAACAAAAGAAGGGAATCAAGACCAATAAGATGGCATCAATTTCCACTTACACTAGCTCTGCTTTTTCTACCACCGCCACTACTGCAAAATCCTCACCAACAACAGTCATATCCAGTCCGGCGCTTCTTTCTACCCAAGAAGACAAAACTCCTCCCCTCAAGACCAAACCGATCGTGACTCCTATTCAAACCCCCCAATTTACTTCTTCTCAGAATATGAACCAGTCCGAGTCAGCCCTGAACATTGTACAAGTTGCTACTCTGGCACTGAAAGCAGCAGAACCTCTCAAGAGTACAATATCCAAAGAAGTCCGCGAAACCATAATATCATCTTTACTGGAAATAATTGAAAAAGGAGCAAACTTGGGACAGCAACTTCATGCCCTGGAAGTCCAACTACTTGAAACAAAGGTAGAAAATGCAGAATTTCAACTAAAGGCAGAAGAAAGGCACTGCAGGGAAATAAAAGCCTGTGCCAATGCTCAAAAGACACCCCTACTCAGTTATGCCTCGGCAACGGCAAATCGAGGAGATGACACTAGACATGCCGTAATAGTTTCATCATCAGAGCTAGGAGCGACGTCGGATTCCATTACATCAACAATAAAGGATATCATCAAGCCAGCAGTCCTCAGGGTGGGTGTCAGTGGACTGTCGAAGGCCAAAAATAACAAGGTCATTATTACCTGCCCTAAAAAGACAGACGCCGTAAAAATACTGACAGAAATTTCAAAAGCAAATAAAGGATCTCTAAAAGCTCAAGACGGCAAGCTGCTCCGACCTACAGTGATCTTCAAAGGAGTTGCAAATGAATAT
This sequence comes from Hesperophylax consimilis, assembly GCF_061612785.1. Lineage (NCBI taxonomy): Eukaryota > Metazoa > Arthropoda > Insecta > Trichoptera > Limnephilidae > Hesperophylax > Hesperophylax consimilis. The sequence goes on from NC_142840.1 coordinate 42,387,395, forward strand.
AAAGACAGTGAAATCCTCCATATGATCATTCAGCAAAATGATCTTATCTATGAAAAAATCCAAGACCGAAAACCAGAAGACTGTATGAAGATCCTTCGAACCACAAAAAATCGAAATGATCAATTAAGGAACATAGTACTAATAGTAGACAGTGAAATAAGAAAAGCACTACTCAGTCTCGGCCGTATCAACATCGGGTACATGAGGGTGCACGTGGAGGATTCCTCATCACTAGTTCAGTGTTTCAAGTGTATGGGATTCGGGCATTCCTCTTCCAACTGCAATGCTACAAAAGACAGATGTCTCCACTGCGCCGGCGAGCACAAATCGATGGTGTGCCCAAAAAAGGACGATGATTTAGCAACAAAGTGTTGGAATTGCAGTAAAATTTCTACCAACAAAGATGTTTATTCGCATAAAGCAAATAGTAGACAGTGCCCTTATCGGCAAAAAATGGAAGAGAGAGCCCAGCAAAGAACTGACTATGGATAATAAGGGACTTGAAGATCTAAATGAGGAAATTGAAGCCAAATTGAAATATGGAAATTCTATGTCATTTGAAAGTCCAGAACAGTGTGGTAAAGTATTCACAGAAAAAAAACTTTCTCTGAAATTGCTAACTTTAAATATCCGAAGTCTAAACCGCAATTTCAATGACTTTATTGTACTACTTCAGAGGATTCAAGTTAGTTTTGATGTGATTATTCTAACAGAGTGCTGGCTAAAAGAAACATACCAACCAAAAGAAATTCCTAATTATAAAGTATATCACACTGAAAGTAATTATAATCAAAATGATGGAGTTATCGTTTACGTTTTGGAAAAACTAAAAAGCGTTGTTAAAGAGCCTAATTTTGAAGAAGGAAATTGCTTATTAATAAAAATAGAAAATGATATAAGTATTGTAGCCCTATACCGTTCACCATCTTTCAGAAAAGTGTCGACATTTTTAAATTCTTTAAATTCAGTACTCTCAGAAGTAAATCACTTTCAAAATGTTATTGTAACGGGAGATATTAATATAGATTTGCTGAACGAAAACCATCCAAATACTGTAGACTACAATATACTCATGGCGGAGAAAGGCCTAAAAAGTGCAATTCTCCTACCAACACGGGAAAATTCCTGCCTAGACCACATTATGGTAAGATCTCGTAAACGAATCAATGCTATTGTCTGCAACACAGCTATCACAGATCATTTCCCCGTAATATTGGCCTTAGAGACGAAAATTGTCAGAGAAAATAAAATAAAAAATATCGAAACTCTCCTAAATTTTGAAAAAATTAATGAAGACATGTTGAAACAAAACTGGACATCAATATTGAAATCATCAGACGCAAATCTTGCAATGGAAATTTTTGTTCAAACTCTTCAAAATACGATAAAAAAATATGAAACCAAAAAACAAAAAAAAACAACAAACGAAGCATTACAACCATGGATTAACAGAGGCTTAATAAAATGTATTAAGAAACGAGATAAGATGCACATGCAATGTAAAACACATCCACAAGACGAGACCATGAAATTTAATTATCTTAGATATAGAAATATGTGTAAAAAAACTATTCACTCTGTAAAAGAGGAATATTACAAAAGGAAAATCGAAAATAACTCACAAAACCCAAAGAAAATTTGGAACGTAATTAAAGAAATTGCTAACATAGCCCCGAATAAAATCACAGACATCTCGCAAATCAAGACGGAGCAAATCTCGACAAATAACGCCGACCCTGATATAAATAGACTTAACACTCTTAACAAATACTTTGCAACAATAGGACAGACACTTGCCAATACGTCCCTAAATAAGATGAAAACAACAGAAAGACAGCTAACTTTGAACTACAGAGCAGGAAGAAGCCAACAAAATTCTCTTTTCCTTCTACCAACAAACAAAGAAGAAATTAATAGGATCATCTCTGAACTGAAACACAACTCAGCACCTGGAATAGATGGAATCACTGCAAATGTCATAAAGAAATGCAAAGAAGGTATAATAACACCGCTAACACACATTTGTAATCTCAGCATGCAAACTGGAGTATTCCCAAATTGCCTCAAAAAAGCAATTGTTTGTCCTATATTTAAAGGAGGAGATCCGTCTTCTCCTAGTAATTACAGGCCGATCTCTCTATTGAGCATTTTATCTAAAATCCTGGAAAAGCTTGTCAAAGTAAGGTTAATGAATTTCTTCGAGAAGCACAAATTAATCTCGCCACAACAATTTGGGTTCCAACAGAAAAAATCAACTGAACATGCCATAACGGATATGACCGAATATTTGGCGAAGAATTTAGATGCTGGTAAAAAATGTGTGGGAATCTTTCTAGATTTACAGAAAGCGTTTGACTCAATTTCACAAAAAATACTATTAAGGAAATTAGAAATGATGGGTGTGAGAGGCATCCCACTCGCATGGTTTGATGACTACCTCTCGGAAAGAACTCAATTGGTAAAGAACGATGGAAAATTAAGCAACACGGAAAAAAATTTATTCGGAGTACCCCAGGGCAGTACCCTTGGACCAATACTTTTTCTTGTGTATATAAACGAACTATGCAAAATAGACCTAGAAAATGGGAAAATAATATCATTTGCCGATGATACAGTTTTACTTTTCAAAGGAGAGACATGGGAGGAGATAAAATCAAAATCTGAAACAGGTCTAGTAAAAGTATCAAAATGGCTAGAATGCAACCTCTTGACATTAAATGCCAAAAAAACAAATTCAATGTTTTTTTCTATGAACAAAAGAGGCAAACCTAACAGTGACATAAATATAAAAGTACATTTAAATGACACCTGTACCCCAGGAACACAAATATCTCACCCATGCGCATGTCAAGACCTTGAAAAGGTGCAATTAGTCAAATATCTGGGTATTTTAATAGATGACTCTTTGACCTGGAGAGCGCATATTGAAAATACGGCCAAACGAATAAGAAAACTAATTTTCTTCTTGAAAGATATACGCAACATTGTTGATAAGAAAACCATTAAAATTGTGTACTATGCTTTGTGCCATTCAATTATCAGGTATGGCATACTAAGCTGGGGCGGTGCAGCCAAGACCATACTAGATCCGTTAGCCAAGGCACAAAAAGCTGTAATAAGAGTGATGGATAAAAAACCTTTTATGTATCCATCGACACCCTTATTTAAGGAAACAAAATTATTAGATGTAAGACAGATTTATATTCATGCACTCATAATGTACTATACAAACAATCCCAAGCTTCATAGTATTGTTGATCACAGCTACACAACAAGACTAAGATCAGAACAAAGGATGATAGTACCAAAAATGAACACATCGTTTGGACAACGTTTCCATGTATTTCTGGCTCCTAAGGTGTATAATGGGTTCAAGCAGCAATGCAGTGAGATTAAAACAGGCCCTCTTCAAAAGAAAATAACCGTATGGCTCATAGAATGTGGCAGAATGAAATCAGAAAGCTTCCTGAATGAAATTATTGTCTGACTGAAGAAAGACCATTAAGTGAATTCATTCCGACTTTATCCATATTATCGCATATATATTTATTATTTTAGTTTTTGTTTTACCATTTGTATAACGATATCTGAACAACATTGTATTTTGTGTTTATAGTTTATTTTATATGTTTTTTATATTTTCTTATGATTTCTTTTTTTATATTTTCTTATTTATTACCACCATAATACGGGCATTTGCCTAGTTTGGGGTATTAATAAAAAAATAAATAAATAAAAAAAAAATAAATAATAATGTCGCTATTCCAAATTCCTATAATTAATTATAATTATCAAAAATCTGTTAATGAAAAAATAAGAAAATACACAGATTTAGGAAATAAGATTAGGAAATAAGATTAAAAAGGGGTAATACCGTTGCTTAATGGGATCTCCTGTCGTATTAATTTTGTGCTGAACTAAATGAGTTCGACCCAATCCACATTTTTCAAAAGAAATTGTCTTAAATTTATCTATAACAATATTTAGCCTACGATTGTCTTGAGAGGACAGTAGGGAAGCTGACATGATTTTGCGAATTTCACCTATAGTATTCTCAACATCACGACCACTGTTGGCTTTTGAAAACAACTGAGGAGCGATGTCAAACTGTTTCCAAAAGTCGACTCCCAAAACAATCACAGGTGAAAGAGACGGAATAACAAAAAAGGTAATATATTTCTTAATATTATTATAAGTAACAAGTACCCGCATAGTACCAATTACATTTTGACGTACCCCATCAGCGGTGGTAACGTACGATTCTAACTTATCTAGACTAAACCCTAAACTAATAAAGAAGTTGTAAAGAGAACCGCCAAAACAACTGACAGTCGCACCACTGTCCAACAGACCCGAAAAGACAAGATTTTGAATAGAAATATTCGCATGAGGTCTGATGTCCTGTCCAGAACTAGCCATGGGCATGCATGCGTCCATGTCACGCCCGAAGAACCGGTTACTGGAGCTATCAACTAAGGGTGATGATCTCCTGGCATCCTTGCTAGCAGGACGCAGAGGATCACACGCTAGTTTTTTGGGTTTGTGCGAGCGGAGTCATCTTTACGTTTACCAGAATTTCTCTGAGATTCAGAGTTCCATAGCCTACAAAATTGTTTTGTATGACCTTGCCCCTTACAATAAAAACAATATAAAGTTTTTCTATTATTAGAAGAAGAAGATGAAGTATGAGTTGAAGAAGAGGAAGTTGCTTGAGAAGAAGTGAAATGCGGTAAGGGTTTATCTACTGAGAGCTTTTCAAATCTCCTACACACATTTACCAAAGAAGTTAAGTCCTTTTCTGCAAAATATGCGATAGCCAAGGCATATTTAGGTAACAGACTATCAGAAACTAGGTCTACCAACTGTTCCTCCGTAAGTGGAACGTTTAATCTGAGATTAGTTAATTTAATGTCCTCGACGTAATCCACAACACTTTGATTAAATTTTTGTTTCATTGCGAATAAGGCTTTTAGGGCCTCTGTTTGGTTAATATAACGGTCAAAACGTGCTATGAGGTGATTTCTCAACTCAGGCCAAGATAAAGAATCTTTATAAATTGTCCGATACCAAGACAGAGCTCTCCCCTCCAGAAGATCAGCAAAGGAAATCACAACCGATGACAGTTCTATATGACGGCATCTAGATAACTCTTCCACACGTTGTATAAAATCCCTAACATCAGAAGAACCCGAAAATTTAATACCCCAAGAATGTACGGACGTATTTGTATTTGCAGATTGATAATAATTATTATTAACTATGTTTGTAGTCTGATTCGCATTATCACTATTGCCTTCATTTTGTTGTGAAGAATCACTACCGGATTGTTTAAAGCTCTTATTATACATACGAGCCTGTTCCCGCATAGCTGATAATGTACTTTCTGGAGTGATATTCACTTCAGAAAGCATTTGTATCATTTCCTCCTTTGTAGCTCCGTTTATATTAGAAATCGCCATTTTGATTGTAATGAAAAAACAAAATTTTGAGAAATTTTTCAAAAAAAAAATTATTTAAAAAACAATACCTCTGAAATTTAAAAAAACAGTCTGGTACACTAACACGTTACCGCAAGTCGTAACAAATGTGTTCAAGTTCTTTATAAGTGTATAGCTCGCATTTACAAATGTAATGACATATCAAATGATCGACAATAATAAACATTATCGCTGTCACTATGTTCAAAACAATATCAACTGAGAGGTCCGTGTTACCAGTGGAACAAAACAACGGTACACGAATATCAATTCAGTAGTTAATTTAAAAAATAAATATTTCGAGCAAATGAGCGAACGAAGCTAGTTCACGTCAAAATTGTACACCGTCTACCGAGCAAAACATCAATGTAAAGCGAACGAAGCCACAACGCAACCACAATGCACACACATAGGTACTTCGTAATGCACATCATATCTATACATTAAGCATATTATCAGAGAATTTATACATTAAAAATGATTAAATTACAATTTTTAATCTTAAATTTGATACGATAGAGAATATCCCCTTGCCATAGGCTTAAATACGAGCACCTAAAGTTGTTTTAAAACTTTATTTACGTTGGAGCGCCAATGTCACGTCTGAAGTCCCGGTTGATGTCCCGTCTGATGAGCATGGACCCTTGTCAATCACCAGGGCTATTATGGGGCTAAAGCAAGCAGGCATAATGTGTAAAAAACATTGAAGAACCTTGTTCATGTTGTCACGTCTGATGAGCAGGTTACGCCGGGTAGAGATTCGTCAGATGGATTGCGCGAGGCCATCCTCAATTAATCAGCATCCATTGAACGTTTAACGGAACAATTATGATTCATCTTTGTGTCACCTCGACAGCATGCTTGGTAATCCAGTGTAATCTCCAAGGAATTTCGCTTCACAAATAAAACCATTTTTTACTTTCAAACAAACGATTGTATATTTTCATCTCTTCAAGCCACAACACTCGAACAAGCACAGGCCGATCTCACACAGGAGTCGAAACGTTGGTTTTATGTTTTGTAAATTTAAACGGAAAGTCTCCGAAGGATATTAAGTTCAAGGTATCCGCGCGATCTTTTTCATTATTTTCCATATCACTCTTTCTCGCCCAAAAACCACCCGCCCCGCGGAATCGTCGTCTCGCGTATTGTTCCCGTAATGTCCCGATCTAAATCTACCCGCGTTATTTTTGCCCGCCCGTCCAACCGCTCGCAGGGCAGCCACCCGAAAAAACTCTCAACAAAACAATAATCGGGCACTACCCTGGCAATCCAAACTTGCACAATTCTTTGACGTTACACTTTTTTAAATATGATATAGAAACTTGAATGACAGGTACACAATAAAAAGTAGCAAAATAATTATTTACGACATTCATGCTCATCGGTTGTTGCAATTCTAGTAGAGGAACCGGCTTGTCAATTACAGAAGAAGTTTCAGCAGGATCGAGAACCAGTCTTGTTCGAGAAAAAATAATGACGGTGTCTCTTTTCGCAGCACCTGTGGCCATGGTGGACAGCGACTGTCTGATATCAGCCTGAAAACAACGACATTATCAATTAAAACCTGATCAATCCATGATAAACTTGCTTAAGTTTTCACACAAAAATCAAACAAAAAAAAGTGGGTGTGTCAAGCCTACGCAAGACAGAAGTGAAACTTCTAGTTTCAGCTGATGCTTGGCGTGGCGCAGTTCGCTGGTGTCTGAGAGAGAGGAAAGAAGAGAAGAGAGAGAACGTTCGTGAGCGGCTCCCCCACCTCAACAAGGTTTCACTTCAAAAATGCCACAGCCGAGAATCGAACCTCGCTTAACTGATTGAAAGCCAACCACGCTGAGCACCAACTGTAAGCAAAGCCGCATAAATTGATTATATTATGTAGGTTCTGAAAATATGAGAGCTTGTTATGTTTTATAATGTTACCTACATCACACCCAAAATATAATATATTTTTAAAAATAATGTACAATGTACAGAAATAGAATCCCACACAAGATCGCGTAGTGCGCTCTAGCGAACGGATATTTTATCAGAGGGAGATAGTTTTAATTTTTTTTTCTGTAAATTATTACATATTATCAAAATAAATAAATTAATTAAATAAATGTAATACAATTATCATAATATACGGATTAGATAATAATTTTAATCCAACACAATAACGCAAAGCGCGCTCTAGCGGAGTAATGTTTTATCACAGTGAGATAAGTGTTTTTATTATTTTGCAATATTATTTTCTTTTAAAAAATGTTCTGACCTACTAAAAAATAAGATATTGAATGAAAAAGGCGTTAAAAACAAAAAAATAATGTGCGATGGCCGAGAATCGAACTCGGATCAACTGCTTGGAAGGCAACTATGCTGACCATTACACCACCAACGCCAGTTGTCGGGATGAGCTAAGAAGCATTTATATGTTACTTCAAAACTTTGACTAGATCAAATGAACTTTAATCGGTGGTGGGGGTACCCGCATTTTCGTTTCGGTCATGAGTCGGTTTTACTCCGGTCCTCGAAATTGCATGACGCGCGTAAAGAAGTTTCACTTCAATAATTACCGGAAAAACAGGCAAAGCTTTGCAGTCTACACGTCGGAGGCCGCTTGCAATTAGATATATTTGTTTGGGGTGAAAATGATTAGAGCACAAACGGTTTCCCGCTGATGGTACCCAGTTATTGTCACATAATTAAATCCGGATTGCTTCTAACCATTTCTCAATTTTTTCCGGCTTGTGGAGAAACCTACACACATACACATAAAATAAATTACTTCATCAAATGACGCAATTTTATTTCTATCAATTATTATGCAAAAAATCGAAAAGGCGAAGCAGATATTACCCTAAAGGCAATGACAACAACCTAATACAACCCTGATTAGCAAAATGCACTCTCCAAATAAATCACGCACACTTGTCGCGTGTGTCAATGCGTGTCAACGCTATCCAACTTATTCGTCTATAATTATCACGTGTTGGTTGCGTGATATTCGTATGCTCACCACGTGATAATAATTAACATGAATTCATTTGTGGGTGTGTTATTCATGTGATGTCAGAAATTTTGCCAGAAATTAATGAATCTCGTTGAATTTTTTACATTTGTTAATACGCTGCCTTCAAGCTATCTGTAAGGTACTTATATTTTTTTGTATTCAGATAACTGAATACATTTTCTTAAATAAAGTCCGGGTTAGGTACAATCTAAAATATTTGGAACTGGGTTATTTTTGTGATTGAAAAAATAAACTTGCCCAGCATAGCTTGTAATGATCTGCCCTTTCTTACTTCAACTTTTTCTTCTCTTCTTTCTACGATAAATTTTCTTTAAGTCCCATAGGTAACTTTTCCATAAGGCTTTGGTTATGTATATATCCGGGGTAGGAAGGTCCTCCCTGCCGTCTTTCAATCCCTTGCCTCTCTCTTTATTACACACCCCTTCAAGTGTGTACATCCTAGTTTGTATACGTGACGTACGACCTTGAACGTACTCATTTCACGTGACGGATCAGTATAAAAAGGCTTCACCGAACGTTGTGTTGGTTTTTTGTTTCTCGGTTTAGAAACCTAGTTATCTATGTATGTGTGGTATCCCTTGGTTCTTTTGAGATAGAGTGAGTTGAATTCATTACCGCTGTGTTTTAAAGCCATCTCATAAACCTGATTTTTCTGAGTCGCCTGCTCTTCAAACTAGCTACGTGAGTCTACCTGTCATAGGATTATGTGAGTATAATAAAGTGTTAGATTTTATATATGTGATATACATACGATAAATTTATGGTGTTAGTTGTCGGCGCCATCCATGTATATATTTTGGGAGGGGAAGGAGAGGAAAGGGAATGAATTTTTTTTCAAGTTAAGATTGGCTCCTCCTCTTTACCAAACAAAACCGATGGATGATAATTTGAGCAAGGCGATCGATATCTGCGTGTCTGGATATCACAACCGGCCGGGTCTCCCCTTGTTCCAAATCGGCAACCGTCACGCCAGAATAAAGAAAACCAGGTCTCATCACCAATTTCAGAATTGCCCCAATCTCATACACCTCCAGGAAATCTACTTTACTGAGTGTAGAAGGGGAAAGCCATGACATCCCTTGTCACGAATCTAGTCGCGAAAATGTGACACGTAAGGTCCTAAGTTACGTGCCACCTCTAGAAAACGTTGTAACTCCCTCGTCGTCGGGGATTTACATCCCTTTCTAGGACAATAACATAGATAACACACGACAATCTTGTCTACATTTAGCCTGCTTTTTAGCGATAGGTTGTGTGCCTACCCATTCAGCCAATTATCATGTGAGATATATGTAAGGTCTACTCGAGATGCCAAATTTAGGATGAGGACTGTCTGTATTTTAATATTTGGTTCTAGTAATTATTTTATGAGGTTACTAGCATCCTCGTGTATTAGGTATGGGTAACTTCTACTGGATACCTATCCTCTCAGGTAGGTATAAACGGATAATTGGTTTGATTTTTGCATTTAATTTAAAGAGGCTGCCTACCTCTCTCGAAAGGTACCTGTTGAGAAAAGTTGTTCGGTTGGTAGTTTTATTTCGGAGATTACCATCTCCCTCTTTTGACTTTAGATTTGTTTTTGTGCATCCCAATTCGTAACTTAGAAAGTCAAACAAAAGATGAAAAGTATTAAATTAGAAAGTCAAATAACAGAAGAAAAGTTTTCATTTTGTTCCGTCTGGTTGCATCCGATCGCTTTCAATTCGGGAGGGCATACGCTAGCAAAACTTCCCCTTTGACTGACTGTACACCGCGCCTCTCGGCCTATATATGAAAAGGTCATTGGCCTGTCTCTCACTCACAGCTGATTGACAATCCGTCTAGGGTATTCCTTTTAATGATAACATTATTTGGGCGGCAGGTGTCGTAAACTTAGTTCCTGTACCTCAGTTGTATCCGTCTTTTAAAAGGGGTCCTCTGGAATTTAATAAATAATATAAAAAACTCACCCAGTTAGTCACCTCTCATTCTCAGCGTGAAGCTTACCTGGTTACACTATATAGCTAAATCACTTTAATTTTCGACCTCCTCCCTACGCTTATAAAAGGGTAATTAAATATTCCTGTAAATAAAATTGTACCTCCCTAATCTGTCAGGATTCGAACCCACAGTTAATAATCTATTTGATTCTCTGGTTTTCGGTCTCCGTGGATAGAATGCCATCTCGCCAAATCAATAACCTAGCCCGATTAAACACTTCCTGCCTTTATATGTTCACTCTGTTTTAAAAACGCAATCATTATTTTTATCATTTCCATGTTTTTAAGACAAGTCACTTAGTTTGAACTACATATTTACGAAATCACGTTTAATCTAACACACTTTCACTTCACACAAACACCGGATCAATAATCTTTCTCTTTAATTCAATATTCCACAATATTCTCTAATACCATTTGAATTCAATAATTAACTGTAATTTCACATATCACTTCTGACTTGTATTGATTTCTTGGAGCTGTCAACGTATCTAAGTTCAAGACTCGACTGTTTCATCGATCTCTGCTCCTTTCCCGTGGGAACATGGCACTTCTAGCCCGCCTGTCAACAAATCCCATCTGTTAGCCCAAACAAAAAAATTTTAGAGCACGTTCGTTTATTATTTATCGTTTATTTTTGTGGATATTCAAAACATCACAAGCTGAGAAACAAAATAGCTTAACTCTAGACCAACAAAAGGTAAAACGCAATGCACAGTGCCCATTTCGCATTGCGTCAAAATGCGTGGGTCTTTTCATAAATGCGCACGTGAGCAAACCAAAATTGGTTTGGGGTTATTTTTTAATGAATATGCCGTGTCTAGTCGTATTTAGTCTATGGTCCCAACAAATAAAATGTCTTTCTGCGAATTGAACTTTTTCAAAGATGTGTTAAAACAACCATTAGAAAAAATTAATTAACTGCGTTAATTATTTTTTATTCAAAATAATTTTTCTTTGTGTACATTGCGATGCAACTTCATTCTAAAGAATCATTGATCATGCCCAATGAAGTTGAAAAGGGTTTGGGATGATACTATTGTGGGAGTACCTGCTCGTAAGTAAAAAAGAATCATGCCAATGAAGTTGAAAAGGGTTAAGAATAATATTATGTTTGTAGTACCTGCTCAAAATAAACAAAATATAATTTTGCAAGAGAGAAAAAAAAGTTTAGATTAAATAATTAAATTTTAATTCATTCATTAAAATTGTTTTTCGCACTATATTTTTCATAGTAGGTATTACCAGGCAGTTGATTAAACCATTTAACTCCAATACATTAATAAAATATAGGCAGGTACCTACTTTCGAATCTCATGATTTGAGAGGAAATTTTAGTTTTTATTTATTAAATAAGAAAAACGACACAGAAGTCCAAAAAAAGAGAAACGTACTTTTTTGGACTTCTGTTGTGGACACAGGTTGTTAGTACTTAGTTTTATCCAAATGTTTTTTTTCATAATTTTTGCTACGGGTAGCGGATGGGCAGGATCGAAAAATCAAAATAATCAAATGATTAATCGATTTAATCGCTCCGAGTTCAGCGGGAGCAGTAGCTGCGGATAGAGACAGCGTTTTTTGGCTCGGGAGGGGCGGCACATAGACAAAGTATGTTATTTGATAGGTAAGTACTGCATTTACAAAAATGGCAATGATGATTATTGTTTTCTTGCAGATAGCAACAAAATATCATAATGTGGTACGGTCGTACGGAAATGAATGTTGACGTTTCCCATATCACATGCTGGTTGAGAATAAACAAACTCACCCTTAAGAGGAAGCTACAAGCCAAAAATGGGTATATTCTTGGTATAACTTATACTGTAGGTAATAGGCATTAAAATCGCTTGACAAACGAAGTCTAGAATCGTTCGATTTCAAGCACAAAACTGGTTTTTATTTATTTTGTAAATAATTTTATAAGAAAGCAAAAAAGTCAATCAAGTGAAACTGTCACAGATAATCTTAGCTATAAAACTGTATTTTTTAAAAGTTATTTCCTTTACGCGTTCATACATTTCTAATGTAAAAATATTTTTTTAGTAGTTGACATTTATATTTTTTATTGGGTAATTTATTATTTTATTTGTATTATACTCAAGCGAAACTATAAGAAAAGCTTCAATTTATCTAAAGCATATTTTTTAGTATTTATAATGTACACCAATTCGTTATAAAGATTAATCTAAATACTGATTTAGCATTAAGCTTTGCCTTAACTTAAAAAAACGCATTACATACTTTTCGGCAACAAGAAAATTTTTATTCTAATTATCAAAATTAGTGAAACTGTCTCGAAAAGAAACGAAAACAAAATGTCTGGGTCTGATTGTGGATTCTCTTTGGCCTTTGCCTCAAAGAAATTGATGGCTGACCTGAGGTGTTCTAAAACCGAGCTCTCAGAAATGTTCTTCGTCTTCAATGGGACACACATGTCAAGGACATCAATTTTCGGTATCCTTCCAATCACAGTCCTTCCCAGACATTAAATCACGACCAGAATCCTACAAATTACCCAAAAATCAACCCACACTAACATCAAGCTACTTTACAATCAAGATATCCACAACCACAATATTCGGAATAACTCTAACACACACTACGAAATATTGAATAAAATATCAAAACTATATTGCCTTCACACTCTATAACTCTCTTCCAGATGTGTATAAAAACAGCCAGCATAATCCAAAAATTCAAAGTAAGGCTTTAAAAGAATATTTTTTAAAAACATATAAAAATGAAAATATGTAATTCTTGTCGTGTTGTACATTGTTTTATTTCTCCCTCTCTCCTTTTCTAGCTCCTTTATTTGTAATCGAGCAAAATCTGTTTTTACCAATGTATTAGTGGGTGAGTAACTTCTTCTAAATTCCTACCTTAGCGCTGTGCTTACGTGTATATCCTTTTTGTTTTCTTTGTTTCGTTTTTGTTTCTTCCTGTTTGTTCTACTGAACCTCCCTTTTTCTATTTGTGAACTATTTTGTATGTAAAACTTATAATTTTGATTTCAAAATACCAATGTAAAATTGTACATATTAACTCCCACCTATGTATTTTAAGTTCTTCTCGTCCTACAATGAGTTTTGTAACTCATCGGGATTGCTCTAGCAAGAAATAAAAAAATATATATATTAAAATTATTATAATGATGTGAATGGCTACGAATTTTAATGCGTTTGACAAGACTTTAAACTTATAATATCTACATTTAAATTGAATAAATAATATAAATAAGTTTCGTACCTACTTCCAGTTATAAGGAAATACCAAACTTGAATATTTCTGCTGAAGGTTTGGAATCTGCTCATATTTCTCAATATTCCGTGAAGTCATTTTTCAATAGAAGATAATATTTCATAATAATGAAAAATTTCATCCCCACTGACATAAAAACCCGGACAATAAAACAATTCTGGCACAAAGAGGGAAATATAATTGCAAGAAGAAATGCAAACGAACAAAATAATTAACGTTAAACATATAGACGATTTGAAAAACATCATATAAATAAAATGGCTCATAATAACCCAAAACTTAAACTCTAATGGTAATAAGCGATAGTGGTAATAAGCGATAATGGTAATAAGCGATAATGATGAAATCGATAATTTCATAAAGCCGAGTACTGAAATCATATTTGAAGATAATGATAAAATTTAGAAATTCGATTGGGGATCAAATAAAATTAATATTATTCATCAGAACATTAGAACTATGGAAAATTTGGATGATTTCCTTATATTTTTAGATGAAATAAAATCTGTTGTAAAGTTTCATGTACTAATATTCACTGAATGCAGATAAAGTGAATCCTGTATCGCCAAACAAATTTCAGGCTATAATGAATACCACACTACATCACATATTAACCAAAATAGCGGCGCGGCGTGGTATATCGACAACACATTCAATTCCGTAGTTCAAGAAATACACATAAATCAATGTAATTGTTTAAAAATCAACATAAATGAGTATTTAGGTATCCTAGCTATCTAAAGATCGCCATCGTTTAGTGACATCCAAGGTTTCCTAGAAAATCTCACTGTAGAGACAAAAAAAATCTAAGGATTATCCACATTACGTGGTAATCGGGGACATGAATCTAAATACAATCGGAGAAGTAAGGCACAGACAGTGTGGCGACATAAAGTGAATTAAATATTGGAAATTTGACTATAAGCGACCCTCAAACTATTGCGTGTCATACAAATCAATATTTTGCATCCGTTGGCTCTAAACTAGCAAAAAATATTTTAAAAGAGACTCAGAAAACTGAAGACTCTTTAGCGTCGGAAATCAAAACAAACAATCCAACCTTTTCATTTGAAATTAAACCAACTACTGTAGAAGAGATCATAAAAATAATCAACAGCCTTAAAACTACACATGCAAAGGGCCCAGATAATCTAAATAAACAAATTATAAAAAAATACAATTTCAAATTGCCGCTTCGCTGTCATATATTTATAATTTAAGCTTTGCTTCGGGAATATTTCCCGATCACTTCAAAAAATCAATAATTGTCCCAATTCACAAAAGTGGACCAAATTTTCTAGTTGAAAATTATAGGCCAATATCAATGTTAAGCGCAATATCCAAAGTCATTGAAAAGATCTTCAAAACAAGGCTAAGCGAATATGTGGAGAACCATAAATTGCTAAGCCCAAACCAGTACGGCTTTCGGTCGGGTAAAGGAACGGATGATGCCATCGCATGTCTCACGGAAACTATAGCAGAAAATGTGGACCGGGGCAAGAAAACCATTGCCCTATTTCTGGACCTGGCCAAGGCTTTCGACACAATATCTCATAAAATACTCCTACAAAGACTGAGAAATATAAAATAACGGGAAAAGCATTTCAATGGATACAGAGTTATATTTCTAATCGATTCCAACAAACTAGAATTAATGTGGATATTAGCACTTCATTAAAAAATAATTTTGGTGTGCTACAAGGAAGTACGCTAGGTCCTCTTCTCTTCATTATATATATTAACGAACTGTGTATCAGCATATAGGTGGGAAAATTATTTCGTTCGCAGATGATACCGTTATACTGTTTGAAGGAGACGATTGGAAGGAAACACACCACCTTGCTAACACCGGTATAAACAGAGTGAAAAAATGGCTGGACAGCAATTTGCTCACATTAAACTTATCAAAAACCAAATAGTTAAAATTCAGCTCTACTATTTTAGGGCAACCTCAAACACCTCACCACCTTATAATACATAAAATTAACTGTAATTTTGGAAATAATAACCCTCCATGTAAGTGTGAAGCCCTCGAGTGCGTTAAATTTATTAAATATTTAGGCTTTATAATTGATAATAACCTCAAATGGAAGAACCAGATTGAAAATGTAGCTAAAAGAGTGCGCACCCTGATTCACATATTTATTTCATTACTGGAAATTTAAAAAAAAAAAGACTTAAAAACCATATACTACGGGCTGTGTAACTCAATCATAACCTACGGTTGCATTGGGTGGGGAGGTGCAGGAAGAACAACATTAAACCCGTTATTGAAGGCACAGAAATCTATTTTATGTGTTATTATGAAGAAACCTTTCAGATATTCGAGTGACGCTCTCTTCAAGGAATATGTACTAGATGTCCGACAGTGCTATATAAAAAAATTGTAATCCATGTTCATAAAAATAAAAACAAAATGAGAACAGCCGAACACAACCATCAAACCAGAAGTAAGGGAAGGAATGACCTTTCCGTTCCAACAAGCAACAGAGCGGCTTATCAAAAAATATTCTCATATCTCGGTCCTAAAATATATAATAAAATCCCCTCTCAGCTGAAACTGTGTGAATTGTCATCCTTCGGTCCAAGAGTGACAAAATGGTTGTTGGATCTAGGCAGGACTGATTCCGAAATGATACTAAAAAATGTAATTTGAAATCACGAACGCCTCTATGTATCTTTATGTATCTTTTATTGTATCTTTTTGAAGTGAAACTTCTTTACGCGCGTTATGCATTTTCGAGGACCGGAGTAAAACCGACTCATGACCGTCACGAAAAACCGTGATCATTTCGCTATAGGAGCCTAGCTAATATTATATACCTAGTTTAGGTCACTCTCCAAACTTAGCTTCGCGGTCTAGAGGCAGAGCGCCCGACTGTCGTCGTGAAGAACCGAGGTTCGATCCCCGCTTTAACTATTTTTTTTTTCTTTTGTGATGTTTTTAATACGAGGAAAAATGATAAAATGCTCTCGTGCTGCGACTTTTAGATATTTTGACTATATGATATTTTGGTCGAAATATAGCTTACAAATCGAGCCGGTAGAGTCGCTCGGAATTTTGATTATTTATTTTTATTTTGAATCATTAAAATTACTAATCAAGGCCGATAACGCGACTAATTACCATCGCAGACGTGCGTGACAAGTTTTTTTAGTAAAAAACACAGCTGTAAGTAAGTTTTTCAAAATTCAGAAATGTTTTTCAAATTCAGACTCCATACGGGTATGAGACTGTTAAAACACGATAGATCTTTTCCAAAACGGACAAATATACGGAAATATTTTGAAAAACGACAGATATGACTTCACACTGCCGATATATCTTCGATTCCACCCTATATAAAGCGTTAACGAGACGTTATGTGATATTATTCATTTGCCGTGTTTGAAAACGAAAATTTGCGCTAATTGAGGAGTACCTACACATTGTATACGCGGTTCTCGTCGCGCGAGATACCTCTCCTCGCGGTCTAGAGGCAGAGCGTTCGACACTCGTTATGCAGGACCCGGGTTCGAATCCCATATATTTATAACTTTTAATTTTTTTATCACATGCTACTTATAAATATGTCAATAGACAGAAAAAAAGAGAGAATGAAATGAAAAGAGAGAGAGAAGAATACTAAAAGTTTCACTTCCGTCGTGCGTAGGCTTGCCACACACTGTATTTTTTATGTATCTTTTTATGTATCTTCGTTTTAACATACTTATTTTAGTTTAAAATCTTCTTAAGTCTTAAATCTTCTAAGTCTTAAATCCTGTATTCGTCTAGGATAACTTGAAACTTGTAAATTTTACTGTCCTGAAACGGGAATCCTTCCTAGTTGGAGAGTCAAAATCATAAAATGTAATATTATATTTAAAAAAATAAATAAAACCCAATGTAATATTACATTAATATATCGGCCCGATTACGTCTTTCACAAAAATACAAACATAACCCTAAAATGCATTCAACCTTACATTCTTTATGGAGCGCCCTCGAGGTGATTGATCACTGACTATAAGTTTCTTCGGTTGTAAATATAAATAAACAACTAATATCTAATACCTAACATTCCGAAATTTAGCAAAGAGTAATTGCGTAATCCCAAATGCGTATCAAAATGTATAAAAACTTTATTAAAAAATATATATCCAAGTACTCCACTGCCCAACATAAATACTAAACCAAAGCAATAAGCCAAAATATACTGGTTACTCCCAGTTTGAATAGATCTTTTGTACAGAGAGATATTAATTTCTATGCTACAAAATTATACAATGCTCTACCAAATCAAACAAATAAATAACGGAAATGAATATATTTAAAGCCAAAGTAAAAATATGTCTGAGAGAACAAAGTGATATTTACCTTACAAACAATATGAAGACAATATAAAGATAACTTGAAACTAAATACAAAAGTTTGAAAACTACAGGCCGCCTCAGAACAAGAAACCTTAGTGAGGGGGACTGTGATTTTATTTCTACTTATATTTTACTTTATACCTACATCATGTACAATCTTCCCAATTACAACTAAATTAAAAAATATATCATATTGGGTAGCATGTAACACAATCTACCCACGGGCATAATATCTCGTTTGTAAAGCAATCCGATATATTTTTGACGTTTATCGTAGTTGGGAATCGATTTACGTTTTCGAATGAATTCTGACCAATGACGTGTCTGCTTTTATATCGATACCTTGTTCGATTAGGTTTCAAAACGATTGTCGCGGACTGTGATTTCGAGTGTTTTTTGACAGAATCGATTTAATCTTGACAATGAATCGAAATATTTCGATGGTCAAAGAGATTGAGTAAATCATCGATGATTCATCGATTGTCCCCATAGCTAGCTACGGGTGCCGCTTAAAAGTTGCGAATAGGTAACACTAATATTATTATGAAACGATGTATTTTATGTGAATATGACACGAAGTGAAGGCTAGAATAAATCGGAGATGCCCGAGGAAGACACGGCAAGATCAAATTAATCAAATATTTGAGTCAGGTCACGTAAAAAGTCGGAATAATAGAAAAGTATGTATGAAAGGACGAGTGAATGTGATGACACTGTAATGCTGTCAGAAACGTAGGCTAAAGAAAGAGGTAGAGCAACATGGTGTTATACCTCAAAAATTCTTATTTGAAATTCTTTTCGAAGTGTTTTATGTGAGTAAACTAAACATAAAAAATTGACCTGTCAAAATGCGAAAGAATAAAAATATTTCAAAGTGGATGACAGCGGTATTCACGTTTTTTAGATTATTTTAATCTTTTAAATGCTCAAATACGTACAAATTACATTTTGGTGGCATGGCATTGTCTTGCACAAACCATTCAATAAAATCACAGAAAAAAATGTGGGATGTTGTTTACCTATATGTTTGCTGTAGCCGTATGGTTTTTGTTGGCGAAATGAGATTAATAATAACATTTAAAATGTCCATTGATATTTCCTGAATCAGTATTTTTATGTTAAAAGTAGTTTTCATGTAAGTAAGTACCTAAATCAGGTCGAGGTAGGTACTGAATATTGTGTTTATTTTTTGTAGCTATTGGTAAATAGTTGACATAAACGATTAATTCAATGGCAACCCAGTCAAACCAGGCAATATTTTTTCGAGTGCATTTAAACAAATATTTTTTATTGATGTTTGTGCAGCAGTATCTGACTACTAACAATAATAATTAATATGTGAATCTCCTTTTACTGCATGATTCTGAAGTTTACGCGCTGTTTCCGGACAAATCAGGTAACAGCTGATGTCAGTTGCACTTGGAACATTCCTTTTCAGGGTTTCGATCTGATCTTGTGCTAATTCTCTAGATGATATATCACTCGGTTGTACACGATAAGAAAATTTATACACATTTTATCACACTTTGTTTTACATTATTAACATGTATGTTTATGTTTACGAGTCGATTAATTGCATCACATTGCTCGAACATCTTCTCGGAATCAAGTAGTAACTGTCAAGTAGTGTGTGAACATTCGAGTGCCCAGTTGATTCGAGTCTGATCAGCATTATAATTCACAGGAAACACATTAATTTAGATCATTAAGCATTATTGTTGGTAGATAGTATAAAAAATGCATATTTTTCTTTTAAAATTGTAGTCATAAACAGCATGGATGAGTCAAAAGTGCGATGTAATAAACATGTCTAGTAAGAAAAAGCGCTCTGCGTCTCTGAGCTTGAAGCAGCATGGCGCGGAGGCTGAGAGGGAGGAGGAGGAGCTGCACCTCTGCATGGCCCCGCACATCCAGGCGCTGCTGGCACGTGGCCACCGCCGCTCCTCGTGCTGCGGGCTCGCCATGCCCGTGCCCTTCGAGCGTGCTGCCAACAACTCTCTCTTCAACCCCAAGTTCGACTCGGAGATCCTCGAGGGCCAGTACAAGTCCAGCACGTTCACTCCCATCAGGCTGAGATTCAGGTAAACAATCCCCTGTTTGTTTATCTTTCCCCGCTTCCTGTCAAATACCTGACTTATCTTGTTTGCACTGTGAACTGGTGTTACTTTTTAATAACCTACCGTCGTCTCTGCTATAGTTTTCCATTGTAGTGTGTTTATATCATCTATCTTTGGCTCTATTTGTTTAGATAATTAATATTCATTAGTAAGCCACAAAATAGGTCAACGTGTTGATATTAATGGTAATGTTGTATGTTTGCAGGCTGGCATTGCTGTACATCTCCATCTTTTGTTCCTCGTGGGGGCTGTACTTCTTGGCTTTTGGCCTGTCTGGACACGTATCGACATGGCCTCTGCTTTGCTCTATTTTTTTATCAGTTTTCCTCGTGACTGCTTTTGCAATATTTTTAACTTTTACAGATGTTTATAGAATGCACTCACTAAGTATATCTGTGATAATGGCGTTGCTACTTTGCGCGTTGAGTTTATCCCTCATGGGCTTTTTCCCATTTAAGGACACGCATTTCATTGGTGACATTAGTCAGGCGGGACATTTTGCAATGTGTGCTGAGATTATCCTCATCATCTACACCTCGATTCCTCTCCCATTGTATCTATGTGTTAGCTTCAGTTTGGTTTATTCTGTGGCCTTTGAACTGTTAAATGCCCTTGTGCAAAGCCAAGAACAGGTCATTAGTTATGCGGGTCTGACTGTGAGAATTCTGCTTCACCTGTGTATCCACCTGATAGGGGTCCACATTCTGCTGATGACCATAGTGCGCATGCGCGGGACCTTCATGAAGGTAGGACAGAGTCTATTGGTTAGAAAACAACTAGAAATGGAAAAGATACTGAAAGAAAAGATGATTCATTCGGTGATGCCTCCCAAAGTGGCAGATTGGCTAATGTGTGAGACTGGGATAGAATCTGAGAGCAGTCTGAAGAGGAACAACAGTCTGTACCCTCGAAATTCCAACCCAGGGGCGTCTGACCTCAAATCACTATTCCGACCCTTCAACATGCACTGCATGGAAAACGTCAGCATTTTATTTGCTGATATTGTTGGATTCACCAAGATGTCCAGTAATAAGACTGCGGAAGAACTGGTTAATATACTGAATGATTTATTCGAGCGGTTTGATGAGCTTTGTCAGTTGAATAACTGTGAGAAGATATCTACCCTGGGAGACTGCTATTATTGTGTATCGGGTTGTCCGGAGCCGAGGGCAGATCATGCTAAATGCTGTGTGGAGATGGGCCTAGGTAAATACGCACTAAATCCAATCATTCTCAAGCGTTGACTTCTTGTCTCTCTACTTTAAATAGCTCAAGCTTTACTTGCACTTCCTATTCTAACCTAACTTCAATATCACATAGTAATTATTAATATCCTTTTTGTTTATTCTAGGAATGATTGAAGCCATTAAACTGTTTGATGAGCAGAGGGGAGATGGAGTGAACATGAGGGTTGGTGTCCACACGGGAACTGTTTTGTGTGGGATTGTGGGAACAAGGCGATTTAAGTTTGACGTTTGGAGCAACGATGTAACTCTTGCCAATAGAATGGAATCCACAGGAAAGCCTGGCCGGGTTCATATTTCTGAAGAGACCAGTCGATTCCTCAGCGATTACATCCTGGAAGAGGGCGAAGATGTGTTCGGTGAGTGTTCTTTAATTGATATTATTGTATAACTGACATATTAATTTGTAAATGATTTAGTCCCAAACCTTGAAAAAATAAACTCTAACCTCCACCCCGTTCTCAGAGCAAGTGTTCTAAGATTTTAAAATAACAGTGACCCCTGATGTAAAGGAGTTGGCTGGGGTGATACTTTCATGTAAAATAACAGGGAGCCCGATGTAAAGGAGGTGGCTGGGGTGATACTTTCATGTAAAATAACATTGGCCCCTGGTGTAAAGGAGGTGGCTGGGGTGATACTTTCATGTAAAATAACAGGGAGCCCGATGTAAAGGAGTTGGCTGGGGTGATACTTTCATGTAAAATAACATTGGCCCCTGGTGTAAAGGAGGTGGCTGGGGTGATACTTTCATGTAAAATAACAGAGAGCCCGATGTAAAGGAGGTGGCTGGGGTGATACTTTCATGTAAAATAACATTGGCCCCTGGTGTAGAGGAGATACTTTCAAATTGTATTACAAATGTTTATTATGTATAAATCAAGATTCCACCATTTTGCAATCTATATGCAGTAATCATTTTATTTGTAGGGAAATTAAATGCTAGCAATTTTGTTAAATGTGTAAAAATATGAGTGTCCATTTTTACTCTTTTTGTCTTTGCTCGGAGATTTCTTCAGTTATTAACATCATTGTATTTCAATCACTTGTTTAACAGCTTAAAACCCTCTTCTACATTATAACATACATTGCAGCTATCCGTCAACTTCATGTTCAACTATCGCTTGATTCTAACTTGTTCGCACTTGTCTAGCCCACTCGTTGCATTCCTCTGGGAGTCTGAACAAAGCTATTGTCTAGTGTGATGGGTAATGTTCATGTACAAGATTGACATGACATATTAAACGCCCAGGTTGCCGGCAATCAATCTAAATTTGGTATATTTATTGCAGGTCACAAAACGTATTTTATTGAAGGCCGCCAGCCGCACGCTTCGATGACTGGTAACAAAATGCCCCTCAAGTTGATAATATCCCCACCATGCACGGTCGACTCCCTGTCTCCCAGTGTGAACATCTCCCTGGCCCCTGACGAGCTGCGGCCCCACCGGGGGCTCCAGGACCCCCTGACCCCCCCCATCATGAATCCCAACCGCCTGTCGCCCAACCCTTTCCACCTGAAGATGAAGGCCAACTCGCTGCCTAGTATCCTCGACATGGAGAACGAGGAGAACAAGTCTAACGGTGGAAAGGATGTCAGCAATGAATCTTCCAAGAGTCCCATTTCCACAGGTTTGTTTATATTATGCATCTTGTCCATACATTATAGTCCTAAAGTATTCCCAGGCAGAGCTCCTATGCACGTCATCATAGTAACTTGCTTTTTATAATATTGATGGGTGGCAGTGACCATTCTTCTATAATTAACGGGACCTTTACAAACATTGTATTAATGAGCACCTACATCGATGATTAAGATGCAAAATATTTTATTTGTATGCATACATTATTAAATATGTGGAATCAAAATAAAAATGCGAGTTAGTACAAGAATTTTATTTATTTATATGCACACATTTACTTGTTCAGTCGAAAATGTAAAGAAGTAATTATGAATATAAAAAAAAACATCATATTGTATTGAAATAAAAATTGATTGCATAGTTACATTTTACAAATGTTAAACAAAATGATCGTTAAGTAACATTTTCACAATAAGAAAACAAGAGATATATTTTTAACATACCTACTCTATATACAGGGTGTCCGGAAACTCGTAGTACAAGCGGGAAACTGGTGAATCTACATCACATTTGGAGTCGATTTTGTAGTATATTTTTTTTTTATTTGAGCTTTCGTTATCGAGTAAATCGAGTTTGAAGTTGATTTTTTTTTTCATCAAATTCTTATAAATTATTACTGAAGATCAAAGTACCCAACTAATTAAAACTATTTGAAAGTAAAACAAATGAAGAAACTCGGATTTGAAGCATTATTTTGAAATCACCCTTCATTTAACCCGGTGATATCATAAAATATTTCTGCTCTGCAGGGTTAAAACATCTGTTATTCAACCCTAAACACCAGAAAAAACTTTAACCCTAAAATAGCCGAAAAATATATTTTTTTGGTTTTTTTTTTTTTTTGAAAATGCTCAAATCAAAAAACTTTATGTTTTTTTGGGTTCCCCATGTGGTGTAGATTCTCCAGTTTCCCGCTTGTATTACGAGTTTCCGGACACCGTGTATTTATATTTAAGTGTTCTAAAAATACCAATATTCAAAATTGCACGGTCACCTCACTATTTCATTACGATGACATTTGAATTTGAAGTGTAACACAAATCTATCCAGTGAGAACAGGAACTAAACAGTAAACTTCCAACTTTATAACGCTGATCATATTATTTTTTCAGCAAAATTATTAATGAACAAGTGCGTAATAAATTTTAAATGTCCACCTCATCCTGTGTGCATTTTATAAATAAAGCTTTTTTTTTCTCTTGTTTTTATAACTGGCAATACCATAATAGTTACACAATTCGAAAGAAATATACGTTTGCGAAAAGTCTATAGGAATATGATTACCGAGTCAACTCGAACCCACTTGTTGCAACCACTGACTGTGTTCGCAAGGCGGCGAGTAAGACGTTAGACATTCTAGTATCTTCTGTCTTTTCGTTTTTGTACAAGACGTGTGAGAAGGAAGATTTTAGGAAGGTCGTCGATGATGTGGATACGATCTCTCCCTGGGACAAGTATATCGCTGTATGTTTGTTAAGGTTCCACGACAAAACAGAACAACGGCAAAGAGGAAAGTGAAGTAAAAAAAAAACCCAACCTAACCTATTAATTTTTTCCCCTTATATATAAACGCAGTTTCAATAATAGCTTAGGTACGGTTAAACCGGTCTTGAACTATACTAACGTTGAACTGGCGCGTATGAATCTGATAAGTAAGACGAATTTAGTTCTGTTTTTATTATGAGCAGGCAGCATTTTGCTAATGCGTTCATATCTGATTTCACAATAAATTTAACAGTAATTTAGTTTTTTTAAATTTAAAATAAGTTAATCCTTCTCTCCAAAATAAGAATCCAATCGAGCTTTAAATTGGTTTAAATTATCTAATGTTGTGGAAGTTTGCTCCATCTATTAGCAAGGAAGTGTTTGTTAGGATTGGATTCCTAAATGACATATACCACCTAATAGTTGGACCCATCCCGAACCTGTAGATGCTGGTCTAACGCAATATTGGAGATTGAGTGGTTAATGTCAAATAAATATGTAATTTACCCTAGCCTAACAATAGTCCCCTTTCCACATAATTTTTTTGTATTATGTATATAGTTTTACCGCATACAAACATTTTGTATTATGTATATAGTTTTACCGCATACAAACATTTTTTTCCAGTCCCTTGAAACACCTTTTTATTTCTACCAATGGAGGACGACCAATCGCCGTTGTTAAATATTATTTCAGATTGAATTACAATGTAATGTAAAAATGATATATTTGAGGACCATTTAGACTTTCTATTTCATATTTGGATCAAACTTCTCTTTAATAATAAATTAGTTCTATCTTCCTAAATGTATTACTTTTAGCATAGCCACAACACATTGTAATGGTTCCATGAATCACCACTTTCACTACTTCTTTAACAAATGCTGAATAATTGTTTTGATAACTGTGCACAATAGAGTGAAGAATTTGATGTAGTTCATATCTATCTTCAATTTGTTCTGGGATTTTTTGGCATTCTAAGGACTAGTGTTAATATAATATATTGAAAATCTAAATTATGTTATCTTCCCTAATTACAGGAAGCTACGGTAAATACACAAACAAAATAAAAAATTGGAAAGTTCCTAAGTTTTTGCGAAAAAATGAGCCCACGGATGCTGGAAAAATAGATGACTCCGGCAACGGCAAAATCATCATTGAGAAAGAGAGTGTCAGCGATGGCAATTCAGTTCCTTCTTCAAACGGCTACCAATCAGTACCGATTGTGATTGAAACCGCGGAATGTAATCTAGGACCGAAACAGCCGGAGATCTCCCAGTGTAATATGCTGTGTGTGGACCCAAGGTCTCAACGCCTATCCAGTGCCTCTGCCTATGATGCTGATATGCTGGATATTAGGTCTTACATTAGTCAGTCCCGTAGTGATGTATCTCCATTTGCGAGGAGTAGCAGCTATCGGTCCCAGTACGGCAGGACCAGTCACATTGAGGTCAGTATCCGTACATTTTATTCCTTCTATGCTATTTCACTATATTTTATAACTAATAATTTCTACATCTACATACACCATCTCATTTCCAACATTTGCATGATTAGGAAGTACATAATATTAAATAATCGGATGAAACCGGTTGGGTTCAAATTAAACCACTGAAATTGAGTTATATTGTATAATGCTTAAACAACACCATTTGTATGTTAATGTGATGTATCACGTTCAGCAAATTGAACGGTAGTATAGGTGTATACAGTGTCTTCCTTGAAACTCTCTTTAATAATAAAGCACCATGTAACCATGTCATCGTACATGCCATGGTAGCGCAACATGGCATGTACGATGACGCTGTAGGTTGCGTCACTGTAATTGAGGCAGAGAGAGGCGTTCTGTCCTCTCTCTGTTCTAGGGAGACTTGTAATTCGGTAGGAATCGCGCTGCCCCAACCAACACACAAAACAATGGCAAGATTTCGGCACTTCCCGGGTTCGTTGATTCTTTTGTATATTGATGTCCAGCGGGTCCTGCACGAATGTTCCACGAACGAATGAATAATAAGTCACTTTTAAACATGAACTAATGCGCACACAATCGGCGATCCCGTGCTGCTAATAATTATGTTTAACGGCGGCATCTTTCGGCGGTTTAATCTCTGTAGGTACTCGTGTTGAAATGAGATCCCTGAAGTGTATGTGTGGTAAAACCATGTATGATCGTGTGAGAAATGTCGAAATGCGCAAAGAGTGCAAGGCTGATGTAAGCGTAATGAGTAAGATTAAGAAAGGGACGCTTAGATGGTTTGGGCATGTAGAGAGAATGAGCAAAGACAGGAGTGTAAGGATGATATGATGCAAATGCGAATGGTAGCAGAAGTCGGAGACTCATATATTTGATCAGGTCATGTAGAGAGTCGGAATAATAGAAGAGTGTGTATGAGACAATGTACGAATGTGAATGAGGCAAGGAATGTGTGCCAAGACTGATTTGTTTGGCGGTCCGCCCTCTCTGCCTACCCCTGCAGGGAAATGGCGTGATGATTAGTTATTTAGTTAGTTAGTTAGGTACTCGGTATTTTCCAATATGTCGTAGTGGAATGCGTTTCACTGCGGTATCTCTAATTAAGTGTAGAAACAATGTAAGTTGATCGAAGACTCATATAAAACACTGATTACTATGACATTTCATCACTGCACAAATGGCAGATTTCACTCGCGATGATTACTATGTTTCACTTTTTAATTGCAGCAGTTTTAATTTCAGTAAATATCTCTCAGTTGAGCAGATGAAGGTTGATCGCTTACCTTGCTAACGCTAGCTGCGTTCGGTTATACCGTGTTCTGTGCTAATCAATCGCGGACACAAATAGTGTGTCCTAGCTCTATTATTGGTTGGGCCAAATCAATCTAATAATTTGATGCAGCCACAAAAATGACAATGACAAAGGGTAATATTTTATAGGTTGAGAATCATCGACATTTTGCATCACCGACCGATGAACAGAATAATATTGCTAGCAATGTTCCAAATTTTGTTAGCCCATATAAAACCAAAGTTTATTAGCCCATGTCAAATAATCGTGAGTGATATCAACCCTTTTTACATATGGCAGTTAAATGCATGGCAGCTTTACACGACACATGAAGACTATCCAATCTCAAAAAATGGCGGTAATTTTTAATTTCTTATCCCTTTGAGCGACTATGGAACCTCTGTGCCCAGATATTAAAGCTATTGGCGGTGGGCGTTTACAAACTTATAAATCCGTTTGGGTGTGCAGGGTCTTAAGGTGAAGCATGTTAGGTTTGGAGCTCCCCACGTTATACGCCAGTATTAAGAACCACGTAGAGCGCCAGTGTTGAGAATTACGTAGAGCGCTTGTGCCGGCTTTGGCAAAGTCAGTGGTAGAATCATGGAAATCTAATTACTATGCTCAGGTTAGGTCTAAATAATGCCTTTACACGGGGGACATTCAACAATCTAGACTCCACTTCCCTCGTCAAATGAAACTCCTATGGGAATGATAAATTGGTGTATTTACACTCAACAGGTACATTGTATAACACAAAATGGGGACACAGTATACATCCTAAATTATTTCCTGACTGATTGAATTGAACAATCTCTATCTCGTATTTGCTCTGACTGGCAGGCGTGTTTAACAGACATTAAAAGAAGGCACATAATAGGGCAAAGGTTAAGTATTTGCTTACATAGGGTGTCCCGGGAGATGCAGGAGTTGTGAGGCCATGGAGGTGTTACTCACAGTCATGGTGGAGTAGTAACCAAGGTGGTGATAGTATACACGCACAAAACAGGCGCGTGCTAGATTCTAATAATGTTTCGGGCACTCCGCGTCCGAGACCGGTTTTGTACCAAACCACACATGTTGTTGAGACCAAAGCTAGATCCGGAATGGCAGTCGCAGGCGGTCAGAGAAACCGTTGGTGTTTGGCGTTGCTTGCGCAGTCAAATGTGCGCGTGATTCTGTCGCTTAGTTCTGTGTTTTTTTCAGGATTTACGTTGAATTTTAGTTTCTCTTAGTTTTTAAAATGCGTTTGAGAGATCTGCTTTGTGACAAGCGGAAGCGACAATTCTCATACTATGGAACCTCTGTGCCCAGATATTGAAGCTATTGGCGGTGGGTGTTTACAAAATTATAAATCCGTTTGGGTGTGCAGGGCCTTAAGGTGAAGCGGAAGCGACAATTCTCATACTATGGAACCTCTGTGCCCAGATATTGAAGCTATTGGCGGTGGGCGTTTACAAAATTATAAATCCGTTTGGGTGTGCAGGGCCTTAAGGTGAAGCGGAAGCGACAATTCTCATACTATGGAACCTCTGTGCCCAGATATTGAAGCTATTGGCGGTGGGCGTTTTCAAAATTATAAATCTGTTTGGGTGTGCAGGGCCTTAAGGTGAAGCGGAAGCGACAATTCTCATACTATGGAACCTCTGTGCCCAGATATTGAAGCTATTGGCGGTGGGCGTTTTCAAAATTATAAATCTGTGTGCAGGGCCTTAAGGTGAAGCGGAAGCGACAATTCTCATACTATGGAACCTCTGTGCCCAGATATTGAAGCTATTGGCGGTGGGTGTTTTCAAAATTATAAATCTGTTTGGGTGTGCAGGGCCTTAAGGTGAAGCGGAAGTGACAATTCTCATACTATGGAACCTCTGTGCCCAGATATTGAAGCTATTGGCGGTGGGTGTTTTCAAAATTATAAATCTGTTTGGGTGTGCAGGGCCTTAAGGTGAAGCGGAAGCGACAATTCTCATACTATGGAACCTCTGTGCCCAGATATTGAAGCTATTGGCGGTGGGTGTTACAAAATTATAAATCTGTTTGGGTGTGCAGGGTCTTAAGGTGAAGCGGAAGCGACAATTCTCATACTATCCGTTTGCCTGCACCACTCGAAAACATCTCATATTATTATATTTATTTCTAATACTGAAAAATAATACTAAAAATAAGATTTGCACAAATACCTAATTCATTAGCAAAAGTATTTTTCATCCCATTTATCTGGGTGACTGGTAGCTGAAACACACACCCTGCAATATAGGTAGGTACTCCCGTCTTACGTATATCAGAATGAGACACACTTTCATGTAAGCGGTTCCGATATATGTTTGTCGAGCAGGCTTTCAGCACATTCTTGTTGTATGTTAAAGTAGTTAAATATGTTTGTAGTTAAAAGGTCAAAAGATTGTATGAAATGATTTGTGATAAAATGCTACTGTACCCTGGATTGAGCACACGAGAAATTGTTTTAAATAATTTATTTGCCGCATAGAAATTAATGAATATGTGTTACTTTTTGACTAACAAATAATATACTACAACCAAAAAACTGAGAATGGGCATGGATCATCAGTTAGTAGGTATACACCTACATCGTTTGGTGTTAAATAAATTCCATACATTACCCAAATACAAACACTAAAACTTATAAACGAACTAAAAAACACAAACTCTCAGGGTAGCGACAAAATATCACCGATGACACTAAAAATAATAAAGTCAGCACTTCTTATCCCACTTACTATACTTATAAATCGGTCCATTAAAGAAGGAGTGTTCCCAACTATTTTGAAAACGGGCAAAGTAATTCCAATCCACAAAAAAGGAAACAAGGAAGAAATTAATAATTACAGACCAATTACAATTCTAAACACGCTCTCAAAAATTCTCGAGAAACATATCAAAAACCACCTTTTAATTTTTCTTAACAAAAACAATATACTATCACCAAATCAATTTGGATTCAGGGAAAATATGAGTACCTCACATGCCATAGCCTCAGTAACAGACTTCCTCAAAACAAATATAGATCAGGGTAAAAAATGCCTTGGAATATTCCTAGACCTGGCAAAAGCGTTTGACACAATTCACCACCAAAACCTGTTCAATAAACTTAAATATTTCGGAATCACGGGAACAGAACTCAAATTAATTGAAAGCTACATGGAAAATCGCACCCAATATACCTCAATAGAAAACACATGTAGTGACAAGGAACAAGTATCCTACGGAGTACCACAAGGCAGCGTACTTGGCCCAATCCTATTTCTTATTTATATTAACGATCTTTGTCACCTCGAAATAGACGGGGAAATTATAAGCTTTGCTGATGACACTGTGTTACTTTTTAAGGCCACTGACTGGAACACACTAATCACAAAAGCTGAAGTTGGCCTAAATATTACAAAAAAATGGCTTGACTCTAACTTATTAACTTTAAATATAGATAAGACTAAATTCATAACCTTTAGCATAAACTCGAGAGGCCAACCCGCCAAAAACATCTACCTTAAAATACATTCCTGTCACTCAGCGAGCATCCCATGCAATTGTCCTCCAATCACACAAACCGAAAATATAAAATATCTTGGTATATACTTCGACCGATATTTAAAATGGGACAGACATATTGAATCGGTTAAAGGAAAGATAAATAAGTTGATTTACTTTTTCAAAAACGTGAGAAATATACTGAACATATTTGATATTAAGAATATATACCTCGCAATTGCACAATCTATAATGGAATACGGCATTATTGCCTGGGGCTATGCCAGTAAAAAATACATAGACACACTATTTAAAGCTCAGAAAACCTTAATAAAAGTAATACTTAAAGTACCAATACTAACACCCACTTCAACCATATTTAAACAATTCCCAGTGTTGAAGATTCAAAAACTATATTCAAAACAAATACTTACTTTCCTTTACAAGAACCTAAACACATTTAAAACTTCACAAACTTCTCGCAATACCAGAACAAGACATGCACACCAACTACTAATACCAAAAACCAACACATCCTTTGGACAAAAACACTACAGATTCCAGGCTATAAAACTATTCAATTCACTTCCAACACAATATAAAACATCTAATCTTACAGAATACAAAAAACACATATGGAACTGGCTACAATCCTGTTAATATTTAATTTTTTATATTTCACTTTTTTGGAATAACTATGGAAAAACTACTGTTATAACTATGGAAAAATCGATTTTATATTTTAATTTTTAATGTTTCTCTGTGTAACCAACTCCACTGTATTGTTTTAGAATTATATAACTTTACAATTGAAAAAGTCCTCCACAACACAGGTGAACTCCTAGCGTGGAGGACAATATACTATACCATTGTTTAACAAATATATTAAAGCATAAATAAAAAAAAATAAAAAAAAAAAAAAAAAATACTGGATCTTGGTGAGAAAACGAAGCCCATTTCATAGGGTAACATATTTTGTGTTGAAATTGTTAATTCAACCACATTTCGTTCAGACCGCTCTGGAAGACAAGCACTTGGCGAATTTCAAAAATTAAGATTTCAATCCTCTTTGTTCATCAAGTTAGGCTACTGGTGTATCGTTTACCAGCATCTCGAATATTTTACGTGACGGGAAAACATGGAAAAGGTTGTGCATTACTTTGAAGGAGAAACAAACTTCCACATCAAAAAAATGACTGTTAAAAATTTTAGTAAAGAAGCGATAGGTACGTCGAAAAATTCAGGAATTTTATACGCTTGCTTTGCCGAATTTTACACAACAATTATAACAATTTTATCATCAACTATAATTATAACATCAAAAAGTTGAAACTTTTCATTAGAAAATATAAATCATTTGTATAGTGAGAATGGTGTATTACGGGTTTATCTCAACCGTACACGGGCGGAATCTAGTTAATGCCAGCTAGATCTCCCCATGAGCGTCCGCCCTTTTTACAAATCATTCATCTCCCCGGGCTTTAGAAAGTGTTCCTTTTCTTTTCAACTTGCGCGTTATACCTTTGAGATACTCTTTTTCACAAATATGTTTTGGTTGGTAATATTTTTTTGTAAACAAACACATGAGCGAGTTTTGGCAAATGTATTTTTTATGTGTTATTTTCGCGATCAAATTGGGTGTTTTTATCCCGTTCTTTAAGACCTGAGAGCTAGGTTGAGAATACCCTTAATCCAATTATGCAAGCCTACAGATATAAGAGAGATTTTTGTAATACGAACAATCAAGTAACTGAAATTTTAAGAAGATAATATTTTTTCATTTAATTTTGCCACTTTTAGACACATTTTTTGAAAAAAATGCAAAATTTATGATTTATGAAATCATATACATAGAATGTGGATGATGTAACGCAATTTTTTTTTGCTATTACAATACCCAAATCAAAAACAGTATTGTAACCTATAGTTCTGGCCTCTTTTTCATTTGGTATAGAAAGGATTTTTTTAATTAAACTTAGGGTTGGCACATCGATGCATTATGAAATTAATTTCTAATGGCGGCATGTCGGTTTGAAATATAATACACTGTGAAAATGAGAGCTAGTGTAGATTTTGTTATAAGTTTGGCATGATTTTATATAAAGTGATGATTCTTTTAATAAAATAAAGGTACATAAATAGCAGTTACTTCTCGACTTAACCAAAATTTCAACACCTTTTATTAAAGAACTATGTTCATAACATTGAGAAATAATGTATGGAACAGAAAATATGCATCTTATTTGGGAGCTAGAAATATTTGGTTGGCCTACAATTTCAAATAGTAAAAGCTGTGTAAATTTCACGATGCCAGAACTCACATTTTTGAGTTTTTGTGTACTTTGGAAAACAGATTTCTGAACAGATTGTTAAAATGTAGGTGTTCTGACATCCATAACACTATTCAAGCTACACCTTTGGCATTTGTTTTAATGAAATTTAATAGAATATCAAATATTGTCTGTGTTTTCAAATGTATCTGTATACACACAAGCACACACCTTTTAGCTCACAGCACCAAATTTATCTGTATAAACACACGCACACCTATTAGCTCACAGCACCAAATGTATCTGTATATACACACGCACACACCTTTTAGCACACAGCACCAAATGTATCTGTATACACACACGCACACACTTTTTAGTTCACATCACCGAATAAGCACAATCTTTTCCTACCCACCTTCTTTTCTATCCTTTCTTAACTTTTCATCTATCTATATCATTGATGTATTATACTAGATTAGCCTTGTCTAGTTAAATTCATTTAAAAATGACACCACATAGCGTACGTCACAAATATGGAGATGAACTTAACAACCCAACTTTGTTTAAACTCCTTGTACAAGTGTTCAAACTCGTAAGCGAAACCAAGGAACAGCGTTCCTTTTGTTACTGAGGTGTTGTAATTTGAATACAAAGTCGTCACCAAACCAACATTTTTTTGCTAAACCAGGTCTGAATCAGGTAAAGGACTAATAAATAATACAAAATGATTTTTATTTTCACATTTTAAGTTTTGGATTCTGTAAACTACATATTGAACCAAAACGGGAAACTTACATATATTTACTATTGAGTAGAAGTTTTATGAATTTACAAAATTATTTATATAAAATAGTATATAATTATTAAAGACAGCTTTGTGGCTTGACACTTTAATCAAATGAAAAGTTATTTTTTTTTTAACCACTTTGTTTGGTTTACAAGATAGCATTATAAAAAACTAGTCTAGGTACAAACATTAATAAGGTATAAAATATAATGTTAAAATAAAGCGAGAGAAATCATATTAGACGAGGACAGAGCTTCAGAGAGGGTGTGGTGGGGTGGGACAAGGGAGGGTCGCGGTTACATGGTAATAATATCTATTTATTTATGCCCATTAAATAAGCTTTTACATTTTCACATTGTGTTTGTCTCCTTTTTTAGAATATAGGCACAACTTCACATATCTACGGAAAAAATGATGATTGTACCTTCCTTCCTAAGGATTGGAGTGAACCGCGCACACAACCTTGCCAAATGCATGCCGATCGGGTAGGACCGACATTTATTTCGTAACTGCTGGTAATATCATACGATTTCAGAGAAATGCCTATTCGGTTTATTTTTGTAGTGCCATTTTTGTGAAATATATAGATGGTGCTTAATCAAAGCTAGACGATAAAAACCAGTAATTAAAATAACCTTTCTCAGATTAAGCAACGATAACTAATTTGTGGATATATTACATTCTCTCCTCCACACAGAATGCTCAAAGATTATAAAGGACCTGAAGGAAATTGCAATTTATTTATTTATTTATTTTTATTTATATTTGTTAAGACATACACAGTACAATTAGATACAATTAGATATTTTTAGTTATTACATAGTTGTAGTACCTATTACGTATGTCAATAAAATATCATTACGTAATTTCGCCTGAGATTGTTATAAAAGGAAGGAAGTGTGTGGATAATAATAAAAATAATAAATAATAAATGAATTGAAAACAAGAATTATAATAAGCTCACGAATTGTAATATACTGTTAATAAATAGGAGTTTTGAAAAATGATGTAAAAATATTTTTGAAATATGTCATGCTAAGAAATTTAATAAGTTAGTTTTGTATGTTAGAAAGGAATCATGAAAGATGTCTAAATGTAGTAATTTTTCGTAATGGGTGTATGTTGTGATTGCGCGAGTAATAACTGAATTGTTTGCTGCATTGGTATTGTTGGCTTCAATATGAAATAGTGTAGTGTGCCTGGTACGCCTCGTTGGAACATTTAAACCAATGACGGATAGCAATTCGGGACTATCTATTTTATTATTTAGCAGATTATGTAGAAACAACAGGTCTGACAATGTGCGTCTTTTTTGTATACATAGTTAACATATTATTTGTAGTATTGTTGTATTTCTTGAGTAAATGTTTCGAAAATTTATTCTGTATACTTTCTACTAAATCTATGTATACCTTATATTGAGGATTCCATATTGTGGAAGCATACTCCAGTGGACTTCTGACCAATGAACAAAACAACAATTTCAGAGTCTTAGCACTTTTGAAAACTTTGCATATTCTTAATAAGAAACCTAGCATTCTGTAGGATTTTGAAATAATGTGTTCAATGTGCTTGTCAAAAATTAATTTGCTATCTAAGTAAACACCTAGATCTTTACACGTAGACATAGGTTGTAAAGGTTTGTTATTCAAGTTGTATGGATAGATGATTTTGTTTTTATTTCTAGTAAATGTAATCGAGTGACACTTAGATTTGTTTAAGGACAATAAATTTGATTCACAATATATGTACAAATTATCAAGATCGCTTTGCAATTCCATACAATCGGATAAACACTGTATAGCTTTATAAATTTTTATGTCATCCGCGTATAAAACAAAGTAACTATTTTTAAAGCAAACGTAAATGTCATTTATATAAATATTAAATAAGAGTGGTCCAAGATGCGACCCCTGGGGCACACCTGAGACGATTTCCGTTAAGCAAGATGCAAAACCATTGACAACCGTGATTTGGTGCCGATTATTGACGTATGATGCGATCCATCTATAGAGGTCACCGTGAATTCCTAGACCTAATAACTTTTGTAAAAGAATATAATGATTAACACGGTCAAATGCTTTAGAATAATCCGTATAAATGGCATCTACCTGGCATCGCATATCCATTTGAGCATGAAGAAAATTTGTAAAAAATGCAAGATTTGAAGTTGTGGAGCGATTTTTCATGAAGCCGTGTTGATTATTTAAGAGTGAGGGTGAGATAGTAGAATATAATTGATCGTAAACAATTTTTTCCAATACTTTACTTAGTATTGGTAATTTGGATATAGGTCGATAGTTCGAGACATCATTTTTACTGCCATTTTTATATATTGAGGTAATCAAGGCTGTTTTCCACTTGTCGGGAAATGTTCCTTCAGATAGCGATAGTTTGAAAATAACAAAAATGGGGGCTGTCAATTGTTTACTACAATAATTTATGAAGATCCCTGGAAGTTGATCATCCCCTGGCCCCTTTTTGATATCAATGGACTTAAGGTATTTGAATGTGATGTCTTCATTGATCTCGATTGAGTTGATTATGCTATTTGAATTAGAGCAAATACTGGCATTGGTTGTATGTGCAGGTTGAGCATTCGAAAATACAGATCCAAAATACTCAGAAAATAAGTTGGCTACTCCTCTACTGTCATTAGCAGTTTTTTCACCGTAATTCATATGATCAGGGATGGCAGGAGATTTTCTTTGAGAATTGACGTAGGACCATATTTTTTTAACCTCTCAGACAAAGACTTTTATTTACTGTGTGTTCCTTTGAGAACTGTCAAAACGTGAAAATGTTTGTGTTATTTACGAGTTTTGCTAAAAGCTTCATAACTCACGTTTTGGGAAACGTAGCGTCATTCTAAAAAATGTTTTGGAAAGATTATGAAATCCACTATCGTATTGTGTTGTTATATGTAAATATTTGCGTTTCTAAATATACATTTTATGAAAACGTCAAAAATATGTAAAAATCGCTGACCATTATTTCAAAGCCGTGAAAAATGTACTTTTTTCTGAGTATCATAAAGAAATAACACTTTATATATTGAAGAAATATAATTAAAAACTATTAGTCACCTCAAAATATTAACCGTCCAAACTAAAATATTTTTAATAAATTATTTAGAAACGCAATAAATTATGAACGAACAAGATGACAGATCCAATCGGCTTAGATAATGCACCTCTACGTTCCATAGATATTCTTGAATACAGACGCGTAGCGTTATTCATTATCGATACTCTGTTTTTTAAATCATGGCAATCCGTATACTAGTGATGGAAATAAATCGATTTTTGTAAAATCTCGCGCGTTTACGTGAAAAGAGGTTCTAATGTCTTGACCGCTATTATCATATTTACGTCTTTTGACGTTCTAATGTTCTGAGTGGTTAACATTATGCTGTATACCGGATTCTATTGTAGAAATGTAGGTTTTGTAAGCTGCTGAAGCGACTGTTTTTTGCCTTTTGCGAAGCAATGAAAATGAGAGATAATCAAGGGGGTTTCGATAACGCTTCCATTTTCTAAAGAATTTTAATTTTTCGTTTGTTATTTTTATTAAGGCTGCCGTGTACCATAGTGGATATTTTCCAGATTTCACAACTTTCTTAGGAATAAACGTTTCGATAATCTGTTCAATTATAACATAAAACGAATTTAACGCTGTATTTACATCCGGTGCATTAATAACGGTTGACCAGTCGGTTTCTTTCAGTCTCTCATTGATCTCTGCATAATCTGCTTTATGGAATAATTTTATTGTTCGAGGAGTTGAGAGTTGATCAATCTAAACATTTGGGATGAAAATGATTTGAGCACACATGATTTCCTGATAATGGTACGGTCAACGTGTTCCGATATTGTGATAATTAATGTATTCGAAATTTACTAAAAATTTAACAGAAAACCTGTTAATTCATTAGTTAAGGGCCTGCAACCCTTTTTTAAATAAATTAGAAAAACTCTGTTCTGACATCGTGATAATTAATGTATTCGAAATTTACTAAAAGTTCAACCAGAAACCTGTTCATTCATTCGTTAAAGGCCTGCAATCCGCTTTTTGAAAATTAATTAGCAAATACTCTTTTTTCCGTATTTGTAAATATACAATATATAATAAATACTACCCAGTTATTTTCACATAATTGAATCCGGATTGCTTATATCCATTTCTCAATTTCTTCTCGGTTTTAGGGGAAACCTAAGCGAAAGTAAGAAATTTTAAGAATAATTATTGGAATGTATATAGAAAATATTTATTCCTATACCTAACATTTTAAGCCTACATGGACATTCCTTTTCATGTAACATATCTTCCACCACCTTCATCACCTCTACAGCAATAGTCATAATTATACACGGTGTCCGGAAACTCGTAGTACAAGCGGGAAACTGGAGAATCTACACCGCATGGGGAACCCAAAAAAACATAAAGTTTTTTGATTTGAGCATTTTCAAAAAAAAAAAAAAACCAAAAAAATATATTTTTCGGCTATTTTAGGGTTAAAGTTTTTTCTGGTGTTTAGGGTTGAATAACAGATGTTTTAACCCTGCAGAGCAGAAATATTTTATGATTACACCGGGTTAAATGAAGGGTGATTTCGAAATAATGCTTCAAATCCGAGTTTCTTCATTTGTTTTACTTTCAAATAGTTTTAATTAGTTGGGTACTTTGATCTTCAGTAATAATTTATAAGAATTTGATTAAAAAAAAAAAAAATAAATAAAAAAAAAATCAACTTCAAACTCGATTTACTCGATAACGAAAGCTCAAATAAAAAAAATATATACTACAAAATCGACTCCAAATGTGATGTAGATTCACCAGTTTCCCGCTTGTACTACAAGTTTCCGGACACCCTGTATAAATAAATATGACAAAAAACAACACATTTTTGTTATAATACAACATCGCTTGTCGCTAATAGTTGTTGCGCTGATTAAGGTAACATTTAAAAAATTGCTCAATATATAATAAAAAAGGTAAGTGTAATATATATATATATATACTTTGTAATATATATTTTTTCAATGAAAATAACAATGTAAGTAACATAGTACACACAAAATAAATTTCTCAACGACGCGATTTTTTCATATAATTGTGGACTTACTACAATCCTGAATTAGAGACGAGCCCAAAAAAATAACCCATACTTCTAAAGTTTTTTTTATCAAGTAAAAATGCGTGATTTTAACCAACACATCAATAATTATCATGTGCCAGGCTCGTGCCATGTCGTATTGTTTAAATGTATTTGTTAAAAGTGTATAACACACTGCATGACGTCATGATTTTGACTAGTTTGAAAGATGACGTCAGAAAATTTACTTGTCGGTTGTGAAGTTCTATTAATTTCTGATATTTGTTAATGCACTGCCTTCAAGCTATCTGTTAGGTACCTACTTATATTTTTTTGTATTCAGATAGCTGATTACATTTTCTAAAATAAAGTCCTCAATAGGTACAATCTAAAATATTTGGAACTGGGTTATTTTTGTGATTGAAAAAATGAACTTGCCCAGCATAGCTGACAAGCAAAATAACTTAACTCTAGATCAACAAAAGGTAAAACGCAATGCACAGTGCCCATTTCGCATTGTGACACAATGCGTGCGCCTTTTCATAAATGTGCACGTGAACCAAACCAAAATTGTGTTGGGGTCATTTTTCAATGGATTTGCCGTGTCTAGTCTAATTTAGTCTATGATCTATACAGGGTGTATCGGCACTAACCCGACAAACTTTAACCAGCTATTCCTTAGCACATTTGGAGTAAAAAATGTTATGTGCACTTTGCTGTCCGGTAACGTTTTTTTTTAATAAAAAATTAATTAAACATATTTTCACCACATGTCACCACTGTTTTATCCTTTGTCAAAATTTGAAAGCAACATCGCAACTCTCGCGTGTTGCTGCGAACGAAGCCCGTATTACATAATCCAGTACCAGAAAAGAAATATTTTATTTAACAATAATGATTATTCACATTTTTCGTATGCGAATCACTGATTGTCTTCTTGTATTGTACACATCAGTTTTATTTTTGTATCTAAATTGTTTCACCTCTGGAATGCTTTGGTTTCACCTCTTACGCGTTTCACGTATTAAATAGTCTAATTTTGAAACTAAGAAACTAATTAGTAGATTTCCTGAATTTATAATCGAAGTCCAATAATTCTGAGCACTTTTAAAAACAATTTTCCTCACTTAGGTACTTATCAATAATAATAATTGGATTATTTGAACAGCGCCGTTGTTTTTTAAATCACCGTAAGTGCTCTGTCAAAATGTTACTTGCTAGGCTATCCTACAACGTATATTTTTTAATAAATTTAGTTATTTACAACTTCGCGGAATGTGATTTATGAATATTATTGCTTATGTTAAAAGCCTTCCAGAATTACCGGAATATAACGAGCAGCTTGACACACTTAAGTTTATTTCCACTAATTTGAAGGTACAAAGAATGTATAGTTTTAAAAACAATCCCGATGAATCAAAAAACGGTTCATATAAAACTGCTGCGCAACACACTGAGACAAAGGAAAGCACTCACACAAACGTCATGACTGCATTGGATTGACCACCTGCAAATGAATGCTGCCAGATTGCTAATTTATTTAAACAATAATTATTAAATTTTATTTAAAATATCGCAATTTTTTTAAAAAATCGACAATAAATTACAACTATAATTTAAAAAAAATATTCTTAACCCCACGCTTTTTCGTAATTGATTAATTAATTCAGAATTTAAACGTTGCTTGAAATGACTAGCCGTATTTGGTGACCAGATCTGAATATCCAGGTTCAGAATTTAAACGTTGCTTGAAATGACTAGCCGTATTTGGTGACCAGATCTGAATATCCAGGTTTAGAATTTAAACGTTACTTGAAATGACTAGCCGTATTTGGTGACCAGATCTGAATATCCAGGTTCAGAATTTAAACGTTGCTTGAAATGACTAGCCGTATTTGGTGACCAGATCTGAATATCCAGGTTTAGAATTTAAACGTTGCTTGAAATGACTAGCCGTATTTGGTGACCAGATCTGAATATCCAGGTACTTCCTCACCTTCCACTCCTTCCCTTAGCCATAAAACTTACCCCAATTCAACATAAAAATTGTTTAAATTATCGGATGTAATGAAATGCATAATAATTAGACCCCAAAATACTTAATTATTCAGGGAAATAAACCCCTGAGTCATCAGTTGGAAATACCAACGACATTAAGTGAAATTAACAATGCAATAATCCTATTATTGCATTGTTTAAAATTTCACTTAATTATTAGCATTAGCAAATAATATTGGGATTAGCAAATAATAATTTACGACAATTTACTCGGAAATCAATAAAGCCAGAATAATAAAAAAAGAAAGTTATCACTTACGTCGTCTGTAAGTGGCTTTACCAAAGTTTGATAATGCCGTCAGAAGGTGAAACAGCTGTCACGCGTAATAATAATTACAACTAGCAGAACTTGTTTATAAACACACTGTTTTTATAAATTTTTTAATAAGACTGTTAAAATAAAAAAAATCTCTAAATTGAAATGGAGTTCTACAAACTAAACTTAAAATCAAATAAATTTATTGCGAAGGTTCAAAGTACTGTACTGTAATATTATATTAAATAATTTTTACGTGTTTAATTATTGTTTAAAGTCAGATTAAAGCGATTAAAAAACCCACCTGGCAATTCTTATTCGAGTTTCGTTGTTTTTACGTATTGGCGCGCTTACAAGCATCAGTCGTCTCATTTTTAACCATTAATATTTAGTGTGTAGGAAAGAGAGAAGACGCTTTTCGACACACTTGTCGAAAAACTTGTTGAATGCCGACGGGCATACTCTTCTACAGATTTTATTAAATATTGATATGTAGGTAATATTGATGTGTAAATGAATGACATTGTGAGAATTTTACCAATAAATAATAAATGAAAATGCGGACATGTAGTTTATGTTAATTTTTTTATTGGAGCATTTGTTCGAAGTGACTACCATTATTTTCGATGCAAGCGTGTAGTCTTGTTATATTTTGATTATTTAAGTTTGCAGGATTTGCTTTAATTTCTGCAGCGGCTTCCATCACTCGTTCGAGCAGTTGCTCTCTTGAGGCTATTGGCTTAGCATACACTTTTTCCTTGAGAGCCCCCCACAGGTAGTAATCCAGGGGGGTCAGGTCGGGTGATCTTGGTGGCCAAGCAATGGCCGGACTTCCACGGCCTATCCAACGACCAGGAAACTCGACATCCAAGTAGTTCCGCACGGCAATCGAATAGTGTGGTGGGGCTCCATCGTGCTGGAACCACATTCTCCGTAGTAATTCGAGGTTCACATCTTCCAGAATCTCGCCCAGTTGCACTTGTAAGAACTCCAAATACATCGGTCCATTTAGTCTGGGAGGCAACTCGATTGGACCGAGTATTTGATTTCCCAGGATTCCTGCCCACATGTTGATGGAAAATCTGTCCTGGCTCGACGACTCCCGAACAAGCTTGGGGTTTTGTTCAGCCCAATGGTGCAAGTTGTGCACATTTAGCACTCCTGTTTTAGTGAACTGTGCTTCGTCGGTAAACAATATGTTTTTCATGAAGTCTGCATCTCTTATGACATTATGCAGCATTCTTCTGCAGTACACGACTCTGGAAAAGTGGTCATTCTCCATGAGGCCTTGGCAGCGCCTATAGTGAAAAGGTTTGAGCCCGTGCTTCTTCAGAACTCTCCATACCGCCATGTGTTCCCTGTGTCCTATCATCAGAGCGACCCGACGCACGGACAGCGTGGGGTCTTCG
The DNA here is from genome assembly GCF_061612785.1 of Hesperophylax consimilis. NCBI lineage: Eukaryota > Metazoa > Arthropoda > Insecta > Trichoptera > Limnephilidae > Hesperophylax > Hesperophylax consimilis. Next base: position 42,430,092 of record NC_142840.1, read on the forward strand.
GTAATTAAGTTCAGGATTCTCTCCTCAACTGCCACAGGAACGATGTTGTGTCCTCCGCCGGCGCCTTCAATCCGTCCGATGCCACAGTCACGCAATTGTTGATACATCTGAAACAAAACAACAAATAACAACTGCTTTTATTATTCAGCTCAGTAATAATGTCAAATAAACAATCGCGGGCTTTTTCACTCATTTTATTTTTAAAGAACACTTATTTTAGGCACATATCAGAAAACTTACGTTTTCTCTTCATTTATTTCATTTTTTTATAGTAAAATGTATAACAAAGTGTTTTAAATTATAATTTTCTTAACTAGGTACGGTTGATATCTTGGATTCACAGGGGTGAAATTGAATTCAAGTAATTTAAATAATCCCATGGTGAGAAAGGGAGTGAATTCAATTGCAGTGAATGATGCATTTATTAGAGATTAAAATTAATTAACTTTTTAAAACGCCGTTTAGTGACCACTGAACACAAATCACCTAAAGTACAATTTACATTTTTAAAGTTGGTGGCCCCTTGTTATGTTTTTAATGTTCCCAGTTTAAATTTCAAAAGCGCTTTTTGGCATTATCAATGAATGTAAATAGTTTCAATAAACAATTGATAGGGTACAAACCTGGACAAAGGTAGCATGGTGTGGGACGCGTCTTCCAGGAAACCTCATGCGATACTCCCTTACGGCTGCTCGTGAATTTCCATTGCAAAATCCATAAACAAAAACAATATCTGCTTGCTCGGCAGGTGGATAATTGAGGGGCATATTTCAACAGTAAAAACTTAGATAACAAAACAAAAACGAAACTAGAAACTTGATGACATGCGAACTCCCAAAACAGCACTGACCACTGATACGAGACGGGGTGGCGGGAACCACACGGGACTTGAGACAGAATATGTGTGAAAGAGATGACAGTAGCGCGGCGTTGCCAATTATTTTACCCCTATACTGTGGGCAGTAGCGGAGTGTGGAAATTTTATTTATTTTTTGTTTTTAAAAGAAAAAAAATGTTACCGGACAGCAAAGTGTACATAACATTTTTTACTCCAAATGTGCTAAGGAATAGCTGGTTAAAGTTTGTCGGGTTAGTGCCGATACACCCTGTATAAATAAAAATGTAAATGTTCGCTTGTTCAAAATCTTAAATTTCAGAAAGGTCTTCACGGATTGCTTTGAAATTTTGACACAACGTTTGCATTATAATACGCTTGTGTTTTTATATTCCTATATTATATAGTCACCTGTGTAAGGTAAAAACATGCTTTTTGTCACCTGTGACAGGTAAAAAGTAAGTGCCATCTGTGCCATAAGTGGACGTAAAAGTAACAAATGCTATTGTTTCTCTATCTGCAGCCACGTGGCGGGGTGCAGCAGAGTTTTAAATAAATACGTGATACCACTGAAGAACCATTATTTATATTAGTAACTGCTTAACAATTGAAACAAACAAACAATGAATGTTTATTGTGTCATAAATGCAAGGAATATCATAAATAATGTCTAAAATCGTTTTATCTGCTGACCAATTTGATTTTTGGTTTATGGATGGTTTTGTTTATTCTTTTACGAAATAATAAAATACCTTGCTCTATTTACATAATTTTTAGTGTGACCACAAATTCAGTGCTATTTTCAGCTTTCCCTGCAGATTACGTAACTAATTACTTATGGTTTATATTTTCCCTATTTTTAAGCAAAAAGAATCTCTGATCATGTAATAGCAATTGTGGCTTTAGCTAAATTTAATAACCAAGTACATAATCCCCACTTTTCCTTCCTCATTTCCTCCTGCCATCCCTGCTGACAACTTTTCCTTCCTCATTTCCTCCTGCCATCCCTGCTGACAACTTTTCCTTCCTCATTTCCTCCTGCCATCCCTGCTGACAATTTTTCCTTCCTCATTTCCTCCTGCCATCCCTGCTGACAACTTTTCCTCCCTCATTTCCTCCTGCCATCCCTGCTGACAACTTTTCCTTCCTCATTTCCTCCTGCCATCCCTGCTGACAACTTTTCCTCCCTCATTTCCTCCTGCCATCCCTGCTGACAACTTTTCCTTCCTCATTTCCTCCTGCCATCCCTGCTGACAACATTGGGTGGTTCAGTTCCACAGAATATATGCAGTAGTATAATTACCATTTTATATACATGCATGAATTTGGATGGTTTATCACAATCTGTTAGGTACAATACCAACGAGCTTACTCTACGGTCACCTACGCTACGGATCATACTGGCTATGTTCTGCCTGGGATTGCGTACACAGTAACAGAAAACATTCTATAAAAAGAAAAGAAAGCTGTCCACGCTACTACACCTCCCATGATTTGTAGATCCCCCGGGCCCGAGCCAGGAGCTCGACCATGAGCCAGCTTCAAGATCTCCCTGTGGTCCCCCTGCACCTCCGTCACCTGCACACGGAAGATCAGGTCAGCCTCTGTCCCTCGGTGAACAGTCGGAAAGACTCGGGAATTCGCAGCACGAGTCGCCGCTCCAGCATACAGCATCAGGTAGGAAATCACGCTTCCATCTTGTACGACCACTCCACACTCATTGTGCGTGCATCTGTCATATTTTATCATTTGCTTCTGTATGTATATAAAGAAGCAATGGGTTGTTGTATATTTGTAATTAGGTAAGGAAAGCTACTTATTAATGTAAGAAAGACTCAACATCTTATCTAAAATGATTGACAAATACCTTTTTATACTGCTAGTGAGATAAATTAAATAAATATTTTAATGCCACACTTTTATTAAATTGATTAAAAATAATCTTCAAGATTATTCAACAATCGTTTTTAGTGTACAATTTTTAGTCCGTCGATGAGTTGCCAGACAGAGTTTAGAATCTAAACATCTCTAGCATCTTGTCTTATACATTTAGATTGACAGTAATCATCACAAATGTATTAATTCTGTTACAGATTTATATGGTGAGTCAATCGGCAATAGGAGCATCGCAGGAATTGCATCGCCGAGTGTCGGGATATTACACATCAAGCCAATCTAGTCTGGCCCGAACTTCCCTGGCAATCAACCCCATACACCCAAACCCCTGTCACCAGAAACTGAGGAAACAATCGGACCTCCAGCTCATCAGGTGTGTCCAAGACAATGCCAAATCTAGGTTCAGCTACTTCGTGAAGCCTCCACTCTCCTTTTTCACCCTGTTCTTCAAGTCTCGGGAAATGGAGAAGGAATACAGAAACAATGCCCACAGAATAGATGAAAAAGAAATGGAATGCCCGACTTTAGCCACATCTCGCTTCAACACGTACCTGGATGTCCTCGTGTCGGCACTTATTTTCCTGTTAATATCAGCTTCCTTGTTTGTTTTGTACGAGCCGAGGCCTCTCTGGATAGCGGTGTTTGCTGTCTTTGTTACCTTTCAGTTGGTAGCCATTGCTTTGTGCGTACACCGACACTGGGATCTATCTAAATCACTGTTGCAAAACCACGAGCATAACAGTCGGCCGAGTAAACTGGATGACATCTTGTATCGGTTGTCCCATTGGTATCCCTGGCACTTCTTCGGTGGAATGTTCCTCAGTCTCCCGGTGCTCTCTGTTCTTGCCAACTTCTCTTGCAGCACCTCCCCATTACAGTTTGCAGGCGGAGACCAGTCATATTATATTTTTTTATTCTGCGTGAGCCTTTTGCACTTTTGTAATTTCACGCAAATTAATTGGTTGGTGAAAAATGCTTTAGTTCTTTTGTCGGCCATTATTTTTATACTCATTTCACTTTTCATATGTAACAAAGCCAATTCCCCGTTCAGTCAATTGGCTCACGCAAAACAAATAAGTTTTCAACATAACTTATTACAAGCAATATCAACTTTACAAGACACCTTGAACACATCTCTTCCAGAGGATTATAACGCTGCAAATTCGTCTTTCATGATCAAAGGAGAAAATGTAACGGGCGATGCAATATTACCCGCTTTGACGGCATTATTCGGTAATGCCTTGGATGAAGTCAAAAATCTTACTAACGTTGCTCAGAATCATTTTGAGGAAATACACCATCAAGTTTACATGGGAGAAATCTGCCTGGATATTGTTCTCATTCTCATCTTGGTTTGGTTTTTAAATAGAGAATTTGAAATAAGCTACAGAATGAGTTTCTATGGAAACATAGTGGCAAACAGAGACAATATCCGCATTCAGAGTATGAGGAACCAGGCCGACTGGCTACTGCATAATATTATTCCCCGACACGTAGCGGACCAACTGAAAAACACTGCCAAATATTCCGAGAACCATAAAAATGTGGGCATAATATTTGCCAGTATTGTTAACTTTAACGAAATGTACGATGAGTCATACTTAGGCGGTAAGGAATACTTGCGCGTGTTGAACGAGTTGATTGGAGACTTTGACGAACTGTTGGAGCACCCGGAATTCCGCTCCGTGGATAAGATCAAGACGATCGGCAGCACGTTCATGGCGGCCAGCGGGCTCAACCCGCAGATGCGCCTGGAGAACCCCGACCCCCATGCACACCTGTACGCGCTCATGGACTTTGCTCTGGCCATGCAGCGCGTGGTGTACGAGTTCAACCGCGACCTGCTGGAGTTCAACCTCATCTTGCGCGTGGGCTATAATTTCGGGGACGTGACGGCCGGCGTCATCGGCACTACCAAGCTGTACTACGACATCTGGGGGGACGCCGTCAACATCGCCAGCCGCATGGATTCCACGGGGGTTAATGGCCGCATCCAGGTGGGGGAGGCTTGCACCCAAGTATTAGGGAATGTTTATGATTTGGAGCCTCGAGGCAGTGTCTACGTAAAGGGTAAAGACAATATGAATGTATTTTTATTATTAAGGAAAAAGCCAGTTGATGTTCAGTGAGCTATATTATGGCTAGTGTTCTGATTATTTTATCAGTGTAAAATGCTCAGTAAATCTAATAGTCTTATTTATTTATGTTTATATTTTTCCTAACTGCTCGGCTGAATAGCTAATGCCTTTTATCATTGATATTAGATTCAACCATTATTGCGTGTATTTGTTTTGCAATGCGCTCCTGGTTAGCCAAATGGACCAATGGAAATATTAAATCAAAACTATCCCGTCTAAATAGATTCTTTTATCAAAACTTTTCCTCGAGATATACAGAAGTGTTCTGTAAATTATTACCAGCTTCCCAATGAACTACAATCTTTTTCTCAGTCAGTAGAATACCGGATTCAGTGAAATGTTTAATTGCACTTATAACATTCAGAGTGAGGTGATTCAACACTAAATTGTTAATGTTCGTATTCATGCTAATGAATCTCATAAGGACTTCAGTCAATTTAAATTTATTTTATGAATATTCTAACTTCTATACCAGTATTTTTATAAATGTCATTTCATGCATAATTTCGAAAGTTTTATTTTTTCAAAGCTAGCCAAAACGATGGAAACCTGGCGAGGTACATGTGTATTCCGCAATGGTGACCCGTGTGCTAGTCATGCACATGGTCAACTGACCCACGAGGAAGCGCCACAAGTTCTGTCAGAACCTGCCGACCAATCACAGGGCGTTTAAATCTTTTAATGTTTTCACTGGAGTTTCTTACTGCAGTAGGAATTGGGTATTCCACTATCCTTAATATTCAACCATGCGTATGTTTCACTGGAGTTTCTTACTGCAGTAGGAATTGGGTATTCCACTATCCCTAATATTCAACCATGCGTATGTTTCACTGGAGTTTCTTACTGCAGTAGGAATTGGGTATTCCACTATCCCTAATATTCAACCATGCGTATGTTTCACTGGAGTTTCTTACTGCAGTAGGAATTGGGTATTCCACTATCCCTGAATATTATTGAGTGCAATATTCAACCATGCGTATGTTTCACTGGAGTTCCTTACTGCAGCAGGAATTGTAAATCCTTGAATTGGGTATTTCACCAACTCTGAATATTATTGAGTGCAATATTCCATGCGTATGTTTTCATTTAAAAATCCATCTTTTGTAATATAATGTAAGTTGATCTTTGGATTGTGCCGCTGTTCAATTAGCCATCAGCCAGAATAATTATTACAATTGTTTACTATTAACGGTCTACGTAGATGCTATAAATGTTTAGCTTTAAAGGATATCTTTGTGTGATTTTTTATTAAAGTTCCTAATTATTTATTTTCCAACTCCATGCATGATTTCATCATTTTTATTTTTTACTAACAATATTTGAAATTCCCTCTTTGGTGTATGTATTGTGAATATGTATGCATTAGTGTGACAATACACTGGACATATTTGACCAACGTGTTGCCGAAATTTTTATATACATTTTTACTAATATCAGATGTAATGGTAATTTATGTGATGGTTTTTAATACATAATAATAAGTGACCTGTGTAATTTCTTTCAATGTTTATACACTAGCTTCTTAGGAACATTCTATACATATTGTATTGAGTTATGAAGTCATTTTAGAATTCATATATTTTAAGTGCCTTAATAACCTGTAGTGTTACGGTAATAAAAGATAAATCCTTACCCATCTATAAATGTTATATTAAAAACATGGTATTACAATATGTATTGTCATTCCTCTTCTCTAGTTAAATAATGAATTACATTATTTATTTAATCCTATGGATAACCTGGAATGGGCAGCCCGTAAACAACTATATTAAGTGACATTATTTAAGTTCCAACTGATATTTACTGGGTAATTTATTTACATACTACATATTAATTAAATTTTATACTATCATCACAGGGATTCAAATTGCTTGCCTTATTTTTAGAGCTTTATTTAATAAATATTTATTGTTTTAGAGCGCTGTACGTAAGTTGAATGTTTATCTAGACATTGTATTTTAAACATATTGTTTTGAATATGTTTTATTGTAACGAGGACCCATATTTTATAGATTTAAATATTCTAATCTCTCATTCCCGCGATGCGATGCATTGAGACCAGAACCAAATATGTAATTGTGGTTTAGTACATTTGCCATTTAGCCATTCATTCACAAATTGAATATTCTACTCTCTCATTCCCGTAATGCGACGCATTGACACCAGAAGCAAATATATAATCGTGGTTTTAGTACATTTGCCATTTAGCCATTCATTCACAAATTGAATATTCTACTCTCTCATTCCCGTAATGCGACGCATTGACACCAGAAGCAAATATGTAATCGTGGTTTTAGTACATTTGCCATTTAGCCATTCATTCACAAATTGAAAATGCATGATTTTCAACAATGATGATGAATAAATCTGGCTCAACATTTTCCATTTCTGTTTCAACCTCTCATTCTGCTTGTTGCAATCTCCTAACCTAACCTAACTGTTGACCGATGTTTTTTTCGCTATTTGCGAAGGCTTGCCTCAATAATTTTCCATTTGAACTTCTAAATTACATTCCCATTTAGTTGTTACCCATAATATATTATTTTTATTAATTTATTTGATTCCTTAAGTTATTTCGCCCTTTTATAATTGGCAATAAATCTAGTTAATGCCAACAAAAAGCAAATCATTATTTTATTTAACAATGTTTGTGAATGTTGGTTGGGAGGAAAGTACAAAATGACTGTACATAATTATTCCTTCTGAAGAATTATTTATCATAGACCTTTTTTTAAATTCGAAATTCACATAATATATATACAGTTAAACAACAGTATGTGCATTTAAATGTTCAAGTTTTGTGCAAAAATTTACTACCCATAAAATAATTACATACCTATGCTAAAAGAATTTTCATATATCGAAAAAATCTTTCCATTTACCCTCGACTTTTATAGATCAATTAAGAAGTATTTCTCTTCTGCATGCATAAAAGTAGAAATAAGTAGGTAATCCAATTGGCAACTGTAAAATGTTTTTATTGCTCCTGTTTCTCTAAGACTTGTGTAATTTGAAATAATGTGGATGGGGTCTAAAAGATGCTGGGAAGTTTGTAAAATAAAAATAAAATCAATATAGAATGCAATGAAAACAAGGTCTTACTGTTGAAAACCTCCGCCAATATAATATGTATTGTAAGAGGATAGTATTTGTTGTTCACCAAGTACCTACCGTAATGTTACTGAACCAAAGATCAGTCGTGTGTGCTTATTGTGCTCATTGTGCTCATTGTGCTTATTGTGGGAAACCCATATTCTATCCATTTTCAAAGGAACTATATAATTAACTTGTTGAAGATTTTGGATCATAAATGTTACGCGTGGAACAGATGAAACAGGAACCTGCATTTGTATATGTATTATGTATTTTACATCTATGTACATACATGAAAAACATTGCAATATTATTAAAATTGTAAATAAATTATCAAAGAGTTAGAATCATTCTATTTATTTTGACAATCATCTAAGTAAAGTAAGGTGCTCTTCCAAACGTAGAAAGTGACTTTATCAAACAAGTTGAACTAAAATATTCTTGAAATTTACCAAATTATTAAAGTAATTGTATTTAGTGGATACTTTTTGATAAGTGTCCGCCGATAACGATACGCAGTAATAAAGCTATCCTAAACACAATTATTACGGTAGGTACATAGGTTATTGGATATAACTGGCAGTGTGTTCACATTTGGATCTGCCGTGACTGTGGTGTAATTGACTAATTGACTGATTGATTGATGGAGATTGCCTTAAATTCAAGTAAATGTGAGAAAGTTTCAGATGTGACATTTCATACTTCTAATAATATTATTAAATACTTATTGTACATCATTTTAAGTAAGCATTAAACAAGATTTTAACTTCAGCCATTTCTTAATACAAACTCATTTTACAAAAAGACTTCTTAAAATAGGTTAAACTTTTATAAGAAATACATTACTATTGAAAGAGAATACACTCTATTAGCGGAGAGAGATACTACAGTGAAATTATCTTAGATAAGGGAATATTGTTTCAATTTCTTTAGATAAAATAATATTTTGTACTGTATTGTATATATATTTTGCAACATCGTATGAGTGTTGAGTATTGAGTTTACAAAAACGCTAACTTAACTCTGGCAGTGTGATATTTGTGCATATTTTCCTTTATATTGCCTGTCATTTTTGTTGCACAAAGGCTAATCTAGTGTATTCTTTATCAAAGCGGTTGCTCTATCTTTTAGTTAAAAGGCCGTAAAGCAATAAAGAGGCCTAGCGAGGGCATCGTATCTATTATTTGCTATTATATCACAGTTTTGTACTGATTTTACATTCATTTTTAATGTTTCCCACAAAATAAAATAAATGACAAGCTTGTTTAACATTAAAATAAAATTTGTAATTATTATAGAAAAAAAAAATGTAGTGGAGTAGGTATGTTATTTATATGTCTGTAGTTTTATATTATAATGATGTCACCAAAAATATAATAAATATAAAAGAATTAGGAATTTCAAAAAACTCAAAGCAAAATATCCAAATCAAAAATTCCAATATTTATCAAGGCATGTTGTATTTATTGAATTACATTGTAATAGATTCTAAAACGAATTATTTGATTGTCTAAACACTTGTGATAGTCAAAATTAATTACTGTATTAAATATTAATGTGCCAGTTGTGTGTGATGATTTTTTAATGTGCAATGTTTTTTTTTTAATAATTTCCACAGATTTGTAAATATTCTGCTATGATAATTATGTGAATTGTATGTAATGTGCGTTATGGTATTTGTTGCAAAGTTGTTGGTGCAAAATCACTAACATTAATGTTATTTTTTCTAACCAAGAATCAACCCGTCCGCAGAAGGATTGAATCCCCAAAACCTTGAAACCTCATCTGTCCTGGTACACAATCCTTGAAACCTCATCTGTCCTGGTACACAATCCTTGAAACCTCATCTGTCCTGGTACACAATCCTTGAAACCTCATCTGCCCTGGTACACAATCCTTGCTTTATTCAAAGTATGCAACTCATTGACGAAGGTGCATCGGAAGAGGAACATCGTTCAATTTATGTATTAATAATAATTGAAAGTAGAACAGTTCTACGTCAACAAAAAGTGTCACCTGTTGACATTTTAAGAAATTGAATTAATTTACTAATGGCGAAAAGTATTGTTCAGGACCCAACCAAATATCATTTTATTCACATGTAATAATATATATATCCAACGTGCCATATCTTTGGGAACATCCCAGACTTCTATTACCAAGAATTAGGGTGCCTAAATTCTTTTCAGTCACTTTCTTAGCGCCAATCAAACAGACTTCCCTATCATAGTTCTGGATGAGGGTTCAATTTGCTTGTAACAATAATATTATATCATAGATCTCAATAGAGGTCAGCGTATGATCAATTCATACTGATTTTTGGAAAAATTTAAATGGGTTTCTGTAGAAGTTTTTTTTATCTTTATTTATCTGTCGTCGCTTTCCCCACCGCACACGAACGTACACAAAGGAACGGATCTCCGGCTTTAAACAGATAAACTTGTGCGGTGTAGATGTACAAAAAAAGCTCAGACGCGAAAAGCTTAAAATAGCCAACAAAAGCTTTCGAAATGCCATTTCCCAGTGAAATACTGCACTTTAATTTTGTTTATCATTGTTGACCAGTGAAATGGACAGTCGCATGGCCTAGATACCGAATTGTCCATTGTCCAATCAGAGGGTCATTGAGTTCCTATTTACTGCGCAATGGCATTTCCTGCCCCGACTGAAACCAAATTCCAAAATACTCCCTTGAAATTACAATAGGTAAATTCCGGCAAATAAAATTACTTTTATGCGATGAAAATTAATTTCATGAATAAATTATTATTGTTTAAATTTTTCTTCCCTGCACGGAGAGTAAGGCTGATTGATTGAAAATCTTTTAAAATCGTCATTCCTGCACACCTGCGTTGGTTTTAATAATACATAAGGACGAAATGCAAAAAAGTGAGGACTTTTATGAACACGTGTTCGGACATCTTAACAAAACATTGGTATTTTATTAAAAGTTTTTTTAGGATACCTATTCATTCGTTAATGGCCTACAATCCCATTTTTAACAGGAATACGGATAATTCTTAAGAGATTTTTAATAAATTAGCAATATTTCGAGATTTATATTATTATTGTTTAGAGATTTCAAAATCATTTTTCTCATGTGACATTCATTTTGGAACTGGAGAGTTCCAGCATATATTCATACATTGACCACCGGCGAGCGAACATCAAAATAACGAGACCTTCCACAGAAAAGTAAAGTTCGCTAAAGTAACGGTTGTGGGACTTTTCTACGCAAGGTAGACTAATACTATCACATACCATCATCATTATACTACTGGAGATTCACTTTAATCAAATACACAGCTAATTATTTCTTTTGCTTACTTAAAGTTGTATATTCCTCCGTCGTATTATGTATTTCATATTGCTTCATTTCAACATTTATTTATTTATTCACGGTAAAATTATTGTACCCTTGAAATTTAACTTCTATTAAAAGCCTATTCAAAAACATATATCAATTTATTTTTGCATAAAATGATGGCTAAACGCTTAGGTGTTTATGGATTATTTCAATTAAATAATTTGTAATTGAATAATTCACATATATTTAAGAGGATACGTACTATGGCATCCCCACTCTCGACTATGTTGTGTGACTGAACGTAGTTATGACATTTATAAGCCATTTCAAGCAACCAAGGCGATACTGAGAGTCTCTACTACACCTTGGCGCAAATAATAATGAACCTGCTATGTATTATTTTAGTTAAGTTTAGTGTGTGAAATAATGAACATAAAATAATTCAAATTAAAAGAGATGATTGTATTATTTTTATGATATGAGCTTTTGTGTGACAATCCTAAATACACAATATCGTGGGCGTGCACGGGTTTGTTATTGCGGTAAGTAAATTATAACTTATTTGTAAGTGTCTAATTAAGGCCCCGTAGTAAGCGTTCAAAGATTGTTTGAAAGGGAGATATGGAAATACGAATGTTAGAGGGAGCGCTTTAATATTAAAATACGATAATAATTAAGCATAAATGGTGAAAATATTTAATTAAACTTGACTCATTTGAAATAGAGTAAAAATCTCTCTAAAAATGCTTTAGTTGCATTTAAACATACACTGCATGCCTATAACTTAAAATAACAGAACAAAACGTGTTTTTAATCATTTTCGTAGCTTTTTGATTTTTTTGTATAAAGGGAATTTATTTCACTTCATTAACGTTTCGGCACAACAAATGTTAAGATATTATCTTGTAAAATAACATTTTTTTTGGAACTTAAAGAGTTAACGAGAAACTTGTTATAAATCAGTAGAAATTGGGTATGTGGGGTCTTAAATACCATAATAAAATATTCCATTTTGGGAACAAGTGGAAGTTTTTGGCGGAAATTTGCAATAACATTCTTACTGCTGCTAGCAATTTGCGCGCTATTGTAAAATAGACGTCAGGTTAATTTATTGACCAGTCATTGAAAGCCCCGCTCTTCGCAACATGGTTTGTTCCTCCCACCTTATGTTCCTATCTACTGTTTTCTCATGTCTATGTTAATATGCCAATCAACAATTAATAATAAGTTCATTTACACAGCATTTATTTAAGTGATTTTGCATCAACAATTGCCTTAACTTAGCTATATTATAACTAATTCATTTTGATACCTTTATAAATGAATACTCAAAACGGATGAGAAAATACAGCACTAAACTTAGTACCCCGATGTCTATTGTATTATAAACCATTTATTCAGTGTGATGATTTATGTGTTTTCATTTCAAACAATAAATATTTACAAAACCCATAAATTTTTATTATATTTTTATAATGAACCTCTTGCAAGGATTTTAAATTAACCTAGAAAATGTCTATTTTTTACAACCCCCACAGGAGGCCGTGAGGAAAACAATTTCCCTCAGGGCCTATGTCATCTCCTGGGGTACTGTGTGGAGGGTCTTTTTTAAGGAAAGGAAGGAGAGGATGTTCTGGGAAGGTAAAAGATATGAGGGTTGGTTAGGAATCCAGACATTTATTTATTTATTTATTAACGGACATCGTCCAAATTACAAAATAATAACACAAATACAGTAAAATTAAAAATACAGGAGTAGACAAAGGTACATGGAAGCAAAGACATAAGGCAGATATAATATAAGAAAATAAAGTGACAAGTCGAATCAAGTCAAGAATACGCCGTGGGTCAGGACCACAGGACACTTATAATATTCCGTCACTTGTTTAGCGACTGGCAAAAATCATTCAGACTTATCCCAAAAAGTTAAGGTTCTCACTTGAGTTGACCAGTCTACACATTCTGGACAATAATAATAATAATAATGATTTATTGTCTTCTTTTCTTAGTAACATATAGAGATAATGATATCCTCACTGGGATCTCCCGTGCTGAGGATTTCATTGACATATTATAATTTAATTATAAGAAATTAATATTACAATGGTAAATAATATTCATAATTTGTCGAATGATGGTTGAGGAAGAGCAGTTCATTATTTCTGAGTCTGCGAGAGGATATTGAAGGGAATGAGTTGCAGTTAGAGTAGGTGAATCAATAATACCATTTATAATTTTGAAGAAGCAAATGAGGTCATTTCTTTCCCGTCGGACTTCCAAAGGAGAGAGGTTTAGAGTTAGTTCAATTTCATCATATGAGTATTTGCCTTTTTCTAATCCTAGCCTCCTAGCAATCCCTCTTAAGAACCGATGTTGAACAGATTCAATGCGTCGAATGTGGACAGCATAAAAAGGAGACCAAATAACACAAGGATATTCAAGATGGGGGCGAACTAAGGAGCAGTAAAGAGTTCTAAGGGTATTTACGTTTTTGAAGTCCGAAGTGATTCTAGTGATGAAACCAAGTAGTTTGAGGGATTTATGTGATCCCGAAAAGAAAGCTTGCTATCAAGAGAGACACCAAGGTCTTTAATAGATGTAACATTTGCTAAGCAAATATTATTAAGTTTGTATTCGAAGACAATCGGTTTTTTGATCTATAGAAGGACATAATTTTGCATTTATCGACATTTAGTTTCAAACAATTAATTTTACACCAATCATAGAAAGAGTCGATATCCGATTGGAAAGAAGTCGTCCGCAAAAAGCCAAAAGCGTGTATGAGAGAAAATACTAATTATGTCGTTTATAAACAAGTTAAAAAGTAGCGGCGCTACATGCGCTCCTTGAGGCACGCCGGACGTTACTTCAATGATAGTAGACACAAAGTTGTTTAATTTAACTCTTTGTTTTCTATTGCAAATAAGAATTAAAGAAGGGTAGCAAGGGGTTTCTAATACCGATAGCATATAGTTTGGCCATAAGGATTGAGTGGTTTACTTTGTCGAAAGCTTGAGAGAAGTCGGTATATAGAACATCTATTTGTGAGTTATCTTCTAGATATATGAATATATCCCTCCCACTGCGGCGGAAGGCGATGAGTCGGGAGACCAGTTGGAGAGGTCAAATGGTCTCCCCAAATCAGCCTCACCTGATTACGTGTACGTGCGAATAAAAGAATACTATTTTACAACTTTGTAAACTACCTCATAAATAAAATCGGATTGGAAAACCAAAGACCCCTTTAAAATATATTACCTAAACAAACAAAAAACCACCGATAAACTTATCGTTGAAAACTCAATTCCTGAATGTGCGAATTAATGTAATTTTTTTTTTAAACACGAAAACTATACACCATTTTCTTTATGAATTGCAAAAATGATTCGAAAAAAACGTGGGACTATATTAATAATACACTAGCAAACAAATGGAAGACTTTGAATAAATCTTGTAATAAGTTAATAATGAATAAATTTCAAATCAACATGATATGCGCAAACATTTTAACGACTACTTTTGCAACATTGGGTCCTCCTTACCTAATAAAATTAATAAAAATAAGCCCTCGCACGAACCAGCTAACGAAACAACATTGGAGCACAATAACATTGAATCACTTTATCTTCAACCCACCACGGAGCTCGAAATAAAAGAACCATAAAATGTAATACTTAGTCTGTCCGAACTAGTGGCTTTTCCAATATCAAAAGTAATTAACCATTGTATTTACAAATGGTAACAGAAATTTACAAATCTGGATCTAAAACGGATACCTCAAATTACCGGCTCGTCTCCTTTTTACCAATGTTATCAAAACATTAGAAACATGTTATTTATGAAAGGCTAAACAAGTTGGAAATTATGCCATAGCAATCCTCGTAGACCTCCAAAAAGAGTTCGATATCGTGAGTCTTAACACATTCTTTGCGGAAGACGAGTTTACTAGTTTTGTTGCGCAAAGCGGTAAGGAGCAGGAAACTTGTAAACAAGGGGTTCTAAATGGGTGCGGGGTCATGTGTTTTCTACTGTCGGCGGTACCCGATCTATCTACCTGTCAATACAATGAGTTTGAAACACAACAAAAAAATACAAATAATAAACGCTGTCGCGTATGTTCCGCTCACAAACTACGCAGTGAAACGCGGTACATGTGCAAGTTTTGCAATGTGCCCCTGCATAAAGGAAAGTGTTTCGAACGCTATCACACATTGAAGCACTAGTAGTTTATAGTTTTTTTATATTATTTGTAGTGTTGCTTGGGTTAGCAGACGACAAAGTGATATTTGTAGTGTTTGAGTTAGCAGACTACAAAGTGATATTTGTAGTGTTGCTTAGGTTAGCAGACGACAAAGTGATATTTGTAGTGTTTGAGTTAGCAGACTACAAAGTGATATTTGTAGTGTTGCTTGGGTTAGCAGACGACAAGGTGATATTTGTAGTGTTTGAGTTAGCAGACTACAAAGTGATATTTGTAGTGTTGCTTGGGTTAGCAGACGACAAGGTGATATTTGTAGTGTTTGAGTTAGCAGACTACAAAGTGATATTTGTAGTGTTGCTTGGGTTAGCAGACGACAAGGTGATATTTGTAGTGTTTGAGTTAGCAGACTACAAAGTGATATTTGTAGTGTTGCTTGGGTTAGCAGACGACAAGGTGATATTTGTAGTGTTTGAGTTAGCAGACTACAAAGTGATATTTGTAGTGTTGCTTGGGTTAGCAGACGACAAGGTGATATTTGTAGTGTTTGAGTTAGCAGACTACAAAGTGATATTTGTAGTGTTGCTTGTGTTAGCAGACTACAAAGTAATATTTGTAGTGTTGCTTGAGTAGCAGACTACAAATTAATATTTATTACCAATTCTGAGTGTTAAACTTTAATTGTGTATTTATAAGATCGGCATTGATTAATATTTCCTAAAAGTGCACAGCTGTTTGAATTGCTTTATTAAATCGCGGAAAATCATAATTAAAAACACTTAAATTAACATCGAAATGGACAAAACAAAGTAAACAGAGTTAATGAATTAGTTTTTTGTTCAGACGAAAAAAAAAATATTTGTTAATGGTTATTTTAAACTGTTTGAAGATTGAGAAGCTTTGGTTTATTTAGGAATTTCCTTATCAAGCACGATTATTTTGTTTGACTTTACCTAGATCCCATGAAGAATAATACTAACGCTAAGCAATTCCAGATATCAAAAGATAAAAGACTTAACGAATAAAGCAAAGACTTGGTTCTTTTATAATTCATAGCGATCCGAGATAAAATAAAAGAGACTGTACTGTGTTCACGGAGAAGACCTCATCATATGAAATAAATGTAAAGAATATAATATGAAACACGAAGTGCATTAAAAAACCTATTGGCCATTAGCCATTAGCCTATATAACATTATCATGTTATTCATAAAGCACTTAAATAACTCGGCTTCATTTAAACAATTACTCCTGACTTTAAACATTACAAGTACACCAAAAACACTTTACTGTTCGTTGGTTCGCCTTCATTTTGAATGTTATGCAAGTGTCATTTGGTCTCCTTTCTATGCTGAAAACTAAATTCAAAATATTACAAAAAAAACAAAAACAATTCACCACTCACTTTAAAAATTGTAAAAATGATTCGAAGTAAACGTGGAACTTAATTAATAACATACTAACTAACAAATCGAAAACATTAAGCAACTGTGAAAAATACCTGTTTAACAGTACTTCACTCATTTAAGGCAGCACATACAAAAACTGTAACAAAAAAATATTCCACTAATCGGTGTGTTTTATTATATCATTAGGGCACTTCCTGTTATCCTCTATTCAATTTGGTAGAATATGTCATCTTCTACCAACACAAGTAAAGAGGAGGTTATACTTTTACTACGTTTAATACAGTCCCATCTAAATAATCTAAGAGAAATTTAGGGAAACACGTACAAAACGTACCTAAACCACCTAATAATAATACAGAACCAAGTCATAAAAAACTTACTAACATTGACCCAGATAATACCATAACCCCTAGGTACCTACTTAAAAGTATACCATGAAACAAACTGACTGCAAATCAGAAAACTCTACGAATATAACATATGCCTGGATTTAAACACACGAATACATTTATGAAAACAAGTACATGAACAAGACTAAATAATAAAGTGTACATCAATTCAGTAAAGGCTGAAAGTGGAAAAAGAAATATAGGCCATGAGGGTGTGCACTGTGCACACATACTATCTCTTTCCTGACAGCTGAATATATTTAAGAAAAAACTGTATGCTCTTACGATTAGTGAGAAAAATTAAAATGTAATTACGTAAGTAGGTAGTAAACAATAATATTGATTTTTTTGTCTATTTTTAGGTTAAGAAGGTGAAAAATGTATCTTTCTTTTAACTTAAGTGAAAAAATAGGGTGGCCATTTTGTTATCCGAACACGTACGGTAGCGCTACACTAGACAATTTTTATTGGTAATTTAAATGTTTGTTTACATAACTTTGTTGAATATTTTTCTTAGATCAAAGTCCCGAGGATAACGCTGAAAACGTCTCAAATATTTCATTTGAAATTTTAACTCGGTACATAATATATTTTTTAAATTTCGCATTTTGTGTAAGTGGAAAATGTAGCTTGTGCAATGATACTTAGGTAGCAGTGATTTAAGATCGCGACGCCTCGGTGGGAATCTAACGCATTTATCTAACGCAGGTTAAGCTTATATATTTTAAAGGTTTCCGTTTTAAAAAATGCTAAAATATAACCGTTTATGGAAAAACTAAAGAATTTTCGTCTAAATATTATTGGGATACTGACTCTCTGAAAAATTAAAATCACAAGCATTTATTTGTTCGTGCTTCGACCTACAAAAATTTCGTTTCGGCACTTTTTCTATGTCTATGTGGATATAATAATTCATATTCCACTGTCTTCACCCAAGCAACATACCTACCCAAATTGGGAATACCGAAGAAACATAGGATATCTATCGAAAACAACGACTTCATATGATTCCTAGTGATTTCGTTTGTCGACCCAAATGAATCATTACGATGCCATATACCTTTGTGAAGTATTTTTTAAAATAAAATACTAGCTGTACCCCGCCAGGCGTTTCTGTGGCTCAGATGCAGATGTGAAGATCTATTTGCAGATCAATAACTAAATAAAATACCCGTGGTGCAGATAGAGAATCAATAGCGCGTTTTGCTATTTCCTCCAATACATGTTTTATTTTAAAAAAACATGTATTTTCCTATTACAAGTGAAATCTATATAATACAGGTTATATAAAAACGCACGCGTATTCGATGGCAACGTTGTGTCAAAATTTTAAAGGAGTCATTGAAGAACTTTCGGATATTTAAGATTTTTAACAAACAAACATTATTTATTTTATGAATATAGATTATTTGGTAATGTGGGCCTCACTGGGTTTTGCCTCATTGAGTTTTACGTGTTATGGAAGTTTTGCGAAAACACCACAAAATGGGGATTTCGTGCCTTTGCGCATTCCTTCTTCAGCGAAAATCCACAAAGGAAACTCTCTGGAACGGAATTAATGGGTTGATGGAAATTGTTTCTTTGCCAACTTTGATGCTGCTGTTGACTGCTAATAATGGAAAGACCCTGTCCTTAGGTTTGAATTTAATGAATTCGCAATTTTCATACGTGGTAACCATGCTATCCGATATGTCCAATCGGTACCTATTTCTCTGGATATATGAGGATATATAATCCTCAACAAGCCCAGTACTTATAGAAAAAAGTGAATCCATCTTGGTGAAGCTGATGCTGAGAAAATAAATCCAACAGCTTTTTCAAGCCTAGATACCTAATGCGCTATAGCCTAATACGTCCTCGTACTGACATTTCCCCAAAGGTTGCTGCACACGTTATGCAAATATATCGAGCTTTTCCCGGCAGAAGATTGCAAGCGACAATTTTAATCCGCTTAAAACAGATTTCCATAAAATGCAAACGAATTCATAATATTTCATCGTATGATGTATTTTTTTATTTTTTGGCCAAGCAAAGCATAGTAAGCGTCATATACAAGAATACATTCCTAAAATGCATCGCGAGCATATTAAAAAAAACTGAATATAAATAAAAGTAGTAAGATTAAGAAATACCTTCCAACGGAAGTCAGAAATATTGAAAATATACACGGTGTTCGGAAATTCGTAGTACAAGCGTATTTATATAATATATGTATATATTGTACTGCCACCGGGGTAGTGTGTTTTTTCTAAAGTTGTCTAAGTGATAAGAATAGATTAAATGCACAAATTAAGTTGTTAAGGACCCTTGAAGTGATTTTCTCACAAAAACAGCCCAATTCAAATAATCCAATCTATAGGTACATATATACATATATTTTTTTAAAGAGATCAAACATTCATGGGTTATGAATAACCTGACAATATTTGAAAATCTCCTATTACCATCACAGTAAGCGGAATATTGAACACACTACGCCTGGGTAGGACCCAAACGCGATTTCAACTCAGCCAGCGACCGGTCTAATCATTATAATTAGTGGTTAATCTACATTTAAAGCTCATCTGTTTGTATTTAGACGTTAGTTTACCGTGTATTTAATTTATAATTGTGGGGCTGACAGATTACGCTACACGCATCATGGCTTTACCCTTTCAAATAATCTTGCAATTATAGTTGCTAAAGATATTGGCCGGTTATTGCTGGAGATGGTCATGTCGGGTTATCCTGATTCCAGGATCGGAGTTGTAACTGTTTTCTTCATTGCACCCTGTAGATGGCTATGTTAAAGGATTGCGTTGAACAGTATGTTTAGTAGTTAAGGTATGTATCTACCCTCGTGCTTAATTTGTTCAATACTTAGACTATCATGTCCCGGAGATTTACTGGCCTTGGTGGCTATGATGGATTTCATTATATTACTTTCAGAGAGGCGCAGTCGGTACTTCTTTCCGGAGATATCTGCAAAGGTCCTTCTAAAAGTCTTGGCAATTCAGTTTTCAGTGCTGCAGCAAGGCTGATAATCGGTGTTTCCAAATATTCCCACATTCCACAACGTCTGCGGAACCTTCATTGGCTTAAGTGCCCTGAGAGAATCCAATTCAAACTCTGCTGGATGGTTTTCAAAGCCGTACATGACATGACGCCACCCCATTCGCCGGAACTGCATTGGAATGTTAATTGATGTTAATATTAGGTAAGCAACCCTTTGATCAGCATCTTCAATAGCCAATCCCAATACCAATTTAGGAGACCGGGCTTTTGCAGTAGCAGGCCTAACAGATTGGAATAAACTCCCTTCACATTTGCGAAAGATCGACAGCTCATCTGAGTTCAGAGAAAAACTAAAGATTCACATTTTCAACTTGTCGTATCCGGAATAGTGACCGCATTTTTTTTCAGTAGTATTTCATTGCTCAGTCTAGGGGATTTGTCTCCTTGACTACCCACTTTAATGTAATAACCATTTATTATGTTTGTGCCATGGTGGGATCGCCATCTTCTGTCACTCCATCATTTTTACAGATGGCAGGAAGAGGTTTAGTTGAAGCTCTGATTGTAGATGAATGGGTTGTGTCAATGAACAACGAGACGCTGGGGATAACCTGATGACATTTAGAATTTAAACATTTAAGTACAAATTTGTCAGCAAATAGTTGACGCCTTAAATAGGAGGATCAGAACATTCAACTTGAAGGGAATTGATCGGTGACGATTCAGTTATTATTCTCAAAGATTTAGATTGGATTTTGTCTAATTTATCAATTACATTTTTTAAAGTAAGTGGGCAGACATAGTCGAGTCGATGGCTTCGAATAAGTGCGATGTAAAGCAACTTATTGCAAGTAGAATGAGCTCCTCACCAAACGCCAGATAATGATCTGATGATTTTTTTTTCGCATTTAATAGCTTAATTATTTATATGGGAAGACCATTTATGTTTCCTATCAATTGTTACCCCCAAAAATTTTACTTCAGAAGCTTTGGGGATTGCAGAATTTTTTAATAAAAGGTGACACTCTTGAGTCTTTTAGATTGAAAGTTCAAGACCATTTAACTTGAGCCATTTGCATTGAGATATTTGACGGCGAGAGGGATGATTTTGGATGATAAGAAGAAAGCTATGTCATCTGCAAACTCAATAACTTTTACTTGTGGGGGAATAGTGACATGCATATCGTATGTGTATATATTATACAGTAAAGGGGACAGTACATCGCCTTGTGGTAAACCCTCCCAAATACGAGTAGACCTTCTTTAAGGAGAAATATCTGGTAGCTCAATGAAAATTTTCCTCTTTTTTATCTTTAATAATAGATTGGACAAACATGGGGGAAGGCCAAGGCCTAAAAGTTTTTTTTCAGGATTTGGATGGAAACATAAGGCGCCTTCTATATCTATAAAGACGGCAAGACAAACTTCCTGTTTAGAAATGGATAAATTAATATCAGTGCTAATGATGGCAAGGTTATCTTGAGTGTATTTTTTTTCCTAAATCCAAATTGAGATGGAGAGAAAAGCTGTTGACCTCGACAAAAAATTCTAATAGGTTTTTAATAAATTTTTCATGAAGTTTACTGAGGGTGGATGAAAGAGCGATTGGCCTGTAGTTGGATCCAGAATTTCGTGATTTGTTTGTTTTTAAAATTAAGATGATTATTTGAGAACTCCAATCTTCAGGCATTATGCCAGTCTGGAAGATTTTATTTAGAATGCTTAAGAAGTGGTTTAGAACATTATCATTACTATTTTTGATTATGCTGTAAGGTATACCATCTCTGCCTAGAGATGAGTCCTTGACTGTTGATAAACACTTTTTAGGTCAATTAAGGTGAATGGAGAGTCTAGCCAATGATTAGACATAGGAGTATTATAGATGGGCGTTATTTCATCTAAGTTAGGTACAGAAGGGGGGGAAATTATGTCCAAGAATTCTTCTATCCATTTAGAATGAGACGCTCGAGGAGATGGTGAACTGAAGTAGGATCGAAATCTTCGATCATAGAACTAACGTCCGAAATTGGAGTGTTCGGAGATACAGAACTGCAGAAGTTGTACAACCCAGATTTTTTTTTGACCTCAATACCCTTTTGGCATTGGATTCGGCGCTTTTGTATATAAGATAGTTCTCCAGTCATATTGTAACGATAGGAAAAAGATTTAGCTTTCCGAATTCTTACTACTTTGGAACATTCCTCATCCCACCAGGGAGTTGGAGAGAGTTTTTTGAGAGATTTAGTTTTAGGGGGAGGATTTGATTTATTTATTGCAGTTATGAGCATTCATTTGAAGTATTGATTTGAAGTTGTAGTCATCTTTGACGGAAAATATATCGGTGGCGGGTAAATTTAGTAGGAATTTGTCCATATGAGAGTTAAATTCATCCCATTTGGTGTGTTTCATTTTAATCTTTTTCGAAATATGAGACTTGTCTGATTGGAAATAAGTTTTCTTAATTCCTTCTTTAGCCATCTTTTTGGACATTATTACAGTGTTCATCATCAGGGCAGATGGGCCCATGGCAGATCTGCTCTGATGATGGACACTCTATACTCATAATCATATCTCATAATTTTAAAATAATATTTATATTACTTTCCATCAAAAAATGTAAGTTTATCTCAATTATTTATGCAAATTTAATGGTCTCATTAAAATATGAATATATTATTTAGAATCTAATGGGTCTAGTTCGTAGTTAAAATAACACTATACATTATAATGTTGTTTCTATGCCGACAAGTTTTTTCTTAACCTTGGGCGGCCGGTGTAGCAAAAACCTGATAGAATCTGGAATGTTTTGTTTTCTATAAGAAATTATAAGATGCTTTCTAAACAAAGTGTTTTAAAAGTAACCCTATAACTGTTTAGAGTTATATTCCAATTTTGTATAGCAGGTCATACTTCTAGTAATCTATATTGAAACGCACAAAGCAAGAATCTATCAGAGATATGAGTATCCAGGAAAATAGCTTGATTATCTGGGCCCCCTCTGAACAAAACCATATCCCAGAAATCGAAAGAGTACATAAGAGGTCTATGCGTTACCTATATATGAAGGAATATATAATCCTTTCTTTCTTAACAAGAATGCTTGATTTCAATATTACCCCTTAGAAAACACCTTAGAAAAATATTTTTGGGACTAATTTTTTAAATTTATTTTGGAACAATACAGACAGTGTAGTAAAACTCTCCGCACAACCTTTTTATATTCACATGTACCTCAAATTTGTGATCTTATCCGCAATACATTGGTGTATAATCGTTTTATTGAGAACATGAAGAAATACGTAAATATATTTAGTCCGTCGCATTAAGTTAGAAAAAAGGTTGGTTAATACACAAATTCACAAACTACTTTTCATGAATGCAATAGTTAACGTTCAACATTTACATTAAATAGGAATATCGTTTTAAGGAATTTCTGCAAAATATGCAACTTTTTCCTGAAATTAAATTAACATGTTTTGTCCATGTAGTAGAATGGGGAGGGGGGGGGGGAAGTGTTTCAGAAGTAAGTAAGAAGAGGTTAATTTTTAATATAAAAAAATATATATTTTATATTTCTTGGATAATTTGTATAGCGCCGCTTTTGTGAGACATCACCTCAGGGGCGCTTTACAGTTGATGCAGGTATTACAAAAAATATAAATATTACAAAAAGAAAGTGAAGTTAAGTTAAGTAAAATGAAATACAGGAACAGGTGACACGAAGGTAGAAGATGGAGGCCCTGCAGCAAGCAGCAAGAATCCCAGGTGGTACTTTAAAATAGTGCTCCGCAACCTTTTCTCATCTACGACACACCAAAATTCTTTCTAGAATTCTGTGGCAAACCAAAAGCTAAAAATATATAGGTATTAAATAATTATAAGCAATAATTAGTCGACTAAAATATCAATACAAATTGAAAATATCTCCCGAGTAGAAATGGTAAATGAATGTCTGATGTCCGGTCAGGTGTTCTGAAACCACTGAGCTATGTCGGCTTATTTCCAACCCGCCAAATGATTCAATATGTACTAGTACCTCAATTAACGATTACTGCTTGTTATATTTTTTCCACCTGTAAACAACCGACTTAATTTTTGTCTGAAAGGCTTTGTGAGTGCTAAATTTCTCACTAGATGGCGTCGAGACATTTAATATCTTCATTTATTGGTGCAATATTTTTGACTTGTGAAATATTATTATTTTTTATGATTAAATAATGTTTATAAAACAAGGTTTTATGCAAAGCATAAAGGATAATAAATAATTAAATTAATAAAAATAAGCAATAATTAGTCGCCTGAAATATAAATAAAAATTGAAAATATCTCATGTCATTATTTAATCTGTAATTTCCTCTCGAATTTGCAGAGGTGCTTGTTCCGTATTAATGGAATAAAAATACTGAACAAATTTCTGCTGAAGCATACTTTAATGTTGGGACAGATCCACAATAATTATTTGTTTTCAATTGTACTATGGTTGGTTCTTTGGTACATTTCCATAAAATCTTTTTTGCAACTTTTTAGGCCAAAGTTCGAGTTTTTTTTCAACCCTTGTAATTTTTCGGAGTTCGTCAATATATTCTCATTTGGACCTTGCATTTATTATTAAGTTCATTGAAATGCTCGAATATATCAGCCATGTATGCAAGTTTGGCTATCCAGTAATTATCATCGAGGTGCTGGTTTAGTTTTGGCATATTTTGATTTAAAAGAAACTCACGAACCTCGTGAAGAAGCTATCTAGCAACTGTCTAGTTCAAGTCCGTCATTGGATTCATAAAAATGAAACCCCCCCGCCCTTGGGAGCAGTTAGAACTCTTGTGCGGTATTCACAATATTAAAAAAACCCTGACCTAACCTCCCCCCCGCTATTAGGAGCAGTTATGACTCTTTCGCGGTATTCACATGATAATAAATAAATTAAATAGCCTCCCTCGACATTTTACGTTTTTGTATGGGACATTTTTAGTGCATCTTGCATGAGGTACTCAACACTAGACTGAACACCATTGATTCATTCTGAGGACCCTGTAATGTGTAAGTATGTGCAATGTTCATAAGTAATAAGTCCCTCAGGCAAATATAAATAAAAAAAATCATAAAAAAATGCGAATCGTAAATTCAATAGAATAATAGGTATACTTTTGAAGATATTGTTTTGGATATATTATTTATAATTTTTCAATAAAATGTGAAATATGTGTGTACAAATATCGAAATTATATCAATTTGTAAGTGCGTAAATAAATAGACAAATTGGGGGATCTTAAAATTTTAATTCAGAACATTAATTTACGATAAATACTTTATTATTTCATCATATTGTACAATTATATGACATGAAATATGTGTTGTTTATTACAACATTACTTTAAAAAATTTACAAAGTGCAACGACCAACGGTATATTTTTACTACAGTAAAAAATGCATACTTTTTAAAAATTTAAAAATATATATAGTTTACAAGATAAAATAAAAATCTTTCGGAATAATTTATATTTTGTTTGTAGAAAAGAGTCGATACGTCTAGAGTTCTATTTAAAATCACTAATTTTCTGCTGCGTTTAACCTTCTTAACCGCTCGAAAAATAATTAAAATGATTAATAATTATTTAAGCCTTTTTTATCCTTAGATCTGTGATAATGGAATACTGGCTGGCCGCCTCTAACGAATTTAGATAAATACCAGATAACGTGCGTTATCGCACGTCGAATACTCAAGATTCAACCATGACAAAACATAGTATCGTTTCAACATTATATGGGAGTCGCACTTTATAACCAAATCAGTAGGAAACGTGAACTGGCCATCTCTGCATCTCTGAATCTGGCTACTTTTGGTTCGTGCGAGTTTAACTATGACAATTCAAGAAGCCGTTTTGGGAGAATTTTCCCAAACACCTAAAACCCAACATAATGGAACACCTAAACTCTCATCAAAACCTGCATGTAAGCTCATGTTACATATTATAGATTATTTATTGTCACTTATTTTATTTCGTGATAAAAGTGAAGTTACTGAATTATATTTATTAGCGTGTGATCTAGTGAAGTTGATATATATTCAACAACTTGCGATATTATGTTAGTGAAAATGTTATGTGTAGAAACTATCTTACCTTTGGTATGAAGATTAATCGATATCCCTACTGATAACAATTCATACAAACATAATTATTTATGTAATTTAAATTACTGTGCTTAGATAAACCTGCCCACGTTAAAAAACATTAAATCAAACAAACTAATTTCGGTTGTCTGTGATGATGTGCGTTAGTTATTCCCGCGTGAATTATTCACGCGTAAATTTTTTCACATTCAATAAACCTAAATTTATTTGAATTTAAGATTCACATTTTCAAAATTGGAACTGCTCACGTGAAGAATAATTCACAAATTCTATAATCTTATAATAAAATCTGTAATCGGAAATTAATTAATTAATTATAATTGTAAACGTGCGTATTTGTTTTGTTTACATTTTTGACAGAATTCGTGATTTTCAAGAAATACAACTTACGGTTGTCATTCGAAAGGTAAATTTCTGATTTTTTCTAATTTTGATTTCATTCTCCAATTTTCAAGTTTAAGTTTTAAGTTTCAGTTAAATATAAGTTAATAAAGAAAATTGAAAATATCTATATAAATACTTTCAGATATAATATTTCATTGGCAAGATTCAATAGCAAAATATTTTATAAATACCTACTTTCGGAATTTTCACGGGTCAGCGCTAGTTTTTAATAATAATAGCTAAGTATAATAACATATATTAGCAATTATTAAATATGTCTACTTTTTATGGTTATGTTCTACACACAGCTATCTTAATTGTAAAGAATAAAAAAGTCAGTTAAACCCCTAAAAACTGTCGAACTTGTTGAATCTGGTAAGTGTGAAAAATTTTGTAGCTTTAACGCGTCTCCAGGTGTCCGCATCATTTCCACCTCGTAATCTAAACTATTTCCGAAAATAGTGTTGAATATTTGGCTAGTATTTATTTACTAGTTTTGTTATGTTTATATTTGGGATACCACAAAACAATTGTCTTTTAGTTTGGATAACGAGAGGGAAATGAAAATCCAAAAGAAAAAAAACTCGGACAAAGCCGGGAAGTATTTTCAAGTTTGGTATTAAAAAAATTTAAAACGACAATTAACAGCTTTTAGGTCTCAGATTATAAAGAAAGAGATAAAAAAAGTGAGTTGAAACTCGGGCGAAGCCTGGTAGTGGTTTAACATACATAATATATACCAGCGTAGGTACCTTGGTACATAACTATGTTTGTAAAATGTAACTATAATCTACGAATTGATTATACTTATATTTCCATATAAGTACAATTAAATCATGTCGCTTTATCTTGTTTAATTGAAACTCGGAATTACTTATTGGTTTACGTACATTTTTAAACATATTTTTGGTAATTCTAAAATTTTTCCGATATGCTATAACGATAATGAATGGTTGAAGCTGGTTTAAAAGTTAAGCATTCCGTAACTAATACATTTAATATCAAATGCTTAAATTAACCATAATGAATAAATATGAATAATTTGATTGCATTTAAAATATTCGCCGTAAACAAGTGTAACTTGTTCGACCTTGTATTCAACCATAAAAAATTATTAAGATTTCATTTAATTATCTGTATCCTCATTATTTATTATAAATGTATTTACTCAGTATAATATCATGTTCGAATGAATCATGTTTTATAAAAAAAACAGCACAAAGAAAAGTTGACTCAAACTGGATTTGAACTTTCGCTCTTTAGGCATCTGCTCTAACCCTAAGCTACACGTTAACCGTGTATACGTTAAAACCCCGATAGAACCACAATTACTATTTGGGAGACGGGTATAGGTACCGCTGCCTCGGGAACCATTCGTTGGATACTCAACACCTCTGCCATAGGTCACCCCTAGTGGTTGGCTAAGTTTGGTGACTTAGCAGGTACAACAACAACATTATTTTATAATCGCTGCCATTTATCAGGAATCTAAAATATTAACACATTATACAAATAGGCACTTAAAACAGTCATAAAACATAGCATTTATGAGAAAATAGTACATATACGCGTAAATTAGATTTCTGCTTCAATCAGTTAATGCTGTTTTGTATATTATTTTATAGGTATTCCCAGTTTTATGACGTTAATCAATTGGCTATTTATTTTATCAATAACTCAATATATTTTTCAGACGGCAGAATCTCGCAAGAAAAGGAGCAAAATACTGAACCCTCATGGCTTCATTCCATAGCGAGCGGTCTCGTCCTTTCGATCGGCGCCGCTTTATTGATACTCACAGTATTGAAAAATATCATGACCTGGTAAGCAAGTTAACTCCAATGAGTTAACCCAAAATGTAAACTAGCCCGAATTCCCGGTGTCCCAAAATCATTCCATTATGCCTATGTTCTAATATCATAATATATGTTCCAATAATCCCATTATTCTGATATTCCATTATTCTAGAGGAATAATGTAAAACCATATATAGAATGGGTCTCATGGGAATATTGCATAACCATAGGAAGTGGGTTCAAGTTTGGGCGTCCGCAAAATTAATTCAAGGAAATTGTTGCTTGAAATGGCTTTAGCCATGTTTGGTGACCAGATATGAATTGCCAGGTACTTTACAACCTGCAACTCCCCATATGCTTCCCCTCTCCACTCTCACCCTCCTCACAACGTACCCCAACTGAGGACGCAATAGTCGCACTGGCTACAGACGGTTGAGAGTTGTAGGGCATCGTGAGATATTCGAATGAAAAATAACAAAATATCCTAATTTTCCAATATTCCAATATAAAAAATCTAATATCCTAAAATACAACCGTATTTTTACGTGATTTATTTTTGGGGTATTATGCCTAGCTGCATTTCTATTTTCTACACCTGCCCTGATGATGGACACTGGGAGGTTGTTCGAAACGTTAACTAAAGAAATTTAAAAAATAAATTACGGTAATGGCTTAGGCATTTGGCCGTGAAAATTTCAATCATTTCAGACCATATTTTTCTTTGATGTTAGTAAACATTTTAAAAATGCCTAATCTTTAAGATCGAATAGAATTATTACAATCTATAGCAGTAATGTCTATAAATTTTCCGTATCGGAAGAGTAAAGATGCTTATTACTTAAATAAACAACAATAAATCCATGATGCTTATTACTTAAATAAACAACAATAAATCCATGATGCTTATTACTTAAATAAACAACAATAAATCCATGATGCTTATTACTTAAAAAAACAACAATAAATCCATGATGCTTATTACTTAAATAAACATCAATAAATCCATGATGCTTATTACTTAAATAAACAACAATAAATCCATGATGCTTATTACTTAAAAAAACAACAATAAATCCATGATGCTTATTACTTTAATAAACAACAATAAATCCATGATTTATTTATTTAACGCCCAGAGGGCTTTTACATGTATGTAGGTGGTACAATTTTTATGACAGACAATTTTGAAACATGAGAAAGAAATAATAAAAATAAAATTATATTAAAAAATAACAAATATGCAATAAATAAAAATAACACGAACATAATTTAAAAAATACAGCGATTTGACTGGTTTACAAAAATACTACTTCCATTTAGGAATAGTGTTGAAATAAATTTTTTATGTGATCCACAAAATTCGCAAAGTTAATATTAAATATATCGACATCATCTAAGTATTGGTTTCCCATAGTGTGAAACCGTTGTATTGGGGAGTTCGCAATGTAATTGCGATTATGTGTGTTGTAGTGAAATAGTGTATTTTGTCGTGTTGTTATTGTAGGTATTCGTAAGTTTATGAGTTGCAGAAGTTCGCAACAGTTGAATTTAGAGTTTAGAATTTTGAATAAAAAAGTTAAATCGTTTATTTTACGCCTTTCTTCCGATGTGTGTATTTTTAGAGTATACCTATAATAAGAAATGATATTTTTAGTCTTCTAGTGGGATATTTAATTTAAAATTTATAAAATAAAGAATTTTTTTGTATTCGCTCAATGTTATTAATGTGAATTTTGTAAGTGGGAGACCAAACTACTGAGTTGTATTCAATTATGCTTCTAACTCTCTAGTTAGTTAAACTGTCATACATATCTCTATATGTATGACAGTTTAATGACTTGTATGGAGTTAAAGTTTTTAGTTGTTCTTAATACGAAGCCTAGTGTTTTTATGCCTTTGTTTACAATTTGGTGAATATAATTGGCGAAACTTAGTAATTCATCCAAAATAATTCCGAGATCTCTCATTTCCGTGACTCTTTCTAAAGCTGTACTGTTAATGGAATATTCAAATAAAACAGGATTTTTATTTCTGCAGAAAGTCAAGGTTTTGCATTTGTCTACATTTAAAAACAGATTATTTTGTACGCACCAATCTTTAAACTTATTAATTTTTGACTGAAGTATTTGGCAATGATTTACATCAGTTATTTTTTTGTATAGCTTTGATGTCATCAGCAAAGAGCAATAACTCGACATCGTCGAAACAATTTGTTATATCGTTGAAACCGGACCAAGGTGACTACCTTGCGGTAGGCCACTGGTCGCACAGAAAGCTTTCGATAGCAAAGATTTTATTTTCAACAAATAGTTTACTTATTTGTAATAAGCATTTACTTTGTGGCTCGTCATAATTTACAATAAAAGATATAAATTTGTTTTAGACCACTTTAATTTTAATTGTACTCTACCGGTTTCGGAAGCACCCTTCCTTCGTCAGGAGAGTATTAAAACTAACCTATGACACAAAATATTGACAGATTTATACACAAAAAATATAATTTAGGTGTTTGAGTGGGAGGTTAACAAAGGGGGACGGGTAATTGGGGGAATTCCAGCAATAACAGAGCGGTTTACTGGAAATATATCTAGAATGGAACTAAACGATAAATTATTTTGGTTATTCAATATACTAGCGTTATTATTTAGGGATTTTTTGATTTCAAGAGCTTCTAAGTTATCTAATCTTTTGCTTTTGTTATTACGGTGAAGAATTTTAACCCCTGTGTCTTTATTACAAGTATGATTGGTGGAAATAAGATGATTGGCAAACTCTGAAAAATTATTATTATTTAAACATCTTAAATGTTCCGTGATTCTAATATTTATATTTCTGGTTGTCTTACCTATGTAGAATGATGGACAGTCATTACAACATAGTTGGTAAATGCCTGAGTGGCTCAATTTATGATCTTTATCTTTAGCGTTTTTTTAATAATTTACCTAAGGTGTTATCAGTATAGAACGCGGGTTTAATGTGGGAAGGTAATTTTTTTGTACTAACTGAAGAAAAATTGGATATATTATATAAGATTCTACGCCATCGAAAGGGATTTGTGATTTTATTATTAGTTTCGGCTGTACCAAATAGAAAATTATTAGTTGAAATGAGCTTAAGCTTTTTATTCAGGATTTTATCAATTAAGTGTGTGGAGTAACCATTATTTAGAGCAATTTGTTTAATTTTAGATAGTTCAATTGTGAAATTAACAGATGATAAGGGGATTTTTACTAGTCGGTGTACCATCGAATGATAGGCAGAATGTTTATGTGTTACCGGATGGTTTGACGTGCTATGTATGGTTGTATCCGTGTATGTGGATTAACGATAAATTTTAAAATCTATTTTATTATTTACTGAAGTTAGCGTTAAATCCAAAAAATTAACCGATGCATTACTGCCTATCTCTAAAGTGAATTGGATATTTTTATGGAATGAATTTATAAGGAGAAGGAATTTAGTTAGTTGCCGCTCTTTCCCAGTCCAAATACAGAAGATATCGTCAACGTATCTCTTCCTAAGAACATTCTTTAAAAGTTCCGATTTACAATTAAAAATCATATTTTCTAGGTTATTCAAAAAATGTCTGCTGTTAGAGTACAATTAAAATTAAAGTTGTCTAAAACAAATTTATATCTTTTATTGTAAATAGTTTACGATTTGATAAATAGCTAGTAAACCATTTTAGCATGTTATCTCTTACTTCTAGGGCAAATAGTTTTCGGGTTAGTAGTTTATGGGATACTTTGTCGAATGCTTTAGAAAAGTCTGTAAATATGCAGTCGACTTGTTTATTTTTTGCAAAAGATTCTAATATAAAGTTTTGAAATATTGTTAAGTAAGTTGCGGTTGATCTACCTTTGATAAAACCGTGTTGTTTTTGGTCAATTAGTTTTATTCATTTGGGATAGATTTCATCAAGAACCAGTGATTCAAAAAGCTTAGGAAGTACTGACTATATACAAATGGGGCGATAATTGGCTATCTCAGACACTTATAATTTAAATAAATAATAATAAATCCATGATTATTATTACTTAAATAAATAATAACGAATTCACGGTGATTATTACTGAATGAAATATATTTACTAATTTTTAAAAACACATTTATTAGAAACACAACACTGTTTAGTAGGTACTACGAATTAGGCCTCCTCTGTGATGGTTTCTTATCATTTCTGTGGTGATTTTTTTCATGATTATTTCTTGATTTTTTAAATGATTTTTGTTTTCATAAAATATTTCTCAAACATGCGATGTACGTAGTTTCTATTTTACATATCTATGGTACCTACATTTAAAAATATTATTATTCATACATGTTGTGAGCTTTTTTTAATCTTTGAGTTTTATCCATTATTTATTTATTATTTCAGAAAATATAATAATCAGAACACCTCGTGATGTGATTTTTAGTTGTGTATTGTTTTCGCAGGATTATTAAGTTATTTCCAAAATAACGCTGTTTTAACCAACAAAAACATAAAAGTAATATAAGTACGCCAAGTTTGTCTAAATATTAAAGATAAAATATCCGGTAATAAACTAATTTAATAATTTTTTTTAATAAATAATAACGCTAGTATATTGAATAACCAAATTAATTTATCGTTTAGTCCCATTCTAGATATATTTCCAGTAAACCGCTCTGTTATTGCTGGAATTCCTGCAATTACCCGTCCCCCTTTGTAAACATCACACTCAAACACCTAAATTATATTTTTTGTGTATAAATCTGTCAATATTTTGTATCATAGGTTAGTTTTAATATTCTCCTGATGAAGGAAGGGTGCTTCCGAAACCGGTAGAGTACAATTAAAATTAAAGTGGTCTATAACAAATTTATATCTTTTATTGTAATTTATTTCTTATATTCCCTGTTCCACTATTTGTTTACCTGTTTAAATTACTTGTTTGGTGGTTTTGATGGTTTGGTGGTGATAAGTTATTTCCTCTTTACCGCCTTCATAAATAATTGGTACTCAGTAACGGTTGTTTGTAATTATTATGGAAACGAATGTTTTGACGAGTCCAGGCTTAGTTACGTTGTCAAAAAATATTATGTAAATATCTATATTCATCTCCTTGTGATGAAACAATCAACATCTAGCGTCGAAACAACACAGTCCGATATTAGAAATTGTGGATTTTTTCTTGTTCCAGATAAATATTTCCTCGCTGTTTCTACACGCGGTCAGGACTTATCTGATGAAATCGGTGATTGCGCTGGGTATTAATAGGAGCTATTTATAGGGTCAAGGCTACGATCGCGCCGCCCCGCTGGAAAATAATGTAATATTTATATACTGCAATGCAGTCCATGTAAAGAAATACGAAAAATACGCATTAGCGTTGTATGACTTACTGTCATAGAACATGAGATGCTCAATAGTTACAAAACAAAAACAAAGGGGATAAGATATCTCTAGCAAACATCAAACTCCTTTGTTTGAAGTTTGAAAACCTTAACCTCCTGACTTAATAAAAACTTTTTATTTTAAATTTAAAATAATTGATCAATAACCATTTACCCTGATTGTTTGTGTAAGAATTCAAATGGTTTATTATAAAGGCCCTTAAGTTTACTAAAAACCGCACAAGAACCATATTTTTCAAGATAGCGGCTTTCTCTTAAGTTTTAGGTAGGAGCACTAATGAGTCACTTACAATCTGAAATTAAAAATATATCAAAATACTATATTTCCTAAATATTTAGTCGCTTTTATCTTGTCTAGTTTCCAAAATAGCGGAATATTATCAGAGCGTTCATTTTCATTGTGTTATTAAGCCCCGCGTACCCAATTTCTAACAAGTTTCTCGTTAACTCTTTAAGTATTTAAGTTCCAAAAAAGTAAATATGTTATTTTTGAAGATAATATCTATACGTTACAGCGTGAATTATATAAATTCCCTCGATGGAAAAAAATCGCAAAGTAAGCTCCGAAAATTATTAAAAACATGTTTTGTTCCGTTATTTAATATTTTATAGGCATGAAAAAATTCACAGTGTACCTTTAAATACAGGAGATTTTTGCTCTATTTCAAACAAGTCGTGTGTATAATAGAAATTAAATATTATTTATATTTTTCATTCCAATCGTTTCGAATATTAGCGCGCACTCTCTAACATTCGGATTTACATAAGACCCTTTCCCTCCTTTTGTTATTCACCGCCCAGATGGCGCCTATGCTAGTATTTTTGGCATCGAAAATTACGTAATTTATTGTAAATAATATATAATTTAAAATATTTGAATAACTTTTTTACGTGTATATATTACGTGCATTTATCGGTTAAATAATATTGTTTTTCAAAAATGGGAAATAAATAACAAACATATATTAATTCACCAAAATCACACATGCTGCAATATTGACGTTAAACCCTTGCTACTGAGGGAGGAAGAGCCCATTTTACACAGTTTCCGTATATTTTTTATGACATTAATATTAATATAATAAATACAATATATTATTTTCTTATATTATGTTACCATACGTTTTTTACTCCAAATAAATACTTCTTTTTTAAAAATTGTAAAAGAAAAGTTTTACTTGCCAACTTTCGGTGTCCGATTCCCAGTACAATGATATGGAATAATAATAACATAGCATTTATATAGCGCAATTGTGTCATTTCACTTCAAGTGCCATTTACTATAAGAAAACTTAAGAACAGTATTTTAGTATTAGTGGTCAGTTTCTTGAAATGAAATGGAATGGTCTGCATTAGCGTAGGTACAACATTATGGGACGTTCTACCGTTCCGTATTCTGAAAGAGTACCACAATAATCTTAGCTCCAATCTTTCGAAAAGTATATATTAGGTCATGATCCAACAAATTTTTTTTTGTGAAGTGAATGTGAAGTTTCATTAATAATATCTGCCGCTGTATCAATGCCAATTCTTTAATACCGCATGAAGTTTTTTAATCGTAGGAATTAGCTTTTACAGAAATATGCATTAAACCAAAAATCAAATTTCTGGAATCGTATAAAACGTGCTATCGTTTTTTTCGCAACAACGCAGTGGATAGCCGTTTGGGTGTGCAGGGTTTTAAATTGACCTTCAAACTGCACTGTCTGTTTTGCTGTACGGAGGGTTCAAATCATTTTGATAGAAAAAAAGCTTAAAACAATATAAATTACTAGCAGTTAAAAACCCGCTCCGCGGGTTTTTTTCTGCTAGGCCCTGCGGGCGGCACTTACTTGGGCTTCGCCCAGTTTAAGTGATACTAACAACAGTTACATTTAATAGGTAGATATTAGGTCATTCACAGAGAGAGGGTGAGTATATATTGTTAAAACACGGAACAGGAAGGCGTTTAGGCATAATAATAATGACAGTTGTTCGGGTCAAACTTTACCTTTCCCGAATAATTGCCTAAATGGCTCAAGGTAAATTAATATAGGTAAATATTCGGAATCGCTGGACACGGAAAATAGGAAATATTTTTAAATAATACCTTCTGATTTACCTTAATTACTATAAAAGGAATCGAACAGCATTTGGGAAAATTTTAATTTTAGCTTTTTTAATTACGTAAAATGAAAATTCGCTTTCGCTGTATGGGATGACAGCCTGAATAATTTCTGTTGATAACATTTTCTTTTGTCGGTATTCCTGAAATGAGCGGCTAGAGACAATTGAAAAACGTAAATTAAAAAAATATAATGTAATACAATATTCCGGCAAAATAGTGCCTACTTAGCACAAATGATTTATTTGACTATTATTTTATTTAACCTCACCTATAATAACCTAACCTAACCTATAATAATCCAGCCTAACCTATAATAATCCAACCTAACCTAAAATAATCCAACCTAACCTATAATAATCTAACCTGACCTAAGCTTACCTCACCTATAATAATCCAACCTAACCTAACCTATATCCTAACCTAACCTATAATAATCCAATCTAGCCTAACCTAACCTAACCTTACCGAACCAATCCTAACCTAACCTATCCTAACCTAACCTAACCTATACAAATCCAACCTAACCTATAATAACCCAACCTAACCTAACCCATAATAACCCAAACTAACGTTACCTAACCTAACATAACCTGACTTATCCTACCCCATAATAATCCAACTTAATCTAACCTTACCTATAAACTAACTTGAACTATACTAATCCAACCTAATCTAACCTAATCTAGCATAACCCAACCTAACCTATCCTAACCTATAATAACCTTTTTTTTAAATATTTCCTTACTTGTAAAAGAAACCAAAATACCAAAATAATATTTGCATAGAGTAAATTATGGTAAAAATTCTAGACACTCATATCAGGAATACCAAAAAAAGAAAATGTCATCAATAGAAATTATTCCGGCTGTCATCCAATACAACGAAAGCAAATTTTAATTTTACGTGATTAAAAATTAAAATGCTAAAATTCAAAAATTCCCGAATGCATTCAGATTCCTTCTATATTAATTAAGGTAAATCCGAAGGTTTTACTTAAAAATATTTCGTATTATCCTTGTCCAGCGTTTCCGAATAATACCTTAATATATATTATATAAATATTTATACCTGGCAAAATGATTGTTTTATTATACATATAAGTACATGTCAGATTAGAGATTTGTTGGCTAATTTTACAATCAACGAAGCGTTTCTATCTTCCGATTGTCTTTCATGTTATTTTATTGGGTTGGCAGTGCCTATACTTTCGCGTATATCATATCGGTGTTCTGTCAAAATAATGCGAAATTATTATTTACGTAAATAATATTAAATATCAATATTTTTCAAAATCGTACATGCAAAGAGTTGTTGTTTATTGTCATTAAGTTGAATCAAATGTTTGTTTTAGAAACGATGACATTGCAAAGTTTAAATAAACTTCCAGAAGAAATCTTTTTATTTTGCATATTTAAATATTCGCGCCAGCCCCTTGGTTCGTTCTTTCACCGCCAGAGGAGCGCTCTGTCGGCTATCTTTGACGCGGTACGTATCGGCCATGTTGAATGAACGCGTGCTTTTTTCGTCAAACGTCAAACGTAATCACGTAATTGTGGATAATTTTCACTGTAATGTAATTAATCCAATGGATCGTGAACTTTCTAAAACATATTTTCTTCGATATTATCCAAAAATTGTATGAGCAGAAACGATATTTTTGAATAAATATCGTATTACATGTGGCGATTCTATTTCAGTATGAAATCGTGTCTTAATCTTTAAAGTCTTATTTAAACACAATTTGAATTTGACCAATCACAGGGCCTACATCGTCCAGACGCTGGGACAATAATACTATTAGATAATCGCGTTGTTATAATTTAACTTTATAATAGATATTTATTATAAGTATAATATATAATATATACGGGTTTATAATTTATATAAGTGGACGAAAGTAGATATTATAATATATAAGATATCATATTGATAACATTACAGGCAAAACCTTAATTCATTTCGATTAAAAAAATGTTTTTAACTTTATAAGAGAAACATCATTAAAACTCGAATTAAATTGTATTCATTTGATAAAAGTATAAAATATACATAAATGACTTATATATTAATATAATATAAAAAAAACAATAATAATGCTCACAGATTGAGAACTACGGGTATTTTAAATAGTTCAGCACTTTGCTAGTATTTTCATCCACCGAGATAATTTTTTTATTTATCAAGTGCCAAATAACTAACCACGGCTGCTGCTTGTCAACTGTTATTACGTGTAGCCGTAAAATGCATTGCGAATTTTGTTAGTTACATGTTACATGGAGACTTATTGGTTGTTCCATAATATTTTTTCAATGTTGTCTATCTTTTTCAACAGATATAGCAAACGTAAGATCGTAATTTAAATTCGCTTATTTTTAAAAGACTATGGTAACCCTATTCAAACCCTATGAAATCTGAAAGAGGTGGGCGTTGCCCATTTACAATTCGAAAGACGGAATGCCGGACCTTAATTGATGACTCTTCAATTTCAAAAAAAGAAACCAGCAAATTGATTTGTTTTTGTTATCAGGCTTACACAGAGACACTGGGGGAATTCCGAAGACATCTGGCAAGCTCGATGGAATTCTATGTTAGATATTATTGGTAAGTAAGTTTAGTTTCTTATCTTATAATTGTTTCCCACTTGTAATAAAGGCAACGTGATGGATAAAACATCCGTAAATACTTCCTTAACTATTATCTATCATACCATGGCTGACGCACGTGGTCAATCACTCGGAGAAAATGTCTATTTTTAATTATTAGTACTTTAAAGTACCGTATTGAATGCCAGGGTTTTATTTGGCTAAAAAGATATGTAGGTAATTTTGAATTTTGAAATAATATGCGTCCAACGAGGATTTTGCAACGGAAGTAACATTAGTAAAGCGATGCGACTTTTCAAAAGCTCGGTTGGAGGGTTACCAACATCTACCATATTATTATTTTGCAACAGGGGTAACATTACTAAAGCAATGCGACGTTTCAAAAGCTCGGTTGGAGGGTTACCAGCATCTACCATATTATTATTTTGCAACGGGGGTAACATTACTAGCAATGCGACGTTTCAAAAGCTCGCTTGGAGGGTTACCGACATCTACCGTATTATTATTTTGATCATGCTATATTAGATTTTCTATTTTTCTTCTCTCTATAATAATTTTTTTCTCCAAAATGGTCGTAACTGTTTCTTCGCCTCTAAACCATAGATTTTCTTAAGTCATTTTAAAATAAAACAAACATATCTTTTTAAATTTACTAAATCGCTTGAATCGACTGTGATTAAAATAATTACTATATATACATTGCTATTTTCATTTGTTATAACCTCCAAATATGTGCAATTACATTGGGCAACTGTAATGCAGTCAATTAAGAAATAAATTTACAAGTATATGTTTTGGTAAAAAAGGTTTCATCGCTGCAAATACACTTAAAAAAACATGAACAAATACACTTCAGAGTTTTCCACCACATGACTACATCAAAACAGCATGTGTTTTTTTCCAAGTGTTTAATTATTATGTTTTATTATTACCTCAGTGATAATTGTTTATTTGTTTTTTCCAGGTGATCATCCATTTACCCTTTGGGTAATAGTCCCGAATATGTTGATTTTCGTAATCTATTGGACCGTGGGTGGCTTCTACACCTTCCTAGATGTTTACAACCGACCCGCATTCTTGAGAAAGTACAAAGTTCAACCGGGAATCAACGAGCCAGTGGACACCTCTAAATTACCAAAAGTAACTTAATTGAAACAGATTGATTGTTTGTTTTATCATCCTAAGACATAGTACAAACTGGTATTTATGGTTTCCATTAAATACAAATTGCCTATATACTGGTTCCTATCTTCATCTAACTATTACATAATATGAAGTTATGTAAATCACAGATGTATGTGAAATTATGAATAATTGGTGCAATTAAAAAGAGTGTTATAAACATAAAAAATAATCTTACATCATTTAAAGCGTTAAAAAGTCTATAAATATTTTATCTGCAGGCATTCAAAATATTAAAAATTAACTAATTAAATAAACAATATTAATTTCATGCCACGCTGTTTTGCATAAATTACCTACTCACTTAAAACGGCTTTGCTTAATCTCTAAATAGTATAAAATAAAGTCATTTTTCGTCTCCTTCTGTTTGTGTGTTTAGTTCTAATAAACTACGCAATAGATTTTAATACGGTTTTCACTATCGTTTAGATAATTTCTTCCGATAAGTTTACGTATATAACACATGCATATTAAACAGTATTAAAATCAGTTGCGTAGTTTAGGAGAACTAAGCGCACAAACAGACAGACACTATTATTATTATTATACTATTTACAGATTATACATCAATACTCAATATATTTAATAATTTAAAAAATAAAGTATGTAAAGGGTGTTTTGAAAATCAAAATTGACGATGATTTAAGACTACAACAAGAACAGAATGCCACAAGGAACTAACAACACACCTTTCCTGAATCAACTTGTAATTAATTATTATAAGCAATAATTATTTGCCTATAACTAACTAACTAACTAACCATCACGCCGTTTCCCCGCAGGGGTAGGCAGAGAGGACGGACTGCCAAACAACTCGGTCTTGGCACACACTCCTTGCCTCATTCACATTCATACATCGTCTCATATATACTCTTCTATTGTTCTGACTCACTCAAGACATGGCCCGACTCAAGTATCTGATTCACTTGGTCGTGCCATGTCTTTCTCGGGCGTCCAGGACTTCTGCTACCATTCACATTTGCATCGTATATTCTCCTTACACTCCTTTCTTCGCTCATTCGCACTACATGCCCAAACCATCTAAGCGTCCCTTTCTTGATCTTACTCATTACGCTTACATCAGCCTTGCACTCTTTGCGGATATCCTCATTCCTCACACGATCATACATGGTTTTACCACACATACGCCTCAGGGATCTCATTTCATCTCATTTTCATTTGCCTATAACACAAATACAAATTGAAAAAATCTCCCAATAATTAAAAAATAAACAATGATTGTTGAAAAAATACTAGTATTTGTTGAATTATTTAAAATAAGCCGACGTAGCACAGTGGCTTAGTGCACCTGACTGACAATCAGGGGGGGGGGGGAGGTGCGGGTTCAATTGCCGTCGGCGTGAATTTATTTTTTATCGGAAGATTTTATCAATCTAAATAATTTAAAATATTTGTGTTTCAGGCTAGTAATTGTTTTCTTTAAA
The DNA here is from genome assembly GCF_061612785.1 of Hesperophylax consimilis. Classification (NCBI taxonomy): domain Eukaryota; kingdom Metazoa; phylum Arthropoda; class Insecta; order Trichoptera; family Limnephilidae; genus Hesperophylax; species Hesperophylax consimilis. The sequence continues at coordinate 42,471,381 of NC_142840.1, forward strand.
AAAATGTTTATCCTTTGTGCTTTGCATAAAAACCTTGTCTTGTAAACATAACTTTATCTTTAAAGAATAATAATAATTTATTATTATATTTTTCGTGGTAAAATCCACTTTTGTCCTGTCTACGTTTATTGGCGACCTGAAAAATCATTTTTGAGTGTTTTTGTTGTTTGTAATTATTACATTTGTAAACTGCACACACACAGAATCAACATTTTGGGACATTTTTGTAAAGTTTTTTTACTCAATATTTGTCGAAATACAAATTAGAAAGCCCAAAACATCGCCACTGAGTAATGAATAAATTTAATTTGCCGCCTTTGAAAGAAATGTCAACGTCATCATGCTACACTAGCGGCCAGAATTGTTGATATTGCCAATAGTTGACTATTATTGATACCATACGGTATTTGCTTAAAGTGACTTGTTATTTTTACCTCCTGCCTACATTTTAATTGTTGGTAGGTTGTACCTAACTGAGAATAGAAACACACTATAAAGCCATGAAACCCTGGTGCAGTGATATGCAATCTTTTTTTTTCTTCTTCACTTCAGGCAAATCTCTTCTCTGTAGGTGTTTACTTTAAATAAATTGTGGGTAAATTAAATAAATGAAGTGTATTCCACCAATGTACCCTTTTATAGGGTAGAAGTCACAAAGTGTATTCCTCCAATGTCCTCCTTAATAGGGTAGAAGTCACAAAGTGTATTCCTCCAATGTCCTCCTTAATAGGGTAGAAGTCACAAAGTGTATTCCTCCAATGTCCTCCTTAATAGGGTAGAAGTCACAAAGTGTATTCCTCCAATGTCCTCCTTAATAGGGTAGAAGTCACAAAGTATATTCCTCCAATGTCCTCCTTAATAGGGTAGAAGTCACAAAGTGTATTCCTCCAATGTCCTCCTTAATAGGGTAGAAGACACAAAGTGTATTCCTCCAATGTCCTCCTTAATAGGGTAGAAGTCACAAAGTGTATTCTTCCAATGTCCTCCTTAATAGGGTAGAAGTCACAAAGTGTATTCCTCCAATGTCCTCCTTAATAGGGTAGAAGTCACAAAGTGTATTCCTCCAATGTCCTCCTTAATAGGGTAGAAGTCACAAAGTGTATTCTTCCAATGTCCTCCTTAATAGGGTAGAAGTCACAAAGTGTATTCCTCCAATGTCCTCCTTAATAGGGTAGAAGTCACAAAGTGTATTCTTCCAATGTCCTCCTTAATAGGGTAGAAGTCACAAAGTGTATTCCTCCAATGTCCTCCTTAATAGGGTAGAAGTCACAAAGTATATTCCTCCAATGTCCTCCTTAATAGGGTAGAAGTCACAAAGTGTATTCCTCCAATGTCCTCCTTAATAGGGTAGAAGTCACAAAGTGTATTCCTCCAATGTCCTCCTTAATAGTGTAGAAGTCACAAAGTGTATTCCTCCAATGTCCTCCTTAATAGGGTAGAAGTCACAAAGTGTATTCTTCCAATGTCCTCCTTAATAGGGTAGAAGTCACAAAGTGTATTCCTCCAATGTCCTCCTTAATAGGGTAGAAGTCACAAAGTGTATTCCTCCAATGTCCTCCTTAATAGGGTAGAAGTCACAAAGTGTATTCTTCCAATGTCCTCCTTAATAGGGTAGAAGTCACAAAGTGTATTCCTCCAATGTCCTCCTTAATAGGGTAGAAGTCACAAAGTGTATTCTTCCAATGTCCTCCTTAATAGGGTAGAAGTCACAAAGTGTATTCCTCCAATGTCCTCCTTAATAGGGTAGAAGTCACAAAGTATATTCCTCCAATGTCCTCCTTAATAGGGTAGAAGTCACAAAGTGTATTCCTCCAATGTCCTCCTTAATAGGGTAGAAGTCACAAAGTGTATTCCTCCAATGTCCTCCTTAATAGTGTAGAAGTCACAAAGTGTATTCCTCCAATGTCCTCCTTAATAGGGTAGAAGTCGCAAAGTGTATTCCACTAATGTCCAGCTGGATAGTGCAGAAGAGAGAATTATAATAGAATTTGTCAAAAAACCTTGTTTTCAGGCTATCGGGGTTATTTTGGTAAATCAGATGGTCGGCGTCTTGGTAAGCATATTTGTGTATATGGTGAGACCTACAGAGTGGCTCGCTCCCATAAGGCCTCTGCCCAGCTTCACCATAACTCTGCTCCATATCGTTCTGTGCGTGTTTTGCCAGGAGGTTGGATTTTATTACACTCACAGGTAAGAAGAATGGTTATCAATTTTTATTTTAATACAGTACACACGAGTGTGATAAGTCATATAACTTTATGGCTAGGGCAACCCGTTTTCGAGCGCATTATTTTAGTGCTGTATTATTATTATTACCATACTCATTTGGTTGGGATATACATAATATATGTATTTGGTATGTTAGAACAGGCGTATTCACATGTGGATCCAGTGGGGCTATGGTATTCACAATAATTATTGCTTTTTACAAGGGCGATACTGATGGTAGGTACCTACAAGGGCTGAGCAGTTTTAGTGTTTGTTGCGAGCGCTGTGATTGGTTAGATTAAGAAACCGGGAGCTTTATGAATCATCATGAAAACAGGACAAAATCAGTTATTGAACGAAAAAAATGAGATTGTGCTTATTTGTTATTTCGTTTTAAATACAGGGTGTATCGGCACTAACCCGACAAACTTTAACCAGCTATTCCTTAGCACATTTGGAGTAAAAAATGTTATGGGCACTTTGCTGTCCGGTAGCATTTTTTTTTCAATTAAAAACAAAAAAATTTAAAATTTCCACACTACATCACTGTCATTGGCATTGCGTTTCGTGTTAAACAGCTGTTATAAGCAAGTGTGTCAAAAAGCGTCTTCGCTCTTTCGCACACACTAAATAATAATAGTTAAAAATGAGACGAATGGTGCCGTGCTATTTCGTTGTGACTGTAAACGTGCGCCAATATAGGTACACACGTGCATTATTCAACGGAATTCGAATAAAATATTTGCCAGATGGGTTTTCAAACTTTATCAAAGGATAAAACAGTGGTGACATGTGGTGAAAATATGAATAATAAATTTTTTATTAAAAAAAAACGTTACCGGACAGCAAAGTGCACATAAGATTTTTTACTCCAAATATGCTAAGGAATAGCTGGTTAAAGTTTGTCGGGTACGTGCCGATACACCCTGTATAGATATGTTTATTTGTGACATAATCAATGAAGTAATGCTAAAAAATAATTACACTGGTAACCGATTTGCTTACCAATAAGTTTATACCAACAATACAAAATCCGATATAATCCGATAATCGATTTAACGATATATTATACATTATCTGTTGGCATTCGAAGACATTAAAATAGATAGGTTTTCAATTGGCTTAATTTATCTCGGATTATTTGTATTTTCCAGGCTTCTTCATCACAAATCCATGTACAAGCACATTCACAAGACGCACCACGAATGGACCGCTCCCATAGCCATCGTGTCCTTCTACTGCCACCCGCTGGAGCACGTGTTGTCCAATATCCTCCCCGTCATGTTGGGCCTCATCATCGGCAATAGCCACGTGGCCACGGCGCTGCTGTGGTTCGCGCTGGTCATCACCGTGTCGCTGAACGACCATTCCGGGTACCACATGCCCTTCTCTCCCAGTCCGGAGTATCATGACTTCCATCACTTGAAGTAAGATTTGTTATTTCTTAGCATCTTATACGTTATAAGATGCAGCGCGCTGGTCACCACCGTGTCGCTGAACGACCATTCCGGGAACCACATGCCCTTCTCTCCCAGTCCGGAGTATCATGACTTCCATCACTTGAAGTAAGATTTGTTATTTCTTAGCTGCGCTGCATCTTGTATGTGTTATCTTATCTCATCGGATATAACAAAAGGGATAATGATAATATAATATTAGTAGCTTACGTTAACCCGGCGTTCGACTTTAATTCGTCTCCCTATCTCATTCCAGTGCAGAGAAAGAGCGTTATGTAAACCTAGTGCGTCTTCACTACCATGTTAACGATAATGCGTTTGGTCTTCCTCGCCCACTTCTTCTATCATTCAGTCCACCATCTAAACACTCTGTAACTCACCAGCAACTCTGGTGTGAACGATTTGAATTTGAGAGCGTTTAAAATCTTGATTACGAATTGATGCACTAGAATGTTTGAGTCACTTGCCTCTCTTCAATTCCTTTTACTCCCACAAAATGATGTAGCTACCAAATATCTAGTTGGCTTCTCAAAACTCTTTTTTGCAGGCATCACTGCCATATTCCATCCATCATATACGATCTGATATATTCTCCGTGAGCGTATCCATGTAAATAATAATACTATACCGAGAGTTATGTTTAAAATGTGCTACAAAGTTGTATGTTTTAAACCAAATTCAAAAAAAAACTACACTAAATGACAAAATGTAGTTATAATTTTAACGATAAAATTATTTATATAAAAATACATATTCATAACTATTAATCACTTAACTAATAAATTTTCAAAATATTAAACTTCCCTATGCATTTCTACCACGTAGTCCGTAAACCTAATTAATGTCTCTCCGCTTTTCATGGGGAAAGTCAGGCATTGCCACAGTGATTAAATAACAAAATATCAAACTTCCATATGCATTTCCACCATGTAGTCCGTAAACCTAAGTAATGTCTCTCCGCTTTTCGTGGGTAAAGTCAGGCATTGGCATAGTGATTAAATAACAACATTAGGTACAATATTTTAGCAGTTAGGTGTAAGTAAGGGGCACGGGACGCTAGGCTCCACACAGAAGGCCCTGAGAAAAAAGTCTCTCAAGGCCTATGGCATCTTTTTTCTCATGGGTCGAGAGAGACTGGCTGGAGAGGTCAAAAGGTTTCCCTCAATCTAAGCCACCACGTAGTAGGTGAAGAACGCATCTGCCGCCAAGACTTAGAGTCTAGACAAACCCCATGATCCCGACTTGGGATGACCTAAGGCACGGGTGTTAGTTATCTGCCGCCAAGACTTAGAGTCTAGACAAACCCCATGATCCCGACTTGGGATGACCTAAGGCACGGGTGTTAGTTATCTGCCGCCAAGACTTAGAGTCTAGACAAACCCCATGATCCCGACTTGGGATGACCTAAGGCACGGGTGTTAGTTATCCAATAAATGGTTCATACCGCCTCCCAAATTGAATTGGCAACATCTAAAAATAATAATGCTGGCCACACACTGCGGACAAATTTTACCATCATACCTGAAAGGTACGCCTAAAAAATGGTATTTTTGAAAAAATTTCTATTTATTTTTTACTTGTACTATTCACTAGAATCAGAAACCGTGTTCGGTTCCTGCCGAAACCGTGCACTTTACCCCCGGGTACCCATGTCTTGCCCAATAGTTCTTCTGAATCTAGCTATATTGCTTTGATGTGTGTGTCAATATTTATTTTATGTAATAAGACAGTGTGGTATATAAATACATACCTACCTATTGTTTAAATATTTAATGTTATTTTTATGTTGATTGGCGCATTGCTCATGACTTTGGAAACGATATTTTTAAACTGATTGGTGCATTGCATTACCTCTTGACTTTGCTAATGTTTTAGAGTTTTAGCAAATAGTTTGATTATTTCTTTTCAGATTTACAACTTGTTTTGGCCGACTCGGTTTCCTGGACAGATTCCACAATACTGACGATTTGTTCCAGGAGTCCAAAGCTGCTCTCAGAAACGTTGCGCTCATTGGCTTGAATTCTGCTAGGGAATTATACCCAGACGATGTAAAGAAATCATAAATATGTACTTGTCGCTCAATTTTGTTTTAAAATGTAATTTAAGAAATGTTAATGTTAATTATGTCACAGTTATATTATTTATAAAGATCTTACCTGATAGAATAATAATTATTTTATAAGAAAACCAAAGTAAACTACACACCTAAAAATAAATGTGTAAAAAAATGATTTGTGTTTTATTGATTTAATTGCCTTCTGATACTTGATGTGGACGAAAGCAAGAAAATTGATTTATTTGTTTACGGGCTAATAGTTGTTATTCATTTATACAAAACGAGAAAAATAATGGAAAAGTTTCGAGAAAACATTCACAAGAATAAAGCAATGACAAATGGGACAAACAGATAAACCTACCAAAGATGTTTATTATTTAGGTAAAGCCTGAACAAGGCTTTAACGGAGTCCATTAGATATCAAAATCTTTCTAAAGTAGCATTTGTTGAAAAATCATAATTCTAACGGGAACAAGTGCAAGACTTGGGTTCAAACTTTGAGAGGCAATTTCCCAGGATCTATTACGCCGAATGGACTATAATTTAGGAATCGTTCTATGAATCATGGTCTGAAGCGAAATCAGTAGCGAAATAACCCAAAAGTTGCATTTGTGGAAAAATCTTCATAAGAATCTCATCTTCCCGTAAGAACGGGCACAAATGCAAGACTTGGGTTCGAACTTTGAGAGTCAATATCCCAGGCCCTATGACTCGGAATGGACTGAAATTTAGGAATCGCACTATGAATCATTGTCTACAACGAAATAAATATCAAAATCTACAAAGTTTAGCATTTGTGGTGAAATCATCATTCTTACGGGCACAAATGCAAGACTTGGGTTCAAACTTTGAGAGTCAATATCCTAGGCTCTATGACTCGGAATGGACTGAAATTTAGGAATCGCACTATGAATCATTGTCTAAAGCGAAATCAATATCAAAATCTACAAAGTGTAGCATTTGTGGTGAAATCATCATTCTTACGGGCACAAATGCAAGACTTGGGTTCGAACTTTGAGAGTCAATATCCCAAGCTCTATGACTCGGAATGGAATGAAATTTAGGAATCGCACTATGAATCATTGTCTAAAACGAAATCAATATCAACGACAACGACTCTAATCATTTTTCCATAATTTCAGCCCGTTTGGTCCCATAAAGCCTGAAAAAACTGCTTCCAAAGGTCGAACCCATGTCTGAAATTTGCGTCTAAAAAATCATGATTTTTCTAAAAATACAACATTATGGAGATTTTTTGACTGAATTCGACTTGGACAACGACTCTCATCATTTATCCATAATTTCAGCCCGTTTGGTTCCATAGAGCCGGAAAAAACTGCTTCCAAAGTTCGAACCCAAGTCTGAAATTAGCGTCTAAAAAATCATAATTTTTCTAAAAATAAAACTTAATGGAGATTTTTTATCTGAATTCAATTTGAACACCGACTTTTATCACTATTCGGAAATATCAGCCGGATTGGTCCCATAAAGCCTGAAAAATCTGCTTCCAAAGATTGATGAGAAGTCTGAAATAAGCGTCCATAAAAATCACGATTTTTCTAGAAATTCAACTTTATGGAGATTTTGTGACTGCATTCGATTTGGAAAACGACTCTCATCACTTTTCCATAATTTCAGCATGTTTGGTCCCATAAAGCCTGAAAAAACTGCTTCCAAAGGTCGAACCCAAGTCTGAAATTAGCGTCCATAAAAATCATGATTTTTCTAAATATTCAACTTTATAGAGATTTTGTGACTGCATTCGATTAGGACAACAAATCTCATCAATTTTCCATAATTTCAGCCCGTTTGGTCCCATAAAGCCTGAAAAAACTGCATCCAAAGGTCGAACCCAAGTCTGAAATTAGCGTCCATAAAAATCATGATTTTTCTAAATATTCAACTTTATAGAGATTTTGTGACTGCATTCGATTAGGACAACAAATCTCATCAATTTTCCATAATTTCAGCCCGTTTGGTCCCATAAAGCATGAAAAATCTGCTTCCAAAGTTCGAACCCAAGTCTGAAATTAGGGTCTAAAAAATCATAATTTTTCTGAAAAAACAACTTTACTCAAATTTTTTTACTGAATTCGACTTGGACAACGACTCTCATCATTTTTCCAAAATTTCAGCCCGTTTGGTCCCATAAAGCCTGAAAAAATTGCTTCCAAAGGTCGAACCCAAGTCTGAACTTAGCGTCTAAAAGATCATAATTTTTCTTAAAATACAACTTTATGGAGATTATTTGACTGAATTCGAAGTGGAAAACTACCTTTATCACTATTCCGAAATATCAGCCCGTTTGGTCCCATAAAGCCTGAAAAATCTGCTTCCAAAGTTAGTTCCAAGTATGAAATTAGCGTCTAAAAAATCATGATTTTTCTAAAAATACAGCTTTATAGAGATTTTTTGACTGAATTCGATTTGTAAACTACCTTTATCACAATTCCGAAATATCATCCCGTTTGGTCCCATAAAGCCTGAAAATTCTGCTTCCAAAGTACGAACCCAAGTATGAAATTAGCGTCTAAAAAATCATGATTTTTTTAAAAGTACAACTAAAGGCAAATTTTTTGACTGAATTCGACTTGGACAACGACTCTCATCACTTTTCCATAATTTCAGCCCGTTTGGTCCCATAAAGCCTGAAAAAACTGCTTCCAAAGGTCGAACCCAAGTCTGAAATTAGCGTCCATAAAAATCATGATTTTTCTAAATATTCAACTTTATAGAGATTTTGTGACTGCATTCGATTAGGACAACAAATCTCATCAATTTTCCATAATTTCAGCCCGTTTGGTCCCATAAAGCATGAAAAATCTGCTTCCAAAGTTCGAACCCAAGTCTGAAATTAGGGTCTAAAAAATCATAATTTTTCTGAAAAAACAACTTTATTCAAATTTTTTTACTGAATTCGACTTGGACAACGACTCTCATCATTTTTCCAAAATTTCAGCCCGTTTGGTCCCATAAAGCCTGAAAAAATTGCTTCCAAAGGTCGAACCCAAGTCTGAACTTAGCGTCTAAAAGATCATAATTTTTATTAAAATACAACTTTATGGAGATTATTTGACTGAATTCGAAGTGGAAAACTACCTTTATCACTATTCCGAAATATCAGCCCGTTTGGTCCCATAAAGCCTGAAAAATCTGCTTCCAAAGTTAAAACCCAAGTATGAAATTAGCGTCTAAAAAATCATGATTTTTCTAAAAATACAGCTTTATAGAGATTTTTTGACTGAATTCGATTTGTAAACTACCTTTATCACAATTCCGAAATATCATCCCGTTTGGTCCCATAAAGCCTGAAAATTCTGCTTCCAAAGTACGAACCCAAGTATGAAATTAGCGTCTAAAAAATCATGATTTTTTTAAAAGTACAACTAAAGGCAAATTTTTTGACTGAATTCGACTTGGACAACGACTCTCATCACTTTTCCATAATTTCAGCCCGTTTGGTCCCATAAAGCCTGAAAAAACTGCTTCCAAAGGTCGAACCCAAGTCTGAACTTAGCGTCTAAAACATCATAATTTTTCTTAAAACACAGCTTTATGAAGATTTTCTGACTGCCTTCGATTAGGATATCGACTCTAATCACTTTTCCATTATTTCAGCCCGTTTGGTCACATAAAGCCCGAAAAAATTGCTTCGAAAGGTCGAACCCAAGTCTAAAATTAGCGTCCATAAAAATCATGATTTTTCTAAAAATACAACTTTATGGATATTTTGGTACTGAATTCTATATTGACTACAAATTTCATCACAATTCCAAAATTTCAGTCCGTTTGGCCCCAGAGAGCCTGAAAAAACTGCTTCCAAAGTTTGAACCCAAGTCTGAAATTAGCTTTCATAAAAATCATGATTTTTCTAAAAATACAACGTTATGGAGATTTTGTGACTGATTTCTATATTAACTACAAATTTAATCACAATTCCAAAATTTCAGTCCGTTAGGCCCCATAGAGTCTGAAAAAACTGCTTCCAAAGTTCGAACCCAAGTATGAAATTAGCGTCTAAAAAATCATAATTTTTCTAAAAATACATTTTTATGGACATTTTTTATCTGAATTCAATTTGAACAACGACTTTTATCACAATCCATTTGGTCCGATAAAGCCGGAAAAATCTGCTTCCAAAGTGGTAGCTAATTTCAGACTTAGGTTCAACCCAAGTCTGAAATTAGCTACCATAAAAATCATGATTTTTATAAAAATACAACGTTATGGAGATTTTGTGACTGATATCTATATTTACTACGAATTTCATCACAATTCCAAAATTTCAGTCCGTTTGGCCCCATAGAGTCTGAAAAAACTGCTTCCAAAGTTCGAACCCAAGTTTGAAATTAGCGTCTAATAAATCATAATTTTTCTAAAACTACAACTTTATGGAGATTTTTTATCTGAATTCAATTTGGACAACGACTTTTATCACTATTCCGAAATATCAGCTTGTTTGGTCCCATAAAGCCTGAAAAATCTGCTTCCAAAGTTCGAACCCAAGTATGAAATTAGCGTCTAAAAAAACATGATTTTTCTAAAAATACAGCTTAATAGAGATTTTTTATCTGAATTCAATTTGGACAACGACTTTTATCACAATTCATATATATCAGCCCATTTGTTCCTATAAAGCCTGAAAAATCTGATTCCAAAGTTCGAACCCAAGTCTGATATTAGCGTCTAAAAAATCATAATTTTTCTAAAAATACAACTTTATGGAGATTATTTATCTGAATTCGATTACGACAACGACTTTTATCACAATTCCGAAATATCAGCCCGTTTGGTCCCATAAAGCCTGAAAAATCTGCTTCCAAAAATCGATGTCAAGTCTGAAATTAGCGTCCATAAAAATAACGATTTTTCTAAAAATACAACTTTATGGAGATTTTGTGACTGAATTCTATATTTACTACAAATTTCATCACAATTCCAAAATTTCAGTCCGTTTGGCCCCATAGAGTCTGAAAAAACTGCTTTCAAAGTTCGAACCTAAGTCTGAAATTAGCGTCTAAAAAATCATAATTTTTCTAAATATCCAAGTTTATGGAGATTATTTATCTGAATTCGATTTGGACAACGACTTTCATCACAATTCCGAAATATCAGCCCGTTTGGTCCCATAAAGCCTGAAAAAACTGCTTCCAAATTTCGAACCCAAGTCTGAAATTAGCATCTAAAAAACATAATTTTTCTAAAAATACAACTTTATGGAGATTATTTATCTGAATAAAATTTGGACAACGACTTTTATCACAATTCATAAATATCAGCCCATTTGGTCCTATAAAGCCTGAAAAATCTGATTCCAAAGTTCGAACCCAAGTCTGAAATAAGCGTCCATAAAAATCATGATTTTTCTAAAAGTACAACTTTATACAAATTTTTTTACTGAAAACGACTCTCATCTTTTTTCCATAATTTCAGCCCGTTTGTCCCATAAAGCCTGAAAAAACTGCTTCCAAAGGTCGAACCCAAGTCTGAAATTAGCGTCTAAAAAATCATAATTTTTCTAAAAATACAACTTTATAGTGATTATTTATCTGAATTCGATTTGGAAAACTACCTTTATCACTATTCCGAAATATCAGCTTGTTTGGTGCCATAAAGCCTGAAAAATTTGCTTCCAAAGTTCGAACCCAAGTATGAAATTAGCGTCTAAAAAATCATGATTTTTTAAAAATACAACTAAAGGCAAATTTTTTGACTGATTTCGACTTGGACAACGACTCTCATCATTTTTCCATAATTTCAGCCCGTTTGGTCACATAGAGCCTGAAAAAACTGCTTCCAAAGTAAGAACCCAAGTCCGAAATTAGCGTAAAAAAAAACATGATTTTTCAAAAAATACAGCTTGATAGAGATTTTTTTGACTGAATTCGATTTGAACAACGATTCTCATCATTTTCCCATAATTTCAGCCCGTTTGGTCCCATAGAGCCTGAAAAAACTGCTTCCAAAGTTCGAACCCAAGTCTGAAATTAGCATCTTAAAAATCATAATTTTTCAAAAAATAAAACTTTATGGAGATTTTTTATCTGAATTCAATTTGGACAACGACTTTTATCAAAATTCATAAATATCAGCCCATTTGTTCCTATAAAGCCTGAAAAATCTGATTCCAAAGTTCGAACCCAAGTCTGATATTAGCGTCTAAAAAATCATAATTTTTCTAAAAATACAACTTTATGGAGATTATTTATCTGAATTCGATTACGACAACGACTTTTATCACAATTCCGAAATATCAGCCCGTTTGGTCCCATAAAGCCTGAAAAATCTGCTTCCAAAAATCGATGTCAAGTCTGAAATTAGCGTCCATAAAAATAACGATTTTTCTAAAAATACAACTTTATGGAGATTTTGTGACTGAATTCTATATTTACTACAAATTTCATCACAATTCCAAAATTTCAGTCCGTTTGGCCCCATAGAGTCTGAAAAAACTGCTATCAAAGTTCGAACCTAAGTCTGAAATTAGCGTCTAAAAAACATGATTTTTCTAAAAATACAGCTTAATAGAGATTTTTTTGACTGAATTCGATTTGGACAACGACTCTCATCATTTTACCATAATTTCAGCCCGTTTGATCCCATAGAGCCTGAAAAAACTGCTTCCAAATTTCGAACCCAAGTCTGAAATTAGCATCTAAAAAATCTTAATTTTTCTTAAAATACAACTTTATGGAGATTATTTATCTGAATTCGATTTGAACAACGAATTTTATCACAATTCCGAAATATCAGCCCGTTTGGTCCCATAAAGCCTGAAAAATCTGCTTCCAAAAATCGATGTCAAGTCTGAAATTAGCGTCCATAAAAATAAAGATTTTTCTAAAAATACAACTTTATGGAGATTTTGTGACTGAATTCTATATTTACTACAAATTTCATCACAATTCCAAAATTTCAGTCCGTTTGGCCCCATAGAGTCTGAAAAAACTGCTTTCAAAGTTCGAACCTAAGTCTGAAATTAGCGTCTAAAAAAACATGATTTTTCTAAAAATACTGCTTTTTATTAGCTTTTTTTGACTGAATTCGATTTGGACAACGACTCTCATCATTTTCCCATAATTTCAGCCCGTTTGATCCCATAGAGCCTGAAAAAACTGCTTCCAAATTTCGAACCCAAGTCTGAAATTAGCATCTAAAAAATCATAATTTTTCTAAAAATACAACTTTATGGAGATTATTTATCTGAATTCGATTACGACAACGACTTTTATCACAATTCCGAAATATCAGCCCGTTTGGTCCCATAAAGCCTGAAAAATCTGCTCCCAAAAATCGATGTCAAGTCTGAAATTAGCGTCCATAAAAATAACGATTTTTCTAAAAATACAACTTTATGGAGATTTTGTGACTGAATTCTATATTTACTACAAATTTCATCACAATTCCAAAATTTCAGTCCGTTTGGCCCCATAGAGTCTGAAAAAACTGCTTTCAAAGTTCGAACCTAAGTCTGAAATTAGCGTCTAAAAAATCATAATTTTTCTAAATATCCAAGTTTATGGAGATTATTTATCTGAATTCGATTTGGACAACGACTTTCATCACAATTCCGAAATATCAGCCCGTTTGGTCCCATAAAGCCTGAAAAAACTGCTTACAAATTTCGAACCCAAGTCTGAAATTAGCATCTAAAAAAACATAATTTTTCTAAAAATACAACTTTATGGAGATTATTTATCTGAATTAAATTTGGACAACGACTTTTATCACAATTCATAAATATCAGCCCATTTGGTCACATAGAGCCTGAAAAAACTGCTTCCAAAGTAAGAACCCAAGTCCGAAATTAGCGTAAAAAAAACATGATTTTTCTAAAAATACAGCTTGATTTTTTTGACTGAATTCGATTTGAACAACGACTCTCATCATTTTCCCATAATTTCAGCCCGTTTGGTCCCATAGAGCCTGAAAAAACTGCTTCCAAAGTTCGAACCCAAGTCTGAAATTAGCATCTTAAAAATCATAATTTTTCAAAAAATAAAACTTTATGGAGATTTTTTATCTGAATTCAATTTGGACAACGACTTTTATCACAATTCATATCTTTCAGCCCATTTGTTCCTATAAAGCCTGAAAAATCTGATTCCAAAGTTCGAACCCAAGTCTGATATTAGCGTCTAAAAAATCATAATTTTTCTAAAAATACAACTTTATGGAGATTATTTATCTGAATTCGATTACGACAACGACTTTTATCACAATTCCGAAATATCAGCCCGTTTGGTCCCATAAAGCCTGAAAAATCTGCTTCCAAAAATCGATGTCAAGTCTGAAATTAGCGTCCATAAAAATAACGATTTTTCTAAAAATACAACTTTATGGAGATTTTGTGACTGAATTCTATATTTACTACAAATTTCATCACAATTCCAAAATTTCAGTCCGTTTGGCCCCATAGAGTCTGAAAAAATTGCTTTCAAAGTTCGAACCTAAGTCTGAAATTAGCGTCTAAAAAAACATGATTTTTCTAAAAATACAGCTTAATAGAGATTTTTTTGACTGAATTCGATTTGGACAACGACTCTCATCATTTTCCCATAATTTCAGCCCGTTTGATCCCATAGAGCCTGAAAAAACTGCTTCTAAATTTCGAACCCAAGTCTGAAATTAGCATCTAAAAAATCATAATTTTTCTAAAAATACAACTTTATGGAGATTATTTATCTGAATTCGATTTGGACAACGAATTTTATCACAATTCCGAAATATCAGCCCGTTTGGTCCCATAAAGCCTGAAAAATCTGCTTCCAAAAATCGATGTCAAGTCTGAAATTAGCGTCCATAAAAATAACGATTTTTCTAAAAATACAACTTTATAGAGATTTTGTGACTGAATTCTATATTTACTACAAATTTCATCACAATTCCAAAATTTCAGTCCGTTTGGCCCCATTGAGTCTGAAAAAAAAGCTTTCAAAGTTCGAACCTAAGTCTGAAATTAGCGTCTAAAAAAACATGATTTTTCTAAACATACAGCTTAATAGAGATTTTTTGACTGAATTCGATTTGGACAACGACTCTCATCATTTTCCCATAATTTCAGCCCGTTTGATCCCATAGAGCCTGAAAAAACTGCTTCCAAATTTCGAACCCAAGTCTGAAATTAGCATCTAAAAAATCATAATTTTTCTAAAAATACAACTTTATGGAGATTATTTATCTGAATTCGATTTGGACAACGAATTTTATCACAATTCCGAAATATCAGCCCGTTTGGTCCCATAAAGCCTGAAAAATCTGCTTCCAAAAATCGATGTCAAGTCTGAAATTAGCGTCCATAATAATAACGATTTTTCTAAAAATACAACTTTATAGAGATTTTGTGACTGAATTCTATATTTACTACAAATTTCATCACAATTCCAAAATTTCAGTCCGTTTGGCCCCATTGAGTCTGAAAAAAAAGCTTTCAAAGTTCGAACCTAAGTCTGAAATTAGCGTCTAAAAAAACATGATTTTTCTAAACATACAGCTTAATAGAGATTTTTTTGACTGAATTCGATTTGGACAACGACTCTCATCATTTTCCCATAATTTCAGCCCGTTTGATCCCATAGAGCCTGAAAAAACTGCTTCCAAATTTCGAACCCAAGTCTGAAATTAGCATCTAAAAAATCATAATTTTTCTAAAAATACAACTTTATGGAGATTATTTATCTGAATTCGATTTGGACAACGAATTTTATCACAATTCCGAAATATCAGCCCGTTTGGTCCCATAAAGCCTGAAAAATCTGCTTCCAAAAATCGATGTCAAGTCTGAAATTAGCGTCCATAAAAATAACGATTTTTCTAAAAATACAACTTTATAGAGATTTTGTGACTGAATTCTATATTTACTACAAATTTCATCACAATTCCAAAATTTCAGTCCGTTTGGCCCCATAGAGTCTGAAAAAAAAGCTTTCAAAGTTCGAACCTAAGTCTGAAATTAGCGTCTAAAAAAACATGATTTTTCTAAAAATACTGCTTTTTATTAGCTTTTTTTGACTTAATTCGATTTGGACAACGACTCTCATCATTTTCCCATAATTTCAGCCCGTTTGATCCCATAGAGCCTGAAAAAACTGCTTCCAAATTTCGAACCCAAGTCTGAAATTAGCATCTAAAAAATCATAATTTTTCTAAAAATACAACTTTATGGAGATTATTTATCTGAATTCGATTACGACAACGACTTTTATCACAATTCCGAAATATCAGCCCGTTTGGTCCCATAAAGCCTGAAAAATCTGCTTCCAAAAATCGATGTCAAGTCTGAAATTAGCGTCCATAAAAATAACGATTTTTCTAAAAATACAACTTTATGGAAATTTTGTGACTGAATTCTATATTTACTACAAATTTCATCACAATTCCAAAATTTCAGTCCGTTTGGCCCCATAGAGTCTGAAAAAACTGCTTTCAAAGTTCGAACCTAAGTCTGAAATTAGCGTCTAAAAAATCATAATTTTTCTAAATATCCAAGTTTATGGAGATTATTTATCTGAATTCGATTTGGACAACGACTTTCATCACAATTCCGAAATATCAGCCCGTTTGGTCCCATAAAGCCTGAAAAAACTGCTTCCAAATTTCGAACCCAAGTCTGAAATTAGCATCTAAAAAAACATAATTTTTCTAAAAATACAACTTTATGGAGATTATTTATCTGAATTAAATTTGGACAACGACTTTTATCACAATTCATAAATATCAACCCATTTGGTCACATAGAGCCTGAAAAAACTGCTTCCAAAGTAAGAACCCAAGTCCGAAATTAGTGAAAAAAAAACATGACTTTTCTAAAAATACAGCTTGATTTTTTTGACTGAATTCGATTTGAACAACGACTCTCATCATTTTCCCATAATTTCAGCCCGTTTGATCCCATAGAGCCTGAAAAAACTGCTTCCAAATTTCGAACCCAAGTCTGAAATTAGCATCTAAAAAATCTTAATTTTTCTTAAAATACAACTTTATGGAGATTATTTATCTGAATTCGATTTGAACAACGAATTTTATCACAATTCCGAAATATCAGCCCGTTTGGTCCCATAAAGCCTGAAAAATCTGCTTCCAAAAATCGATGTCAAGTCTGAAATTAGCGTCCATAAAAATAAAGATTTTTCTAAAAATACAACTTTATGGAGATTTTGTGACTGAATTCTATATTTACTACAAATTTCATCACAATTCCAAAATTTCAGTCCGTTTGGCCCCATAGAGTCTGAAAAAACTGCTTTCAAAGTTCGAACCTAAGTCTGAAATTAGCGTCTAAAAAAACATGATTTTTCTAAAAATACAGCTTAATAGAGATTTTTTTGACTGAATTCGATTTGGACAACGACTCTCATCATTTTCCCATAATTTCAGCCCGTTTGATCCCATAGAGCCTGAAAAAACTGCTTCCAAATTTCGAACCCAAGTCTGAAATTAGCATCTAAAAAATCATAATTTTTCTAAAAATACAACTTTATGGAGATTATTTATCTGAATTCGATTACGACAACGACTTTTATCACAATTCCGAAATATCAGCCCGTTTGGTCCCATAAAGCCTGAAAAATCTGCTTCCAAAAATCGATGTCAAGTCTGAAATTAGCGTCCATAAAAATAACGATTTTTCTAAAAATACAACTTTATGGAGGTTTTGTGACTGAATTCTATATTTACTACAAATTTCATCACAATTCCAAAATTTCAGTCCGTTTGGCCCCATAGAGTCTGAAAAAACTGCTTTCAAAGTTCGAACCTAAGTCTGAAATTAGCGTCTAAAAAATCATAATTTTTCTAAATATCCAAGTTTATGGAGATTATTTATCTGAATTCGATTTGGACAACGACTTTCATCACAATTCCGAAATATCAGCCCGTTTGGTCCCATAAAGCCTGAAAAAACTGCTTCCAAATTTCGAACCCAAGTCTGAAATTAGCATCTAAAAAAACATAATTTTTCTAAAAATACAACTTTATGGAGATTATTTATCTGAATTAAATTTGGACAACGACTTTTATCACAATTCATAAATATCAACCCATTTGGTCACATAGAGCCTGAAAAAACTGCTTCCAAAGTAAGAACCCAAGTCCGAAATTAGCGTAAAAAAAAACATGATTTTTCTAAAAATACAGCTTGATTTTTTTGACTGAATTCGATTTGAACAACGACTCTCATCATTTTCCCATAATTTCAGCCCGTTTGGTCCCATAGAGCCTGAAAAAACTGCTTCCAAAGTTCGAACCCAAGTCTGAAATTAGCATCTTAAAAATCATAATTTTTCAAAAAATAAAACTTTATGGAGATTTTTTATCTGAATTCAATTTGGACAACGACTTTTATCACAATTCATATCTTTCAGCCCATTTGTTCCTATAAAGCCTGAAAAATCTGATTCCAAAGTTCGAACCCAAGTCTGATATTAGCGTCTAAAAAATCATAATTTTTCTAAAAATACAACTTTATGGAGATTATTTATCTGAATTCGATTTGGACAACGAATTTTATCACAATTCCGAAATATCAGCCCGTTTGGTCCCATAAAGCCTGAAAAATCTGCTTCCAAAAATCGATGTCAAGTCTGAAATTAGCGTCCATAAAAATAACGATTTTTCTAAAAATACAACTTTATGGAGATTTTGTGACTGAATTCTATATTTACTACAAATTTCATCACAATTCCAAAATTTCAGTCCGTTTGGCCCCATAGAGTCTGAAAAAACTGCTTTCAAAGTTCGAACCTAAGTCTGAAATTAGCGTCTAAAAAAACATGATTTTTCTAAAAATACAGCTTAATAGAGATTTTTTTGACTGAATTCGATTTGGACAACGACTCTCATCATTTTCCCATAATTTCAGCCCGTTTGATCCCATAGAGCCTGAAAAAACTGCTTCTATATTTCGAACCCAAGTCTGAAATTAGCATCTAAAAAATCATAATTTTTCTAAAAATACAACTTTATGGAGATTATTTATCTGAATTCGATTTGGACAACGAATTTTATCACAATTCCGAAATATCAGCCCGTTTGGTCCCATAAAGCCTGAAAAATCTGCTCCCAAAAATCGATGTCAAGTCTGAAATAAGCGTCCATAAAAATAACGATTTTTCTAAAAATACAACTTTATGGAGATTTTGTGACTGAATTCTATATTTACTACAAATTTCATCACAATTCCAAAATTTCAGTCCGTTTGGCCCCATAGAGTCTGAAAAAACTGCTTTCAAAGTTCGAACCTAAGTCTGAAATTAGCGTCTAAAAAATCATAATTTTTCTAAATATCCAAGTTTATGGAGATTATTTATCTGAATTCGATTTGGACAACGACTTTCATCACAATTCAGAAATATCAGCCCGTTTGGTCCCATAAAGCCTGAAAAAACTGTTTCCAAATTTCGAACCCAAGTCTGAAATTAGCATCTAAAAAAACATAATTTTTCTAAAAATACAACTTTATGGAGATTATTTATCTGAATTAAATTTGGACAACGACTTTTATCACAATTCATAAATATCAGCCCATTTGGTCCTATAAAGCCTGAAAAATCTGATTCCAAAGTTCGAACCCAAGTCTGAAATAAGCGTCCATAAAAATCATGATTTTTCTAAAATTACAACTTTATACAAATTTTTGAAGTGAAACTTCTTTACGCGCGTCATGCAATTTCGAGGACCGGAGTAAAACCGACTCATGACCGAAACGAAAATGCGGGTACCCCCACCACCGATTAAAGTTCATTTGATCTAGTCAAAGTTTTGAAGTAACATATAAATGCTTATTAGCTCATCCCGACAACTGGCGTTGGTGGTGTAATGGTCAGCATAGTTGCCTTCCAAGCAGTTGATCCGAGTTCGATTCTCGGCCATCGCACATTATTTTTTTGTTTTTAACGCCTTTTTTATTCAATATCTTATTTTTTAGTAGGTCAGAACATTTTTTAAAAGAAAATAATATTGCAAAATAATAAAAACACTTATCTCACTGTGATAAAACATTACTCCGCTAGAGCGCGCTTTGCGTTATTGTGTTGGATTAAAATTATTATCTAATCCGTATATTATGATAATTGTATTACATTTATTTAATTAATTTATTTATTTTGATAATATGTAATAATTTACAGAAAAAAAATTAAAACTATCTCCCTCTGATAAAATATCCGTTCGCTAGAGCGCACTACGCGATCTTGTGTGGGATTCTATTTCTGTACATTGTACATTATTTTTAAAAATATATTATATTTTGGGTGTGATGTAGGTAACATTATAAAACATAACAAGCTCTCATATTTTCAGAACCTACATAATATAATCAATTTATGCGGCTTTGCTTACAGTTGGTGCTCAGCGTGGTTGGCTTTCAATCAGTTAAGCGAGGTTCGATTCTCGGCTGTGGCATTTTTGAAGTGAAACCTTGTTGAGGTGGGGGAGCCGCTCACGAACGTTCTCTCTCTTCTCTTCTTTCCTCTCTCTCAGACACCAGCGAACTGCGCCACGCCAAGCATCAGCTGAAACTAGAAGTTTCACTTCTGTCTTGCGTAGGCTTGACACACCCACTTTTTTACTGAATACGACTCTCATCTTTTTTCCATAATTTCAGCCCGTTTGTCCCATAAAGCCTGAAAAATCTGCTTCCAAAGTTCGAACCCAAGTCTGAAATTAGCATCTAAAAAAACATAATTTTTCTAAAAATACAACTTTATGGAGATTATTTATCTGAATTAAATTTGGACAACGACTTTTATCACAATTCATAAATATCAACCCATTTGGTCACATAGAGCCTGAAAAAACTGCTTCCAAAGTAAGAACCCAAGTCCGAAATTAGCGTAAAAAAAAACATGATTTTCCTAAAAATACAGCTTGATTTTTTTGACTGAATTCGATTTGAACAACGACTCTCATCATTTTCCCATAATTTCAGCCCGTTTGGTCCCATAGAGCCTGAAAAAACTGCTTCCAAAGTTCGAACCCAAGTCTGAAATTAGCATCTTAAAAATCATAATTTTTCAAAAAATAAAACTTTATGGAGATTTTTTATCTGAATTCAATTTGGACAACGACTTTTATCACAATTCATATCTTTCAGCCCATTTGTTCCTATAAAGCCTGAAAAATCTGATTCCAAAGTTCGAACCCAAGTCTGATATTAGCGTCTAAAAAATCATAATTTTTCTAAAAATACAACTTTATGGAGATTATTTATCTGAATTCGATTACGACAACGACTTTTATCACAATTCTGAAATATCAGCCCGTTTGGTCCCATAAAGCCTGAAAAATCTGCTTCCAAAAATCGATGTCAAGTCTGAAATTAGCGTCCATAAAAATAACGATTTTTCTAAAAATACAACTTTATGGAGATTTTGTGACTGAATTCTATATTTACTACAAATTTCATCACAATTCCAAAATTTCAGTCCGTTTGGCCCCATAGAGTCTGAAAAAACTGCTTTCAAAGTTCGAACCTAAGTCTGAAATTAGCGTCTAAAAAAACATGATTTTTCTAAAAATACAGCTTAATAGAGATTTTTTTGACTGAATTCGATTTGGACAACGACTCTCATCATTTTCCCATAATTTCAGCCCGTTTGATCCCATAGAGCCTGAAAAAACTGCTTCTAAATTTCGAACCCAAGTCTGAAATTAGCATCTAAAAAATCATAATTTTTCTAAAAATACAACTTTATGGAGATTATTTATCTGAATTCGATTTGGACAACGAATTTTATCACAATTCCGAAATATCAGCCCGTTTGGTCCCATAAAGCCTGAAAAATCTGCTTCCAAAAATCGATGTCAAGTCTGAAATTAGCGTCCATAAAAATAACGATTTTTCTAAAAATACAACTTTATGGAGATTTTGTGACTGAATTCTATATTTACTACAAATTTCATCACAATTCCAAAATTTCAGTCCGTTTGGCCCCATAGAGTCTGAAAAAACTGCTTTCAAAGTTCGAACCTAAGTCTGAAATTAGCGTCTAAAAAAACATGATTTTTCTAAAAATACAGCTTAATAGAGATTTTTTTGACTGAATTCGATTTGGACAACGACTCTCATCATTTTCCCATAATTTCAGCCCGTTTGATCCCATAGAGCCTGAAAAAACTGCTTCCAAATTTCGAACCCAAGTCTGAAATTAGCATCTAAAAAATCATAATTTTTCTAAAAATACAACTTTATGGATATTATTTATCTGAATTCGATTTGGACAACGAATTTTATCACAATTCCGAAATATCAGCCCGTTTGGTCCCATAAAGCCTGAAAAATCTGCTCCCAAAAATCGATGTCAAGTCTGAAATTAGCGTCCATAAAAATAACGATTTTTCTAAAAATACAACTTTATGGAGATTTTGTGACTGAATTCTATATTTACTACAAATTTCATCACAATTCCAAAATTTCAGTCCGTTTGGCCCCATAGAGTCTGAAAAAACTGCTTTCAAAGTTCGAACCTAAGTCTGAAATTAGCGTCTAAAAAAACATGATTTTTCTAAAAATACAGCTTAATAGAGATTTTGTTGACTGAATTCGATTTGGACAACGACTCTCATCATTTTCCCATAATTTCAGCCCGTTTGATCCCATAGAGCCTGAAAAAACTGCTTCCAAATTTCGAACCCAAGTCTGAAATTAGCATCTAAAAAAACATAATTTTTCTAAAAATACAACTTTATCTAGATTATTTATCTGAATTAAATTTGGACAACGACTTTTATCACAATTCATAAATATCAGCCCATTTGGTCCTATAAAGCCTGAAAAATCTGATTCCAAAGTTCGAACCCAAGTCTGAAATAAGCGTCCATAAAAATCATGATTTTTCTAAAATTACAACTTTATACAAATTTTTTTACTGAATACGACTCTCATCTTTTTTCCATAATTTCAGCCCGTTTGTCCCATAAAGCCTGAAAAATCTGCTTCCAAAGTTCGAACCCAAGTCTGAAATTAGCATCTAAAAAAACATAATTTTTCTAAAAATACAACTTTATGGAGATTATTTATCTGAATTAAATTTGGACAACGACTTTTATCACAATTCATAAATATCAACCCATTTGGTCACATAGAGCCTGAAAAAACTGCTTCCAAAGTAAGAACCTAAGTCCGAAATTAGCGTAAAAAAAAACATGATTTTTCTAAAAATACAGCTTGATTTTTTTGACTGAATTCGATTTGAACAACGACTCTCATCATTTTCCCATAATTTCAGCCCGTTTGGTCCCATAGAGCCTGAAAAAACTGCTTCCAAAGTTCGAACCCAAGTCTGAAATTAGCATCTTAAAAATCATAATTTTTCAAAAAATAAAACTTTATGGAGATTTTTTATCTGAATTCAATTTGGACAACGACTTTTATCACAATTCATATCTTTCAGCCCATTTGTTCCTATAAAGCCTGAAAAATCTGATTCCAAAGTTCGAACCCAAGTCTGATATTAGCATCTAAAAAATCATAATTTTTCTAAAAATACAACTTTATGGAAATTATTTATCTGAATTCGATTACGACAACGACTTTTATCACAATTCCGAAATATCAGCCCGTTTGGTCCCATAAAGCCTGAAAAATCTGCTTCCAAAAATCGATGTCAAGTCTGAAATTAGCGTCCATAAAAATAACGATTTTTCTAAAAATACAACTTTATGGAGATTTTGTGACTGAATTCTATATTTACTACAAATTTCATCACAATTCCAAAATTTCAGTCCGTTTGGCCCCATAGCGCCTGAAAAGACTGCTTCCAACCCAAGTCTGAAATTAGCATCTAAAAAATCATAATTTTTCTAAAAATACAACTTTATGGAGATTATTTATCTGAATTCGATTTGGACAACGAATTTTATCACAATTCCGAAATATCAGCCCGTTTGGTCCCATAAAGCCTGAAAAATCTGCTTCCAAAAATCGATGTCAAGTCTGAAATTAGCGTCCATAAAAATAACGATTTTTCTAAAAATACAACTTTATGGAGATTTTGTGACTGAATTCTATATTTACTACAAATTTCATCACAATTCCAAAATTTCAGTCCGTTTGGCCCCATAGAGTCTGAAAAAACTGCTTTCAAAGTTCGAACCTAAGTCTGAAATTAGCGTCTAAAAAAACATGATTTTTCTAAAAATACAGCTTAATAGAGATTTTTTTGACTGAATTCGATTTGGACAACGACTCTCATCATTTTCCCATAATTTCAGTCCGTTTGATCCCATAGAGCCTGAAAAAACTGCTTCTAAATTTCGAACCCAAGTCTGAAATTAGCATCTAAAAAATCATAATTTTTCTAAAATTACAACTTTATTGAGATTATTTATCTGAATTCGATTTGGACAACGACTTTTATCACAATTCCATAATTTCAGCCCGTTTGGTCTCATAAAACCTGAAAAAATTGCTTCGAAAGGTCGAACCCAAGTCTAAAATTAGCGTCCATAAAAATCATGATTTTTCTATAAATACAATTTAATGGAGATTATTTGACTGAATTCGATTTGGAAAACTACCTTTATCACTATTCCGAAATATCAGCCCGTTTGGTCCCATAAAGCCTGAAAAATCAGCAGCCAAAGTTCGAACCCAAGTCTGAAATTAGCGTCTTAAAAATCATAATTTTTCTAAAAATTCAAATTTATGCAAATTTTTTGACTGAATTCGACTTGGACAACGACTCTCATCATTTTTCCATAATTTCAGATCGTTTGGTCCCATAGAGCCTGGCAAAACTGCTTCCAAAGTTCAAACCCAAGTCTGAAATTAGCGTCTTAAAAATCATGATTTTTCTAAAAATTCAACTTTATGGAGATTTTGTGACTGCATTCGATTAGGACAACGACTCTCATCATTTTTCCATAATTTCAGCTCGTTTGGTCCCATAGAGCCTGAAAAAACTGCTTCCAAAGTTCAAACCCAAGTCTGAAATAAGCGTCCATAAAAATCATGATTTTTCTAAAAATACAACGTTATGGAGATTTTGTGACTGATTTCTATATTTACTACAAATTTCATCACAATTCCAAAATTTCAGTCCGTTTGGCCCCATAGAGCCTGAAAAAACTGCTTCCTAAGCTCTAACCCAAGTCTGAAATTAGCGTCTAAAAAATCATAATTTTTCTAAAAATACAACTTAATGAAGATTATTTATCTGAATTCGATTTGGACAACGACTTTTATCACAATTCCGGAATATCAGCCCGTTTGATCCCATAAAGCCTGAAAAATCAGCTTCCAAAGTTCGAACCCAAGTATGAAATTCTTCTTCTTCTCTGGTTTCAATCCTGGGATTGGTTTTGCAGCAATTTTATCTACTCTCTTCTTCCATTCTTCCCTGTCTTGTGCGGCTCTTTTGACTTCTGCATATGATGAGCAGCGGACGTCCACCAGTAGGTCCTCCAGGTACTCTCGGCGTGGGCGTCCCCTACAGTTGGTCCCCTCGGTCACACCCTCTATTATGACATGCAAGAGGCCTTCTTGTCGTATAACATGGCCGATCCATCTTGCACGCCTTTCGGACAAGGTCCTGAGCAGGTGCCTTCCTCCTTCGATTCTTTGGAGAACCTCCTCATTTGTAACATGGTCTCTCCAGGAAATTCCTAACAGTTTGAAATTAGCGTCTAAAAGATCATGATTTTTCTAAAAATACAACTTTATGGAGATTATTTATCTGAATTTGATTTGAACAACGACTTTTATCACAATTCCGAAATATCAGCCCATTTGGTCCCATAAAGGCCAAAAAATCTGCTTCCAAAGTTCGAACCCAAGTATGAAATTAGCGTCTAAAAAATCATAATTTTTCTAAAAATACAACTTTATGCAAATTTTTTGACTGAATTCGACTTGGACAACGACTTTCATCAATATTCCGAAATATCAGCCCGTTTGGTCCCATAAAGCCTGAAAAAATTGCTTCCAAAGGTCGAACCCAAGTCTGAAATCAGCGTCTAAAAAATCATAATTTTTCTAAAAATACAACTTTATGGTGATTATTTATCTGAATTTGATTTGTAAAACTACCTTTATCACTATTCCGAAATATCAGCTTGTTTGGTGCCATAAAGCCTGAAAAATTTGCTTCCAAAGTTCGAACCCAAGTCTGAAATAAGCGTCCATAAAAATCATGATTTTTCCAAAAATACAACGTAATGGAGATTTTGTGACTGATTTCTAGATTTACTACAAATTTCATCACAATTCCAAAATTTCAGTCCGTTTGGCCCCATAGAGCCTGAAAAAACTGCTTCCAAAGGTCGATCCCAAGTCTGAAATTAGCGTCTAAAAAATCATAAATTTTCTAAAAATACAACTTTATGGAGATTATTTTCCTCAATTCGATTTGTACAACGAATTTGATCACTATTCCGAAATATCAGCCCGTTTGGTCACATAAAGCCTGAAAAATCTGCTTCCAAAGTTCGAACCCAAGTCTAAAATTAGCGTCCATAAAAATTATGATTTTTCTAAATATACAACGTTATGGATATTGTTTAATTTTGGATCAAGGTAGAAATATAAACCCACTTATTTCGCCAGAATTGTTTATTGCAGAAGAGACATAAAATGATAAATCAACCTATTTATAACCTTTAACAGGGAAGAATCTTTGGCGACATCTATGAAAAACTATCCTAACATAAACATCAACTTATTTATTAACTTTTAACAGTCTGTTGGAAAGGTAAGTATCTACATATAACGACATCTATGCAAAGCTACAATAAACTCTATTTTCTAACATAAACTCCCCCCGAAAAAAGGATTGGAGGTCATTTTTTCTGAAACAAACCCCAAAACATAAGAATAAAAATTAAGCAGCTGAATATCTACATATATGCCAAAATTAATTTGGAAGAAACAAAAATAGTAATTATTAACTATAACTGTTAATACTAAAAATTGATTAACAATAAATATTTTAAATAATAGGTAACCTATTTCTAAGCGTAAGTTTAAACATAAGACTACTCTAAAAACGAAATGACAATTTCAAACTAACTAAAATTATACAAATTAATTATGAGATTAAAATTATTACTTTCGTTCAAATCAAATTCATGCAATTCACTAAGCTATTCTATACTATAATTTAACAACTTAGATAATTCCAATAACCTTGTTCTAACAGAAATCATAACAATAATCAAACATAAAACAAATAATATAGACAACACAACATGGAGCGCTGGTTTCCTGGTCATCCTTCTTAAGGGTTTGTGTTTTTCTATAGTTCATTACCACATTTATAATTAGTTTCTTCAGATGTATTTGTGTAGTTTGAAATTACATATATCCAGCAGGCTATCTCGGTTTATAAGCGTTCATTTTTAAAGTTTTTTTTTTTTTTTTTTTTTTTCTTGGCATATACGGATCTACAATCCTTTTTTTTATTTTGTACATTTTTTATCAAACTCGCAAGTTTTATTGTTATCCACTTTTTTATGCACTGTTTTCACCTTTTATTTATTATTATTTCTTCCTTATCTTCTTTTAATTTATTATTATTATTTTTTTATTTATGATAATACACAAAAATTTTATATTGTTTTTATCGCGAAACTTTTTATATTGTTTTGCGCTTACTCAGCGTCTGGTCCGTTGGGTGGGGGTGTCGACATTTTCAGCTCCTCGTTGTCATCTATTGGCAACAGACAGATCTTTGAAATGGCCCTCTGGATGATGCCTTTCGACGTGATGATGGTCGCCACGCGAACTCTTCCATCAGCGCCAGGATGAACGGCGCTCACACGTCCCAGCCTCCAGTAGCAAGAAGGGACGTTGTCCTCCTTTATTACGACCATGTCGCCAGACCGCATCTGCCTTTGATTCCTATTGGTCCATTTGCTTCTGGTTTGAAGTTCTGCTAGGTATTCCTTCCGCCACCTCGACCAAAAAAATTGTACAATCTGGATTAGTTTTTGGTAATTGTTTAATCGATTGAATGTGATATGTTCCAAATTTTGTTCTGGAATCGCCGCCAAACTAGTTCCTATTAGAAAGTGACCAGGAGTCAAGGGATTAAGGTCATAAGGATCATTTGATAAGGGAGACAGTGGCCTGGAGTTTAAGCAAGATTCAATTTGACACAACACCGTATTAATCTCTTCATAAGTTAATGAAGCGATACTGGTTATTCTTTTTAAGTGATACTTAACTGACTTTATCCCAGCCTCCCAGAGCCCCCCAAAGTTCGGCGCACGAGCTGGTATAAATTGCCATTGTATTCCTAATGAGGATAAATTTTTTTTTTTTTTAAACTTCCGATTTAGTTGTCCGGGTTAAGTCTTCCCCAAAGGAAAAACTTAACCCTTCCACTCACTTTTCCACAAATGATCAGCTAGTCAATCAACACTATGTAAGTGCATTATATAAGTAAAATAAAAATACAAAACAATACAAGAACAACAACACGTCAAATCACCAGATATCAAATGGGAAAAAAAAATTCACCGTCTCCAGATATGTTCATATCAGAGGGTTCGGCTCGGTAGAACTTGTAACAGGGCCTATAAATCCTACTGATCCCTCAACATAAATATTTAAAAAATCTTTTGTTATCCTACATGTATTCAAAATGACCGACTTTTGCATCTTTATATATAAATTTTTTGATAGATCTAATACGCCTAAATTTTTAATTAGAGAGCTAGGTATAATGCCAGTAGCCGAAATAACGAAATAACGAAATAATAATCAATTTTATCATTAGACATATTTAAAAAATTATAAATTTCTCTTAGTTCATTATTAGCCGCTTTAAAATTGGTTGAATTGTCCGAGAACATTTTGCTTGGTCTACCACGACGCGAGATAAACCGTTTCAAAGAGTTTAAAAAACTCTCTGCGCTCAAGGACAGCACAGCTTCTAAGTGCACGGCTTTAGTGACCATGCATACGAACAAGCAAATATATGATTTAACGCTATGTGATTTTCTGTGAATACCCGACTTTATTAATATTGGTCCACAGTAGTTCACTCCTGTTATCTGAAATGGCCTACATTCAGTTATTCTTTCAGCTGGCAGGTCGGCCATCAACTGCTGTTCGGATTTGAGATTACATCTATAACAAATTATACATTTTTTTATTATTTTTTTTACAACATTCCTTCCCTTAATCGGCCAAAATTTCATTCTAATCAACGCCAATAATGACTGCGTTCCCGAGTGTAAGTTCAAGTAATGATAGTGTTTTACAATAAGCTCTGTTAATTTATGATGCGAAGGTAACAAAATTGGGTGCTTGGTCTACCACGACGCGAGATAAACCGTTTCACCTTTGGAGAGCCTTCCCCCCACACGAATTAGATCCCTTTCAATAAAAGGATCTAATGACTTTAGTGCACTATTCCTAGGTATATTACCTCCATTATTTAAAGCTCGAATTTCGTCTCTGAAACAGTATGATTGCGCCCGAGATATTAATTTGTTTACTGAAATTTCCAACTCACTAACTGTCAATTTACTATAGCGGCGCTGCGAAGGGTTTCTACAATTAAAAATAAATCTATTAATGTATGCTGTTACTCTCTGTAATTTGGATAAAATTGGAATATCTATCAAAAATGTCCCAGTCCTGTTTCACAGCAGACAACAGTGCCGAGCTTGTTTTGATCTCTGGTGGATCAATACAAAATGATTTGGAATTTGGCCAGCACGCTGAATCCAACGTCAGCCAATCTGGACCATGCCACCAAATGCTGGAAATTAATAACTGTGAAACGCAGATTCCTCTGGAAAGCACGTCTGCTGCATTGTCTTCCGACCGTACATGGTTCCATTGCTCCGGCTGACTGGTTTCCTGGATTTCCGCCACTCTATTAGCAACGAAAGTGTTCCATCTTACCGGCTGATCCCTGATCCAGCACAGTACTATTTGCTGTAGATCCCTGTCTTCGGGTCGCACCAATATTTGCCGGTACATTTTTTCAATGTCGGCTGTTATCGCGTACTGGTGTTTTCTGAAACATATCAATTGTGCGGCTAAATCTTTGTGTAAAACAGGTCCTATCATGAGAGCATCGTTTAACGATATACCATTGGATGATTTTGCTGAACCGTCAAATACCACTCGAGTCTTAGTGGTAGTGCTTGATTCTTTCAATACTGCATGATGTGGCAAATAAAAATAACAATCTTCATTAGAAGGTGCTTCGCACCGGGCCATGTGACCCAAGTCTATATATTCCTGCATGAATTCTTTATATTTTTTCATCAGGTCAGGATTTGAAGAAAATTTCCTTTGCAAATTGCAAAGTCTTTTTTCCGCCATAGGCAGCGTTTCTCCCAACTGTTTAACACAGGGGCGCTGTGGTAAGCTTACCATGAAACGACCATCGTCATTCCTTTTATACGTGTTCTTGAAAATCTCCTCGCACGCTCGCTCCTCGTGGCTCCGGTGCTTCACCGGTTGGAATTCTTCTAATTTCCAGAAGTTTTCAATCTGTTTATGGATTATATTTAATGATAGTTGACAAGATTTAACTGGCCTTTTTATTTTTGTTGTGACGATGGGTCCTGACACCAGCCATCCGAATTCAGTTCTCTGTAATATGGGTCCTGAGTCTCCATTTCGAAGTTGATCTTGCTTCATAATTTCCCAAAAGGTTTCCGTTCCGAGTAGCATATCTATGGAGCTTGTTTCATAAAAGGCAGGATCCGCTAACTGAAGACCATCAGGTATGTTGGCATCCTTTTTCTGAAAAGAAATTTGCGGCAGATGACTTGTTACTTCTTTCAAAACGAGACATTCTATGTCTCTTTCATACGGTGAATAGTTCGAGAAAATTCTTAAATTTATGCTATTTTTAATATTCAATATTTTGTTTTGGATTCCGGTAATCGGTATGTTTGCCCTTTTGGGTTTTAATTGCAACCTTGTTGCAAATTCTTCTGTTATAAAATTGGACTGAGAACCACTATCCAATAAAACTCTAGCCTTAATCAAATTTCCGTTATTATTCAACACTTTAATAACGGCGGTAGATAACAAAACAAAACTATTAGATATTTTCGTAGAGTGATTTGTAACTAAAGGTTCATTATTTGATGTTGATGGTGAATCCCTATCCTGAGACTTCGAATTATCTGTTTTCTTTTTTAAATGCAACAAAGTATTGTGCGAATTATTTTCGCATATACGACAATTGTATTTACTTTTACATTCTTTTAGCTTATGACCCAAGCACAAACATTTCAAACACGCATTTACTTGACGTATCTTTATAATTCTATCCTTAGTATTTAATATTAATTTTTTTTTACAATTATAAACCTTATGATCGCCTTTGCAAATAATACATTTTGTCATTTGGAGGCGTTAAAGAAATCATAGCTTCTTTTCGGTATTTGAAAGGAAAAGTTTTATTTTGATTAAATTTTCCTTCAGTAATCCCAGCAAATTCTAAAATCTGAACTCGATCTGATAAATATTTTATAAACTCTTTATATGTGGGTAGATTCTCTTTTGTGGCAAATACTTCCCAATGATGTCGAGTTTCACTATCTAGTTTTCGCGACAGTAAATATATTAACATGATATCCCAATTTTCGGTGGGTATATTTAACTTGTTTAACGATTTTAAATGTAATTCGGATTCATCGATAAGATTCCTTAATGCTACGGAATTTTCAAATTTTATTTCAGGCAATTTGAATAATGCTTCAACGTGCTTATGTATAATAATTTTTATATTTTGATAGCGAGAAGTTAACATCTCCCATGCAGTATAATAGTTCTCCTGGTTATTTGGAAGTGAGGTTAATAATTTAGCTGCGTCACCTTCGAGGCATGATCGCAGATAATACAATTTTTGAATAACTTCTAAAGATGGATTATTTTTAACTAAGGCAACAAAAGTATCCCGAAAATTCAACCATTTTTCGTAACTCCCATTAAATTTTGGCAACTCAAGTATAGGCAAACGTATGTTATGTGATGTTGTATTCTGAACTTTATTTAACAATTTATCTTTAGCCTTAGCAACAATATTATAATATAAATTTTCAAATGCTTGCCTTTCTGTTTTGGTTAATTCTTCCGGCAAAATTGCTTCTATGTTATCTTGTAATGAGTCGAAGGTGTCTAAAATTGGTTCAAGTTTCTTCAATCTGACTTCAATTTCAGATTGCGACAAATTATCACCGTTTATATATTCATTGAACCTAGTTAATTTCGACTTGCAGACTCCACGCTGGTTAATCAAAGTTTTGAGATCCATTTTTAAAAATCAAGAAAGGAGGTATTCACAGAACGTATTGTCAAATGATAATCACTTGTAATCAATCACTACACGTGCACTGTCCTTGATCACAGAACTTTACTAATTAACCGATAAACAATGAATTTTATCTGAATTTTATAAATGCAACAGCTTGATGGCTGTCAAAAAGAAAACAATATGACACTATTGTTATTCTCTCCACAATCTCCACCTCGCATGCGTCAGCTTGCTTCGCGGCTGGGTTGGTATTTTTACCGACTCGCGGTAAATTTCGAAATTTAAACTTACGGATTTTCAAATATAACCGCTCGTAATAAATCTTTTAAGAAATTTAAAATACTTGCTTTGTATATTTTTTTTTTAAACTTCCGATTTAGTTGTCCGGGTTAAATCTTCCCCAAAGGAAAAACTTAACCCTTCCACTCACTTTTCCATAAATGATCATCTAGTCAATCAACATTATGTAAGTGCATTATATAAGCAAAATAAATATACAAGAACAACATGTCAAATCACCAGAGATCAAATGGGAAAATAATTCACCGTCTCCAGATATTTTCATATCAGAGGGTTCGGCTCGGTAGAACTTCTAACAGGGCCTATAAATCCTACTGATCCATCAACATAAATATTTAAAAAATCTTTTGTTATCCTACATGTATTCAAAATGACCGACTTTTGCATCTTTATATATAATTTTTTTGATAGATCTAATACGCCTAAATTTTTTAATTAGAGAGCTAGGTATAATGCCAGTAGCCGAAATAACGAATGGTAATATTTTTATAGTCTGAGAATGCCAAATTCTTTTTATTTCATTTCCTAAATCTGTGTATTTTCTTATTTTTTCACTAACAGATTTTTGAATATTACAGGAATTTGGAATAGCGACATCAATGATATAAGTTATTTTTTTAATTTTGTCATGTAAAACTGTATCGGGTCTATTATGACTAATCGCTCGGTCTGTTAGTATAGTTTTATCATAATATATTTTATAAAATTCGTTTTCTAAAAATAAATTTGGTTCGTATTCATAATATGGTACTACATAACGGCAGTCAATCAAGTTATGTTTAATTACCAAATTTTGGTGAATTATTTTTAAAACTTGATTGTGCCTAAATGTATACTCGGACGGTGCCAATATAGAACATCCCGATATAATATGTTCTATAGTTTCCGGAAAAGTCAAACATTTTCTACACAAATCATCAATTTGATTTGTATCTTTGATTATATGCTTTGTATAATTTTTAGTATTAATGACTCTATCCTGAATGGCAAGCATAAATCCTTCTATTTCTGCGCTCAACTCTCCAATACTCAACCATTTGTTTGACGAAATTTTGTCAACATACGTTTGGTTGAGATAATTGAAGTGTTTTGCGTGTAAAATTTTATTTGACCAGGAATCTAATAATTCCTGGTTGGGATTTATAAAAATGTTGGCATTCTCATCGTATAAATTCAAAGGTGTAATATTTCTATCTGCCTTGCAAATTATTTTGTGCATTTCTGAGCTATGAGCTTTCCTATGGAAAAAAGTTCTTAGCATTTCTACCTGATTATGTTTCAAAGAAGTTATTTTGACTATACCTCTACCTCCTAAATTTCTAGGTAAATTAACTCGTTCTATAGCTGAATTTGGATGATGGCAATTAAACTTTGTTAGCGTAGTTCTAATTAATCTTTCTAAGTTATCTAAATCTGTATTAGACCATTTAATTATGCCAAATGAGTACGTTAATAGAGGTATTGCCCAAGTATTTATTGCTTTTACTAAATTTTTAGCAGATAGATTGCATTTTAAAATTTTCCTGATCCTAGTTTGAAATTTAATCCTAATATCATTTTTAATACTACTATGGTCTAATCTATTTGATTGTGGGTATCCTAAATACTTATAAACCTCATCCCTTTTCATACTAGTAATTTGGAAATTTCTAAATATACTCTCGTCCCCATTTACAATTTTGCCTTTCTCTATATGGATCGTTCTACATTTATCTAAACCAAAAGTCATTTTGATATCATCTGAAAAGTTTTTAACTACCTCGATCATTTTCTCTAAATTTTGTTCAGAATTCGAAAATAATTTTATGTCATCCATATATAATAAATGCGAAATTGTACTACTCTCCCTTGTATTACCCTTAACTTTTATTCCAAACTTACTTTTAATTAACATTTTAGATAGAGGATTCAATGCTAAACAAAACCAAAGAGGACTCAATGAGTCTCCTAGAAAAATTCCTCTTTTAATTGAAATGCCCGGTATTACTATTTTCTTACCTTATAAATTGATAAGTAAATTGGTATTCCAAAAGGACATAATATTTTCCAGAAAGCTAATAATAATGGGGTTAATTTTATATATATTTAATACTTTGATCAGCCACGAGTGCGGGACACTATCTAACTTCTTTTTATATTGTTGTAACAATTATTATTGCTTACTACAATTTCGATGATGGGTATGAAATCAATTCAAACAACACTTGGTAACAATCAGCCCGATTCAATTTTAAAACAAACAAAGAAATACGGCTGTGTAATAAATCATGCTCTCCTGCCTGGGAAAATAAGGTAGGTATATGGGATATGGTCACTTGCCCGTTTTTCTGAAGATCCCCTCTGATGTTGGATGTTGAAGATGTTTGCTGGTTCTTTTATCATCCGCGATTCAATCGATAATACGGATGCGGCACGAAGGTCCAATGTTTCATTTTGGATCAAGGTAGAAATATAAACCCACTTATTTCGCCAGAAATGTTTATTGCAGAAGAGACATAAAAATGGTAAATCAACCTATTTATAACCTTTAACAGGGAAGAATCTATGGCGACATCTATGAAAAACTATCCTAACATAAATATCAACTTATTTATTAACTTTTAACAGTCTGTTGGAAAGGTAAGTATCTACATATAACGACATCTATGCAAAGCTACACTAAACTCTATTTTCTAACAGATATTTTGTTACTGAATTCTATATTTACTACAAATTTTATCACAATTCCGAAATATCAGCCCGTTTGGTCACATAAAGCCTGAAAAATCTGCTTCCAAAGTTCGAACCCAAGTCTGAAATTAGCGTCTAAAAAATCATAATTTTTCTAAAAAAATACTTTATGGAGATTTTTTATCTGAATTCAATTTGAACAACGACTTTCATCACAATTCATAAATATCAGCCCATTTGGTCCTATAAAGCCTGACAAATCTGCTTCCAAAGTTTGAACCCAAGTCTGAAATTAGCTTCCATAAAAATCATGATTTTTCTAAAAATACAACGTTATGAAGATTTTGTGACTGATTTCTATATTTACTACAAATTTCATCACAATTCCAAAATTTCAGTCCGTTTGGCCCAATAGAGCCTGAAAAAACTGCTTCCAAAGTTCAAACCCAAGTCTGAGATTAGCGTCTAAAAAATCATGATTTTTCTAAAAATTCAACTTTATGGAGATTTTGTGACTGCATTCGATTAAGACAACGACTCTCATCACTTTTCCATAATTTCAGGCCGTTTGGTCTCATAAAGCCTTAAAAAACTTCTCCAAAAGGCCGAATTCAAGTCTGAAATTAGTGTCTAAAAAATCATAATTTTTTAAAAATACAACATTATGGAGATTTTGTGACTGCCTTCGATTAGGACAACGACTCTCATCACTTTTCCATAATTTCAGCCCGTTTGGTCTCATAAAGCCTGAAAATACTTCTTCGAAAGGTCGAACCCAAGTCTGAAATTAGCGTCTAAAAAATCATAATTTTTCTTTGACATATAGTCAGGTAACATTTTATTTTTTAGCTTATAAATAAACACTAAGGTATTATAAACTAAGGCGTCTAAAAAATGATAATTTTTCTAAAAATACAACACTATGTAGATTATTTTCCACAATTCGATTTGGACAACAAATTTGATCACTATTCAAAAATATCAGCCCGTTCGGTCCCATAAAGCCTGAAAAATCTGCTTCCAAAGTTCGAACCCAAGTCTAAAATTAGCGTCCATAAAAATCATGATTTTTCTAAAAATACAACTCTATTGATATTTTGTTACTGAATTCTATATTTACTACAAATTTCTCAATCAAATCTCACCACTTTTCCATAATTTCAGCCCGTTTGATCCCATAAAGCCTGAAAAAACTGCTTCCAAAGGTCGAACCCAAGTCTGAAGTTAGCGTCTAAAAAATCATGATTTTTCTAAAAATTCAATTTTATGGAGATTTTGTGACTGCATTCGATTAGGACAACCACTCTCATCACTTTACCATAATTTCAGCCCGTTTGGTCCCATAAAGCCTGAAAAAACTGCTTCCAAAGTTCGA
The DNA here is from genome assembly GCF_061612785.1 of Hesperophylax consimilis. Taxonomy (NCBI): domain Eukaryota; kingdom Metazoa; phylum Arthropoda; class Insecta; order Trichoptera; family Limnephilidae; genus Hesperophylax; species Hesperophylax consimilis. The sequence goes on from NC_142840.1 coordinate 42,507,672, forward strand.
ACCCAAGTCTGAAATTAGCGTCCATAAAAATCACGATTTTTCTAAAAATTCAACTTTATGGAGATATTGTGACTGCATTCGATTTGGACAATGACTCTCATCACTTTTCCATAATTTCAGCCTGTTTGGTCCCATAAAGCCTGAAAAAACTGCTTCCAAAGGTCGAACCCAAGTCTAAAATTAGCGTCTAAAAAATCATGATTTTTCTAAAAATACAACTTTATGCAAATTTTTTGACTGATTTCAACTTGGACAGCGACTCTCATCATTTTTCATAATTTCAGCCCGTTTCGTCCCATAAAGCCTGAAAAAACTGCTTCCAAAGTTCGAACCCAAGTCTGAAATTAGCGTCCATAAAAATCACGATTTTTCTAAAAATTCAACTTTATGGAGATATTGTGACTGCATTCGATTTGGACAATGACTCTCATCACTTTTCCATAATTTCAGCCTGTTTGGTCCCATAAAGCCTGAAAAAACTGCTTCCAAAGGTCGAACCCAAGTCTAAAATTAGCGTCTAAAAAATCATGATTTTTCTAAAAATACAACTTTATGCAAATTTTTTGACTGATTTCAACTTGGACAGCGACTCTCATCATTTTCCATAATTTCAGCCTGTTTGGTCCCATAGAGCCTGAAAAAACTGCTTCCAAAGTTCGAACCCAAGTCTGAAATTAGCTTCTAAAAGATCATAATTTTTCTAAAAATACAACTTTACGGAGAAAAATTTATCTGAATTCAATTTGTACAACGACTTTTATCACTATTCCGAAATATAAGCCCGTTTGGTCCCATAGAGCCTGAAAAATCTGCTTCCAAAATTCGATGACGAGTCTGAAATAGCGTCCATAAAAATCATGGTTTTTCTTAAAATTCAACTTTATGGAGATTTTGTGACTGCATTCGATTAGGACAACGAAGTTCATCACTTTTCCATAATTTCAGCCCGTTTGATCCCATAAAGCCTGAAAAAACTGCTTCCAAAGGTCGAACCCAAGTCTGAAGTTAGCGTCTAAAAAATCATGATTTTTCTAAAAATTGAACTTTATGGAGATTTTGTGACTGAATTCGATTAAGACAACGACTCCCACCACTTTTCCATAATTTCAGCCCGTTTGATCCCATAAAGCCTGAAAAAACTGCTTCCAAAGGTCGAACCCAAGTCTGAAGTTAGCGTCAAAAAAATCATGATTTTTCTAAAAATTCAATTTTATGGAGATTTTGTGACTGCATTCGATTAGGACAACGACTCTCATCACTTTTCCATAATTTCAGCCCGTTTGGTCCCATAAAGCCTGAAAAAACTGCTTCCAAAGGACGAACCCAAGTCTGAAATTAGCGTCTAAAAAATAATGATTTTTATTAAAATACAACATTATGCAAATTTTTTGAATGAACTCGACTTGGACAATGACTCTCATCATTTTTCCATAATTTCAGCCCGTTTGGTCCCATAGAGCCTGAAAAAACTGCTTCCAAAGTTCGAACCCAAGTCTGAAATTAGCGTTCATAAAAAACACGATTTTTCTAAAAATTCAACTTTATGGAGATTTTGTGACTGAATTCGATTTGGACAACGACTCTCATCACTTTTACATAATTTCAGCCCGTTTGGTCCCATAAAGCCTGAAAAAACTGCTTCCAAAGGTCGAATCCAAGTCTGAAATAGCGTCCATAAAAATAATGATTTTTCTAAAAATTCAACTTTATGGAGATTTTGTGACTGCATTCGATTAGGACAACGAAGTTCATAACTTTTCCATAATTTCAGCCCGTTTGGTCCCATAGAGCCTGAAAAAACTGCTTCCAAAGGTCGAACCCAAGTCTGAAGTTAGCGTCTAAAAAATCTTGATTTTTCTAAAAATTGAACTATATGGAGATTATTTTTCTGAATTCGATTTGGACAACGACTTGTATCACAATTCCGAAATATCAGCCCGTTTGGTCCCATAAAGCCTGAAAAAACTGCTTCCAAAGGTCGAACCCAAGTCTGAAGTTAGCGTCTAAAAAATCATGATTTTTCTAAAAATTGAACTTTATGGAGATTTTGTGACTTCATTCGATTAAGACAACGACTCTCACTACTTTTCCATAATTTCAGCCCGTTTGATCCCATAAAGCCTGAAAAAACTGCTTCCAAAGGTCGAATCCAAGTCTGAAATAGCGTCCATAAAAATCATGATTTTTCTAAAAATACAACTTTATGGAGATTTTTTATCTGAATTCAACTCGGACAACCATTTTAATTACTAAACCGAAATATCAGCCCGTTTGGTCCCATAAAGCCTGAAAAAACTGCTTCCAAAGGTCGAACACAAGTCTGAAGTTAGCGTCTAAAAAATCATAATTTTTCTAAAAATTGAATTTTATGAAGATTATTTATCTAAATTCGATTTGGACAACGACTTTTATCACAATTCTGAAATATAGGCACAAATGATCCAAAGTTCGAACCCAAGTTTGAAAAAACCGTAAAAAAAATCATGATTTTTCTAAAAATACAACTTTATGGAGATTATTTAACTCAATTCGATTTGAAAAACGACCTCCTCACTATTCCGAAATATCAGCCCGTTTGATCCCATAAAGCCTGAAAAAAGGTCGAACCCAGGTGTGAAATTAGCGTCCAAAAAATCATAATTTTTCTAAAAATAAAACTTTATGGAGATTTTGTGACTGCCTTCGATTAGGACAACGACTCTTATCACTTTTCCATAATTTCAGCTCGTTTGGTCCCATAAAGCCTGAAAAAACTGCTTCCAAAGGTCGAATCCAAGTCTGAAATAGCGTCCATAAGAATCATAATTTTTCTTAAAATTCAACTTTATGGAGATTTTGTGACTGCATTCAATTAGGACAACGAAGTTCATCACTTTTCCATAATTTCAGCCCGTTTGGTCCCATAAAGCCTGAAAAAACTGCTTCCAAAGGTCGAACCCAAGTCTGAAGTAAGCGTCTAAAAAATCATGATTTTTCTAAAAATTCAACTTTATGGAGATTTTGTGACTGCATTCGATTTGGACAACGACTCTCATCATTTTTACATAATTTCAGCCCGTTTGGTCCCATAAAGCCTGAAAAAACTGCTTCCAAAGGTCGAATCCAAGTCTGAAATAGCGTTCATAAAAATAATGATTTTTCTAAAAATTCAACTTTATGGAGATTTTGTGACTGCATTCGATTAGGACAACGAAGTTCATCACTTTTCCATAATTTCAGCCCGTTTGGTCCCATAAAGCCTGAAAAAATTTCTTCCAAAGGTCGAATCCAAGTCTGAAATAGCGTCCATAAAAATCATGATTTTTCTTAAAATTCAACTTGATGGAGATTTTGTGACTGCATTCGATGAGGACAACGAAGTTCATAACTTTTCCATAATTTCAGCCCGTTTGGTCCCATAGAGCCTGAAAAAACTGCTTCCAAAGGTCGAACCCAAGTCTGAAGTTAGCGTCTAAAAAATCTTGATTTTTCTAAAAATTGAACTATATGGAGATTATTTTTCTGAATTCGATTTGGACAACGACTTGTATCACAATTCCGAAATATCAGCCCGTTTGGTCCCATAAAGCCTGAAAAAACTGCTTCCAAAGGTTGAACCCAAGTCTGAAGTTAGCGTCTAAAAAATCATGATTTTTCTAAAAATTGAACTTTATGGAGATTTTGTGACTTCATTCGATTAAGACAACGACTCTCACTACTTTTCCATAATTTCAGCCCGTTTGATCCCATAAAGCCTGAAAAAACTGCTTCCAAAGGTCGAATCCAAGTCTGAAATAGCGTCCATAAAAATCATGATTTTTCTAAAAATACAACTTTATGGAGATTTTTTATCTGAATTCAACTCGGACAACCATTTTAATTACTAAACCGAAATATCAGCCCGTTTGGTCCCATAAAGCCTGAAAAAACTGCTTCCAAAGGTCGAACACAAGTCTGAAGTTAGCGTCTAAAAAATCATAATTTTTCTAAAAATTGAATTTTATGAAGATTATTTATCTAAATTCGATTTGGACAACGACTTTTATCACAATTCTGAAATATAGGCCCAAATGATCCAAAGTTCGAACCCAAGTTTGAAAAAACCGTAAAAAAAATCATGATTTTTCTAAAAATACAACTTTATGGAGATTATTTAACTCAATTCGATTTGAAAAACGACCTCCTCACTATTCCGAAATATCAGCCCGTTTGATCCCATAAAGCCTGAAAAAAGGTCGAACCCAGGTGTGAAATTAGCGTCCAAAAAATCATAATTTTTCTAAAAATAAAACTTTATGGAGATTTTGTGACTGCCTTCGATTAGGACAACGACTCTTATCACTTTTCCATAATTTCAGCTCGTTTGGTCCCATAAAGCCTGAAAAAACTGCTTCCAAAGGTCGAATCCAAGTCTGAAATAGCGTCCATAAGAATCATAATTTTTCTTAAAATTCAACTTTATGGAGATTTTGTGACTGCATTCAATTAGGACAACGAAGTTCATCACTTTTCCATAATTTCAGCCCGTTTGGTCCCATAAAGCCTGAAAAAACTGCTTCCAAAGGTCGAACCCAAGTCTGAAGTAAGCGTCTAAAAAATCATGATTTTTCTAAAAATTCAACTTTATGGAGATTTTGTGACTGCATTCGATTTGGACAACGACTCTCATCATTTTTACATAATTTCAGCCCGTTTGGTCCCATAAAGCCTGAAAAAACTGCTTCCAAAGGTCGAATCCAAGTCTGAAATAGCGTTCATAAAAATAATGATTTTTCTAAAAATTCAACTTTATGGAGATTTTGTGACTGCATTCGATTAGGACAACGAAGTTCATCACTTTTCCATAATTTCAGCCCGTTTGGTCCCATAAAGCCTGAAAAAATTTCTTCCAAAGGTCGAATCCAAGTCTGAAATAGCGTCCATAAAAATCATGATTTTTCTTAAAATTCAACTTGATGGAGATTTTGTGACTGCATTCGATGAGGACAACGAAGTTCATAACTTTTCCATAATTTCAGCCCGTTTGGTCCCATAGAGCCTGAAAAAACTGCTTCCAAAGGTCGAACCCAAGTCTGAAGTTAGCGTCTAAAAAATCTTGATTTTTCTAAAAATTGAACTATATGGAGATTATTTTTCTGAATTCGATTTGGACAACGACTTGTATCACAATACCGAAATATCAGCCCGTTTGGTCCCATAAAGCCTGAAAAAACTGCTTCCAAAGGTCGAACCCAAGTCTGAAGTTAGCGTCTAAAAAATCATGATTTTTCTAAAAATTGAACTTTATGGAGATTTTGTGACTTCATTCGATTAGGACAACGACTCTCACCACTTTTCCATAATTTCAGCCCGTTTGATCCCATAAAGCCTGAAAAAACTGCTTCCAAAGGTCGAATCCAAGTCTGAAATAGCGTCCATAAAAATCATGATTTTTCTAAAAATACAACTTTATGGAGATTTTTTATCTGAATTCAACTTGGACAACCATTTTAATTACTAAACCGAAATATCAGCCCGTTTGGTCCCATAAAGCCTGAAAAACTGCTTCCAAAGGTCGAACACAAGTCTGAAGTTAACGTCTAAAAAATCATAATTTTTCTAAAAATTGAATTTTATGAAGATTATTTATCTGAATTCGATTTGGACAACGACTTTTATCACAATTCTGAAATATAGGCCCAAATCATCCAAAGTTCGAACCCAAGTTTGAAAAAACCGTAAAAAAAATCATGATTTTTCTAAAAATACAACTTTATGGAGATTATTTAACTCAATTCGATTTGAAAAACGACCTCCTCACTATTCCGAAATATCAGCCCGTTTGATCCCATAAAGCCTGAAAAAAGGTCGAACCCAGGTGTGAAATTAGCGTCCAAAAAATCATAATTTTTCTAAAAATAAAACTTTATGGAGATTTTGTGACTGCCTTCGATTAGGACAACGACTCTTATCACTTTTCCAAGATTTCAGCTCGTTTGGTCCCATAAAGCCTGAAAAAACTGCTTCCAAAGGTCGAATCCAAGTCGAAATAGCGTCCATAAGAATCATAATTTTTCTTAAAATTCAACTTTATGGAGATTTTGTGACTGCATTCGATTAGGACAACGAAGTTCATCACTTTTCCATAATTTCAGCCCGTTTGGTCCCATAAAGCCTGAAAAAACTGCTTCCAAAGGTCGAACCCAAGTCTGAAGTAAGCGTCTAAAAAATCATGATTTTTCCAAAAATTCAACTTTATGGAGATTTTGTGACTGCATTCGATTTGGACAACGACTCTCATCACTTTTACATAATTTCAGCCCGTTTGGTCCCATAAAGCCTGAAAAAACTGCTTCCAAAGGTCGAATCCAAGTCTGAAATAGCGTTCATAAAAATAATGATTTTTCTAAAAATTCAACTTTATGGAGATTTTGTGACTGCATTCGATTAGGACAACGAAGTTCATCACTTTTCCATAATTTCAGCCCGTTTGGTCCCATAAAGCCTGAAAAAATTAATTCCAAAGGTCGAATCCAAGTCTGAAATAGCGTCCATAAAAATCATGATTTTTCTTAAAATTCAACTTGATGGAGATTTTGTGACTGCATTCGATTAGGACAACGAAGTTCATGACTTTTCCATAATTTCAGCCCGTTTGGTCCCATAGAGCCTGAAAAAACTGCATCCAAAGGTCGAACCCAAGTCTGAAGTTAGGACAACGAAGTTCATAACTTTTCCATAATTTCAGCCCGTTTGGTCCCATAGAGCCTGAAAAAACTGCTTCCAAAGGTCGAACCCAAGTCTGAAGTTAGCGTCTAAAAAATCATGATTTTTCTAAAAATTCAACTTTATGGAGATTTTGTGACTGCATTCGATTAAGACAACGACTCTCATCACTTTTCCATAATTTCAGGCCGTTTGGTCCCATAAAGCCTTAAAAAACTTCTCCAAAAGGCCGAATTCAAGTCTGAAATTAGTGTCAAAAAATCATGATTTTTCTAAAAATTCAACTTTATGGAGATTTTCTGACTGCATTCGATTAAGACAACGACTCTCATCACTTTTCCATAATTTCAGCCTGTTTGGTCCCATAAAGCCTGAAAAAACTGCTTCCAAAGGTCGAACCCAAGTCTGAAATTAGCGTCCATAAAAATCACGATTTTTCTAAAAATTCAACTTTATGGAGATATTGTGACTGCATTCGATTTGGACAACGACTCTCATCACTTTTACATAATTTCAGCCCGTTTGGTCCCATAAAGCCTGAAAAAACTGCTTCCAAAGGTCGAATCCAAGTCTGAAATAGCGTTCATAAAAATAATGATTTTTCTAAAAATTCAACTTTATGGAGATTTTGTGACTGCATTCGATTAGGACAACGAAGTTCATCACTTTTCCATAATTTCAGCCCGTTTGGTCCCATAAAGCCTGAAAAAATTAATTCCAAAGGTCGAATCCAAGTCTGAAATAGCGTCCATAAAAATCATGATTTTTCTTAAAATTCAACTTGATGGAGATTTTGTGACTGCATTCGATTAGGACAACGAAGTTCATGACTTTTCCATAATTTCAGCCCGTTTGGTCCCATAGAGCCTGAAAAAACTGCTTCCAAAGGTCGAACCCAAGTCTGAAGTTAGCGTCTAAAAAATCATGATTTTTCTAAAAATTCAACTTTATGGAGATTTTGTGACTGCATTCGATTAAGACAACGACTCTCATCACTTTTCCATAATTTCAGGCCGTTTGGTCCCATAAAGCCTTAAAAAACTTCTCCAAAAGGCCGAATTCAAGTCTGAAATTAGTGTCAAAAAATCATGATTTTTCTAAAAATTCAACTTTATGGAGATTTTCTGACTGCATTCGATTAAGACAACGACTCTCATCACTTTTCCATAATTTCAGCCTGTTTGGTCCCATAAAGCCTGAAAAAACTGCTTCCAAAGGTCGAACCCAAGTCTGAAATTAGCGTCCATAAAAATCACGATTTTTCTAAAAATTCAACTTTATGGAGATATTGTGACTGCATTCGATTTGGACAATGACTCTCATCACTTTTCCATAATTTCAGCCTGTTTGGTCCCATAAAGCCTGAAAAAACTGCTTCCAAAGGTCGAACCCAAGTCTAAAATTAGCGTCTACAAAATCATGATTTTTCTAAAAATACAACTTTATGCAAATTTTTTGACTGATTTCAACTTGGACAGCGACTCTCATCATTTTTCCATAATTTCAGCCCGTTTGGTCCCATAGAGCCTTAAAAAACTTCTCCAAAAGGAATTTTATGAAGATTATGTATCTGAATTCGATTTGGACAACGACTTTTATCACAATTCCGAAATATAGGCCCAAATCATCCAAAGTTCGAACCCACGTTTGAAAAAACCGTAAAAAAAATCATGATTTTTCTCAAAATACAACTTTATGGAGATTATTTAACTCAATTCGATTTGAAAAACGACCTCCTCACTATTCCGAAATATCAGCCCGTTTGATCCCATAAAGCCTGAAAAAAGGTCGAACCCAGGTGTGAAATTAGCGTCCAAAAAATCATAATTTTTCTAAAAATACATTTTTATGGAGATTTTGTGACTGCCTTCGATTAGGACAACGACTCTCATCACTTTACCATAATTTCAGCCCGTTTGGTCCCATAAAGCTTGAAAAAACTTCTTCCAAAGGTCGAACCCAGGTATGTAATTAGCGTCAAAAAAATCATAATTTTTCTAAAAATACAACTATATGCAGATTTTGTGACTGCCTTTGATTAGGACAACGACTCTCATCACTTTACCATAATTTCAGCCCGTTTGGTCCCATAAAGCTTGAAAAAACTTCTTCCAAAGGTCGAACCCAGGTATGTAATTAGCGTCAAAAAAATCATAATTTTTCTAAAAATACAACTATATGCAGATTTTGTGACTGCCTTTGATTAAGACAACGACTCTCATCACTTTTCCATAATTTCAGCCCGTTTGGTCCCATAAAGCCTGAAAAAACTGCTTCCAAAAGACGAACCCAAGTCTGAAATTAGCGTTCATAAAAAACACGATTTTTCTAAAAATTCAACTTTTTGGAGATTTTTTGTCTGAATTCAACTTGGACAACCATTTTAATTACTAAACCGAAATATCAGCCCGTTTGGTCTCATAAAGCCTGAAAAATCTGCTTCCAAAGGTCGAACACAAGTCTGAAGTTAGCGTCTAAAAAATCATAATTTTTCTAAAAATTGAATTTTATGAAGATTATTTTTCTGAATTCAATTTGGACAACGACTTTTATCACAATTCCAAAATATCAGCCCGTTTGGTCCCATAAAGCCTGAAAAAACTGCTTCCAAAAGACGAACCCAAGTCTGAAATTAGCGTCTAAAAAATCATAATTTTTCTTTGACATATAGTCAGGTAACATTTTATTTTTTAGCTTATAAATAAACACTAAGGTATTATAAACAAAGGCGTCTAAAAAATCATAATTTTTCTAAAAATACCACACTATGTAGATTATTTTCCACAATTCGATTTGGACAACGAATTTGATCACTATTCAAAAATATCAGCCCGTTCGTTCCCATAAAGCCTGAAAAATCTGCTTCCAAAGTTCGAACCCAAGTCTAAAATTAAAATTAGCCTCCATAAAAATCATGATTTTTCTAAAAATAGAACTCTATTGATATTTTGTTACTGAATTCTATATTTACTACAAATTTCTCAATCAAATCTCACCACTTTTCCATAATTTCAGCCCGTTTGGTTCCATAAAGCCTGAAAAAACTGCTTCCAAAGTTCGAACCCAAGTCTGAAATTAGCGTCTAAAAAATCATGATTTTTCTAAAAATACAACTTTATGGAGATTTTTTGTCTGAATTCAACTTGGACAACCATTTTAATTACTAAACCGAAATATCAGCCCGTTTGGTCTCATAAAGCCTGAAAAATCTGCTTCCAAAGGTCGAACCCAGGTGTGAAATTAGCGTCTAAAAAATCATAATTTTTCTAAAAATACAACTTTATGGAGATTTTGTGACTGCATTCGATTTGGACAACGACTCTCATCACTTTTCCATAATTTTAGTCCGTTTGGTCCCATAAAGCCTGAAAAAACTGCTTCCAAAGGACGAACCCAATTCTGAAGTTAGCGTCTAAAAAATCATAATTTTTCAAAAAATTGAATCATATGAAGATTATTTATCTGAATTCGATTTGGACAACGACTTTTATCACAATTCCGAAATATCAGCCCGTTTGGTCCCATAAAGCCTAAAAAATCTGCTTCCAAAGTTCGAACCCAAGTCTGAAAAAACCGTAAAAAAAATCATGATTTTTCTTAAAATACAACTTTATGGTGATTATTTAACTCGATTCGATTTGAAAAACTACCTCCTCACTATTCCGAAATATCAGCCCGTTTGGTCCCATAAAGCCTGAAAAAACTGCTTCAAAAGGTCGAATCCAAGTCTGGAATAGCGTCCATAAAAATCATGATTTTTCTAAAAATTCAACTTTATGGAGATTTTGTGACTGCATTCGATTTGGACAACGACTCTCATCACTTTTCCATAATTTCAGCCCGTTTGGTCCCATAAAGCCTGAAAAAACTGCTTCCAAAGTTTGAACCCAAGTCTGAAATTAGCGTCCATAAAAATCACGATTTTTCTAAAAATTCAACTTTATGGAAATTTTGTGAATGCATTCGATTTGGACAACGACTCTCATCACTTTTCCATAATTTCAGCCTTTTTGGTCCCATAAAGCCTGAAAAAACTGCTTCCAAAGGTCGAACCCAAGTCTGAAATTAGCGTCTAAAAAATCATGATTTTTCTAAAAATACAACATTATGCAAATTTTTTGACTGAATTCGACTTGGACAGCGACTCTCATCATTTTTCCATAATTTCAGCCCCTTTGGTCCCATAGAGCCTGAAAAAACTGCTTCCAAAATTCGAACCCAAGTCTGGAATTAGCGTCTAAAAAATAATGATTTTTCTAAAAATTCAACTTTATGGAGTTTTGTGACAGCATTTGATTAGGACAACGACTCTTATCACTTTACCATAATTTCAGCCCGTTTGGTCCCATAAAGCTTGAAAAAACTTCTTCCAAAGGTCGAACCCAGGTATGAAATTAGCGTCAACAAAATCATAATTTTTCTAAAAATACAACTTTATGCAGATTTTGTGACTGCCTTTGATTAGGACAACGACTCTCATCACTTTTCCATAATTTCAGCCCGTTTGGTCCCATAAAGCCTGAAAAACTGCTTCCAAAGTTCGAACCCAATTCTGAAGTTAGCGTCAAAAAATCATAATTTTTCCAAAAATTGAATTTCATGAAGATTATTTTTCTGAATTCGATTTGGACAAAGACTTTTATCACAATTCCGAAATATCAGCCCGTTTGGTCCCATAAAGCCTAAAAAATCTGCTTCCAAAGGTCGAACCCAAGTCTGAAAAAACCGTAACAAAAAACATGATTTTTCTAAAAATACAACTTTATGGTGATTATTTAACTCAATTCGATTTGAAAAACTACCACTATTCCGAAATATCAGCCCGTTTGGTCCCATAAGCCTGAAAAAACTGCTTCCAAAGGTCGAACCCAGGTGTGAAATTAGCGTCTAAAATATCATAATTTTTCTTAAAATACAACTTTATGGAGATTTTGTGACTGCCTTCGATTAGGACAACGACTTTTATCACTTTTCCATAATTTCAGCCCGTTTGGTCCCATAAAGCCTGAAAAAACTGCTTCCAAAGGTCGAACCCAAGTCTGAAGTTAGCGTCTTAAAAATCATGATTTTTCTAAAAATTCAACTTTATGGAGATGTTGTGACTGCATTCGATTTGGACAACGACTCTCATCACTTTTCCATAATTTCAGCCCGTTTGGTCCCATAAAGCCTGAAAAAACTGCTTCCAAAGGTCGAACCCTAGTCTGAAGTTAGCGTCTTAAAAATCATGATTTTTCTAAAAATTCAACTTTATGGAGATGATGTGACTGCATTCGATTTGGACAACGACTCTCATCACTTTTCCATAATTTCAGCCCGTTTGGTCCCATAAAGCCTGAAAAAACTGCTTCCAAAGGTCGAACCCAGGTGTGAAATGAGCGTCTAAAAAATCATAATTTTTCTTAAAATACAACTTTATGGAGATTTTGTGACTGCCTTCGATTAGGACAACGACTTTTATCATTTTTCCATAATTTCAGCCCGTTTCGTCCCATAAAGCCTGAAAAAACTGCTTCCAAAGGTCGAACCCAAGTCTGAAGTTAGCGTCTTAAAAATCATGATTTTTCTAAAAATTCAACTTTATGGAGATGTTGTAACTGCAATCGATTTGGACAACGACTCTTATCACTTTTCCATAATTTCAGCCCGTTTGGTCCCATAAAGCCCGAAAAAACTGCTTCCAAAGGTCGAACCCTAGTCTGAAGTTAGCGTCTTAAAAATCATGATTTTTCTAAAAATTCAACTTTATGGAGATGTTGTAACTGCATTCGATTTGGACAACGACTCTCATCACTTTTCCATAATTTCAGCCCGTTTGGTCCCATAAAGCCTGAAAAAACTGCTTCCAAAGTTCGAACCCAAGTTTGAAATTAGCGTCTAAAAAATCATGATTTTTCTAAAAATACAACATTATGCAAATTTTATGAATGAACTTGACTTGGACAACGACTTTCATCATTTTTCCATAATTTCAGCCCGTTTGGTCCCATAGAGCCTGAAAAAACTGCTTCCTAAGTTCGAACCCAAGTCTGAAATAGCGTTCATAAAAATCACGATTTTTCTAAAAATTCAACTTTATGGAGATTTTGTGACTGCATTCGATTTGGACAACGACTCTCATAGCTTTTCCATAATTTCAGCCCGTTTGGTCCCATAAAGCCTGAAAAAACTGCTTCCAAAGGACGAACCCAATTCTGAAGTTATCGTCTAAAAAATCATAATTTTTCAAAAAATTGATTTTTATGAAGATCATTTATCTGAATTCGATTTGGACAACGACTTTTATCACAATTCCGAAATATAAGCCCGTTTGGTCCCATAAAGCCTGAAAAAACTGCTTCCAAAGTTCGAACCCAAGTTTGAAATTAGCGTCTAAAAAATCATGATTTTTCTAAAAATACAACATTATGCAAATTTTATGAATGAACTTGACTTGGACAACGACTCTCATCATTTTTCCATAATATCAGCCCGTTTGGTCCCATAAAGCCTGAAAAACTGCTTCCAAAGTTCGAACCCAATTCTGAAGTTAGCGTCAAAAAATCATAATTTTTCCAAAAATTGAATTTCATGAAGATTATTTTTCTGAATTCGATTTGGACAAAGACTTTTATCACAATTCCGAAATATCAGCCCGTTTGGTCCCATAAAGCCTAAAAAATCTGCTTCCAAAGGTCGAACCCAAGTCTGAAAAAACCGTAACAAAAAACATGATTTTTCTAAAAATACAACTTTATGGTGATTATTTAACTCAATTCGATTTGAAAAACTACCCCCTCACTATTCCGAAATATCAGCCCGTTTGGTCCCATAAAGCCTGAAAAAACTGCTTCCAAAGGTCGAACCCAGGTGTGAAATTAGCGTCTAAAAAATCATAATTTTTCTAAAAATACAACTTTATGGAGATTTTTTATCTGAATTCAACTTGAACAACCATTTTAATTACTTAACCGAAATATCAGCCTGTTTGGTCCCATAAAGCCTGAAAAACTGCTTCCAAAGGTCGAACACAAGTCTGAAGTTAGCGTCTAAAAAATCATAATTTTTCTAAAAATTGAATTTTATGAAGATTATTTATCTGAATTCGATTTGGACAACGACTTTTATCACAATTCTGAAATATAGGCCCAAATCATCCAAAGTTCGAACCCAAGTTTGAAAAAACCGTAAAAAAAATCATGATTTTTCTAAAAATACAACTTTATGGAGATTATTTAACTCAATTCGATTTGAAAAACGACCTCCTCACTATTCCGAAATATCAGCCCGTTTGATCCCATAAAGCCTGAAAAAAGGTCGAACCCAGGTGTGAAATTAGCGTCCAAAAAATCATAATTTTTCTAAAAATAAAACTTTATGGAGATTTTGTGACTGCCTTCGATTAGGACAACGACTCTTATCACTTTTCCATAATTTCAGCTCGTTTGGTCCCATAAAGCCTGAAAAAACTGCTTCCAAAGGTCGAATCCAAGTCTGAAATAGCGTCCATAAGAATCATAATTTTTCTTAAAATTCAACTTTATGGAGATTTTGTGACTGCATTCGATTAGGACAACGAAGTTCATCACTTTTCCATAATTTCAGCCCGTTTGGTCCCATAAAGCCTGAAAAAACTGCTTCCAAAGGTCGAACCCAAGTCTGAAGTATGCGTCTAAAAAATCATGATTTTTCTAAAAATTCAACTTTATGGAGATTTTGTGACTGCATTCGATTTGGACAACGACTCTCATCACTTTTACATAATTTCAGCCCGTTTGGTCCCATAAAGCCTGAAAAAACTGCTTCCAAAGGTCGAATCCAAGTCTGAAATAGCGTTCATAAAAATAATGATTTTTCTAAAAATTCAACTTTATGGAGATTTTGTGACTGCATTCGATTAGGACAATGAAGTTCATCACTTTTCCATAATTTCAGCCCGTTTGGTCCCATAAAGCCTGAAAAAATTAATTCCAAAGGTCGAATCCAAGTCTGAAATAGCGTCCATAAAAATCATGATTTTTCTTAAAATTCAACTTGATGGAGATTTTGTGACTGCATTCGATTAGGACAACGAAGTTCATGACTTTTCCATAATTTCAGCCCGTTTGGTCCCATAGAGCCTGAAAAAACTGCTTCCAAAGGTCGAACCCAAGTCTGAAGTTAGCGTCTAAAAAATCATGATTTTTCTAAAAATTCAACTTTATGGAGATTTTGTGACTGCATTCGATTAAGACAACGACTCTCATCACTTTTCCATAATTTCAGGCCGTTTGGTCCCATAAAGCCTTAAAAAACTTCTCCAAAAGGCCGAATTCAAGTCTGAAATTAGTGTCTAAAAAATCATGATTTTTCTAAAAATTCAACTTTATGGAGATTTTCTGACTGCATTCGATTAAGACAACGACTCTCATCACTTTTCCATAATTTCAGCCTGTTTGGTCCCATAAAGCCTGAAAAAACTGCTTCCAAAGGTCGAACCCAAGTCTGAAATTAGCGTCCATAAAAATCACGATTTTTCTAAAAATTCAACTTTATGGAGATATTGTGACGCATTCGATTTGGACAATGACTCTCATCACTTTTCCATAATTTCAGCCTGTTTGGTCCCATAAAGCCTGAAAAAACTGCTTCCAAAGGTCGAACCCAAGTCTAAAATTAGCGTCTAAAAAATCATGATTTTTCTAAAAATACAACTTTATGCAAATTTTTTGACTGATTTCAACTTGGACAGCGACTCTCATCATTTTTCCATAATTTCAGCCCGTTTGGTCCCATAGAGCCTTAAAAAACTTCTCCAAAAGGAATTTTATGAAGATTATGTATCTGAATTCGATTTGGACAACGACTTTTATCACAATTCCGAAATATCAGCCCAAATCATCCAAAGTTCGAACCCACGTTTGAAAAAACCGTAAAAAAAATCATGATTTTTCTCAAAATACAACTTTATTGAGATTATTTAACTCAATTCGATTTGAAAAACGACCTCCTCACTATTCCGAAATATCAGCCCGTTTGATCCCATAAAGCCTGAAAAAAGGTCGAACCCAGGTGTGAAATTAGCGTCCAAAAAATCATAATTTTTCTAAAAATACAACTTTATGGAGATTTTGTGACTGCCTTCGATTAGGACAACGACTCTCATCACTTTACCATAATTTCAGCCCGTTTGGTCCCATAAAGCTTGAAAAAACTTCTTCCAAAGGTCGAACCCAGGTATGTAATTAGCGTCAAAAAAATCATAATTTTTCTAAAAATACAACTATATGCAGATTTTGTGACTGCCTTTGATGAGAACAACGACTCTCATCACTTTACCATAATTTCAGCCCGTTTGGTCCCATAAAGCTTGAAAAAACTTCTTCCAAAGGTCGAACCCAGGTATGTAATTAGCGTCAAAAAAATCATAATTTTTCTAAAAATACAACTATATGCAGATTTTGTGACTGCCTTTGATTAGGACAACGACTCTCATCACTTTTCCATAATTTCAGCCCGTTTGGTCCCATAAAGCCTGAAAAAACTGCTTCCAAAAGACGAACCCAAGTCTGAAATTAGCGTTCATAAAAAACACGATTTTTCTAAAAATTCAACTTTATGGAGATTTTTTGTCTGAATTCAACTTGGACAACCATTTTAATTACTAAACCGAAATATCAGCCCGTTTGGTCTCATAAAGCCTGAAAAATCTGCTTCCAAAGGTCGAACACAAGTCTGAAGTTAGCGTCTAAAAAATCATAATTTTTCTAAAAATTGAATTTTATGAAGATTATTTTTCTGAATTCAATTTGGACAACGACTTTTATCACAATTCCAAAATATCAGCCCGTTTGGTCCCATAAAGCCTGAAAAAACTGCTTCCAAAAGACGAACCCAAGTCTGAAATTAGCGTCTAAAAAATCATAATTTTTCTTTGACATATAGTCAGGTAACATTTTATTTTTTAGCTTATAAATAAACACTAAGGTATTATAAACAAAGGCGTCTAAAAAATCATAATTTTTCTAAAAATACTACACTATGTAGATTATTTTCCACAATTCGATTTGGACAACGAATTTAATCACTATTCAAAAATATCAGCCCGTTCGTTCCCATAAAGCCTGAAAAATCTGCTTCCAAAGTTCGAACCCAAGTCTAAAATTAAAATTAGCCTCCATAAAAATCATGATTTTTCTAAAAATAGAACTCTATTGATATTTTGTTACTGAATTCTATATTTACTACAAATTTCTCAATCAAATCTCACCACTTTTCCATAATTTCAGCCCGTTTGGTCCCATAGAGCCTGAAAAAACTGCTTCCAAAGTTCGAACCCAAGTCTGAAATTAGCGTCTAAAAAATCATGATTTTTCTAAAAATACAACTTTATGGAGATTTTTTGTCTGAATTCAACTTGGACAACCATTTTAATTACTAAACCGAAATATCAGCCCGTTTGGTCTCATAAAGCCTGAAAAATCTGCTTCCAAAGGTCGAACCCAGGTGTGAAATTAGCGTCTAAAAAATCATAATTTTTCTAAAAATACAACTTTATGGAGATTTTGTGACTGCATTCGATTTGGACAACGACTCTCATCACTTTTCCATAATTTTAGTCCGTTTGGTCCCATAAAGCCTGAAAAAACTGCTTCCAAAGGACGAACCCAATTCTGAAGTTAGCGTCTAAAAAATCATAATTTTTCAAAAAATTGAATCATATGAAGATTATTTATCTGAATTCGATTTGGACAACGACTTTTATCACAATTCCGAAATATCAGCCCGTTTGGTCCCATAAAGCCTAAAAAATCTGCTTCCAAAATTCGAACCCAAGTCTGAAAAAACCGTAAAAAAAATCATGATTTTTCTTAAAATACAACTTTATGGTGATTATTTAACTCGATTCGATTTGAAAAACTACCTCCTCACTATTCCGAAATATCAGCCCGTTTGGTCCCATAAAGCCTGAAAAAACTGCTTCAAAAGGTCGAATCCAAGTCTGGAATAGCGTCCATAAAAATCATGATTTTTCTAAAAATTCAACTTTATGGAGATTTTGTGACTGCATTCGATTTGGACAACGACTCTCATCACTTTTCCATAATTTCAGCCCGTTTGGTCCCATAAAGCCTGAAAAAACTGCTTCCAAAGGTCGAACCCAAGTCTGAAGTTAGCGTCTTAAAAATCATGATTTTTCTAAAAATTCAACTTTATGGAGATGTTGTGACTGCATTCGATTTGGACAACGACTCTCATCACTTTTCCATAATTTCAGCCCGTTTGGTCCCATAAAGCCTGAAAAAACTGCTTCCAAAGGTCGAACCCTAGTCTGAAGTTAGCGTCTTAAAAATCATGATTTTTCTAAAAATTCAACTTTATGGAGATGTTGTGACTGCATTCGATTTGGACAACGACTCTCATCACTTTTCCATAATTTCAGCCCGTTTGGTCCCATAAAGCCTGAAAAAACTGCTTCCAAAGGTCGAACCCTAGTCTGAAGTTAGCGTCTTAAAAATCATGATTTTTCTAAAAATTCAACTTTATGGAGATGTTGTGACTGCATTCGATTTGGACAACGACTCTCATCACTTTTCCATAATTTCAGCCCGTTTGGTCCCATAAAGCCTGAAAAAACTGCTTCCAAAGGTCGAACCCTAGTCTGAAGTTAGCGTCTTAAAAATCATGATTTTTCTAAAAATTCAACTTTATGGAGATGTTGTGACTGCATTCGATTTGGACAACGACTCTCATCACTTTTCCATAATTTCAGCCCGTTTGGTCCCATAAAGCCTGAAAAAACTGCTTCCAAAGGTCGAACCCAAGTCTGAAGTTAGCGTCTTAAAAATCATGATTTTTCTAAAAATTCAACTTTATGGAGATGTTGTGACTGCATTCGATTTGGACAACGACTCTCATCACTTTTCCATAATTTCAGCCCGTTTGGTCCCATAAAGCCTGAAAAAACTGCTTCCAAAGGTCGAACCCTAGTCTGAAGTTAGCGTCTTAAAAATCATGATTTTTCTAAAAATTCAACTTTATGGAGATGTTGTGACTGCATTCGATTTGGACAACGACTCTCATCTCTTTTCCATAATTTCAGCCCGTTTGGTCCCATAAAGCCTGAAAAAACTGCTTCCAAAGGACGAACCCAATTCTGAAGTTATCGTCTAAAAAATCATAATTTTTCAAAAAATTGAATTTTATGAAGATCATTTATCTGAATTCGATTTGGACAACGACTTTTATCACAATTCCGAAATATAAGCCCGTTTGGTCCCATAAAGCCTAAAAAATCTGCTTCCAAAGTTCGAACCCAAGTCTGAAAAAACCGTAAAAAAAATCATGATTTTTCTAAAAATACAACTTTATGGTGATTATTTAACTCAATTCGATTTGAAAAACTAACTCCTCACTATTCCGAAATATCAGCCCGTTTGGTCCCATAAAGCCTGAAAAAACTGCTTCCAAAGGTCGAACCCAGGTGTGAAATTAGCGTCTAAAAAATAATAATTTTTCTAAAAATACAACTTTTTGCAGATTTTGTGACTGCCTTTGATTAGGACAAAGACTCTCATCACTTTTCCATAATTTCAGCCCGTTTGGTCCCATAAAGCCTGAAAAAACTGCTTCCAAAGGTCGAATCCAAGTCTGAAATAGCGTCCATAAAAATAATGATTTTTCTAAAAATTCAACTTTATGGAGATTTTGTGACTGCATTCGATTAGGACAACGAAGTTCATCACTTTTCCATAATTTCAGGACGTTTGGTCCCATAAAGCCTGAAAAAACTGCTTCCAAAGTTCGAACCCAAATTTGAAATTAGCGTCTAAAAAATCATGATTTTTCTTAAAATACAACATTATGCAAATTTTTTGAATGAACTTGACTTGGACAACGACTCTCATCATTTTTCCATAATTTCAGCCCGTTTGGTCCCATAGAGCCTGAAAAAACTGCTTCCAAAGTTCGAACCCAAGTCTGAAATAGCGTTCATAAAAATCACGATTTTTCTAAAAATTCAACTTTATGGAGATTTTGTGACTGCATTCGATTTGGACAACGACTCTCATCACTTTTCCATAATTTCAGCCTGTTTGGTCCCATAAAGCCTGAAAAATCTGCTTCCAAAGTTCGAACCCAAGTTTGAAATTAGCGTTTAAAAAATGATGATTTTTCTAAAAATACAACATTATGCAAATTTTTTGACTTAATTCGACTTGGACAACGACTCTCATCATTTTTCCATAATTTCAGCCCGTTTGGTCCCATAAAGCCTGAAAAACTGCTTCCAAAGTTCGAACCCAATTCTGAAGTTAGCGTCAAAAAATCATAATTTTTCCAAAAATTGAATTTCATGAAGATTATTTTTCTGAATTCGATTTGGACAAAGACTTTTATCACAATTCCGAAATATCAGCCCGTTTGGTCCCATAAAGCCTAAAAAATCTGCTTCCAAAGGTCGAACCCAAGTCTGAAAAAACCGTAACAAAAAACATGATTTTTCTAAAAATACAACTTTATGGTGATTATTTAACTCAATTCGATTTGAAAAACTACCTCCTCACTATTCCGAAATATCAGCCCGTTTGGTCCCATAAAGCCTGAAAAAACTGCTTCCAAAGGTCGAACCCAGGTGTGAAATTAGCGTCTAAAAAATCATAATTTTTCTTAAAATACAACTTAATGGAGATTTTGTGACTGCCTTCGATTAGGACAACGACTTTTATCACTTTTCCATAATTTCAGCCCGTTTGGTCCCATAAAGCCTGAAAAAACTGCTTCCAAAGGTCGAACCCAAGTCTGAAGTTAGCGTCTTAAAAATCATGATTTTTCTAAAAATTCAACTTTATGGAGATGTTGTGACTGCATTCGATTTGGACAACGACTCTCATCACTTTTCCATAATTTCAGCCCGTTTGGTCCCATAAAGCCTGAAAAAACTGCTTCCAAAGGTCGAACCCAGGTGTGAAATTAGCGTCTAAAAAATCATATTTTTTCTTAAAATACAACTTTATGGAGATTTTGTGACTGCCTTCGATAAGGACAACGACTTTTATCACTTTTCCATAATTTCAGCCCGTTTGGTCCCATAAAGCCTGAAAAAACTGCTTCCAAAGGTCGAACCCAAGTCTGAAGTTAGCGTCTTAAAAATCATGATTTTTCTAAAAATTCAACTTTATGGAGATGTTGTGACTGCATTCGATTTGGACAACGACTCTCATCACTTTTCCATAATTTCAGCCCGTTTGGTCCCATAAAAGTTGAAAAAACTTCTTCCAAAGGTCGAACCCAGGTATGAAATTAGCGTCTAAAAAATCATAATTTTTCTAAAAATACAATTGAATGCAGATTTTGTGACTGCCTTTGATTAAGACAAAGACTCTCATCACTTTTCCATAATTTCAGCCCGTTTGGTCCCATAAAGCCTGAAAAAACTGCTTCCAAAGTTCGAATCCAAGTCTGAAATAGCGTCCATAAAAATAATGATTTTTCTAAAAATTCAACTTTATGGAGATTTCGTGACTGCATTCGATTTGGACAACGAATCTCATCACTTTTCCATAATTTCAGCCCGTTTGGTCCCATAAAGCCTGAAAAAACTGCTTCCAAAGTTCGAACCCAAGTTTGAAATTAGCGTTTAAAAAATGATGATTTTTCTAAAAATACAACATTATGCAAATTTTTTGACTTAATTCGACTTGGACAACGACTCTCATCACTTTTCCATAATTTCAGCCCGTTTGGTCCCATAGAGCCTGAAAAAACTGCTTCCAAAGTTCGAACCCAAGTCTGAAATTAGCGTCTAAAAAATCATGATTTTTCTAAAAATACAACTTTATGGAGATTTTTTGTCTGAATTCAACTTGGACAACCATTTTAATTACTAAACCGAAATATCAGCCCGTTTGGTCTCATAAAGCCTGAAAAATCTGCTTCCAAAGGTCGAACCCAGGTGTGAAATTAGCGTCTAAAAAATCATAATTTTTCTAAAAATACAACTTTATGGAGATTTTGTGACTGCATTCGATTTGGACAACGACTCTCATCACTTTTCCATAATTTTAGTCCGTTTGGTCCCATAAAGCCTGAAAAAACTGCTTCCAAAGGACGAACCCAATTCTGAAGTTAGCGTCTAAAAAATCATAATTTTTCAAAAAATTGAATCATATGAAGATTATTTATCTGAATTCGATTTGGACAACGACTTTTATCACAATTCCGAAATATCAGCCCGTTTGGTCCCATAAAGCCTAAAAAATCTGCTTCCAAAATTCGAACCCAAGTCTGAAAAAACCGTAAAAAAAATCATGATTTTTCTTAAAATACAACTTTATGGTGATTATTTAACTCGATTCGATTTGAAAAACTACCTCCTCACTATTCCGAAATATCAGCCCGTTTGGTCCCATAAAGCCTGAAAAAACTGCTTCAAAAGGTCGAATCCAAGTCTGGAATAGCGTCCATAAAAATCATGATTTTTCTAAAAATTCAACTTTATGGAGATTTTGTGACTGCATTCGATTTGGACAACGACTCTCATCACTTTTCCATAATTTCAGCCCGTTTGGTCCCATAAAGCCTGAAAAAACTGCTTCCAAAGGTCGAACCCAAGTCTGAAGTTAGCGTCTTAAAAATCATGATTTTTCTAAAAATTCAACTTTATGGAGATGTTGTGACTGCATTCGATTTGGACAACGACTCTCATCACTTTTCCATAATTTCAGCCCGTTTGGTCCCATAAAGCCTGAAAAAACTGCTTCCAAAGGTCGAACCCTAGTCTGAAGTTAGCGTCTTAAAAATCATGATTTTTCTAAAAATTCAACTTTATGGAGATGTTGTGACTGCATTCGATTTGGACAACGACTCTCATCACTTTTCCATAATTTCAGCCCGTTTGGTCCCATAAAGCCTGAAAAAACTGCTTCCAAAGTTCGAACCCAAGTTTGAAATTAGCGTCTAAAAAATCATGATTTTTCTAAAAATACAACATTATGCAAATTTTATGAATGAACTTGACTTGGACAACGACTCTCATCATTTTTCCATAATTTCAGCCCGTTTGGTCCCATAAAGCCTGAAAAAACTGCTTCCAAAGGTCGAACCCAAGTCTGAAGTTAGCGTCTTAAAAATCATGATTTTTCTAAAAATTCAACTTTATGGAGATGTTGTGACTGCATTCGATTTGGACAACGACTCTCATCACTTTTCCATAATTTCAGCCCGTTTGGTCTCATAAAGCCTGAAAAAACTGCTTCCAAAGTTCGAACCCAAGTCTGAAATAGCGTTCATAAAAATCACGATTTTTCTAAAAATTCAACTTTATGGAGATTTTGTGACTGCATTCGATTTGGACAACGACTCTCATCACTTTTCCATAATTTCAGCCCGTTTGGTCCCATAAAGCCTGAAAAAACTGCTTCCAAAGGACGAACCCAATTCTGAAGTTATCGTCTAAAAAATCATAATTTTTCAAAAAATTGAATTTTATGAAGATCATTTATCTGAATTCGATTTGGACAACGACTTTTATCACAATTCCGAAATATAAGCCCGTTTGGTCCCATAAAGCCTAAAAAATCTGCTTCCAAAGTTCGAACCCAAGTCTGAAAAAACCGTAAAAAAAATCATGATTTTTCTAAAAATACAACTTTATGGTGATTATTTAACTCAATTCGATTTGAAAAACTAACTCCTCACTATTCCGAAATATCAGCCCGTTTGGTCCCATAAAGCCTAATGAGTTTATTAACTCCTGGGAGTACGATGCTTTATATAATATACTATATTCTGTATTGTATACTTTTAATAAATAAAAATAAAATAAAAATAAAATAAACAATCTGCTTCCAAAGTTCGAACCCAAGTCTGAAAAAACCGTAAAAAAAATCATGATTTTTCTAAAAATACAACTTTATGGTGATTATTTAACTCAATTCGATTTGAAAAACTACCTCCTCACTATTCCGAAATATCAGCCCGTTTGGTCCCATAAAGCCTGAAAAATCTACTTCCAAAGGTCGAACCCAGGTGTGAAATTAGCGTCTAAAAAATCATAATTTTTCTAAAAATACAACTTTATGGAGATTTTGTGACTGCCTTCGATTAGGACAACGACTCTTATCACTTTTCCATAATTTCAGCCCGTTTGGTCCCATAAAGCCTGAAAAAACTGCTTCCAAAGGTCGAACCCAAGTCTGAAGTTAGCGTCTTAAAAATCATGATTTTTCTAAAAATTCAACTTTATGGAGATGTTGTGACTGCATTCGATTTGGACAACGACTCTCATCACTTTTCCATAATTTCAGCCCGTTTGGTCCCATAAAGCTTGAAAAAACTTCTTCCAAAGGTCGAACCCAGGTATGAAATTAGCGTCTAAAAAATCATAATTTTTCTAAAAATACAACTGAATGCAGATTTTGTGACTGCCTTTGATTAAGACAAAGACTCTCATCACTTTTCCATAATTTCAGCCCGTTTGGTCCCATAAAGCCTGAAAAAACTGCTTCCAAAGTTCGAATCCAAGTCGGAAATAGCGTCCATAAAAATAATGATTTTTCTAAAAATTCAACTTTATGGAGATTTCGTGACTGCATTCGATTAGGACAACGAAGTTCATCACTTTTCCATAATTTCAGCCCGTTTGGTCCCATAGAGCCTGAAAAAACTGCTTCCAAAGTTCGAACCCAGGTCTGAAATAGCGTTCATAAAAATCACGATCTTTCTAAAAATTCAACTTTATGGAGATTTTGTGACTGCATTCGATTTGGACAACGACTCTCATCACTTTTCCATAATTTCAGCCCGTTTGGTCCCATAAAGCCTGAAAAAACTGCTTCCAAAGGACGAACCCAATTCTGAAGTTAGCGTCTAAAAAATCATAATTTTTCAAATAATTGAATTTTATGAAGATTATTTATCTGAATTCGATTTGGACAACGACTTTTATCACAATTCCGAAATATCAGCCCGTTTGGTCCCATAAAGCCTAAACAATCTGCTTCCAAAGTTCGAACCCGAGTCTGAAAAAACCGTAAAAAAAATCATGATTTTTCTAAAAATACAACTTTATGGTGATTATTTAACTCAATTCGATTTGAAAAACTACCTCCTCACTATTCCGAAATATCAGCCCGTTTGGTCCCATAAAGCCTGAAAAAACTACTTCCAAAGGTCGAACCCAGGTGTGAAATTAGCGTCTAAAAAATCATAATTTTTCTAAAAATACAACTTTATGGAGATTTTGTGACTGCCTTCGATTAGGACAACGACTCTTATCACTTTTCCATAATTTCAGCCCGTTTGGTCCCATAAAGCCTGAAAAAACTGCTTCCAAAGGTCGAACCCAAGTCTGAAGTTAGCGTCTTAAAAATCATGATTTTTCTAAAAATTCAACTTTATGGAGATGTTGTGACTGCATTCGATTTGGACAACGACTCTCATCACTTTTCCATAATTTCAGCCCGTTTGGTCCCATAAAGCTTGAAAAAACTTCTTCCAAAGGTCGAACCCAGGTATGAAATTAGCGTCTAAAAAATCATAATTTTTCTAAAAATACAACTGAATGCAGATTTTGTGACTGCCTTTGATTAAGACAAAGACTCTCATCACTTTTCCATAATTTCAGCCCGTTTGGTCCCATAAAGCCTGAAAAAACTGCTTCCAAAGTTCGAACCCAAGTCTGAAATAGCGTCCATAAAAATAATGATTTTTCTAAAAATTCAACTTTATGGAGAATTCGTGACTGCATTCGATTAGGACAACGAAGTTCATCACTTTTCCATAATTTCAGCCCGTTTGGTCCCATAGAGCCTGAAAAAACTGCTTCCAAAGTTCGAACCCAGGTCTGAAATAGCGTTCATAAAAATCACGATCTTTCTAAAAATTCAACTTTATGGAGATTTTGTGACTGCATTCGATTTGAACAACGACTCTCATCACTTTTCCATAATTTCAGCCCGCTTGGTCCCATAAAGCCTGAAAAAACTGCTTCCAAAGGACGAACCCAATTCTGAAGTTAGCGTCTAAAAAATCATAATTTTTCAAATAATTGAATTTTATGAAGATTATTTATCTGAATTCGATTTGGACAACGACTTTTATCACAATTCCGAAATATCAGCCCGTTTGGTCCCATAAAGCCTAAACAATCTGCTTCCAAAGTTCGAACCCAAGTCTGAAAAAACCGTAAAAAAAATCATGATTTTTCTAAAAATACAACTTTATGGTGATAATTTAACTCAATTCGATTTAAAAAACTACCTCCTCACTATTCCGAAATATCAGCCCGTTTGGTCCCATAAAGCCTGAAAAAACTACTTCCAAAGGTCGAACCCAGGTGTGAAATTAGCGTCTAAAAAATCATAATTTTTCTAAAAATACAACTTTATGGAGATTTTGTGACTGCCTTCGATTAGGACAACGACTCTTATCACTTTTCCATAATTTCAGCCCGTTTGGTCCCATAAAGCCTGAAAAAACTGCTTCCAAAGGTCGAACCCAAGTCTGAAGTTAGCGTCTTAAAAATCATGATTTTTCTAAAAATTCAACTTTATGAAGATGTTGTGACTGCATTCGATTTGGACAACGACTCTCATCACTTTTCCATAATTTCAGCCCGTTTGGTCCCATAAAGCTTGAAAAAACTTCTTCCAAAGGTCGAACCCAGGTATGAAATTAGCGTCTAAAAAATCATAATTTTTCTAAAAATACAACTGAATGCAGATTTTGTGACTGCCTTTGATTAAGACAAAGACTCTCATCACTTTTCCATAATTTCAGCCCGTTTGGTCCCATAAAGCCTGAAAAAACTGCTTCCAAAGTTCGAATCCAAGTCGGAAATCGCGTCCATAAAAATAATGATTTTTCTAAAAATTCAACTTTATGGAGATTTCGTGACTGCATTCGATTAGGACAACGAAGTTCATCACTTTTCCATAATTTCAGCCCGTTTGGTCCCATAGAGCCTGAAAAAACTGCTTCCAAAGTTCGAACCCAGGTCTGAAATAGCGTTCATAAAAATCACGATCTTTCTAAAAATTCAACTTTATGGAGATTTTGTGACTGCATTCGATTTGGACAACGACTCTCATCACTTTTCCATAATTTCAGCCTTTTTGGTCCCATAAAGCCTGAAAAAACTGCTTCCAAAGGTCGAACCCAAGTCTGAAATTAGCGTCTAAAAAATCATGATTTTTCTAAAAATACAACATTATGCAAATTTTTTGACTGAATTCGACTTGGACAGCGACTCTCATCATTTTTCCATAATTTCAGCCCCTTTGGTCCCATAGAGCCTGAAAAAACTGCTTCCAAAATTCGAACCCAAGTCTGGAATTAGCGTCTAAAAAATAATGATTTTTCTAAAAATTCAACTTTATGGAGTTTTGTGACAGCATTTGATTAGGACAACGACTCTTATCACTTTACCATAATTTCAGCCCGTTTGGTCCCATAAAGCTTGAAAAAACTTCTTCCAAAGGTCGAACCCAGGTATGAAATTAGCGTCAACAAAATCATAATTTTTCTAAAAATACAACTTTATGCAGATTTTGTGACTGCCTTTGATTAGGACAACGACTCTCATCACTTTTCCATAATTTCAGCCCGTTTGGTCCCATAAAGCCTGAAAAACTGCTTCCAAAGTTCGAACCCAATTCTGAAGTTAGCGTCAAAAAATCATAATTTTTCCAAAAATTGAATTTCATGAAGATTATTTTTCTGAATTCGATTTGGACAAAGACTTTTATCACAATTCCGAAATATCAGCCCGTTTGGTCCCATAAAGCCTAAAAAATCTGCTTCCAAAGGTCGAACCCAAGTCTGAAAAAACCGTAACAAAAAACATGATTTTTCTAAAAATACAACTTTATGGTGATTATTTAACTCAATTCGATTTGAAAAACTACCACTATTCCGAAATATCAGCCCGTTTGGTCCCATAAGCCTGAAAAAACTGCTTCCAAAGGTCGAACCCAGGTGTGAAATTAGCGTCTAAAATATCATAATTTTTCTTAAAATACAACTTTATGGAGATTTTGTGACTGCCTTCGATTAGGACAACGACTTTTATCACTTTTCCATAATTTCAGCCCGTTTGGTCCCATAAAGCCTGAAAAAACTGCTTCCAAAGGTCGAACCCAAGTCTGAAGTTAGCGTCTTAAAAATCATGATTTTTCTAAAAATTCAACTTTATGGAGATGTTGTGACTGCATTCGATTTGGACAACGACTCTCATCACTTTTCCATAATTTCAGCCCGTTTGGTCCCATAAAGCCTGAAAAAACTGCTTCCAAAGGTCGAACCCTAGTCTGAAGTTAGCGTCTTAAAAATCATGATTTTTCTAAAAATTCAACTTTATGGAGATGATGTGACTGCATTCGATTTGGACAACGACTCTCATCACTTTTCCATAATTTCAGCCCGTTTGGTCCCATAAAGCCTGAAAAAACTGCTTCCAAAGGTCGAACCCAGGTGTGAAATGAGCGTCTAAAAAATCATAATTTTTCTTAAAATACAACTTTATGGAGATTTTGTGACTGCCTTCGATTAGGACAACGACTTTTATCATTTTTCCATAATTTCAGCCCGTTTCGTCCCATAAAGCCTGAAAAAACTGCTTCCAAAGGTCGAACCCAAGTCTGAAGTTAGCGTCTTAAAAATCATGATTTTTCTAAAAATTCAACTTTATGGAGATGTTGTAACTGCAATCGATTTGGACAACGACTCTTATCACTTTTCCATAATTTCAGCCCGTTTGGTCCCATAAAGCCCGAAAAAACTGCTTCCAAAGGTCGAACCCTAGTCTGAAGTTAGCGTCTTAAAAATCATGATTTTTCTAAAAATTCAACTTTATGGAGATGTTGTAACTGCATTCGATTTGGACAACGACTCTCATCACTTTTCCATAATTTCAGCCCGTTTGGTCCCATAAAGCCTGAAAAAACTGCTTCCAAAGTTCGAACCCAAGTTTGAAATTAGCGTCTAAAAAATCATGATTTTTCTAAAAATACAACATTATGCAAATTTTATGAATGAACTTGACTTGGACAACGACTTTCATCATTTTTCCATAATTTCAGCCCGTTTGGTCCCATAGAGCCTGAAAAAACTGCTTCCTAAGTTCGAACCCAAGTCTGAAATAGCGTTCATAAAAATCACGATTTTTCTAAAAATTCAACTTTATGGAGATTTTGTGACTGCATTCGATTTGGACAACGACTCTCATAGCTTTTCCATAATTTCAGCCCGTTTGGTCCCATAAAGCCTGAAAAAACTGCTTCCAAAGGACGAACCCAATTCTGAAGTTATCGTCTAAAAAATCATAATTTTTCAAAAAATTGATTTTTATGAAGATCATTTATCTGAATTCGATTTGGACAACGACTTTTATCACAATTCCGAAATATAAGCCCGTTTGGTCCCATAAAGCCTGAAAAAACTGCTTCCAAAGTTCGAACCCAAGTTTGAAATTAGCGTCTAAAAAATCATGATTTTTCTAAAAATACAACATTATGCAAATTTTATGAATGAACTTGACTTGGACAACGACTCTCATCATTTTTCCATAATATCAGCCCGTTTGGTCCCATAAAGCCTGAAAAACTGCTTCCAAAGTTCGAACCCAATTCTGAAGTTAGCGTCAAAAAATCATAATTTTTCCAAAAATTGAATTTCATGAAGATTATTTTTCTGAATTCGATTTGGACAAAGACTTTTATCACAATTCCGAAATATCAGCCCGTTTGGTCCCATAAAGCCTAAAAAATCTGCTTCCAAAGGTCGAACCCAAGTCTGAAAAAACCGTAACAAAAAACATGATTTTTCTAAAAATACAACTTTATGGTGATTATTTAACTCAATTCGATTTGAAAAACTACCCCCTCACTATTCCGAAATATCAGCCCGTTTGGTCCCATAAAGCCTGAAAAAACTGCTTCCAAAGGTCGAACCCAGGTGTGAAATTAGCGTCTAAAAAATCATAATTTTTCTAAAAATACAACTTTATGGAGATTTTTTATCTGAATTCAACTTGAACAACCATTTTAATTACTTAACCGAAATATCAGCCTGTTTGGTCCCATAAAGCCTGAAAAACTGCTTCCAAAGGTCGAACACAAGTCTGAAGTTAGCGTCTAAAAAATCATAATTTTTCTAAAAATTGAATTTTATGAAGATTATTTATCTGAATTCGATTTGGACAACGACTTTTATCACAATTCTGAAATATAGGCCCAAATCATCCAAAGTTCGAACCCAAGTTTGAAAAAACCGTAAAAAAAATCATGATTTTTCTAAAAATACAACTTTATGGAGATTATTTAACTCAATTCGATTTGAAAAACGACCTCCTCACTATTCCGAAATATCAGCCCGTTTGATCCCATAAAGCCTGAAAAAAGGTCGAACCCAGGTGTGAAATTAGCGTCCAAAAAATCATAATTTTTCTAAAAATAAAACTTTATGGAGATTTTGTGACTGCCTTCGATTAGGACAACGACTCTTATCACTTTTCCATAATTTCAGCTCGTTTGGTCCCATAAAGCCTGAAAAAACTGCTTCCAAAGGTCGAATCCAAGTCTGAAATAGCGTCCATAAGAATCATAATTTTTCTTAAAATTCAACTTTATGGAGATTTTGTGACTGCATTCGATTAGGACAACGAAGTTCATCACTTTTCCATAATTTCAGCCCGTTTGGTCCCATAAAGCCTGAAAAAACTGCTTCCAAAGGTCGAACCCAAGTCTGAAGTATGCGTCTAAAAAATCATGATTTTTCTAAAAATTCAACTTTATGGAGATTTTGTGACTGCATTCGATTTGGACAACGACTCTCATCACTTTTACATAATTTCAGCCCGTTTGGTCCCATAAAGCCTGAAAAAACTGCTTCCAAAGGTCGAATCCAAGTCTGAAATAGCGTTCATAAAAATAATGATTTTTCTAAAAATTCAACTTTATGGAGATTTTGTGACTGCATTCGATTAGGACAATGAAGTTCATCACTTTTCCATAATTTCAGCCCGTTTGGTCCCATAAAGCCTGAAAAAATTAATTCCAAAGGTCGAATCCAAGTCTGAAATAGCGTCCATAAAAATCATGATTTTTCTTAAAATTCAACTTGATGGAGATTTTGTGACTGCATTCGATTAGGACAACGAAGTTCATGACTTTTCCATAATTTCAGCCCGTTTGGTCCCATAGAGCCTGAAAAAACTGCTTCCAAAGGTCGAACCCAAGTCTGAAGTTAGCGTCTAAAAAATCATGATTTTTCTAAAAATTCAACTTTATGGAGATTTTGTGACTGCATTCGATTAAGACAACGACTCTCATCACTTTTCCATAATTTCAGGCCGTTTGGTCCCATAAAGCCTTAAAAAACTTCTCCAAAAGGCCGAATTCAAGTCTGAAATTAGTGTCTAAAAAATCATGATTTTTCTAAAAATTCAACTTTATGGAGATTTTCTGACTGCATTCGATTAAGACAACGACTCTCATCACTTTTCCATAATTTCAGCCTGTTTGGTCCCATAAAGCCTGAAAAAACTGCTTCCAAAGGTCGAACCCAAGTCTGAAATTAGCGTCCATAAAAATCACGATTTTTCTAAAAATTCAACTTTATGGAGATATTGTGACGCATTCGATTTGGACAATGACTCTCATCACTTTTCCATAATTTCAGCCTGTTTGGTCCCATAAAGCCTGAAAAAACTGCTTCCAAAGGTCGAACCCAAGTCTAAAATTAGCGTCTAAAAAATCATGATTTTTCTAAAAATACAACTTTATGCAAATTTTTTGACTGATTTCAACTTGGACAGCGACTCTCATCATTTTTCCATAATTTCAGCCCGTTTGGTCCCATAGAGCCTTAAAAAACTTCTCCAAAAGGAATTTTATGAAGATTATGTATCTGAATTCGATTTGGACAACGACTTTTATCACAATTCCGAAATATCAGCCCAAATCATCCAAAGTTCGAACCCACGTTTGAAAAAACCGTAAAAAAAATCATGATTTTTCTCAAAATACAACTTTATTGAGATTATTTAACTCAATTCGATTTGAAAAACGACCTCCTCACTATTCCGAAATATCAGCCCGTTTGATCCCATAAAGCCTGAAAAAAGGTCGAACCCAGGTGTGAAATTAGCGTCCAAAAAATCATAATTTTTCTAAAAATACAACTTTATGGAGATTTTGTGACTGCCTTCGATTAGGACAACGACTCTCATCACTTTACCATAATTTCAGCCCGTTTGGTCCCATAAAGCTTGAAAAAACTTCTTCCAAAGGTCGAACCCAGGTATGTAATTAGCGTCAAAAAAATCATAATTTTTCTAAAAATACAACTATATGCAGATTTTGTGACTGCCTTTGATGAGAACAACGACTCTCATCACTTTACCATAATTTCAGCCCGTTTGGTCCCATAAAGCTTGAAAAAACTTCTTCCAAAGGTCGAACCCAGGTATGTAATTAGCGTCAAAAAAATCATAATTTTTCTAAAAATACAACTATATGCAGATTTTGTGACTGCCTTTGATTAGGACAACGACTCTCATCACTTTTCCATAATTTCAGCCCGTTTGGTCCCATAAAGCCTGAAAAAACTGCTTCCAAAAGACGAACCCAAGTCTGAAATTAGCGTTCATAAAAAACACGATTTTTCTAAAAATTCAACTTTATGGAGATTTTTTGTCTGAATTCAACTTGGACAACCATTTTAATTACTAAACCGAAATATCAGCCCGTTTGGTCTCATAAAGCCTGAAAAATCTGCTTCCAAAGGTCGAACACAAGTCTGAAGTTAGCGTCTAAAAAATCATAATTTTTCTAAAAATTGAATTTTATGAAGATTATTTTTCTGAATTCAATTTGGACAACGACTTTTATCACAATTCCAAAATATCAGCCCGTTTGGTCCCATAAAGCCTGAAAAAACTGCTTCCAAAAGACGAACCCAAGTCTGAAATTAGCGTCTAAAAAATCATAATTTTTCTTTGACATATAGTCAGGTAACATTTTATTTTTTAGCTTATAAATAAACACTAAGGTATTATAAACAAAGGCGTCTAAAAAATCATAATTTTTCTAAAAATACTACACTATGTAGATTATTTTCCACAATTCGATTTGGACAACGAATTTAATCACTATTCAAAAATATCAGCCCGTTCGTTCCCATAAAGCCTGAAAAATCTGCTTCCAAAGTTCGAACCCAAGTCTAAAATTAAAATTAGCCTCCATAAAAATCATGATTTTTCTAAAAATAGAACTCTATTGATATTTTGTTACTGAATTCTATATTTACTACAAATTTCTCAATCAAATCTCACCACTTTTCCATAATTTCAGCCCGTTTGGTCCCATAGAGCCTGAAAAAACTGCTTCCAAAGTTCGAACCCAAGTCTGAAATTAGCGTCTAAAAAATCATGATTTTTCTAAAAATACAACTTTATGGAGATTTTTTGTCTGAATTCAACTTGGACAACCATTTTAATTACTAAACCGAAATATCAGCCCGTTTGGTCTCATAAAGCCTGAAAAATCTGCTTCCAAAGGTCGAACCCAGGTGTGAAATTAGCGTCTAAAAAATCATAATTTTTCTAAAAATACAACTTTATGGAGATTTTGTGACTGCATTCGATTTGGACAACGACTCTCATCACTTTTCCATAATTTTAGTCCGTTTGGTCCCATAAAGCCTGAAAAAACTGCTTCCAAAGGACGAACCCAATTCTGAAGTTAGCGTCTAAAAAATCATAATTTTTCAAAAAATTGAATCATATGAAGATTATTTATCTGAATTCGATTTGGACAACGACTTTTATCACAATTCCGAAATATCAGCCCGTTTGGTCCCATAAAGCCTAAAAAATCTGCTTCCAAAATTCGAACCCAAGTCTGAAAAAACCGTAAAAAAAATCATGATTTTTCTTAAAATACAACTTTATGGTGATTATTTAACTCGATTCGATTTGAAAAACTACCTCCTCACTATTCCGAAATATCAGCCCGTTTGGTCCCATAAAGCCTGAAAAAACTGCTTCAAAAGGTCGAATCCAAGTCTGGAATAGCGTCCATAAAAATCATGATTTTTCTAAAAATTCAACTTTATGGAGATTTTGTGACTGCATTCGATTTGGACAACGACTCTCATCACTTTTCCATAATTTCAGCCCGTTTGGTCCCATAAAGCCTGAAAAAACTGCTTCCAAAGGTCGAACCCAAGTCTGAAGTTAGCGTCTTAAAAATCATGATTTTTCTAAAAATTCAACTTTATGGAGATGTTGTGACTGCATTCGATTTGGACAACGACTCTCATCACTTTTCCATAATTTCAGCCCGTTTGGTCCCATAAAGCCTGAAAAAACTGCTTCCAAAGGTCGAACCCTAGTCTGAAGTTAGCGTCTTAAAAATCATGATTTTTCTAAAAATTCAACTTTATGGAGATGTTGTGACTGCATTCGATTTGGACAACGACTCTCATCACTTTTCCATAATTTCAGCCCGTTTGGTCCCATAAAGCCTGAAAAAACTGCTTCCAAAGGTCGAACCCTAGTCTGAAGTTAGCGTCTTAAAAATCATGATTTTTCTAAAAATTCAACTTTATGGAGATGTTGTGACTGCATTCGATTTGGACAACGACTCTCATCACTTTTCCATAATTTCAGCCCGTTTGGTCCCATAAAGCCTGAAAAAACTGCTTCCAAAGGTCGAACCCTAGTCTGAAGTTAGCGTCTTAAAAATCATGATTTTTCTAAAAATTCAACTTTATGGAGATGTTGTGACTGCATTCGATTTGGACAACGACTCTCATCACTTTTCCATAATTTCAGCCCGTTTGGTCCCATAAAGCCTGAAAAAACTGCTTCCAAAGGTCGAACCCAAGTCTGAAGTTAGCGTCTTAAAAATCATGATTTTTCTAAAAATTCAACTTTATGGAGATGTTGTGACTGCATTCGATTTGGACAACGACTCTCATCACTTTTCCATAATTTCAGCCCGTTTGGTCCCATAAAGCCTGAAAAAACTGCTTCCAAAGGTCGAACCCTAGTCTGAAGTTAGCGTCTTAAAAATCATGATTTTTCTAAAAATTCAACTTTATGGAGATGTTGTGACTGCATTCGATTTGGACAACGACTCTCATCTCTTTTCCATAATTTCAGCCCGTTTGGTCCCATAAAGCCTGAAAAAACTGCTTCCAAAGGACGAACCCAATTCTGAAGTTATCGTCTAAAAAATCATAATTTTTCAAAAAATTGAATTTTATGAAGATCATTTATCTGAATTCGATTTGGACAACGACTTTTATCACAATTCCGAAATATAAGCCCGTTTGGTCCCATAAAGCCTAAAAAATCTGCTTCCAAAGTTCGAACCCAAGTCTGAAAAAACCGTAAAAAAAATCATGATTTTTCTAAAAATACAACTTTATGGTGATTATTTAACTCAATTCGATTTGAAAAACTAACTCCTCACTATTCCGAAATATCAGCCCGTTTGGTCCCATAAAGCCTGAAAAAACTGCTTCCAAAGGTCGAACCCAGGTGTGAAATTAGCGTCTAAAAAATAATAATTTTTCTAAAAATACAACTTTTTGCAGATTTTGTGACTGCCTTTGATTAGGACAAAGACTCTCATCACTTTTCCATAATTTCAGCCCGTTTGGTCCCATAAAGCCTGAAAAAACTGCTTCCAAAGGTCGAATCCAAGTCTGAAATAGCGTCCATAAAAATAATGATTTTTCTAAAAATTCAACTTTATGGAGATTTTGTGACTGCATTCGATTAGGACAACGAAGTTAATCACTTTTCCATAATTTCAGGACGTTTGGTCCCATAAAGCCTGAAAAAACTGCTTCCAAAGTTCGAACCCAAATTTGAAATTAGCGTCTAAAAAATCATGATTTTTCTTAAAATACAACATTATGCAAATTTTTTGAATGAACTTGACTTGGACAACGACTCTCATCATTTTTCCATAATTTCAGCCCGTTTGGTCCCATAGAGCCTGAAAAAACTGCTTCCAAAGTTCGAACCCAAGTCTGAAATAGCGTTCATAAAAATCACGATTTTTCTAAAAATTCAACTTTATGGAGATTTTGTGACTGCATTCGATTTGGACAACGACTCTCATCACTTTTCCATAATTTCAGCCTGTTTGGTCCCATAAAGCCTGAAAAATCTGCTTCCAAAGTTCGAACCCAAGTTTGAAATTAGCGTTTAAAAAATGATGATTTTTCTAAAAATACAACATTATGCAAATTTTTTGACTTAATTCGACTTGGACAACGACTCTCATCATTTTTCCATAATTTCAGCCCGTTTGGTCCCATAAAGCCTGAAAAACTGCTTCCAAAGTTCGAACCCAATTCTGAAGTTAGCGTCAAAAAATCATAATTTTTCCAAAAATTGAATTTCATGAAGATTATTTTTCTGAATTCGATTTGGACAAAGACTTTTATCACAATTCCGAAATATCAGCCCGTTTGGTCCCATAAAGCCTAAAAAATCTGCTTCCAAAGGTCGAACCCAAGTCTGAAAAAACCGTAACAAAAAACATGATTTTTCTAAAAATACAACTTTATGGTGATTATTTAACTCAATTCGATTTGAAAAACTACCTCCTCACTATTCCGAAATATCAGCCCGTTTGGTCCCATAAAGCCTGAAAAAACTGCTTCCAAAGGTCGAACCCAGGTGTGAAATTAGCGTCTAAAAAATCATAATTTTTCTTAAAATACAACTTAATGGAGATTTTGTGACTGCCTTCGATTAGGACAACGACTTTTATCACTTTTCCATAATTTCAGCCCGTTTGGTCCCATAAAGCCTGAAAAAACTGCTTCCAAAGGTCGAACCCAAGTCTGAAGTTAGCGTCTTAAAAATCATGATTTTTCTAAAAATTCAACTTTATGGAGATGTTGTGACTGCATTCGATTTGGACAACGACTCTCATCACTTTTCCATAATTTCAGCCCGTTTGGTCCCATAAAGCCTGAAAAAACTGCTTCCAAAGGTCGAACCCAGGTGTGAAATTAGCGTCTAAAAAATCATATTTTTTCTTAAAATACAACTTTATGGAGATTTTGTGACTGCCTTCGATAAGGACAACGACTTTTATCACTTTTCCATAATTTCAGCCCGTTTGGTCCCATAAAGCCTGAAAAAACTGCTTCCAAAGGTCGAACCCAAGTCTGAAGTTAGCGTCTTAAAAATCATGATTTTTCTAAAAATTCAACTTTATGGAGATGTTGTGACTGCATTCGATTTGGACAACGACTCTCATCACTTTTCCATAATTTCAGCCCGTTTGGTCCCATAAAAGTTGAAAAAACTTCTTCCAAAGGTCGAACCCAGGTATGAAATTAGCGTCTAAAAAATCATAATTTTTCTAAAAATACAATTGAATGCAGATTTTGTGACTGCCTTTGATTAAGACAAAGACTCTCATCACTTTTCCATAATTTCAGCCCGTTTGGTCCCATAAAGCCTGAAAAAACTGCTTCCAAAGTTCGAATCCAAGTCTGAAATAGCGTCCATAAAAATAATGATTTTTCTAAAAATTCAACTTTATGGAGATTTCGTGACTGCATTCGATTTGGACAACGAATCTCATCACTTTTCCATAATTTCAGCCCGTTTGGTCCCATAAAGCCTGAAAAAACTGCTTCCAAAGTTCGAACCCAAGTTTGAAATTAGCGTTTAAAAAATGATGATTTTTCTAAAAATACAACATTATGCAAATTTTTTGACTTAATTCGA
Organism: Hesperophylax consimilis; assembly: GCF_061612785.1. Classification (NCBI taxonomy): domain Eukaryota; kingdom Metazoa; phylum Arthropoda; class Insecta; order Trichoptera; family Limnephilidae; genus Hesperophylax; species Hesperophylax consimilis. The sequence goes on from NC_142840.1 coordinate 42,545,080, forward strand.
CTTGGACAACGACTCTCATCACTTTTCCATAATTTCAGCCCGTTTGGTCCCATAGAGCCTGAAAAAACTGCTTCCAAAGTTCGAACCCAAGTCTGAAATTAGCGTCTAAAAAATCATGATTTTTCTAAAAATACAACTTTATGGAGATTTTTTGTCTGAATTCAACTTGGACAACCATTTTAATTACTAAACCGAAATATCAGCCCGTTTGGTCTCATAAAGCCTGAAAAATCTGCTTCCAAAGGTCGAACCCAGGTGTGAAATTAGCGTCTAAAAAATCATAATTTTTCTAAAAATACAACTTTATGGAGATTTTGTGACTGCATTCGATTTGGACAACGACTCTCATCACTTTTCCATAATTTTAGTCCGTTTGGTCCCATAAAGCCTGAAAAAACTGCTTCCAAAGGACGAACCCAATTCTGAAGTTAGCGTCTAAAAAATCATAATTTTTCAAAAAATTGAATCATATGAAGATTATTTATCTGAATTCGATTTGGACAACGACTTTTATCACAATTCCGAAATATCAGCCCGTTTGGTCCCATAAAGCCTAAAAAATCTGCTTCCAAAATTCGAACCCAAGTCTGAAAAAACCGTAAAAAAAATCATGATTTTTCTTAAAATACAACTTTATGGTGATTATTTAACTCGATTCGATTTGAAAAACTACCTCCTCACTATTCCGAAATATCAGCCCGTTTGGTCCCATAAAGCCTGAAAAAACTGCTTCAAAAGGTCGAATCCAAGTCTGGAATAGCGTCCATAAAAATCATGATTTTTCTAAAAATTCAACTTTATGGAGATTTTGTGACTGCATTCGATTTGGACAACGACTCTCATCACTTTTCCATAATTTCAGCCCGTTTGGTCCCATAAAGCCTGAAAAAACTGCTTCCAAAGGTCGAACCCAAGTCTGAAGTTAGCGTCTTAAAAATCATGATTTTTCTAAAAATTCAACTTTATGGAGATGTTGTGACTGCATTCGATTTGGACAACGACTCTCATCACTTTTCCATAATTTCAGCCCGTTTGGTCCCATAAAGCCTGAAAAAACTGCTTCCAAAGGTCGAACCCTAGTCTGAAGTTAGCGTCTTAAAAATCATGATTTTTCTAAAAATTCAACTTTATGGAGATGTTGTGACTGCATTCGATTTGGACAACGACTCTCATCACTTTTCCATAATTTCAGCCCGTTTGGTCCCATAAAGCCTGAAAAAACTGCTTCCAAAGTTCGAACCCAAGTTTGAAATTAGCGTCTAAAAAATCATGATTTTTCTAAAAATACAACATTATGCAAATTTTATGAATGAACTTGACTTGGACAACGACTCTCATCATTTTTCCATAATTTCAGCCCGTTTGGTCCCATAAAGCCTGAAAAAACTGCTTCCAAAGGTCGAACCCAAGTCTGAAGTTAGCGTCTTAAAAATCATGATTTTTCTAAAAATTCAACTTTATGGAGATGTTGTGACTGCATTCGATTTGGACAACGACTCTCATCACTTTTCCATAATTTCAGCCCGTTTGGTCTCATAAAGCCTGAAAAAACTGCTTCCAAAGTTCGAACCCAAGTCTGAAATAGCGTTCATAAAAATCACGATTTTTCTAAAAATTCAACTTTATGGAGATTTTGTGACTGCATTCGATTTGGACAACGACTCTCATCACTTTTCCATAATTTCAGCCCGTTTGGTCCCATAAAGCCTGAAAAAACTGCTTCCAAAGGACGAACCCAATTCTGAAGTTATCGTCTAAAAAATCATAATTTTTCAAAAAATTGAATTTTATGAAGATCATTTATCTGAATTCGATTTGGACAACGACTTTTATCACAATTCCGAAATATAAGCCCGTTTGGTCCCATAAAGCCTAAAAAATCTGCTTCCAAAGTTCGAACCCAAGTCTGAAAAAACCGTAAAAAAAATCATGATTTTTCTAAAAATACAACTTTATGGTGATTATTTAACTCAATTCGATTTGAAAAACTAACTCCTCACTATTCCGAAATATCAGCCCGTTTGGTCCCATAAAGCCTAATGAGTTTATTAACTCCTGGGAGTACGATGCTTTATATAATATACTATATTCTGTATTGTATACTTTTAATAAATAAAAATAAAATAAAAATAAAATAAACAATCTGCTTCCAAAGTTCGAACCCAAGTCTGAAAAAACCGTAAAAAAAATCATGATTTTTCTAAAAATACAACTTTATGGTGATTATTTAACTCAATTCGATTTGAAAAACTACCTCCTCACTATTCCGAAATATCAGCCCGTTTGGTCCCATAAAGCCTGAAAAATCTACTTCCAAAGGTCGAACCCAGGTGTGAAATTAGCGTCTAAAAAATCATAATTTTTCTAAAAATACAACTTTATGGAGATTTTGTGACTGCCTTCGATTAGGACAACGACTCTTATCACTTTTCCATAATTTCAGCCCGTTTGGTCCCATAAAGCCTGAAAAAACTGCTTCCAAAGGTCGAACCCAAGTCTGAAGTTAGCGTCTTAAAAATCATGATTTTTCTAAAAATTCAACTTTATGGAGATGTTGTGACTGCATTCGATTTGGACAACGACTCTCATCACTTTTCCATAATTTCAGCCCGTTTGGTCCCATAAAGCTTGAAAAAACTTCTTCCAAAGGTCGAACCCAGGTATGAAATTAGCGTCTAAAAAATCATAATTTTTCTAAAAATACAACTGAATGCAGATTTTGTGACTGCCTTTGATTAAGACAAAGACTCTCATCACTTTTCCATAATTTCAGCCCGTTTGGTCCCATAAAGCCTGAAAAAACTGCTTCCAAAGTTCGAATCCAAGTCGGAAATAGCGTCCATAAAAATAATGATTTTTCTAAAAATTCAACTTTATGGAGATTTCGTGACTGCATTCGATTAGGACAACGAAGTTCATCACTTTTCCATAATTTCAGCCCGTTTGGTCCCATAGAGCCTGAAAAAACTGCTTCCAAAGTTCGAACCCAGGTCTGAAATAGCGTTCATAAAAATCACGATCTTTCTAAAAATTCAACTTTATGGAGATTTTGTGACTGCATTCGATTTGGACAACGACTCTCATCACTTTTCCATAATTTCAGCCCGTTTGGTCCCATAAAGCCTGAAAAAACTGCTTCCAAAGGACGAACCCAATTCTGAAGTTAGCGTCTAAAAAATCATAATTTTTCAAATAATTGAATTTTATGAAGATTATTTATCTGAATTCGATTTGGACAACGACTTTTATCACAATTCCGAAATATCAGCCCGTTTGGTCCCATAAAGCCTAAACAATCTGCTTCCAAAGTTCGAACCCGAGTCTGAAAAAACCGTAAAAAAAATCATGATTTTTCTAAAAATACAACTTTATGGTGATTATTTAACTCAATTCGATTTGAAAAACTACCTCCTCACTATTCCGAAATATCAGCCCGTTTGGTCCCATAAAGCCTGAAAAAACTACTTCCAAAGGTCGAACCCAGGTGTGAAATTAGCGTCTAAAAAATCATAATTTTTCTAAAAATACAACTTTATGGAGATTTTGTGACTGCCTTCGATTAGGACAACGACTCTTATCACTTTTCCATAATTTCAGCCCGTTTGGTCCCATAAAGCCTGAAAAAACTGCTTCCAAAGGTCGAACCCAAGTCTGAAGTTAGCGTCTTAAAAATCATGATTTTTCTAAAAATTCAACTTTATGGAGATGTTGTGACTGCATTCGATTTGGACAACGACTCTCATCACTTTTCCATAATTTCAGCCCGTTTGGTCCCATAAAGCTTGAAAAAACTTCTTCCAAAGGTCGAACCCAGGTATGAAATTAGCGTCTAAAAAATCATAATTTTTCTAAAAATACAACTGAATGCAGATTTTGTGACTGCCTTTGATTAAGACAAAGACTCTCATCACTTTTCCATAATTTCAGCCCGTTTGGTCCCATAAAGCCTGAAAAAACTGCTTCCAAAGTTCGAACCCAAGTCTGAAATAGCGTCCATAAAAATAATGATTTTTCTAAAAATTCAACTTTATGGAGAATTCGTGACTGCATTCGATTAGGACAACGAAGTTCATCACTTTTCCATAATTTCAGCCCGTTTGGTCCCATAGAGCCTGAAAAAACTGCTTCCAAAGTTCGAACCCAGGTCTGAAATAGCGTTCATAAAAATCACGATCTTTCTAAAAATTCAACTTTATGGAGATTTTGTGACTGCATTCGATTTGAACAACGACTCTCATCACTTTTCCATAATTTCAGCCCGCTTGGTCCCATAAAGCCTGAAAAAACTGCTTCCAAAGGACGAACCCAATTCTGAAGTTAGCGTCTAAAAAATCATAATTTTTCAAATAATTGAATTTTATGAAGATTATTTATCTGAATTCGATTTGGACAACGACTTTTATCACAATTCCGAAATATCAGCCCGTTTGGTCCCATAAAGCCTAAACAATCTGCTTCCAAAGTTCGAACCCAAGTCTGAAAAAACCGTAAAAAAAATCATGATTTTTCTAAAAATACAACTTTATGGTGATAATTTAACTCAATTCGATTTAAAAAACTACCTCCTCACTATTCCGAAATATCAGCCCGTTTGGTCCCATAAAGCCTGAAAAAACTACTTCCAAAGGTCGAACCCAGGTGTGAAATTAGCGTCTAAAAAATCATAATTTTTCTAAAAATACAACTTTATGGAGATTTTGTGACTGCCTTCGATTAGGACAACGACTCTTATCACTTTTCCATAATTTCAGCCCGTTTGGTCCCATAAAGCCTGAAAAAACTGCTTCCAAAGGTCGAACCCAAGTCTGAAGTTAGCGTCTTAAAAATCATGATTTTTCTAAAAATTCAACTTTATGAAGATGTTGTGACTGCATTCGATTTGGACAACGACTCTCATCACTTTTCCATAATTTCAGCCCGTTTGGTCCCATAAAGCTTGAAAAAACTTCTTCCAAAGGTCGAACCCAGGTATGAAATTAGCGTCTAAAAAATCATAATTTTTCTAAAAATACAACTGAATGCAGATTTTGTGACTGCCTTTGATTAAGACAAAGACTCTCATCACTTTTCCATAATTTCAGCCCGTTTGGTCCCATAAAGCCTGAAAAAACTGCTTCCAAAGTTCGAATCCAAGTCGGAAATCGCGTCCATAAAAATAATGATTTTTCTAAAAATTCAACTTTATGGAGATTTCGTGACTGCATTCGATTAGGACAACGAAGTTCATCACTTTTCCATAATTTCAGCCCGTTTGGTCCCATAGAGCCTGAAAAAACTGCTTCCAAAGTTCGAACCCAGGTCTGAAATAGCGTTCATAAAAATCACGATCTTTCTAAAAATTCAACTTTATGGAGATTTTGTGACTGCATTCGATTTGGACAACGACTCTCATCACTTTTCCATAATTTCAGCCCGTTTGGTCCCATAAAGCCTGAAAAAACTGCTTCCAAAGGACGAACCCAATTCTGAAGTTAGCGTCTAAAAAATCATAATTTTTCAAATAATTGAATTTTATGAAGATTAATTATCTGAATTCGATTTGGACAACGACTTTTATCACAATTCCGAAATATCAGCCCGTTTGGTCCCATAAAGCCTAAACAATCTGCTTCCAAAGTTCGAACCCAAGTCTGAAAAAACCGTAAAAAAAATCATGATTTTTCTAAAAATACAACTTTATGGTGATTATTTAACTCAATTCGATTTAAAAAACTACCTCCTCACTATTCCGAAATATCAGCCCGTTTGCTCCCATAAAGCCTGAAAAAACTACTTCCAAAGGTCGAACCCAGGTGTGAAATTAGCGTCTAAAAAATCATAATTTTTCTAAAAATACAACTTTATGGAGATTTTGTGACTGCCTTCGATTAGGACAACGACTCCTATCACTTTTCCATAATTTCAGCCCGTTTGGTCCCATAAAGCCTGAAAAAACTGCTTCCAAAGGTCGAACCCAAGTCTGAAGTTAGCGTCTTAAAAATCATGATTTTTCTAAAAATTCAACTTTATGGAGATGTTGTGACTGCATTCGATTTGGACAACGACTCTCATCACTTTTCCATAATTTCAGCCCGTTTGGTCCCATAAAGCTTGAAAAAACTTCTTCCAAAGGTCGAACCCAGGTATGAAATTAGCGTCTAAAAAATCATAATTTTTCTAAAAATACAACTGAATGCAGATTTTGTGACTGCCTTTGATTAAGACAAAGACTCTCATCACTTTTCCATAATTTCAGCCCGTTTGGTCCCATAAAGCCTGAAAAAACTGCTTCCAAAGTTCGAATCCAAGTCGGAAATAGCGTCCATAAAAATAATGATTTTTCTAAAAATTCAACTTTATGGAGATTTCGTGACTGCATTCGATTAGGACAACAAAGTTCATCACTTTTCCATAATTTCAGCCCGTTTGGTCCCATAGAGCCTGAAAAAACTGCTTCCAAAGTTCGAACCCAGGTCTGAAATAGCGTTCATAAAAATCACGATCTTTCTAAAAATTCAACTTTATGGAGATTTTGTGACTGCATTCGATTTGGACAACGACTCTCATCACTTTTCCATAATTTCAGCCCGTTTGGTCCCATAAAGCCTGAAAAAACTGCTTCCAAAGGACGAACCCAATTCTGAAGTTAGCGTCTAAAAAATCATAATTTTTCAAATAATTGAATTTTATGAAGATTATTTATCTGAATTCGATTTGGACAACGACTTTTATCACAATTCCGAAATATCAGCCCGTTTGGTCCCATAAAGCCTAAACAATCTGCTTCCATAGTTCGAACCCAAGTCTGAAAAAACCGTAAAAAAAATCATGATTTTTCTAAAAATACAACTTTATGGTGATTATTTAACTCAATTCGATTTGAAAAACTACCTCCTCACTATTCCGAAATATCAGCCCGTTTGGTCCCATAAAGCCTGAAAAAACTACTTCCAAAGGTCGAACCCAGGTGTGAAATTAGCGTCTAAAAAATCATAATTTTTCTAAAAATACAACTTTATGGAGATTTTGTGACTGCCTTCGATTTGGACAACGACTCTCATCACTTTTCCATAATTTCAGCCTGTTTGGTCCCATAAAGCCTGAAAAAACTGCTTCCAAAGGTCGAACCCAAGTATGAAATTAGCGTCTAAAAAATCATGATTTTTCTCAAAATACAACTTTATGGAGATTTTGTGACTGCATTCGATTAGGACAACGAAGTTCATCACTTTTCCATAATTTCAGCCCGTTTGGTCCCATAAAGCCTGAAAAAACTGCTTCCAAAGCTCGAACCCAAGTCTGAAGTTAGCGTCTAAAAAATAATAAGATATCTAAAAATTGAACTTTATGGAAATTATTTAATTCAATTCGATTTGAAAAACTACCTCCTCACTATTCCGAAATATCAGCCCGTTTGGGCCCATAAAGCCTGAAAAAACTGCTTCCAAAGGTCGAACCCAGGTGTGAAATAAGCGTCTAAAAAATCATAATTTTTCTAAAAATACAACTTTATGGAGATTTTGTGACTGCCTTCGATTAGGACAGCGACTCTTATCACTTTTCCATAATTTCAGCCCGTTTGGTCCCATAAAGCCTGAAAAAACTGCTTCCAAAGGTCGAACCCAAGTCTGAAGTTAGCGTCTAAAAAATAATAAGATATCTAAAAATTGAACTTTATGGAAATTATTTAATTCAATTCGATTTGAAAAACTACCTCCTCACTATTCCGAAATATCAGCCCGTTTGGGCCCATAATGCCTGAAAAAACTGCTTCCAAAGGTCGAACCCAGGTGTGAAATTAGCGTCTAAAAAATCATAATTTTTCTAAAAATACAACTTTATGGAGATTTTGTGACTGCCTTCGATTAGGACAACGACTCTTATCACTTTTCCATAATTTCAGCCCGTTTGGTCCCATAAAGCCTGAAAAAACTACTTCCAAAGTTCGAACCCAAGTTTGAAATTAGCGTCTAAAAAATCATGATTTTTCTAAAAATACAACATTATGCAAATTTTTTGACTGAACTCTACTTGGACAACGACTCTCATCATTTTTCCATAATTTCAGCCCGTTTGGTCCCATAGAGCCTGAAAAAACTGCTTCCAAAGTTCGAACCCAAGTCTGAAATAGCGTTCATAAAAATCACGATTTTTCTAAAAATTCAACTTTATGGAGATTTTGTGACTGCATTCGATTTGGACAGCGACTCTCATCACTTTTCCACAATTTCAGCCCGTTTGGTCCCATAAAGCCTGAAAAAACTGCTTCCAAAGGACGAACCCAATTCTGAAGTTAGGGTCTAAAAAATAATAATTTTTCAAAAAATTGAATTTTATGAAGATTATTTATCTGAATTCGATTTGGACAACGACTTTTATCACAATTCCGAAATATCAGCCCGTTTAGTCCCATAAAGCCTGAAAAAACTGCTTCCAAAGGTCGAATCCAAGTCTGAAATAGCGTCCATAAAAATAATGATTTTTCAAAAAATTCAACTTCATGGAGATTTTGTGACTGCATTCGATTAGGACAACGAAGTTCATCACTTTTCCATAATTTCAGCCCGTTTGGTCCCATAAAGCCTGAAAAAACTGCTTCCAAAGGTCGAACCCAAGTTTGAAATTAGCGTCTAAAAAATCATGATTTTTCTAAAAATACAACATTATGCAAATTTTTTGACTGAACTCTACTTGGACAACGACTCTCATCATTTTTCCATAATTTCAGCCCGTTTGGTCCCATAGAGCCTGAAAAAACTGCTTCCAAAGTTCGAACCCAAGTCTGAAATAGCGTTCATAAAAATCACGATTTTTCTAAAAATTCAACTTTATGGAGATTTTGTGACTGCATTCGATTTGGACAACGACTCTCATCACTTTTCCATAATTTCAGCCCGTTTGGTACCATAAAGCCTGAAAAAACTGCTTCCAAAGGATGAACCCAATTCTGAAGTTAGCGACTAAAAAATCATAATTTTTCAAAAAATTGAATTTTATGAAGATTATTTATCTGAATTCGATTTGGACAACGACTTTTATCACAATTCCGAAATATCAGCCCGTTTGGTCCCATAAAGCCTGAAAAATCTGCTTCCAAAAATCGAACCCAAGTCTGTAGTTAGCGTCTTAAAATACATAATTTTTCTAAAAATTGAACTTTATGGAGATTTTTTAACTGAATTCGATTTGAAAAACTACCTCCTCACTATTCCGAAATATCAGCCCGTTTGGTCCCATAAAGCCTGAAAAATCTGCTTCCAAAGTTTGAACCCAAGTATGAATTTAGCGTCTAAAAAATCATTAGATATCTTAAAATTGAACTTTATGGAGATTTTGTGACTGCATTCGATTTGGACAACGACTCTCATCACTTTTCCATAATTTCAGCCTGTTTGGTACTATAAAGCCTGAAAAAACTGCTTCCAAAGTTCGAACCCAAGTCTGAAATTAGCGTCCATAAAAATCATGACTTTTCTAAAAATTCAACTTTATGGAGATTTTGTGACCGCATTCGATTTGGACAACGACTCTCATCACTTTTCCATAATTTAAGCCCGTTTGGTCCTATAAAGCCTGAAAAAACTGCTTCCAAAGGTCGAACCCAAGTCTGAAATTAGCGTCCATAAAAATCATGACTTTTCTAAAAATTCAACTTTATGGAGATTTTGTGACTGCATTCGATTAGGACAACAAATCTCATCACTTTTCCATAATTTCAGCCCGTTTGGTCTCATAAAGCCTGAAAAAACTGCTTCCAAAGGTCGAACCCAAGTATGAATTTAGCGTCTAAAAAATCATTAGATATCTAAAAATTGAACTTTATGGAGATTTTGAGGCTGCTTTCGATTAGGACAACGACTCTTATCATTTTTCCATAATTTCAGCCCGTTTGGTCCCATAGAGCCTGAAAAAACTGCTTCCAAAGTTCGAACCCAAGTCTGAAATAGCGTTCATAAAAATCACGATTTTTCTAAAAATTCAACTTTATGGAGATTTTGTGACTGCATTCGATTTGGACAGCGACTCTCATCACTTTTCCACAATTTCAGCCCGTTTGGTCCCATAAAGCCTGAAAAAACTGCTTCCAAAGGACGAACCCAATTCTGAAGTGAGCGTCTAAAAAATAATAATTTTTCAAAAAATTGAATTTTATGAAGATTATTTATCTGAATTCGATTTGGACAACGACTTTTATCACAATTCCGAAATATCAGCCCGTTTGGTCCCATAAAGCCTGAAAAAACTGCTTCCAAAGGTCGAATCCAAGTCTGAAATAGCGTCCATAAAAATAATGATTTTTCAAAAAATTCAACTTCATGGAGATTTTGTGACTGCATTCGATTAGGACAACGAAGTTCATCACTTTTCCATAATTTCAGCCCGTTTGGTCCCATAACGCCTAAAAAATCTGCTTCCAAAGTTCGAACCCAAGTATGAAATTGGCGTCTAAAAAATCATGATTTTTCTAAAAATATAACATTATGCAAATTTTTTGACTGAACTCGACTTGGACAACGACTCTCGTCATTTTTCCATAATTTCAGCCCGTTTGGTCCCATAGAGTCTGAAAAAACTGCTTCCAAAGTTCGAGCCCAAGTCTGAAATTAGCGTTCATAAAAATCACGATTTTTCTAAAAATTCAACTTTATGGAGATTTTGTGACTGCATTCGATTTGGACAACGACTCTCATCACTTTTCCATAATTTCAGCCTGTTTGGTCCCATAAAGCCTGAAAAAACTGCTTCCAAAGGTGGAACCCAAGTCTGAAATTAACGTCCATAAAAATCATGACTTTTCTAAAAATTCAACTTAATGGAGATTTTGTGACTGCATTCGATTAAGACAACAAATCTCATCACTTTTCCATAATTTCAGCCCGTTTGGTCCCATAGAGCCTGAAAAAACTGCTTCCAAAGTTCGAACCCAAGTCTGAAATTAGCGTCCATAAAAATCACGATTTTTCTAAAAATTCAACTTTATGGAGATTTTGTGACTGCATTTGATTTGGACAATGACTCTCATCACTTTTCCATAATTTCAGCCTGTTTGGTCCCATAAAGCCTGAAAAAACCGCTTCCAAAGGTCGAATCCAAGTCTGAAATAGCGTCCATAAAAATCATGATTTTTCTTGAAATTCAATTTTATGGAGATTTTATGAATGCATTCGATTAGGACAACGAAGTTCATCACTTTTCCATAATTTCAGCCCGTTTGGTCCCATAAAGCCTGAAAAATTTGCTTCCAAAGGTCGAATCCAAGTCTGAAATAGCGTCCATAAAAATCATGATTTTTCTTAAAATTCAACTTTATGGAGATTTTGTGACTGCATTCTATTTGGACAACGACTCTCATCACTTTTCCATAATTTCAGCCCGTTTGGTCTCATAAAGCCTGAAAAATCTGCTTCCAAAATTCGAACCCAAGTATGATGCGTCTAAAAAATCTTGATTTTTCTAAAAATTCAACTTTATGTAGATTTTGTGACTGCATTCGATTAGGACAACGACTCTCATCACTTTTCCATAATTTCAGCCGGTTTGGTCCCATAAAGCCTGAAAAACCTGCTTCCAAAGTTCGAACCCAAGTCTGAAATTAGCGTCCATAAAAATCACGATTTTTCTAAAAATTCAACTTTATGGAGATTTTGTGACTGCATTCGATTTGGACAACGACTCTCTTCACTTTTCCATAATTTCAGCCTGTTTGGTCCCATAACGCCTGAAAAATCTGCTTCCAAAGTTCGAACCAAAGTTTGAAATTAGCATCTAAAAAATCATGATTTTTCTAAAAATACAACATTATGCAAATTTTTTGACTAAATTCTACTTGGACAACGACTCTCATCATTTTTCCATAATTTCAGCCCGTTTGGTCCCATAGAGCCTGAAAAAACTGCTTCCAAAGTTCGAACCCAAGTCTGAAGTTAGCGTCTTAAAAATCATAATTTTTCTAAAAATTGAACTTTATGGTGATTATTTAACTGAAATCGATTTGAAAAACTACCTCCTCACTATTCCGAAATATCAGCGCGTTTTGTCCCATAAAGCCTGAAAAATCTGCTTCCAAAGTTCGAACCCAAGTTTGAAATTAGCATCTAAAAAATCATGATTTTTCTAAAAATACAACATTATGCAAATTATTTGACTAAATTCGACTTGGACAACGACTCTCATCATTTTTCCATAATTTCAGCCCGTTTGGTCCCATAGAGCCTGAAAAAACTGCTTCCAAAGCTCGAGCCCAAGTCTGAAATTAGCGTTCATAAAAATCACGATTTTTCTAAAAATTCAACTTTATGGAGATTTTGTGACTGCATTCGATTTGGACAGCGACTCTCATCATTTTTCCATAATTTCAGCCCGTTTGGTCTCATAAAGCCTGAAAAAACTGCTTCCAAAGGTCGAACCCAAGTACGAAGTTAGCGTCTAAAAAATCATAAGATATCTAAAAATTGAACTTTATGGAGATTATTTAACTGAATTCGATTTGAAAAACTTCCTCCTCACTATTCCGAAATATCAGCCCGTTTGGTCCCATAAAGTCTGAAAAATCTGCTTCCAAAATTCGAACCCAAGTATGAAATATGCGTTTAAAAAATCATGATTTTTCTCAAAATACAACATTATGAGAATTTTTTGACTGAATTTGACTTGGACAACGACTATCATCATTTTTCAATAATTTCAGCCCGTTTGGTTCCATAGAGCCTGAAAAAACTGCTTCCAAAGGTCGAACCCAAGTATGAAGTTAGCGTCTAAAAAATCACAAGATATCTAAAAATTGAACTTTATGGAGATTATTTAACTGAATTCGATTTGAAAAACTTCCTCCTCACTATTCCGAAATATCAGCCCGTTTGGTCCCATAAAGCCTGAAAAATCTGCTTCCAAAATTCGAACCCAAGTATGAAATATGCGTCTAAAAAATCATGATCTTTCTAAAAATTCAACTTTATGGAGATTTTGTGACTGCATTCGATTTGGACAGCGACTCTCATCATTTTTCCATAATTTCAGCCCGTTTGGTCTCATAAAGCCTGAAAAAACTGCTTCCAAAGGTCGAACCCAAGTACGAAGTTAGCGTCTAAAAAATCATAAGATATCTAAAAATTGAACTTTATGGAGATTATTTAACTGAATTCGATTTGAAAAACTTCCTCCTCACTATTCCGAAATATCAGCCCGTTTGGTCCCATAAAGTCTGAAAAATCTGCTTCCAAAATTCGAACCCAAGTATGAAATATGCGTTTAAAAAATCATGATTTTTCTCAAAATACAACATTATGAGAATTTTTTGACTGAATTTGACTTGGACAACGACTATCATCATTTTTCAATAATTTCAGCCCGTTTGGTTCCATAGAGCCTGAAAAAACTGCTTCCAAAGGTCGAACCCAAGTATGAAGTTAGCGTCTAAAAAATCACAAGATATCTAAAAATTGAACTTTATGGAGATTATTTAACTGAATTCGATTTGAAAAACTTCCTCCTCACTATTCCGAAATATCAGCCCGTTTGGTCCCATAAAGCCTGAAAAATCTGCTTCCAAAATTCGAACCCAAGTATGAAATATGCGTTTAAAAAATCATGATTTTTCTCAAAATACAACATTATGCAAATTTTTTGACTGAATTTGACTTGGACAACGACTATCATCATTTTTCAATAATTTCAGCCCGTTTGGTTCCATAGAGCCTGAAAAAACTGCTTCCAAAATTCGAACCCAAGTCTGAAATTAGCGTCTAAAAAATCATGATTTTTCTAAAAATTCATTTTTATGGAGATTTTGTGACTGCATTCGATTTGGACAACGACTCTCATCACTTTTCCATAATTTCAGCCCGTTTGGTCTCATAAAGCCTGAAAAATCTGCTTCCAAAGTTCGAACCCAAGTATGAAATTGGCGTCTAAAAAATCATGATTTTTCTAAAAATACAACATTATGCAAATTTTTTGACTGAACTCGACTTGGACAACGACTCTCGTCATTTTTCCATAATTTCAGCCCGTTTGGTCCCCTAGAGTCTGAAAAAACTGCTTCCAAAGTTCGAGCCCAAGTCTGAAATAAGCGTTCATAAAAATCACGATTTTTCTAAAAATTCAACTTTATTGAGATTTTGTGACTGCCTTCGATTAGGACAACAACTTTTATCACTTTTCCACAATTTCAGCCCGTTTGGTCCCATAAAGCCTGAAAAACTGCTTCCACAGGTCTAATCCAAGTCTGAAATAGCGTCCATAAAAATCATGATTTTTCTAAAAATTCAACTTTATGGAGATTTTGTGACTGCATTCGATTTGGACAACGACTTTTATCACTTTTCCATAATTTCAGCCTGTTTGGTCCCATAAAGCCTGAAAAAACTGCTTCCAAAGGTGGAACCCAAGTCTGAAATTAGCGTCCATAAAAATCATGACTTTTCTAAAAATTTAACTTAATGGAGATTTTGTGACTGCATTCGATTAGGACAACAAATCTCATCACTTTTCCATAATTTCAGCCCGTTTGGTCTCATAAAGCCTGAAAAAACTGCTTCCAAAGGTCGAACCCAAGTCTGAAGTTAGCGTCTAAAAAATCATGATTTTTCTAAAAATTGAACTAAATGGAGATTATTTTTCTGAATTCGATTTGGACAACGACTTTTATCACAATTCCGAAATATCAGCCCGTTTGGTCCCATAAAGCCTGAAAAATCTGCTTCCAAAATTCGAACCCAAGTATGAAATATGCGACTAAAAAATCATGATCATTCTAAAAATTCAACTTTATGGAGATTTTGTGACTGCATTCGATTTGGACAGCGACTCTCATCATTTTTCCATAATTTCAGCCCGTTTGGTCTCATAAAGCCTGAAAAAACTGCTTCCAAAGGTCGAACCCAAGTACGAAGTTAGCGTCTAAAAAATCATAAGATATCTAAAAATTGAACTTTATGGAGATTATTTTACTGAATTCGATTTGAAAAACTTCCTCCTCACTATTCCGAAATATCAGCCCGTTTGGTCCCATAAAGTCTGAAAAATCTGCTTCCAAAATTCGAACCCAAGTATGAAATATGCGTTTAAAAAATCATGATTTTTCTCAAAATACAACATTATGAGAATTTTTTGACTGAATTTGACTTGGACAACGACTATCATCATTTTTCAATAATTTCAGCCCGTTTGGTTCCATAGAGCCTGAAAAAACTGCTTCCAAAGGTCGAACCCAAGTATGAAGTTAGCGTCTAAAAAATCATAAGATATCTAAAAATTGAACTTTATGGAGATTATTTAACTGAATTCGATTTGAAAAACTTCCTCCTCACTATTCCGAAATATCAGCCCGTTTGGTCCCATAAAGCCTGAAAAATCTGCTTCCAAAATTCGAACCCAAGTATGAAATATGCGTTTAAAAAATCATGATTTTTCTCAAAATACAACATTATGCAAATTTTTTGACTGAATTTGACTTGGACAACGACTATCATCATTTTTCAATAATTTCAGCCCGTTTGGTTCCATAGAGCCTGAAAAAACTGCTTCCAAAATTCGAACCCAAGTCTGAAATTAGCGTCTAAAAAATCATGATTTTTCTAAAAATTCATTTTTATGGAGATTTTGTGACTGCATTCGATTTGGACAACGACTCTCATCACTTTTCCATAATTTCAGCCCGTTTGGTCTCATAAAGCCTGAAAAATCTGCTTCCAAAGTTCGAACCCAAGTATGAAATTGGCGTCTAAAAAATCATGATTTTTCTAAAAATACAACATTATGCAAATTTTTTGACTGAACTCGACTTGGACAACGACTCTCGTCATTTTTCCATAATTTCAGCCCGTTTGGTCCCCTAGAGTCTGAAAAAACTGCTTCCAAAGTTCGAGCCCAAGTCTGAAATAAGCGTTCATAAAAATCACGATTTTTCTAAAAATTCAACTTTATGGAGATTTTGTGACTGCCTTCGATTAGGACAACAACTTTTATCACTTTTCCACAATTTCAGCCCGTTTGGTCCCATAAAGCCTGAAAAACTGCTTCCACAGGTCTAATCCAAGTCTGAAATAGCGTCCATAAAAATCATGATTTTTCTAAAAATTCAACTTTATGGAGATTTTGTGACTGCATTCGATTTGGACAACGACTTTTATCACTTTTCCATAATTTCAGCCTGTTTGGTCCCATAAAGCCTGAAAAAACTGCTTCCAAAGGTGGAACCCAAGTCTGAAATTAGCGTCCATAAAAATCATTACTTTTCTAAAAATTTAACTTTATGGAGATTTTGTGACTGCATTCGATTAGGACAACAAATCTCATCACTTTTCCATAATTTCAGCCCGTTTGGTCTCATAAAGCCTGAAAAAACTGCTTCCAAAGGTCGAACCCAAGTCTGAAGTTAGCGTCTAAAAAATCATGATTTTTCTAAAAATTGAACTTTATGGAGATTATTTTTCTGAATTCGATTTGGACAACGACTTTTATCACAATTCCGAAATATCAGCCCGTTTGGTCCCATAAAGCCTGAAAAATCTGCATCCAAAATTCGAACCCATGTATGAAATATGCGTCTAAAAAATCATGATTTTTCTCAAAATACAACATTATGCAAATTTTTTTACTGAACGTGACTTGGATAACGACTCTCATCATTTTTCCATAATTTCAGCCCGTTTGGTTCCATAGAGCCTGAAAAAACTGCTTCCAAAGTTCGAACCCAAGTCTGAAATTAGCGTCTAAAAAATCATGATCTTTCTAAAAATTCAACTTTATGGAGATTTTGTGACTGCATTCGATTTGGACAACGACTCTCATCACTTTTCCATAATTTCAGCCTGTTTGGTCCCATAAAGCCTGAAAAAACTGCTTCCAAAGGTGGAACCCAAGTCTGAAATTAGCGTCCATAAAAATCATGACTTTTCTAAAAATTCAACTTAATGGAGATTTTGTGACTGCATTCGATTAGGACAACAAATCTCATCACTTTTCCATAATTTCAGCCCGTTTGGTCTCATAAAGCCTGAAAAAACTGCTTCCAAAGGTCGAACCCAATTCTGAAGTTAGCGTCTAAAAAATCATGATTTTTCTAAAAATTGAACTTTATGGAGATTATTTTTCTGAATTCGATTTGGACAACGACTTTTATCACAATTCCGAAATATCAGCCCGTTTGGTTCCATAACGCCTAAAAAATCTGCTTCCAAAGTTCGAACCCAAGTATGAAATTGGCGTCTAAAAAATCATGATTTTTCTAAAAATATAACATTATGCAAATTTTTTGACTGAACTCGACTTGGACAACGACTCTCGTCATTTTTCCATAATTTCAGCCCGTTTGGTCCCATAGAGTCTGAAAAAACTGCTTCCAAAGTTCGAGCCCAAGTCTGAAATTAGCGTTCATAAAAATCACGATTTTTCTAAAAATTAAACTTTATGGAGATTTTGTGACTGCATTCGATTTGGACAACGACTCTCATCACTTTTCCATAATTTCAGCCTGTTTGGTCCCATAAAGCCTGAAAAAACTGCTTCCAAAGGTGGAACCCAAGTCTGAAATTAGCGTCCATAAAAATCATGACTTTTCTAAAAATTCAACTTAATGGAGATTTTGTGACTGCATTCGATTAGGACAACAAATCTCATCACTTTTCCATAATTTCAGCCCGTTTGGTCTCATAAAGCCTGAAAAAAAAGTGGGTGTGTCAAGCCTACGCAAGACAGAAGTGAAACTTCTAGTATTCCTCTCTCTCTATTTTCATTTCATCATCTCTATTTTCTCTCTTAGGTTAGTTTGAAAATTAGAGGTTAAATAATTCAACGACGAAGCATGGATTTGCTTTTTCTAATATTTTCTTATAGATGAATGACGTTCGATTAATGTATAGTTCCAAAAATTTTCAATTTATTCACAAGTATACAATATTACATAAATAACAATATTACAATTAAATATCTCGTCACTACTCATTTTTAACACTGAAATTCTGTACCAAACCGTATGAACCACAATTTATGAATGTGGGTTCTGTTGGTTTGTCGGTATCTTACCTTTGTCGTCTGCGCCTCGAGCCGGTACAGCCGAGATGTTCCTGGTCTCGAGGAACTGTCTCACCTTACTGCAATTGCTTTCCTCGAAGGTTCTATCGGAATTATCCACATTTTTGGAGGCAGCACTACTCACTAAAACCAGCAGCAGCAAGCTGAACGCACAACACGTATATTTACACGGCATTTTAAACATATTTTTTAAAGTTTATAACAACTTCCTCGACAGTAAACAATATTTATATACTGGAATACGAATGGAACGGCAAAGCGCGCGACGCGAGCGCTCTCGACGGACGACTAAACCAGACTGAACGGCGGACGGACGGTACAGGAAAGCCCTGTCCACGTCTGTACCACAGCTAAAGCATGCGCCAAACAAAATTATACTACCGAGTAAAAAAGTGCTTAAATAAAACACATAAAAACTTTTATGCGCATGCTAATGATTTGTTGCTTTTACTGAAAACAGTGAACGGTGAACGGTGAGCGGTGGTGGGGGTACCCGCATTTTCGTGTCGATCCTGACTCGGTTTTACTCCGTCCACGAAAATCCATTACGCGCCTAAAGAAGTTTCACTTCAAAAACTGCTTCCAAAGGTCGAACCCAAGTCTGAAGTTAGCGTCTAAAAAATCATGATTTTTCTAAAAATTGAACTTTATGGAGATTATTTTTCTGAATTCGATTTGGACAACGACTTTTATCACAATTCCGAAATATCAGCCCGTTTGGTCCCATAACGCCTAAAAAATCTGCTTCCAAAGTTCGAACCCAAGTATGAAATTGGCGTCTAAAAAATCATGATTTTTCTAAAAATATAACATTATGCAAATTTTTTGACTGAACTCGACTTGGACAACGACTCTCGTCATTTTTCCATAATTTCAGCCCGTTTGGTCCCCTAGAGTCTGAAAAAACTGCTTCCAAAGTTCGAGCCCAAGTCTGAAATTAGCGTTCATAAAAATCACGATTTTTCTAAAAATTAAACTTTATGGAGATTTTGTGACTGCATTCGATTTGGACAACGACTCTCATCACTTTTCCATAATTTCAGCCTGTTTGGTCCCATAAAGCCTGAAAAAACTGCTTCCAAAGGTCGAACCCAAGTCTGAAATAAGCGTCCATAAAAATCATGACTTTTCTAAATATTCAACTTTATGGAGATTTTGTGACTGCATTCGATTAGGACAACAAATTTCATCACTTTTCCATAATTTCAGCCCGTTTGATCCCATAAAGCCTGAAAAAAGGTCGAACCCAGGTGTGAAATTAGCGTCCAAAAAATCATAATTTTTCTAAAAATACAACTTTATGGAGATTTTGTGACTGCCTTCGATTAGGACAACGACTCTTATCACTTTTCCATAATTTCAGCCCGTTTGGTCCCATAAAGCCTGAAAAAACTGCTTCCAAAGGTCGAATCCATGTCTGAAATAGCGTCCATAAAAATCATGATTTTTCTTAAAATTCACTTTATGGAGATTTTGTGACTGCATTCGATTAGGACAACGAAGTTCATCACTTTTCCATAATTTCAGCCCGTTTGGTCCCATAAAGCCTGAAAAAACTGCTTCCAAAGGTCGAACCCAAGTCTGAAGTTTGCGTCTAAAAATTCATGATTTTTCTAAAAATTGAACTTTATGGAGATTATTTTTCTGAATTCGATTTGGACAACTATTTTAATCACTAAACCGAAATATCAGCCCGTTTGGTCTCATAAAGCCTGAAAAATCTGCTTCCAAAGGTCGAACACAAGTCTGAAGTTAGCGTCTAAAAAATCATAATTTTTCTAAAAATTGTATTTTATGAAGATTATTTATCTGAATTCGATATGGACAACGACTTTTATCACAATTCCGAAATATCAGCCCAAATCAACCAAAGTTCGAACCCATGTTTGAAAAAACCGTAAAAAAATCATGATTTTTCTAAAAATACAACTTTATGGAGATTATTAACTCAATTCGATTTGAAAAACTACATCCTCACTATTCCGAAATATCAGCCCGTTTGATCCCATAAAGCCTGAAAAAAGGTCGAACCCAGGTGTGAAATTAGCGTCCAAAAAATCATAATTTTTCTAAAAATACAACTTAATGGAGATTTTGTGACTGCTTTCGATTAGGACAACGACTCTTATCACTTTTCCATAATTTCAGCCCGTTTGGTCCCATAAAGCCTGAAAAAACTGCTTTCAAAGGTCGAATCCAAGTCTGAAATAGCGTCCATAAAAATCATGATTTTTCTTAAAATTCAACTTTATGGAGATTTTGTGACTGCATTCGATTAGGACAACATATCTCATCACTTTTCCATAATATCAGCCCGTTTGGTCTCATAAAGCCTGAAAAAACTGCTTCCAAAGGTCGAACCCAAGTCTGGAGTTAGCGTCTAAAAAATCATAAGATATCTAAAAATTGAACTTTATGGAGATTATTCAACTGAATTCGATTTGAAAAACTTCCTCCTCACTATTCCGAAATATCAGCCCGTTTGGTCCCATAAAGCCTGAAAAATCTGCTTCCAAAATTCGAACCCAAGTATGAAATATGCGTCGAAAAAATCATGATTTTTCTCAAAATACAACATTATGCAAATTTTTTGACTGAATTCGACTTAGACAACGACTCTTATCATAATTCCATAATTTCAGCCCGTTTGGTTCCATAGAGCCTGAAAAAACTGCTTCCAAAGTTCGAACCCAAGTCTGAAGTTAGCGTCTTAAAAATCATAATTTTTCTAAAAATTGAACTTTATGGAGATTATTTAACTGAATTCGATTTGAAAAACTACCTCCTCACTATTCCGAAATATCAGCCCGTTTGGTCCCATAAAGCCTGAAAAATCTGCTTCCAAAAGTTCGAACCCAAGTATGAAATTGGCGTCTAAAAAATCATGATTTTTCTAAAAATACAACATTATGCAAATTTTTTGACTGAACTCGACTTGGACAACGACTCTCGTCATTTTTCCATAATTTCAGCCCGTTTGGTCCCATAGAGTCTGAAAAAACTGCTTCCAAAGTCCGAGCCCAAGTCTGAAATTAGCGTTCATAAAAATCACGATTTTTCTAAAAATTCAACTTTATGGAGATTTTGTGACTGCATTCGATTTGGACAACGACTCTCATCACTTTTCCATAATTTCAGCCTGTTTGGTCCCATAAAGCCTGAAAAAACTGCTTCCAAAGGTCGAACCCAAGTATGAAATTAGCGTCTAAAAAATCATGATTTTTCTCAAAATACAACATTATGCAAATTTTTTGACTGAATTCGACTTAGACAACGACTCTTATCATTATTCCATAATTTCAGCCCGTTTGGTTCCATAGAGCCTGAAAAAACTGCTTCCAAAGTTCGAACCCAAGTCTGAAATTAGCGTCCATAAAAATCATGACTTTTCAAAAAATTCAACTTAATGGAGATTTTGTGACTGCATTCGATTAGGACAACAAATCTCATCACTTTTCCATAATTTCAGCCCGTTTGGTCTCATAAAGCCTGAAAAATCTGCTTCCAAAGGTCGAACACAAGTCTGAAGTTAGCGTCTAAAAAATCATAATTTTTCTAAAAATTGTATTTTATGAAGATTATTTATCTGAATTCGATATGGACAACGACTTTTATCACAATTCCGAAATATCAGCCCAAATCAACCAAAGTTCGAACCCATGTTTGAAAAAACCGTAAAAAAATCATGATTTTTCTAAAAATACAACTTTATGGAGATTATTAACTCAATTCGATTTGAAAAACTACATCCTCACTATTCCGAAATATCAGCCCGTTTGATCCCATAAAGCCTGAAAAAAGGTCGAACCCAGGTGTGAAATTAGCGTCCAAAAAATCATAATTTTTCTAAAAATACAACTTTATGGAGATTTTGTGACTGCTTTCGATTAGGACAACGACTCTTATCACTTTTCCATAATTTCAGCCCGTTTGGTCCCATAAAGCCTGAAAAAACTGCTTCCAAAGGTCGAATCCAAGTCTGAAATAAAATCCATAAAAATCATGATTTTTCTTAAAATTCAACTTTATGGAGATTTTGTGACTGCATTCGATTAGGACAACATATCTCATCACTTTTCCATAATATCAGCCCGTTTGGTCTCATAAAGCCTGAAAAAACTGCTTCCAAAGGTCGAACCCAAGTCTGGAGTTAGCGTCTAAAAAATCATAAGATATCTAAAAATTGAACTTTATGGAGATTATTCAACTGAATTCGATTTGAAAAACTTCCTCCTCACTATTCCGAAATATCAGCCCGTTTGGTCCCATAAAGCCTGAAAAATCTGCTTCCAAAATTCGAACCCAAGTATGAAATATGCGTCGAAAAAATCATGATTTTTCTCAAAATACAACATTATGCAAATTTTTTGACTGAATTCGACTTAGACAACGACTCTTATCATAATTCCATAATTTCAGCCCGTTTGGTTCCATAGAGCCTGAAAAAACTGCTTCCAAAGTTCGAACCCAAGTCTGAAGTTAGCGTCTTAAAAATCATAATTTTTCTAAAAATTGAACTTTATGGAGATTATTTAACTGAATTCGATTTGAAAAACTACCTCCTCACTATTCCGAAATATCAGCCCGTTTGGTCCCATAAAGCCTGAAAAATCTGCTTCCAAAAGTTCGAACCCAAGTATGAAATTGGCGTCTAAAAAATCATGATTTTTCTAAAAATACAACATTATGCAAATTTTTTGACTGAACTCGACTTGGACAACGACTCTCGTCATTTTTCCATAATTTCAGCCCGTTTGGTCCCATAGAGTCTGAAAAAACTGCTTCCAAAGTCCGAGCCCAAGTCTGAAATTAGCGTTCATAAAAATCACGATTTTTCTAAAAATTCAACTTTATGGAGATTTTGTGACTGCATTCGATTTGGACAACGACTCTCATCACTTTTCCATAATTTCAGCCTGTTTGGTCCCATAAAGCCTGAAAAAACTGCTTCCAAAGGTCGAACCCAAGTATGAAATTAGCGTCTAAAAAATCATGATTTTTCTCAAAATACAACATTATGCAAATTTTTTGACTGAATTCGACTAAGACAACGACTCTTATCATTATTCCATAATTTCAGCCCGTTTGGTTCCATAGAGCCTGAAAAAACTGCTTCCAAAGTTCGAACCCAAGTCTGAAATTAGCGTCCATAAAAATCATGACTTTTCAAAAAATTCAACTTAATGGAGATTTTGTGACTGCATTCGATTAGGACAACAAATCTCATCACTTTTCCATAATTTCAGCCCGTTTGGTCTCATAAAGCCTGAAAAAACTGCTTCCAAAGGTCGAACCCAAGTCTGAAGTTAGCGTCTAAAAAATCATGATTTTTCTAAAAATTGAACTAAATGGAGATTATTTTTCTGAATTCGATTTGGACAACGACTTTTATCACAATTCCGAAATATCAGCCCGTTTGGTCCCATAAAGCCTGAAAAATCTGCTTCCAAAATTCGAACCCAAGTATGAAATATGCGTCTAAAAAATCATGATCTTTCTAAAAATTCAACTTTATGGAGATTTTGTGACTGCATTCGATTTGGACAGCGACTCTCATCATTTTTCCATAATTTCAGCCCGTTTGGTCTCATAAAGCCTGAAAAAACTGCTTCCAAAGGTCGAACCCAAGTACGAAGTTAGCGTCTAAAAAATCATAAGATATCTAAAAATTGAACTTTATGGAGATTATTTAACTGAATTCGATTTGAAAAACTTCCTCCTCACTATTCCGAAATATCAGCCCGTTTGGTCCCATAAAGTCTGAAAAATCTGCTTCCAAAATTCGAACCCAAGTATGAAATATGCGTTTAAAAAATCATGATTTTTCTCAAAATACAACATTATGAGAATTTTTTGACTGAATTTGACTTGGACAACGACTATCATCATTTTTCAATAATTTCAGCCCGTTTGGTTCCATAGAGCCTGAAAAAACTGCTTCCAAAGGTCGAACCCAAGTATGAAGTTAGCGTCTAAAAAATCACAAGATATCTAAAAATTGAACTTTATGGAGATTATTTAACTGAATTCGATTTGAAAAACTTCCTCCTCACTATTCCGAAATATCAGCCCGTTTGGTCCCATAAAGCCTGAAAAATCTGCTTCCAAAATTCGAACCCAAGTATGAAATATGCGTTTAAAAAATCATGATTTTTCTCAAAATACAACATTATGCAAATTTTTTGACTGAATTTGACTTGGACAACGACTATCATCATTTTTCAATAATTTCAGCCCGTTTGGTTCCATAGAGCCTGAAAAAACTGCTTCCAAAATTCGAACCCAAGTCTGAAATTAGCGTCTAAAAAATCATGATTTTTCTAAAAATTCATTTTTATGGAGATTTTGTGACTGCATTCGATTTGGACAACGACTCTCATCACTTTTCCATAATTTCAGCCCGTTTGGTCTCATAAAGCCTGAAAAATCTGCTTCCAAAGTTCGAACCCAAGTATGAAATTGGCGTCTAAAAAATCATGATTTTTCTAAAAATACAACATTATGCAAATTTTTTGACTGAACTCGACTTGGACAACGACTCTCGTCATTTTTCCATAATTTCAGCCCGTTTGGTCCCCTAGAGTCTGAACAAACTGCTTCCAAAGTTCGAGCCCAAGTCTGAAATAAGCGTTCATAAAAATCACAATTTTTCTAAACATTCAACTTTATGGAGATTTTGTGACTGCCTTCGATTAGGACAACAACTTTTATCACTTTTCCACAATTTCAGCCCGTTTGGTCCCATAAAGCCTGAAAAACTGCTTCCACAGGTCTAATCCAAGTCTGAAATAGCGTCCATAAAAATCATGATTTTTCTAAAAATTCAACTTTATGGAGATTTTGTGACTGCATTCGATTTGGACAACGACTTTTATCACTTTTCCATAATTTCAGCCTGTTTGGTCCCATAAAGCCTGAAAAAACTGCTTCCAAAGGTGGAACCCAAGTCTGAAATTAGCGTCCATAAAAATCATGACTTTTCTAAAAATTTAACTTAATGGAGATTTTGTGACTGCATTCGATTAGGACAACAAATCTCATCACTTTTCCATAATTTCAGCCCGTTTGGTCTCATAAAGCCTGAAAAAACTGCTTCCAAAGGTCGAACCCAAGTCTGAAGTTAGCGTCTAAAAAATCATGATTTTTCTAAAAATTGAACTAAATGGAGATTATTTTTCTGAATTCGATTTGGACAACGACTTTTATCACAATTCCGAAATATCAGCCCGTTTGGTCCCATAAAGCCTGAAAAATCTGCTTCCAAAATTCGAACCCAAGTATGAAATATGCGTCTAAAAAATCATGATCTTTCTAAAAATTCAACTTTATGGAGATTTTGTGACTGCATTCGATTTGGACAGCGACTCTCATCATTTTTCCATAATTTCAGCCCGTTTGGTCTCATAAAGCCTGAAAAAACTGCTTCCAAAGGTCGAACCCAAGTACGAAGTTAGCGTCTAAAAAATCATAAGATATCTAAAAATTGAACTTTATGGAGATTATTTTACTGAATTCGATTTGAAAAACTTCCTCCTCACTATTCCGAAATATCAGCCCGTTTGGTCCCATAAAGTCTGAAAAATCTGCTTCCAAAATTCGAACCCAAGTATGAAATATGCGTTTAAAAAATCATGATTTTTCTCAAAATACAACATTATGAGAATTTTTTGACTGAATTTGACTTGGACAACGACTATCATCATTTTTCAATAATTTCAGCCCGTTTGGTTCCATAGAGCCTGAAAAAACTGCTTCCAAAGGTCGAACCCAAGTATGAAGTTAGCGTCTAAAAAATCATAAGATATCTAAAAATTGAACTTTATGGAGATTATTTAACTGAATTCGATTTGAAAAACTTCCTCCTCACTATTCCGAAATATCAGCCCGTTTGGTCCCATAAAGCCTGAAAAATCTGCTTCCAAAATTCGAACCCAAGTATGAAATATGCGTTTAAAAAATCATGATTTTTCTCAAAATACAACATTATGCAAATTTTTTGACTGAATTTGACTTGGACAACGACTATCATCATTTTTCAATAATTTCAGCCCGTTTGGTTCCATAGAGCCTGAAAAAACTGCTTCCAAAATTCGAACCCAAGTCTGAAATTAGCGTCTAAAAAATCATGATTTTTCTAAAAATTCATTTTTATGGAGATTTTGTGACTGCATTCGATTTGGACAACGACTCTCATCACTTTTCCATAATTTCAGCCCGTTTGGTCTCATAAAGCCTGAAAAATCTGCTTCCAAAGTTCGAACCCAAGTATGAAATTGGCGTCTAAAAAATCATGATTTTTCTAAAAATACAACATTATGCAAATTTTTTGACTGAACTCGACTTGGACAACGACTCTCGTCATTTTTCCATAATTTCAGCCCGTTTGGTCCCCTAGAGTCTGAAAAAACTGCTTCCAAAGTTCGAGCCCAAGTCTGAAATAAGCGTTCATAAAAATCACGATTTTTCTAAAAATTCAACTTTATGGAGATTTTGTGACTGCCTTCGATTAGGACAACAACTTTTATCACTTTTCCACAATTTCAGCCCGTTTGGTCCCATAAAGCCTGAAAAACTGCTTCCACAGGTCTAATCCAAGTCTGAAATAGCGTCCATAAAAATCATGATTTTTCTAAAAATTCAACTTTATGGAGATTTTGTGACTGCATTCGATTTGGACAACGACTTTTATCACTTTTCCATAATTTCAGCCTGTTTGGTCCCATAAAGCCTGAAAAAACTGCTTCCAAAGGTGGAACCCAAGTCTGAAATTAGCGTCCATAAAAATCATGACTTTTCTAAAAATTTAACTTAATGGAGATTTTGTGACTGCATTCGATTAGGACAACAAATCTCATCACTTTTCCATAATTTCAGCCCGTTTGGTCTCATAAAGCCTGAAAAAACTGCTTCCAAAGGTCGAACCCAAGTCTGAAGTTAGCGTCTAAAAAATCATGATTTTTCTAAAAATTGAACTTTATGGAGATTATTTTTCTGAATTCGATTTGGACAACGACTTTTATCACAATTCCGAAATATCAGCCCGTTTGGTCCCATAAAGCCTGAAAAATCTGCATCCAAAATTCGAACCCATGTATGAAATATGCGTCTAAAAAATCATGATTTTTCTAAAAATTGAACTAAATGGAGATTATTTTTCTGAATTCGATTTGGACAACGACTTTTATCACAATTCCGAAATATCAGCCCGTTTGGTCCCATAAAGCCTGAAAAATCTGCTTCCAAAATTCGAACCCAAGTATGAAATATGCGTCTAAAAAATCATGATCTTTCTAAAAATTCAACTTTATGGAGATTTTGTGACTGCATTCGATTTGGACAGCGACTCTCATCATTTTTCCATAATTTCAGCCCGTTTGGTCTCATAAAGCCTGAAAAAACTGCTTCCAAAGGTCGAACCCAAGTACGAAGTTAGCGTCTAAAAAATCATAAGATATCTAAAAATTGAACTTTATGGAGATTATTTAACTGAATTCGATTTGAACAACTTCCTCCTCACTATTCCGAAATATCAGCCCGTTTGGTCCCATAAAGTCTGAAAAATCTGCTTCCAAAATTCGAACCCAAGTATGAAATATGCGTTTAAAAAATCATGATTTTTCTCAAAATACAACATTATGAGAATTTTTTGACTGAATTTGACTTGGACAACGACTATCATCATTTTTCAATAATTTCAGCCCGTTTGGTTCCATAGAGCCTGAAAAAACTGCTTCCAAAGGTCGAACCCAAGTATGAAGTTAGCGTCTAAAAAATCACAAGATATCTAAAAATTGAACTTTATGGAGATTATTTAACTGAATTCGATTTGAAAAACTTCCTCCTCACTATTCCGAAATATCAGCCCGTTTGGTCCCATAAAGCCTGAAAAATCTGCTTCCAAAATTCGAACCCAAGTATGAAATATGCGTTTAAAAAATCATGATTTTTCTCAAAATACAACATTATGCAAATTTTTTGACTGAATTTGACTTGGACAACGACTATCATCATTTTTCAATAATTTCAGCCCGTTTGGTTCCATAGAGCCTGAAAAAACTGCTTCCAAAATTCGAACCCAAGTCTGAAATTAGCGTCTAAAAAATCATGATTTTTCTAAAAATTCATTTTTATGGAGATTTTGTGACTGCATTCGATTTGGACAACGACTCTCATCACTTTTCCATAATTTCAGCCCGTTTGGTCTCATAAAGCCTGAAAAATCTGCTTCCAAAGTTCGAACCCAAGTATGAAATTGGCGTCTAAAAAATCATGATTTTTCTAAAAATACAACATTATGCAAATTTTTTGACTGAACTCGACTTGGACAACGACTCTCGTCATTTTTCCATAATTTCAGCCCGTTTGGTCCCCTAGAGTCTGAAAAAACTGCTTCCAAAGTTCGAGCCCAAGTCTGAAATAAGCGTTCATAAAAATCACGATTTTTCTAAAAATTCAACTTTATGGAGATTTTGTGACTGCCTTCGATTAGGACAACAACTTTTATCACTTTTCCACAATTTCAGCCCGTTTGGTCCCATAAAGCCTGAAAAACTGCTTCCACAGGTCTAATCCAAGTCTGAAATAGCGTCCATAAAAATCATGATTTTTCTAAAAATTCAACTTTATGGAGATTTTGTGACTGCATTCGATTTGGACAACGACTTTTATCACTTTTCCATAATTTCAGCCTGTTTGGTCCCATAAAGCCTGAAAAAACTGCTTCCAAAGGTGGAACCCAAGTCTGAAATTAGCGTCCATAAAAATCATGACTTTTCTAAAAATTTAACTTAATGGAGATTTTGTGACTGCATTCGATTAGGACAACAAATCTCATCACTTTTCCATAATTTCAGCCCGTTTGGTCTCATAAAGCCTGAAAAAACTGCTTCCAAAGGTCGAACCCAAGTCTGAAGTTAGCGTCTAAAAAATCATGATTTTTCTAAAAATTGAACTAAATGGAGATTATTTTTCTGAATTCGATTTGGACAACGACTTTTATCACAATTCCGAAATATCAGCCCGTTTGGTCCCATAAAGCCTGAAAAATCTGCTTCCAAAATTCGAACCCAAGTATGAAATATGCGTCTAAAAAATCATGATCTTTCTAAAAATTCAACTTTATGGAGATTTTGTGACTGCATTCGATTTGGACAGCGACTCTCATCATTTTTCCATAATTTCAGCCCGTTTGGTCTCATAAAGCCTGAAAAAACTGCTTCCAAAGGTCGAACCCAAGTACGAAGTTAGCGTCTAAAAAATCATAAGATATCTAAAAATTGAACTTTATGGAGATTATTTTACTGAATTCGATTTGAAAAACTTCCTCCTCACTATTCCGAAATATCAGCCCGTTTGGTCCCATAAAGTCTGAAAAATCTGCTTCCAAAATTCGAACCCAAGTATGAAATATGCGTTTAAAAAATCATGATTTTTCTCAAAATACAACATTATGAGAATTTTTTGACTGAATTTGACTTGGACAACGACTATCATCATTTTTCAATAATTTCAGCCCGTTTGGTTCCATAGAGCCTGAAAAAACTGCTTCCAAAGGTCGAACCCAAGTATGAAGTTAGCGTCTAAAAAATCATAAGATATCTAAAAATTGAACTTTATGGAGATTATTTAACTGAATTCGATTTGAAAAACTTCCTCCTCACTATTCCGAAATATCAGCCCGTTTGGTCCCATAAAGCCTGAAAAATCTGCTTCCAAAATTCGAACCCAAGTATGAAATATGCGTTTAAAAAATCATGATTTTTCTCAAAATTCAACTTTATGGAGATTTTGTGACTGCATTCGATTTGGACAACGACTTTTATCACTTTTCCATAATTTCAGCCTGTTTGGTCCCATAAAGCCTGAAAAAACTGCTTCCAAAGGTGGAACCCAAGTCTGAAATTAGCGTCCATAAAAATCATGACTTTTCTAAAAATTTAACTTAATGGAGATTTTGTGACTGCATTCGATTAGGACAACAAATCTCATCACTTTTCCATAATTTCAGCCCGTTTGGTCTCATAAAGCCTGAAAAAACTGCTTCCAAAGGTCGAACCCAAGTCTGAAGTTAGCGTCTAAAAAATCATGATTTTTCTAAAAATTGAACTTTATGGAGATTATTTTTCTGAATTCGATTTGGACAACGACTTTTATCACAATTCCGAAATATCAGCCCGTTTGGTCCCATAAAGCCTGAAAAATCTGCATCCAAAATTCGAACCCATGTATGAAATATGCGTCTAAAAAATCATGATTTTTCTCAAAATACAAAATTATGCAAATTTTTTTACTGAACTTGACTTGGATAACGACTCTCATCATTTTTCCATAATTTCAGCCCGTTTGGTTCCATAGAGCCTGAAAAAACTGCTTCCAAAGTTCGAACCCAAGTCTGAAATTAGCGTCTAAAAAATCATGATCTTTCTAAAAATTCAACTTTATGGAGATTTTGTGACTGCATTCGATTTGGACAACGACTCTCATCACTTTTCCATAATTTCAGCCTGTTTGGTCCCATAAAGCCTGAAAAAACTGCTTCCAAAGGTGGAACCCAAGTCTGAAATTAGCGTCTATAAAAATCATGACTTTTCTAAAAATTCAACTTAATGGAGATTTTGTGACTGCATTCGATTAGGACAACAAATCTCATCACTTTTCCATAATTTCAGCCCGTTTGGTCTCATAAAGCCTGAAAAAACTGCTTCCAAAGGTCGAACCCAATTCTGAAGTTAGCGTCTAAAAAATCATGATTTTTCTAAAAATTGAACTTTATGGAGATTATTTTTCTGAATTCGATTTGGACAACGACTTTTATCACAATTCCGAAATATCAGCCCGTTTGGTCCCATAACGCCTAAAAAATCTGCTTCCAAAGTTCGAACCCAAGTATGAAATTGGCTTCTAAAAAATCATGATTTTTCTAAAAATATAACATTATGCAAATTTTTTGACTGAACTCGACTTGGACAACGACTCTCGTCATTTTTCCATAATTTCAGCCCGTTTGGTCCCATAGAGTCTGAAAAAACTGCTTCCAAAGTTCGAGCCCAAGTCTGAAATTAGCGTTCATAAAAATCACGATTTTTCTAAAAATTAAACTTTATGGAGATTTTGTGACTGCATTCGATTTGGACAACGACTCTCATCACTTTTCCATAATTTCAGCCTGTTTGGTCCCATAAAGCCTGAAAAAACTGCTTCCAAAGGTGGAACCCAAGTCTGAAATTAGCGTCCATAAAAATCATGACTTTTCTAAAAATTCAACTTAATGGAGATTTTGTGACTGCATTCGATTAGGACAACAAATCTCATCACTTTTCCATAATTTCAGCCCGTTTGGTCTCATAAAGCCTGAAAAAAAAGTGGGTGTGTCAAGCCTACGCAAGACAGAAGTGAAACTTCTAGTATTCCTCTCTCTCTATTTTCATTTCATCATCTCTATTTTCTCTCTTAGGTTAGTTTGAAAATTAGAGGTTAAATAATTCAACGACGAAGCATGGATTTGCTTTTTCTAATATTTTCTTATAGATGAATGACGTTCGATTAATGTATAGTTCCAAAAATTTTCAATTTATTCACAAGTATACAATATTACATAAATAACAATATTACAATTAAATATCTCGTCACTACTCATTTTTAACACTGAAATTCTGTACCAAACCGTATGAACCACAATTTATGAATGTGGGTTCTGTTGGTTTGTCGGTTTCTTACCTTTGTCGTCTGCGCCTCGAGCCGGTACAGCCGAGATGTTCCTGGTCTCGAGGAACTGTCTCACCTTACTGCAATTGCTTTCCTCGAAGGTTCTATCGGAATTATCCACATTTTTGGAGGCAGCACTACTCACTAAAACCAGCAGCAGCAAGCTTAACGCACAACACGTATATTTACACGGCATTTTAAACATATTTTTTAAAGTTTATAACAACTTCCTCGACAGTAAACAATATTTATATACTGGAATACGAATGGAACGGCAAAGCGCGCGACGCGAGCGCTCTCGACGGACGACTAAACCAGACTGAACGGCGGACGGACGGTACAGGAAAGCCCTGTCCACGTCTGTACCACAGCTAAAGCATGCGCCAAACAAAATTATACTACCGAGTAAAAAAGTACTTAAATAAAACACATAAAAACTTTTATGCGCATGCTAATGATTTGTTGCTTTTACTGAAAACAGTGAACGGTGAACGGTGAGCGGTGGTGGGGGTACCCGCATTTTCGTGTCGATCCTGACTCGGTTTTACTCCGTCCACGAAAATCCATTACGCGCCTAAAGAAGTTTCACTTCAAAAACTGCTTCCAAAGGTCGAACCCAAGTCTGAAGTTAGCGTCTAAAAAATCATGATTTTTCTAAAAATTGAACTTTATGGAGATTATTTTTCTGAATTCGATTTGGACAACGACTTTTATCACAATTCCGAAATATCAGCCCGTTTGGTCCCATAACGCCTAAAAAATCTGCTTCCAAAGTTCGAACCCAAGTATGAAATTGGCGTCTAAAAAATCATGATTTTTCTAAAAATATAACATTATGCAAATTTTTTGACTGAACTCGACTTGGACAACGACTCTCGTCATTTTTCCATAATTTCAGCCCGTTTGGTCCCATAGAGTCTGAAAAAACTGCTTCCAAAGTTCGAGCCCAAGTCTGAAATTAGCGTTCATAAAAATCACGATTTTTTTAAAAATTCAACTTTATGGAGATTTTGTGACTGCATTCGATTTGGACAACGAATCTCATCACTTTTCCATAATTTCAGCCTGTTTGGTCCCATAAAGCCTGAAAAAACTGCTTCCATAGGTCGAACCCAAGTCTGAAATTAGCGTCTAAAAAATCATGATTTTTCTAAAAATACAACATTATGGAGTTTTGTGACAGCATTCGATTAGGACAACGACTCTTATCACTTTACCATAATTTCAGCCCGTTTGGTCCCATAAAGCTTGAAAAAACTTCTTCCAAAGGTCGAACCCAGGTATGAAATTAGCGTCTATAAAATCATAATTTTTCTAAAAATACAACTTTATGCAGATTTTGTGACTGCCTTTGATTAGGTCAACGACTCTCATCACTTTTCCATAATTTAAGCCCGTTTGGTCCCATAAAGCCTGAAAAAACTGCTTCCAAAGGTCGAATCCAAGTCTGAAATAGCGTCCATAAAAATCATGATTTTTCTTAAAATTCAATTTTATGGAGATTTTGTGAATGCATTCGATTAGGACAACGAAGTTCATCACTTTTCCATAATTTCAGTTCGGTTGGTCCCATGTAGCCTGAAAAATTTGCTTCCAAAGGTCGAATCCAAGTCTGAAATAGCGTCCATAAAAATCATGATTTTTCTTAAAATTCAACTTTATGGAGATTTTGTGACTGCATTCGATTAGGACAACGAAGTTCATCACTTTTCCATAATTTCAGCCCGTTTGGTCCCATAAAGCCTGAAAAATTTGCTTCCAAAGGTCGAATCCAAGTCTGAAATAGCGTCCATAAAAATCATGATTTTTCTTAAAATTCAACTTTATGGAGATTTTGTGACTGCATTCGATTAGGACAACGAAGTTCATCACTTTTCCATAATTTCAGCCCGTTTGGTCCCATAAAGCCTGAAAAATCTGCTTCCAAAGTTCGAACCCAAGTTTGAAATAAGCGTCTAAAAATCATAATCTTTCTAAAAATACAATTTTATGGAGATTTTGTGACTGCATTCGATTTGGACAACGACTCTCATCACTTTTCCATAATTTCAGCCTGTTTGGTCCCATAAAGCCTGAAAAAACTGCTTCCAAAGGTCGAACCCAAATCTGAAATTAGCGTCCATAAAAATCACGATTTTTCTAAAAATGCAACTTTATGGAGATTTTGTGATTGCATTCGATTTGGAAAATGACTCTCATCACTTTTCCATAATTTCAGCCTGTTTGGTCCCATAAAGCCTGAAAAAACTCCTTCCAAAGGTCGAACCCAGGTGTGAAATAAGCGTCTAAAAAATAATAATTTTTCTTAAAATACAACTTTATGGAGATTTTGTGACTGCTTTCGATAGGAACAACGACT
Organism: Hesperophylax consimilis; assembly: GCF_061612785.1. NCBI lineage: Eukaryota > Metazoa > Arthropoda > Insecta > Trichoptera > Limnephilidae > Hesperophylax > Hesperophylax consimilis. Next base: position 42,579,155 of record NC_142840.1, read on the forward strand.
CTTATCACTTTTCCATAATTTCAGCCCGTTTGGTCCCATAAAGCCTGAAAAGTCTGCTTCCAAAGTTCGAACCCAAGTATGAAATATGCGTCTAAAAAATCATGATTTTTCTCAAAATACAACATTATGCAAATTCCTGACTGAATTCGACTTGGACAACGACTCTCATCATTATTCCATAATTTCAGCCCGTTTGGTCCCATAAAGCCTGAAAAAACTGCTTCCAAAGGTCGAACCCAAGTCTGAAATTGGCGTCCATAAAAATCATGATTTTTCTAAAAATTCAACTTTATGGAGATTTTGTGACTGCATTCGATTAGGACAACGACTCTTATCACTTTTCCATAATTTGTGCCCGTTTGGTCCCATAAAGCCTGAAAAAACTGCTTTCAAAGGTCGAACCCGAGTCTGAAATTAGCGTCCATAAAAATCATGATGTTTCTAAAAATTCAACTTTATGGAGATTTTGTGACTGCATTCGATTAGGACAACGACTCAAATCACTTTTCCGTAATTTCAGCCCGTTTGGTCCCATTAAGCCTTAAAAATCTGCTTCCAAAGTTCGAACCCAAGTATGAAATTAGCGTCTAAAAAATCATGATTTTTCTCAAAATACAACATTATGCAAATTTTTTGACTGAATTCGACTTGTACAACGACTCTCATCATTATTCCATAATTTCAGCCCGTTTGGTTCCATAGAGCCTGAAAAAACTGCTTCCAAAGTTCGAACCCAAGTCTGAAGTAAGCTTCTTAAAAATCATAATTTTTCTAAAAATTGAACTTTATGGAGATTATTTAACTGAATTCGATTTGAAAAACTACCTCCTCACTATTCCGAAATATCAGCCAGTTTGGTCCCATAAAGCCTGAAAAATCTGCTTCCAAAGTTCGAACCCAAGTTTGAAATTAGCGTCTAAAAAATGATGATTTTTCTAAAAATACAACATTTTGCAAATTTTTTGACTAAATTCGACTTGGACAACGACTCTCATCATTTTTCCATAATTTCAGCCCGTTTGGTTCCATAGAGCCTGAAAAAACTGCATCCAAAGTTCGAACCCAAGTCCGAAGTTAGCGTCTTAAAAATCATAATTTTTCTAAAAATTGAACTTTATGGAGATTATTTAACTGAATTCGATTTGAAAAACTTACTCCTCACTATTCCTAAATATCAGCCCGTTTGGTCCCATAAAGCCTGAAAAATCTGCTTCCAAAGTTCGAACCCAAGTATGAAATTAGCGTCTAAAAAATCATGATTTTTCTAAAAATACATTATTCTGCAAATATTTTGAATGGACTCGACTTGGACAACGACTCTCATCATTTTTCCATAATTTCAGCCCGTTTGGTTCCATAGAGCCTGAAACAACTGCTTCCAAAGTTCGAACCCAAGTCCGAAGTTAGCGTCTTAAAAATCATAATTTTTCTTAAAATTGAACTTTATGGATATTATTTATCTGAATTCGAATTGTACAACGACTTTTATCACAATTCCGAAATATCAGCCCGTTTGGTCCCATAAAGCCTAAAAAATCTGCTTCCAAAGTTCGAACCCAAATCTGAAAAAACCGTAAAAAAAATCATGATTTTTCTAAAAATACAAATTTATGGAGATTATTTAACTGAATTCGATTTGAAAAACTAACTCCTCACTATTCCGAAATATCAGCCCGTTTGGTCCCATAAAGCCTGAAAAATCTGCTTCCAAAGTTCGAACCCAAGTTTGAAATTAGCGACTAAAAAATCATTATTTTTCTCAAAATACAACATTATGCAAATTTTTTGACTGAATTTGACTTGGACAACGCCTCTCATCATTTTTCCATAATTTCAGCCCGTTTGGTTCCATAGAGCCTGAAAACACTGCTTCCAAAGTTCGAACCCAAGTCTGAAATTAGCGTCTAAAAAATCCTGATTTTTCTAAAAATTGAACTTTATGGAGATTTTGTGACTGCATTCGATTAGGACTAAAAATCTCATCACTTTTCCATAATTTCACCCCGTTTGGTCTCATAAAGCCTGAAAAAACTGCTTCCAAAGGTCGAACCCAAGTCTGAAGTTAGCGTCTAAAAAATCATAAGATATCTAAAAATTGAACTTTATGGAGATTATTTAACTGAATTCGATTTGAAAAATTAACTCCTCACTATTCCGAAATATTTGCCCGTTTGGTCCCATAAAGCCTGAAAAATCTGCTTCCAAAGTTCGAACCCAAGTTTGAAATTAGCGTCTAAAAAATGATGATTTTTCTAAAAATACAACATTATGCAAATTTTTTGACTAAATTCGACTTGGACAACGACTCTCATCATTTTTCCATAATTTCAGCCCGTTTGGTTCCATAGAGCCTGAAAAAACTGCTTCCAATGTTCGAACCCAAGTCTGAAATTAGCGTCTAAAAAATCCTGATTTTTCTAAAAATTACACTTTATGGGGTTTTGTGACAGCTTTCGATTAGGACAACGACTCTTATCACTTTACCATAATTTCAGCCCGTTTGGTCCCATAAAGCCTGAAAAATCTGCTTCCAAAGGTCGAACCCAAGTCTGAAATTAGCGTCCATAAAAATCACGATTTTTCTATAAATTCAACTTTATGGAGATTTTGTGACTGCATTCGATTAGGACAACGACTCACATCACTTTTCCATAATTACAGCCCGTTTGGTCCCATTAAGCCTGAAAAATCTGCTTCCAAAGTTCGAACCCAAGTATGAAATTAGCGTCTAAAAAATCATGATTTTTCTCAAAATACAACATTATGCAAATTTTTTGACTGAATTCGACTTGGACAATGACTCTCATCATTTTTCCATAATTTCAGCCCGTTTGGTTCCATAGAGCCTGAAAAAACTGCTTCCAAAGTTCGAACCCAAGTCCGAAGTTAGCCTCTTAAAAATCATAATTTTTCTAAAAATTGAACTTTATGGAGATTATTTAACTGAATTCGATTTGAAAAACTACCTCCTCACTATTCCGAAATATCAGCCCGTTTGGTCCCATAAAGCCTGAAAAATCTGCTTCCAAAGTTCGAACCCAAGTTTGAAATTAGCGTCTAAAAAATGATGATTTTTCTAAAAATACAACATTATGCAAATTTTTTGACTAAATTCGACTTGGACAACGACTCTCATCATTTTTCCATAATTTCAGCCCGTTTGGTTCCATAGAGCCTGAAAAAACTGCTTCCAATGTTCGAACCCAAGTCTGAAATTAGCGTCTAAAAAATCCTGATTTTGCTAAAAATTCAACTTTATGGGGTTTTGTGACAGCTTTCGATTAGGACAACGACTCTTATCACTTAACCATAATTTCAGCCCGTTTGGTCCCATAAAGCTTGAAAAAACTTCTTCCAAAGGTCGAACCCAGGTATGAAATTAGCGTCTAAAAAATCATAATTTTTCTAAAAATACAACTTTAAAGAGATTTTTTATCTGAATTCAATAAGGACAACGAATTTTATAATTATTCCGAAATATCAGCCCGTTCGGTCACAAAAAGGCCTGAAAAATCTGCTTCCAAAGTTCGATGACAAGTTTGAAATTAGCGTCCATAAAAATCATGATTTTTCTAAAAATTCAACTTTATGGAGATTTTGTGACTGCATTCGATAAGGAAAACAAATCTCATCACATTTCCATTATGTCAGACCGTTTGGTCCCATAAAGCCTGAAAACACTGCTTCCAAAGGTCGAACCCAAGTCTGAAGTTAGCGTCTAAATAATCATGATATATCTAAAAATTGAACTTCATGGAGATTATTTTTCTGAATTCGATTTGGACAACGACTTTTATCACAATTCCGAAATATCTTCCCGTTTGGTCCCATAAAGCCTGAAAAATCAGCAGCCAAAGTTCGAACCCAAGTCGGAAATTGGCATCATAAAAGTCATAATTTTTCTAAAAATACAACTTTATGGAGATTTTTAATCTGAATTCAATTTGGACAACGACTTTTATCACTATTCCGAAATATCGGCCCGTTTGGTCCCATAAAGCATGAAAAATCTGCTTCCAAAGTTCGATGACAAGTCTGAAATTAGCGTCCAAAAAAATCATGATTTTTCTAAAAATAAAACTTAATGGAGATTTTTTGACTGAATTCGATTTGGAAAACGACCTCTATCACAATTCCGAAATATCTTCCCGTTTGGTCCCATAAAGCCTGAAAAATCAGCAACCAAAGTTCGAACCCAAGTCTAAAATTACCGTCTCAAAAATCATGATTTTTCTAAAAATACAACATTATAGAGATTTTTTATCTGAATTCAATTAGGACAACGACTTTTATAACCATTCCAAAATATCAGTCCGTTCGGTCACATAAAGCCTGAAAAATCTGCTTTCAAAATTCGATGACAAGTTTGAAATTAGCGTCCATAAAAATCATGATTTTTCTAAAAAATAGAACTTTATGCAAATTTTTTGACTGAATTCGATTAGGACAACGACCTTCATCATTTTTCCATAATTTCAGCCCGTTTGGTCCCATAGAGCCTGAAAAAACTGCTTCCAAAGTTCGAACCCAAGTCGGAAATTAGCGTCTAAAAAATCATGATTTTTCTAAAAATCAACTTTATGGAGTTTTGTGACTGCATTCGATTAGGACAACGACTCTTATCACTTTTCCATAATTTCAGCCCGTTTGGTCCCATAAAGCCTGAAAAAACTGCTTCCAAAGGTCGAAACCAAGTCTGAAATTAGCGTCCATAAAAATCACGATTTTTCTAAAAATTCATCTTTATGGAGATTTTGTGACTGCAATCGATTTGGACAACGATTCTCATCACTTTTCCATAATTTCCGCCCGTTTGGTCCTCACTTAGCGAAGCTCATCACTTTTCTATAATTTCAGCCCATTTGGTCACATAAAGCATGAAAAAACTGCTTCCAAAGGTCGAACCCAAGTCTGAAATTAGCGTCCATAAAAATCACGATTTTTCTAAAAATACAACTTTATGGAGATTTTGTGACTGCAATCGATTTGGACAACGATTCTCATCACTTTTCCATAATTTTCCGAACCAAGGTGTGAAATTAGCGTCTAAAAAATCATAATTTTTCTAAAAATACAACTTTATGGAGATTTAAGGAATGCTTTCGATTAGGACAACGACTCTTATCACTTTTTCATAATTTCAGCCCGTTTGGTCCCATAAAGCCTGAGAAAACTGCTTCCAAAGGTCGAATCCAAGTCTGAAATAGCGTCCATAAAAATCATGATTTTTCTAAATGTTCAACTTTATGGAAATTTTGTTACTGCATTCGATTAGGACAACGAAGCTCATCACTTTTCTATAATTTCAGCCCATTTGGTCACATAAAGCATGAAAAAACTGCTTCCAAAGGTCGAACCCAAGTCTGAAGTTAGCGTCTAAAAAATCATGATTTTTCTAAAAATTCAACTTTATGGAGATTTTGTGACTGCATTCGATAAAGACAACGACTCTCATCACTTTTCAATAATTTCAGCCCGTTTGGTCCTATAAAACCTGAAAAAACTGCTTCCAAAGTTCGAACCCAAGTCTGAAATTAGCGTCCATAAAAATCACGATTTTTCTAAATATACAATTTTATGGAGATTTTGTGACTGCAATCGATTTGGACAACGATTCTCATCACTTTTCCATAATTTCAGCCCGTTTGGTCCCATAAAGCCTGAAAAAACTGCTTCCAAAGGTCGAACCCAAGTCTGAAATTAGCGTCTAAAAAATCATGATTTCTCTAAAAATTCAACTTTGTGGAGATTCTGTGACTGCATTCGATTAAGACAACGACTCTCATCACTTTTCCATAATTTCAGCCCGTTTAGTCCCATAGAGCCTGAAAAACCTGCTTCCAAAAATCGAAACCAAGTCAGAAATTAGCGTCCATAAAAATCACGATTTTTCTAAAAATTCAACTGTATGGAGATTTTGTGACTGCATTCGATTTAGACAACGACTCTCATCATTTTTCCATAATTTCAGCCTGTTTGGTCCAATAAAGCCTGAAAAAACTGCTTCCAAAGGTCGAACCCAAGTCTAAAATTAGCGTCCATAAAAATTATGATTTTTCTAAAAATTCATCTTTATGGAGATTTTGTGACTGCAATCGATTTGGACAACGATTCTCATCACTTTTCCATAATTTCAGCCCGTTTGGTCCTCACTTAGCGAAGCTCATCACTTTTCTATAATTTCAGCCCATTTGGTCACATAAAGCATGAAAAAACTGCTTCCAAAGGTCGAACCCAAGTCTGAAGTTAGAGTTTAAAAAATCATGATATTTCTAAAAATTCAACTTGTTGGAGATTTTGTGTCTGCATTCGATAAAGACAACGACTCTCATCACTTTTCAATAATTTCAGCCCGTTTGGTTCCATAGAGCCTGAAAAAACTGATTACAAAGCTCGAACCCAAGTCTGAAATTAGCGTCTAAGAAATCATGATTTTTCTAAAAATTCAACTTTATGGAGATTTTGTGACTGCATTCGATTAGGACAACGACTCTCATCACTTTTCCATAATTTCAGCCCGTGTGGTCCCATAGAGCCTGAAAACACTGCTTCCAAAGTTCGAATCCAAGTCTGAAATTAGCGTCCATAAAAATCATGATTTTTCTAAAAATTCATTTTTATGGAGATTTTGTGACTGCATTCGATAAGGACAACGAATCTCATCACTTTTCCATAATTTCAGCCCGTTTGGTCCCATAATGCCTGAAAAAACTGCTTCCAAAGTTCGAACCCAAGTCTGAAATTAGCGTCTAAAAAATCATGATTTCTCTAAAAATTCAACTTTGTGGAGATTCTGTGACTGCATTCGATTAAGACAACGACTCTCATCATTTTTCCATAATTTCAGCCTGTTTGGTCCAATAAAGCCTGAAAAAACTGCTTCCAAAGGTCGAACCCAAGTCTAAAATTAGCGTCCATAAAAATTATGATTTTTCTAAAAATTCATCTTTATGGAGATTTTGTGACTGCAATCGATTTGGACAACGATTCTCATCACTTTTCCATAATTTCAGCCCGTTTGGTCCTCACTTAGCGAAGCTCATCACTTTTCTATAATTTCAGCCCATTTGGTCACATAAAGCATGAAAAAACTGCTTCCAAAGGTCGAACCCAAGTCTGAAGTTAGAGTCTAAAAAATCATGATTTTTCTAAAAATTCAACTTTATGGAGATTTTGTGACTGCATTCGATTTGGACAACGACTCTCATCATTTTTCCATAATTTCAGCCTGTTTGGTCCAATAAAGCCTGAAAAAACTGCTTCCAAAGTTCGAACCCAAGTATGAAATTAGCGTCTAAAAAATCATGATTTTTCTCAAAATACAACATTATGCAAATTTTTTGACTGAATTCGACTTGGACAATGACTCTCATCATTTTTCCATAATTTCAGCCCGTTTGGTTCCATAGAGCCTGAAAAAACTGCTTCCAAAGTTCGAACCCAAGTCCGAAGTTAGCCTCTTAAAAATCATAATTTTTCTAAAAATTGAACTTTATGGAGATTATTTAACTGAATTCGATTTGAAAAACTACCTCCTCACTATTCCGAAATATCAGCCCGTTTGGTCCCATAAAGCCTGAAAAATCTGCTTCCAAAGTTCGAACCCAAGTTTGAAATTAGCGTCTAAAAAATGATGATTTTTCTAAAAATACAACATTATGCAAATTTTTTGACTAAATTCGACTTGGACAACGACTCTCATCATTTTTCCATAATTTCAGCCCGTTTGGTTCCATAGAGCCTGAAAAAACTGCTTCCAATGTTCGAACCCAAGTCTGAAATTAGCGTCTAAAAAATCCTGATTTTGCTAAAAATTCAACTTTATGGGGTTTTGTGACAGCTTTCGATTAGGACAACGACTCTTATCACTTAACCATAATTTCAGCCCGTTTGGTCCCATAAAGCTTGAAAAAACTTCTTCCAAAGGTCGAACCCAGGTATGAAATTAGCGTCTAAAAAATCATAATTTTTCTAAAAATACAACTTTAAAGAGATTTTTTATCTGAATTCAATAAGGACAACGAATTTTATAATTATTCCGAAATATCAGCCCGTTCGGTCACAAAAAGGCCTGAAAAATCTGCTTCCAAAGTTCGATGACAAGTTTGAAATTAGCGTCCATAAAAATCATGATTTTTCTAAAAATTCAACTTTATGGAGATTTTGTGACTGCATTCGATAAGGAAAACAAATCTCATCACATTTCCATTATGTCAGACCGTTTGGTCCCATAAAGCCTGAAAACACTGCTTCCAAAGGTCGAACCCAAGTCTGAAGTTAGCGTCTAAATAATCATGATATATCTAAAAATTGAACTTCATGGAGATTATTTTTCTGAATTCGATTTGGACAACGACTTTTATCACAATTCCGAAATATCTTCCCGTTTGGTCCCATAAAGCCTGAAAAATCAGCAGCCAAAGTTCGAACCCAAGTCGGAAATTGGCATCATAAAAGTCATAATTTTTCTAAAAATACAACTTTATGGAGATTTTTAATCTGAATTCAATTTGGACAACGACTTTTATCACTATTCCGAAATATCGGCCCGTTTGGTCCCATAAAGCATGAAAAATCTGCTTCCAAAGTTCGATGACAAGTCTGAAATTAGCGTCCAAAAAAATCATGATTTTTCTAAAAATAAAACTTAATGGAGATTTTTTGACTGAATTCGATTTGGAAAACGACCTCTATCACAATTCCGAAATATCTTCCCGTTTGGTCCCATAAAGCCTGAAAAATCAGCAACCAAAGTTCGAACCCAAGTCTAAAATTACCGTCTCAAAAATCATGATTTTTCTAAAAATACAACATTATAGAGATTTTTTATCTGAATTCAATTAGGACAACGACTTTTATAACCATTCCAAAATATCAGTCCGTTCGGTCACATAAAGCCTGAAAAATCTGCTTTCAAAATTCGATGACAAGTTTGAAATTAGCGTCCATAAAAATCATGATTTTTCTAAAAAATAGAACTTTATGCAAATTTTTTGACTGAATTCGATTAGGACAACGACCTTCATCATTTTTCCATAATTTCAGCCCGTTTGGTCCCATAGAGCCTGAAAAAACTGCTTCCAAAGTTCGAACCCAAGTCGGAAATTAGCGTCTAAAAAATCATGATTTTTCTAAAAATCAACTTTATGGAGTTTTGTGACTGCATTCGATTAGGACAACGACTCTTATCACTTTTCCATAATTTCAGCCCGTTTGGTCCCATAAAGCCTGAAAAAACTGCTTCCAAAGGTCGAAACCAAGTCTGAAATTAGCGTCCATAAAAATCACGATTTTTCTAAAAATTCATCTTTATGGAGATTTTGTGACTGCAATCGATTTGGACAACGATTCTCATCACTTTTCCATAATTTCCGCCCGTTTGGTCCTCACTTAGCGAAGCTCATCACTTTTCTATAATTTCAGCCCATTTGGTCACATAAAGCATGAAAAAACTGCTTCCAAAGGTCGAACCCAAGTCTGAAATTAGCGTCCATAAAAATCACGATTTTTCTAAAAATACAACTTTATGGAGATTTTGTGACTGCAATCGATTTGGACAACGATTCTCATCACTTTTCCATAATTTTCCGAACCAAGGTGTGAAATTAGCGTCTAAAAAATCATAATTTTTCTAAAAATACAACTTTATGGAGATTTAAGGAATGCTTTCGATTAGGACAACGACTCTTATCACTTTTTCATAATTTCAGCCCGTTTGGTCCCATAAAGCCTGAGAAAACTGCTTCCAAAGGTCGAATCCAAGTCTGAAATAGCGTCCATAAAAATCATGATTTTTCTAAATGTTCAACTTTATGGAAATTTTGTTACTGCATTCGATTAGGACAACGAAGCTCATCACTTTTCTATAATTTCAGCCCATTTGGTCACATAAAGCATGAAAAAACTGCTTCCAAAGGTCGAACCCAAGTCTGAAGTTAGCGTCTAAAAAATCATGATTTTTCTAAAAATTCAACTTTATGGAGATTTTGTGACTGCATTCGATAAAGACAACGACTCTCATCACTTTTCAATAATTTCAGCCCGTTTGGTCCTATAAAACCTGAAAAAACTGCTTCCAAAGTTCGAACCCAAGTCTGAAATTAGCGTCCATAAAAATCACGATTTTTCTAAATATACAATTTTATGGAGATTTTGTGACTGCAATCGATTTGGACAACGATTCTCATCACTTTTCCATAATTTCAGCCCGTTTGGTCCCATAAAGCCTGAAAAAACTGCTTCCAAAGGTCGAACCCAAGTCTGAAATTAGCGTCTAAAAAATCATGATTTCTCTAAAAATTCAACTTTGTGGAGATTCTGTGACTGCATTCGATTAAGACAACGACTCTCATCACTTTTCCATAATTTCAGCCCGTTTAGTCCCATAGAGCCTGAAAAACCTGCTTCCAAAAATCGAAACCAAGTCAGAAATTAGCGTCCATAAAAATCACGATTTTTCTAAAAATTCAACTGTATGGAGATTTTGTGACTGCATTCGATTTGGACAACGACTCTCATCATTTTTCCATAATTTCAGCCTGTTTGGTCCAATAAAGCCTGAAAAAACTGCTTCCAAAGGTCGAACCCAAGTCTAAAATTAGCGTCCATAAAAATTATGATTTTTCTAAAAATTCATCTTTATGGAGATTTTGTGACTGCAATCGATTTGGACAACGATTCTCATCACTTTTCCATAATTTCAGCCCGTTTGGTCCTCACTTAGCGAAGCTCATCACTTTTCTATAATTTCAGCCCATTTGGTCACATAAAGCATGAAAAAACTGCTTCCAAAGGTCGAACCCAAGTCTGAAGTTAGAGTTTAAAAAATCATGATATTTCTAAAAATTCAACTTGTTGGAGATTTTGTGTCTGCATTCGATAAAGACAACGACTCTCATCACTTTTCAATAATTTCAGCCCGTTTGGTTCCATAGAGCCTGAAAAAACTGATTACAAAGCTCGAACCCAAGTCTGAAATTAGCGTCTAAGAAATCATGATTTTTCTAAAAATTCAACTTTATGGAGATTTTGTGACTGCATTCGATTAGGACAACGACTCTCATCACTTTTCCATAATTTCAGCCCGTGTGGTCCCATAGAGCCTGAAAACACTGCTTCCAAAGTTCGAATCCAAGTCTGAAATTAGCGTCCATAAAAATCATGATTTTTCTAAAAATTCATTTTTATGGAGATTTTGTGACTGCATTCGATAAGGACAACGAATCTCATCACTTTTCCATAATTTCAGCCCGTTTGGTCCCATAATGCCTGAAAAAACTGCTTCCAAAGTTCGAACCCAAGTCTGAAATTAGCGTCTAAAAAATCATGATTTCTCTAAAAATTCAACTTTGTGGAGATTCTGTGACTGCATTCGATTAAGACAACGACTCTCATCATTTTTCCATAATTTCAGCCTGTTTGGTCCAATAAAGCCTGAAAAAACTGCTTCCAAAGGTCGAACCCAAGTCTAAAATTAGCGTCCATAAAAATTATGATTTTTCTAAAAATTCATCTTTATGGAGATTTTGTGACTGCAATCGATTTGGACAACGATTCTCATCACTTTTCCATAATTTCAGCCCGTTTGGTCCTCACTTAGCGAAGCTCATCACTTTTCTATAATTTCAGCCCATTTGGTCACATAAAGCATGAAAAAACTGCTTCCAAAGGTCGAACCCAAGTCTGAAGTTAGAGTCTAAAAAATCATGATTTTTCTAAAAATTCAACTTTATGGAGATTTTGTGACTGCATTCGATTTGGACAACGACTCTCATCATTTTTCCATAATTTCAGCCTGTTTGGTCCAATAAAGCCTGAAAAAACTGCTTCCAAAGTTCGAACCCAAGTCTGAAATTAGCGTCCATAAAAATCACGATTTTTCTAAAAATACAACTTTATGGAGATTTTGTGACTGCAATCGATTTGGACAACGATTCTCATCACTTTTCCATAATTTCAGCCCGTTTGGTCCCATAAAGCCTGAATAAACTGCTTCCAAGGTCGAACCCAGGTGTGAAATTAGCGTCTAAAAAATCATAATTTTTCTAAAAATACAACTTTATGGAGATTTAAGGAATGCTTTCGATTAGGACAACGACTCTTATCACTTTTTCATAATTTCAGCCTGTTTGGTCCCATAAAAACTGAGAAAACTGCTTCCAAAGGTCGAATCCAAGTCTGAAATAGCGTCCATATAAATCATGATTTTTCTAAATGTTCAACTTTATGGAAATTTTGTTACTGCATTCGATTAGAACAACAAAGCTCATCACTTTTCAATAATTTCAGCCCATTTGGTCACATAAAGCATGAAAAAACTGCTTCCAAAGGTCGAACCCAAGTCTGAAGTTAGCGTCTAAAAAATCATGATTTTTCTTAAAATTCAACTTTATGGAGATTTTGTGAATGCATTCGATAAAGACAACGACTCTCATCACTTTTCAATAATTTCAGCCCGTTTGGTCCTATAAAACCTGAAAAAACTGCTTCCAAAGTTCGAACCCAAGTCTGAAATTAGCGTCCATAAAAATCACGATTTTTCTAAAAATACAACTTTATGGAGATTTTGTGACTGCATTCGATAAGGACATCGACTCTTATCACTTTTCCATAATTTCAGCCCGTTTGGTCCCATAGAGCCTGAAAAAACTGCTTTACAAAGTTCGAACCCAAGTCTGAAATTAGCGTCTAAAAAATCATGATTTCTCTAAAAATTCAACTTTATGGAGAATTTGTGACTGCATTCGATTTGGACAACGACTCTCATCACTTTTCCATAATTTCAGCCTGTTTGTACCATAAAGCCTGAAAAAACTGCTTCCAAAAGGTCGAACCCATTTGTGAAATTAGCGTCTAAAGAATCATAATTTTTCTAAACATACCACTTTATGGAGATTTTGTGACTGCCTATGATTAGGACAACGACTCTAATCACTTTTCCATAATTTCAGCCCGTTTGGTCCCATAAAGCCTGAAAAAACTGCTTCCAAAGGTCGAACCCAAGTCTGAAGTTAGCGTCTAAAAAATCATAATTTTTCTTAACATACCACTTTATGGAGATAATATATCTGAATTCGATTTGGACGGCGACTTTTATCACATTTCCGAAATATCAGCCCGTTTTGGTCCCATAAAACCAAAAAAACCTGCTTCCAAATTTCGAACCCAAGTCTGAAAAAACCGTAAAAAAAATCATGATTTTTCTAAAAATACAAATTTATGGAGATTATTTAACTGAAATCGATTTGAAAAACTACCTCCTCACTATTCCGAAATATCAGCCTGTTTGGTCCCATAAAGCCTAAAAAAATCCGCTTCCAAAATTCGAACCCAAGTTTTAAATTAGCGTCTAAAAAATCATGATTTTTCTAAAAATTTAACTTTATGGAGTTTTGTGACTGCATTCGATTAGGACAACGAATCTCATCACTTTTCCACAATTTCAGCCTGTTTGATCCCATAAAGCCTGAAAAAACTGCTTCCAAAGGTCGAACCCAAGTCTGAAATTAGCGTCTCAAAAACCAGGATTTTTCTAAAAATTAAACTTTATGGAGTTTTGTGACTGCATTCGATTAGGACAACGACTCTCATCACTCTTCCATAATTTAAGCCCGTTTGGTCACATAAAGCTTAAAAAAACTTCTTCCAAAGGTCGAACCCAGGTATGAAATTAGCGTTTAAATAATCATAATTTTTCTAAAAATACAACTTTGTGGAGATTTTGTGACTGCCTTTGATAAGAACAACGACTCTCATCACTTAACCATAATTTCAGCCCGTTTGGTCCCATAACGCCTGAAAAAACTGCTTCCAAAGGTCGAACCCAAGTCTGATAGCGTCTAAAAAATCATAATTTTTCTAAACATTGAACTTTATGGATATTATTTATCTGAATTCGATTTGGACAGCGACTTTTATCACAATTCCGAAATATCAGCCCGTTTGGTCCCATAAAGCCTAAAAAATCTGCTTCCAAAGTTCGAACCAAAGTCTGAAAAAACCGTAAAAAAAATCATGATTTTTCTAAAAATACAAATTTATGGAGATTATTTAACTGAAATCGATTTGAAAAACTACCTCCTCACTATTCCGAAATATCAGCCTGTTTGGTCCCATAAAGCCTGAAAAATCCGCTTCCAAAATTCGAACCCAAGTTTGAAATTAGCGTCTTAAAAATCATGATTTTTCTAAAAATACAAAATTATGCAAATTTTTTGACTAAATTCGACTTGGAAAACGACTCTCATCATTTTGCCATAATTTCAGCCCGTTTGGTTCCATAGAGCCTGAAAAAACTGCTTACAAAGCTCGAACCCAAGTCTGAAATTAGCGTCTAAGAAATCATGATTTTTCTAAAAATTCAACTTTATGGAGATTTTGTGAATGCATTCGATAAAGACAACGACTCTCATCACTTTTCAATAATTTCATTCCGTTTGGTCCGATAAAGCCTGAAAAAACTGCTTCCAAAGGTCGAACCTAAGTATGAAATTAGCGTCTAAAAAATCATAATTTTTCTAAAAATTGAACTAAATGGATATTATTTATCTGAATTCGATTTGGACAACGACTTTTATCACAATTCCGAAATATCAGCCCGTTTGGTCCCATAAAGCCTAAAAAATCTGCTTCCAAAGTTCGAACCAAAGTCTGAAAAAACCGTAAAAAAAATCATGATTTTTCTAAAAATACAAATTTATGGAGATTATTTAACTGAAATCGATTTGAAAAACTACCTCCTCACTATTCCGAAATATCAGCCTGTTTGGTCCCATAAAGCCTGAAAAATCCGCTTCCAAAATTCGAACCCAAGTTTGAAATTAGCGTCTTAAAAATCATGATTTTTCCAAAAATACAAAATTATGCAAATTTTTTGACTAAATTCGACTTGGAAAACGACTCTCATCATTTTGCCATAATTTCAGCCCGTTTGGTTCCATAGAGCCTGAAAAAACTGCTTACAAAGCTCGAACCCAAGTCTGAAATTAGCGTCCATAAAAATCATGATTTTTCTAAAAATTCATTTTTATGGAGATTTTGTGACTGCATTCGATAAGGACAACGAATCTCATCACTTTTCCATAATTTCAGCCCGTTTGGTCCCATAATGCCTGAAAAAACTGCTTCCAAAGGTCGAACCCAAGTCTGAAATTAGCGTCTAAAAAATCATGATTTCTCTAAAAATTCAACTTTATGGAGATTTAAGGAATGCTTTCGATTAGGACAACGACTCTTATCACTTTTTCATAATTTCAGCCCGTTTGGTCCCATAAAGCCTGAGAAAACTGCTTCCAAAGGTCGAATCCAAGTCTGAAATAGCGTCCATAAAAATCATGATTTTTTTAAATGTTCAACTTTATGGAGATTTTGTGACTGCATTCGATTAGGACAACGAAGCTCATCACTTTTCTATAATTTCAGCCCATTTGGTCACATAAAGCATGAAAAAACTGCTTCCAAAGGTCGAACCCAAGTCTGAAGTTAGCGTCTAAAAAATCATGATTTTTCTAAAAATTCAACTTTATGGAGATTTTGTGACTGCATTCGATAAAGACAACGACTCTCATCACTTTTCAATAATTTCATTCCGTTTGGTCCGATAAAGCCTGAAAAAACTGCTTCCAAAGGTCGAACCTAAGTCTGAAATTAGCGTCTAAAAAATCATAATTTTTCTAAAAATTGAACTAAATGGATATTATTTATCTGAATTCGATTTGGACAACGACTTTTATCACAATTCCGAAATATCAGCCCGTTTGGTCCCATAAAGCCTAAAAAATCTGCTTCCAAAGTTCGAACCCAAGTCTGAAAAAACCGTAAAAAAAATCATGATTTTTCTAAAAATACAAATTTATGGAGATTATTTAACTGAAATCGATTTGAAAAACTACCTCCTCACTATTCCGAAATATCAGCCTGTTTGGTCCCATAAAGCCTGAAAAATCCGCTTCCAAAATTCGAACCCAAGTTTGAAATTAGCGTCTTAAAAATCATGATTTTTCTAAAAATACAAAATTATGCAAATTTTTTGACTAAATTCGACTTGGAAAACGACTCTCATCATTTTGCCATAATTTCAGCCCGTTTGGTTCCATAGAGCCTGAAAAAACTGCTTACAAAGCTCGAACCCAAGTCTGAAATTAGCGTCTAAGAAATCATGATTTTTCTAAAAATTCAACTTTATGGAGATTTTGTGACTGCATTCGATTAGGACAACGACTCTCATCACTTTTCCATAATTTCAGCCCGTGTGGTCCCATAGAGCCTGAAAAAACTGCTTCCAAAGTTCGAATCCAAGTCTGAAATTAGCGTCCATAAAAATCATGATTTTTCTAAAAATTCATTTTTGTGGAGATTTTGTGACTGCATTCGATAAGGACAACGAATCTCATCACTTTTCCATAATTTCAGCCCGTTTGGTCCCATAATGCCTGAAAAAACTGCTTCCAAAGGTCGAACCCAAGTCTGAAATTAGCGTCTAAAAAATCATATTTTTTCTAAAAATTGAACTAAATGGATATTATTTATCTGAATTCGATTTGGACAACGACTTTTATCACAATTCCGAAATATCAGCCCGTTTGGTCCCATAAAGCCTAAAAAATCTGCTTCCAAAGTTCGAACCGAAGTCTGAAAAAACCGTAAAAAAAATCATGATTTTTCTAAAAATACAAAATTATGCAAATTTTTTGACTAAATTCGACTTGGAAAACGACTCTCATCATTTTGCCATAATTTCAGCCCGTTTGGTTCCATAGAGCCTGAAAAAACTGCTTACAAAGCTCGAACCCAAGTCTGAAATTAGCGTCTAAGAAATCATGATTTTTCAAAAAATTCAACTTTATGGAGATTTTGTGACTGCATTCGATTTGGACAACGACTTTCATCATTTTTCCATAATTTCAGCCTGTTTGGTCCAATAAAGCCTGAAAAAACTGCTTCCAAAGTTCGAACCCAAGTCTGAAATTAGCGTCCATAAAAATCACGATTTTTCTAAAAATACAACTTTATGGCGATTTTGTGACTGCAATCGATTTGGACAACGATTCTCATCACTTTTCCATAATTTCAGCCCGTTTGGTCCCATAAAGCCTGAATAAACTGCTTCCAAAGGTCGAACCCAGGTGTGAAATTAGCGTCTAAAAAATCATAATTTTTCTAAAAATACAACTTTATGGAGATTTAAGGAATGCTTTCGATTAGGACAACGACTCTTATCACTTTTTTCATAATTTCAGCCTGTTTGGTCCCAAAAAAACTGAGAAAACTGCTTCCAAAGGTCGAATCCAAGTCTGAAATAGCGTCCATAAAAATCATGATTTTTCTAAATGTTCAACTTTATGGAGATTTTGTTACTGCATTCGATTAGGACAACGAAGCTCATCACTTTTCTATAATTTCAGCCCATTTGGTCACATAAAGCATGAAAAAACTGCTTCCAAAGGTCGAACCCAAGTCTGAAGTTAGCGTCTAAAAAATCATGATTTTTCTAAAAATTCAACTTTATGGAGATTTTGTGACTGCATTCGATAAAGACAACGACTCTCATCACTTTTCAATAATTTCAGCCCGTTTGGTCCTATAAAACCTGAAAAAACTGCTTCCAAAGTTCGAACCCAAGTGTGAAATTAGCGTCCATAAAAATCACGATTTTTCTAAAAATACAACTTTATGGAGATTTTGTGACTGCAATCGATTTGGACAACGATTCTCATCACTTTTTCATAATTTCAGCCCGTTTGGTCCCATAAAGCCTGAAAAAACTGCTT
This sequence comes from Hesperophylax consimilis, assembly GCF_061612785.1. Taxonomy (NCBI): domain Eukaryota; kingdom Metazoa; phylum Arthropoda; class Insecta; order Trichoptera; family Limnephilidae; genus Hesperophylax; species Hesperophylax consimilis. The sequence goes on from NC_142840.1 coordinate 42,596,923, forward strand.
CCAAAGGTCGAACCCAGGTGTGAAATTAGCGTCTAAAAAATCATAATTTTTTTAAAAAATACAACTTTATGGAGATTTAAGGAATGCTTTCGATTAGGACAACGACTCTTATCACTTTTTCATAATTTCAGCCCGTTTGGTCCCATAAAGCCTGAGAAAACTGCTTCCAAAGGTCGAATCCAAGTCTGAAATAGCGTCCATAAAAATCATGATTTTTTTAAATGTTCAACTTTATGGAGATTTTGTGACTGCATTCGATTAGGACAACGAAGCTCATCACTTTTCTATAATTTCAGCCCATTTGGTCACATAAAGCATGAAAAAACTGCTTCCAAAGGTCGAACCCAAGTCTGAAGTTAGCGTCTAAAAAATCATGATTTTTCTAAAAATTCAACTTTATGGAGATTTTGTGACTGCATTCGATAAAGACAACGACTCTCATCACTTTTCAATAATTTCATTCCGTTTGGTCCGATAAAGCCTGAAAAAACTGCTTCCAAAGGTCGAACCTAAGTCTGAAATTAGCGTCTAAAAAATCATAATTTTTCTAAAAATTGAACTAAATGGATATTATTTATCTGAATTCGATTTGGACAGCGACTTTTATCACAATTCCGAAATATCAGCCCGTTTGGTCCCATAAAGCCTAGAAAATCTGCTTCCAAAGTTCGAACCCAAGTCTGAAAAAGCCGTAAAAAAAGTCATGATTTTTCTAAAAATACAACTTTATGGAGATTATTTAACCGAATTCGATTTGAAAAACTACCTCCTCACGATTCCGAAATATCAGCCCGTTTGGTCCCATAAAGCCTGAAAAATCTGCTTCCATAGTTCGAACAGAAGTTTGAAATTAGCGTCTAAAAAATCATGATTTTTCTAAAAATTCAACTTTATGAAGTTTTGTGACTGCATTCGATTAGGACAACGACTCTCATCACTTTTCCATAATTTCATCCCGTTTGGTCCCATAAAGCCTGAAAAAACTGCTTCCGAAGGTCGAACCCAAGTCTGAAATTAGCGTCCATAAAAATCATGATTTTTCTAAAAATTCATTTTTATGGAGATTTTGTGACTGCATTCGATAAGGACAACGAATCTCATCACTTTTCCATAATTGCAGCCCGTTCGGTCCGATAAAGCTTGAAAAAACTTCTTCCAAAGGTCGATCCCAGGAATGAAATTAGCGTCTAAAAAATCATAATTTTTATAAAAATACAACTTTATGGAGATTTTGTGACGGCCTTTGATTAGGACAACGAATCTCATCACTTTTCCATAATTTCAGCCCGTTTGGTCCCATAAAGACTGAAAAAACTGGATCCAAAGGTCGAACCCAAGTCTGAAGTTAGCGTCTAAAAAATCATAATTTTTCTAAAAATACAACATTATGCAAATTTTTTGACTGAATTCGACTTGGACAACGACTCTCATTATTTTTCCATAAATTCAGCCCGTTTGGTGATTTATTAATTTTTCCTGTATTTCCTGTATACGGCTCCTGTTTGATCACGATATCTATTTTTCTGTTAATGGCGTTTTGCAAGAAGTTGACGGTGGCATTTTCACATCTCTGTAGGTTTACCTGCGCAAACTTTATTGCATTATGGCTGTCCATAGTCAACCAAGGTCCTATATTTCTCTACGTTCCTTTTGTAGATGGGACATTCCATTGATTGGGCCATGTGGTTGGTAGGTTTTGTTAGTTTTTGTCTTTTGTTGGATGCTACGCAGCTTTGGCAGCACACTTAACCGGTATTCGGGGCTTTGCATGCTTGAATTTTGTGGTCTCCACCACAGCGCAAGCATACTTCCTTGCTCTTGCAGTGGGCTACTTTGTGGCCATAACACAAGCACTTTTGGCAGCTTAATATCGAGAGGTATTCGCTGACCCCGGCTTTGTAGAAACCAATGTTCAGCACCTTTTTATCGACAAGATATTGCCAGATATGTGGTGCTACCGCTATCACCGCACATTTGCGGGTCGCATCTTTTTTAAATGGTACTTTGTGTATAAATTTGATAGCTTCTTCGGGTTGTTCTCCTATAATAGCCGTCACAATGTCTTTTTCTGATAGGTCGGCATCAATTCCCTTTATTATGAGTCTGGGTTGTAACTTAACCCCCTTTTGGCTCTGTAGATTTTCCATCTTGGACACTTCAGTAGAGAATTTCTGACACTGTTCTTCTGTGTCGCATTGAACGAACACTCTATTGTTGGCCAATTTTTTGATCTTATTTATGCCAATCCCTAAGGATGTGACATTGATTTTTTCTTTGAGTGTCTTCTCCAGAGTCTCGCTTGCTATGGGGGATTTCCCTGAGACAACTATCGAGTACGTTTTCTCAATAGGGGCAATAGTGACCGGAGAGCTTTCTGTTAGGTTAGGTTAGGTTAGGTTAGGTTAGGTTAGGTTAGGTTAGGTTAGGTTAGGTTAGGTTAGGTTAGGTTAGGTTAGGTTAGGTTAGGTTAGGTTAGGTTAGGTTAGGTTAGGTTAGGTTAGGTTAGGTTAGGTTAGGTTAGGTTAGGTTAGGTTAGGTTAGGTTAGGTTAGGTTAGGTTAGGTTAGGTTAGGTTAGGTTAGGTTAGGTTAGGTTAGGTTAGGTTAGGTTAGGTTAGGTTAGGTTAGGTTAGGTTAGGTTAGGTTAGGTTAGGTTAGGTTAGGTTAGGTTAGGTTAGGTTAGGTTAGGTTAGGTTAGGTTAGGTTAGGTTAGGTTAGGTTAGGTTAGGTTAGGTTAGGTTAGGTTAGGTTAGGTTAGGTTAGGTTAGGTTAGGTTAGGTTAGGTTAGGTTAGGTTAGGTTAGGTTAGGTTAGGTTAGGTTAGGTTAGGTTAGGTTAGGTTAGGTTAGGTTAGGTTAGGTTAGGTTAGGTTAGGTTAGGTTAGGTTAGGTTAGGTTAGGTTAGGTTAGGTTAGGTTAGGTTAGGTTAGGTTAGGTTAGGTTAGGTTAGGTTAGGTTAGGTTAGGTTAGGTTAGGTTAGGTTAGGTTAGGTTAGGTTAGGTTAGGTTAGGTTAGGTTAGGTTAGGTTAGGTTAGGTTAGGTTAGGTTAGGTTAGGTTAGGTTAGGTTAGGTTAGGTTAGGA